>NW_027362764.1:710551036-712951036 GCF_046119375.1 Phyllobates terribilis
TGATGCAGTGCGGCACTTTCTGCACACGCTCTGTAGTGATGCAGTGCGGCGCTTTCTGCACACGCTCTGTAGTGATGCAGTGCGGCGCTTTCTGTACACGCTCTGTAGTGATGCAGTGCGGCGCTTTCTGCACACGCTCTGTAGTGATGCAGTGCGGCGCTTTCTGCACACGCTCTGTAGTGAGGCAGTGCGGCACTTTCTGTACACGCTCTGTAGTGATGCAGTGCGGCGCTTTCTGTACACGCTCTGTAGTGAGGCACTTTCTGTACACGCTCTGTAGTGATGCAGTGCTGCACTTTCTGTACACGCTCTGTAGTGAGGCAGTGCGGCACTTTCTGTACACGCTCTGTAGTGAGGCAGTGCGGCACTTTCTGTACACGCTCTGTAGTGATGCAGTGCTGCACTTTCTGTACACGCTCTGTAGTGATGCAGTGCTGCACTTTCTGTACACGCTCTGTAGTGATGCAGTGCGGCACTTTCTGTACACGCTCTGTAGTGAGGCAGTGCTGCACTTTCTGTACACGCTCTGTAGTGATGCAGTGCGGCACTTTCTGTACACGCTCTGTAGTGAGGCAGTGCGGCACTTTCTGTACACGCTCTGTAGTGAGGCAGTGCGGCACTCTCTGTACACGCTCTGTAGTGAGGCAGTGCGGCACTTTCTGTACACGCTCTGTAGTGAGGCAGTGCGGCACTTTCTGTACACGCTCTGTAGTGAGGCAGTGCGGCACTTTCTGTACACGCTCAGTAGTGAGGCAGTGCGGCACTTTCTGTACACGCTCAGTAGTGAGGCAGTGCGGCACTTTCTGTACACGCTCTGTAGTGATGCAGTAAGGCACTTTCTGCACACGCTCTGTAGTGATGCAGTGCCGCACTTTCTGCACACGCTCTGTAGTGAGGCAGTGCGGCGCTTTCTGTACACACTCAGTAGTGAGACAGTGCGGCACTTTCTGTACACACTCAGTAGTGAGGCAGTGCGGCACTTTCTGTACACGCTCAGTAGTGAGGCAGTGCGGCACTTTCTGTACACGCTCTGTAGTGATGCAGTAAGGCACTTTCTGCACACGCTCAGTAGTGAGGCAGTGCGGCACTTTCTGTACACGCTCTGTAGTGATGCAGTAAGGCACTTTCTGCACACGCTCTGTAGTGATGCAGTGCCGCACTTTCTGCACACGCTCTGTAGTGAGGCAGTGCTGCACTTTCTGCACACGCTCTGTAGTGAGGCAGTGCGGCGCTTTCTGTACACACTCAGTAGTGAGACAGTGCGGCACTTTCTGTACACGCTCTGTAGTGAGGCAGTGCGGCACTTTCTGTACACGCTCTGTAGTGAGGCAGTGCGGCACTTTCTGTACACGCTCTGTAGTGAGGCAGTGCGGCACTTTCTGTACACGCTCAGTAGTGAAGCAGTGCGGCACTTCCTGTACACGCTCAGTAGTGAGGCAGTGCGGCACTTTCTGTACACGCTCAGTAGTGAGGCAGTGCGGCACTTTCTGTACACGCTCAGTAGTGAGGCAGTGCGGCACTTTCTGTACACGCTCTGTAGTGAGGCAGTGCGGCACTTTCTGTACACGCTCTGTAGTGATGCAGTGCTGCACTTTCTGTACACGCTCTGTAGTGAGGCAGTGCGACACTTTCTGTACACGCTCTGTAGTGAGGCAGTGCGGCACTTTCTGTACACGCTCTGTAGTGAGGCAGTGCGGCACTTTCTGTACACGCTCTGTAGTGATGCAGTGCTGCACTTTCTGTACACGCTCTGTAGTGATGCAGTGCTGCACTTTCTGTACACGCTCTGTAGTGATGCAGTGCGGCACTTTCTGTACACGCTCTGTAGTGAGGCAGTGCTGCACTTTCTGTACACGCTCTGTAGTGATGCAGTGCGGCACTTTCTGTACACGCTCTGTAGTGAGGCAGTGCGGCACTTTCTGTACACGCTCTGTAGTGAGGCAGTGCGGCACTCTCTGTACACGCTCTGTAGTGAGGCAGTGCGGCACTTTCTGTACACGCTCTGTAGTGAGGCAGTGCGGCACTTTCTGTACACGCTCTGTAGTGAGGCAGTGCGGCACTTTCTGTACACGCTCAGTAGTGAGGCAGTGCGGCACTTTCTGTACACGCTCAGTAGTGAGGCAGTGCGGCACTTTCTGTACACGCTCTGTAGTGATGCAGTAAGGCACTTTCTGCACACGCTCTGTAGTGATGCAGTGCCGCACTTTCTGCACACGCTCTGTAGTGAGGCAGTGCGGCGCTTTCTGTACACACTCAGTAGTGAGACAGTGCGGCACTTTCTGTACACACTCAGTAGTGAGGCAGTGCGGCACTTTCTGTACACGCTCAGTAGTGAGGCAGTGCGGCACTTTCTGTACACGCTCTGTAGTGATGCAGTAAGGCACTTTCTGCACACGCTCTGTAGTGATGCAGTGCCGCACTTTCTGCACACGCTCTGTAGTGAGGCAGTGCCGCACTTTCTGCACACGCTCTGTAGTGAGGCAGTGCTGCACTTTCTGCACACGCTCTGTAGTGAGGCAGTGCGGCGCTTTCTGTACACACTCAGTAGTGAGACAGTGCGGCACTTTCTCTACACGCTCAATAGTGAGGCAGCGCGGCACTTTCTGTACACGCTCAGTAGTGAGGCAGTGCGGCACTGTCTGTACACGCTCAGTAGTGAGGCAGTGCGGCACTTTCTGTACACGCTCAGTAGTGAGGCAGTGCGGCACTTTCTGTACACGCTCAGTAGTGAGTCAGTGCGGCACTTTCTGTACACGCTCTGTAGTGAGGCAGCGCGGCACTTTCTCTACACGCTCAATAGTGATGCAGTGCGGCGCTTTCTGTACACGCTCAGTAGTGAGGCAGTGCGGCGCTTTCTGTACACGCTCAGTAGTGAGGTAGTGCGGCACTTTCTGTACACGCTCAGTAGTGAGGCAGTGCGGCACTTTCTGTACACGCTTAGTAGTGAGTCAGTGCGGCGCTTTCTGTACACGCTCTGTAGTGATGCAGTGCGGCACTTTCTGTACACGCTCAGTAGTGAGGCAGTGCAGCACTTTCTGTACACGCTCTGTAGTGAGGCAGTGCTGCGCTTTCTGTACACGCTCTGTAGTGATGCAGTGCTGCGCTTTCTGTACACGCTCTGTAGTGATGCAGTGCGGCGCTTTCTGCACACGCTCTGTAGTGATGCAGTGCGGCGCTTTCTGCACACGCTCTGTAGTGATGCAGTGCTGCGTTTTCTGTACACGCTCTGTAGTGATGCAGTGCTGCGTTTTCTGTACACACTCTGTAGTGAGGCAGTGCTGCGTTTTCTGTACACGCTCTGTAGTGATGCAGTGCGGCGCTTTCTGTACACGCTCTGTAGTGAGGCAGTGCGGCGCTTTCTGTACACGCTCTGTAGTGCGGCGCTTTCTGTACACGCTCTGTAGTGATGCAGTGCGGCGCTTTCTGTACACGCTCAGTAGTGAGGCAGTGCGGCGCTTTCTGTACACGCTCAGTAGTGAGGCAGTGCGGCACTTTCTGTACACGCTCAGTAGTGAGTCAGTGCGGCACTTTCTGTACACGCTCAATAGTGAGGCAGCGCGGCACTTTCTGTACACGCTCAATAGTGAGGCAGCGCGGCACTTTCTGTACACGCTCTGTAGTGAGGCAGTGCTGCGCTTTCTGTACACGCTCTGTAGTGATGCAGTGCTGCGTTTTCTGTACACGCTCTGTAGTGATGCAGTGCTGCGTTTTCTGTACACGCTCAGTAGTGAGGCAGTGCTGCGTTTTCTGTACACGCTCTGTAGTGAGGCAGTGCGGCGCTTTCTGTACACACTCTGTCGTGAGGCAGTGCGGCGCTTTCTGTACACGCTCTGTAGTGCGGCGCTTTCTGTACACGCTCTGTAGTGATGCAGTGCGGCGCTTTCTGTACACGCTCAGTAGTGAGGCAGTGCGGCGCTTTCTGTACACGCTCAGTAGTGAGGCAGTGCGGCACTTTCTGTACACGCTCTGTAGTGAGGCGCTTTCTGTACACGCTCTGTAGTGAGGCAGTGCGGCGCTTTCTGTACACGCTCAGTAGTGAGGCAGTGCGGCGCTTTCTGTACACGCTCAGTAGTGAGGCAGTGCGGCGCTTTCTGTACACGCTCTGTAGTGAGGTAGTGCGGCGCTTTCTGTACACGCTCAGTAGTGAGGCAGTGCTGCGCTTTCTGTACACGCTCAGTAGTGAGACAGTGCGGCACTTTCTGTACACACTCTGTAGTGAGGCGCTTTCTGTACACGCTGTGTAGTGAGGCAGTGCGGCGCTTTCTGTACACGCTCAGTAGTGAGGCAGTGCTGCGCTTTCTGTACACGCTCAGTAGTGAGGCAGTGCGGCGCTTTCTGTACACGCTCTGTAGTGATGCAGTGCTGCGTTTTCTGTACACGCTCTGTAGTGATGCAGTGCTGCACTTTCTGTACACGCTCTGTAGTGAGGCAGTGCTGCGCTTTCTGTACACGCTCTGTAGTGATGCAGTGCTGCGTTTTCTGTACACGCTCTGTAGTGATGCAGTGCTGCACTTTCTGTACATGCTCTGTAGTGAGGCAGTGCGGCGCTTTCTGCACACGCTCTGTAGTGAGGCAGTGCGGCACTTTCTGTACATGCTCAGTAGTGATGCAGTGCGGCACTTTCTGTACACGCTCAGTAGTGAGGCAGTGCTGCGCTTTCTGTACACGCTCAGTAGTGAGGCAGTGCTGCGCTTTCTGTACACGCTCAGTAGTGAGGCAGTGCAGCACTTTCTGTACATGCTCAGTAGTGATGCAGTGCGGCACTTTCTGTACACGCTCAGTAGTGAGGCAGTGCTGAGGAGTCGGAGCCAGGGAAATGTCGGAGTGGGTGGTTTGGCTTACCGACTCCACAGCCCTGCTGTTTCCCATAGAGTTAAGACCCCCATACACATTAGACCAAGGTTGCACTAGGTAGACAATTCTGACCAAATCGACCATTATGGTTTTTAGATGGCAATCGATGGACTTTTGGACTACAAACGATCGTAGTTGTCATAAAGATCGATCGAGCATGTCTGATATTTTTGTGCGACTATGGCATAATATTTATGTGCTGATCATTTGGAAAACTGAATTTCATTAGCTCCATCTTCATTAGCTCCATCCCACTGATTATCAAAAGCTTTTGTTCACTATTCCTCCATAATGTATGGCTTCATCTAAAAGCTATTTGTACAGTGTAATTGGACTTGTGCATGGCGCTGTCGTGCAAGCGAAGATTCGTACAAACGATGGATGATCTTTCATTTTTCTATTTTTTTTTTTTTCATCTTGTGTATGGCCAGCTTTAGGCATAGACAGTATTAAAAAAAAAGAAAAACTGCATGATCCACTTGCAATCTGTTTTTGGGGACAAAATAGTTCTGCAGACACTGTGAGCGATTCATTAAGGTGCTTACAACAGACATCTGGCGTAAACACCTTAATAGGTTGCGCAAAAATATTGCGACTTTTGGCGTCTATACGCCAGTCCCATCCAGATTGCGCCCGCTCATCAATTTCATCATGAGTTATGCCACTATCGTACTCCACCAATGTACATCAGCCCTCAGCTGGCGCTCATTGGTGGTGACAGCGCTCGCTGGGTACCAGACGCGCCTAATTCATGATAATTCAGGTCACTGCTCCTGCGATTGCTTCATTAATACTCGCATGCTCTACGCCAATCTTAATTAATCGTCCCCTATGTTTTTTGTTCTTCCTGTTCCAATGAGTGGGTCCATGTTTCGCCGAGACCTGGTGTCTTCTGGGGGAAAAGCATCATATAGGTTTATTTCATCTTGATGACGGACATGCCTTATATAATCACCAATCTATGTGATCAACCGACTCCTTTACCAATGTGACCTGCAATTAATTATGTTTTATAGGGAATTTATTGTTTATTTCAGATCTAAAAATCCTGCAGCAATCACACCGGTGGATGATGAAAACGTTGATGATTTGATTGAAGATATACTCGATGTTCGCTTCTATGAAGGAAACAAGGTACGATCTTTATAGTGCACTATCTGGTTGGTGATTAGTTGCAGCGGTCACATGCTCAGCATGATGTCAAAGCTGCAGCTGATAAATGAAGGCTTACAGGGAGAATCAGGCCATGTAACAGATAAGTAATGCTCCTTTTGGCATTCCTGCTCCCCTGATTGATCGTGGACAACCCCTTTAGAATAGTGTTGAGGTGTGCATGCTCTGTTCATTGTCAATTGGACTGCTGGAAAGAGAGGAGCACTGCTCTTGTGTTTTTTTGGCAGTCCCATAGACAGTGAATAGAGCAGAGGTCATGTATGGACACCACTGCTCCATTGATGATGTGGCTCTCCTTTCTCAGGATAACTACTCCAGTTATGGGAGTGGTGGGAATCCCAGTGATCATCAAGATATCCTAGTATTTGTTGTTTTCATACGGCTTTTGCATATATGTGTTTGAAGCATGAAAGAATACCCTATTAGGAATATAAGACGCACCTTATCGTAAGGTGCACCCCAGGTATAGACAGCAGGAAATAGGAAAAACATTTTTCCTATTAACTAAAACTTCCCTGCCTGTTTAAAGTGGATGGGTCATTATCTCTAATTTTAAATTAAATTTAATGTACTAGGGTAGAATAGGGAGGTAATAAATCTATTGTTAGTTTCTCTCTGTAGTATTTTACACACAACACAGCTCTGCTGCATGCACATATAAACACACCGTGCTATGCTACATATGCACATATACATACACACTTCCCTGCTACATGCATATATAGACATTCACAGTTCTGTATATATGCACATGTAGACATACACAGCTCTGCTGCATGCACATGTCGACATACACAGCTCTGCTGCATTCACATGTCGACATACACAGCTCTGCTGCATGCACATGTCGACATACACAGCTCTGCTGCATGCACATGTCGACATACACAGCTCTGCTGCATGCACATGTCGACATACACAGCTCTGCTGCATGCACATGTCGACATACACAGCTCTGCTGCTTGCACATGTCGACATACACAGCTCTGCTGCTTGCACATGTCGACATACACAGCTCTGCTGCATGCACATGTCGACATACACAGCTCTGCTGCATGCACATGTCGACATACACAGCTCTGCTGCATGCACATGTCGACATACACAGCTCTGCTGCATGCACATGTCGACATACACAGCTCTGCTGCATGCACATGTCGACATACACAGCTCTGCTGCATGCACATGTCGACATACACAGCTCTGCTGCATGCACATGTCGACATACACAGCTTTGCTGCATGCACATGTCGACATACACAGCTTTGCTGCATGCACATGTCGACATACACCGCGTGCAGAATTATTAGGCAAATGAGTATTTTGATCACATGATATTTTTTATACACGTTGTCCTACTCCAAGCTGCATAGGCTTGAGAGCCAACTACCAATTAAGTAAATCTGGTGATGTGCATCTCTGTAATGAGGAGGGGTGTTGACTAATGACATCAACACCCTATATAAGGTGTGCTTAATTATTAGGCAACTTCCTTTCCTTTGGCACAATGGGTCAGAAGAGAGATTTGACGGGCTCTGAAAAGTCCAAAATTGTGAGATGTCTTGCAGAGGGATGCAGCAGTCTTGAAATTTCCAAACTTTTGAAGCGTGATCACCGAACAATCAAGCGTTTCATGGCAAATAGACAACAGGGTCGCAAGAAGCGTGTTGGCCAAAAAAGGCGCAATATAACTGTCCATGAATTGAGGAAAATCAAGCGTGAAGCTGCCAAGATGCCATTCGCCACCAGTTTTGCCATATTTCAGAGCTGCAACGTTACTGGAGTATCAAAAAGCACAAGGTGTGCGATACTCAGGGACATGGCCAAGGAAAGGAAGGCTGAAAAACAACCACCTTTGAACAAGAAACATAAGATAAAACGTCAAGAATGGGCCAAGAAATATCTTAAGACTGATTTTTCAAAGGTTTTATGGACTGATGAAATGAGAGTGACTCTTGATGGGCCAGATAGATGGGCCAGAGGCGTGATCAGTAAAGGGCAGAGAGCTCCACTCCGACTCAGATGCCAGCAAGGTGGCGGTGGGGTACTGGTATGGGCTGGTATCATCAAAGATGAACTTGTGGGACCTTTTCGGGTTGAGGATGGAGTGAAGCTCAACTCCCAGACCTACTGCCAGTTTCTGGAAGACAACTTCTTCAAGCAGTGGTACAGGAAGAAGTCGGTATCGTTCAAGAAAAACATGATTTTCATGCAGGACAATGCTCCATCACATGCATCCAACTACTCCACAGCGTGGCTGGCCAGTAAAGGTCTAAAAGAAGAAAAAATAATGACATGGCCCCCTTGTTCACCTGATCTGAACCCCATAGAGAACCTGTGGTCCATCATAAAATGTGAGATCTACAGGGAGGGAAAACAGTACACCTCTCTGAACAGTGTCTGGGAGGCTGTGGTGGCTGCTGCACGCAATGTTGATCGAAAACAGATCAATCAACTGACAGAATCTATGGATGGAAGGCTGCTGAGTGTCATCATAAAGAAAGGTGGCTATATTGATCACTAATTTTTTTTGTGTTTGTTTTTGCATGTCAGAAATGTTTATTTCTAAATTTTGTGCACTGATATTGGTTTACCTGGTGAAAATAAACAAGTGAGATGGGATTATATTTGGTTTTTATTAAGTTGCCTAATAATTCTGCACAGTAAGAGTTACCTGCACAAACAGATATCCTCCTAAGATAGCCAAATCTTAAAAAAACCACTCCAACTTCCAAAAATATTAAGCTTGGATATTTATGAGTCTTTTGGGTTGATTGAGAACATAGTTGTTCATCAATAATAAAAATAATCCTCTAAAATACAACTTGCCTAATAATTCTGCACACAGTGTACACAGCTCTGCTGCATGCACATGTCGACATCTCAAAGTGTGCAAGCGGTTTCAAGAAACTGGTTCGATAGCGAATAAACCAGGTAGAGGATGGAAGAAGGCTACAACTCCTCCGACTGATAAGAATCGTGAGAATCGACCTAAATAACAGGAAATCAACTGCTGTTGACATCAACAAGGAGCTTGTCAACACTGGAGTGACAGTGTCTGATCGGACGGTTCGATGACGATTGATAAACTCTGAGTTAAGAGCCAGAATACCACATAAAAAGCCATTTTTGCATGCCTCACAGCGTCAGAAATGTCTGCAGGGGCCAAAGAACATTCTAAATGGACCATTGAGCAAGGGAGAAATGTTTTATGGATCGATGAGACACGCATATCCATCTTTGGCAGCGACGGTGTCCGCTACGTTCGACGACGACCTGGAGAGGATTGCTTGCCAGAGTGCCCACCATGAAGCATCCTCTGAGTGTTATGGTAGGGGGCTGCATGTCCAGAGATGCAGTTGGTAGGCTGCAGGTAATTGAAGGAACAGTTAATGCTGAAAAGTCCATCAAGGAAGTCCTTCAGCCTAAACTCATTCCTTCGGCACGTGATGTATTTGGTGAAGGGACACCGTTTATTTTTCAGCAAGATGGAGCCCCGTGCCATACAGATAAAAAATGTCTCTCCAGGTTCAAGGACAAAAAATGTCCAGCTATTGAATTGGCCAGGAAACAGCCCAGATCTGGCTCAAAAGAGCGGTGTCAAAACAGCGGGCTTCAAAAAGCAGGAGCTCATTGCAGCCATCATCAAATCATCACACCATCTGATTTACACAAACTGGTAGATCGCATGCCAAGTAGATGCCAGGCAGTCATCAAGGCCGAGGGCTGTCCAACTGAGTATTAACATTTTACTGTTAGATATGAAAATAGGAGAAATCAATGGCTTTTCTCCCACAGTCATCTGAGTGACAATCGTGTCCAATTTGTTGACAAATGAACACATTTCCTGCTAATATTGTGTTTCTATATGAGATTTTGTTATTTCTACTTAAAAACTTTACTGTGAAATCAAAAACATTCATAAAAATTTGTATTTGTATTGGCAAAATGCTAAAAATTAATAAATCTTGAGGGTGTTGCCTCAATTTTGGCCACTAGTGTATATGCACTACAAGACTTTTTTTTTTTTTTTTTAATTCCCAACCTTTTATTCTTTGATAACTGCATCATAAGTAATTCTCTATAGATACATACGGTAGTGGACCTGAGGAAGCCGGGTTACTACTTGACTATAATGCCAGTTGTCAGGGTGTATGTCACTATGCCTTAACATGATATGGGGTATAAATGTAAAATGAAATTTGACTATAAAGACTGTTTCTCACTTTGGTGAACCAAACACAAATTCATTCATTTTAATTGCTACGGTGTAATGCTTCTTGTCCCCTGTAGAGGCGCTGCAGGGGGATTGAACACCTACTCTGCTAGATCTCCCTCATATTGAAGCTGATCCCCCTCCCCCGAAAGATCGTAGCATCGAAGGTCTGCGTGTACATTAGTGGAAATTCTGCCGAGCACAATCATATGTTTGGAGGCTGCCCCACACAGCAGGCATTGTGGGAAGGATTGGGCATGTTGAATTTCAATGCGTTTTTCCTGGGAGAAGAGAGGCAGCGGTGTTGGGCATGGTTCTCACTCTGCTCTCCCCATTGAAAACACACGTATACTCTGGAGAACCGAGCGTAGCGGGGGAGGAGACAGATGGAGCCATTAGTATAATGGGGAGTAATCATTTCAGGGTGCACCCCCCAACCTTATTTTAATGTGTTATTTGATGACATGCTGTAAAAAGGGTTAACTTGAGGATTTCTCTGGACGTCCCCTCCACTGATCTTCCTAGGTTCACAAGTCACTGCTTTATTCTATGTATGGTGCCATCATTTTCATTGTGTCCTTCTGCTTACCTGTTATTATTTTTTATTTTTTTTTAGACACAAAATGTAAAATCCCCAAGACAACAATCCTGCAAAACATCCAGACAACATCCCAATAAAAAGTAAGTGAAACCACTGTTCCTGTACTGTAGAAGTGGGGTAATCTGATGCAGAATACATTCCCAGTACTCATCCGCTGAATCTGCCATGTCACTCCGGTGCTCCCTGATGATCTCTGCTTACCCAGGATCCGCGCGGTCACATGGTGCACCCACATGACTGCTGTAGCCAATCACGCCCTCATGCTATGTACACTGTTTAAGCCAGTAATTGGCTGCAGTGGTCACGTGGCTAGACACAATGTGACCGCTGCAGGGAAGCAAACAGAGCGAGGAGAGATGCTGGAGTGACAGTGGATTCATGAGTTAACGGGAATCTCAGCAGGCTTTCACCCCCAGGCTATTTATACATGCATGTAGCTTTTTCAAATGCCTTCACATGGCCAATCTATTTCTAGGTTACTGAGAAATTAGCATTTCAATTGTTATGCAAATGAGGCTGAAAGACTCTGGTAGATCTGAAGCCTCTGGCACTCCAGCTCTATTCTCCATCTACCGCCCAACAGTCAAGCAGGAGGAGGCAGGGAATAGAGCTGGAGTGACAGAGGCTTCAGATCCACCATAGCTCTTCAGCCTCTTTTGCGTAACAAAGTAAACACTGATTTTTCAATAACAGAGGAATAGACTGGCCATGTATAGCCATTGCTGCACTTGTCTTTGAAAGAGCTTGGAGGTGAACTCCTGCTAACAAATTTTCTTTCAGGACCCAACTAGACTTGTCTTTCAGAACACAAGGAATTAGCCTTAAAGGTTATGGGCACATTTTTCTTGGAAAAAAATGATTTTTCCATATGTTAGTAGTTACCTTTGGGTAATTACATAGGATCCGGCGCACAGACAGATTTGTATCTCCTTTGCAGATCACTCAGCTAGATACTGGAGTTACAGGCTCTGAGGCAGCAAAATATTGGAAGGTTTTTAATAAGACTATTTAGAAAGTTGCCTAACTTTGCAATTAGAAAGGAAATGAACAATAAAAAAAAAATTCTATGTGAAGGTGTACATAGGCCTTAACAATGGATCTTCGCGTGCATTTGCACTGCTAATGCTCCTAAGTTATATATAAAATGTTTCCATAGTTCTCCATTCACCCAATAGGTGCACCCAATGGTTCCTATGGGTGACATATGTCATTGTATGCCTATACAATCTCATATGTTGGTAAATCCTTCTGACCTATATCTCCAATGTACTGCATGTGCAGCATGAATGCACCCTGATGCTGATTATACGTGTTAGATAGTTGTTGTCCAACTATTTATTTATTTTTTACTTATTTCACATATTGTGCCTCCATGAGGTCATTAAAGACAATACTTTTTTTATATAAAAAAAATCTGATTTCCCTTGTACTTGGGACTGGTATATTAGTCCCAGTTACAGTGGAAATTCAGACTCCTGGGTCAAGCAGCTCCTTCACCCGGCGATCACATGACCGTTGGGTCAGGAGGGGGGTACAAGGTTAGCGTTTTTATATCTTTGTAGACAGCTCTTGTTTATCACTGTGTATACAGCAATCGAGAAGGCAGAGACCATAGTAAACCACCTCTGCCATATCTATGGGGAATGCGGCTGTGTCTGACAGCTGGCTCCCCACTGCCTCAGTTGCTGGATAGCAGCTGCTTTACTATACAGTGACATTTTAAATCATCACTGCAGAACGTTTAACGTCTATGGGTGGGTCCGGAAGTGGTCTCTTTTTCATTGCTTCCTATGGGTGAAAAAATGTTGCAAAAACGCTGAAAGAATTGACAAGCTGCAGATCAGTGCTCAAATTCAGTCAGCAAAAAAAAAAACAAGCGTGTGCATGAGGTTTCTGAAATCTCATAGCTTTTGCTGGTGTTATAAAAAGCACAGCAAAAATGCAACATGTGAACATAGACTTACAGTTCTACATAAAACTTTATGAGCACCAATTGCCATCTCCTAGATCAGTAATATGAAAATCTGTATTTACTGAAGACACATTTTCCCCATGAATTGAGAATTTTGAGAATTAGTAATCAGTCCAGGAGGAGAAAGAAGCAGATTTCTCTAATAAGATACATTACAGTTTCTTCTTTTCATGCGTACTGTTAATTTATGGGGAAAAATAAATAATACAACGGTTACTCTTTAAAGGGTTATTCCCATCTCCAAGATTCTATGTCAATATGTAGTAGGTTTAATAATGATAGTATTAGCAAATACCTCCAATATAGTATAGTTCTTCTGATTACCTATGTCGCTTACCCCATGTGCAGGGCATAGCAGTAACTTAGATATCCATTGTTACGACCACTATCAAGAAATTGTCACTATATGAGTGGTCGTAACCATGACTACCTAAGCTACTGCAATGACCTGCACATGGGGTAAGCGACTTAGTGAATCAGAAGAACTTCACTACATTTCTAATTGGAGGTATTTGCTAATACTATTATTATTACACCTATTACATATTGAAATAGGTTCTTGGAGATGGAAATACCCCTTTAAATGATATAAGAGGTGAGTCGTCCATATAGATCGGACCGCGAAAAATCACAGACAAGTGAATGGCCCCATAGACTAACACAGGTATCAGTGCTATCCGTGAAAATCAGAGATGGTATCCGTGCTCAATAATCGGAGGTCTGAATATGGCCTAATAAAACGACCAATTCTGTAGAGTAAGAGTCTGTAGTTGGGTCACATTCAAGGCCAGGGGACAGTCGGGATCTGTTTAGATCTGCGTCAGAGGGTTTGGCAGGAGCCTCATGCATTGCAGGGGGACGGCAGTACAAGAGCTACTGATCATGTTGATTACATCTGAACATAAAGCAGATGACTGTCGCTGTTGCAGGTGCTGCCCAGTTTACCTCGGGGGAAGTCTGGTTCCTTTTGGCCTTGGGACAAGTGTATCTGAACGGTAAGTATCTCCTCCTGCCTCCCATACTACATGAAATCGCTGCTCATATAATAGCGCTCCGCTGGGACAGACAGACTCCACGTGGATTACAGAGACCGCCGTGCATTTGTATCGACAGGATGGAATAATGCATTGTTATGGCAGTGTTGCAGCTTATCGACTGGGAATTTCTGGAGTCGGATCAGCTGCAATACAAATGATGGAAATCTATGGGAAGATTTCTAGAAAAAGGTAAATGGTTAGTCCGGCTCAATAAAAAAATATGTCTCAGCATAGTGAAGAGAAAAAAAACAAGTATAGTTACCTGCTGCTCTCCTATCACTGCCTGGTTCCCTCACCGGTCTCTGTGCTTCTGGCTGGAAGGACACGTGACCGCTGCCGCCCTTCATTGGACGCAGCACTGAACAATACATGAGCTCTCCAGGCAACCCAAGCAGGATTATATGGACAGATATGTGACCTCTGCAGCCAATCACGGTCATCACTGCGGCTAGTGATTGGCTCTCACGGTCACATACCCTTTTGTAGAGACAGCACAGAGACTGGTGGGTGACCTGAGCAGCACTAAGAAAGGTGGGACCCCGGCGCTGCAAAGCAACAGTGCTAACCACCGAGCCACCATGCTGATCTTTTAACTCTTGGTTGCACAGAGCACTCACTGTACTAGAGAGCAGAGGTGAGGTACACGGCTTCCCCAATTTTTCAGTTTGTGCATCAATTTAGCTCCCCAAAAATTTGGCAAATACTCTGTCAGAAAATACAGTGCGCCAAACACCATCCACATATACATTACTGTACACATCCTTACCGCTCATACTGACCGTTCCAATCATTTTTTCCCCTCAAACTTGATAGCTCTTGAGATGGATTTTCATCTTCTGTAGAATTGTAAAATGCACAGTAGGTGGCGCCGTCAGTACGTTACAACATTTAGGCCGAAATGGCGTAATAAAGGAGAAGGGGGAGACGTTACTAATAATAATTTTTATTTCTATAGCAGCAACATATTCCACAGCACTTTACAATAAGTGGGGACATGTACAGACAAAGACATTACAGAATAACACATAATTCAGATACCAAGAGAAGTGAGGGTCCTGCTCGCAAGCTACAGTCTATAAGGAAATAGGGGGAACATGAAAGGTAAATGGTAAAAAGTGTTTGTGTTGTATGGTCCAGCCATCAGTATAATAAATAAGGTATTCACATAACGCTGCATGAACCGGTCACCAGCCAGTATAAACACAGAGAACATCTTCACGACCTATGACATAAAGGTATGTCCAAGGTCGTCTATCCCCCTTTCATGTTGGCTCCGGCGCTGAACCCACATCTTTTCCGGGGACATGACAGCTGATCTGATGAGCTGTCATGTGCCTCTAACAGCCGTGGGTGGAATCGCGATCCACCCGCGGCTGTTAACATGTTAAATTCTGCTGTCAATCACTGACTGCAGCATTTAACTCGGGCACATCAGAAGCGCGTCACAAGACACGCCCATCAGCGCCCGTGTCACATGACCGCAGGTCGCCGATGGGTTGTCATGACAGACAGGGGGGTCTGCAGAAGACCCTCTGTGTGCCTGTCATTGCAGATTTCCTATGAACGCCAGTCCGTGCCCGGTGTTCATGAGAGATGATGATTTTTTTTCTGCAGCCTTGCCATGTGTAGCACAAGTTTTTGTGAAGATCGCAGCTTCAAGTTTCCTAAGGGAACTATTAAAGCAAGTAAAAAGTTAAAAAAAAATGTTTTAAAAAATATAAAAGTTTAAATCACCCCCTTTTGCCCTATTCAAAATAAATAAATAAATGCACATACTTGGTATCGCTGCGTTCAGAAATGTCCGAGCTATGTAAATATAAACTTAATTAATCTGATCGGTAAGCGGCGTAACAAGAAAAAAGATCAAAACGCCAGAATTAATTATTTTTTTTGGTTGCCGGAACGTTGGAATGAAATGCAATGATAGGTGATCAAAAGATCAGATCTATGGTATCAATAAAAACATCAGCTTGGTGCTCGATAAATAAGCCTTCACCCAGCCCCAGATCCAGGAAAATGGAAACACTACGGATCTCGGAAAATGGTGCCTTTTTTTTTTTTTTTTTTTTTTTTTACAAACTTTGGATTTTTTTCCACCACTTAGATAAAAAATAATCTATACATGTTGGTATCTGTGAACTCATAATGACCTGGAGAATCATAATGGCAGGTCAGATTTAGCATTTAGTGAATATCCAGAGAAATGGTGCAGCACAAGAGAAGTTGTGGAGACGGGAGTGGGAGGTTCGGATTATTGAGAATGTTAGCTGTAGGTCATTAGCAGAACGGAGAGCAGAGGGTAGGGTGATATACAAGGAAGGCTGGAGTCACCATAACTGTGGTTCATGAGGGGGGGTATCACCGCGCTCATAAGCAAGTGGATAACAAACTGCGGGGTCCATTTTTTGGTGTTACCTTTTGCAAAAGTGAAAAATTTGGGCTAAAGCAACATTTTTGTGGAGAAAAAAAATGAAAATGTTCTACACTGTGTGCAGAATTATTAGGCAAGTTGTATTTTAGAGGATTATTTTTATTATTGATCAACAACTATGTTCTCAATCAACCCAAAAGACTCATAAATATCCATGCTTGATATTTTTGGAAGTTGGAGTGGGGTTTTTTAGATTTGGCTATCTTAGGAGGATATCTGTTTGTGCAGGTAACTATTACTGTGCAGAATTATTAGGCAACTTAATAAAAACCAAATATAATCCCATCTCACTTGTTTATTTTCACCAGGTAAATCAATATCAGTGCACAAAATTTAGAAATAAACATTTCCGACATGCAAAATCAAAAACCCAAAAAATTAGTGATCAATATAGCCACCTTTCTTTATGATGACACTCAACAGCCTTCCATCCATAGATTCTGTCAGTTGCTTGATCTGTTTTCGATCAACATTGCGTGCAGCAGCCACCACAGCCTCCCAGACACTGTTCCGAGAGGTGTACTGTTTTCCCTCCCTGTAGATCACACATTTATTATGGACCACAGGTTCTCTATGGCGTTCAGATCAGGTGAACAAGGGGGCCATGTCATTATTTTTTCTTCTTTTAGACCTTTACTGGCCAGCCACGCTGTGGAGTAGTTGGATGCATGTGATGGAGCATTGTCTTGCATGAAAATCATGTTTTTCTTGAACGATACCGACTTCTTCCTGTACCACTGCTTGAAGAAGTTGTCTTCCAGAAACTGGCAGTAGGTCTGGGAGTTGAGCTTCACTCCATCTTCAACCCGAAAAGGTCCCACAAGTTCATCTTTGATGATACCAGTACCCCACCTCCAGCTTGCTGGCGTCTGAGTCGGAGTGGAGCTCTCTGCCCTTTACTGATCCAGCCTCTGGCCCATCCAAGAGTCACTCTCATTTCATCAAACCATAAAACCTTTGGAGTAGGACAACATGTATAAAAAGTATCGTGATCAAAATACTCATTTGCCTAATAATTTTGCACACAGTGTATATGGCCAAATTTCTCAAATTCTGTGTAATACTTGTGGGTTTAAAATGCTGACTATTGCCTTGGATAAAATCCTTGATGGGTGTAGTTTCCAAAATGGGGTCACTAGTGGGGTTTTTCTGCTGTTTGGTGCCTTAGGGGCCCTGCAAATGTGACACAGTGCCAGCAATTTTTCAGCTAAATTTGTGTTGCAAAATTCAAATATTGCTCCTTCCCTTCTGAGCTCTGACATTTGTCCAAACAGAGGTTTCTGACCACATGTGGGGTAACAAATTGTGGGGTCCATTTTGTCGTGCTATCCCTTGTAAAGTGAAAAAAATAGGGCTAAAGCAACATTTTAGAGTAAAATTTTTTTTTTTTTTTTTCATTTCACTTTGCATTAATACCTGTGCCCTGAAGGGTTAAAAAAAATTTTCCTGACAGCAATGTTGAAATATTTGAGGGGTGTAGTTTTGAAAATTGTTTCACTTTTGGGGAGTTTCCAATCTAGAAGCCCCTGAAAGTCCATTAAAACCTGAATAGGTCCCTAAAGAAACAGGTTTTGTAAATTTCTTGAAAAAATTAAAAATTGCTGCTAAACTTTTAACACTTCTAACATCCTAACAAAATAAAATGTTAAAAAAAATATGCAGATTTGAAGTAGACATGTGGGAAATGTTATTTATTAATTATTTTGTACAGCATGACTAACTGGCTTAAGGATATAAAGATTGAAAGTTTGAAAATTGCAAAATTTTCAATCTTCCTTCTCCAAAATTCCAATATTTTAACAAATGAACGCAAAAAATATTGACCTGAATTTACCACTAACATAAAGTACAATATGTCACTAAAACTAAACAGTCTCAGAATCAGTGGGATCCGTTGAAGCGTTCCAGAGTTATTACCTGGTCACTGGTCAGATTTCAAAAATTTGGCCTGGTCATGAAGGTCAAAATTGGTTCCATCACTAAGGAGTTAAGATGCTGAGCTTATCATTGTACAATTAAGCAACACAGAAACATACATGCTTCATACACAGGAACGCTCAGACTCCTGGATAGATCACTGGAAATCCTTCTCTCCCCCGACATCATCTGTCAACTTTTATCTAATGTCTCTGGTGGCCTTTTCTGCCGTACATATATTGGGAGGATGCTGACTATTGACTTATGCCCCCCATACACTTTAGATGGTTGTCGGCTGAACGTTGGTTTGACCGGCAGTTATCTCTCCAGACTCTCCCATACTCTTGAGCCGTCACTACGACGAGCACTCCTGTGTTCCCTAAGAGACAGCCACTGCCAGACATGTCTGATGGGGTCTTAACTCTTAGAGAACAAAGGAATTAGCAGTCCTAAATCAAACATGTTGGATTGTTATTTCCCCCGACATCATCTGTCAGGGGTCCCCATGCACATTAGACTGTTGGCCGAACCTGTAGATATTCGTGAGTTCAACTTATTAGATTAGGGTGAGTATGGGAGTCTTTAAGACCTTCAAACTCATTAGTTAAGTCGTCTGAACCCACCCATTTCGGCAGGATATGTTGACTATCTGTTGTGAATGGAGGCCTCCCCAACCCCATTCTATTTCACCTTTTTTTTCACCACCCATTACTTCCTATGGGTGAAAAAATGCTGAAAAAACACTAAAAGAAGTGTCGTACTCTATTTTCCAAAAACCCAACCAAGGCACAAAATACGCCGGAAAAAAAAAAAAAAACAAGATGTGTGAACAGAGAATTCTTGTTTCTCATAGACTTTGGTGGTATTGCAAAACACAGCTGAAAATTTGCATAAAAATCTGCAGCAAAATACGCTGAAAAACCCAATGTGTGTGAAGATATTCTAAAAGTCAATATCGACCCTTTAACTAACCTTGACACATGACTTAGGAGAAAAGCCAACCCAGAATCTTTATTTGCAGACACGTGTTTTGAGATGTTGCCCCTCCTCAGTGCAAAGCAAGAGATTTGATTTGACTGTTAGAGAAGCTTCTGACTTAGGTCTCGTTGTAGAGCGTGACATTCCTAACATGCCAGTGTAAGGAGACTTATAGGCCATGCAAAGCTCCTCCTTGAAATTAAATATGCAGAAACGAGAGATATAGCTGCTGCCGACAGCTGTCTAGTATTTGTGGGCCATTGTACTCGGCGGTTGTCTTCAGAATAAGCCCTAAGCAGCAATTTAATTTATCAAGATCTTCCATGGTAACGTGTCATGAAGTCTTCTGGTCATCCCTGTGTTCTGTTCTGTGACGACACTTTGCTCCTCGTTCTTTCTTTTCTCCAGAGCCTGTAACCAGCTGCGCTGCACTTCCTGCGATTTCAATATTGTGACATTTGATGACTACAAATGGGACGTGTCCTGCGACTACCTCTTCTTCAGGTAATTCAGCTTAGTGTAAGGTAATAATTGGAGACGCCATGAACATTTCTACCCAGTACCAGACAGTCGTCACTAAGCACCTTATCAAGAAATGGCCACATTGTGCGAATGAGCAGTACCTCTCTACCCATGGAAGTGACGTGGATTCAATAGACTCACGATTATAACTTCCTTTATGTTACACCACTATTATGTTTTGCTAAAATATATATCGTGTATGGTTGTGGGTAAAAAAAAAAAAAAAAAAAACTATTCGAGAGACGAATTCTGCTCTCACTGGAAAAAACAGTTTAGAATTCTGCTTGAATGCAGGAAATGGTCTCTAGCTGTGAAAGTAAAAGTGTGAACTTCAGTTAATAAATCTACACACCCCTGTTAAAATGGCAGGTTTTTGTCATGTAAAAAAAATCATACCAAGAGTCATTTCCGAATTTTTTCCACCTTTAAATGTCGCCCATAATCTGTACACACCCATTGAAAAATAAACTGAAATCTTTAAGGGTGGAAAAAGAAAAAGAACTAAAAGAATGCCGTTGCATAAATATGCACACCCTTAGGCCACGTTCAGTATTTGTAAGCCAAAATCAGGAGTAGAACAATCAGAGGAAAAGTATAATAGAAACACGTCACCACTTCTGCATTTTTCCTGGTTTTGGCTTACAGATACCAATGTAAAATACTGAACGTGTGAACGTGGCCTTAAGCTAATACTTTCTTGAAGTATCCTTTAATTTATGACAGTATTCAATCTTTTTGGGTTGGCGTCCATCAGCATAGCACATCTAGAATTGTCAGTCTTTGCCCACTCTTCCTTGCAAGAGCTCCAAATCTGTCAGACTGAGAGGGCATCTCCTGTGTACAGTGCACTCTTCAGGTCACCAAGAGATTTTTAATTGGATTCAGGTCTGAGCCCTTGCTGATTTATTCCAAAATGTTCATCTTCTTCTGGCAAAGCTATTCTTTTGTTGGTTTAGAAGTATTCTTAGAGTTGTTGCCTACTGAAAGGTGAAATCCCTCTTGATCTTCAGCTGTTTAGCAGAGGCCTGAAGGTTTTGTTGCAAAATTGACTGATATTTGGAACTGTTCATAATTTCCTCCATCTAGACTAAAGCTCCAGTTTCAGCTGTTGCCTCCTCCATGCATCACTATGGGTATGGTGTTCTTTAGGTGGTGGGCAGTATTGGCTTTGCACCAAACGTATCTTTTTGAATTATGGCCAAAAAGTTCAATCTTGGTCTCATCTAACCATAACACATTTTCACATGTGCTTTTAGCAGAATTGATGTAGGTTTTGGCGAAACATAGCCGTTCTTGAATGTTTTTCTGTGTAAAGAAAGGCTCCTTACATGAATAAGGGGGCACACGGTTCTTCTGTCGTTGAAACTTGCAGCCCTGGGCACTCTATGTGCTCCAATTTTGGTTCTATGTACAGCTATTTATTACAAAAGTGTTTTCCCATACTTACATATAAGATGTCTAGTAGAGGGGTTACAAGGACACTAAACTTCAGGAAGGCAAATTTCCAAAGGTTGAGAGATGATAATGCAATAAACTGGGACGATATCCTGAAACATAAAGCTACACAAAGCCAATGGGAGACATTTATTAGCATCCTGAATAGGACCTGTGCACAATATATACCCTATGGGAATAAATATGCTATAAATAGGAGGAAACCACTATGGCTAAATAGAGCTGTAAGAGGCGCAATAAGTGACAAAAAGAAAGCATTTAGAGAACTAAAGCAAGTAGGCAGTGATGAGGCATTAAATAAATATAGAAAATTAAATAAATTCTGTAAAAACCAAATCAAGGCAGCAAAGATTGAGACAGAGAGACTCATTGCCAGAGAAAGTAAAAATAATCCCAAAATATTCTCTAACTACATAAATAGTAAAAAAACTAAAAAATGATAGTGTTCGCCCCCTTAAAAATAGTCTGGGTGAAATGGTGGATGAGGATGAGGAAAAAGCCAATATGCTAAATGTTTTTTTTCAACCATATTTACACAAGAAAATCGCATGACAGAAAACATGATTAGTGATGACAAAAATTCTCCATTAAACAAGTTGTCCACTACTTTATCCCCCCCCCCCATGTATCCCCCCGGGTCCCCTAAGACTTCTTGTACATACCTTCTGTTGCTGATAATGCCTGTGAGCGGCGCTATCGGTGGCCGCTCACAGGCATCACGTGACCCCGCGCGTGACTCAGCGCTGGGGTCCCTGCGGTGGCTGCTGAGTTGTGGGTGGGGTTACCCCCTGCGTCACACCCAGCATGCACCGTGGAACCAGGAGGATCGTTACTCCCGGCTGCTGCCAGCACTTGTCGTGACATCAACGGATGTCAGAGCCGGCTGCAGCCGGGGGTCACGTGATGCCTGTGAGCGGCCAGTGATAGTGCCGCTCACAGGTATTATCTGCAACACAAGGTATTTACAAGAAGTCTTAAGGGCCCCGGGGAGATAAATGGGGGGGGGGGGATATAAAGTAGTGGACAACCCCTTTAAATGTCACTTGATTAACCCAGCAGGAAGTACGGCGGCGTCTAAAAATCACTAAAGTTGACAAATCCCCGGGCCTGGGTGGGATACACCCGCGAGTACTGCAGGAATTAAGTAATGTCATAGATAAACCATTATTTTTAATCTTTAAAGATTCCATAATAACAGGGTCTGTACCACAGGACTGGCGTATAGCAAATGTGGTGCCAATATTCAAAAAGGGGACAAAAACTGAACTTGGAAATTACAGGCCAGTAAGCTTAACCTCTACTGTGGGTAAAATCCTGGAGGGTTTCCTAAGAGATGCTATAGTAGAGTATCTGAAGAAGAATAACCTCATGACCCAATATCAACATGGGTTTTCGAGGGACCGTTCCTGTCAAACTAATCTGATCAGCTTTTATGAAGATGTAAGTTATGGACTGGACCAAGGAAATTCAGTGGATGTTGTGTATATGGACTTTTCAAAAGCTTTTGATACGGTTCCACACAAAAGGTTGATACATAAAATGAGAACAATGGGGATAGGGGAAAATACACTGCTCAAAAAAATAAAGGGAACACTCAAATAACACATCCTAGATCCGAATGAATGAAATATCCTCATTGAATACTTTGTTCTGTACAAAGTTGAATGTGCTGACAACAAAATCACACAAAAATCATCAATGGAAATCAAATTTATTAACCAATGGAGGCCTGGATTTGGAGTCACCTACAAAATTGAAGTGGAAAAACACACTACAGACTGATCCAACTTTGATGTAATGTCCTTAAAACAAGTCAGTATGAGAGTTAGTATTGTGTGTGGCCTCCACGTGCCTGTATGACCTCCCTACAACGCCTGTGCATGCTCCTGATGAGGTTGCGGATGGTCTCCTGTGGGATCTCCTCCCAGACCTGGACTAACGCATCCGCCAACTACTGGACAGTCTGTGGATGGAGCGAGACATGATGTCCCAGATGTGCTCAATCGGATTCAGGTCTGGGGAACGAGCGGGCCAGTCCATAGCTTCAATGCCTTCATCTTGCAGGAACTGCTGACACACTCCAGCCACATGAGGTCTGGCATTGTCCTGCATTAGGAGGAACCCAGGGCCAACCGCACCAGCATATGGTCCCACAAAGGGTCTGAAGATCTCATCTCAGTACCTAATGGCAGCCAGGCTACCTCTGGTGAGCACATGGAGGGCTGTGTGGCCCTCCAAAGAAATGCCCCCCCACACCATTACTGACCCACTGCCAAACCGGTTATGCTGAAGGATGTTGCAGGCAGCAGATCGCTCTCCACGGCGTCTCCAGACTCTGTGACGTCTGTCACATTTACTCAGTGTGAACCTGCTTTCATCTGAGGAGCACAGGGCGCCAGTGGCGACTTTGCCAAACCTGGTGTTCTGTGGCAAATGCCAAGCGTCCTGCACGGTGTTGGGCTGTGAGCACAACCCCCATCTGTGGACGTCGGGCCCTCATACCACCCTCGTGGAGTCGGTTTCTAACCGTTTGTGCAGACACATGCACATTTGTGGCCTGCTGGAGGTCATTTTGCAGGACTCTGGCAGTGCTCCTCCTGTTCCTCCTTGCACAAAGGCGGAGGTAGCTGTCCTGCTGCTGGGTTGTTGCCCTCCTACGGCCCCCTCCACGTTTCCTGGTGTACTGGCCTGTCTCCTGGTAGCGCCTCCAGCCTCTGGACACTACGCTGACAGACACAGCAAACCTTCTTGCCACAGCTCGCATTGATGTGCCATCCTGGATGAGCTGCACTACCTGAGCAACTTTTGTGGGTTGTAGAGTCCGTCTCATGCTACCACAAGTGTGAAAGCACAACCAACATTCAAAAGTGACCAAAACATCAGCCAGAAAGCATTGGTACTGAGATGTGGTCTGTGGTCCCCACCTGCAGAACCACTCCTTTATTGAGGGTGTCTTGATAATTGCCAATAATTTCCATCTATTGTCTATTCCATTTGCACAACAGCATGTGAAATTGATTGTCAATCAGTGTTGCTTCTTAAGTGGACAGTTTGATTTCACAGAAGTTTGACTTACTTGGGAGTTATATTCTGTTGTTTAAGTGTTCCCTTTTTTTTTTTTTGAGCAGTGTATATGTAAGTGTGTTAAGAACTGGCTCAATGATAGGAAACAAAGGGTGGTTATTAATGGAACACACTCAGACTGGGTCTCAGTTAACAGTGGGGTACCACAGGGGTCAGTATTGGGCCCCCTTCTTTTTAACATATTTATTAATGACGTAGGGTGCTTACAGAGTAGTATTTCAATATTTGCAGATGACACTAAACTCTGCAGGGTAATCAGTACAGAGGAGGACAATTTTATATTACAGGAGGATCTATGTAAACTAAAAGCTTGGGCTGATAAATGGCAAATGAGCTTTAATGGGGACAAATGTAAGGTAATGCACTTGGGCAGAGGAAATAAAATGTATAATTATATGCTTAACTAGATGGTGGCCCGATTCTAACGGGTATTCTAGAATATGTATGTGGCCGACCGGGTGCAATCAGCAGAGCGTTGTTTAAATTTGGTGCCAAAATCGGATTGGTCGCGGCTGGCGACCAAGACCAATCAGCAAAGCGGTGTTTAAATTTGGCGCCAAAGTCACTCATTGGTCGCGGCCGCGACCAATCAGCGAATCGTATTAGTGAGGACTAGGGAGCGGCGCTGCCTGTGCGGGTACTTCCGCTACGAGCAGCCGGGAGATAACCGGCTGCTCGCAGCAGAAGTATCCCGACCGTCGGCGCCGCTCCCCGGTCCTCCCTTCACACTTGCCGTCGGGAGATCAGCAGGCCGCTGATCTCCCGACAGTAGCCGCATGGAGGTCAGCGGCGCCGCCGGTCGGGGTCCTTCTGCTGCGAGCAGCCAGGAGATGACCGGCTAGTGCCGGTCATCTCCCGGCTGCATCGCTGCTGACCTCTGTGCGGCAGATGAGCCGCTAATGGCCGCCATCTTTTTCTGAAATCCCGCGTCGCTGATTGGCCGCGGCCGGACCAATCAGCGACGCGGGATTTCCTGGACAGAAGGACAGACAGACGGGATAATACGATTATATACACTGCTCAAAAAAATAAAGGGAACACTTAAACAACAGAATATAACTCCAAGTAAATCAAACTTCTGTGGAATCAAACTGTCCACTTAGGAAGCAACACTGATTGACAATCAATTTCACATGCTGTTGTGCAAATGGAATAGACAATAGATGGAAATTATTGGCAATTATCAAGACACCCTCAATAAAGGAGTGGTTCTGCTGGTGGGGACCACAAACCACATCTCAGTACCAATGCTTTCTGGCTGACGTTTTGGTCACTTTTGAATGTTGGTTGTGCTTTCACACTCGTGGTAGCATGAGACGGACTCTACAACCCACAGAAGTTGCTCAGGTAGTGCAGCTCATCCAGGATAGCACATCAATGCGAGCTGTGGCAAGAAGGGTTGCTTTGTTTGTCAGCCTAGTGTCCAGAGGCTGGAGGCGCTACCAAGAGACAGGCCAGTACACCAAAAGACGTGGAGGGGGCCGTAGGAGGGCAACAACCCAGCAGCAGGACCGCTACTTCTGCCTTTTTTGCAAGGAGGAACAGGAGGAGCACTGCCAGAGCCCTGCAAAATGACCTCCAGCCGGCCACAAATGTGCATGTGTCTGCACAAACGGTTAGAAACCGACTCCATGAGGGTGGTATGAGGGCCCGACGTCCACAGATGGGGTTGTGCTCACAGCCCAACACCGTGCAGGACGCTTGGCATTTGCCACAGAACACCAGGATTGGCAAAGTCACCACTGGTGCCCTGTGCTCTTCGCAGATGAAAGCAGGTTGACACTAAGCACATGTGACGGACATGACAGAGTCTGGAGACGCCGTGGAGAGCGATCTGCTGCCTGCAACATCCTTCAGCATGACCAGTTTGGCAGTGGGTCAGTATTGGTGTGGGGGGGCATTTCTTTGGAGGGCTGCACAGTCCTCCATGTGCTCGCCAGAGGTAGCCTGACTGCCATTAGGTACCGAGATGAGATCCTCAGACCCCTTGTGAGACCATATGCTGGTGCGGTTGGGCCTGGGTTCCTCCTAATGCAGGACAATGCCTGACCTGATGAGGCTGGAGTGTGTCAGCAGTTCCTGCAAGATGAAGGCATTGAAGCTATGGACTGGCCTGCCTGTTCCCCAGACCTGAATCCAATTGAGCACATCTGGGACATCATGTCTCACTCCATCCACCAACGTCACGTTGCACCACAGACTGTCCAGTAGTTGGCGGATGCTTTAGTCCAGGTCTGGGAGGAGATCCCACAGGAGACCATCCGCAACCTCATCAGGAGCATGCCCAGGCGTTGTAGGGAGGTCATACAGGCGCGTAGAGGCCACACACAATACTGAGCCTCATTTTGACTTGTTTTAAGGACATTACATCAAAGTTGGATCCGCCTGTAGTGTGTTTTTCCACTTTAATTTTGGGGGGTGACTCCAAATCCAGGCCAAATTTGATTTCCATTGATGATTTTTGTGTGATTTTGTTGTCAGCACATTCAACTTTGTACAGAACAAAGTATTCAATGAGAATATTTCATTCATTAAGATCTAGGATGTGTTATTTAAGTGTTCCCTTTATTTTTTTGAGCAGTGTATATTAGATTGTAAAACACTGGGCAAAACTGTAACTGAAAAAGACCTGGGTGTATTAGTGGACGACAAGCTCACGTTTGGTGGTCAGTGTCAGGCAGCTGCTGCATAGGCAAATAAAATAATGGGATGCATTAAAAGAGGCATAGATGCTCATGAGGAGAACATAATTTTACCTCTATAGAAGTCACTAGTGCGACCACACTTAGAATACTGTGTACAGTTCTGGTCTCCGGTGTATAAGAAAGACATAGCTGAACTAGAGCGGGTGCAGAGAAGAGCGACCAAGGTTATTAGAGGACTGGGGGGTCTGCAATACCAAGACAGGTTATTACACTTGGGGTTATTTAGTTTGGAAAAACGAAGGCTTAGGGGTGATCTTATTACTATGTTCAAGTATATGAGGGGACAGTACAAAGACCTTTCTACTGATCTTTTTACTCTGAGGCCTGAGACGGGGACAAGGGGGCATCTTCTACGTCTGGAGGAAAGAAGGTTTAATCATAATCACAGATGCGGATTCTTTACTGTAAGAGCAGTGAGACTATGGAACTCTCTGCCGCATGATGTTGTAATGAGTGATTCACTACTAAAATTGAAGAAGGGCCTGGATGCCTTTCTTGAAAAGTATAATATTACAGGTTATAAATACTAGATTCCTTGATAGGGCGTTGATCCAGGGAACTAGTCTGATTGTCGTATGGAGTCAGGAAGGATTTTTTTTCCCCAATGTAGAGCTTAGTGTTTGCCACATGTTTTTTTTTTTTGCCTTCCTCTGGATCAACATGTTAGGCTATGGGTTGAACTAGATGGACTTAGCCTTCCTTCAACCTTAAAAACTATGTTACTATAACATGTCACCTGATGGAGTACATAAGATGTTTAACAATCAGGTTCTCTACCACAATCCCTCTCCAAAAATAATGATTACTTGAATGGCTTCCAATAAACTTAGCTTGTGCGTATTAAAGTTACAGCATCACTGCACACCAGCACAGATGTCAGTCGCAATTTAAATGATACAAAAACATAGAAAAGTAATAAAATCCTGAATAAAATGGAACATTTTTATTTCTGGTGTCATGGCGGACAGGTTGTAAGTCTGCCTGCCTGCAGGAACGCTATAACTTCTCTCCAAAACATTGTGTTGTTGAAAGGAGAAATGTCTCAGTCCTTACACCATATTGGCATGGTGCTGAGATTCCTTCAAACCTCAGGGTGTAAAAATGTGACACCGTGATGACTCTTTGTAAGACGTCGGTAAACATAAAAAAAAATAAAAAAAAGCTGCCAGACCAGAAGCTGAAGCTACAGCGGTGGACTAAAGGTGAACTCCTGCTGTATACTAGAGTAATGGATATCCAGCAGCTATTTATTATACCTCCATTACTGGGTCTACACACAAAGCAATGAAAACAGCAAAAAAGCTGAACAGAAATCCCAAAAATGATTTATATGTGCACATAGAAGATGCGATCACACAACAAACAAGCCTTGATCGGTGGATGCGTTTACAGGGGCAATAATCCGGACGGGATCGGTGGATGCGTTTACAAGGGCAATAATCGGGACGGGATCGGTGGATGCGTTTACAAGGGCAATAATCCGGACGGGATCGGTGGATGTGTTTACAAGGGCAATAATCGGGACGGGATCGGTGGATGCATTTACAAGGGCAATAATCGGGACGGGATCGGTGGATGCGTTTATAGGGGAAATAATCGGGACGGGATTGGTGGATGCGTTTATAGGGGCAATAATCGGGACGGAATCGGTGGATGCGTTTACAGGAGCAATAATCGGGACGGAATCGGTGGATGCGTTTACAGGGGCAATAATCGGAACGGGATCGGTGGATGCGTTTACAGGAGCAATAATTGGGACGGGATCGGTGGATGCTTTTACAGGAGCAATAATCGGAACGGGATCGGTGGATGCGTTTACAGGAGCAATAATTGGGACGGGATCGGTGGATGCGTTTACAGGGGCAATAATCGGGACGGGATTGGTGGATGAGTTTACAGGGGCAATAATCAGGACGGGATCGGTGGATTCGTTTACAGGGGCAATAATCGGGACGGGATCGGTAAATGCGTTTACAGGGGCAATAATCGGGACTGGATCGGTGGATGCGTTTATAGGGGCAATAATCGGGACGGGATTGGTGGATGCGTTTACAGGGGCAATAATCGGGACGGGATTGGTGGATGCGTTTACAGGGGCAATAATCGGGACTGGATCGGTGTATGCGTTTATAGGGGCAATAATCGGGACTGGATCGGTGGATGCGTTTATAGGGGCAATAATCGGGACGGGATCGGTGGATGCGTTTATAGGGGCAATAATCGGGACGGGATCGGTGGATGCGTTTACAGGAGCAATAATTGGGACGGGATCGGTGGATGCGTTTACAGGCGCAATAATCGGGACGGGATCGGTAAATGCTTTTACAGGGGCAATAATCGGGACGGGATCGGTGGATGCGTTTACAGGGGCAATAATCGGGACGGGATCGGTAAATGCTTTTACAGGGGCAATAATCAGGACGGGATCGGTGGATTCGTTTACAGGGGCAATAATCGGGACGGGATCGGTGGATGCGTTTACAGGGGCAATAATCGGGACGGGATAGGTGGATGCGTTTACAGGGGCAATAATCGGGACTGGTCTTTCACACAAACGTCTGTGCCGGTGTGCAGTGATGCTGTAACTGTAATACACACAGTAAGATTATTGGAAGCCATTAAAGTAATCATTTTGTTTTTGGAGAGCGATTGTGGTAAAGAACATAATTGATAAAAATCCGACATGCTCCATCCGGTCCATATTATGGAGGTATTCTCTCCCCCACAAGCAGTGTTTGTATGGGAGAAAAGTTTAGTAATAAACAGCCATACATAAGACCAAAGTGGGAGCACGTGGAGAGCCCGGGCTGCGTGTTTCAGAGCCAGAAGGACTGTGTGTGCCCATTACCGTATGTGTTGTTTTTTTTTGTTTTCTCTTTTTTGAGGTCAAAAACAATAATTTTACTAGTAGAAACTTCTCCTTCTTTGCAGAATTTTTGGAGAAGATTCTTTTTATTTCTAGAAGCGATTTTGAGCCAATAGGAGCTTGCTGAGCGCAGTAAGTTAATACACCTAAGGAAGAATGGATGCAGCCATAACGCAGTGGTTTTTTTTTAATAAAAAGTATTTTTTACATAAAACAAAAGTATGATCTGCACCCAGTGGATCCATTTGACGTTCTATCTCGACGGGTGCGCCCTTTATCTGGTTTGTTTCACTTCATAGAAGCCATTTTGAAAAGGTTTTTCTAGTATTTTAGGAGACTTTTTTTTTCAGATACTAATTTGGAACGTTTTTCCATCAAGAGACGCTGTAAGATCTGACCTGCACTTTCTCACCAGAAATTTTCAAAACTTATAATGGAAAAAGACTGTAGAGTTATTTTTTTTATTTATTTTTTCTTTTAGACTTTTTTTTAGAACAGACCCACTTAAACATAAAAAATATAAGAGCTAGTAATCACCACAAAGCTAATATTACTGCTCATAAGTAGTAAATTACACAAGTACTTCCCATGCCTAAGTAAGTACCCAAAATGTAGTAAAAGTGTATTTTTTGGGGGGATAAGGACGCATGAACCCATAATTACACAACAGGAACATTCAAATTGACTTAAAGGAGTATTGCGATCTTGTACGTTTATCTAGATCTATTTGATATGCCAAAAATACAGAGTAGATGCTGTTCCCACCAATAGGACCTGTATCTGTGTAGTGAATGGGACCCCGTCGTGTGCTGCTCTCAGGTGGTTGGAGATCTTATGACCATCTCTCCACTGGCAGTGACAATGTGGCCAGGCCTTCTTCTCGAGATAGATGTGGGTCACATTGGTGGTGGGCTCATCATTTACTGACCTTTGGATATGCCATAAATGTAACCTTTAAAGGGGTTTTCTCAAGTTGTATCTTCAGTAGCACATGGCTCCTAGCAAGGGTGGTGTGGTCTTGAAGACTGATAACTCGGACCTGCAGCATGGTTGTTCTGCTAGCCCAAACTAAGCGCTCTCCTAGGCTTCTAGGAGAGACAGTTTGCCTCTGCAGCATGGGAGACTGAGGTTGGCTGGATCCAGAGATGTAGACCGCTTCATAGCGGCACGTAGCGAGTGCCGCACGCTCCTTGCCCCGTTGACCGGCCACTCTGAGACTGCAGGGTGGCCAGTGACCCAGAAAACAAGAAAACTAAATATCCCTCCAGTCTTGAGAACGGGGAAGATTTTTAATAAGACGTGAATTACAAAGTTGTTTGGATTTACAATCACTTTGTAATTTTACCCATTTATGAACTGGAGACAACCCCTTTTAAAGGATTGTCACATGTGATGAAATAGATTCAGAAATCTTCCAAAGTACTACCACTAAAGGGGTTGTTCAGGACTGTAACAATGATGGCCTAACTTTAGGATAGGTCACCAGTGTGTGATCGGTGGGGGTGTGACACCCAGCACCGCCGCTCATCAGCTGTTCTCGGTGTTGGCATCGGCAGAACTGCTCAGTTACAGTGCTGCACAGCTCCGTTGACCGAATAGTGGCCGCGGCCGGGTACTGCACATCCACCCACAATTGATTTGAGTAGTGTGCAGTACCCGGCCATGAAAGAAAAAGTTTGGGATGCAAGCACTTGGATTATTTTTTAATCCGGCTGGCCTGTGCGTGACTTTCCCATCACAAGTACCTGCCGGGAAAGCTCAAAAGGAGAAATCCAAGGCCGACCCTCAGATTCCTGCCGTAGATTTACAAGTTGAACGGCCACCGGTCCCAATCGGGTAATCTCCTCTTATCTACCTACTGCTTTTCTGGAGGAAAATTGCTTTAATAATTGACATATAATTTGTTAAAGTAGTTTTCCAATCGTCAGCATAAAAACCTGTGGCCATATGAATAGCAACGTGGATTTCTCATTTCCACAGTGGAAGTCATTGTACAAGTGGTTTTTACATGGGATTCCGTGCAAAATACACAGTGTAACCAGAGTAAAAAAAAACAAAAAAAAGGTGCGTTGAATGTTCATATCCAGGGCAGAAAGCAACTAATCTACACCAGCAATGAAACCAGAGCAAGAAGAGACAGAGCAGCGGCCGGTGCGGCTCCAGAAGCAAAGTCCCGGGGCCACAGAAGAGGACATCTGCTTTCCTCCGCCATACGTGTGCTCAAAGCAGATGTCCCTTCCCCAACGCCTTTCGGCAGATTTCAGACTGCATTGATTGTCCAGAAGGGGGCAGTATTGAGAAATACAAAAGGCTTCTTCCAGGTTAAAAATAAATGTAGATGATTTTCCCATCCAGGGGTCATCATGTCATTGACATTCAGAATGTAACATCTAGTACAGGATAATCAGTAAACTATGGAGTCTCTTATATTCTTGTGTTATTATCTTTGTGATTCTGTAGCTGATAATTTTGGTTTTGGTATCTTACAGGAACAACGTGCCCGAGCACAGCAAACTACAGAGCCGGATGATCAGGAAGAAGGGAACGCGAGCCTACGCCTGCCAGTGTAGCTGGAGGTCCATCCAGCAGCTGAGCCACCTCTCCACAGAGGAGCCGCTGCGCTGGGTCTGTGGCACGCATTCAGACTGAGGACTGGCCGGACCAGGCAAGTGACCGGACCGGAGATAGAGGTTGTAAACTCATGACGAGACTCTGCCAGGGTACACGGGTATCATCGATAATGGCCGCAAAGACTTTCACCTCTTCATTAACCTTGCAGCAATGACAGCTGAGGACTCCAGCAGCCGGCACCGCAGCATTCAGCTTATTGTCAGGGGAGCTGTCTCACCAAAAGTGGGTTATTATAGATAATAGACATCACATTTAATGAGGAAGCCTCAGAAATGAATGTGTTGCATGACATCTATAAGATTGCTGCCACTTGTAGTGAAAGGGATTGCTGTATCACAAGTTTAACCTCTCCGCAATTTTTTGCAGATGAAACCTGTGGAAATATATTGTCTGCTTAGTCACATGCTTCAATTGTCTTTGGGAGAAGAAACTGCAAGATCTGTCATTACTTGATAGAAAGGGGCACAGCACATTCATACATATGGTGCCAGTTTTATGTCACATTTTTGCCATATGTATATGTGCTATTTTTCTGGCAATTAACATTAATGGCCCATGTGCTTGTTTCCCTCATATAGGGAAAGCTAATAATATGAAGCAAAGACTGAATTATCTCTGAGACATCATGTACTTTCCAATTGATCGGTTCCCATACACTTCTATGGAGGCCTACTGTACCTTTGCATGATGGCGATTTCCTGTAGCGAATTTTTCTGTTTTAATCCTTTTGCTTCAATATTTACTTAAATATTTTTTTTCCTATTATTATTATTATCATTTTATTTTATTTTTTTCTTCTTTAAAAGCAAAATTAAGCAACATTCTAATTAGTCTTCGTTAATAAGCCCTACCCTATTGCTGCTGTAGTGTCTGGGTAACTTCTTTTTGTAGCTGCTGCTTCTGACATAGATCTGATCGAATTTGGCACCTCGCTGTTTTGACTGTCTGCTCTAACCCTACCGTCTCTTTAGTTTTAGAGATGGTTGCAGTTAAGGGGATGAGGTCGTACATCGTAGACCATAGAGGGGATAAAGCATTTAAGGCTTCAGGGAGGGCCAATTACACAAGCTGTACTGCATCAGGGTGTGAATGGTGAGAAGAGCAGACGCACAGCAATGTGGAGCAGGTTACTCACAAAAGCTGTGAATCTCTGTAGGGATAGCACATGCCTGTCAGGTCGGATATCACTATTAACCTGCAGACATAGGGTTAATTTGCAGGTTAATAGCATTATAAAGGTGCCTGGATTTTGCGGCACAAGGGAGAAAATGAGCTTCATTTCTCCCAGGAGACGCTGGCTTACAGTCATACAAATGTGCCGGCACTTCTCAGGGCACTGCTGCAATGCAGAGCCGGCTGTCAGTCATAGGGATGGGGCTGGCTTACAGATGCCGCTCACTATGCTGAGTGGTGACTGTAGACGTACGGTTACACCTGTATGACTGGTGACCGAAAGGAATAATGTTCATTTTCTCCCTGGTGCCGCAATTACAGCATGGCAGACAGACACCTTTCTAATGCTATTAACATGCAGAGTAACCATATATCTGCAGCTTAATGGCGTAATGCGATGTAACAGGTTCACTTTAAACATCAGTGAAGAAGAGATCCCTTGTGGCCTGTAGATGGAGAAATCAGTGCTGGAAAGAAGCTGTGCTGATATATGAGAACTAGTGAAGGCAGCAGCATCCAGGACATACAGAACTCACATCCAGTATTACTAGGAGGAACGCAAACACATGAGAAAGGCTTGTGGCAAACTGCATATATGGAGGTAAAATGAATATAGCAGCTTTGTAGCTCATGTTAATCACTAACATATCTCAAAGGTGTTTATAGCATTAATTGCTGTGATCATCTCCACTGCAAGGAAGCAATGAGTAGTCTCTAAAAGGGCAGAAAATGTTCCAATATGAAATAAAGTATAACATCATGGTGTAGCCCTATGTAGTTATCACTCTGCCAAGTGTTGTTAATACTACATTTTTCAATTATGTGAGATAATCAACCAAAGGCACCAATGCTATATTAAAATGTATTTTATGTCAAGTAAAGAGTATATACAACCTTTATTTCTGCTCATTTATTACTGTAATGTTTATCTTAGTGTATGAGAAATGCAAAACAGAAAAAAGTCCCGTAAAACTGAGGCTCAGTTTGCACTAGAGCACTCGTTCTGATTTCCATCTACAGTTATATGAAAAAGTTTGGGCACCCCTATTAATCTTAAGCTTAATGTTTTGTAAAAATTGGTGTTTTTGCAACAGCTATTTCAGTTTGATATATGTAATAACTGTTTGACACAGTAATGTTTCTGCCTTGAAATGAGGTTTATTGTACTAACAGAAAATGTGCAATCTGCATTCAAACAAAATTTGACAGGTGCATAAGTATGGGCACCATTATCATTTTCTTGTTTTAAATACTCCTACCTACTTTTTACTGACTTACTAAAGCACTTTTTTTGGTTTTGTAACCTCATTGAGCTTTGAACTTCATAGCCAGGTGTATGCAATCATGAGAAAAGCTACTTAAAGTGGCCACTTGCAAGTTGTTCTCCTGTTTGAATCTCCTCTGAAGAGTGGCATCATGGGCTCCTCAAAACAACTGTCAAATTATCTGAAAACAAAGATTATTCAACATAGTTGTTCAGGGGAAAGATACAAAAAGCTGTCTCAGAGATTTAACCTGTCAGTTTCCACTGTGAGGAACATAGTAAGGAAATGGAAGAACACAGGGATAGTTCTTGTTAAGGCCAGAAGTGGCAGGCCAAGAAAAACAGGCAGAGAAGAAGAATGGTGAGATCAGTCAAGGACAATCCTCAGACCACCTCCAGAGAGCTGCAGCATCAACTTGCTGCAGATGGTGTCACTGTGCATCGGTCAACTATACAACGCACTTTGCACAAGGAGAAGCTGTATGGGAGAGTGATGCGAAAGAAGCCGTTTCTGCAAGCACGCCACAAACAGAGTCGGCTGAGGTATGCAACAGCACATTTGGAGAAGCCAATTTCTTTTTGGAAGACGGTTCTGTGGACTGATGAAACCAAGATTGAGTTGTTTGGTCATACAAAAAGGCGTTATGCATGGCGGCAAAAAAACACAGCATTCCAAGAAAAACACTTGCTACCCACAGTAAAATTTGGTGGAGGTTCCATCATGCTTTGGGGCTGTGTGGCCAATGCCGGCACCGGGAATCTTGTTAAAGTTGAGGGACGCATGGATTCCACTCAGTATCAGCAGATTCTTGACAATAATGTTCAAGAATCAGTGATAAAGTTGAAGTTACTTATGCACCTGTCAAATTTTGTTTGAATGCAGATTGCACATTTTCTGTTAGTACAATAAACCTCATTTCAAGGCAGAAACATTACTGTGTCCAACAGTTATTACATATATCAAACTGAAATAGCTGTTGCAAAAACACCAATTTTTATAAAACAATAAGCTTAAGATTAATAGGGGTGCCCAAACTTTTTCATATAACTGTATAATGAAGATCTGCTTGTGAAGCATAGACAGAGAAGGGGGCTGGCTCAGCTATTGAAAAGAGCCAGTCCTTTCCTCTGTTTGATTCTACAGCTCCTGTGCCAGTTTAAAATGTGGTGCCCAGAACTGGACACAGTATTCCAGACGAGGTCTGACCAAGGAGGAGTAGAGGGGGATAATTACTTCATGTGATCTAGACTCTATGCTTCTCTTAATACATCCCAGAACGGTGTTTGCCTTTTTTGCTGCTGCACCACACTGTTGACTCGTGTAGTCTGTGATCTATTAGTATATATGTCTTTTTCACACGTGCTGTTGCTTAGTTTTTTTCCTCCCGTTCTGTAGATGGAATTTTCATTTTTCTTGCCCCGATGTAGAATCTTGCATTTCTCCCTGTTAAATACCATTCTATTAGTTGCTGCCCATTGTTCAAGCTTATCTAGATCTTTCTTAATCCTTTCTCTGTCTTCTCTAGTGTTAGCTATCCCTCCTAGCTTTGCACCATCTGCAAATTTCATTAGTTTTCCTTCAGTTCTCATATCTAGATCATTTATAAAAATGTTGAACAACACTGGGGCCAGGACAGACCCTTGTGGTACCCCACGTGAAACACTCTTCCAATTGGATGTGCAACCATTTATTACGACTCTTTGAGTACGATCACTGAGCCAGTTATGAATCCATTTAATCGTAGCCTTGTTAATCCCATACTTGGTCATTTTTTCAATAAGGATAGTATGAGATACTTTTTCAAATGCTTTGCTGAAGTCAAGATACACTATATCTACCGCATATCCCTGATCCACCCAGTCAGTGATTCCATCATAGAAGGAAATGAGATAAGTCTGGCATGACTTGTTTGCTACAAACCCATGCTGGCTCTGGTTAATTTCTGTATTCTTATCCAAGTACTTACATACATGCAGTTTAATAATTTGTTGAAAAATCTTTCCTGGTATAGAAGTAGGACTCACTGGCCTGTAATTTCCTTTATTTTCTTTGATGGTAACAGACCTTGATCTTGCAGTTATACATCCTTCCATTTATCAATTTATACTACAGCACATTTTATAGATTAGCGAGAATTAGAGAAAATGCTCAATATTTCCTCTAAAAGGGACTACACTCACTTACCCCATCCACATGTTGATGGCCTATATTAAAGGAGTTTTCCAATTACTTAGTCAAGGGATAAGTGTATGATCACTGGGGTCCCATGTCCCCCCCTGTGTAATGGAGCTGTGGATGGGACGGATGGAGATGGCAGAGTACAGCAAATCCACCCTGTGTGCATCTTTATGCAGTCTTGCAGCAGTCAAGTAACATCGGACATGTGAGAAACAGACCAATTATTCTGACAAGTGTTTGATCACAGTGGTATCAGTTTTTCTCGTACGTGGAGAGAAAAAAAAAGTTTCTCCAACTTCTCTTTCATGTCAGTCCTTGAAAATCAGACCGCATTCAGATGTTATCTGAGTGCGGTCCGACATTTTTCACAGTCCCATAGACTTGCATTGCTGATTTTGATCCGACCCCTCAGATCAAAATCGGACATGTCTCTGATATTTTCCACGGAGCATTCGTGTCCAAGAAAAAAATCGGACACGTGCACAACCCCACAGAATATCATAGGCACGAGAGTTCTCCGTGAAAACCATGGATTGCACTCGTCATAAAAATTGGTCGTGTGCGCGATCCCTTATTATCGTTCATAAATTAGGTGATAACTTGCTGATCGGTGGGGGTCCGACAACAGGGACTCCCAGTGTTCCTGAGATTAGGGCTTTGAAGATGGGTCTGCAAGAAATGCCGTTCACTGTACTCTGCCATCTCCAGCAGTTCCATAGAGAGTGATTGCTGCGGCTCTGTAAAGCCTCTTTCTTGGGATCAGTGGGGGTGCCAGTGGTCGGACCCCTGCGATTAGCATGTTATCGTCCAGTAAATGGACAGGTGATAACTCCCATCCTTAGAAGTCATCCTATAATGGATAGCTGACCCCACGTGCTTATCCACCTCTGCTCTGAAATCCGCAGGTCATGTGTACCTGTGTCACCCTGGCCTGGATGCCACAAAATGTAATAAAGCTGTGTCTGAGAGCAAGGGGGAGGTTCTCTAGTCAGGGGAACATTAGCATGCAGTACCTCCTGTCTCAGGCCAGTAGGGGGAGCAGGCTGCCCCTATAAAAGCTGGTGCTGGGGGCAGGGTTAGGGAGAACTGGATGACCTGTCTCAGTACTGAGACTTGTCCCGGAGCAGAGCAGGGACAGAAAGTTGTATTGCACCTAAGAGCAAGTGTGGCAGGAGGAGAGCCACAAGCCAGAGACAAGAGGCAAAGTGAGCCTGTCTTAGTAGATAAAGGACTTAATTTACCAGACTTTGGTGTCTGAGGCTGGGAGGATTCCACATCCCACAGCAGATAACCAGTCCGCAGGGGACTGTATGTTCCTTGGCCTAAGAAACCTGGAGGCTCTGCCACAACAGAAGGGACCAGTAAAGCCGTACCAGGCCGGGAGCAGAAAGGAACCCACGTCGCAGGCCATACAGGCGAGAGTACACGGAAAGCTCGGAAACGTGGGCTGTTACCCTATAAGGAGGAGATAGCCAGAAGGAGCACAGAAAGCATGGTAGGCCTACACCCTCACCCTGACCAGGGCCAATTTCCCCATTGCTCTCAGACATCCAGGTCCCCTCCTAGCCGGGACTGTTTATGGGTCAGTTTACCTGTTTTAGTAAAGGCCCTGGACTGCAACCTGTTGTCTGTGTGCTCCTTCGTGCCTCCAGCACTACCGGTACTGGGACTCTCACCACCATCACTCCCACCATCCATTATACTGCCCTGGGGCCGCACTCTTCCCGTGGGGAGTCACACTACCCTAGCTGCACACCTCATCAGCCCCAGCGGTCTGCATGCAGCGGCGGTTCCTAATAACCGCAATCCACGGGTGGCGTAGTCGGACATAATCATCAGCGCATAACGGACTACCACTGGCCTGACCACCCTGAGTCACGGAACCGGGTTGCCACTACTACTCCCATCGTTCCCCTACTGAGTGCCCCACGGCTCAGGGGGCGAGTCAGCTTTGGTTTAGTCGGCAGGATTGCAACCAACCCGCCACAAACGGGTATTGCGTGTCTGAAAAAGACTTTGCACTTACCTGAATAGAGGTTTCCCGCCGTCCGGAGCCATTTCCAGCCGTCTCCCGCCATCTTCCATCAATTTCAGCCGTTTTCCCGCCATAGGACGCCATCTTCAGGACGCCACGCGGGAAGAAGAGGGGCGCGGACGTCCAAACCGCGCGAGACCCGAAGCTCCGCCCCACGCACCGACGCTGCGTAAGGTCCTGGAAGGGAGAGAGAGCGACGCTGACGTCACCAGGACGCGACGCAAGGTCCTCGTCCAGAGCAGCAGCAGCGGAGCCGCGGCCTACAGAAGAGGATCGTCGGAAAGTAGGCCACGCTTAACTAGGGGGGAGGAAGATGTCGGATACAGAGGCGCCCACTACCACCAACGCAGCTGCAGCAGCGGTGATGCCATTTTCCCTGCCCTACATCCCTGGAGCGGCCTGGCTGCCCAAGTACTCTGGGGAGCCCCATGCCCTAACTGACTTTAAGAAAAGGCTGTACAGTTTGTTCCAAGTCTACACCCTGACAGAGGAACAGAAGGTCAGCATATTAACAGGGCAGTTAACTGGCGCAGCCCAAAGGGAGGTAAAATCATGGCCCACTGAGGAGAAAAGGACCGTGAAGGGTATTCTGGCCCGGCTGCGGGGTACCTTTGACACACGTACCTCCGCTGAAATTAAAATGAGGTTCTATGGATGTAAGCAGCGGGCACAGGACAGCATCAGAGACTATGCCCTAAATTTGCAGGAAGCCTTGAGGGCCATCCAACAAGCTGACCCTGGCAGCGTGCAGGAAACGGATAAGCTACTAACAGAACAGTTTATAGAAGGTCTGCTGTCTAGCGCCCACAGGACCCAGCTGCGCCTCATGTTCTTTCAGAACCCTGATCTGACCTTTGCCCAATTCAAGGACAGGGCCATAAGGGTGCTCCGCGAATCCGCAACAAGTGGCGCTATAAATCCCCGGCGCCCTGCTCTCACCTACCACCAGGAGGCGGCGCCCTCCTCTATGGACTCCGTGGGGGCTGATGCACAGGCCCTGAACCAGGCCCCGTCGAAAGATCTGCACCACCAAGTCCAGGAGCTGACCAGGAGCGTCGCGGCGTTGACCAGGACCGTCCGGGCGTTACAAGTGGACCCGTCAAGACCCATCGAGCTGGCTTCAAGTCCGGAGGATGTCCCGTGGCGTCAACAGAGGAGGATCCCGTCGTTCCGAGGGAGGCCCACAGACCGCTACGCAGAAGATGGACAGCCCATTTGCCGCCGATGCAACCAGCCCGGACACATTTCCAGGTACTGTAATTTAAACGGGTCCAACCTGGGGCAGAGGGCCAACCCCCAGGCATAAGATCACCAGGCCCTTACAATTGGCGTAATAAGTACGTTGGGGGGCGCCCGGTTTTACCCGTGGTGCTGGATGGTATCCCCATGAGCGCCTTGCTGGATACTGGGTCGCAAGTAACCACTATCCCTTATGTACTTTTTAAGCAGTATTGGACTGATGCTGATATCACACGGTATCCAGACAGTAACTTGAGCATCATCGCCAGTAATGGCTTACCCGTGCCGCAGATGGGGTTCAAGGAGATGACCATTAAGATAAATGCATAAAGCATATACAGAATGGGAGGAATAGAGCTAAGCAACAGTACATGTGAAAAAGACTTAGGTATACTAATAGATCATAGACTGAACATGAGTCAACAGTGTGATGCAGCAGCAAAAAAGGCAAATACAATTCTGGGATGTATTAACAGAAGCATACAGTCTAGATCACGTGAAGTCATTATCGGTCTTTACTCCTCTTTGGTCAGACCTCATCTGGAATACTGTGTACAGTTTTGGGCACCACATTTTAAAAAAGACATAGACAAACTGGAGCAAGTTCAGAGAAGAGCGACCAGAATGGTGACTGGTCTGCAAACCATGTCCTATGAGGAACGGTTGCAGGATTTGGGAATGTTTAGCTTGCAAAAAAGAAGACTGAGAGGAGACTTAATAGCTGTCTACAAATATGTCAAGGGCTGTCACATTGTAGAAGGATCATCTTTATTCTCATTTGCACAAGGAAAGACTAGAAGCAATGGGATGAAACTAAATGGGAGGAGACACAGATTAGATATTAGAAAAAACTTTTTGACAGTTAGGGTGATTAATGAGTGGAACAGGCTGCCACGAGAGGTGGTGAGTTCCCCTTCAATGGACGTCTTCAAACAGAGGCTGGACAGACATCTGTCTGAGATGATTTAGTGAATCCTGCTTTGAGCAGGGGGTTGGACCAGATGACCCAGGAGGTCCCTTCCAACTCTACCATTCTATGATTCTATGAAGATTGGTAAAGTTGAATTGCCGGCACAGGGAGTAATTATTGTGGACATTGACCGTCGTGAAAGTCACCCTAAAATAACTGTGGGTACTAACGTGATTGAAAATTGTCTTTCAGAGGTAATTGTAATTCTACAACAGGTGGCGGTGAATGCTAGTTCTAGCCAACAGAGAGTCCTCAACAAGGAGATAAAAGCCCTGATGAGACGGCAGCAGGTAGAACTGTCTGGTGGTGAGATCGGTAGCGTAAGACTGAGTGACCTATTCCCCATTTCCATGCCTCCCAAAAGTGAAATGATGATCTGGTGTCGGACTGCAATCGGGTTGAGAGGTAGAGACTACCAAGCCATGGTAGAACCCGTGTACTCAGACAGCAGGCCCACCATTTTGACAGCCCGGGGGGTGGTTGATGTCCGTCATGGGAGTGTGCCCGTCCGCATCCTCAACATTGGGGAGAGGGAAGTACACTTACCCAGGTACGCTACACTCGCCAAACTGTTTGTTGTCGAACACAAAGCTATCAGGGCCGTGGAACCCTTGCCTCCATCTCCACAGGCGGAGGGTAATGGCTCCCAGAAACAAAAGGAGGACTGGTGCCAGAAACTCCATGTGGGTGCTGACTCCACTCCCCTGCACCAAAAACAAGGAGTCTACCGGGTGGTACAGGAGTACGAGAGAGTCTTTAGTAAGCACCCGCTAGACTTCGGCAGAGTAAAGGGGATAGAACACCACATCCCCACAGGGAGCCACCCGCCGATAAAAGAAAGATACAGACCTGTACCCCCTGCACATTATCAGAACGCAAAGGGCATGCTAAAAGAAATGAAAGAAGCTGGGGTCATTAGAGATAGCTGTAGCCCCTGGGCAGCCCCCTTGGTTCTGGTGAAAAAGAAGGACGGCACCATGAGAATGTGCGTAGACTATAGACAAATCAACCGTATCACCCATAAAGACGCATACCCGCTGCCTAGAATAGAGGAGTCTTTAGCCGCACTAAAATCAGCTAACTTCTTTTCTACTTTGGACCTTACTAGCGGGTACTGGCAGGTTCCTGTGGCAGAGGCTGACAAGAAGAAGACCGCCTTCACCACCCCGATGGGACTGAGTGAGTTCAACTGTATGCCTTTCGGGCTCTGCAACGCACCAGGGACCTTCCAGCGGCTGATGGAATGCTGTCTAGGGCACCGAAACTTCGAGACGGTCCTCCTTTACCTGGACGACGTGATCGTCTATTCGAAAACCTACGAGGACCATCTAAAGCACCTGGCCGAGGTGTTCGAAGCCCTGGCAGGCTACGGCCTGAAGGTGAAACCATCGAAGTGTCACCTGCTGAAACCAAAGGTGCAGTACCTAGGGCACGTGGTAAGCGCGGAAGGAGTGGCCCCCGACCCTGACAAGGTCACGGCAATCAAGAGCTGGCCCAGCCCCTCGAACATCAAAGAGGTGAGACAGTTTCTCGGATTGGTAGGCTACTACCGAAGGTTCATCCCCGGGTTTACTAGGATGGCAGCTCCTATGCAGGACCTTCTAAACGGACAGTCTAAGCCCAGGAGCCAAAAGCCGCCCTTCAAGTGGGATAAACCGGAAGAGGAGTCCTTCCGCCAGTTGAAGATGGCCCTCACGGGGAATGAGATCCTGGCCTACCCTGATTATGGTCAGCCTTTTATTCTCCACATGGATGCCAGTAATGTGGGACTGGGAGCAGTACTGTCCCAAAACCAACAGGGCAGAGAAAGGGTGATAGCGTACTCCAGCCGGAAGCTGAGGCCCACCGAGAGGAACCCGGAGAATTACAGCTCCTTCAAGCTAGAATTCTTGGCGGTGGTGTGGGCCGTGACAGAACGCTTCAAGCATTACCTGGCCTCCGCAAAGTTCACCGTGTACACGGACAGCAACCCGTTGACACACCTGGACAATGCAAGACTGGGTGCCCTAGAACAGCGGTGGATGGCCCGTCTCTCCAACTATGACTTCGTGATCAAGTACCGGGCCGGCAAAACCAATGCCAACGCTGACGCCCTATCGAGGATGCCTCACTTGAAGACCCAGAAGAGCTGGAGGAGGTAGAACTCCCCGCGTTTCACTGGTATGGAGCCGCTCAATACTCCCACCGCGTGAAGGAGGAGGATCTAACAACCGTGATGATCAATCCCCTACCTCACCACAGCTGGGCCGAGACCCAAGATAGTGACCCTGCCATCCGCCTGGTGAAAGATCTGCTGACCCAGGAGGACGCCCGCATGGATCCGGATGCTCCAGAGGAAGCCAAGCAGCTGTGGAAGGAGAAGAGCAAGCTGTTCCTCTACGAAGGCAAGCTGTGCCGAAGGATTGTCAACCACCGGACGCACGAGCTGACCTGGCAAGTCGTGGTCCGAAGGCGGGATGCAGCTATGGTCCTGGGGGCTTACCATGACAGAGCGGGGCACTTCGGTTGGAAGAAACTGGAGTTCCTGCTAAGAGGACGGTTCTTTTGGGTCGGCATGAGAGGGGCTGTAGAGAAGTGGTGCAGAGACTGTGGCCCTTGTCACCTAAGGAGGAAGGACCGTGCCAGCCAGAAGACACCCTTGAGGCCCATCGTCACCACGCAGCCTCTTGAGCTGGTAGCTCTAGACCACGTCAAGTTGGCTCCAAGCCGGTCAGGATACATCTACGCCCTGACAATCGTTGACCACTATTCCCGTTTTCTCGTGGTGGTCCCGGTAAAAGACTTGACAGCCCAAACAGCCGCCAGAGCCTTCCAACAATACTTCTGCCGTCCACACGGGTAACCGGAACAGGTCCTGACAGACCAGGGTCCAGCGTTCGTGGCTGAAATCTTCCAAGAGTTCTGCAACCTCTATGGCTGTAAGAAGATTCGGACAACGCCTTACCACCCACAAACCAACGGGATGTGTGAGAAAGTGAACAATATAGTCATTGACCTCCTGAAGATGTTGCCCCTGGAGGAACGCAGCCTGTGGACAGAAAAACTGCCGGACCTGATAGACCTATACAACCATATCCCGGTGAATGCTACAAACTGCACCCCGGCTTACCTGATGCGAGCCAGACCAGGTAAGCTGCCCGTAGACCTGGAGATGGGAGTCCTAACGCCTGAGGACACCTCCCCGGATGCGGACTGGGATACGGAAAGGCAACTGCAGTACAAGAAGGTACAGGAGAGTGTGGAGAAGAGCCTGGCCCAGGTGAGAGAGAGGCAAGAAAAACTCTTCAACCAACACGCCCCTGCTGGTCCCCTGGAACCTGGTGAGCAGGTCCTGAAGCGGAAGAGAAGGCTACATAAGTTGGACGACCAGTGGGAAAGGGAACCCTACACCGTACTGCAGTCTGACCACGACAACCCGAAGGTGTGCGTGATCACCAAGGACGGAGGAGAAACCACTAGTACCGTCTCCAGAGACCACCTCAAAAGGTGCCCCGAGCAACTCCGTAGTGCAGAAGAGGATCAGAGTGACCTTGAACCCGCAGAGGACAAGGAAGAAATGATCAGCACCGTTCTCGGAGAGTTCCCTCCGTCCTGGACTCGAATAAATGATGCCATAGTGGTACCCGTCCTGCATTTCCTGCAACCGGCACAGCAACAACCAACACCAGAGCCGGAAGGTGAAGAGGAGCAAGCGGTTCCAGAGGCAGAAGAGCCTGTATCAGCAGCCCAGGAGAATCAACCCTCTGCTGACAGTGAGCCTGCCATGCCTGCGGTAAGCCAAAGGACCCGCAGACAGCTGCCTGCCCTACCTGTTCACCCAGCTGGTAGCTGTACCCCTAACGCTAGTGGGGAAAGCCAAGTGGGTCCACCACCAGACAGTGGGTTAAGGAGATCAACCAGGAGCACAAAGGGGCAGATACCCGCTCGCTGGAAAATATAGAGCGCGCTAAAATTGTAAATAACCCTGTTGCCAAATGTTGAATTGTTTGCCAAGTTACCTGCGTGATTAGTAATTGTGTGTTTCAGTTCCTTAATGTTGCCGTACAGACTCGAAGGTTATGGACTTTTTATAACCGGAATTTTGTATGGACTGCGTTCGGAGCCTAACCAAGGAATGAACTAAGACTGTGAAGGACTTGGGGTAGGACAGACCCCCACCTGGTTAAGGCTCCCCTTTGCATTGGTGATATGGACACCCGGTCACAGACCACACTGTGACCTTAAGAACTCAAGCTGTGCGTCGTCTGTCTGTTAATGTTTTATGGTTATGCATATTGTCTTTGTTTATTGTTTAGTCCCGGAGTACTAAATTTTACTAGGGGGGAATGTGTCACCCTGGCCTGGATGCCACAAAATGTAATAAAGCTGTGTCTGAGAGCAAGGGGGAGGTTCTCTAGTCAGGGGAACATTAGCATGCAGTACCTCCTGTCTCAGGCCAGTAGGGGGAGCAGGCTGCCCCTATAAAAGCTGGTGCTGGGGGCAGGGTTAGGGAGAACTGGATGACCTGTCTCAGTACTGAGACTTGTCCCGGAGCAGAGCAGGGACAGAAAGTTGTATTGCACCTAAGAGGAAGTGTGGCAGGAGGAGAGCCACAAGCCAGAGACAAGAGGCGAAGTGAGCCTGTCTTAGCAGATAAAGGACTTAATTTACCAGACTTTGGTGTCTGAGGCTGGAAGGATTCCACATCCCACAGCAGATAACCAGTCCGCAGGGGACTGTATGTTCCTTGGCCTAAGAAACCTGGAGGCTCTGCCACAACAGAAGGGACCAGTAAAGCCGTACCAGGCCGGGAGCAGAAAGGAACCCACGTCGCAGGCCATACAGGCGAGAGTACACGGAAAGCTCGGAAACGTGGGCTGTTACCCTATAAGGAGGAGATAGCCAGAAGGAGCGCAGAAAGCACGGTAGGCCTACACCCTCACCCTGACCAGGGCCAATTTCCCCATTGCTCTCAGACATCCAGGTCCCCTCCTAGCCGGGACTGTTTATGGGTCAGTTTACCTGTTTTAGTAAAGGCCCTGGACTGCAACCTGTTGTCTGTGTGCTCCTTCGTGCCTCCAGCACTACCGGTACTGGGACTCTCACCACCATCACTCCCACCATCCATTATACTGCCCTGGGGCCGCACTCTTCCCATGGGGAGTCACACTACCCTAGCTGCACACCTCATCAGCCCCAGCGGTCTGCATGCAGCGGCGGTTCCTAGTAACCGCAATCCACGGGTGTCGTAGTCGGACATAATCATCAGCGCATAACGGACTGCCACTGGCCTGACCACCCTGAGCCACGGAACCGGGTTGCCAATACTACTCCCATCGTTCCCCTACTGCCCGGATCCGAGTGCCCCACGGCTCAGAGGGCGAGTCATACCCATGACTGTCACTACAAACTCCCCAGCGAGAATGAGGCCTCCTTTCTGTTCCTCCCATTCATTATACTGGAGAAGCGGCCTTACTTACTACATCAACCATCCATTATAATCATCATTTGCCTGGATCTAGAGCATGGTGCCTGCCAATAATCATACGTCTGAGATGTCATTAAAGTCTATTATGGGAAACCCCGGTGCTGGAAAAGTAGCTGCTGTGCCCTTGGTTTAGTATAAAGGTTTAATTACAGGTTGGTGCCTCTTATCAGTGGATGGTCTAAATATAATGTATATTATGCTCACAGCTATTAGGAGTCACACCCATGGCCTGGAACTGTCGCTTAACAGGAAATTCAGCGTGGTAACCAGAAGAGTTATGTAAGGTTAGAAAGAATCCATGGAGGTTGTACCTCCAGAATGTGCTGTACGGGGTGAGACGGGCGCATGGAATATTACATCTGTATGGAACTCATTTTTATGTCAGTAAGGCCTCATTCACACATTTAGTTTTTTTTTCACGTAGGAGAAAAACGTACCGAGTTTCATCAAAGTTTGGTACGAGTTTCATCATTGTTTCTCCACTTTCTCCTAACACTCCGTGAAAATCAGACATCACACGGATGGCATCCAAATGCTGTCCGATTTTTTTCACGGACCCATAGACTTGCATTGCTGATTTTGATCCAACACTCGGATCAAAATCAGACATGTTTCTGCGATTTTTCATTATCCCAGGGAAAACAATCAGACATGTGAACAGCTCCATAGATTATCACAAGTACAAGTGTTCGCAGCGAAAAACACGGATAGCACTCGTACGAGAAAACCTGACGTCTGAATAAGGCCTAAGGCTATGTTCACACGTAGGGTTTTTCCAGCATTTATTTTCTGCAGGCAAAACCTGCTCTCTTTGGTGTTAAAAAAAAAACAGGTTTTGATGAGTTTTTGGTGTGCTTTTTAATGCGTTTTTGTCAGTGTAACTTCCTCAGGTTTTGGCATCAAAAACGCAGCAAAACCTGATACCTGTGTTTTTGCACTATGCATTGCTTTCAGTGGGTGAAAAACGCTGCAAAAAACACTAAAAGAAGTGACATGGTGCATTCTGCAAAAACACAGCTCTTTGACAAAACAGGAAAAAACAAGTTGTGTGCATGAGATTTCTGAAATCTCATAGACTTTGCTGGAACTGTAAAACGCGGCTGAAAATTTGCATAAAAAAATTTCTGCAAAAAAAAACTACGTGTGAACATAGCCTTAACCATCCACCAAACACATGGATGAAGCCAGTACAGCGCTCTGAAGCATCGCTTCTATGCTGAAGGCCTCCATCAGACATCACATACTTGTTCTAGCCGTGTTTTCTACGTATTTTGCCAATCTGTACCAATTATTCGCTAAAAAAGAAAATGCAGACAGGTCCATTTTTGATCCGATTTGTGGATCAAACTCGCCCATTCAAGCAAAATAAAAAAAAAATAGCGCTCAGATACCATCCGAGTGTCATCCAAGCGCCGTCTGTTTTTTACTATTTAATGGGTAGAAGAAGCCTATAAAAAAATGTTTTCTTTTTGTATACGAGAAAAAGACATTCCACATTGATGGTAAAAACTGACACACCGGCCAAAAATGGATGAAAATGATGCCTAAAAAAAAAAATCTGTCACTAGATTTCACAATACAACCCACTTACCTGATGAGGCTAGTGTACTTGCTTTTAAAATCCATGTCAGAACAGCTGTTTAATCCTGGTGATAAGATAAGCAGGATTTATACAGCCATGCTGAACTGCATCATCAAATTACACCAGCCCCATCAGGTCCAAGATCTATTTAAGATCTATTCAATATTGTATGGAGTTTGTATTGTGAAATCTAGTGACAGATCCACTTTAAAGGGGTTGTCCAGGGTTAGAAAAAAAAAAAAGAAAGCTCTGCTGATTTCCAGAGACAGTGCTACTCGAGTCTGTGAGCTTGGGAGTTTGCAGCTCAGTCTCACTCATATTATGATGGGGCTGAGCCCAGTGATTGGCTGCAGTGGTCATGTGTAGTAGTAACGTCATCTCAGCAGCCAATCAACAATTACCAGAGCTGGACCGGCACCATAGTTTACAAGGCCAACATTGAAGGTGCCTGTTCCTATAGGGTGCACTTATATAACGCTGGGCAGCCCTCATGATCTAGTAGTATGGGCGTCACTAATAGGCTGTGAGCCAGACACTGTGCACTATCTGTGTGTGACCAGCGCCCTATACAAGTCTAAGCCGCGTGTAATTCTAATACTGGGCGAACACCCCCTATAGGAATTGGTAGGTTGTGAGTGGTTGTTTCATCAGCATTTTGCACCTGTGCTGCCTCTGCCTTTATCATGGGGGGCTGCTTCAGCTTGTAGTACAAGGGTGGGCTATTCATTTTCCCGTGGAGCCACATGACACTGTTGTGGTGGGCCGATCCAATAGGCTGAAATTAATTCTGCTCAATATTAACATATTAGTTATAATTATTTTATATTAATATTAATTGTATCACTGAATATTGAGAAGAATTGAGTATGCTGGCATCTCCCTATATCCTTTATGATCCCGTATACAGCCCCCTATATGCCATATGAGCCCACCCATAGCCACTTACATATAGGATGAGCCCCCACACAGCCCTTCTATATACAGTATGAGCCCCACATGGCCCCCTGTATAGAGCATGAGCCCCTACATAGCCCCTCTATATACAGTATGAGACCCCATATAGCCCCTGTATACAATATTAGCTCCCACACAGCTCTTCTATATACAGTATGAGCCCCACCATAGCCCCCTGTATAGAGTATGAGCCCGTACGTATCCTCTCTATATACAGTAGGAGCCTCCACATAGCCCCTGTATACACTGTGATCCCCAATATAGCCTCTTATATATAGTATAAGCCCTCATATAGCCCCCTATATACATGATGAACCCCCACATAGCCTCCTATATACAGCACAAGCCCCCAGATAACCTCCTAAACAAGCAAACATCCCATACACATGAAAAAAAACACATACCCACCTCGCTCCCTTTTCTCCGGCGCTCTGCTTCTGTCTCTGGGGCACTGACTCTTCACCCAGCAGATGACATCACTTCATCGTGTCTGCCGTGCGGAGTTTCCGCACACCGTGATTGGTGGAAGAAGGAGCCAATGTCTTCATCTTGAAGATGCAGATAGCGGTGACAGCGGATGGTCAACGGGCGAGGGCTTGATACAGCCCATGGCCCACTGTCAGTCAGAGGGCAGGATATGGCCCACGGGCCGCAGTTTGCACAGCTCTGCTGTAGTGCATTGGTATTATGACCTGTGTTGGTGAATACAGCTGCCTTTTTTCTGTTTTTGTCCATTTGCTGTGTTTTTTGTAAAACAATGCTCTATGAAACTCAGTCTTGTCAAATTTTTGGAAATTGCTCATGGGTCAGTGACATATTGTTAAAATCTTACTTTTCAAAGGGGGTGTACTCATTTATGCTGACCAGTGTGTGTGTGTGTGTGTGTGTGTGTGTGTGTGTGTGTGTGTGTGTGTGTGTGTGTGTATATATATTGTACTTCATGATTGTGGTAAAATTTCTTCGATATCACTTGCGTTTATTTGTGAAAAAAACGGAAATTTGGCGAAAATTTTGAAAATTTTGCAATTTTCAAAATTTGAATTTTTATGCCCTTAAATCAGAGAGCTATGTCACACAAAAGAGTTAATAAATAACATTTCCCACATGTCTACTTTACATCAGCACAATTTTGGAACCAAAATTTTTTTTTGTTAGGGAGCTATAAGGGTTAAAAGTTGACCAGCGATTTCTCATTTTTCCAACAAAATTTACAAAACCATTTTTTTTAGGGACCACATAACATTTGAAGTCACTTTGAGAGGTCTTTATGACAGAAAATACCCAAAAGTGACACCATTCTAAAAACTGCACCCCTCAAGGTGCTCAAAACCACATTCAAGAACTTTATTAACCCTTCAGGTGCTTCACAGGAATTTTTGGAATGTGGAAGAAAAAAATGAACATTTAACTTTTTTCACAAAAATGTTACTTTAGACCCAATATTTTTTATTTTCGCAGGGGTAACAGGAAAAAATGGACCCCAAAATTTGTTGTGCAATTTCCCCTGGGCACGCTGATACCCCATATGTGAGGAAAAACCACTGTTTGGGCGCACGGCAGGGCTCGGAAGGGAAGGAGCGCCATTTGACTTTTTGATTGTAAAATTTGCTTGAATAATTAGCGGATGCCATGTTGCGTTTGGAGAGCCCCTGATGTGCCTAAACAGTGGAAACCCCCCACAAGTGACCCCATTTTGGAAACTAGACCCCCCAAGGCACCTATCTAGATGCATAGTGAGAACTTGGAACCCCTAGGTGCTTCACAAATTGATTCGTAAAAATGAAAAAGTATTTTTTTTTCCACTTTTTTATTTTTACAAATCAATTTTTGAAGCACCTGAGGGTTCCAAGTGCTCACTATGCATCTAGATAGGTGCCTTGGGGGGTCTAGTTTCCAAAATGGGGTCACTTGTGGGGGAGCTCCACTGTTTAGGCACATCAGGGGCTCTCCAAACGCGACATGGTGTCTGCTAACAAATTGAATGGAAAATCGTCTCAAATTGTTAGCGGACACCATGTTGCGTTTGGAGAGCCCCTGATGTGCCTAAACAGTGGAGCTCCCCCACAAATGACCCCATTTTGGAAATTAGACCCCCCAAGGCACCTATCTAGATGCATAGTGAGCACTTGGAACCCTCAGGTGCTTCACAAATTGATTCGTAAAAATGAAAAAGTGAAAAAAAAAATACTTTTTCATTTTTACGAATCAATTTGTGAAGCACCTAGGGGTTCCAAGTTCTCACTATGCATCTAGATAGGTGCCTTGGGGGGGTCTAGTTTACAAAATGGGGTCACTTGTGAGGGAGCTCCACTGTTTAGGCATATCAGTGGCTCTCCAAACGCAACATGGTGTCCGCTAACAATTTGAGCCGATTTTCCATTCAATTTGTTAGCGGACACCATGTCGCGTTTGGAGAGCCCCTGATGTGCCTAAACAGTGGAGCTCCCCCACAAGTGACCCCATTTTGGAAACTATATCCCTCAAGGATTTTATTAAGGGGTATAGCGAACATTTTGAACCCAGAGGTACGACACAGAATTTGATAACATTAGGTCATCATATTGAATAAGTTGTCATTACTCTTGAGCGCAAGTGCTCTCTACTTGAGTTTGCATCGGGTACTCAGGTATGCACCATGTATCACGGGTGCTCAAGTGAAATGCTCGAGTCCCCGCCCGCATGTTTCACGGTTATTAGACACCCCCAAAAAAACATGCGGGGATCGCTCGTGCATGGCAGGCAATCCCCGCGAGGTTTTTTTGGCCGCGAAGCATATGGGGCGGAGACTCGAGCACCCGCGATACTCAGTGCATACCCGAGCACCCGATGCAAGCTCAAGTAGCGAGCACTTGCGCTCAACACTAGTCGCCATATCGTCTTCTTTTTTTTTTTTTTTTTTTTTTTTTTTTACATTGGAAAAAAAAAAACAACCCCAACCCTAACATTAGCACAACCCCAACCCCAGCGTTTATTTTTTACGCCGTTCCTCATGCGGTATAAGTGATGAGATTACTTTATTCTTCGGGTCCGTGCAATTACAGCGATACCAGAATCATATCGGGTTTTTATGATTGACAGCTGTCACACACTAAAAGACGCATATTTTGTAAAATCTAGTTTTTGCATCGCCATATTTTGGCCGACAGAGTCATGTGACGGCTTGTATTTTGCGGGATGAGTTGATGTTTTTATTGGTGCCATTTTCAGGCACGTGACATTTTTTGATCGCTTTCTATTCTTATTTTTGGGAGGCAGAATAAACAAAAACCAACAATTCAGGAATTGTGTTTTTACATTTTTTTATTCTGCTCCGGGTGTGGTAAAATTGATAAGGCAGCTTTATTTTTCAGGTCAGTACGTTTACAGCGGTACCACATTTATATAGTTTTTCTATGTTGTGGCGCTTTTACACAGTAAAAGCTATTTTATAGAAAAAATTATTTTTTTGCATCGCTTTATTCTGAGAGCTCTAACTTTTTGATTTTTCGGATGATGAGCTGTATGGTGGCTTGTTTTTTGCGGGATGAGATGACGTTTTCAGCGGTACCATTTTTATTTATATTCGTCTTTTTGATCGCGTGTTATTCCATTTTTTGTTTGGCGGTATGATGATAAAGCATTGTTTTTTGCTTTGTTTTTTTTATTTTTTTTTTACCGTGTTCACTGAAGGGGTTAACTAGTGGAACAGTTTTCTAGGTCAGGTCGTTACGGACGCGGCGATACCAAATATGTGTACTTTTATTGTTTGTTTGTTTTTTTTTCATAATAATATTTATTGATGGGTACATTATATTTTTATTTTTAGTGGATTATTTTTTTTATTTTTTTTTTATATTTTTACAATTTTTTTTTTTTTATTTTTTTTTCACTTTCAGACAGTTTTTTTACTTTTTTACTTTGTCCCACTATGGGACTTTCACTTTTTTTTTATTATGATCGCCTGCATGGCACAGGAATGCAGCACCATCCCTGTGCCATGCAGGCTGTCAGCGCTGGACAGGGAGAAGATTGTTTGGAGATGCACTGCGCATGTCCAAACAATCTTCCTGCTGTTTGGTGACCCGGATGTTGTCATGACATCGCTGGAAGAGGAGGTGAGTATCGGCGATCACCTCCCCTTGCCTCCGCAATGCTGCAATCGACTTCGATCGCAGCATTGCGGGGGTTAATGTGCTGGGAGTGGTGCAGGACTGCTCCCTGCACATAGTATCGGGTGTCAGCTGTGACAATCAGCTGACACCCGGCGGCGATCGCGCCCGCACAGCCTGTGTGCGCGCGCGATCGCCATGACGCACTAATACGGGTCAGGCTCTTAAAGCCCAGGGCACAGACGCGTATTAGTACGTCATGGGCTTTAAAGGGGTTAATGTTGTTGAAAAAAAGCAGATCACAGACATGGCACAAAATAAAGTCATTTCAAATGGCAACTTTAGGGTTTTAAGAAACACTAAAAGAAATCAAGATTTAAAATGTGGTACTCAGTAAGGGTAATTTTTTTCAGACCAAGCAGAGGGAAAAAATTATGGAATCACTCAATTCTGAGGAAAAAATTATGGAATCATGAAAAACAAACACACAAAAGAACACTCCAATACATCACTAGTATTTTGTTGCACCACCTCTGGTTTAATAACAGCTTGCAGTCTCTGAGGCATGGACTTAATGAGTGACAAGCAGTACTCTTCATCAATCTGGCTCCAACTTTCTCTGATTGCTGTTGCCAGATCAGCTTTGCAGGTTGGAGCCTTGTCATGGACCATTTTCTTCAACTTCCACCAAAGATTTTCAATTGGATTGAGATCCGGACTATTTGCAGGCCATGACATTGACCTTGTGTGTCTTCTTTCAAGGAATGTTTTCACAGTTTTTGCTCTATAGCAGGATGCATTATCATCTTGAAAAATGATGTCATCATCCCCAAACATCCTTTCAATTGATGGGATAAGAAAACTGTCTAAAATATCAATGTAAACTTGGGCATTTATTGAAGATGTAATGTCAGCCATCTTCCCAGTGCCTTTACCTGACATGCAGCCCCATATCATCAATGACTGTGGAAATTTGCATGTTCTCTTCATGCAGTCATCTTTATAAATCTCATTGAAACGGCACCAAACAAAAGTTCCAGCATCATCACCATGGCCAATGCAGATTCGCGATTCATCACTGAATATGACTTTCATCCAGTCATCCACAGTCCACGATTGCTTTTCCTTAGCCCATTGTAACCTTGTTTTTTTCTGTTTAGGTGTTAATTATGGCTTATGTTTAGCTTTTCTGTATGTAAATCCCATTTCATTTAGGTGGTTTCTTACAGTTCGGTCACAGACATTGACTCCAGTTTCCTCCCATTCGTTCCTCATTTGTTTTGTTGTGCATTTCCTGTTTTGGAGACATATTGCTTTAAGTTTCCGGTCTTGACGCTTTGATGTCTTCCTTGGTCTACCAGTATGTTTGCCTTTAACAACCTTCCCATATTGTTTGTATTTGGTCCAGATTTTAGACACAGCTGACTGCGAACAACCAACATCTTTTGCAACATTGCGTGATGATTTACCTTCTTTTAAGAGTTTGATAATCCTCTCCTTTGTTTCAATTGACATCTCTCGTGTTGGAGCCGTGATTCATGTCAGTCCACTTGGTGCAACAGCTCTCCAAGGTGTGATCACTCCTTTTTAGATGCAGACTAACGAGCAGATCTAATTTGATGCAGGTGTTAGTTTTGTAAATGAAAATTTACAGGGTGGTTCCATAATTTTTTCCTCAGAATTGAGTGATTCCATATTTTTTTCCCTCTTCTTGGTCTGAAAAAAATTACCCTTACTGAGTAACACATTTTAAATCTTGATTTCTTTTAGTGTTTCTTAAAACCCTAAAGTTGCCATTTGAAATGACTTTAGTTTTGTGCCATGTCTGTGATATGCTTTTTTTCAACAACATTAAACAACTGAATGAACATCCTCCGAGCCCGGTGATTCCATAATTTTTGCCAGGGGTTGTATATGGGGTGCAGAGTGTACTTTAATGAGAAAAAAAATGAACTTTTTAGAATTTACCAAATGGCTGCAGTGAAACAAAGAGTGAAACATTTAAAGGGGTCTGAATACTTTCCGTACCAACTGTACATATCTATGTTTCCATTGGGAAAACAATTGCAGCATGCTGTGAGTGCATCCCATGTTAGGTCGCACGCACCCATACAAGTCTACCGATGTCTTTTAAAAAATGAAGACCGAGCTGAAATCAACCAGATTTACACAGCGGCTAAGTATAAGGGTTCGCTCACACTGGTGTACAGTCATGGCCAAAAGTATTGAGAATGAGACAAATAGTAATTTTTCCAAAGTTTACTGCTTCATTTTTTGTAATGGCAATTTGCATATACTCCTGAATGTCAAAGAGTGATCAGCTTAACAGCAATTACTGTACTTGCAAAGTCAATATTTGCCCAGAAAATGAACTTTAACCCCCAAAACACATTTCAACATCATTGCAGTCCTGCCTTAAAAGGAGCAGCTAACATCGTTTTAGTGATTGATCCATTAACACAGGTGTGGGTGTTGATGAGGACAGGGCTGGCGATCAATCAGTCATGATTAAGTAAGAATGACATCACTGGACACTTTAAAAGGAGGCTGGTTCTTGGTATCATTGTTTCTCTTCAGTTAACCATGGTTATCTCTAAAGAAACACGTGCAGCCATCATTGCACTGCACAAAAATGGCCTAACAGGGAAGAGTATCGCAGCTACAAAGATTGCACCTCAGTCAACAATCTATCGCATCAACAAGAACTTCAAGGAGGGAGCTTCCATTGCTGTCAAAAAGGCTCCAGGGCACCCAAGAAAGACCAGCAAGCGCCAGGACCGTATCTTAAAACTGTTTCAGCTGCGGGATCGGACTACCAGCAGTGCCGAGCTTGCTCAGGAATGGCAGCAGGCTGGTGTGAGTGCTTCTGCACGCACTGTGAGGCGGAGACTCTTTGAGCAAGGGCTGGTTTCAAGGAGGGCAGCAAAGAAGCCACTTCTCTCCAGAAAAAACATCAGGGACCGACTGATATTCTGCAAAAGGTACAGGGGGTGGACAGCTGAGGACTGGGGCAAAGTCATTTTCTCTGATGAATCCCCTTTTCGATTGTTCGGGACATCTGGAAAACAGCTTATTCGGAGAAGAAGAGGTGAGCGCTACCACCAGTCTTGTCTCATGCCAACTGTAAAGCATCCTGAAACCATTCATGTGTGGGGTTGCTTCTCAGCCAAGGGAATCGGCTCACTCACAGTCTTGCCTAAAAACACAGCCATGAATAAAGAATGGTACCAGAATGTCCTCCAAGAGCAACTTCTCCCAACCGTCCAAGAGCAGTTTGGCGCCCAACAATGCCTTTTCCAGCATGATGGAGCACCTTGCCATAAAGCAAAGGTGATAACTAAATGGCTCATGGAACAAAACATAGAGATTTGGGTCCATGGCCTGGAAACTCCCCAGATCTTAATCCCATTGAGAACTTGTGGTCAATCATCAAGAGACGGGTGGACAAACAAAAACCAACAAATTCTGGCAAAATGCAAGCATTGATTATGCAAGAATGGACTGCTATCAGTCAGGATTTGGTCCAAAAGTTGATTGAGAGCATGCCAGGGAGAATTACAGAGGTCTTGAAGAAGAAGGGGCAACACTGCAAATATTGACTTGCTGCATTAACTCATTCTAACTGTCAATATAACCTATTGGTACTCATAATATGATTGCAATTATATTTCTGTATGTGATATAAACATCAGACAAACACTAATAAAAACCAGAGGCCAGCAGATCATGTGAAAATATAATTTTGGTGTCATTCTCAAAACTTTTGGCCATGACTGTATAACGTGACCGAGTGGTATCCAATGTTTTATCGCATAACTATCAGCCCAATGTTATACTATGGGGCAGTGCAGAGCTGCGATTTTTTTCTCATGCCGATTCGGCATGCAATATTCAGATCGCACTCACCCATTCAAGTCTACGGGTGCATGTGAAACGCTGGACTGCACTCAGATGTCATCCGATTGGAGTCCGATATACTCGTGCAGAGACGATAGAGAATATCGAGAAATCAATTCATCATCAGAAGTCATCTACCTGAAGAAGATAAACTTTTAGATAAGTTCATGTTACCTGGGCCCAAATTGGGCTGTTTCCCTTCTAATGGGATCTGTTCCTGTTGTTGGTCAGCAAAACGAAACAGCTAATGTGGATGTGATACATTGTGAAATTAGTAGACGAGATTCACACTTACAAAAGTATCATTGCCACTTTGTTTGTTCACATGGATGCCGAATGTAATTGTTCGTTTGTGCGATCATTACACCTAATAGAAATATTAATAATGAACTTTATCAGAATAAGAACTGAACAAGGAATTAGGAATGAGATTGTGAGCAGCATAGAACAATTTTGATGCCTAAAATGTATTACAATGCTAGATTAATGAGAAAATGACAGTACATTACTGATAGATAACACTAGCGATACCAGTTAAATGTGGCATGTACTCAGTTATATTTAAATGCTTGTCTCTCCCTGTATCTTCTATTGATCTTAAAGGGTTATTTCTATCTTCATAAATGGGTATGGTTGAAAAGTTCTTGTGAATACAAGCAATTTTTCAGTTTACGGCCTGTTAACATTTTTAGCCATTCTTGAGATATTAACCCTTTTCTTTTGCTTAATGCTCATTGCCTTGGAGAGCGACCACTTCAGCAAGACAGCAGAAAATGCACTGTGCTGACAAGTTCTTTTCTATTGAGCATGTAAGCACTGTTTTGAAGCTAGCCAAGATCGCTGAAGCGCACTGGTACTTCCTAATTCTAGCCAGCTTCAGCGCAGAGCTTACAAACTAGACAGCAGTGGTGGTCAGTCTCCTTAGCAAAGAACTAAAAAAGTGTTAATATCTCAAGAATAGTTGCATATTTTTTACTACTTCTGGACTGCTCAGAAAGTATATTATAAATATCCAGGCAGTCCACACTTAACTCTGCACTGACGTTTCTAAAATGTCAATGCAGTGTAAGCAACTTGCAGCAGATTGTGCAGCTGTGGGAGTAGACAGCCAGCTATCACACATAGCCAGGCTCCCAACAGAGATGATAAACACGGTTTATTATCATATTTACCTTCTCTATATGAATATAGATTAGGAAGCATTTATAAGTGTAGGGAGGGAATAAGACCTGTTGGGTCCCAGAATTCCCAGTCAGTTCTGCTGTGCAACTTGGAAGCTGCATTTTCCCTGTAACTGTGGTTAATACACCAGCCCCAGTTACAGGTGAAATCCGCAATAAAGAAAATGTATTAGTATGTTAAAATGCAAATTGGAGGGAAGGGCCCTGACACGCTGACTGTGCTCCCTGGATGACTATACAAATTAACTTAATTCTCAGCAGCTTCTTATAACCAGTTTCTGCCAGGGACTCAAACTTAGAACCTTTAGGATGGCAGGGATACACACTATTAGTGAGCCACGGGCTCCATATTTGTGTTCTCTGTATGAAAATCTCAATTGCATTCTTCTTCACTCTTTTGTTGTATTGGTATATACAGATATATCTCTACATGCAAGTACATTAAATGTGAATAAAAGCTGAAAGTAAAGGGCAAAGATTTTTTTCCATAAAGGTATTAAAAATAGACATAAGAAAGAAAAATGAGCTGCACTCACCTGTACACGACCTGTAGAAGCGTCTTCACGCGAAACAACTGTTGTCTGCTTTTTTCTTCCCCGCTCTCCCTGCTTGCTGGACTTTTTATCCTCATGGAATAAAGATACTGCTTTTAAGGACTGGTGAGTGCAGCTCATTTTTCTTTCTTATGGTTATTTTGGACTGTTTAAACTTTTTTATGAACTTTTGCACCTGAAATGTTACCAAGTCCTATTTAGGTGTCTGCATTGTACATGTTCAGCTTTGCATTGACTATTGCAGCTGCTTTCAGGTGGTGCAGGTTTTTCACTTTCCTTGCTGTAAGTATTAAAAATAGAAGTCGCAGAAACAATTTGATTGCAATTTTTGTAATACACTTTTTAAAATAAACAACATCACAAACTCATAAATAGCATAGACCGAAAAAAAGAAAAACTTGATATGACCAAGCCTGTATGGTTATTTATTATTATTATTTTTATTTCATTACATATTCTGATCTTTAAATATTCAAATTCTTAGACAAACCTTTTAATACTATATGGACAATCTACAAGTCAAGGAAATGTCTCCTCTGTGTTGCATTTTGTCAGAGGTGACAGACAGTCGCCCTGCAGTTGGTTGCAGGAGATCTCTTTGTTTGGCATTACAGACACCTTCTTAGAAGCTGTCTCTCTAAGACCCAGCGGCTACCTTCCTCTTGCTAATTAACACCCTGGCCTGGGTGTATAAATACCTGCTGTTTGCTAGAGGGAGGCGCAGGCGATACTCACATGACCCCTTGTGAAGGCTTGGAACTAGTGCAGTACTTCATCCTCTCTGGTGCTAAGAGGACATGTGTTCATCTCTCTGAAGTCGACAAAAGCTAAGCTATCTTCCCTTGTTTGTTCCCCCTTGTTGTCTTTAGTTGTCAAAGGGAATTGACTAGCGCTCATCCCCTCCCTTCCATAGTCAGGGCCAAACGCTAGGGAAAGACAGGGTGAGGTTCCTGTGCGGCAATTGGTGCGAAATCAATATAGGGACCTTGGAGAGACAGGGTGATATAGGTCAGCCTAGGAGGTCTCCACTACCCCCTTTCCCTAGAGTCTGGGCCCCCCTTTTCCCCCTTCCCTTCGTGTTGAACTTAGTCTTTCATACATCTTGCGTGACACATTTTCTAACTAAAATCTGATCCATAAATATATCCTGGATTCTTCTGGATTTCTGCAAGTCCCATTCAGATAAATAGGACAGTGACAGGAATTTCAGCTGCATCTGGATATACCCTCAGGCCAGTTTCACGTTAGGCTTTTTTATGTAAAAAACGGTCCTTGGTTTTTTCAATGTGCTGGACTAAGTTTTGGTCTGTGTCTCAGTTTTTGCAATCCCAGATGGATTCAGTTTTATATTAAAAAATAAAAATAAACCGTAAAATACGGACAGAGCATGGATGACATCTGAGTGTTATATGTATTTTTTCATGGGGCCATGAAGTGAGTTTGATCCTCCGCATAGATCTAAGTAGCACCAGTCTCCGTTTTTGGAGGTGGAGGTTTTGCAGACAATCGGTCCACAAAAAAAAAAAGGAAAAGTGAAAAGGCACACATATTGTAATGGGTCAATGATCTGTCCATAAAAATAATGGATAGCACATTTACCAAAAAAACTGTTGTATGAAACGAACAAGCCAGTTACCTGCACTGTGCAGTGGTGTCTATTTAGTGTGTTACAATTTACTACCGTAATGTCACCTTGTTGCTGATTTCTTTTTTGTGGGTAGTAATTGAATCAGATATCTGTCAATTATTTTCTCTAGTTTGAGTATCTAGAAACACAGTAAATGTAATCTCATCAACTGGAAATTATGGCATCGCGCCCTTATTAAGTATCGGAATGTCCAGGTTAAGAACAGTGCAAGAGTTTATCAGATGATCTAGAACTTTGTGACGTTCGCTAGACTTCCATTGGCCAGGAGTCTCTCTCACTTTCACCTCAGCCTTGTATGACCACTATAGCAAAGCCAGGTAGGACTGGGTTAAATCCTAACACTGCATGTCTTGCTTATATGCACCAGACTTGCTTTGACTGAGAACCAAGGCCTGTGGTCACGAGGGGTGTCAGTCTGCTGGTTGTTAAGCAGAGTCGAGTGTGCTGCTGGTGAGTGACCAGCCAAAATGTGAGCTATAGCTGGGGAAGAGATATGCCAGGGTCTCTCCTTGAATGGAAACTGCATGTGTCAGCTAGGAAAGATGAGCAGTCTGTTTGTTGGAGCTGCAGAGAACTGTGTGGAAGCTGCTGCCTGTTCAGTGTGAACTGTGCCTGGAGTTGAATACTTTTGTTTGGTGTTGTAAACGGCTGGAGCTCAGACTGAAGGGGATACTCAGACTGGTGGGATCGTGCCTCTTCTATGTATGAAGTTTGCTTTGGGAAAAAGTACTGTAATCCGTTCGGATGAGGCCGCACTGACTTATGTGCCCTTCTTAATGAAATGTTTATTAGCATTTATAGCTTTGTGACCAGAAGAGGCTGTTTTTGGTTTTGAACCCCTTGGAGTTTTATGAAAGCAATAAAACTGCACCTGTTTGGACCAAATCGCATTGCCTGTGTGAACGCTATCTAATGCCTACCTGAGAGAGTGAATCCCTACACCACGCATTTGGTTATTGATTCTGATATCTTTCTTTGGAAACACCTTCTGTAAGAAGCCAGTGTTTGCTATTAGAGATTACTGCAATCATCCAACCTGGGGATTCTCTGTGCAAATGAAGGGAGTGTAAAGTTTGAGCTTTACACCGTAAACTTAAGATGCTCCATCCTATTAAAAGGAACCTATCAGTTATTTTATGTTACCTGAAGATGGTAGCATGAAATGCAGGCAGGCTTTCTCATTACTGAACGCCATGTTTCACTCTGAAACTCAGGAGCACTTTAGAGAAAACACTGTGGAGTCCTTACTGAAATGTTCTATCTCCAATTCCTTTATAAATAGCCAATAATTAGTAATAACAAATTTACATTTCCCCTCTTGAACTCTGCAAGTTGCTAAATTGGAATAGTGTGATCTGATTTTGTCAGATGAGAGAAAATGGAAACACAAATTTTCTCCATCTTCTCCATTCTGTAAGTCCGTGAAAATTGGACTGCACTCAGATGTCATCCGAGTGCAGTCCGGTTTTCAACTGACTCATTGACTTGCGTGGCCTATAGGGATCCGAATATAGAATGCAAATCGGTCATGTTGTGAAAATCGGACATGTGCACGGCCCCATACAATAACATTGGTCCAAGTGCAATCCGAGGTTTTGTCGGATCTCACTTGGACTGAAAATACGGTCATGTGCATAAGCCATTATAGTATATTATTATTATGTTATACCTATCATGACAAGGGCACGAAAAGAAAAAGAAAAAAAGATTGATGGGTTGCAACCATCCGGCTTTCTTTTTAAAGCAGTGATGTTCATCTGTGTTACGCTCATGTCTGGACTGACTGGCGTGAGCATGGTTAGTGGTCCCACTGGGCCACGAACCAAGGAGTGCCTGGAGGGGCGTGACTAGGGGCCTCGCCAGATCCGACCACGAACACACGGCGGCTTAATCGACTCTGTGGTCTGAGGAGGGACGTGGGAGGTGGCCTAGGTGCTACTCCAGGTCAGACCCCGGTCACAGCTGTTGACCCACACCGGGGAATGCAGGAACGGACAGGCACGGCTGGTATGCAGACAGGTGGGCACTGGCAGGCACGGTTGGTATGCAGACAGGCGGGTACTGGCAGGCACGGCTGGTATGCAGACAGGCGGGTACTGGCAGGCACAGCTAGTATGCAGACAGGCGGGTACTGGCAGGCACGGCTGGTATGCAGACAGGCGGGTACTGACAGGTAGGAACGCAGGCTGGATAGGGACCATTACAGACTGGGATACAGGAACAGAGCCGCAGGTGCGGTGGCCAAGCAGAGCAGAACCGCAGGTGCGGAAGACAAGCAGAGCAGAGCAAAACCGCAGGTGCGGAGGACGAGCAGAGCGAAACCGCAGGTGCGGAGGACAAGCAGAGCAGAGCGAAATCGCAGGTGCGAAGGACAAGCAGAGCAGAGCGAAATCGCAGGTGCGGAGGACAAGCAGAGCAGAGCGAAATCGCAGGTGCGGAGGACAAGCAGAGCAGAGCGAAATCACAGGTGCGGAGGACAAGCAGAGCAGAGCGAAACCGCAGGTGCGGAGGACAAGCAGAGCAGAGCGAAACCGCAGGTGCGGAGGACAAGCAGACCGCAGGTGCGATGGACAAGCAGAGCAGAGCGAAACCGCAGGTCAGAAGGTGCAGGCAGACAGGACAGGGCTCTGTTCACATGGAACAGACTGGGAAACACAAGAAGATAGCTAGAACACGGGAGGTAGATACAGAGGCAGGGAAACGGGACAAGCAGAACCAGATACACACAAGGTACTTGCAATAAAGTAGCGAGTGGACACAAAACTCACAAACAAGTACAGAGACAACGAATTGGAGTTAGGTGCAGGTTCAGACACTGCAGGAAAAGGGAAGGTTCGGACACAGAGACAAACAGGTAATGGGCTAGGACTCAGTTCAGATAGGAACTGAACCTGGAACAAGATACAGGAACGAGCCTGGGTACTCAGCCCCAGGGAGGCGGAAACAGACTAGAAGTCACAGATACAGGTAACGGGCCTGGGTACTCAGCCCCCAGGGTGGCGGAAAACAGAGAAGATACAGGACAGGACCTGGCAACTCAGTTGCACAGAACACACTGAAAGAAAGTGTTGCTCAGGCACCTCCTACTGGGTGGAGGGGGTTTAAGTATCCAGTGACTCACAGCAATAGGCTGGGGAGGCATTAGGACTGCGCACACTGTAACTTTAAGAATCAGGCAGTAACAGTGCCGCCGCCCTAAGCAATCAGACAAGAGACATGCACACAGCAAGTACTAGAGCAAAGTGTGCAGCCTGGACTGATAGGTAAGTTGGCGGTCTTGCATGGTGGGAGATGGTAAGCCATGCCAGCACGCCACCAGGGATGTTACAATCTGTTCAGTCAAGGGTTACAGACCATAGAAACCAGACTGGTTCTCCATTTTTCAGTTTAGCTTAATGCATGACTGGCTATTTTCTTCATATGCACTTCCCCTAACTCTGTTTTTTGAGACTCATGGTGTTACTCATACATAATACAACTTTGGATCTAAGTTTCAAAAGTCACATAAATATCATCTCCCCATAATGAAATCATTTAGATTCTGTAGCTGGTTTAGATTTTGTTCACTTTACTCTTCAGTGTTCCTTCTTCCCTGGAACACAAGGAAGGTAAAGGAAGGTGAAACCAAATAGGAGAGGATGAGGATGAACACACAAACTTCACGCAACAATCTCCTCTCAAATGCCTACACCAAACACGAATTTCACTTCCAACTCCTTTACTAGGCAATAAGAACTAAAACTGGCAATTCCCAAGTGCCAGTGGGAGCATATATAGCAGAGGGGAGTGGCCAACACTGAACAGCTGAGACAATCTAGGTTGGAGAGCTCCAGGAGATCAACTGAACAGATTAACCCTTGCACTGATGGCACTGCAAGCAAGAAAAAACCTGCACTGATTAATAAGATGGTGAAGTAGCTCTAATCAGTGCAAGAGTTTGTGAAACCAGACGTTGCAATTTTCTGCCTCCCCTCTGTCACGGTATCCCCGTGACAATGGGGTTTCTGTGTAAAACTCTGAAATACGTGATTCAGAATGAACCCCCGGCGGAAGATTCCCTACAATGAGCAGATGGAGACACTGTGGGCGCTGTCTGGCGTATGATCTGGCGGTGTCCGTCTTTTTAAGCGTGCAAAAAAGTGCGGTTGGCCACAGTTTTGTGCACCTCTGAAAAGAAGTACACCACTGAACAGAGGCAAAACAGAGTCCAGAGTAACTCTGCTGCCTCATTATAGTGAATGGATCCCTTGGGAGTTTCATCTGAATCATGTCTCTCAGAGATTTAGATGGAAATCTTGATGTAAGTGCTCAGTGTAGAGCGCAAGATAAATGTGATCCAAAATGTTATGCAAAATGTTCCCAAGAAAAGCTTCAACTCAATCCACAAAAAAAGCCCCCACTCAGGTCCATCATCTATGGAAATATATGGGTTTCCACATTACTGGTAGTAAAAAGGCTCTGAAAATGTGTTATGGCTCCTCGCCCCCCCAAAAGAAATCCAGCGAATTCTGCGCTTCCAAATCTAAAAGCCCCTCTCCCTTTTGAGCCCCACAATGTGTCTAAACCACATTTAGCGTCCACATGTTGGCCATTTCTGTAGCTATGAGAGTCCATTTATTTACGGGTGCATGTCTCCATAAGCATGAGCTGGGCATAATGTACAGGCACTACAATGTACTGGGCACTACAATGGCAGATTTTCAATTTTCACTTAGCAACATTTATTGCTGTTCGCTTCTGGAAAACACCCATGGAATCAAATCACTACACCTGTAGATAAATTCCCAGAGCGATGTAATTTCCAAAATGGGGTCACTTGAGGGGGTATGCTGCTTCTAGAAAAATCTGCGCTCCAGGAGGCAAATAGCACTCTGTCCCTCCTGAGTCTCGCCATGTAGCTAAGCAGTACTGTACAGCCACATATAGGGTATTTCCACGTTCAGCAGAAATTCTGTGACAAATTTTGGTGCCATTTTTCCCATATCCCCAAGTGAAAATATAAAATCTGGGGCTAAAACAAAATTTATGTGATAAAAAAGTAATTATTTTTTCTTCACTGCCCAATGGTTTAAAATTCTGTGACAAACCCGTTGTGTCAATTTGATCACTGTACGCTTAAAATCATTGAAAGGGGTAGTTTGTAAAATGGGGTCACTTACAGAGGGTTCTGCTGTTCTGGCACCTCAGTGGCTCTGCAAAAGGGAAATGGCACCCTCAAACCATTCTAGCAAAATCTGAACTCAAATATGAAACTTCTTCCCTTCTGAGCTTTGTACAGTGCCTCAAAAATAGTTTTCAACCACATATGGGGTATTGGTGTACTCAGGAAAAATTGCGTAACAAATTTTACCATTCATTTTCTCCTATTATCCCTTTTGAAAATTAAAAATTTGGGGACAAAGCAACATTTTAGTAGAAAAATGGTAATTTTCCATAGGCTCAGCCTAATGTTATACAATTTGTTGAATCGCCTGAGGTTAAAAATGCCCACTATACCCCTAGATGAATTTCTCAAGTGGGGTAATTTCCAAAATGGGGTCACTTGTGGGGGATTGTACTGTTTTGGCACATCAGGGGCTCTTCAAATGTGACATGGCATCCGCAATCTATTCCAGCCAAAATTGCACTCCAGAATTCAATTGGCGCGCCTTCTCTTCCATGCCCTACCGTGCGCCCAAACAGTAGTTTTCCTCCACATATGGGGTATCGGTGTGCTCAGGAAAAATTGCACAACAAATATGGTCCATTTTCTTCTGTTACCCTTATGAAAATGAAAAATTTGGGGCTAAAACAATATTTTTGCTGGAAAAGTACTTTTTTTATTTTCACTGCTCAACTCTATAAAATTCTGTGAAGAACCTGTGGGTTCAAGGTGCTCATCACACCAAAATGGGGCGCTTGTGGGGGGTTTCCACTGCTTAGGCACATCAGGGGCTCTGCAAACGTGACATGGCATCCTCTATTCCAGTAAATTTTGTACTCCAAAAGTTAAATGGCGCTCCCTCTCTTCCGAGACCTGACATGCACCCCAACAGTTTTTTTCCACCACATATGGTATATCGGCTTACTCTGGAGAATTTGCACAACACATTTTGGGGTTCATTTTCTCCTGTTACCCCTGTGAAAATGCAAAATTTGGGGCAAAGCAACATTTTTGTGAGGAAAAGTAATTTCTGTGAAGCACCTAAAGGGATAATAAACTTCTTGAATGTGGTTTTGAGCAATTTGTTTTTAGAATGGTGTCACTTTTCGGTATTTTCTGTCACATAGGCCCCTCAAAGTCACTTGAAATGTGATGTGGTCCCTACAAAAATTAGTTTTGTAAATTTTGTTGGAAAAATTATAAATAGCTAATAAACTTTTAACCCTGCTAACTTTCTAACAAAAAAAATGTCAAAAATGATGAATTTATAAAGTAGACATGTGGGAAATATTATTTATGAACTATTTTAGAGCAGCACGGTGGCTCAGTTGTTAGCACTGCAGCCTTGCAGCACTGGGGTTCTGGATTCAAATCCCACCAAGAACAACATCGGCAAGGAGTTTGTATGTTCTCCCTGTGTTTGCGTGGGTTTCCTCCGGGTTCTCCAGTTTCCTCCCACGCTCCAAAGACATACTGATAGGGAATGTAGATTGTGAGCCCCGATGGGGACAGTGCTGATAATGTATGTAAAGCGCTGCGGAATATGTTGGTGCTATATAAAAATATAGATTATTATAAAATAAAGATTATTATTTTGTGTGATAACTATCTAATTTAAAGGTATTAAAATTAAACATTTGAAAATTGCTAAATATTCTAAATTTTCACCAAAATTCCAATAGCTTTACAAATAAATGCAAAAATATCGACCTAAATTCATGACTAACATAAAGTGCAATGTGTCACAAAAAACAATCTCAGAATCACTGTGATACATTGAAGCATTGCAGAGTTATTACTTCATAAAGTGACAGTGGTCAGAATTGTAACATTTGGCCTTGGTCAAGAAGGTGAAAACAGGTAGGGGCCAGAAGGGGTTAAAAAAAAAAATGGACTGATAGTAGGCTGTGTAAAACCACCTGACTCAGAAATTATAAATTATTACAATACCTTAAAGGGGTTGACCATTATTTTATAAGTCCCTATGATGTGAACTAGCTGCTTTTGTAAATAGTTTGCTTTCTCAAATCCTTCTGTCACCTGAGCTGCTTCCCTGGTCACATGATCTTCGGACTTCCTGTGATGTCATGGATCAATTTTTCCTGAGTTCCTGGCCCTGGAAATAGAAGTGACATCACAGTCATGTGACTTTCATGCTGTGCGGGTGGGCAGGGTTATATTTAGCAGAGCTCACTCACTGCTCCTGTGCATGTGGCTGCACACACCGCTCTCCCTGCACACTTCTCCTTTGTATCTGTATGTATTCAGTAATAGATATATATATATATACAGTATATATATATATATAAATATAAGTGCAGTACAGTGTATGTATATATATATATATTGCTGTATACCCTGTGTAATGTATATATCCCCTGCTGTACTGCCTCTATTACATATATACAATCACAACCAGTGATACTGAGTAGGTGATAATCTTTATTGCCAGGGCTGGTGTTTTGTGTTACTTCTATGCACTATATCAGTAACTTGCAAGGGGTTAAGGAATCTTCATTAAATGCTTAGAGTGGATAAAAATCTGTTCTAGTTGGGATGCACACATTTACGGTACAGTTCAGATTAGTTTTTTGTAACGAGTCGTGCATGTGTCCATCCTATGACCGGGACAGATTTCTATCTAATGCAACGAAACAGTGAAGGATCCTACTGAATAACAGCAAGCAGAGATCTCAAAAACTGTGGTGAATTAATGCAGAAATTTTTTTAGAAAATGATGACTTTTTATTACACAATAAATAATTTATTTTCTGAAATGCCCTTTAACCCCTTCACGCTGCAGCCAATTTCCATTTTTTCATTTTTGTTTTTTCCGACCCTTCTTCCAAGAGCCATAAAAAAAAATTTCTGACCACCATAGCCATATGAGGGCTTGTTTGTTTGTGGGACAAATTGTCCTTTTCAATTACACCATTCATTTTATCATGCAATATGCTGGAAAGCGGGAGAAAAACAAGTGCATTGAAATTGCAAAAAAAGTGCAATTCCAAAATTGTTTTTGTCTCTTTTTATTTACCATGTTCACTGTATCGTAAAACTGACGTGGCAATATGATTCTCCAGGTCAGTACGAATACTCAGATACCAAACATGTATAGGTTTTTGTGTGAAATTTTTTTGGGTAAATTTGTAAAAAAAAAAAAATTCTCGTGTCACTATTTTCCAAGACGCGTAATGCTTTAAATTTTCAGGATATGGGGCTGTGTAAGGGTTCATTTTTACGCCCTGGGCTGACCTTTTTACTGATACCATTTTGGGATACAGTTGTGCTCAAAAGTTTACATATCCCGGCAGAATTTTTCCTTTCTTGGCCTTGTTTCAGAAAATATGAATGATAAAAAAAACACTTTTTCTCCACGCATGGTTATTGGTTGGGTGAGGCCATTTATTGTGAAACTACTGTGTTTTCTCTTTTATGAACGCAGCGATACCTCATGTGTTTTATTTTTAATGGGGCAAAAATGGGGGTGATTTGAAATATATATATTTTTTCAGATTTTTAAAAACATTATTTTCACTTTTTGCTGTACTTGAGTCTCCTTAGGGGACTTGAAGCTGCGATCGCCTGATCGCTTGTGCTATACATAGCAGTGCATCAGCACTGCTATGTATAGCGAAAATCACAGTCTCCTATGAACGCTAGATAAAAGCTGGCTTTCACAGGAGAACCATCATGTCAAGCATAGAGGTCTTCAGCAGACCCCTGGCTGTCTTGGCAACCCATCGGCGACCCATGATCACATTGACTCGCCCCCTGGGCCGTGGGGTACTCAGGGCCGGGCCTCTGGATGCGGATGGGGAGTAGTAGTGGCGACCCGGTCCCGTGCTCAGGGTGTCAGGCTTAAAGGGGAACCGTCTTTTGATATAGGTATGGGAAGTTCCGACTACGCCACCCGTGGATTGCGGTCAGGGGTAACCGCCGCTGCAGTGCAGACCGCTGGGGCAGATGTAAGTGTGCAGCACTGAGTAGTATAACTCCCCAGGGCAGTGTAAGTGGATGATGGAGGGGATGATTCCGATCGCAATAGCCAGGAAACGGAGGCCTCTTGAACAGTTCAGGGTCTTTATTGGAACAGGTGAGACGACCCAAAAACAGTCCCGGCTAGGAGGGGGCCTGGATGTCTGAGAACAAGTGGGAAGCCCTCCTGGTCAGGGTGAGGGTGTAGGCCTACCGTGCTCTCTGCGCTCTTTCTGGCTATTTCCCTCCTCGTGGTGTAACAGCCCACGTTCCTGAGCTCGCCGTGTCTTCTCGCCCGTATGGCTTGCAACTTGGGTCCCTTTCTACTCTTGGCCTGGTATGGCTCTGCTGGTCCCTTCTGCTGTGGCGGAACCTCCGGGCTTCTTAGGCCAAGGGACATACAATCCCCTGCGGGCTGGTTATTTGCTGTAGGACTTGGAATCCTAACAGCCTCGGACACCAAGGTCCGGTAGATCAGTTTCTCGCTCAGCCAGGACAGGCTCACCTTGCCTTCCGTCCCTGGCTCGTGGCTCCTCTACTGCCACACGACCTCCTCAGCTACAGCTGAACTGACTCTCCCTTCTCTGGGACGCCTCTCACTTCAGAGACAGGTCGTCCAGCTCTCCCTAACCCTGCCCCCAGTTCTAGCTTTTATAGGGGCAGCCTGCTCCCCCTACTGGCCTGGGACAGGAGGTGCTGCATGCTAATGGTCCCTAACTAGGGAACCTCCCCCTTGCTCTCAGACACAGCTTTATTAAACATTTGTGGCATCCAGGCCAGGGTGACACAACATCACGGGTGCAGCGACCAGCGCGTGGAATGACACCCCCTGCTGATGAACATTAAAAGCCACTGAGATTGACAGCGGCATTTTACAGGTTAACAGCTGCAAGTGTCGATCCACCTGCAGCTGATAGAGGCAGATGATGGCTGAATAATTCAGCCATCATCTGCCAGAAAACATGTGGCACCAGCCCGTATCAAAGTCAGGGACCCGACATATAACATACCTGTACGTCATATGTCGGAAAAATGTTTTCATCAATTCTATCCTTACCATCAGATCGTGCTACCAACTACATCACTGTTTTGGGGTGATTTAATGTTGACCAACACTATGAAGTAATGTATTAAAACTGAAGTTTCATATGGATGAATAAATGTTATGTGTTTTCTAGAGGTGAGTGAATCGATTCCATTCAAATCTAACTCTTGAAGAATTTTTAAGAATTCTCTGAACCCGGCAAATTTGAACAATTTGCGATTCAAGGCCGCGGCCATTTTACACATTGCAGAAGATTGCATCAGCTAGTGAAGGATCACATGATCTCAGGCTCAACCGGGTGGGCTTCTCCATAATCCGTCCCAGCTACCACGTGACATTGTACCGCATAGCCCATCAGGACTATCACAGCCTGTATAAAAGCAGAAGCAAGGAATGCAGCAATCATTTTGTGGTGCATCTGAATAATGAGAGGACATCACAGCTTATTAAGAGATAGGGATAAAAAGCCATAAACCACTGAATAAACATTACAGATAGTGTATGACAGCACACAGGGAAGAACAGATTCGCTCATCTCTAATGTTTTCAAATCAGATGGGTCCTCATACACCGACATATCCAAAGGTTTCTCTGTCTAAAAATAACACTGCATTACAGAAGTGATCCTCCTGGTGACCTATAGCTAACAATCAGTATGGGTGCATCTTGTGTTTTTCGCTTACACAGGCAGCAATTATAACTCAGGAGACGCAGATCTTTACATGACTCACACTGGAGTTAGTAAAATTTGTCATTGTCCATAACTGAGTTCTAAAGAAATTGCCCAGGGATGATAGATAGATAGATAGATAGATAGATAGATAGATAGATAGATAGATAGATAGATAGATAGATGATAGCTAGATAGATAGATAGATTAATAGATAGATGATAGATAGATAGATGATAGATAGAAAGATAGATAGATAGATAGATAGATAGAGTAGATAGATAATAGATAGATAGATGATAGATAGATAAAAGATAGATAATAGATACATAGATAGATAATAGATAGATAGATAAAAGATAGATAATAGATAGATAGATAAATAGATAGATAATAGATAGATAGATAAATAGATAATAGAAAGATAATAGATAAATAGATAATAGATAGATAGATAGATGGATAGATAAATAGATAATAGATAGATAGATAGATAGATAATAGATAGATAGATAGATAGATATGATTTTTTTTTTACTACAGAACAAGCAACACATTTGTCCATTGGCTGCATTCAGTATTGCAACTTATCCTCAGTCAACCTTCACATTACGTGCTATTCTTAAGGCCTCATTCACACGAGTTGTACGTACCTGTTGGAGCTGTTTTTTTCACTGATACAACACGTACCCATTATAACCTATGGTGCTGTTCACATGTCTGTGTTTTTCATGGACCGTGTGACAGAGCAAAACTCATTAAGACATGTCGGGTTTTTTTCTGGCATCACAGATGACAAGAGCCAATACATATCTATGGGTCCATGAAAAACACGTACAGGACACGGATGGCAACAGTGTACAATCTGTGTTTAAGGGCTCGCTCACACTTGCGTATAAATCAGACGATTGCACTCGGACCAATGCTATTCAATGAGGCTGTGCCGATCTGCTTAGTTTTTCTCATCTGTATTCGGCATGAGAAAAAAAATCGCAACATGCCACGATTTAACTCCAAAATTGGATGGGTGTGACAAAAAAATGGCATTCAATACGGATCATCAGTACGGCATCTGATTTTTATTGAGACATTACAATTCTGTAACATAGGAAGCTGTATATGGACCTGTAAATGATTAATAGCTGCTGCTGTAAAAAAACGGATTACATACGGATGGCAAGTGAGAAAAAAATCATCCTGCTCTCCTGGATGAGAATGGAATGGATTATTTATACGCACGTGTGAACGAGGCCTTACACTGCAAAGTATAGGAAAAGCTTTAGAATTTATTTATTTACCATCCGTGAAATACACTGATGACACTGATTATAAAAACAGACACACTGATAACACAGTAATGGTAAAAACGGACATACAGATGACATACTGATGGTAAAAACGGACATACAAATGACATATGACACTGGTACCATTTTTTTTAATGTACAAATTTCAACTCAGACATGTGAATGAAGCCTAAAGCTAAGTTCCCCCAATAAGTATTTGGTGCTTTTTTCTGCTGTGTATTTTCTTTAAAAAAAACACACATTGTATTACAGTACTAGCAAAGTGGATGTGATTTGTCTAAATCTCACACCCACTGTGTTTTTTTAATGCAGCGTAAACTCACCTGACCTGCTGTGCATTTTAAGTGAAGCAAATCAAATAAAGCGCGCGCTCCCGTCAAGATGAAAAAAGCAAATGGATCCAAGTGCGGATAAAAAAGAGTATTACATAAAAATATATACTGGATTTTTTGGACCATAAGACGCACTCCCCCCAAAAAAAATTTGGGAGGAAAACGGGGGGGGGGGGAGGGGGTGTCTTATGGTCCGAACCTAAGATTACCGGATAGTTGCGTTGGTGGTGGAGCGGGATCGCAGGCCCTTTGCTCCCTCCCTCAGGAGCCCGGCGGCAGCAGAAGAGGTGAGATGCTGCGGAACCGGTGTCTGGCTGTCGGCGGTGAGGCAGAGCGGCATGTGCTGCTTTCCAGTGGCCGTGGCCATCTTCCTGAAACCATGATCTACAGGAAAATGGCCTCCCGAGCCGGCACATGCGCTGACTGGGATCTCGGCGGCCATTTTCTTGTAGATCATGGTTTCAGGAAGATGGCCGCGGCCACTGGAAAGCAGCGCTCTGCCAGACAGCCAGCGCAGCTCCTCACTTCTTCTGCTGCCACCACTGGGTTCCTGAACAGGGGAGGGAACGGAGGGCCCTGCAATCCTGCTCCACCACCACCGCAACTCCCGGCTGCTGGAGCACCGCCTTCTCGCACCCAGGGTCTGCAGCATTCCTCCTCTTCTGCCAGCTCCCAAAAGGATCCTGCCTCCTGTGACCCCCGCTGCACCGCCCCCTAGGTAAGATACCATACCTATTCAGGCTATAAGATGGACCCCCATATTCTAAAAAAAAAAAATTTCCCTATTTTCCACCCCAAATTTTGGGGTGCATCTTATAGTCCGAAAAATATGGTACTTTTTTTATTAAGAACCACTACGCGTTACGGCTGCATCCAGCCTTTCTCAATGCGGTTTAGAAATCCACAACATGTCAATCTCTTGTGGTAAATATGAGTTTTATTTACAGATTTTCCCCATACACATGAATGATGTGGAAAATCCACAAATAAAATTGCATATGTGCTTTTATTAAGTTTCTGTAGTGGAAACACACTAAATACACAAGTAATCCACACCTGACTTTATCACAAAAGTTTTATTAATAATAAGTAACAAGAAGTGTCCAAAACAAAGTGGTTTTATTTAAAAAACTAAAACCGCTGCAGTGTCAAAAATATGATTAAAAGTACGTAAAAAGCGCACTCCAAAACACAATGAAAAACCTGGAAAAGTGCTTGACAAGTCGGTCACACAATATAAATAAATGCAACTGGCATGGATTCATATCGTGTGACCAAATTATGCTGCTTTAAATGCAGCATCAATAGTAAAAAAAAAAGAATTAAAACGTAAAAAAAAAATTAAAAAAAACATTATACTTACCTCTCCGGTGGCCCCCGGTCTCCTCTCCGGTGGCGTCTTCTGTCCTCGGAGCCCCGCGATGTTCTGAAAGGACCTGCAGTGACATCATTTAGTCAGCTGACAGGTCACACGACCGCCGACGTCAGCAGTCACGTGACCATCACATGACTAAATGACGTCACTGCAGGTCCTTTCAGAACACCTTTTACTTTTTTTTTTTTACTAATGGTACCCGGGTCTGGAGGAGAGTCTTCTCTTCTCCAGACCCGAGTACCATACACGTATTGAACCACATATCATCCACATGCATACATGTATACAAGCAGATGTTATGGGGTTCAACGCAAGTCAATGGCGGCGATTTCGCCGCGATTACGCAAAATTAATGGTTGTGCTGCAGATTTTTCCGCAATGATAATCCGCAGCGGAAATTTCCGCAGCACGCGCACAGCACATGCAGATTATCATTGGGAAACACGGCAGACAACTTAACAAGCGTTTTTAATGCGTTTTCGCGGCGGAAATACCGCCGCAGAAACGCATTAAATCCGCATTGTGGGCATGCAGCCTAAAAACTCATGTAATCCGCATATGACTGTATCAATAAAGTTTTGTCAAAGACAAATACCAGGAAGTATCAAAAACAAGGCAGCTTTATTTAAAGCATGACAAACCGAAAAGAGACAAAAAACGCAATTAAAAACACATGTAAGAAAACAACACAAGTAACCTAAATTCTCTTGTACTATTAATTTAGGCAAAGTTTGATGAAATGACAGCGACTATTTAATTATTGTTCGAGTCAGAAAATATTTTTACTGCCACTAGTGAAAACCTTCGTCACAGTCGTTTAGAGGATTCCTTTGTGTTTTTTTGGCATCTGGTTCTTCTTGTTATGAGCGAGTTGTGTTATATTAACAGGGATAAAAAGTTGTTCCTTAGTTCTTTTGTGTTTATTCATTGTGTATATGTTTTTTTGACATACAGGAGGAGATATCTGCCTAATATAAAGTTTCGGCACAATTCCACCATGGGATTTACCATCCTGTCTGTAAAACACAGAGTTTGGGATTGTGCTTGTGCAGTCAGCCTGACCCTGTCACCTTCCTCCATTCTGGGGATTTGCAGTCCCAGGCATTTCTCCAGCAGGATGTAGCAATCTCATTGCAGGTCTGCGCTGCGCCGCCCTGAGCCTCTCCCTACAGGGGAATGTCGGACATGATTCAGTAGCAGATTGTTACCAATGTATCTCAGTGTGCATGAAAAACAAGCAAGTAAGAAAACTGGGGCAAGATGCAAAAAAGACCCATGCTCCTATTTATGTGGTCTCTGTACCAAATACTATTCACAATGCTATTTTACAGCGGTGCCAAATTAAAAAATAAAGGTAAGTTGGTTTCTAGTGATGAGCGCGAGTGCTCGTCACTGGAGTTTGCCGAGGTTGCTTGGGTATACAATGGGTGACATGTCGGGTGACATGTTCAAGTCCCTGCGCCCGCATGTTTCGCATCTGTTAGACAGCCACAAAACGTGGGGGGATTGTCCCGTGTATGTCAGGCAATCTCTGCAAGTTTTGTAAAGATTTTTTTTTAGTAAAAAAAAAAAAAAATGTTTTTAAAAAAATGTAAAAAAAGTTCAAATCACCCCCCTTTTGCCTCATTCGAAATAAAACAATCATAATGAAAAAAAATACACATATTTTGGCATCGCCACGTTCAGAATCACCCAATATATAAAAAGAATGAATCCAATCGGTAAACGGCATAACGAGAAAAAAAATCTAAACGTCAGAATTACGTTTTTTGGTCGCCGCAACATTGCAGTAAAATACAATAACAGGCGGTCAAGAGATCGTATCTACCCCAAAATGGTAAAAAAAAAAAGTCAGCTCGGCGCAAAAAATAAGCCCTCACCCAGATTCCGAAAAATGGAGATGCTGTCTCAGAAAAAGGCATCATTTTTTTTTTTTTTTGCAAACTTTTGGATTTTGTTTCTCCACTTAAATGAAAAAGAACCTATACATGTTTGGTATCTATGAACTTTTAGTGACCTGAAGAATCATAATGGCAGGTCAGTTTTAGCATTTAGAGAACGTGGTACATGGAAACCTGATTAAAAAAAAAAAACAATTGTGGAATTTGCACTTTTTTGCAATTTCTCCTCACTTTGAATTTTTCTTCCTGTTTTCTGGTACACTATATGGTAAAACCAATGGTGTCGTTTAAAAGTATAACTCGTCCCATAAAAAACGAGCCCCCACATGGCCATATTAACGGAAAAATAAAAAAGTTACCGCTCTGGGAAGAAGAGGAGCAAAAAATGAAAACGGAAAAAACCCAAGGTGGTGAAAGGGTTAAAAAAAATGTACATGATCAAATACAGTTTCCTAGGCTTATAATAGAAATGTATCCGTAAAAATTAGATGCCGCATGGATGCTCTGTGTGGGATCCGACTTTTCCGCACCCATAGGCTTTAATGTGTGAGTCACATCCGATAGAAGCATGAAGGCAGTGTGTGCCAAGAGAAAAATTGTTCACCTGAACAGCCGTATTGAATACCATGGATCACTGTGCTGTCCGTGTGCGATCCGATCATAATCAGACAGCATCCAATGTATCTGCTAGTCTGCATGAGCCCTAAATAAAAGAACGTTTAACCCCTCGGCTTCACAGCCAGTTTTGGCCTTTATGCCAGAACATTGTTTTCCACTTTTCCAGTAACCATAACTTTTATTTTTTTCGGCGACATAGTCATATGGGACTTGTTTTTTTTAGGGGGATGAGTTGTGTTTTTCAGTGGTACATATCACTTATTAAACAAACTTTTATTACGTTTTTATGGGAAGGAATATGAACAAAACAACAATTGTGCCACAGATTTTTTGTTTTTTAAAATTTTACGCCTTTCGCCATGCTGCACAAATAAAATGTTGGCTTTATTCCGAAGGTCAGTATGAATATGGCGATACCAAAATTACATAGTTTTATGTGTTTTATTTTTGCACGTTTAATACACTCCATGAAAAAAAGTCATTTGTTTTGGCGTCACCATATTCTGAGAGCCCTAATGTGTCACAATTTTCCGTCAGCACAGCTGTATGAGGGATTTTTTTTTGTGTGACGAGGTAGTTTTCATTGGTGCCATTTTGTGCTATATGTGACTTTTTGATCCCATTATATTAATTTTTTGTGAAGCAAAAAGAACAAATAGCACAGTAATTCTGTTTTTTATTTATTTTTAAACGCCATTCATTATTCGGTATATTTGTTCCTATCCTTATTCTGTAGGTTGAGAGGTGTAAGAAACTTGCTGATGGTTATAGGAAGCGATTGACTGCAGTTATTTATTCCAAAGGGTGTGCAACCAAATATTAAGTTGAGGGTACCTACAATTTTGTCCGTCACATTTTTGGGGTTTAGTGTGAAATTTTGTCCAACTTGCCTTTTTTTCTCAGTTTTTTTGTGTTGTTCCAATACACACAAAGGAAATAAACATGTTTATAATAAAACGTGCAATTGTAATAATTTTGTGAGAGAAATACTTAATTTTCTGGAACAATTTCAAGGGTGCCAACACTTTCGGTAATAACTGTATGAGGCTATCATGTTCGGGTCAGGAGATGAGCGGTCAGCCTGTGCTTTGCGATCCAACATCGGACTGATTATCACAGACATCTGAAACAGCCCTTAATCCCTTCAAGACCTTTGACGTATATATTTAAACTGAGACGGAATCTTTCCCCGCACTTGATGGCGGATGTAATCAGCCATCGAGAGCCTTTAACAGGCTGTTAACCGCAGTTGTTAGCCAGTTAAATCCCGCTGTGAATTACTGACGCCAGCCGGAAGCACGTCACAAATCCCGCCCATTGGCACCCCCGATCACATGATCGGGGGGCGCTGATGGGTTACCATGACAGCCAGGGGTCTGCAGAAGACCCCTGTGCCTGTCAGTATGATACTCCTGTGAACATCAGCTCATGGCCGGCATTTATAGGAGATCATGGATTTTGCTATATATAGCAGGGCTGAATCCCTGCTATGTGTAGCACAGGCGATCAGACGATCGAAGCTTTAAGTCTCCTAAGGAGACTATTGAAGCAAGTAAAAAGTGTAAAAAAAAAAAAAAAAAGCTTTTAAATATATGAAAAAAATAAAAAAACAAGTTCAAATCACCCCCTTTTTGCCTCATTCAAAATAAAACAAGAAAAAAAATACACATATTTGGAATCACTGGTTTCAGAATCGCCCGATCTATCAACATATAAAATAAATTAATCCGATCGGTAAACAACGTAACAAGAAAAAAAATCAAAATTCCAGAATTACATTTTTTTGCCAATAAAATGCAATAAGAGGCGATCATGTCTATCCCAAAATAGTATCAATAAAAACATCAGCTCGGGGTTCAAAAAATAAGCCCTCATCCAGCCCCAGATCCCGAAAAATTAAGACGCTACGGGTCTCAGAAAATGGTGCCATAAGAGAATTTTTTTTTTCTTACAAATTTTGGATTTTTTTTCACCACTTAAATAATAAAAAAAAAAGACTATACTCGTCTGGTATCTACGTACTTGTACTGACACGAGGAATCACATTGCCAGGTCAGTTTTACCATATAATGAACAAGGTAACTAAAAAACAAACAAAAACCAATTGTGGAATTGCACTTTTTTTTGCTATTTTACCACACTTGGAATTTTTTCCCATTTTCCAGCACACTATATGGTAAAATCAATGGTGTCATTCAAAAGTACAACTTGTCCCGCAAAAAAAAAAAACAAGCCCTCACACGATTGCCAGAAAAATAAAAAAGTTATGGCTCTTGGAAGAAGGGGGGGGGGGGCGCAAAAACAGAGAATCGCAAGGTCACGAAGGGGTTAATGTTATTATGTGGGTCGATACTATTAAGGTGATACCCAATTTAGACATTTTTTATGTTTGACTACTTTTTCACCAAAAAATCACTTAAAGAAAATCCCTTTTTTTATTGGTTGTTATATTGCAAAAGCCCTAACTTTATTATTTTTCAGCTTATAGATCTGCGTTAGTGCTTGTTTTTTCACATAACGAGCTGTAGTTTTTATTTGTACCATTTTATAAATCATATGACTTTTAGACCACTTTTTATTTTATTTTTCTTTTAGCCAAGATTAACAAAAATGGCAGTTTTTACATAGTTTTTCACATTTGAATGGCGTTCACTGTATGGGATAAAATGATTTGGTTTAGTTTGGGTAATTTTTGTTTTTGTATTGTTAACAGAGAAACCATTTTTTTTTATTATTTAACCTGTGATTCTATGTGTGTTAATTCTTTTTTATAATAAAAACATTTTTTTCCCCCAATGGTTGTTGGTCCCGCAAGGGGAATTGAACATGCAATCATTTGATCGCACTGATAATACGCTGTACAACCCATATGTGTGACTGACAGTTGGTCTATTGAGCCCCAGGTAGGATCTGATTAATTGGCTAGGGGATATGGCAAACATGGAGGCCATTGTCAGGCCTATGGTTGCCATAGCAACCCTACGGCACCCCGCAATCATGTTGTGGATTGCCAATGAGCTTACAGAGGGAGAGAACTTCCTTTGTCAACCTCCTCACATGCCGCTATGACTACTGACAGCGGCATCCAAAGAGGTTAAAGTGCTGGGATCAGCGCTATGTCCAATCTCAGCACAAACAGCAGGAGCCTGCCTGTGTATAACAAATCGGCCACTGATGCAGATGGCACGGGCCATCTCTCTCTTTCTCTCTCTCTCCTCAGAAGTCCGTGTTCGGAGTTCAGCACCGGACACTTAGTGTCCACCACGAATCCAGATCTTTACAGTTCGGGCTCGCTCATCTCTAGTTGTAATGGTTATTTCACTACAAAAGTAAAAGTAGGGCCTGGATGTGTGGCACCCCAGGGGTCTGGTTTTCCACAGTAATGTAATGTTATGTCTGAGAGCAGGTGGGAGGTCCTTTGGTCAGGGATCCTGTGCATGCCACACCTCCTGCCCAGTCTTGGGAGGGGAAGAACTTCCCCTGTATAAACCCGGGGCTGAGGCAGGGTGAGTGAGACAAGGAGAGTGGAGACAAGAAGCAGCATAGGAAACAGCAGAGTTACAAGGAGTCAGGGGCTGGCAGCTGCAGAGCTCGCCCTGACTAAGAAGATTCTTTACCGGACCCGGAGTCCGAGGCTGTGGGGACTAACTCCTACCCAGCAGCAGAATCCGTCAGGCAGGGGATTTCAGGTCCTCTGGCCCAGAAGCCCGAAGGCACGGTCACACGCGTGGGACCAGCACCGCCATCGTGGAGCGGAAGCCATTAGAAGGCCCCGAGTCACCGGCCATACGGGTGAGCACCACACGGTACACTCAGGGACGTGGGCTACTTACATCAGCTTCTAGCAAGGTAGCCAGAAGAGTACAGTCAGTTTGGGAGGCCTACAACTACGCCTGGCCAGGGGAGATCCCATCTGCTCAAAGACTGACCAGGCCCCGTTTGCTAGCAAGTACTCCGGGAGGGTCTGTCGTTGTTACCAGTAAAGACCCTGAACTACACCGTACCGTCTCTGAGTGGTTCCTGCTACCCCCATCATCCACGTCGGCTGCCCTGAGGCCATACCCCTCCCGTTGGGGGTTATACTATCACGCTGCACAATCCTACCACCGGCCTCAGCGGTCTGCCCTGCAGCAGCAGCTTCCTGGCTGCACTCAACGGGTGGCGTAGTCATCAACTATTTACTACTAATAGACTGCCGTCTAGTTTGACTCCCTGGGCACGGACCGGGTCACCGCCACGAGACTACAACCCTCCACTGATCCGGCTCCGGGTAGGCTCCCGCGTGCGCAACGCAGCGCGACACAGGCCCAGGGGCGCATCAACTTTGGCGTAGTCGGCAGGATCTCGTGCCCGCAACCACCGGGTACTGCGTGCCTGAAAAGCAAAGACTGTTCAAACTTACCAGTGGTGAAGATTCCCGCTATCCGTGGAGGTTTCCCGCCATCCGGCGCCATCTTCTACCTTCTTCCCGCCATCCGCGAAGTTTTCCCGCCATCTTCGACCTTCTTCTCGCCATCCGTGGAGTTTTCCCGCCATTGGACGCCATCTTGAGGACGCCGCGCGGGAAGAAGAGGGGCGTGGACTCCGAAAGCGCGCGAGAACTGAAGCCCCGCCTCACGTCCGGACGTTGCGTAAGGTCCTGGAAGGAGCCCAGCAGATGCCGACGTCACCGGAGCGCGACGGAAGGTCCTCAACCCTGACGATCCACTGCGGAGCCGCGGCCTACGGAACAGGATCATCGCAAGGTAGGCCACGGTCCACTAGGGGGAGGAAGATGTCGGATACGGAGGAGAGCTTCACTGCCTCAACCCCCGCCAGCGCCACCGCTGCTGCAGTTATGCCCTTCACCATGCCCTATATCCCGGGAGCAGCTTGGCTACCCCAGTACTCAGGGGAGTCACATACCCTGCATGACTTTAGAGAAAAGCTGGATAGCCTCTTCCAGGTGTACCCCCTCACAGAAGAGCAAAAAGTGAGCATCCTGGTGGCCCAACTAACCGGGGCAGCCAAAAGGGAAGTAAAATCCTGGCCACCTGGGAGGAAGACTGTCGCAGGGATACTAACCCGACTGAAGGACACCTTTGATACCCGCACCTCAGCCGAGATTAAGCTTAGATTCTACGGGTGCAAGCAGCGAGCGCATGAGAGTATAAGGGACTATGCACTAAACCTACAAGAGGCCCTGAGGGCCATAAAGCAGACCGACCCTGATGGGGTGGGAAACGAGGACAGGCTATTGACTGAACAATTTATAGAGGGTTTATATTGCAATGCCCACCGAACCCAGTTGCGGGCAATGGCCTTACAGGATCCCCATCTGGACTTTGCACAGTTCAAGGATAGAGCTATCCGGGTGCTCCGAGAACCAGCACCGGGTGGCGTTGTTACCCACAGGCGCCCAGCTATCACTTACCACCAGGAGGCGGCGCCCTTGTCGGCAGGGCCTGTGGGAGCTGATGCGCAGGCTTTGGACAATGATCCGGCTCCAGACCTACACCATCAGGTCCAAGAGCTAGCTAAGAGCGTTGCTGCGCTAACCCGAACTGTGCAGTCTTTACAGGTTTCCACCCCAGGGAAGATCCAGCTGGCATCCGGACCGGAGGACATCCCGTGGCGTCGACCAAGGAGGACCCCACCGGCCAGAGGAAGATCCAGTGACCGATACAGCGAGGACGGACGACCCATCTGCCGCCGCTGCAATCAACCCGGACATATGGAAAGGTACTGTTCTTTAAACGGGCACAACCTGGGGTAGAGGGCCAACCCCCAGGAAAAAGATCACCAGGCCCATCGAACTGGCGCGACAGATATGTGGGAGGACGTCCAGTCTTGCCTGTGGTACTGGATGGCATTCCCATGAGTGCCCTACTGGATACCGGGTCACAGGTCACCACCATCCCGTACGTGCTCTTCAAGCAGTACTGGAATGACTCGGATATTACCCGCTACCCTGACGACGACTTGAGTATCATCGCCAGCAATGGCCAGCCCGTGCCACAGATCGGATTTAAAGAGGTGACCCTCAAAATCGGTAGAGTCGAACTGGCCGCACAGGGACTGATCATTGTAGATATTGATAAACATGAGAGTCACCCAAAAATAACTCTAGGAACTAACGTAATTGAAAATTGTCTTGCAGAGGTGATTTTCCTTTTACAGCAGGTTGCCAAGAACGCCAGCTCCGGCGAGCAGCGGGTGCTCCAGAAAGAGATCCGGGCACTGATGCAACGGCAACAAGTGGAACTCTCCGGCGGTGAGATTGGTAGCGTAAGAATGTGTGACCCTTTTCCTATTGCCATGCCCCCAAAAAGTGAAATGATGATTTGGTGCCGGGCAGCTATTGGTCTGAGAGGTAGAGATTACCAGGCAATGGTAGAACCAGTTTACTCAGACAGTAGGCCCACCATTTTGACAGCACGGGGGGTGGTCAATGTACGCCATGGGAGGGTGCCCATTCGCATAATAAATATCGGGGAGAGGGAAGTGTGCCTGCCCCGGTATGCCACGCTAGCCAAATTATATTCCACTAATCAAAATTCTATACAATCTGTGGAACCCTTGCCTCCATCTCACCCGGAGGAAGGTAACGGCTCTAAGAAAGACATGGAGGACTGGTGTCAGCAACTACATTTGGGTACTGATTCCACTCCCTCACATCAGAAACAAGGAGTCTATCGGATGGTTCAAGAGTATGAGAGAGTGTTTAGTAAACACCCGTTAGACTTCGGGCGAGTCAAGGGGGTAGAACACCGCATCCCCACGGGAGATCATCCTCCCATAAAAGAGAGGTATCGACCCGTACCCCCTGCACATTACCAACACGCCAAGGGGATGCTTAGAGACATGAAGGAGGCTGGGGTAATCCGGGATAGCTGTAGCCCCTGGGCAGCCCCACTAGTTTTAGTCAAAAAGAAAGACAACACCATGAGGATGTGTGTAGATTACCGGAAAATCAACCGTATCACACACAAGGATGCGTACCCCTTACCAAGGATAGAGGAGTCATTGGCTGCTTTAAGATCTGCTAACTTCTTCTCTACCTTGGATCTCACTAGCGGGTACTGGCAGGTTCCTGTAGCAGAGGCGGACCGGGAGAAGACCGCATTCACCACCCCGATGGGACTTAGCGAGTTCACCTGCATGCCGTTCGGACTCTGCAACGCCCCAGGAACCTTCCAACGATTAATGGAGTGCTGTCTGGGCCACAGAAACTTCGAGACGGTCCTGTTGTACCTGGACGATGTCATCGTATACTCCAAAACTTATGAGGACCACCTGAAACACCTGGCGGAGGTGTTCGAAGCTCTGGCGAGTTACGGCCTAAAGGTGAAACCCTCCAAGTGTCACCTCCTGAAACCAAAGGTGCAATACCTGGGACACGTGGTGAGCGCTGACGGAGTGGCTCCCGACCCCGATAAGATCACCGCAATTAAGGGATGGCCAAGCCCCTCCAGCGTAAAAGAAGTGCGGCAGTTCCTAGGGTTGGTAGGCTACTACCGAAGGTTTATTCCCGGTTTCACCAAAAAGGCAGCGCCTATACAGGACCTCCTGATAGGCCAGTCCCGAAAGGCCAAGAACCAGAAGCCGCCCTTCAAATGGGAAGAGCTAGAAGAAGAGTCCTTCCGCCAGCTGAAGATGGCCCTCACGGGGGATGAAATCTTGGCGTACCCGGACTATAGCCAGCCCTTCATCCTCTACACCGACGCCAGTAACATCGGGCTAGGAGCCGTACTGTCCCAGATTCAGCAGGGGAGAGAACGAGTAATCTCCTATGCCAGCCGAAAACTGCGACCCACCGAAAGGAACCCCGAGAATTACAGCTCATTTAAGCTAGAGTTCCTGGCCGTGGTATGGGCAGTCACCGAGCGCTTTAGGCATTACCTCGCTTCTTCCCGGTTCACCGTATACACGGATAACAACCCGTTGACACACCTGGACACGGCAAGACTCGGTGTCCTGGAGCAGAGGTGGATGGCCCGTCTGTCCAACTACGAGTTCACAATCAAATACCGGGCAGGACGCTCCAATACTAACGCGGATGCCCTGTCCAGGATGCCCAACCTGCCGGACGAAGGAGAAGATCCGGAGGGACTGGAAGAAGTTGAACTCCCTGCGTTCCACCGTCATGGGACTATCCAGTATTCCCACCGGGTAAGGGGTAAGCAGGCTGCTACGTTGAACCCCTTACCCCACTACAACTGGGCGGAAACGCAAGACAGCGACCCTGCCGTCCGACTGGTGAAGGAGATGCTGACTCGGCCGGAGGCTCGCCTTGAACCAGACGCTCCGGAGGAAGCCAAACAACTATGGGCGGAGAAGAGTCGACTATTCCTTTACAAGGGGAAGTTGTGCCGCAGAATGGTCAACTCCCGGACGCATGAACTACTCTGGCAAGTAGTGGTGCCACGAAGAGACGCAGCCATGGTGATGGAGGCATACCACGACGGAGCTGGACACTTCGGGTGGAAAAAGCTGGAGTTCCTGCTGCGCGAGCGGTTCCACTGGGTAGGCATGAGGGGAACCATCGAGAAGTGGTGCAGAGACTGTGGCCCGTGCAATCTGAGAAGGAAGGACCGGGCCAGCCAGAAGACTCCCCTGCAGTCCATCGTCACCCGGCAACCGTTGGAACTGGTAGCCTTGGATCATGTAAAACTGACCCCAAGCAGAAGTGGCTACGTCTACGCGTTAACCATCGTGGATCATTACTCCCGGTTCTTGGTTGTCGTCCCCGTCAAGGACTTAACGGCTCAAACAGCAGCTAGAGCCTTCCAGCAGCACTTCTGCCGTCCACACGGGTACCCGGACCAAGTGCTGACGGACCAGGGACCTGCCTTTGAAGCGGAGGTCTTCCAGGAATTCTGCAATCTGTATGGCTGCCGGAAGATAAGGACGACACCCTACCATCCGCAAACTAATGGACTTTGTGAAAAAATGAACCAGGTGGTAATGGATCTTCTAAAAACATTGCCCCTGGAAGAACGCAGTCTGTGGCCTGAGAAGTTGCCCGATCTGGTGGACCTATACAACCACATCCCGGTAGGTTCCACCAACTGTACCCCGGCTTACCTAATGAGGGCGAGACCTGGTAAGTTACCTGTTGACCTGGAAATGGGAGTCCTGACACCTGAGGACACTTCACCAGAAACAGACTGGGACACAGAGAGGCAGCAGCAGTACCGGAGAGTACAAGAGAGCGTGGAGCGAAGTCTCTGTCAGGCTAGGGAAAGACAAGAGAAGACTTACAACCAGTATGCTCCCGCTGTTCCCCTGGTACCCGGAGAGCAGGTCTTGAAGAGGAAAAGACGGCTCCACAAGTTGGATGACCAGTGGGAGAAGGACCCGTACACCGTACTGCCCTCAAGCCACGAGAACCCGAAGGTCTGTACCATCAGTAAAGACGGAGGGGAAACCACAGCCATTGTATCCCGGGACCACCTGAAGAAGTGTCCCGAACAACTGAGGAACCCTGAAGAGGAACAAGAAGACCATCGACCCGTGGGAGAAAGGGAAGATATGGTTAGTACCGTGCTCGGGGACTTCCCTCGGTCTTGGACTCAAGTCAATGGTGCAGTTGTGGTACCCGTACTCACCTTCCTCCAACCATCATCCCAAGAACCTACGGAGCAACGGGTAGAGCTGGAAGAACAGCCGGTCCAGGAGGCAGAAGACTCCACACGAGTAGAACAGGAGAATCAACCCTCTGCTTATAGTGAGCCTGCCGTACCCCTAGTGAGACAAAGAGCCGGTAGACAGCTGCCCAGTTTACCCTTGACAGCTCCTACACCCTGTAGTTCAGGGCCAGACAGTCAGCTCCGTAGGTCCACTAGGGCCACTAGAGGCCAGTTACCCGCACGCTGGAGAATTTGAAGTGTAAAAATAGTTTTATTTATGTTTATCTGTGTATTGTTGCTTGTGTATAATTTTGTGTTTCCAGTTGTTTTTAGGAAACCTTGGTGGATTTACCGGGAATCCTTGTATATAGTTGGAGCGTAACCCAGGATGGACTAGAGACTGTTAAGGACTCGGGGTAGGACAGACCCCTACCTGGTTACGTCTCCCTGTGTTGGTGAAATGGACACCTTGCTTTCTTCAGAGACTGCACCCGGTTGCGGACACGCCGTAACCATCTTTATATGTTTTCTTATTGTATTATTAATGTTTTTGCCTTGTTATGTTTTTCTAAATGTGTTTAGTCCCGGAGTACTAAATTTCACTAGGGGGGAATGTGGCACCCCAGGGGTCTAGTTTTCCACAGTAATGTAATGTTATGTCTGAGAGCAGGTGGGAGGTCCTTTGGTCAGGGATCCTGTGCATGCCACACCTCCTGCCCAGTCTTGGGAGGGGAAGAACTTCCCCTGTATAAACCCGGGGCTGAGGCAGGGTGAGTGAGACAAGGAGAGTGGAGACAAGAAGCAGCATAGGAAACAGCAGAGTTACAAGGAGTCAGGGGCTGGCAGCTGCAGAGCTCGCCCTGACTAAGAAGATTCTTTACCGGACCCGGAGTCCGAGGCTGTGGGGACTAACTCCTACCCAGCAGCAGAATCCGTCAGGCAGGGGATTTCAGGTCCTCTGGCCCAGAAGCCCGAAGGCACGGTCACACGCGTGGGACCAGCACCGCCATCGTGGAGCGGAAGCCATTAGAAGGCCCCGAGTCACCGGCCATACGGGTGAGCACCACACGGTACACTCAGGGACGTGGGCTACTTACATCAGCTTCTAGCAAGGTAGCCAGAAGAGTACAGTCAGTTTGGGAGGCCTACAACTACGCCTGGCCAGGGGAGATCCCATCTGCTCAAAGACTGACCAGGCCCCGTTTGCTAGCAAGTACTCCGGGAGGGTCTGTCGTTGTTACCAGTAAAGACCCTGAACTACACCGTACCGTCTCTGAGTGGTTCCTGCTACCCCCATCATCCACGTCGGCTGCCCTGAGGCCATACCCCTCCCGTTGGGGGTTATACTATCACGCTGCACAATCCTACCACCGGCCTCAGCGGTCTGCCCTGCAGCAGCAGCTTCCTGGCTGCACTCAACGGGTGGCGTAGTCATCAACTATTTACTACTAATAGACTGCCGTCTAGTTTGACTCCCTGGGCACGGACCGGGTCACCGCCACGAGACTACAACCCTCCACTGATCCGGCTCCGGGTAGGCTCCCGCGTGCGCAACGCAGCGCGACACAGGCCCAGGGGCGCGTCAGATGCCTTTCTTGAAAAAGGGATACTAGATTCTGTGATGTAACGTTGATCCAGAGAACTAGTCTGGTTGCCATATGAGGAGTTGGGAAGAAATTTTCCCCCAAATATAGGGCAAAAAAACGATGGCATTGTAAGAGTGGTGGACTGTACTGTCGCGTTTTTATCCCCAAAGACAACAAGCATGCTGTGCTGTATATTACAATGTGAATAGCGTCATGCAGTTTTACATATATTTTTACATGTGAACTGTGAACTGTGTATTGTGGTTTTAGGCGTACGTAGTGTGATATGGTAATGTCTAATGTATAGAGTGTGATAAGTATTGTTAGTATAATAGGCATAGTGTGCAGCGGGAATATAGAGAATGTAAAATATAAGATAAGTGATATAATACATAGATTAGGTTGTGACCATAGGATAAGATAGGCTTTGGTGAGCAGTATAAATGTAATATGTTTAATGTATGCAAATGCCATGCATAATGTTTGTAAAAGTATATCTGTCAGCTACAGACATAGGGACAGACATAGTTAAAGTTCGGGACTAGCCCATAGTGGGAGGAGAAAGCCCCAGTGGAAAGGGAGTGCTTCCTGTTAGATGGTCAGATAGGGAAGTACAGTAACTAAGATCAAGTTCAAAGTGCAGTGGACAAGCATCTACCATTCGGGGTAGTGAGAGGCCTTACTGGGATCCCTTGCAGACATTCCTGCAGCGTCCAGAGCTCAAGGCTCGATATAGGTACTACGAAAAGTGCCTTATCCTCTGGCGTACAGGAGACGATGGACGCAGAACCACGTGAAGGGAAGGTAATGGATCCTGGGTGTACTGCAGGACTGGACGGGAAATCCCTGGGGCTGACAGAGCCAGAAGACGTAGGAATAGTCTAGGAGGAATGTATAGTACTGCTGGAGACGTACTGTACTAAGGAAACAAGGAATAAGAAGTATTGTGCCCGATACAATCTGATGAACTTGAACTGTCCAGTAAACTTTGTTGTTAAAAAAATTCAAAACGAACTGCATGTCCCCCGAGTTATGTGCTGCGGCTCCTGAAGATGGAGGCCTGGAGACAGCGGAGGCCTGCGGCCTACAAGTGAGTGTGATGCACCCAACACCTGATAGCACACTGGGACTGGGACATGATTTTCCTGTAAAGGATGTGCCAGGGCGCTATGGAGCAGCAGCTCGTCCACGGCTACAGCCCTCGGACACTTTACAGCCTCATGTTTTTTTTTGCCTTACTCGGGATCAAAATGATTAACTTGTGTCTACCTTCAACCTTACAACCATGAAACAGTAAGTTACAATGCGGAAGCTTGGGATGTTATCAGACCTTTGTTTTCTGTATACCAGCATTGATCACTGTTTTTGCGGAGGGAGAGGGATCTGTGTCCTAGAAGCTACTAATAAAAGCTAAAGCTTTCCTGCTGATGACGTGTTCAGGTAGTCACAGATCCCAGAGCCTGCCTGTGTGTAAGCTGTTCTGTGGCCTAGGTGCCCTGGTGGCATTGCACATGCCTTGCAGATCCCATCATGTAATGTTGCTATATCACAATGCTGCATGCCATGCCCAGCTCTAGGCCACGGCCCCACTATCAGTATTCGGTCAGTATTTTTTCTCAGGAGTGGGAGCCAAAACCAGGCGAGGAACAATCAGAGAAAAGGTATAATAGAAACAAGTCACCAATTCTGCATTTATCACCCACTCCTTGTTTTTGCTCCCACTCCTGAGAAAAAATACTGACCGAATACTGATAGTGGGGCCGTGGCCTTACACTGAGAGCCTCAAATAATGGAAAAGCCTTTTATGGCTTCAATGGATCTAAAACTAAATAAATGGAGCAAGTTTGCAAACAGACCGGATTAAAAACTACCATTTCATGTATACAGCGCTATTGCTGACCTATGCGGCTTACAGACTCTATTGTTACAGACCACCCTGCTGTAGTTAGCAAGGAGGGATGGCTAAATGTGCTATAAGTTTGCATAATATTTTATACCAACTTTAATTCTAGATTCAGCTACAAAAAAAAAAAACACCTCAGCACGTAATGAGTGATAACCCTGCTAGTACACATACGATGTATTCTTTCTGTGCTATTTCCCGTTTTGTTTAGACTGTAAACTTGGAATCCTCAGTTACACCCAACTAAAGAATTTACAATTTGATCTATCATGTCACAAAGCAGAAGATTTAGTCTCATGATATTCTAACAAGGTAATATTGTAATTTAATTTAAAAAAATAACAAATGTAAACAAAGAATCCCAAATCTTTACCCCCAAATAATATATTATGGTGCCTGTGCCTACTGCGTATCACCTGTAATTCACAGTCCCACAGTCTACTATAATGGCTGGAATAAACAATTAAAGTGTATCTATTGGTAATATCAAACCTCCAAAACTGCATATACAGGCATGCAGGTCTTTGAAATGTAAACCCATTGACACCTTTCTATCTTCTATCTGTTGCTGCATTTCCCAGAAATTAGCATTTTAATTCATATGCAAATGAGGCTTTACATGCTCTGGGTGTGAGAGAGCACTTCCCAAGTCTCTGCCTCCCAAGGTTATTTGCCTACCTCACACCAACCTCATAGCCTGATTGCCATGTCAAGTTCCCAGCAAAAGAAATCAAAGACCTGCATGCACATATCGGCGGTTTAGGGAGGAGGTTGATCTTACTAACAGATTCCCTTTAAACCAATTCAACCACAGGTGGACAGGAGACCGGGAACAGGTAGGAGAGGTCTGGAGACCGCAGGTGGACAGGAGACCGGGAACAGGTAGGAGAGGTCTGGAGACCGCAGGTGGACAGGAGACCGGAAACAGTAGCAGAGGTCTGGAGACCGCAGGTGGACAGGAGACTGGAAACAGGTGGCAGAGGTCTGGAGACCGCAGGTGGACAGGAGACCGGGAACAGGTAGCAGAGGTCTAGGGACCGCAGGTGGACAGGAGACCAGGAACAGGTAGGAGAGGTCTGGAGACCGCAGGTGGACAGGAGACCGGGAACAGGTAGCAGAGGTCTGTAGACCGCAGGTGGACAGGAGACTGGGAACAGGTAGCAGAGGTCTGGAGACCGCAGGTGGACAGGAGACTGGGAACAGGTAGCAAAGGTCTGGAGACCGCAGGTGGACAGGAGACTGGGAACAGGTAGCAGAGGTCTGGAGACCGCAGGTGGACAGGAGACTGGGAACAGGTAGCAGAGGTCTAGGGACCACAGGTGGACAGGAAACTGGTAACAGGTAGGAGAGGTCTGGAGACCGCAGGTGGACAGGAGACCGGGAACAGGTAGCAGAGGTCTGGAGACCGCAGGTGGACAGGAGACTGGGAACAGGTAGCAGGGGTCTGGAGACCGCAGGTGGACAGGAGACTGGGAACAGGTAGCAGAGGTCTGGAGACCGCAGGTGGACAGGACTCCGGAGCACTTAAAAGTCTTAATACCAAAACACAGGTGTGTGACTTGGTAAGCATTATATAGTACCAGGCAGACGATCACATGGGATCACTGAGTCCAGTGGATGTTTCTCATGCACCAAAGGCCACTCTATACAGACTCGGACTGACCCGCACAAGGTCCAAATCAGCTTCAAAAATCCAAGAAAATCCGAGGCACCAGAAAACTTCTCATAGGGATAAAATATAACTTTTATTCTGTTTTTAAAAGCATATGACAATAGTTACAAATGAGGTAGATGAATCAAGCAACATTTCGGCCATGATAGGCCTTTCTCAAGCCAAAATTACAAGTTTCAAAAAGTCAGCCATAACTTATGTTATGCCTGATTTTTTGTAACTTGTAATTTTGGCTTCAGAAAGGCCTATCATGGCCGAAATGTTGCTTGATTCATCTACCTCATTTGTAACTATTGTCATATGCTTTTAAAGACAGAATAAAAGTTATATTTTATCACTATGAGAAGTATTCTGGTGCCTCGGATTTTCTTGGATCACAGTAGACCAGATTTCCTCTGAGTTCAGTGGACCAGGGTGAGGGGAGCAAAGCCAGATCCGGGACAGGGGCCTAACACCATCACACATAGGCACCAGTCTTCTAGTCTTTTTTTGGTGTGGCAATCCTTCTCACACTCATCACCCTATCATTAAATCCCCTAACCTCTAATGATAATGATATGACTCTGCTGATTCTGTCTCAGTTTACACAGCAAAGCTAATAAGTAAACTGCAGGAGAAGTTAATTGGTAAACGTGTTATTTATTAAAATGATCATTCGCAACATTTAACTTAAAATGTTGGGGAAAATGCTGAAAAGTGAGTATGGACAGGTGAAACTGACAGGAGAAACGATATAGAAGATATAACATTTATATTTAACTTTATTGCAAATGTTTGTTTGTAAAACACATGTATGAGATGTATAATGGTACTGTTTTTTTTTTCCAAACAAATGCTGTTAACTTTGACGAATGGTTAAATAAATGTTTCTTGAGTAAAAAAAAAATTGGCACCTTTACTGTTCTAATTGCTGATTTCATTTTGAAGAAATTGAAATGTAATCAAATATGCCTTGATGCACCCATGGCGTGACCAAAAAGCTTGGTGCACCATTCCACCCACTGATTTTACATCCCCCGCCTCCCTGATTGTCAGTTCTGAGTTGCCTGGAGTGAGTGCCTTCTGCAGAGACAACTCAGGACAGTGCTGTCAATCACCAGTGAGGGAGGGTGGAATGTGAGTGCAATGGTGCATTGAGCTGTTTAGCCACACCAGGGGTGCAGCAAGCAGCCTAATTAGCATGTGGCAATTAGAACACATAAAGTACAATTTTAATAGGGTCTAAATCCCCTATAAGGCTCTGTGCTTAGTTTATGATGTTATTATGGGAAGACAGACTCCCTTTAAGGATAGTCACGTGAAAAAAAACACCAACTATTTTTAAAAATATATATTTGTATGAATAACATCTAGAAATGAATAATTTAATTTGCAATGATACATTTTTCTTGAAGTGTAATGTGAACACTGAAGCAGATGAGGATATAGACAAGACAAGACTGATCAGAATGGCAACTGTATTTTATAAGACATTGGGGAGGACATCAGTGTAATTAGCACCTGAATCCTGATCCCTGCTAGACAAGTGATACTAGATAAAGTCCACCCAGGCCATAAAGCCTTGATAAGATCGGAAACAAGATATTGGGTTTCAGCACTGTAGGCAATCCTAGGAAGGAGACGTTTTGGAAGGCAGGCCCTTCCGATATCCTCACATGTAATTCTTCTCAAGGCAGAAGTCAGAGGGAGAGAAGATTAAAGTTTAATAAGAATTAATGAGCTTTATCCAAACTGTTTGTTGATCCATGCACTCTTGGAGGGATTAAACCATTCTCCAAAATTAATGAATCTCTTGGGTGAATATAATTAAACTATACGAAGTAATCAGATACAAAATGACTGCAACTAGATCTGCCTGAAAGAACATCTCAGGGTATTCACACGCAGTGAATACGCTGAGGATATTGTGTCCCGGTTTGTAGGCAAAAATTTGACAGTGTTTTACAGTAGAAGCAAAGTGGGTGCGATTTTTGTCACTATCATTTCAGATAAATCAGTCTGAAAAGTATTTGTAAAAAAAAGTGTGTACGTAGGGAGAGATCTGTCAATCACCTGGATGGGAGAAGTCAGCTGGGTGTCGCGCCAGTCCAGAATTTCCCCTTTTGAAATAATAGGATGATATCTGTAGCAATTTGCAACAAATTCTGCATGTAAAACTCATGATTCACTGGTAATTTTTGTGCAGAATTGTAACAAATTCCGTAAAGGGAATTATTTGGATTTGGCTGCAAATTTAGCTGCAATTCCACTACAATATCTTTTTGTTTTTTTTCACAGATTTGTGGGATATAAGCTTTGAAAATCTTCAGAATTGACATCCAATCTGCAAGCAGGTCTATTATGGAAAGGAGGAGGAGGAATTTTTTTTTTGTTTAGGTGCTACTGTTATAAAGTTGATTTGATCATTATTATTATTATTATTATTATTATTATTATTATGATAGTGCCATTTATTCCATGGCGCTTTACATCTGAAAAAGGGGTATACATACAAAAACAATTACAATAATCTTGAACAAATCATGATCATGAGACCAAACCCAAAAAATGTATCCAGACCTCCAACCAAACCCTAAAATTAATTCATATCCCAGACAAGACACCCTAATTTTTTTAGATTCCAGACCAACCCATAAATGTTGGGCATGAGATTGAGCTTTAATGGTTCCTTTAAAAGTCTTTGAAATAAATATTTAGATTATTTGTAAAAGTTTTCTATAGCCCAACAACCTTCACTGGCCAATCGCCTGTATAATTTAGGCTTAATGTTTACTGTCTTTGTAGATGTGGACTGTCTTTAAAATCGTTGCCGAACTCCAGCTAACTGATTTACGAATGGGCTTGGGACCAGGGTTCCTTTAGGGCTTTTTGGCCCTTTGTGGCAGGATATGTAATCTATGCAAGAGGCATGCTCACTGTGAAAGGGAATATGAGGGATTACGGCTGCCCACTTTTGCCAGTTCACACCTCACACTCTTTCTTTGGTCCAAGTCACTGTTGCTCCATGAACTTTTCAGGTCATCTTTGATCTGCTGCAGTCACCTCTCTTTGTGCATCCCTCTTTTTTTTCTTCTGTATTTCTCTTTTCTTCACATCTTGCCCCTTATGTTGTTTCTGCCTCTATTTTCTTACATTCTCTGAACTGTCTTTTCAACCCTTTTTGACCCCATTGTATCCTTCTTTCTGTTCAAAGCCAGTGAGGCAAGCAGGGAGGAGGACTTAACAGGGACATCTCCATGTCTTAGCACTCCGGCTGAACACTACAGGTCAGCCACTAGCGATCTACCTTCCCGACGCTGCCTGCTGTACCGTTTACAAGGCCCCAGCTCTAGTTACTTTAGAAAACTGAAGAACCTACAATACAGGACTTGTTCCTTCTCCAAAGTAACTTCCACTGAGGTCCTCCAGAAAAGGTCTAAAGTACAACATGGCAGTCGCACATGGGCCCTCCTCTTGTGACCAGAACACTAATGGTGTTAACAGCCGTACTGACTTGATGTTGAGCCTGGGTGTGTGCTGTAGAGACTACACCTATAGGTACAGTATAGGACTTTGGGAGTGCAGAGAAAGATGTCACACTTGACCTGGGCCCTGGATTGTAATGGAGTCAAATGACCCTCTACAACATAAAGTCACACCAGAATTATAAATGACACATGGTAGGTGGGGGCCCTGTTGCAAATTTGCCATGGGATCCAGGAGCTTCAGGTTACACCTCTAGAAGTGAGATCTGTGTTGAGGGACAGAAGTGAAATGAAGGAGCTGTTATATATAGAGCGCGGTGATGTGCAGTCTGAATGCTGTCCAATGACACTCACCTTGCCATTTTCTCTATATGACATAATCACACTTAGGGGGTCAATGTTATATAGTAGGCGGCCAAGTAACCGACAGCTCCGATAGTGACAGTTGTGAGATTTGTGCCGACCTTTCATATAGTATTTCCTGTGCAACATTAAGAGTTATACAAGATTGTAGATAACACATCTGAGCCTCCAATTTCCATGGACTCCATTGTGGACTCCATTGTGGTATATATTCTGTAATGGAATGACTCAACATAGAAAAGTGAAGTCAACTATGCTTTTCTTTAAGGAAGATAAAAATCTTGGAGGCGCTCCCGTATGTGTGAATGTGTGAATGAAGAACCCTGTTGAAAAGTCTCAATTAGAACCATCTAATCTGTGCTCATGCCACGACTCTCAGTCAATTTCACAGAAGGATTTTAATAATTGACGTGAGGCGTAATAATACGTACCTGCTCCCTGAGCCTTATTGACCAGGTACATATTATTATGACTCACATTTAATGCGGCACTGCTACCGGAGTCACGGTGATCGCATTAAATTTCCGGCGCCATCTTACATCAGAGTAGATGGCATCGTCATGGGTGTCACCATCCTCCCACAACCACGATCACTGTAATTGGCAGTTCAATTCTGGACAGCTAATCACAGAATTTCAGTGTTTCAGGCAATCAGATTGCAGTGGTGACGGAGCGGGCCCCAGTATTTCCGGAACTAAAGGACCTCAAATTGTACCAGGCCAGCATTTCCTGGGGGAGGTTCCTCAAAGCGGAGAAGAAGGTAAGTAACAAAAGAAGTGCCGAGTGTGTTACAAAAAGGGAATACGCTAGGACACCATTTATCAATCTAACACCTGCCCCGAAAAAACTCGCCTGTGCATGAAAGAATGCTTCAAAAAGTACCATACATCCATGGACTACTAAATTCATTTCTGACTTACACAACTGACGTATGACACTACATTATAAAATTCACATATCAGGAATCAGTAGATCAGAGGGCACTGGTTGGGCATTTTCCCTGTTTGGGCACATCAGGGGCTCTGCAAATGCGGCATGACACCCACAGACCTTTCCATCAAAGTCTGCATTCCAAATCGTTACTCCTTCCCTCCCGAGCCCTGATGTGTGCCCAAACAGTAGTTGTCTCCCACACATGGGGTCGTGGGTTTGTGGGGGTGTATCAGCGTACTCAGGAGAAATTGCACAACCGATTTTGAGATTCACTTTCTCTTGTTACCCTTGTGAAAATATTTTTTTGGGGGGCTAAAATAACATTCTTGTGGAAAAAATGTGATTTCTTTTATTTTCACAAGTCAATCTTATAATTTCCTGTGACGCAGCCAGGCGCAGTAACGCCGCTCCCCCACCCTACAAAGCAGCCAGACCTGGGACCGCAACCCTGATACCCCAGGCGCAGGAGCGCCACTTGCACTTGAGTTCAGATCTTTACAGGTTGGCACACACAGGGATCAAAAGAAAGTTTTCTGTTAGATCACCGTTGCCTATTTTCGTAATACTGGCACACATCCAAATCTTAATTAATTAGTGACCTAATGAATAAGGCCCGATTAAAGGCCGAAACGTCTACTGTCACCTTTATCACTTCATTTGATTTTTGCCTGTAAATAACTGAACACTGCAATTGTACCTATGAGTGTGCGATGATTTAATTATTTGCATTAATCGGGCACCATATTCCCATTCCATCAGCACCTCTATTATACAGACAGAGTGCACTCTAATTATCTACCTGACTATTGAATAATTTTCTGTGAAGCACCTGGGGGTTCAAGGTGCTCACCACACATTTAGATAAATTCATTGGGTGGGGGTCTAGTTTCCAAAAAGGTGACATGACGCCCAAAGACCATTCCATCAAAGTCTGCATTCCAAAACGTCACTCCTTCCCTTCCGAGCCCTGACGTGCGCCCAAACAGTAGTTTTCTCTCACACAAGGGGTATCAGCGTACTCAGGAGAAATTGAACAACAACTTTTGGGGTCCAATTTCTCCTGTTGCCCTCGTGAAAATAAAAAAATAGCGGCTAAAACGTTTTTGTGGAAAAAAAGTCTTTTTTTTCACGGCTCTACATTATAATTTTTTGCAAAACACTTGGGGGTTCAAAGTGCTCACCACACATCTAAATAAGTTCCTTAAGGGGTCTAGTTTCCAAAATGGGGTTACTTATGGGGGGTTTCCACTGTTTAGGCACATCAGGGGCTCTTCAAACGCACAATGGGGTCCGCTCTCAATTCCAGTGAGTTTTGCGTTAAAAACATCAAACGGTGCTCCTTCCCTTCCGAGCCCTGCCGTGCGCCCAAACAATGACTTTCTCCCACATATGGGGTATCAGCGTACTCAGGAGAAATTGAACAACAACTTTTGGAGTCCTATTTCTCTTGTTACCTTTGTGAAAATAATAAAATTGGGGTCTAAAGTTAATTTTTTGTGAAAAAAAGTTTAATGTTCATTTTTTCCTTTCACATTCGATTAATTGCTGTGAAGCACGTGAAGGGTTGATTAACTTCTTGAATGTGGTTTTGAGCACTGTGAGGGGTGCAGTTTTTAGAATGGTGTCACTTTTGGGTATTTTCTGTCATATAGACTTCTTAAAGTGACTTCAAATGTGGTGTGGTCCCTGAAAAAATGTTATTGTAAAAAATTTTGTTGTAAAAATAAGAAATCATGATCAGATGGATCCATTATTTTTTTTATTTATTCATGCTTTGTCAATTTTAAGACACAAGTCCACTGAGTTCAGCCTATAGCCTATTAATTTAGAGGAAGGCAAAAGCCCCATGGGGCAGATGCTAAGTGCCCCATATTAGGGGAACAATTCCTTCCCAACTCTAGATATGGCAATCAGACCAGTTTCCTGGATCAACGTCCCATCACAGAATCTGGTGCCCGTAACATGTAATATTATATTTTTGAAGAATAAATTAAATAAATAATAATAATAATGAAAGACATCAAGGCCGTCCTTGAACTTGTGTAGTGACCATGACTACATCATTTGGCAGAGTGTTCCACAGTCTCACCGCTCTTACAGTAAAGAATCCATAGTTTCTCTACTCTTACAGTGAAGAATCCATAGTTTTACTGCTCTTACAGTAAAGAATCTGGATGTGTTATTATGATTAAACCTTCTTTCCTCTAGTCATAGAGGATGCTCCCTTGTCACCGTCGCAGGCCTAAGTGTAAAAAGATCCTTATACAGATTTCTGTACTGTCCCCGCATATATTTGTACATTGTAATAAGATCACCCCTATGCTTTCATTTTTCCAAACTGAATTACCCCAAGGTTAATAACCTTGGTATTGCAGTTCACCCATTCCCTTAGTAACCTTGGTCGCCCTTCTCTGCACTTTCTCTAGTTCAGCTTTTTACTTTTTACACTGGAGCCCAAAATTCTACACAGTATTCTGCGTGCGGTCGCACTAGTGACTTGTATAGAGGCAAAACTATGTTCTTGTCATGAGCATCTCTGCCTCTTTTAATGCATCCCATTATTTTATTTGCCTTGGCAGCAGCTGCCTGGCACTTGTCACTAACGTTCAGTTTGCTGTTCACCATAATTGGTTTGTCAGCAGATATACAAACATAAATTGCGCCAAATGAACTTTGGACTTACTGTGAAAGTTTAACTCAATCTCTGCCCACCTAGCCTGATTGACAGCTCCTCAGTGTCCCTCCTGCTGCTGAGATCTCTCACTGCTCAGTACAAGCTGCAACTGTCAGGCAGACTGGGTGGCCAGAAATTGAATACACATGGATTTATGATCTCTCTCATTATATACAGTTGCCAGATTCATAAAATGTTCATTTTTAACATCAGAATTCTACATGACGTGGATTTTCAAAGTAAACACACCATTCACATCAGGTCTAAAAGATCTTTTTAAGAATGCATGCAGTTTATATATTGTGAAATCTGGTGACAGATTGGCTTTAAATTCTGTCACATCTCCGCTATGAATACTATTCCATCAGAGGAGCAGAATAATATAATTTATAGCCGTAAAGGATCCGTCACATGACTGACACAAAATTATGTAGGTATCCTCCCTCCAAAGACTATGATAGCTTGAGGAACGATCACTAAAACAATTGCTGACATGTTACACAACTTTTATTACTGAACTTTAGATGCCATTGCTTTACATGGAAGCAGCTACTCGCCGACGCTCCGTGTTGTTGAATGTCTGCCAAAATGACAATTTCATAGTTATAAATATTGGTTCAGGGTAAACATTTCTTGACAACGATGATGACAGCGTCCTTCTAGAGTGAAGCTATGAATACTCCAAACCCACTTTACTGTCAATGCAAACTTAGGTTCCCAGTAATAAGTGTCAGGACAGTCCAAGACAACCGAGTACCATGCATTTTAGTAGGTTTTTATCTTAATGGACACAATTACAGCAGTAAAGGTTGTATTGTAATCAGGGACCCAGAATAAACAGCCTAGAAAGGTTGCCCACACCTCCTTGGCAGCTGCCACCCACCTGTTAGTGCAAGTGACCTGCAATGTGAAGCCTATACTGGAAAATGAACAGGGTACAAATAGTCTTCTTTCCTCCCTTGGACATCATTAGAGATGAGCGGATCATTTTAAATTTTAATTTGCAAGGTTCTGCAAATTTGTCCTAAAAATTTGATTCGCGGTGAATTTGTGGCTAATCGCAGGTAGTGTAATTGGACAGAAAGAGAGAAAGAAGAGAGAGGAGAGAAGGGGAGAGATGAGAGAGAAAGAGATGGAGGAGAAGAGAGAGACTAAGGCTGTGTGCCCACGTAGCGTTTTACAAGCGTATATGCTGCGGAATTTCCGCAGCGTAAACGCTTGTGAAACGCTTGGTAATCCGCACCCCATGGTCCCCAATGAGAATCCGCAATTTCAATGCCCATGCTGCGGATTTTTCCGCAGCGTTTTTGATGCGCTCAAAAATCCGCAGCATGGGCATTATTTGTGCGTTTCTGCATGCGGATTTGAGGTCCCAATGCACTAGAAAAACGCATGGCAAATCCGAATGTAAAAACGCGTCAAAAACGCTTGTAAAGTCCGCAAGCGTTTTTGACTGCCAAGAACATGCAGAAACGCTGCCGAAATTTTCTGCTTCATTTCTGCATCGTGGGCACATAGCCTAAGAGGGGAGAAAGATGGAGGAAAAGAGAGGAGAGAGACTAAGAGGGGAGAGACAGGAGAGAAGGGAGAGAGAGAGGAGAAAGGGGGAGAAAGAGAAGGAGTGAGAGGAGAGAAGGAAGAGACAGGAGTGAGAGAGAAGGAAGAGGAGAGAAGAGAGAGACAAGGGGTGAATGAGAGGAGACATTTGTGTGTTTTATCTTTTTATTAACTGTTCTTAAGATCTCATAATATTATTCTATATATATATTTTAACCCTTCTGTATTAATTTCATTATATAGCATTTCTGGGCTTCTCTGTCTTGCCCCCATTTTCTCTAGTATTTATATGTGCCCCAGAACAAAGGAAAATCTCGACCGATAACATTAGCTTGCAAAAAGTCCTTGACCACTCCCACTCGATGGGACACGGAACCACACTTTCTGCGTATGTCGACCTGGGATAGTTCTTGGCATCTCCATGGATACACCTTACCTGACCCCCTTCCCAGGGTCTAGCACATGTGGAAGTGTAGCCCTTGCCAGGGTCACCAAACTCCCTAGGTCCAGAAGTTCCGTCACTTGGTCACCCGTCATCTCTGAGGCCCCTCGCCAGGATGAGGAACAGCACTGCAGGGGGGGGGGGGTAGGTGAAATAGGAGTAACACCAGCCTACACTGCAGTTCACCAGCTCTGAGGTCAAGGGACAAACAGCTGATATATGAGGCAGGACTCGACACCTCCAACAGATAATAGTACGAGATGTAACTTTTGAACCCAGCTGTGACCCCTCCTGGGTCTTTGTGTGTCCCTCAGACATGGGCTTGGGCCCCTTCTTTGGGTCTCCCATATATTGTGACCTTAGGCTCCTTTGATTGCTCAGGGAGTCCTCCATGGTCAAGTATCTTTCCATGAGGCTCACAAGGTTATCTGTATTCTGGGGATTTCCTTGGGAAACTCAGCTTTGCACGGATTTCGGTAGTGAGTAGATAAATCGGTCCACCACAACTCTTTTCACCATCTGTGCTGGAGAGCAGGTCTTGGGCTGCAGCCATTTTTGCACCAGGTGTAACAAGTCGAACATCTGGGACCAGGGAGTCTGGTCCCTATGGTAGCGCCAGAAATGCTGCCGTTGTGCTGTCTGCCAGGGTGACGCCCAAACGTGCCATAATCTCTGCTTTCAGCCTGTCATACTCCTTGGCATCCTGCAGGGCAAGGTCATAGTATGCTTTCTGCGGTTTTCCCATAAGGTATAGAGATAGTACCTCTGCCCATTGCTCTGTGGGCAGTTTCTCTCTGTCTGCCACCCTCTCAAATACAGTCTGCCTCATTGTCACCTTGCAGAGTCATCTTCTGGAGGGCTCCTCTGGATACCTTTACTTTGGCCATCTTCCTGGCCTGGACAGTTTCTGACAGGAGAGCCATCTGCTGTTGATGCTGTGGCTGAATCTGCTGTAACTGCTGCTGATGCTTCTGCTTTAACTCCTGCTGCCGCTGTTGATACTACTAGATTAGGAGTTTGTTGGTTTATTGTCAAGTGAGGTGCTGCTGCTGATATCTGCTGCTGCAGTTATTGCTGCACCTGGACTAATTGCTTAAAGGGAATCGGTCACCCCCTTGGACGTACCTAACCTATTAATATGGGCATACAGGTTCTGGAATACTTAAAATAGTCATTCCTGTATGCCTCATATCTGCGGTCTTGTTGTGCAGAAATCCTCTTTTAATCCTGTATATTAATGCGTTCTCCCAGGTTCTGTGGCAGGCGGTGCCTGGAAGAAAACTCTGCCCCTGGTCTTCATTTGCGTACCTGTCGTCTCCCATCAGCGTCAACAGTGCCCCGTGACGTCTAGTGATTGTCCTGCACCTGTGCCCTGCAATTGAGATGTTCCACCTTACTTTTCTGGCCCTCTATGGGCATTGGCTTCTTGTTCCTTCTGCGCAGGTGCCAGCTCCTCACCTTCCACAATTTTCCAACTTTGAATTTTCATGCCCTTAAATCAGAGAGATATGTCACAGAAATTAGTTAATAAATAACATTTCCCACATGTCTACTTTACATCAGAACAATTTTGGAACCAAATTTTTTTTTGTTAGGAAGTTATAAGGGTTAAAAGTTGAGCAGCGATTTCTAATTTTTTTCCAACAAAATTTACAAAACCATTTTTTTATGGACCACATCACATTTGAAGTGACTTTGAGGGGCCTTTATGACAGAAAATACCCAAAAGTGACACCATTATGCAGTGAGATGGAGGGTGGAGGGCTTTGGTGAGGGAGATGATCCCTGTGAAACAATTCCTTCCTGTTCTTATCTTCCTGTCCAATGATATGATTCCTCAACTAGCAGTACAGGGTATCTGACCTTAGCCCAGCTTCATCCTTTACCTGAATCCTGTTCACTACAGTTCACTTGTCTGGATTTCTGTGAGATACAGATGACTGATCCCTTCAGCTGCTTCTAAACAGTAAACAAGGTCTCCACAATCCCCCTGGGGCTCTGCTAACCACTCCCTGTCTTGTGTGACTATGTAAACCCCTCCAGTTGCTGGATGCTTCTGAAGCTAACCACTTCCTGTCTACTGTGATTGTGTTAACTCTTCTAGTTGCTGGATGCTTTTGAAGCAACAGCACTACTTCTACCTGTCACATATATCTATGAGCATTATCAGACCTTTTTGTGACCAACACCCATAGAGTTAATTATCAGGTGATATTCACTAATTTACTGACCTCACAACCTTGGAGCTTTTTGGATGTGTGCTTATTTAGGGAAACACTAAGGTCTCATTCACATACCATGATTAAGGCATCTCACTGAAACGCATAGGTTTTTGTATCTTTGAATATTCCTTGTGAACCGATGCAAACAGATTTTAATATTTCTACAATAAAGATGGATTTTTAACTGTCTGTCATCGCTGGAGAACCCTTTTTTTCTTTTTGCATTTGTCTTCACGTCCAAGGCTAAGACGGCTCCGTGCGAGGCTTCATACCTGCTGGCAATCTTCAATGTGGTGAGCTAACATCCCTTCCCTACTCCCCTCTGTATATAAACAATGGAAACCCCCCACAAGTGACACCATTCGGAAACTATCCCCCTCAGGGAACTTATCTAGATGTGTGGTTAGCACCTTGAAGTGCTTCACAGAAGTTTATAATGTGGAGCTGTGAAAATAAAAAAATCCCATTTTTCCCACAAAAATGTTTTTTAGCCCCAAATTTTTTATTTTCAAAGGGGTAACAGCAGAAAATCGAACCCCAAAATTGGTTGCGCAAGTTCTCCTAAGCATGCAGATATGTGGGGAAAAACTATTGTTTGGGCACACAGCAGGGCTCAGAAAGGAAGGAGTAACATTTTGGAATGCAGACTTTGATGGAATGGTCTGCGGGTGTCATAACGCGTTTGGAGAGCCACTGATGTGCCTAAACAGTGGAAACCCCCCACAAGTGACCCCATTTTGTAAACTAGACCCCTCAAGGAATTTATTTAGATGTGTGGTGAGTACCTTGAACCCAAAGGTGCTTCACAGAATTTTACAATGTGAATCTGGAAAAATGAAAAAAAAAAAAAAAAACTACTCCTCTCAATGAAATCATCTAGGGGTGCAATAAGCATGTTGACACCACATGTACCTCACAGAATTTTTACACCATTGGGTGGTGAAGAAAGAATAATTACATTTTTACCATCAAAGTTTTGTTTTAGCTCCAGATTTTACATTTTAACACTGGGAAATGGGTAAAAATGGCACCAAAATTTGTTACACAATTTTAGCTGAATGTAGAAATACCCCATATGTGGCTATATAGTACTGATTAGCCACACAGCGAGACTCGGAAGGGACAAAGCGCTATTTGCCTCCTAGAGTGCAGATTTTCCTAGAATAATTTGCAGACTCCATATACAGAGACCCTAAGTACTAGAAGAGCAGAATCCCCCCCCCCCCTCAAGTGACCCCATTTTGGAAATTATACTCCTTTGGGAATTTATCTACAGATGTGGTGAGGATTTTAACTACATAGGTGTTTTCCAAAAACAAGCAGCAGTGGATGTTGCTAAGTGAAAATTGCAAACTGCCGTTGTAGTGACCAGTACGTTATTCCCAGCTTGTGCTTCTGGAGACATGTACCTGTAAATTAGGTGGGCTCTCATCGCTACAGAAATGACAAACATGTAGACGCTAACTGCTGTTTAGGTTCACTGTGGGGCTCAAAAGGGAGGTTTTCTATTTGGGAGCACAAAATTTTCGAAAATTCTTTTGGGGGGGCAAGAGCCATTTTGCTTTTCCAGAGCCCTTGTGCTACTAGTAACCTGAAAGCCCCCTATGTTTCCATTAACAGATGACGGACCTGAGTGGGGACTTGCTTTTTTGAGGATTTAGTCAAAGCTTTAATTGTTGTTTAAAATGTTAAGTAAAATGTTCCCATTTATCCTGAGCTCTACGCTGAGCACTGATATCGGGGATTCAATTTAAATCTTTGAGTGAGGTAATTCAGATGAAACTCCCGAGGGATCCATTCCCTACAATGAGGCAGCAGAGTTACTCTGGACTCCATCTGGCCTCTGTTTAGCAGTGTCCTTTTTTTCAGAGGTTCACAAAACTGTGACCTAATAAAAAGACGGATACTGTGGGATCACAGGCCAGACAGTGTCCACGGTGCCTCCATCTGCTTCATTACAGGGAATCTTCTGCCGGGGGTTCCATCTGAATCAGGTATTTCAGAGATTTATATGGAAACCCCGGGGTAAGAGCTCAGCGCAGAGCGCATGATAAATGTGCGCCGAGCCATACTGTGATCTTTGGGAGACAGAATGAACACATCAGCAGCAGGTGAAGAATTGGTTTTATTTATTTTTTACGCCGTTTCTCGTGTGGTATAAGTGATTAGGCGACTTTATTGTTTGCGTTGGTGCGTTTACAGCGATACCAGATTTATATCGGGTTTTTATGTTTGGCAGCTGTCACAAACTAAAAAACTTTTTTTTTTTGCAAAAACTAGTTTTCTCATCACCATATTTTGAGCGCTATAATTTTTCCACATTTCGGCCAACAGAGTAATGTGATGGCTTCTTATTTTGCGGAACAAGTTGACGTTTTTATTGGTACCATTTTCGGGCACATGACATTTTTTGATCACTTTCTATTCCGATTTTTTGGAAAGCAGAAAAAACAAAACCAACAATTCAGGAATTGTTTTTTAGATTTTTTTTTATGTCGTTCTATGTGTGGTATAAGTGAGTGCCAGCTGTCAGCTGTCAGAATCAGCCTCTGTGCGCGGGCGATTGTGGAGACGTATCCATACGTACCTGGTCATTAAGGCCCAGGCCACAGGGACATATGGAATACGTCTTGCGTCATAAACAGGTTAAAGACTGTGAACATAAACTTATTGTCCCTTTTAAGCTGAATCTGTTACAAATGCAATAACGTGTAACCTATTTTTTTCATAAAATCCACATGGCTTTCTAATGTAAAAAAAAATTAGTACAAAATGGCATTTTTTTCCATTACAATCCCTATGTGTCTTTATTTCTTAAAGAAACAGATCATTGGTGCATGCTGACAACAAAATGTGGAAAAACAAACAGTGATTTATTATTAATATTCACAGCAACGGGAGTTTTCAAATGCAGAAGAAAAAAATTATTCTGTCTCCACAGACTAGAGAATAACTAGAATTTTATCTGGATGTCACTGTGACAAAAAAATCATATTGGCTAAAACAGGACATGAGTGAGCAAACAAAATATGTTTATTCCTTTTTCCCATTTAAAGTGACCCTGTCATTAGAATACGACATATTATTTAGTAAGTTTTTTATTAAAATGTTTTGTTTTTTTTCATTGTTTCATGTGACTGCCCATATTAAAAAATGCTTAAAAATTATATTGGTCATATTAGCCACTATAGAATTCATAATTGGCTAACACTTTGTTTTCTGTTCAAAAAAATGTCAACTTTGCTGTACAATAGAAGAAAATAATGGCGGGCACACCGGTCTGGTAAGTATAGGTGCTCATTGTTAGGTAACATATAACATATAATAGTAGAACAACCATGCAACTCAAATCAGTTGATGTAAAGTTTATTCGAAAGAGGTGCAGCAATAAATCTATAGAAGTAGGAAGGCCAACTTATTTTTCTGTAACAGAACGACAAGGTATGAATTTGACCCTTCCCTCTGATCCACTCTCCATTGCTTCACTTGGCTTACGCCTTAAAAGTACTTCTAATAATAATAATTTTTATTTTTATAGCGCCAACATATTCCACAGCACTTTACAATTTTAGGGGGGACTTATACAGACAATACAGAATAAGCATATCTCATATTGAAAGGAGTGAGGGTCCTGCTCACAAGCTTACAGTCTATGAGGAAATGGGGGTGACACAAAAGGTAGAATGTACATATATTGTATAATGCAGCCTTGATATACTAAATAGGATAAATAATAATACATGAACTGGTCGCCAGCCAGTATGTGTACATTCCAGACCGAGGCTATTAAGTGCATGGATGGTATGAACCTGAAATTGAAGAAGATTTTAATATGGGCCACAACTGTGACAGTTAGATAGTGTGTTGAGGCTATAGGCCACTCTAAAGAAATGGGTTTTTAGGGTCCGCTTGAAACTGTGGGTATTGAGAATTAATCGAACTGTCCTGGGTAGTGCATTCCAAAAAATTGACGCAACACGTGAGAAATCTTGGAAACGGGAGTGGGAAGTTCGGATTATGGAGGATTTTAGTTTTAAGTCATTGGCAGAACGGAGGGCACGTGTAGGATGGTAGACTGAGACAAGGGAGGAGATGTAGGGGGGTGCTGAAGCATGGAGCGCTTTGTGGGTAAGTGTGATAAGTTTAAATTGAACTCTATATTGGATGGGCAACCAATGCAATGACTGGCACAGGGAAGAGACATCGGTGTAGGGGTTGGCGAGGAACATGATCCTGGCTGCTGCATTAAGGACCGATTGGAGAGGGGAGAGTTTAGTAAGAGGGAGACCGATAAGTAAAGAGTTGCAATAGTCGAGACGAGAATGAATAAGAGCTACAATAAGAGTTTTTGCCGAGTCAAAGGTAAGAAAAATCCTGATTCTTGAGATGTTTTTGAGGTATAGATGACATGACTGAGCGAGTGATTTGATGTGAGGAGTGAAGGAAAGATCTGAATAAAAAATGACCCCAAGACAGCGGGCATATTGCTGGGGAGTAATGGTTGAACCACAAACGGAAATGGCAATATCAGGCATAGGTAGGTTAGTGGAGGGAGGAAATACGAGTAGTTCAGTTTTTGACAGATTCAGTTTTAGATAGAGGGAGGACACAATGTTAGACACAGCAGAAAGACAATCACTGGTCTTTTGTAATAATGCAGGGGTGATGTCCGGAGAAGAGGTGTATAATTTGGTGTCATCAGCATAGAGATGGTACTGAAAACCGAATCTGCTGATTGTTTGTCCAATAGGAGCGGTGTATAAGGACAAAAGAAGGGGGCCTAGGACTGATCCTTGAAGAACCCCGACAGTAAGGGGAAGGAGAGAGGAGGAGGAGCCGGCAAAAGACACAGAGAAGAAGTGGTCAGAGAGGTAGGAGGAGAACCAAGAGAGAACAGTGTCCTTGAGGCCAAAAGAGCAGAGCATAGTGAGGAGGAGCTGATGATCCACAGTGTCGAATGCTGCAGAGAGATCGAGGAGAATCAGCAGGGAATAGTGACCATTAGATTTAGCTGTTAGTAGATCATTAGAGACTTTAGTGAGGGCAGTTTCAGTAGAATGTAAAGAGTGGAAACCAGATTGTAAAGAGTCAAGAAGAGAGTTATCTGAGAGATAGCGAATTAGACGGGAATGGACCAGGCTTTCCATGAGTTTAGAGATAAAGGGAAGATTGGAAACAGGTCTGTAGTTGGCAGTGCAGTTCTGGTCAAGGGATGTTTTTTTAAGTAATGGATGTATGCTGGCATGTTTAAAAGAAGAGGGAAAGATACCAGATGAGAGGGAGAGGTTGAAAATGTTAGTTAGGTGAGTGGTGACAGCTGGAGAAAGGGACTGAAGGAGATGTGAGGGAATAGGGTCGCTGGTGCAGGTGGTAGGGTGAGAAGATGCAAGGAGCCTGATCACTTCATCTTCCGTGACTGGTTCGAAGTCAGAAAGTGAGCAAGATACAATGTGGCAGGGAAGAGCATGCATAACATTTGGGGATTGGGAGAAAATTTCCTGTCGGATATGGTCAATTTTTTCTTTTAAATAATTGGCCAGATCGTCAGCGCTGAGGTCGGGCCTGTGCTGTTTGATTGAGGAGAGAGTGAAACGTGTCAAAGAGGCGTTTAGGATTATTGGAAAGTGAGATATGAGGTGTTAAAGTAGGTTTGTTTGGAGAGGTGATATGTTTTCAGCATAAATTTATAATGGAGGAAATCTTTGGGCAGATTAGATTTTCTCCACAGCCGTTCAGCACACCTGGAACACCGCTGGAGAAAACGTGTTTGAGGCGTGTGCGAGGCCGGCTATGCCGAATTGTTCTTTGTGTAGGAGGTGCGGCTTCATCCAGGGCGCATAGCAATATTTTGTTATAATGCTTCAATGCAGAGTTGGGACATGAGAGGGAGGAGATTGGGGCCAATGATGATTGCAACTTTTTCATAAATTTCTGGGTGTTAATGGTGTGTATATTTCTATAAGTGTGGAAAGTGGGAGTTTCTTGAGTAGAGTCACAGTTCTTCATCTTCTAGATCTTGAGAACTTCTAGATCTGTACACAATTTACATGGAGTTGAAGCCTATATTAACACTGTCTCACAAGGTATAGATGGACAAGATCTACTATATATCTGAAATTGTACAACAATTATCTAACATTGATAACTATAGACTTATTCCCTCCAATTCTGTTGTCTCAATCGCTGATAAGCTAAATAATATTCTGGATCGATATCTACATTTACAGGTGATTCATAAAAAGACCTATGATTTTTTTTTACATAAATTTAATCCCATAACATCTGTTTTTTATACCTTCCCCAAAATTCACAAAAATGTAGTTTCCCCCTGGGCGTCCTATTGTAGCGCTCACAGATTAAATTTTTTCTCTATTGGCAATCTACCACTGGAGGAAATCTTTAAAATCTTGACACTATTGATCAAGAATACCAAGTCGTTCATTTTGGACACATCCCATTTTCAAACTACCATTAGATTCTTTAAAAATATACCACATGATAGCTTGTTAATAACATTAGATGTCTATGGTTTGTATACATCAATCCGTTATGACAATGGTCTTGCTGCTGTCACCAAATTATTACAATCCACTTCATTTTCATCCAGTCAAGTCTCTTTCTGGACTGATTTATTGTACCTCATTCTACATGAGAACTACTTTCCATTTGGTGACAACTTTTACTTACAATTGAAAGGGGCAGCTATGGGGTCCAATGTGGCTCCCCCCAATTCTAACTGTTTCATGTCTAATTTTGAGGACCAATAGGTTTATAGCAATCCTCTGTTTGAATATGCTTTAGTGTGGTTACATTATATTGACGACATGTTTTGTATTTGGAATGGGGACTTGCAGTCATTTAATACTTTTTTTGAATCCATTAACTCCAGTGACCCTGACATAGCATTTACTACCCACATTGATCAGGTCCAGTTCAATTTTCTTGGTGTTCTGTTTACAAAAGATCCCACTGGTAGTTTATCCACTTATCTATACAGAAAATTCACTGATCATAACAGTTTACTTATGTAGAATAGCAATCATCCTAAATCCGTAAAATCATCCCTACCAAAATCTCAGTTCTGCCAAATGGATCGAATTGTTAGTGACATTTCCACGAAACAAGTTTGCATGAATGAGATGAGCATAAGTTTTTATAACCGTGATTACCCTCCATGTGCACTACTAAATCCCATTAAGGTCTCTTCTCAGCCTAACGGACCACTTGCCTCTCTCCCACGCTTACAATTCATCAATACCTATCACCCTCTTATGCCTATGATCCATGCTGTTATACGGAAACATTGGTCTATTCTTTCTCTGTCCTATCCACAGCTTACTGAATTTACATCTCCACCATTAATCTGTTATAAACGTGGTAACAATTTATGGGATAAATTTGTAAAAGCTGATGTTGACCCATTACAATCTACATCATGACAACTTACTCTCACTTCAGCCAGACATGGCACGTATCCCTGTCTTGGGTGCAGCCAAAGTTCTAATGTATTGAAGGGGGATCGTAATGTACACCCACATAAGGGTCAGATTTTTCATGCTAAACAATTCTATACATGCGACTCATCATTTGTTACATATGTCATAAGATGTCCTTGAGGTCTCGTTCACGTGAGTGAAACAACCCAGGGGATACGAGACCACTTATCTAAACACAAATCTACTATTAGACGCAAGATGTGCGAATTACCTATTCCTCAATATTTTATTTCCCATAATCATAATATCAATACATCACGATTTCAGATTTTGGAACAGATTCTACCATCACGATGCGGAGGCAATAGGATTGCCCAACTCAAATTAGGTGAATCCTTTTGGATCCACAAACTTCAAACCCCCTCTCCAAAATGTCTGAATAGGGAGTTTGACTGTCTCCTCTAATCCATCATGCCATAATCTTGTAGGTATTGAATGCTGGACTTTCTTCCCTCTTTCCCATTTATTTAATATATTGGCATTATTCTTTTCAACAAGTTAGGCTATGGTTTGAACTAGATGGACTTAGTCTTCCTTCAACCTTAAAAACTATGTTACTATGTTACTATATAAGGTATTCCACCTTTGATATGTCTTTTTTTGTGGCGCATGTCTGGATTTGTGTTAGATTGCCCTCTGGGATCTGCCGCTATCCACTCCCACCTCCTCGTCCTCTACGCATCATACTGTCATTCTTCCTGGCCATGATAAAGGTCTACGGACCGAAACGTTTGCCTTCCTACTTGTACAGATTTATTGCTGCACCTCTTTTAAATAAACTTTACATCAACTGATTTGAGTGGCATGGTATTCAACTATTCAACTTTGCTTTACAGACTGGGACAAGATGAGCAGAGTCAGCTGAATATCATTATAGAGTGGGCAACTTAAAACAACCATGCACCCATTATATTAAATATGAAGATAAATTTCTAATGTATAATCCTCATAATGAATGTCCTCCTCTGTTACTGCCAGATCGGTGCCTTGTTTTTTACTTCCACGAAATGTCTGTTGGAATGGATTGGAAAGTCTGAGCCATTGTCTTTGTTGTTGGTGTGGAATGGACGCTTAATGACAACAGGAGTGGGAAAACAGCCTCCAACCTGATGGCATCCTCAGCTCTTTTCACCCCGCAATGATGACATTGTACCGGCTAATCAGAAGAGTCACGAATGTCAGGAGATAGGAAGTGGTTCTCCTGCTCCCATCCAGCGACCACAGATTACTGACCTGGCCGGTGGACTGGGACATGCAAATCAAATAGAACCAACTCAAGCAACTATACATTAGAAACATAGTCACATTTAATGTCGGGGTGGAGGGATTCAGGGTGGGATTCCATGTCGGGGTGGAGGGATTCAGGGTGGGATTCCATGTCGGGGTGGAGGGATTCTTTATTGACATCTCTTTGGACTGATGAAGGCCTACCCAGGACAAGATAGTAAGACGGTAGACTATATGCAGCTCTCTAGTCTCTGAGGTCATTTGATACAGCTAAACTGCAGCTTTTCTCCTCAGAATCGGTCGTAAAACTCCGTATATTCTAGATTTTAAAATCTGGTGCGTTTTTATTATTCCACGCTGATATTTCTTGGAACATTTGATTGAGGCAAAAATTACCGTCATCACATCATTTACCTACAAAATGCTAATAGATCCTGTCAGGACTGAGACATACAATCTGTGCTTAAGCCCTGACACATTACCTCTGTAAAATTGGCCTAATAATCTCTGGCATTACAATGTCAATATATTCCCAATGATTTCAGCTGCCATAAAGCACACACACACCCTGCCGTGCAGCCTATAGAGAAGGTACAAGAAGGACGTGTGTTTACAAAATGGCCGCTCTCAGGAGATTTATTAAAAATAAAAATAATAATCCCAGTACAGTTTTCATTCCTAAAGAGCACGCTAGAATTGTAAGGTGTGCTGTGATTGGTTGGCATGAGCTACAAATATTAGGTGTTTTTTTTTTACAAAATACAAAAATTTTGCTCTTTTCACTTCTGCAGATGTACATCTAAATAATGTAACTAAAATGCTAAATGTATTTTTGAAAATATCAGAAAATTGAAGACAATTTTGAAAAAAATGTTTTTTTTCAAACTTCAAATGTTTATAGGCTTAATCCATATAGTTATGCTACACCAAAAAAAACAATAAATAACATTAAACATATGTCTGCATTACATCAGCATTGTTTTTCAGATGTTCTTTTATTTTGTTAGGATCTTAGAAGGTTTAAAGGGAATCTGTCAGCAAGACTTCACCCCCCAAATTATTTCTATGTGTATGCAGCTCTTTCAAAGACAAGACAAGCAATACCTTTACATATTCAGTCTGTTCCTCCATTACTGACAAATCAGCGTATGAATTGATATGCAAATGGCTATGGTAGATCTGAAGCCTCTGTCACTCCAGCTCTATTTCCCGCCCATTGCTGGCTCCTCCTGCTTGACTGATGGCTCTTTTGTCTAAGTCACACAGCACAGCTTTGATAAAGTCACCGCTCTATGTAACCCCGCCCTCAAAAGTGATTTCTCTCAGTGTATGCAGGAAGCTGCCAATCAGTGGTGTGGGCGGGGTTATACAGAGCTCAGTATTCAGAGCACTGCTAGATTTGCAGCAGATAAAAGTAATTTTTATCAAATCTGCAGCAAGCAGCCCAGTAAGTGACACATCACTGGAATCAGGATTTCTGTCCCCACATCATGCTGCTCTCAAATGGGGAAGCAAAAACCTGGTGACAGATTCCCTTTAAGGGGTTAAATAGTGTGTAAACACGATCAGAGCTTGTCACTGCAACATTTACAGCACAGGACAGGTGCAGATATTACAAGTCTGGGCAACAAATGTGAAGCAGATGCTGGAGGGTAGTAACATCTTGGCTTGTGAAAGTTTCTACAAGTGGTGGCACCGTGGTATTATTGCAAGAGTCCAGGGCATATTGTGCAGGAATTCAACCAATGCTATTGGATAAGTCACAAAAGTATTAAAAAGGCTTTTGGAGCATATTCTGCTCTAAAATGTCTTTACTAAAATTAAAATACTCCTTAAATAAGCTTCCTATTGATTTAAGTGGCAAACGCTCGTAGGGTATGTTCATACTGCATCTTTTTCTGGCATGTTCTGAGAAGGTCCACGCCTATAAATACTCGGAAAAGCACTCAGAGAATGATCAAAAGAATCGTCCTATTCATTTTGATGAAAAAAACTACTTGCTGTTCATATGTTTAGGCTTTTTAATGCTTCAGGCTTCCAGAACCGCCAAGCTTTTAAAGGATGTAACTTGTTCATTCCTCAGGCATTTTCTTCTAAGAAGACGCTACATACTATACCATAGAAGTCAATGGCAAGGCTAAAAAAAATGTCCAGAAGGCGTGTTGGAAGCTTTTTGAGAGTTTTGTACGTTTTTTACCCAAAATGCTAGCATTTTAATTCTTGCTTAATGGATTAAAAAAGTCTGAAAAACTTAATAAAAAGACTCCCTGTGATGAAAGCCGGCCGGTGGGTGCAGCTCTCTGGCGCCCCCTTACCTCTCAGGTCAGTCAAGGTACTGCACCTAGAGAAAGTGGTGCCAGGAAGCTGCAACCAGCGCAGGGAACACGGTAGTGTGTTATCCCTTCAACGTCACTAAACCGTAACGTCACTATACAGCACAACTCGCTAGCGCCCTCTTAGCCTCAGGTCAGTCAAGGAACTGCACCTAGGATAAGCGGTCGCCAGGGAGACTGTCCTGTAACCTACTGGGTATCGGGGCCCTCTGTAGTGAGGGCGGTATATATATCTTCCTTGGCCGCGCCAGGAATATATATATCTGAACCTCCGACCGTCACTACCAGCCTTCCCCAATCCCCAGTTGGTATGCTGCCACCAGTCCCTATTTTAGATATACGCCCAGTCCGTGAATGGGCCTATATCGGGTCAGGAACCAACCCTGGGTAGCGTTTTGGCTTGAGCCGAGCTCACACGGACGTGCGTTCGTTATGCAGAATAAAAGGCAGGCCCACAATTACTTGAGGTAATTGATTATAATAATACACTAGATACACGATATACAACTAAATATACACAGGTATAAGGTCAGGCTAAACTATACAACAATGGAATACAACACACAGAATCACCACAGCCTATCAGTTACCGGTTTCTTGATTTTCTTGTGACGCAGGGAGAGGATTCTGCGGTCGCAGGCACGGTTCTTTGTTACAGGCTGAGGCCTACCACCGCATGGTCAAACTGCTCCTCCCCTTGGTGGCCTCAGCTGGTGCTCAGATGTTCAGCACACCACTCTTGGGTCAAAAACTGACTTGTCTCTTGTCTGTCCTGCTATCTTACCTGCCCTGTCCCGCCCACTGCTGGTGAGGTCAGCTGACTCAGTCTCCACCCTCAGGTCTAACTTCGATCAGAAGCCCAAATTCTATGGAACCCAATAACTTCTTCTGGGATGGTCTCATGATACCCCCAGGGGTTCCCATGGATTCGGGCCGCCGTAACCGACCTTTTGATATCAATTATGATACCATACGGTCCTCAGGAATGGCTCCGCGCTATATCTTGGCTTCCAGAGCACGTACAAACGTCTACCGCGGAGGCTTGTGTGCGCAATGGCTCCGGGACGCCGTGATATTTTTTTATTGGCCCATCCCATGCAACATGCGTGTACTTTTCATGTTTCTATATCTTATGCCTCCATGCTTGTGACAGACAAAGAAACTAGTCCTATGGGACAAATGGTCAGGTACAGATAGACGAAGCACCCCCCCCTGCTGGCTGTGTTTCCTCTCGAAGTCTTTGAAGCTCCTAGCATTCAAGTGTTAAGTAGGCTTCTTATCTTACAGGAGCCTGGATGGGGGGAAACTATCTAGTTGACGTTTTAACAGAAGGTCCCAAGGGTGGGGGCTGCTGAAGTGTGGCCATCCCTGGATATGATTTATCATTACCAAGATGGCGGCTACAGGTTCATCACACCTCCCCCTATACGAGGGCGCGAGGGGGTAGCACATTCCTGTGTTCCCCCGTGCGTCCTTCTGCACCCTCCCCTTGCCGGGATAACCCGTCAGCGTTACCGTGGTCACGGCCTCTTCTGTGGCGAATGGAGAAGTGGTACTGCTGGAGAGCGAGGCTCCAGCGTAGCAACCTGCCATTCGACCCAGAGACCGTGTGTAACCAGCTGAGGGGGTTGTGGTCCGTCTCCACGGTGAAATGGCTCCCGTACAAGTAGGGCTGCAGACGCTGCAGGGCCCATACAATTGCCAGGCATTCTTTTTCCACCGTGGAGTAAGCCACCTCCCGGGGCAGTAGCTTCCTGCTCAGGTACAAGACAGGATGTTCCTGGCCTGTCGTGTTGACCTGACTTAGCACAGCACCGAGGCCAAAGTCACTGGCGTCGGTCTGTACCACAAACGGCCGGTCGAAGTCGGCAGCTTGCAGTACAGGGGAGCTACTTAGGGCGGCCTTGAGTGCCCCGAAAGCTGTCTCGCAGGCGACTGTCCAGTCGACTGCGACGGGCAGCTTCTTCTTGGTGAGGTCCGTCAGGGGCTTGGCCAGGGTGCTATAGTGTGGGACGAACCTCCTATAGTACCCAGCGGTCCCCAAGAAGGACATCACCTGCTTTTTGGTCCTAGGAGTGGGCCAGGATGCGATGGCATCCACTTTCCCCGGTTCTGGCTTCAGAACCCCCCCGCCTACCCGGTGACCCAGGTAGAGGACCTCACTCATGCCCAGCTGGCACTTTTCCGGCTTGATGGTCAAGCCTGCCCGGTGGATCCGACCGAGCACCTGCCGCAGGTGCTCTAGGTGATCCTCCCAAGTGGGACTGAAGACTGCAATATCGTCCAAGTACGCAGCCGCGTACCCTTCAAGTCCCTCAAGCAGCGTATTGACCATCCGCTGAAAAGTGGCAGGGGCATTCTTCATGCCGAATGGCATCACTGTGGACTCGTACAGTCCAAAAGGGGTGATAAAGGCAGAGCGTTCCCTTGCCGCGGGGGTCAGAGGAATCTGCCAGTACCCCCGGCTCAGATCCATGATGGTCAGGTACTTAGCCCCGGCATCCGATCGAGCAGGTCATCGATGCGTGGTATGGGGAACGCATCGGTGGCCGTTACAGCGTTGAGCCCCCGGTAGTCCACGCAGAACCGTGTAGTTCGGTCCTTCTTTGGTACGAGGACTACAGGCGAGGCCCACGCGCTGCTGGATGCCTGGATCACCCCCAGCTTCAGCATCTCGTCTATCTCTTGGCGCATGTTTCCCTGCACCTCGAAAGAGACCCGATATGCTGAACGCCGGATCGGCGGGTGATCGCCAGTGTCCACGTCGTGGACAGCCATCTCAGTCCTTCCGGGCAGGCTGCTGAACAGCCCCCGGAAGGGGTGCAGGGTGGTCCCCAGCTGGGACCGTTGGTCCTCCGTGAGCTGGTGGCCAACCCCCACATCCTCGATGGACCCACCCGCCTTGGCTTGGGTGAGCAGATCCAGGAGGGTTTCTACCTCTCCTTCCTCGGGAAGGTTGCACACTGGGTGGGCAGTCGCTTCCCGCTCATGATGAGCCTTCATCATGTTCACGTGGAAGGCCTTCCTCCTTCCACGGGCGTGATCCAGGGTGACCAGATAGGTGACGGCATTGAGTTTCTGGTGCACGAAGTAGGGACCTTCCCAGGCTGCCTGAAGCTTGTTCTGTGGTACGGGGACCAGTACCCACACCTTTTGACCCACCTGGTAGGTCCTCTCACAAGCATTCTGGTCGTACCACCGCTTCTGGTCGGCCTGGGCCTGGGCCATATTGTCCTGCACCAGCTTTGCCAAGGCCATCATCCTGTCCCGGTGGCGCACGACATACTCGATGACCGACACCTCGGGGGTGGCCAAATCCCCTTCCCATGCTTCCTTCACCAGAGCCAGGGGGCCCCGTACCCGTCGCCCGTACAGGAGCTCAAAGGGGGAGAACCCCGTTGAGGCCTGCGGAACCTCCCGGTAAGCAAATAGGAGGTGTGGGAGGTAACGCTCCCAGTCTCTCCCGTGGGAGTCGACCAACATCTTAAGCATCTGCTTTAAGGTGCCATTGAACCGCTCACACAGGCCATTAGTCTGTGGGTGATACGGGCTGGCCACCAGATGTTGCACCTGCATTTGCTTACAGAGGGACTCCATCAGCCGCGACATGAACTGGGTCCCTCGGTCGGTGAGCATTTCTTGGGGGAAACCCACTCTGGAGAAGATCTCCAGTAAGGCGGTAGCCACCTTGTCGGCCCGAATGGACGACAAAGCTACCGCTTCCGGGTACCGGGTGGCATAGTCCACTACCGTGAGTATGAAGCATTTCCCGGAGTGGCTGGGAGTGGACAGAGGTCCAATAAGATCCACAGCGACCCTCGAGAAAGGCTCTTCGATGATTGGCAGAGTTACCAGTGGGGCTTTGGGGCGCGGCCCCGCCTTCCCCACCCTCTGACAGGTGTCACACGAACGGCAGTAGGCACCCACCGCGGCTCCCATCCCAGGCCAGTAGAAATGCTGAGCTATCCTGGCCTTGGTTTTAGCGATCCCTAGGTGTCCGGCCATCGGAATCTCGTGTGCGATCCGCAACAATTCCGCCCTGAACGGATAGGGTACCACTAACTGTCGGTCCCTGGGCCACGCCTCCGGTGAACCCTGCTGGACCGTTACCCGGTACAGCCGTCCCTGGTCCCAGACCACACGCTCGCAGTCTGACTCCATGGGAGGCTGTGCCGCCTGTTCCTTGAGAGCTTTCAGGCTGTCGTGTGCTTCCAACGCAGCCTGAAATTCCTGACTTGATGTGGCCAGAATCGACGAAACTGCCACATCCTCCGTCAGCCCCTCCGGGCATGTCACCTGGCCGCTGTCTGACCCGGCAGACACTTGGTCAGAAGTGGGGAAGCCGTCGGACCTCTGCAAGGCTCCTTGGGCTCCGGCGCTCCCACTCCTGGTGACAGCGGCTATGACCGCTGTGACCGTGGGTAGTGCCTGCTTCCCCTCTGTTTCTGACCAAGCCGCCCGATCAGGCAGGCTTCCTAGGCCTTTGGACATCTCGGATGTGGGGAACTCCTGCCCTGGGGTCTTACCTGGCGGCTCCTCTCTTGGGACACCCCCACCTCCCATGGCCTGTTCCTCCCCCTGCAGTGGGCCTATACTCAGCAGCCTGGATACCCCTGGGAGCCCTACACTGCCGGTAGCTGCCCCCCTCTCCATCCCTGAGCTTCCCTCTACAGAATCCTGCCCGCCCCCTCCCTCACCGGAGGACAAGAGGTCACGGCACGCCGGCTGAGCACCTCTGCGGGCATCCCCACACTCCCCACCTGCTTTCACTAACCCTGTTTGTGTTGTGTCTGTGCAGGTGTTACCCTCAGGTTTCACTCCCTCCTCCTCAGCAGGACACACACTACATACAACATGGTTGGCATTAGCAGCAGACAAATCAATACACTCTTGGGGGGCCGAACTTGGGGGTTCAGAGGGTACATACTGCGATACTAGACGCCCCAAGTCGGTCCCTAATAAAACATTTGCGGGAATATTTGGCGTTACTCCCACCTCCCGCATCCCCCTTCCGGCACCCCAGTCCAAATACACCATGGCAACGGGAAGTGCCGGCTCCACGCCTCCAACCCCGGAGACGGAAAGAGTCTTTCCTGGTACCAAGTCCTGGGGGGACACCACCTCAGGCCGTACCAGTGTTCGTTCAGCGCCCGTGTCCCGCAGTCCCATGACCGCAGAACGGCCTATGGTGACGGGTTGGATGTTGTCCAGGGACCTACCACCACCCCCTCCCACACACAAAACATTGGGCGCTCTCTGGGACTGGGATGGGGTCTTTTGGCGCTGGGGACACTCAGCCCTAAAGTGTCCTGGTTTGTTGCATAGATGACAACGTCTTACGTCTGGTCCTTGCCTGGAGAGGGCAACAGGGGGATACACCCCTTGTGTTCTAGGGGCCGGGGAAACAGGGGCATGACTGGGCTTACCCCCTCTCCAGGTGCTGCTGGCAGACTTCTTCAGCTCAGGCGCCCTGTTATTGGCATACTCGTCTGCCAGGGCGGCTGTAGCAGAAGCCCCTGTTGGTTTTCGGTCACGGAGGAACTGTCGGAGGTCCTCTGGGCAGTTCCACAAGAACTGCTCCGTGACGAACAGTTCCTGGACCTCCTGGCGGGTAGTAAGCGCTAGACCCGAGGTCCAGTGCTCTGCGGCTCTCAACAGCGCCCGCATATGATCGGTCCAGGTGTCCTTGGGGCCACGCAGCAGGCTCCGGAACTTCTGGCGGTACGACTCGGGAGTGAGGTTGTACTGCCGGATCAGGGCCCGCTTGATGCAGTCGTAGTTCTGTACCTCCCCGGCAGGTAAGTCCCCCAAGGCATCCAGGGACTTACCCCTCAAACGGGGGGTCAGGTATCTGGCCCACTGATCCCGGGCCAGATGGTGCTGAAGACAGGTCCGTTCAAATGCCACCAGAAAGGAGTCCAGGTCCCCATCCTTCTCCAGTAGAGGGAAGTCCTCAGCTCGGACTTTGGACGACTTGGTCTCCTGATGGGTTGGTTGCTCTAGCGGAAGCCCCCGCTGGGCCAGGTCCAGTTGGTGCTGGCGCTCCGCAGCTCGCTCTGCACGCTCCGCAACCTCCCGGCGCTCTGCAGCTTCACGCTCCGCAGCCTCCCGGCGCTCTGCAGCTTCACGCTCCGCAGCCCGCTCCGCAGCCCGCTCCGCAGCCCGCTCTGCACGCTCCTCCTCCGCTGCCTTCTCTGATGCTGCCAGGAGGGTTTTGTAGACGGCATCGCCATGAGACTGGAGACTTGCCATAGCCGCTTGTAAAAGGGCTTGTGATCTGGACAGGCTGGGCTGGGTAGGTGGTGGGCAGCCCACTGCGGGACCGTATACTGGGGACTGGCTCCCTGAGGTGCCCGGGCTGGACTCCTCCTCGCCATGAGTAACAATGTCCTCCCCTCCTGCCACACGGACCGTAGCATTAGCCTCTTGCAGGGTCTTGCTCCTGGTGCCGTCTGCCATCTTGGTAACCGACACCGCTGCAACCCTGAGTTTGCACACACCTTGTTATACTTTTAGCCTGACCGTCTAACGTTGGGCTGACCTTAAGACTCCAGCAGTGGAAGTTACCACTGGCAGTCTTTAGTGCCTGGGAGTAGGGGTCCCACAACACTATTATTCTGCAATCCCACCGCTCTGCCACCAATGTGATGAAAGCCGGCCGGTGGGTGCAGCTCTCTGGCGCCCCCTTACCTCTCAGGTCAGTCAAGGTACTGCACCTAGAGAAAGTGGTGCCAGGAAGCTGCAACCAGCGCAGGGAACACGGTAGTGTGTTATCCCTTCAACGTCACTAAACCGTAACGTCACTATACAGCACAACTCGCTAGCGCCCTCTTAGCCTCAGGTCAGTCAAGGAACTGCACCTAGGATAAGCGGTCGCCAGGGAGACTGTCCTGTAACCTACTGGGTATCGGGGCCCTCTGTAGTGAGGGCGGTATATATATCTTCCTTGGCCGCGCCAGGAATATATATATCTGAACCTCCGACCGTCACTACCAGCCTTCCCCAATCCCCAGTTGGTATGCTGCCACCAGTCCCTATTTTAGATATACGCCCAGTCCGTGAATGGGCCTATATCGGGTCAGGAACCAACCCTGGGTAGCGTTTTGGCTTGAGCCGAGCTCACACGGACGTGCGTTCGTTATGCAGAATAAAAGGCAGGCCCACAATTACTTGAGGTAATTGATTATAATAATACACTAGATACACGATATACAACTAAATATACACAGGTATAAGGTCAGGCTAAACTATACAACAATGGAATACAACACACAGAATCACCACAGCCTATCAGTTACCGGTTTCTTGATTTTCTTGTGACGCAGGGAGAGGATTCTGCGGTCGCAGGCACGGTTCTTTGTTACAGGCTGAGGCCTACCACCGCATGGTCAAACTGCTCCTCCCCTTGGTGGCCTCAGCTGGTGCTCAGATGTTCAGCACACCACTCTTGGGTCAAAAACTGACTTGTCTCTTGTCTGTCCTGCTATCTTACCTGCCCTGTCCCGCCCACTGCTGGTGAGGTCAGCTGACTCAGTCTCCACCCTCAGGTCTAACTTCGATCAGAAGCCCAAATTCTATGGAACCCAATAACTTCTTCTGGGATGGTCTCATGATACCCCCAGGGGTTCCCATGGATTCGGGCCGCCGTAACCGACCTTTTGATATCAATTATGATACCATACGGTCCTCAGGAATGGCTCCGCGCTATATCTTGGCTTCCAGAGCACGTACAAACGTCTACCGCGGAGGCTTGTGTGCGCAATGGCTCCGGGACGCCGTGATATTTTTTTATTGGCCCATCCCATGCAACATGCGTGTACTTTTCATGTTTCTATATCTTATGCCTCCATGCTTGTGACAGACAAAGAAACTAGTCCTATGGGACAAATGGTCAGGTACAGATAGACGAAGCACCCCCCCCTGCTGGCTGTGTTTCCTCTCGAAGTCTTTGAAGCTCCTAGCATTCAAGTGTTAAGTAGGCTTCTTATCTTACAGGAGCCTGGATGGGGGGAAACTATCTAGTTGACGTTTTAACAGAAGGTCCCAAGGGTGGGGGCTGCTGAAGTGTGGCCATCCCTGGATATGATTTATCATTACCAAGATGGCGGCTACAGGTTCATCACACTCCCCAAAAAAACCTAAAAAATGCAGTTGTAAAAAAATAAAACATTGGAAAAAAGCTTCAGGAAATTACCAAAAAAAACATGAAAAAAATGCTTCAGGATTACAAAATTTTGAGAAAACAGCAGAGACATTGATCGATTCCTGAAGCATCTTCTGCTTGAAAAATGGATGTTTATGATTGCCAGTAAAAAAATGCAGTGTGAACATACCCTTAAAGTTCATGTGGTGAGGTTTTTCCCACGTATTTTTCAGCATGAAAAAAAAAAAAAGCAAAATGTCAATTCTTTGGTCACATCAGCCTGATAAACCCTCAAAATTTGCCAATTGAAGCAGAAAAAAGTCACATATATCTAAAATGAGTTAAAAATGTGGCCACGTCTGTTGCTGGTTAACATTACCATCTGTAACCACCTGAGGACTTGGTCTTTCCCATTACACAGTTTTCCAAAGTAGGAGTGAATAGCACCACTTACAAACTTTCCTTCTGTGTGTATATAACAGCATTGTGGCACCTTCTCTATTTCCCCTAGATAAGTTTATTCCAGAAAATCCAGTTAGGTGTCAAAGTGAATTCTGCTTGTGCAATGAAACCGTAATCAGTTGTCAGTTGGCCACAAAAGGCCATAAAGAAGGAAGATGAATTTGTTTTGCAAAGAATTGTGTTGAAATGTAAATTGCAGAATATAAACAGGATATCGGGCCATGTCTCATGTTATAGCATATTATTAATCTAATTAAAAAAATGTTCACCTTTTTTTCCTCTTTTGTTAAATGTGCGTTTTCCATAAAGTGAAACATAAAATTGTCATCATCTTAGGCTTCATCAAGGCATATCATTTAAGAGGCTGAATAAAACAGACAACCCCTAACAAGGTAGTCATTTCCTTGTGTCATATCTTAAAAATGGGGCATCTAGATAGAGGTAGCACCTTCGGTGGAGGGCTTGCCATGTCCTTTTAGGACAGCTTGCCCATTTTTAGCCCTCATCTGGTACTCAACTCTCACCTGTACCTCCAAGTAACTGCTAGCATGCAGCAGTGGGTACACCCTGGAACACCACCTCGGCAGGTGGGCCAAACCAGGTGAGGGTAGCTGTCGGTTTTGAGGCCCACGGTGACTTTAAGGGTTTTCCTACTCGTGGAGGTGAAGGCTGGATTCGGCAGACTGTGCAGAAGAAACCATCTAAGATTCAAAGGACAGAAAAGCGATTCCCAGCAAAGCACATATAGGACACTGCTAGCCATCCATTGCATCTTGACCTACCTCCAGTCATCTTTGCTAGCTCTTGCCACTGAGACTGGATAGGCACGGAAGAGTGAGTGAGGCTGACGACCTGCACAACTCTTCCTCATTTTAATCCAAGTTAGGCACAAGTCGTGACTTCAATCACTGCTCTTCAAAGTCCTATGGCGATGGGGGAGCGACGAAGCAGCAGGTGTGGAATCACTGGAAGCTGTAGTCATGAACCTGCACACAGGCGGCCCAGGGCATAGGGCTGCTCCTCACTGGACCGAAGCAGCAGTGGAGTTCGGCAGTCACCTGGGTGTCTGAGCAGCCCTTTTTAGGATCACTCTGCTCAGCTCTATTGAGGAAATGGCCTTAAACATAGTCTGCTTTCCCTTGACCTGGCAAGCCTACCACAGCTGGCAGGTATCCCTCATAGCAGTCAACACCCAAAGAAGAAAATGATGGTACTCGACCTTGGCTCTTGAAAGGGGAGAACTCTGCTAGACAATATCAAGGAAGACAGACCAGAGTGAAGAACGGCACTGGTTAAGAAGCTAGCTCGCTACAATGTGGACATAGCAGCTCTCAGCGAAACGCGCTTAGCAGATAAGGGCCAACTAACAGAGCGTAGCGGTGGATACACACTTTTCTGGAGTGGTGGTGGCAGCAAGAAGCAGGTGTGGGATTTGTGATCGAATCTCACCTTGTTCGTAAACTTGCCCAGCTTCTGGAGGGCACCAATAATACTTCAGCTCCCACTTACAAACAAGAAGTGTGCTACGCTGATTAGTGCCTATGTTCCCACCATGACCAATCCAAATGACATTAAGGATAAGTTCTGTGATGAACTTGACACACTTATCTTAGTAATCCCACAGTCAAGCAAGCTCATTATACTCTGTCTTGGAGTCCTTGATGATGTTCCATTTAAGATTACACATGGCATACTGGGGTAAGTCATCAGAAGTAGAAAGAAAGCGACAGCTGGAAGGGAGGATATCTTTGGGATGGTTACCAATTTTTATGAAGTGTGCTTAACAAAAGAGCCCATATAGTGAATGAACATAGGGTCCCTATAGGGTGATACTTTTCCTTACATTATAACTTCTCTTGCCTATAAGAGAGGATGCTGTGGGTGCAAAAAAGGAAAAGATAAATAATGGATGCTGGCACAAGCCATCTTCAAAAATACCAATTCTTTTTTTTTTTTTTTAGAAAACTTAAAAAAAAATTCCACATGATGCTGGTCCATAAAAAACCCTCCTTACCACGTTTCTGCCATTGTGATTGCCTTTAGAGCACAGTCAAACAGCCGTATAAATCGGACTGAGATCGGCTCGCTGTGCTCGAACTGGCCAGAGATTCTCCCGACCCGAGTGTGACAGCTTCATATATTTCTATGTAGGTGTCACACTCGGATCTGGTGATACCCACCGGCCAGTTCATGCACTGCGTTGCGATTTCAGTTGGATTTAAGCGGCCGTCAGACTGCGCCCTTAGTCATAGAGGGTTGTGGGTATCATAGGAAAGAACATTTATAAGAAAACCCACCACCAATCATGTGAAACAATGCAACAACCAGTGAAAACAAAAGAATAATATATTACTGCATTGCAAATGTTAGCGGAATACCAGTGTTAATACATAAACAGTACCATTTTATAAATTCATGCCTTTTGGTTGTTTGATTTCCAATTTTTAGAATCCGAAAACTTATTAGAAAAGAAAACTTTTTTTTTTTTTTTATCAGTGACCTCTGTCTGACTGGGCTTTCAATCCTCTCAATACTAAAAAAATGTAAAGCTGTCAGTATGCTCATGGATGACTACAAAGTCCTTAGCGGAACAATTCCTATTTCTTTTATGAATTCTAATAAGGTGCTCCACTATTCATTTTTTTTAAACTTCCTACTGGTACAACCAATATATTTCATATGACAGATGTGGAGTTCAATGCAATATATGACGAGGTGGCTGTCAGAATTGATAAAGGTGCTAATGGCTTGGTTTACACCTTGTAGTATTGCCTGAATGATCTCTCTACATACCAGGTGAGAGTGAATAACCTAAATACCTGGCTCTGCTTGCTATACCCACGTAATCCCCTTCAGGGTGTCATCGGGGGTTTCATCCTGGTATAAAAATTGGATGTATCTAGAATATTTTTTCTTTTATTAAACTGCGAACTGTAAAGATTAAAATTTACAATTTTATTATTTTTCATCAAGTCACTCATTTCTTTTATTCACTTTTTATTTTTATCCTTAGCATAAAACACACTGTCCCTTGTTTTGCTTTGTTTTTTTCTATAATCTTTCTCAACCACTTGATTCTTATATCCCTTTGCTTTCAACCTTGCTTTAATCATTTTACTTTCTTTCTCAAAGGTTTAATCGTCAGAGCAAATGTGTTTCGTCCAGATGGATTCACCATAGGGGATACACTCGACAGTGTGGACACTAGCCGTTTGTAAAATGGTATTGCCACAAACAGGTTTTGCATAATTGGACGATTATACCTGTAGCATCGGCGTCTCTGCCCCGTGCTAGGCAGAGACGCCGTCCCTCTCACCTCCCCACTCCTGGCGCGGCGTCCTCCAGCGCTTCTCTCCCCGCTGCTTCCGGCACGCGCTCCTTCCCCGGCAGTGTGCTTAGGGCACGCGCGCGCTCCCCCGCTCTTTAAGGGACCGCGCGCGCCGTCCTAAGGAGTCCCCGGCCAATTGCCGGAGGACCTCCCATTTATAAGGCACCTCCTCCAAAATGGAGGTGCCCGAGCTATGTTGTTTGCACTGTGTCTCACCTGTGCTTCAGCCCTCAGGTTCCGCTGCTAGCCTGACTTCCCGTCCTGCATGCCAGCCAGTTACTTGCCTGTTACCTGCCTTGTCTGCTGACTGCTCACCTGGGAGCGCCCACCAGTCACCTGCCTGTCTCCTGCCTCGTCTGTCAGACTGCTCACCTGGGAGCGTCCACCAGTTACCTGACTGTTTCCTGCTGTCTCAGTCTGCCCGCTCACCTGGGAGCGCCCGCCAGCTACCTGTCAGGTACCCGCCTCGCCTATCTACCCAGAGACTGCCCCGGTCACTTGCCGTGACCACCTGCCTATCTACCCAGAGACTGCCCCGGTCACTTGCCGTGACCTCCTGCCTATCTACCCAGAGACTGCCCCCATTACTTGCCGTGACCACCTGCCTGTCTACCCAGAGACTGTCCCCGTCACTTGCTGTGACTACCTGCTTGCCCTCCCTGGGAGTCACCCGCTTCCTTACAAGGACTTCCCCCTTGTATTGCAGCTCAGAGGTTCCACTTCCCGGACCCGTAACAGTTAGCTCGGGCCATGGAACCCGGTGGCACCCAAGCTCCCTCGCTCTCTGACCTATACCATGAACTCTCCCGTCAGAGATCCCAGCAGGAGTCCATCCTGAACCACCTGCGGAATGTCAACTCCCGCCTGGACACACTGTCTGCTCCACCAGCAACCACAGCTAGTGTCACGACTCGCACCCCGGCAGCACCGTTGCCCACCAATACCATGGCATCCTGTCCCGGACCCCGGCTGTCTGCACCTCCTCGCTTCGGAGGCGACCCCGCTCAAGCTCGGGGCTTCATAAACCAGTGCACCCTGCACTTTGAACTCTTGACTCACCAGTTTATCTCCGACCGGGCCAAAGTGGCATTCATCATGTCCCATCTCACTGGGGAGGCACTGGCATGGCTTAACCCCCTGTGGGAGAGAGGGGATCCCCTGGTGTCCGACCTGTCGTCTTTCCTCATTGCTTTCCGGAGAGTCTTCGATGAACCGGGACGAAAGAATTCATCTGCCTCCTCTTTGCTACGTCTCCGTCAAGGGAGTCTCACCGTGGGCCAATATGCCATACGGTTCCGCACCCTCGCTTCTGAGCTTGCCTGGGATAATGATGCCCTGGTGTCCGTCTTCTGGGAGGGCCTTTCCGGTCGGATTAAAGATGAGCTCGCTGGTCGGGATATTCCTACCACCCTGGATGACCTGGTGTCGTTGGCTACCCGGATTGACATCCGGTTTCAAGAACGCACCAAAGAGACCACCCGTGAGAGAAGGTTTCCCCGCCTAGCTCCTACTTTCCAGAAACCTGTCTCCTCTTCTGTCACTCCCCGGGCACACTCACCCGAGCCCATGCAGGTCGACCAGACCAAGATGGTCAAATCTCGCCAAGAGTCTCGCCGAGCCGAGGGGAGCTGCTTCTATTGTGGCAGTAAGGAGCACTTGATTCGTTCCTGCCCGGAGAGGCCGGGAAACTCCAGTGTCTAGGACCGCTCGGAGAGGTCGCCCTAGACAAAAATAAATCCTCTCCAACCCTGACTTTGTCTGTATCTATCTCCTGGGGAGAGACCCGTCACTTTGAACTCGCCCACCTGGATTCTGGATCCGCTGGAAACCTCATCTCCCAGTCCCTGGTTGAGAAATACCGTATTCCCACCAAGTCTCTGGCTGAACCCTTGTCGGTCGCCTCAGTGGATGGAAGACTCCTTCCGGTGACCATCCTGCTCGCCACAGAACCCATAACCCTGCAGGTGGGAATGCTGCACTCGGAGGTAATCTCCTTCCATGTGTTGCCCGGACTCTCCCACTCCCTATTGCTAGGTCTACCTTGGCTCCAAACACACAAACCCGTGTTGAACTGGCATTCCGGTGAAGTACTCCGGTGGGGGCCGGACTGCCATAAGACCTGCCTGGTTCCGGTTCGTCCGGTTCGTACTCCACCAACCCCAGCTAATTTACCCGGTCTTCCGGCTCCTTACTGGACCTATGCTGACGTCTTTGGTAAGAAGGAAGCAGAGACATTGCCACCTCATAGGCCATATGATTGCCCGATTGACCTGGTTCCTGGCGCCACTCCACCCCGTGGGCGTATTTATCCGTTGTCTGCGGCCGAAACCCGGGCCATGTCTGAGTACATAGAGGAGAATCTGGCCAGGGGATTCATCCGGAAGTCTACTTCCCCGGCTGGAGCCGGATTCTTCTTTGTCAAAAAAAAGGATGGCTCGCTACGCCCCTGTATTGACTATAGAGGACTCAATCAGATCACGGTTAAAAATAAATACCCCCTTCCGCTCATCTCCGAGTTATTTGATCGCCTTAAAGGCGCCAGGATCTTTTCCAAGCTGGATCTACGTGGAGCGTATAACCTGGTCCGTATCCGTCAGGGAGACAAGTGGAAAACGGCATTTAATACCCGTGACGGACACTATGAGTACCGTGTGATGCCCTTCGGTCTCTGCAATGCTCCCGCCGTCTTCCAAGAACTGGTCAACGACATCTTCCGTGACCTTCTTTACTCCTGCGTGGTGGTATACCTGGACGACATCTTGGTCTTCTCTCCGGATCTTCCCTCACACCGGAGGGATGTTCGTCAGGTCCTGCTGAGGCTCAGGCAGAACCACCTCTATGCTAAATACGAGAAGTGCCTTTTTGAGCAGACCTCTCTTCCATTCCTGGGCTATGTTATCTCCCAAACGGGTTTGCGAATGGATCCCGAGAAGCTCTCTGCTGTCCTAAAGTGGCCCCGTCCGGAGGGCTTGAAGGCGATACAGCGATTCCTGGGCTTCGCTAATTACTATAGTCTCTTCATTCCTCACTTCTCGTCTCGGACTGCGCCCATATCTGCGCTCACCCGTAAGGGAGCAAATCCCAAGGTATGGCCACCCGAAGCTGAGGAGGCCTTCCTTTCCCTGAAGCAAGCCTTCTCCTCTGCCCCTGTGCTGCACCGTCCGGACTGCAACAAACAGTTCTACCTGGAGGTTGATGCTTCCTCCTCTGGAGCCGGAGCGGTGCTCACCCAAAAGTCTTCTTCCGGGAGAATGGTAACCTGCGGCTTCTTCTCTAAAATCTTCTCCTCCTCTGAGCGCAATTACTCCATTGGAGACCGAGAACTGTTAGCTGTTAAATTGGCGCTGGAGGAGTGGCGTTACCTGCTTGAAGGGGCTCTATACCCGGTGATCATCTACACCAGTGGTCCCCAACCTTTTTTGCACCAGGGACCGGCTTGAAGCAAGATCATTTTTCCATGGCCCAGCAAGAAGGGGGTGGGGTGGGCGGGGCTTTGGTCATATGGGGGCGCGGTAATGGAGGGATTTGGAGTTTAGTGCATACTTATCATATAGTGTAGACCAGGTCCCCGCCAGGAGCTATGCCAGGAGCCCCACATAATGTGCTGTGCCAGGAGCCGCATCACTGAGGCCCCATCACGCCCTGCAGCAGGACAGGGCAGCTATCTTGACAGCTGCTGTTCAGCTGCATTTACTTCATCCCAGGGGCGGACACAGACTGTAGTGGGCCCCTGTGCAAGAAATTTTTGGGGGCCCCCCCCACCCTTCATAAGGCAACAAAGTTATGTAAACATAACCCCCCACATGTGCATCTCTCACCCCCCCATATGCAGCTCACCCCCCGTGCATCTCTCATCCCCCCCCGTGCATCTCTCATCCCCCCCCGTGCATCTCTCATCCCCCTCCGTGCATCTCTCATCCCCCTCCGTGCATCTCTCATCCCCCTCCGTGCATCTCTCATCCCCCTCCGTGCATCTCTCATCCCCCTCCGTGCATCTCTCATCCCCCTCCGTGCATCTCTCATCCCCCTCCGTGCATCTCTCATCCCCCTCCGTGCATCTCTCATCCCCCCCGTGCATCTCTCATCCCCCCGTGCATCTCTCATCCTCCCCGTGCATCTCTCATCCTCCCCGTGCATCTCTCATCCCCCCCGTGCATCTCTCATCTCTCCCCTCCCCCCATGTGCATCTCTCCCCTCCCCCATGTGCATCTCTCATCTCTCCCCTCCCCCATGTGCATCTCTCATCTCTCCCCTCCCCCATGTGCATCTCTCCCCCCCCCCATGTGCATCTCTCATCTCTCCCCTCCCCCCATGTGCATCTCTCATCTCTCCCCTCCCCCCATGTGCATCTCTCATCTCTCCCCTCCCCCCATGTGCATCTCCCATTCCCCCCACTCCTAGTTAATTGTATTTAAAAAAAAAATAAAACTTGTTATACTTACCCCCATGCGATCCCTGCAGAATCCTGGCGCTCGTCCAAATCGCTGACACCAGGTTCTCCTGCCTTCCGGTCATGTGACGGAGCCGTCACATGACCGGAAGTCAGAGGAATTATGAGATGTCCTGGACCCGGCGCTTTGCATGGGGCCGGGGGCCCCATGAGGAGAGAGACGCACAAGAGGGGGGCTCCGAGGGGGCTCCTACCGGCCGGGCCCCATACTGGAGTCAGGGCAGTCATGCCCTGATGGCGGCCCTGCTGGAGGCTGGAGGGGCCCCCTCTCCCTCGGGGCCCCCGTTCAATGAACCGGCTGCACGGGCGGTAGTTCCGCCCCTGCTTCATCCTGCTTCAGGACCTGTGGTGACATCACAGTTATGTACCTTGATGTCATCACAGGTCCTCTACAGGTCTACCCTGCGGGAGTCTAGAACAGCGGGCAGCATCCACCCCACACAGTATGCTCTGAGCCACCGCAGACCAGAGCACACTGTCAATGTTTAGTGATGGTCTGTGGCGGTGCCGCGGACCGGCTGAAAAACCCAAACGGCCCGGTCCTGGTCCGCGGACCGGCGGTTGGGGACCTCTGATCTACACGGATCACAAAAACCTGGCATATCTCCAAAATGCCCAGAGACTTAATCCACGTCAGGCCCGGTGGTCTTTGTTTTTTGCCCGCTTCGATTTCATCCTTCATTTCCGCCCGGCAGACAAGAATGTCAAAGCTGATGCCTTGTCCCGATCCTTCCTGTCCTCCGACCAAGAGGAGGAGCCTATGCACATTATCGACCCCTCCAAGGTGATGAATGTGGCCCCCCTGGATTTGACTCGTCTTCCACCCGGCAAGACGTTCGTGGCGCCTCCTGACCGTGAGAAGGTTCTTCACTGGGGTCATTCTTCTAAACTTGCTGGCCATGCCGGCCAAAAAAAGACCTTCCTACTCATTTCCCGGCATTACTGGTGGCCTACCCTGCGTAAGGATGTGGTAGACTTCGTCTCTGCATGTTCATCTTGTGGCCGCAACAAGGTTCCCAGACACTTACCAGCTGGTCATCTCCTGCCGCTTCCCATACCTGTTGCCCCGTGGCAACACATCGCTATGGACTTCATTACCGATCTTCCTGTCTCTGCCGGGTGTACTGTCATTTGGGTGGTCGCTGACCGCTTTTCTAAAATGGCCCACTTCATTCCCCTGCCTGGTCTTCCATCTGCACCTGAGCAGGCTAAGGACTTTATCCGCCATATCTTCCGTCTTCATGGCCTACCCCTCCACATCGTGTCGGATCGAGAAGTTCAGTTCACCTCGCGCTTCTGGAGAGCCACATGTAAACTGCTGGACGTCACCCTGGACTTCTCCTCCGCTTACCACCCTCAGTCCAATGGTCAAGTGGAGCGGATCAATCAGATCCTTACCAGCTATCTCCGGCACTTTGTTAATGCCCACCATTCTGATTGGGTGGACCTCCTCCCTTGGGCCGAGTTTTCTTACAATAACCACGAGAGCGAGTCCTCTTCCAAATCCCCGTTCTTTGTTGTCTTTGGCCAGCACCCCCGGATTCCGTTTCCCGTCTCCGCCTCTGTGGACAACCCTGCCGCGCAGTCTCTTGTCAGCGAGTTTTCTACCATTTGGGAGAGTACTAGATCCGCACTTCTTCTGTCCTCCGAGCAGATGAAGAGATATGCTGATAAGAGACGTCTGGATCCGCCTCAATTCCGTCCGGGAGACAAGGTTTGGCTCTCCTCCAAACATGTACGGCTCAAGATACCCTCCTACAAGTTAGGTCCTCGCTTCATCGGCCCATTCGAAATCCTCAGGCAAATAAATCCGGTGGCCTACAAACTAAAACTCCCGGCCACCTTACGGATTCCTAACTCCTTCCATGTGTCTCTCCTCAAACCCGTTGTCTTTAACTCTTTTTCCAATAATCCAGGTGCCCCTCCTGCTCCGGTTTCCGCTGATGACGTCTTTGAGGTAGAGAGTATTCTGGCCTCCAAGAGGGTAAGAGGAAAGACCTTTTTTCTGGTAGATTGGAGGGGGTTTGGTCCTGAGGAGAGAACTTGGGAGCCCAGGGAGAACATCAACGCCCCGCTTCTCCTTGAAAAATTTCTTTCTGGCCAAAAAAAGAGGGGGCCTAAAGGGGGGGGTACTGTAGCATCGGCGTCTCTGCCCCGTGCTAGGCAGAGACGCCGTCCCTCTCACCTCCCCACTCCTGGCGCGGCGTCCTCCAGCGCTTCTCTCCCCGCTGCTTCCGGCACGCGCTCCTTCCCCGGCAGTGTGCTTAGGGCACGCGCGCGCTCCCCCGCTCTTTAAGGGACCGCGCGCGCCGTCCTAAGGAGTCCCCGGCCAATTGCCGGAGGACCTCCCATTTATAAGGCACCTCCTCCAAAATGGAGGTGCCCGAGCTATGTTGTTTGCACTGTGTCTCACCTGTGCTTCAGCCCTCAGGTTCCGCTGCTAGTCTGACTTCCCGTCCTGCATGCCAGCCAGTTACTTGCCTGTTACCTGCCTTGTCTGCTGACTGCTCACCTGGGAGCGCCCACCAGTCACCTGCCTGTCTCCTGCCTCGTCTGTCAGACTGCTCACCTGGGAGCGTCCACCAGTTACCTGACTGTTTCCTGCTGTCTCAGTCTGCCCGCTCACCTGGGAGCGCCCGCCAGCTACCTGTCAGGTACCCGCCTCGCCTATCTACCCAGAGACTGCCCCGGTCACTTGCCGTGACCACCTGCCTATCTACCCAGAGACTGCCCCGGTCACTTGCCGTGACCACCTGCCTATCTACCCAGAGACTGCCCCGGTCACTTGCCGTGACCACCTGCCTATCTACCCAGAGACTGCCCCGGTCACTTGCCGTGACCTCCTGCCTATCTACCCAGAGACTGCCCTCATCACTTGCCGTGACCACCTGCCTGTCTACCCAGAGACTGTCCCCGTCACTTGCTGTGACTACCTGCTTGCCCTCCCTGGGAGTCACCCGCTTCCTTACAAGGACTTCCCCCTTGTATTGCAGCTCAGAGGTTCCACTTCCCGGACCCGTAACAAGGAGAAATTTACTTGGTGGATTATGCCCTTAATATCTTCCTTAAACCGAACAATCACTTTTTCATTGGGCTTATTGCTGTTCTTTGGTTTAGTTTATCCAGTAAATGTCAGAGTTGAAGATGTTTCGGAATTTACCGATCAAAAAATTCTGATGATAAAGGCTCTTTCATTTCTACTTTGAAACAAGCTTAGGCTGCAAAAGGAACAGCATTGGCAAGACGTCTGCCAAGTTGCTCAAGTATTTATTTTCGGACTATGATTTCATAGTTGCCAACTGTCAGTCTTTTAATCAACCATCTGTGTGCCCCATATAATGGGGAAAAAAATTACCAAAAAAGACAAAGGAACCTCTAATCAGCGCAGCATTGACAAGTTCCGCCAATGGCATAACATCTACAAACAAATTACTGTTCAAATGCACCCGTGAATATGGCAGAATCATGGCTCCATACAAAGGTCTGATGTTTGTTGCCATAATTAGGCACGGGTAAACGTCTATGGGGATATACAGTATCCTATATGCCGGTGAATTAATGTGATGCTCCACTGAACACCATATTATAGCAATTTTCTTACCTACAAGCATTGCTTGTGAAGTAGCATGACTCCATAATGCAGTGCCCCCATACTGTGGTATCTCATGTTACCCAGAGAACTCTTTGTGCCTCTGTACAAAGGGTCATAATAGATTGGTGACTATGGCATGATTTTTTGTCTTAAGATATCATATAAAAGTAGAAAAATTGAGGCCAATTGAAAAAAAAATCCAAATAATTTAAAAGTGATCTTCTAGGCTGCATTATCTTTGGAAGGAGCCAAGATCCAGGAATCTAATCTGATTGACGTAGGTGGAGTCGGGAAGGAATTTGTCCCCTAATATGGGGCAATTAACATCTGCCTCATGGAGCTTTTCCTTCCTCTGGATCAACATGTTAGACTTTAGTTCGAGTGCAACCTATATCCTATCTTCAACCTTAAAAACTATAAGATAAAGTTCATAGGGACCCATGTAAAGATGGCAAGAATTAGCGTCACAAGTAGCAATAATTAAAAGGTATGGATAATAGCTTTATATAATGTAAGAACATAATACTGTTAGATAGCGGGAAGCCACTAATGTGTTATTTTGCACAAAAGGTACAATGTTCTTGTGTCTGATTGGGGCTCTGCGATTTTTGTTCTCAAATTCATGACCATTGGTCAGGTATATCCTGTTATTGTTCATTGGGGCATGGGAAGAAAAAATTCTCTTCTGGATCTCAAAGTCAAAGTATCAGAGTAACAGAGGATGTCGTCACACCCAAACACTTTCATCTTAGGGAGTTCAAGAGCTCCTTTTCCATATTATTAGTACATGATTATTGGGAGCCAAGGAAAAAAAAAACTCCAGATACACAACTTTTTGATCAAACTGGATCACGAGTTGCTGTTATATAAAATAATTAAACTCTCAGAATGTTGTAGAGCAATGAAAAAACATAAACCAGACATTTGACCACTGCAACCAATCACTGGCTGTAGTGGTGATGTGTTGGTCACCACCATGGCCATTAAATAGCTACATTAGTTATTGACATATTGGTCACTGCTTCAGCACTCAAATCTTCATCCAGACGGAGAAGGAAGCACAGACTTTGGGCAAACCTGTACAGAGTCGATAAGGAGGTGATGGGAGATTGGAAAGATGAGGTTTTCTTTATCCTTTTCCATCTTTCCATGAGTTTTAGGCTATGTTCACACATCATGGTTTTTTCAGCGTTTTTTTGATGCTTTTTTTAATGCTAATTTTCAGCTGTGTTTTGCAGTACCAGCAAAGTCTATGAGATTCCAGAATTCTTAGTTCACACATCATGTTTTTTTTTGTTTGCTAAGGATTTTGTGCCTTGCATGTTTTTTTGGAAAATAGAGCAGGTCATTTCTTTCAGCGGTTTTTCACCTATAGGAATAATGGGTGGTGAAAAAAACCACTGAAAAAACGCAGGTAGCGTTTTTTCAGACTTTTTGATGCCAAAATAGAATTTTTTTTTCACTGAACATGCATAAAAAAAGACAGAAGGACAGTGAAAAAAATGCTGAAAAAAATGCACCAAAACTGCAAGAAAAATCCTCTCTTGAGAGATCAGGTTTTGCTGCAGAAAATTGATGCAAAAAAAAAAAACCATGATGTGCGAACATAACCTTATATGACCTTTTTTCATTATTTTAAAGTAAATAACGGTACAAAACTGAAGGAGCATTGAGGACGGGACGGGAACTAAATGCAAAGACAAATCCCTTCTGTCTGCAGTTATCAGATGTTGTGTTAGTGCACGTCCCTTTGATGGTTCTTCTTCTTCATCATCATCATCATCATCATCATCATCATCTCGGGATGCACTTAGGATTCCTTCCCGATCAGCAATATGTCACATCTCTTATGTGAAAGCACTGGTGTATGAAACTAGTCCAGCAACAAGCTGTTATATAATGCATGCATCTGGGAACTCAATTTATTAGCAATAGCCCCAGGTAAGAACACAAAGCATGATTTACTACACAGGTTATTTACTCACGCAAATAGTGTCACGCTACATCCAAACATGCAGGAGATAGATAACACATGTACACAGCACTGGGTTATTAGGACACAAACCTCAGTGTGTGCCCGCATGGGTTTTGTATACAGGGTGTCCATGATCAGATCGCTTTTTATTTCCACGTCTGACCTTTAAATCATCTTCAGACTAAAAGGACAAGATATATTAAGAGCAGAATGCGAGCACGAGCTTACTGCTAATTCCTTGCCCAGAAGCGGCCGCCTGCTCGTCAACAGATCGGTGTAACACACGAGATCTAGCAACATGCTCCGACGGAAACGGTTAACTCTCCGCACGTCACTTACATCATATCATTGCTAAAGCAGAGGACGACCGCATCTAGAATCCTTTATGTGGCATCAATGTGGTTTGCCTGAAAGAAGCATTGCCATCCTGGTAAATATTGGCATATTGCATTACTTTTTCCTACCCTTCTTCCAGGAGCCATAACTTTTCAATTTTTCCATCAATTTAGCAATATGAGAGCTTGTTTTTTTTTTTGTTTTTTTGTGGGACAAGTTTTAATTTGTGAATGACACCATTCATTTGATCATGTGATAAACTAGAAAACGGAAACATTTTTTACACGCGCGTTGAAATTGCAGAAAAAGTGAAATTTCACAATTGTTTTGAGTTTTTTTATTTTTTTATTTACCATGTTCACTATAAAATAAAACTGACCAGGCAATAGGATTCCTTAAGTCAGTACGAGTACACAGATAAAAAAAATATAAAACTCTACATGTTTGGTAAGTGGTGAAAAAAAGTTCAGAAATTCATTAAAAAAAAACAAAAAAAAAACTCGTTGCCATTTTCCCGAAACCCATAATGTTTTCAGTTTTCAATATATGGGACCGGGTGAGGGCTTATTTTTTGTGTCCTGAGCTGATGTTTTTATTGATACCATTTTGGGGTAGATGCGATGTTTTGATCGCCTGTTATTGCAATGTTGCAGTGGGCAAAAAACGTAATTCTGGCATTTTGATTTTTTTCTCATTACGCCGTTTACTGATCAGATTTTTTATATTTTGATAGATCAGAGTTTTCCAAAAGCAGCGATAGAAAATATGCGCATATTTAGTTTTTTTTTTAATGGGGCAAAAAGGGGTGATTTCAACTTTTTTTTTTCCAAGGAGACTTGAAGCTGAGATTGTCCAATCGCCTGTGCTACAGTGCTGGCCAAAAGTATTGGCACCCCTGCAATTCTGTCAGATAATACTCAGTTTCTTCCTGAAAATGATTGCAATCACAAATTCTTTGGTATTATTCTCTTCATTTAATTTGCTTGCAAGGAAAAAACACAAAAGAGAATGAAGCAAAAATCAAATCATTGATCATTTCACACAAAACTCCAAAAATGGGCCAGACAAAAGTATTGGCACCCTCAGCCTAATACTTGGTTGCACAATCTTTAGCCAAAATAACTGCGAACAACCGCTTCCGGTAACCATCAATGAGTTTCTTACAATGCTCTGCTGGAATTGTAGACCATTCTTCTTTGGCAAACTGCTCCAGGTCCCTGATATTTGAAGGGTGCCTTCTCCAAACTGCCATTTTGAGATCTCTCCACAGGTGTTCTATGGGATTCAGGTCTGGACTCATTGTTGGCCACCTTAGAAGTCTCCAGTGCTTTCTCTCAAACCATTTTATAGTGCTTTTGGAAGTGTGTTTTGGGTCATTGTCCTGCTGGAAGACCCATGACCTCTGAGGGAGACCCAGCTTTCTCACACTGGGCCCTACATTATGCTGCAAAATTTGTTGGTAGTCTTCAGACTTCATAATGCCATGCACACGGTCAAGCAGTCCAGTGCCAGAAGCAGCAAAGCAACCCCAAAACATCAGGGAACCTCCGCCATGTTTTGCCTCTTTTTTTTTTTCCTGTACACTCTATGTTGATGCTTTTTCCAAAAAAGCTCTACTTTTGTCTCATCTGACCAGAGAACATTCTTCCAAAACGTTTTAGGCTTTCTCAGGTAAGTTTTGGCAAACTCCAGCCCGGCTTTTTTATGTCTCGGGGTAAGAAGTGGGGTCTTCCTGGGTATCCTACCATACAGTCCCTTTTCATTCAGACGCCGACGGATAGTACGGGTTGACACTGTTGTACCCTCGGACTGCAGGGCAGCTTGAACTTGTTTGGATGTTAGTCGAGGTTCTTCGTCCACCATCCGCACAATCTTGCGTTGAAATCTCTCGTCAATTTTTCTTTTCCGTCCACATCTAGGGAGGTTAGCCACAGTGCCATGGGCTTTAAACTTCTTGATGACACTGCGCACGGAAGACACAGGAACATGCTGGTCTTTGGAGATGGACTTGTAGCCTTGAGATTGCTCATGCTTCCTCACAATTTGGTTTCTCAAGTCCTCAGACAGTTCTTTGGTCTTCTTTCTTTTCTCCATGCTCAATGTGGTACACACAAGGACACAGGACAGAGGTTGAGTCAACTTTAATCCATGTTAACTGGCTGCAAGTGTGATTTAGTTATTGCCAACACCTGTTAGGTGCCACAGGTAAGTTACAGGTGCTGTTAATTACACGAATTAGAGAAGCATCACATGATTTTTCAAACAGTGCCAATACTTTTGTCCACCCCCTTTTTTAGGTTTGGTGTGGAATTATATCCAATTTGGCTTTATGACAATTCTTTTTGTGTTTTTTCATTGAAGACAAATTAAATGAAGAGAATAATACCAAAGAATTTGTGATTGCAATCATTTTCAGGAAGAAACTGAGTATTATATGACAGAATTGCAGGGGTGCCAATACTTTTGGCCACCACTGTATATACAACAGGGCTTAAACAATGCTATATATAGCTAAAATCATGATCTCCTTATGAACACCGACAACGAGCCAGCATTCACAGGATCGCAATGACAGGCACGCGGGTCTTCAGCAGACCCCCGGATGGTATAATAACCCATTGGCTCCCTGCGATCACGTCAAGGGTGCGCCGATAGAGTGGAATGGTGCGACCCCCTGTCAGCACGTGTTAAATGCCGCTGTCAGAGATTTAACAGTTTAACAGCAGCTGTTAGAGGCACATGATGGCTGATTAAATCAGCCGTCACGTGCAGGGAAAGATGCAGGCTCAGCGTGGGAGCCAGCATCAAAGGGAGGCAGCTGGGATATGACGTGCTGGTACATCATATGTTGGTAAGGGGTTAAAGGGAATCTGTCATTCGATGTAACCCATCTAAACCATTTATATGGGCAAACAGGTCGTAGAATGATCAGCAAAGTGATGCCTTTATGTCTTTTATCTGATGCGTTGGTGCAGAGATATCCTCTTCTCTTACTCTGTAAATGACTTATTCTGAACTCTGTGCAGGACATTGGCCGGTAGATAAGTCCTGCTGCCACACTCCATTTTCATAGTTTGCTTTGTCCATGATCTTTTCTCCGTTTCTGTGACGTGAGCGGCTGCAGCTGAGCAAATCTCGCACAGGCACAGAAATGTCCTCTCCTTGCATCTGCAGTACCATCTTGGTACTCTTGTGGATCTCTGCCTCAGACTGGGCTCCCATTGCTGTATATTCTCTCATGTGAGAGTGGCAGGCTGATTGTTATGGACACTTGGCTCAAACTCTGCCAGAGATTGATCCGAGTATCATCTTACCGAGATCTGATTCTGACGCATGAGAGAATCGCAGCACAGGTGCGGAGAAAATGGAGAAGGTAATTTCACCAGAGTCAGCGCGCGTACGTCAGACTGCCCTCAAGCATAGACTGCAGTTCAATGTTTATCGGAGGCACTCACAGTATGCAGAGATTGTTTTCTCATGCAGATTCGGCATGAGAAAATAATCGGAGATCTGCACTGGCCCATAGTATAACAATGGTTCATTATCAGATAGCATTCGGCCAGTGTAAGCAAGCCCTAAAGCTGGGCTTCATTTTAGGCTATAGGTTGAACTCGATGGACTTAAAAGGGGTTTTCCCATGAACGAAAGTTGATTTTAATCAATAGAGCTTGGAATAATAACTTCCACAATTGGATGTGTTTAACCCCACTCCAAAGACATACTGATTGGGGCTCAGAATCTAGATTCCCTATGGGGACAGTGCCGATATTGTCTGTAAAATTGCCTGAATTGTAAAGCGCTGTGGAATATGTTGGCGCTATATAAATAAAAAGATTAACCCCTTTCTGGCCCAGGGCATACTATTACGTATCTGTGCCCTGGGCCTTATACATATTAGTATGCCCACACACAGACTGTGCGAGGCGATCGCCGCCAGGAGTCAGCTGTGACAATCAGCCATGTGCAGGGAGCAGTCCCGCACCGCGCCCTGCACATTAACCCCCTAAATGCTGCGAGTGAAATCGATCGCAGCATTGCGGGAGCAAAGCGCCGATACTTCCCTCCTCTCCGGCGTCCCACAGCGGTTGAGTCCGGTCCCGGATGTTGTCATCGTGACCCGATGTCATCATGACAACATCCAGGTCACCAGGAGGCAAGAAGTTAATTTGGTCATGTACAGTGCACAACCAAAGTATCTTCTCCCTCAGCAGCGCTGACAGCCTGTATAGCACAGGGATGGTGGCTCCATCCCTATGCTATACAACCGATCAGAATATAAAAAGTGAAAGTCACATAGTGGGACAGTGTGTAAAAGTAAGAAAAGTGTCAGAAAGTGAAATAAATAAATATGTAAATACAAAAAATAAAAAATGAAACAATAATCCAAAAAAATAAAAATATGAAACGGCATAAAAAAAAATAAATGAAAAAAAACCAATTCCAGAATTGTTGGTTTTTGTTTATTCTGCCTCCCAAAAATCTGAATAGAAAGCGATCAAAAAATGTCATGTGCCCAAAAATGTCACCAATAAAAGCATCAACTTGTCCAGCAAAAAACAAGCCATTACATGACTAAGCCGAAATATGGAAAAATTATAGATCTCAAAATATGGCGATGCAAAAACTAGTCTTTGCAAAAAAAAAAAAAAAAGTTTTTTTTTTAGTGTGACAGCTGTCAACCATAAAAACCCGATATGAATCTAGTATCACTGTATTCGCACTGACCCAAAGAATAAAGTCGTCTAATCAATTATACCACATGAGGAACGGTGTAAAAAGTAAAACGCAAGGGTTAGGGTTGTGTTTTTCATAAGTAAAGAAAAAGCCTTAGTTACTTACCGGTAACGGGATTTTTCGGAGCCCATGACAGCACCACGTGAGAGAGAGGACCCGCCCATCAAGGACAGGAAACCTACAGGTTAAAAAGGGCGGCCCTCTCTTCCCGCCTCAGTTTAGTTAACAGAGCATGAGAGTACCGCCAAGGTTAGTTATAACAAAACATAATCACATTAAGTACATTACTTTTCATCAATCTCCCGCAAGGGTGCACAAAAAGAAATCAACTCTACGGGAGTGCACAACACCAGTGAAGGGAGGGAATATACGGGTGCTGTCATGGGCTCCGAAAAATCCCGTTACCGGTAAGTAACTAAGGCTTTATTCGGTCTCCCATGACAGCACCACGTGAGAATTACAGAGACGAAGGAAATTAGGGAGGGACCACAGCTTGAAGCACCCTTCTCCCGAAAGTGAGATCTGCAGAGCCACCCAGATCCAATCTATAGTGCCTATAGAAAGTAGAAGGAGAAGACCAAGTGGCAGCCTTACAAATTTCCTCAATGGAAAGCCCTGTCTTCTCCACCCAGGAGGTTGATACCGCTCTGGTAGAATGCACCCTCAATCCCTCCGGTATCTCTATCCCCTGAGGAGTATGCGAGGGAAATGGCCTCCTTGATCCATCTAGCGATTGTAGCCTTTGAGGCCTTACAACCCTTTCTAGCCCCCTGATAGCAAATAAATAGGGACTTATCCTTTCTAAATCCACGTGATACTTCTAAGTACTTTAGTACGCACCTCCTAAAGTCTAAAGTGTGAAGCCTCTCCTCTTTTTGATTTTTGGGCGGGAAGCAAAAAGTCGGGAGAACTATCTCCTGGGTTCTATGGAATCGAGTGGCCACTTTAGGAAGAAAGGCCGGATCAGGTTTTAAATATAATCCTATCGTCCAGAATTTGCGTAAATGGAGGGCATATTGAAAGGGCCTGTAGGTCACTGACTCTCCTGGCTGAAGTTAGGGCTACTAACAGGACCGTCTTTAGGAAAATAATTTTAGGGGAGACTAAATCTAGTGGCTCAAAAGGAGGACTGGTCAAGGCATCTAATACAAAATTCAAATCCCAGGGAGACATCTTTACCTTGATAATGGGTCTACACCTAAAGGAAGCTTTTATAAAACGGGCTATCCAATAGTTATCTGCAATATTGGAAGAAAATAAAGCCCCCAACGCCGACACCTGTACTTTCAAGGTACTGGTAGAGAGACCCAATTCTAAGCCCCGCTGCAGAAATTCCAGAATTTTCCCAATAGGGGGCCCCTCCTCCACCTTAACTTCTGCAAATTGACAGAAACTTCCTCCAGGTCCTGGCATAAATACGGGTGGTAACAGGTTTTCTGCTAGCCAGGAGAGTATTCACTACATTTGCGGGGAATCCTTTGTTGGTCAATAACACCCTCTCAAATTCCACGCCGTCAAATGTAGACTCGGGGTTGGAGGATGGGAAAGTGGCCCCTGAGTGAGGAGGTCCGGAATCTCCGGAAGAACCCAGGGATCTGATATGGACATCTTCCGGAGACAAGGGAACCACGGTCTTTTGGGCCAAAAGGGGCATATGAGTATCACTCTGGCCCGGTCTGCCCTGATCTTTCTTATCACCGTGGGGAGCAGGATCATGGGAGGGAAGGCATATGCCAGAGGAAATCTCCAGGGAACCATGAAGGCGTCCACTGCCAGGGGTTCTTCTCTGGGGTCTAAGGAACAAAAATTTTCCACTTTCCGATTGGCTCTTGTTGCGAATAAGTCCACAGTCGGAAGGCCCCACATTTCTACGATTCTGGAGAATATTCACGTATTTAGGGACCACTCTCCCTCTTTTACGGAAGTGCGGCTGAGGAAATCCGCTGTGATGTTTTCCTTCCCTTTTAGATGAGTAGCCGAAAGAGAGGGACAATGATCTTCGGCTTTCAGCAGAAGTGCGTTCGCTACCCTCATCAAGTTTCTTGAGCGGGTCCCCCCTTGGTGGTTTATGTAAGCTACCGTGACTTGATTGTTCGAGAGTATACGGACATGCTGGCCCTGTAAATATATAAGGAACTCGTTGAACGCATGCTGCACCGCCAGAAGCTCCTTAACATTTGAGGACAACTGTCGCTCACTGCTTGACCAGGTTCCCTGCACTAATCTCCCTTCAAAGTGAGCTCCCCAACCTGTAGCACTTGCATCAGTGGACAAGACTGCAGTTGGACTACATTCCCAGCGAACCCCTTTAGCAAGATTGTCTTGTCACAACCACCAACGAAGGGACCTTATGGCACGAGGACCTAGCGTAAACTCACGGTCTAGATGCCCCTCTAAAACTGCGTTATTGTACAACACTTCCCACTGAAAAGCTCTTGAATGTAATTGTGACCAACGAACCGCAGGAAAAGTGGAGGTGAAGGTTCCCAATAGTGACATGGCCTTACGGAGTGACATAGAAGGTTTACGTATACATTGTGCTACCAACCCCCGGATTCTATCAATTTTTTCTTCTGGAAGACAACATAGCTGTTTCCTGGAATCTAATATGACCCCCAGATATTGTTGTACCTTGAGTGGAGATAGTCTAGACTTTTCTAAATTTAGAAACCACCCCAAGCTCTTAAAGACCGACATGGTCTCCCGCAGGTGGATCTCACACTGAACCAACGAGTTCTCCACTATCAGGAGATCATCCAGGTAAGGGATAATTAGAATGTCCCTTTCTCTTACATGTGCCATAACTTCCGCCATTACTTTAGTAAAAACTCGCGGGGCTATAGCTAAACCGAAGGGGAGTGCAGTGTATTGAAAGTGTTTAACCACCCCGTCAATTTCAATGGCCAGCCTCAAGTATTTCTGATAGGGACTATGAATTGGGATATGGTAATACGCATCTTTTAGATCGAGCACTACCATATAGCAGTGGGGAAAAAGTAACTTTATTACGGATTTTAAAGACTCCATTTTAAAGGTGTGTATTTTAAGGAAATTATTCAGGGATTTCAGATTTATGATTGTCCTGAAACTTCCATCCGGTTTCGGAACCAAGAAGAGCGGGGAGTAGAAACCAAGATCCTTTTCAGCCTCCGGAACCTCAATCAGGACGTGCTTTCTTATTAGGGTTTGTACTTCCGAAACGAGGGCAGCCTGGCGTTCAGGGGAAGAACTGGAGGGAACAAACATGAATCTTTTGTGAGGCAATGCTTTAAATTGAAATTTAAGACCATACTTAAATCAGGCTTAAAATCCAATTACTATGAGAAATCTGTTCCCAAGCTGGGACAAAAAAAAATGACAATCTCCCTCCCACTTGGGCTGATTGTGTATCCCCTGGCTTCTGCTCAATTTTTGGAGACGGACCAAAGAGTAGACCTCTACCTTTTCGACCCCTTTCGTCAGACTTGTCTTGCTCCCTGAAATATCTCTTCCGGAAAAATTTCCTCTTCCGGAACGATCTCTTAAAGGAGGGTAGAGGTACTGATGGAAACCCCCTCTTAGGGTCCCCAGCTTTCTCCAATAAGTCATCCATGGTCTGACCAAAGAGGTATTCTCCTTCGCACGGGATTGTGCACAGTCTGGATTTAGTCTGTAAATCCCCTGGCCAGCATTTAATCCATAAGGCTCGCCGAGCCGCATTTGACAGTGCTGCTGATTTTGCTGCCAACCTTACAGAGTCCACAGATGCATCCGCAAGAAAAGCTGCCGCCCCCTGAACCAGTGGAAGGGAAGAAATAATGTCTTTCCTAGAAGTCCCATCCTTCAACTGACTGTCTAGCTGTTCAAGCCACACCATCAGGGCTCTGGATGTACAGGTAGCTGCTACTGTTGGTCTCCGTGCTCCCGCAGCTATCTCCCATACCCCTTTCAAGAAAGTATCAGCCCGTCTGTCTAGGGGGGTCTCTCAATGCACCCATATCATCGAACGGGAGGGAAGTTATTTTCGCTGCTTTGGTAACAGCAACATCCAGCTTGGGTGCTTTTAACCAGGAGGAACACATAGCATCCTCAAATGGATATTTCCTTTTAAAGGATGGAGGAACACTACCCTTCTTGTCAGGTTTCCTCCACTCCTTATCAATGAGGTCTTTCACCTTTGAATTTACCGGAAAGACCCTTCTTTTCTTTAGCCCCAGACCACCAAACATAACATCCTCAGCTGATTTCTCTGCCCTCGTGTCCACTATCCCCATTGTAGATCGGACGGCTTTTACTAGGGCATCGACCTCCTTCAGGGGAAAGCACTGTCTATCTGGCTCACTGTCAGAGGAAGAGGAGGCGACCGACAGTTCAGAGTCTGAACCCGGCTGGGTTTCTTGAGGAATATGCCCAGACTCTGAACCCTGCAATGCTTTGCCTATTTCTTCCCTTATTAAAGTTCTTAGACCTATGGAAAAAATCTGGGGTTTCCTCCGACATCATTTTGCTAATACAATGCTGGCATAACCTCTTGCTATATGAATCAGGGAGTGGACAGCTGCATAAGGCACATTCTCTGTGCTTGGATTTCGAGGAACATTTCTTGCTCTAAAAGAAAGTTATAGATAGAAAGAAGGAGGAAATATTAGTAGAACTTTCACGAAGATTCCACTCACCCTACAGAGCCTTCGGTACCGTAGAAGCAGAGGAATCCAACATGCATGGCGAGAAATCACGCCGCACCGGACCGTCCTTCCTGCTCTTAGTGACAGCTCTTCTAGCTGAACGACCAGACCCTAGCCGGGAATGACGCTGCGCCACTAGTTGTGAGGGCTCCCCAGAGGGCTGCTCCTGCAGCAGATGTTGTTGCCTAGGTGACAGCTCTTGTGAAACTTCCATAACTTACAGTGTAAGAATGGGCTGGGAAGCACCTCTATGTTACCAGACCCTTTATATACTGGCCATACCGGTACCATGTGTGGGTGTGTGCTCTTTTTTATTTAATTTTTTACCCAGGAGGGGGTTACCTGCTCCTTGGTCTTCCTCCCCAGGTGGCCAGGTGGGTTCCAGGTGGGCTCCTCGCCGCCAGGACCTTGATCCCCCGGCGTTAAGCTGCTCGAGCGCAAAATTCAAACGAGCTCCGCCCCTTCCGGTGACGTCACAGGGACTTCCTGCCCGGCGCACCGGAAGTCACGTCAGTAGGTCGCGCCTGTCACGTGCCCCGCCGGCGCGACCTGGATCTCCTGCAAATTGTAGCGGGGGGAGGAAGCCCGCTAGCGGCCCCACACCTGGCGGACATCTACCTCCCCGTGAGGCGATGTCGCGCCCGCCGCAACGCTCATGGAGGCGCCCCACTGAGCCCTACCGTGGCGTCTCCAGAGGACCGGGACGGACCGGCTCCAACCACCTGCTGTGGCCCTCTCTGGGACAGGAGTCCATCTTCTGCAGGTAAGCCTGCGAGGTCTCCCATCATGGACAGGAAACCTAAACTGAGGCGGGAAGAGAGGGCCGCCCTTTTTAACCTGTAGGTTTCCTGTCCTTGATGGGCGGATCCTCTCTCTCACGTGGTGCTGTCATGGGAGACCGAATAAAAATTATGACGACATGGCGACTAGTATTGAGCGCAAGTGGTCGCTGCTTGAGTTTGCATCGGGTGCTCGGGTATGCACAGAGTATCGCGGGTGCTCAAGTGACATGCTCGAGTCTCCGCCCCATATGTTTTGCAGCTGTTATACAGCCAAAAAAACCTCGCAGGGATTGCCTGCCATGCACGAGCGATCCCCGCATGTTTTGTTTTGGGTGTCTAATAACCGTGAAACATACGGGGCGGGGACTCGAGCATGTCACTCGAGCACCCATGATACATGGTGCATACCCGAGCACCCGATGCAAGCTCATGTAGCGAGCACTTGCGCTCAAGACTAATGACAACTTATTCAATATGATGACCTAATGTTATCAAATTCTGTGTCGTACCTCTGGGTTCAAAATGTTCACTATACCCCTTGATAAAATCCTTGCGGGGTGTAGTTTCCAAAATTGAGTCACTTGTGGGGGGTTGCCACTGTTTAGGCACACAGGGGCTCTCCAAACGCAACGTGGTGTTCGCTAATTATTCAAGCAAATTTTACATTCAAAAAGTCTAATGGCGCTCCTTCCCTTACGAACCCTGCCGTGCGCCCAAACAGTGGTTTTCCTGCACATATGGGGTATCAGCGTGCTCAGGAGGAATTGCATAACAAAATTTGAAGTTCATTTTTTAATGATACCCTTGCGAAAATAAAAAAAATTGGGGTTTAAAGTAACACTTGTTTGTGAAAAAAAAATAATGTTCATTTTTTTCTTCCACATTCCAAAAATTCCTGTGAAGCAGATGAAGGGTTAATAAATTTCTTGAATGTGGTTTTGAGCACCTTGAGGGGTGCAGTTTTTAGAATGGTGTCACTTTTGGGTATTTTCTGTCATAAAGACCCCTCAAAGTCACTTCAAATGTGATGTGGTCCCTAAAAAAATGGCTTTGTAAATTTTGTTGCAAAAATGAGAAATCGCTGGTTAACTTTTAACCCTTATAGCTCCCTAACAAAAAAAATTTTGGTTCCAAAATTGTGCTGATGTAAAGTAGACATGTGGGAAATGTTATTTATTAACCATTTTGTGTGACATATCTCTCTGATTTAAGGGCATAAAAATTCAAAGTTTGAAAATTGTGAAGTTTTCAAAATTTTCACCAATTTTTTTTTTTTTTTCCACAAATAAACGCAAGTGATATCGAAGAAATTTTACCACAATCATAAAGTACAATATGTCATGAAAAAAATCTCAGAATCAGGATGATCCGTTGAAACGTTCCAGAGTAATTACCTCTAAGTGACAGTGGTCAGAATTGTAAAAATCGGCCTGGTCATTAACGTGCAAACCACCCTCGGGGGTAAATAAAATGTTCCTGTGCTGAGATAATCTTATAAATGTGCCCCTGCTGTGTACTGTGTAATGGCTGTGTCTGACTGATCATACCACAGCTCCTGGGCAGGGGAGGAGGCAAGAGAGTATACTGACAGGACAGGAGGGGATCACAGAGGATTCTTTTTGCTGCCTGTTTTTAAACACTTTTACCTCACTGAAAGAATCAGCTGTGATCCCGTGCTGTATTATCTGTATACTCTATTGCTCCCTCCCCTGCTCAGGAGCTGTGGTATGATCAGACCGTGTACCGTACATGGTCAGATACAGCCATTGATTAAAATTAACTTTTGTTTGTGGGAAAACCACTTTAAGTCTACCTTCAACCTTAAAAACTATAAAGATAAAAGTTCACAGGGACCCATGTAAAAATGGCAATTATAAGCATCAGAACTGCAGGGCTGTGGAGTCAGTAAGCCAAACCACGGACTCCCGGACTCCACAGCCCTGCCTCACTACTGAGCGTGTACATAAAGTGCAGCACAGATTCATCTCAACTAAAAGCCAAGATCAGGAACAGAACAGACATTTATAGGACATTTCACAACTTTCCCAAATTCTCCTGAAAACATTCACAGCACATCCTGCATTGTACTAATGACCCCTATTATATATTTTAGGAGTCTGAGTCTGTCCATTTTATACCGACTCCACAGCCCTGGCCACAAGTAGCAATAGTTAAAAAGGTATGGATAATAGTTTTATATACTTTATATCCAAGAAAGCACACAATACTGTTAAATAGCTTGAAGCCATTCCCAATACTTTGTTGGATCCGGCCAGGCTTTAGGAGAGGCTCTCGATTTGTCACAAGAAGCTCTTACCTGAGTTTTGGCTCCCATAGTTTCAAAGGTCTGTTATGCCCTTCCCTTTCTATTGTAAGCAAAACTGCGCAGTCTGACCAGTCGCCTGTTCTGCACCCTTTCCTGGTTCACAGTTGCATAGGATTGAAATCTTATGTCTTTTAGTGTGAATGCTTATGAGAGGGGACACCGAAAAAAAAATATTGCACATTTGTGGGTTGTAGTCTGTGCGCGTGTATACCTTTGTGAAGGACAAGGAGACGCAATACAAAGTATTCTAGTTATAAAAGTTTTATTTTAAACAAATTCCAAATACAGTAAAAAGGAGAATACTGAATCTTTTAGGAAAGTGCTACACAAGATATAGTAATATAATCTGTAGGAAAGATCTTCAAGGCAACACAGGAAAGTGGAACCCAAAATACAGCAACCCAGAAATACAGGCTAAGGAATAATAAAAATAAGAAAAAAAAAAAAAAAAAAAAAGTAAATTTCTTTAATGACTTCACATTTTGCAGCAATTGATAAGTGTAGTCTTTAAAACATTTTCATAGAAAACATAGAAAAAAAAAGTAGTAAAAATGGAAGATGCCAATAAACATCTGCACCAAACAGTGCGGATTAAAGTTTCCTTGCGGATTAGCACTAAGATATTCATATCAGTCTTACCCTTACGGAATAGCAGGGGACGCCGTATGTACAAAGTAACCCAGAGTGTCAAATTCCCAGACTGTTATACCAAGTTGTGCCAAAAGTTATCCATCCTTGAACCAGAAGTCTAGCTGTAGTCTACCCAAGGGTTCAACTGGGGACCAGAACATGTTTTAGGGCAGATGCCTAGAAATAGTAGAGGATTTGGTAGTCGCGGGTGGTCAACTACTAATCAACCAACTTACGCCAGGTTCCACTGTCAAGAAAATGATGCCGCGGAAAAACGACTGTCGAAAAGATCCACTCCGAATGTAATCCTCATAGTCTCATGGACCATAACTAATCTATCCTTGAATTGGCCTTCAAGCTAATTCCATAAGTGTGGGTACTAGGTGGGTCAGTCCTCCGCTGATCAAACATTACTGACCTATCCTTCGTATGAATATTCAAGAAAATACCCTTAAAGTTGGACCTTAGAAGACCATTAAAATCCGCAATTTTTCAATTTCCAATGACTCCTACTATGGACCACCATCCTAATCCGCCCATATTCTCTGCCCACCTGGCATATAAGGCACAGAAGACTGATGATTGTTACCCAATTTGTATAAAGATGATATGGGAGAATGAATGAGCTTGGGAAGGCTGCTCAGGAACAGTACAAAAATACTAGAGTGCATAGTTTCTTAGGCAAGCAGCCATCATGGATCTGGATGGAAAGGGACATTCTTCAGGCAAGGGTCAGAAGATGGTAATGGACAGAAGATGGTAATGGACAAATCCCACGAGCCAGGTATTCAATGCACCCCCATTTGATTGCTACAGGTGCCTAACTTTTTGGATTGTTGGGACAACAAAAAAGAAAAAACAACCCAAGCCTGCCTTCTGGTAGGCTACAATTTTGGCCAGCCGTGATTTATGCTGAAACCATACCATCAAAGCAAAAATGATAAAGGGTGTTGTAGATTAGTTATAGGATGCAGGTACCATCAAAGGGTCCCAAATCTAACACAACCCCCTTACTGTAATTATCATGGGATAAGACATTTTCTCTATTAGGACATGTTGGAAACAAAACCTTCATAAATAACTCCAAAAAGCTAAACAACCTCTAAAAAGGTGGATAAAAGATAAAGACGAATGAAGAAAAAAAAGCAGGAAGTCTGTCACCCAATTCCTGCAAAAATCTATTTCTATAGAAAATCCTACATGCCGATAGGCAACAGATACCTGCACGCCAAATACGGAAACTGTAAAGATATGCAAAGTAAAGAAACCCTCCTCAGCGCAGCAGAAAGATCACACACACCGCAAATCATAAAACTTCAGCTTCACTCACCATTCAGATGATGGTCTTTTAGCTTCAGAACACTGATAATACTGCGTTTTTAGAAATCCAGCAATTTCATCACCATTATCAAAAATATTTAGAAGAAAAAAAAATGTTATACAGTCATTTTGTCACATCAGGAGTAGTGATCAGGAGTTACAAGCATGTATCATATTCCAGAGCTGCATTCACAATTCTGCTTAAAAGGGTTGTCCGATCTAAATCGACAAGTCTACAGTCACTCTGTGTGACTGCAGACTTATGAATCCCCCCAGCGCAGGCACTGAGGATTCACCAGTTTCTGAGCCAGGAACGGCGGTGATGTATGCGATATGCATATTCCTGGGCAGAACTCGTCTAGTGGGCGCAGCCTCGCACCATACAAGTGCATAGCGCGAGGCTCGCCCACTAGATGGCTGCACCCATGGAGTATGCATATCACATAAATCACTTACGTTCCCAGCTCAGAAACCGGCGAATCCCCGCAGCGCACAGTGCCTGCGCTGGGGGGAACTCATGAGTCTGTAGTCACACAGAGAGACTGCAGACTTATCGGTTTGGACAGGACAACCCCTTTAAGCACAGCGGAAGTATTCCAGTGTCCCTTGTTGTGTGACAGTCTGGAGAAGCAGACTAGGAATTGTAGTCTACACCAGGCATTGTGCTGTACTCAATGTAAAAGTAGGCGAAGTAAAGATGTGTGACAACTAGTAACCCGCTGAATTATGAGCGCAGCTCTTGTCTGTGATACAAGCTCAAACTAACAATTTAAACAAGATGTAAAGCGATTCAGGTATTTTGATAAACTATATAAAAATTTATGAATACACCATAAGTGGTTATCTGGAGTCTCATCTCTTCAATCCTCTGCCAGACCAGCACATACTCTGCAGCGGTGTCTCCACCCCGGCGGTCTTTATTTAGAAGACCGCTGCAGCCAACCGTTGGCTTTAGCATTTTTTGTGAATAGAGCCGAGCCATGATGCCAGGAAAGGCAACCGACTGGCAGCTCGGGATCAGATGCCCATGTGCCGACTTCACTTGTATCATGACTCAGTTTTGGGAGGTGATGCCCGCAGCACGGCTGGTGAAAGCTATGGCCTTGGGTCGGTGTCCTGTAAGATTGGCGGACCACCAGAGAGCAAGGCTTATATCAGTGGAAGATGGAAAAGATGATTACTGCGTGTTTCTATTGTTTTAGAGTACTTTCTGCTTTCTATTCATTATTTTCAACCACTCTATAAAAAAAAATAAAATAAATAGTCAGTAAGGCTTAAGTAATTAAAAGTGGAAGAAACAGAGTACCAGAAGACAAGTGCAGCAACGTTATAAATGGAGACCTGAGTGCAGTAAAAGCTTTCCGGTAGGGCAGCACGCTCGGGAACTTTACAGCTTGCATAGTTGTCATATTATTAGCTCAGCGAAATGGCAGTATACATCAGCGATATCACCGCATAGACTTTCCTTTTATTAGAGTATCATCAGTTACATGGAAAAGGCCCAAACAAGACATACAAGCTTGACAAACAAAATAAATTAAAACAAGGGGGTTCATCTTTGGGGACGCTCATAAACCCCTATACCTGTGCTAGTGGCTGATCTTTGGACAATGTGAATGGCTTCTGATCATCTTTAGGGCATTGCCTGTGCTTATCAACACTTAAGAGGGATTGGAGAAAAGGAGTCTTATCTTTCCCCTAAAAAACAAAAACGCCACTCTTGTATCTGGTGCTGCAGCTCATTCCCATGCCGTCATTTGGGGCAGAGTGGCGCCGATTTGGGGATGAAGACGACTTTTTATAGTCTGCTGCAACCCTTTTTAAAGGGAAATTGTCACCGTGTTTTTGCTATGTAATGTGAGAGCAGTATAATGTAGAGACAGAGACCCTGATTCCAGGGATATATCACTTACTGAGCTGCTTGCTGTAGTTTTGATACGATCAGTTTTCTCTGCTGCAGATCTAGAAATGTGAACACTGAATAACTCCACCCACAGCACTGATTGGCAGAAAGGTGCCAATCAGTGGTGGGGGGCGTGGTTGGACTAGGAGGCACGAGACAGTTAGTCCTCTTGTCATAATCTCCTGCTGATACAACACTGGATTTTACTGAACCTACAACAGACAGCGCAATAAGACGCTGGAATCAGGGTCTCTGCCCCTACATCATGCTGCTCTCAGAGTATACAGCAAAAATCTTCTGACAAGATCCCCTTTAAGAGATCCAACCTTTTTCCTTTGCAGGAAGAAGTTATCATCAAATAAATCAAGTGTTAGGGTATAAAATGCCTGTCTTTGGTTGTGAACGTCTTCAGACCTATTACTTTCTGTATCATTGTCGTTCTCAGTATTTTGTGCATTTACTAACTATACAATACCACAAACATACAAAACCCCCAAAGCGATCGATTGCTTCTATTTGGAAAGGCCTCACTTATACAAATTGCTTAAATTTGATAGAAAAATAGATCAAGAAACCCTTTATGCTGCCGCCATATAGTAACCACACAAAAAAAATGTATTTAAGATGACAAAGACTGAAAATATAATGGAAGACTATAAATCCACCACGGTTTTCTGGCCGATATGGCAGTGAGAAACTCCCTCAGCTATGCAAAAAGACGCTTAAAATCAGCTTATAAGCCTCCCTTATGCCCATGGCTGTATTACCGATCTATGTTGTACGGATTATTATACGGCAGATCTGCCCATACTGTAACGAAAAAAGATTGGATCGCGTATTAGTGATATCTCCAAAAGTGGTGCCACACCAATAAGGTGCCATACTGAGAGTTTAAGGCGGTACAGCAGACCAGTCGGCATGCCATAGGCTCCTTTACCGGCTACGTGCACCTCGCCGTGTGCATGGGGACCTTTGTGCTGAAAGAGCGCACTCTTCTCCCTCACCTGGAAAGGCAGTAGTTGTTGGGCATTCATTAGGGATTTATTTTTTTGAGTTTATCATGCATTTTTTTCCCGCTCTACTGCTCCCGTACAAATCCATGTAACAAAGAAAAAAAAAATCCCCCTCCAAATCTTGTGCTGTAGGTTTTAGATGGCATACCACACTTGGCGTATTTAGCAGCAAAAATAATAAAAAAAAAATAGAAAAAGAGCAGATATTTAGGTGAAGAATCTGCCCCTTGTGAACATGGTGGCGCTAATAAAGGATTTATCCAACATATATATATATTTTTTTTTTAATTTTGGATAATTCCTTTAAGGCTCTGTTCACATAACGCAATCCATCACGCCACGTGCTGTGCAGCTGATACCACCGCCACTCGACAGCTCTAAAACAAAACCTCACAGTTTACCCACAACAGTAAAAAAATGCAAAAGTATAAATCCAGCCATGATTCCCGAGATAACTGATAGTACAGCAAACTAACAGGTCCAGGTATAAAAGGTGCAATCCCCGTTAAGTACAGAAGTAACATTTCCCAAGGCACGTGGCAGAAATTCGTTGAACGCACGATCACCCTTAGATCAGTATAGACGTTAAATAGGAATTTAAACCCCCCCACAAAAAAAGCTAATTTTACAGGTTCCGAAAATCTCTATAAAACTATCTGCACGCTGTGGAGAAGAAGCAGAACAAAAAAGGAACAAAGATTATAAAGTTTTCCTTGAAAGAACCAAAATGATTGTTGTATCAAGGCACGTGTAGGTAAGTATTCTCAGGAAAAGGAGTATCACTGATTTGGGGGCCGTCAACTGAAAACCAGGATATGCGCTCCCCCGTAAAAGCAGCCAAATTTCATTTTTTTCCTCCCTCTCCCAGTCCTTCTGGAGAGGAGTGGTAGTTGTCCCCTCAGTCACTGCTGTCATCGTCGTCGTCATCGGACATTTGATGAGACATTTGTGGGGAGCTGGAGAGAGAGTCTGATCGGCCGGGCAGACAGGCAGGCAAGTCTCCATTAGACAGACGTTCGTAGCAGAAATCGCATACCCGCACGGCTTTAGAAGATTGGTTCGGCAAAAGGAACTTTTTCTCAGAACAAGGTCCGCAAACAACAAATCCACATTTCCGGCAGTGGTGCCTCCGATTTACAGGGGTAAACTTCACTTTCTTGCAGCGCATACACGTGGGGGCTTCAGAATCGGGGATCCAGACGGCAGCATGTTCGTTATTTGGGGTCTTCCCGCTTTTTGAAATTAAATCATACACGCACTTATTGATGTGGTTCATCCATTCGGATTTTTCTGTCGCTGTGGCCGCGTAAACAGCAAATGATTTGGTGGGGGTTTTGATGAGCCACCCGTTCCGCAGATCTCCCTCGTCCTGGATGGAGTCAATGGTGACATTCTCCAGGGGGATTATGTGCTGCTTGTTGTACTTCTTCTTCTGGATAACGATATTTCCGTACACCAGAATGTCATTGAACAGGAAGAACTGCCTCGCTTTTGGTTTCTTTCTGCAGAGTTTCGTTAAGACGCCTTCTCCGATCAGAACCCGGCCATCGATGGCCAGGGGTTGACCGGCTGTGCCGAAGCAGCTTTCAACTACATTTATACGCCTTGCATTTGCTTCACTGTTTGCTAGACGATCAACCATCTTCTCCGCAGATCTAAAATGGGGGAAGAAAATAAAAATCTGTCAGTTTTTACAAAGAGCGTTCTTCAGCCACATTAACAGGCGGCAGGGTCCTCCAGAGTGAAGGAAGATGTCTGAAGAGGATATCGGAAACATAACCAACCCCACTCCCAATGAAATATTCTACTCTGACCTTTGTTTTAGGAAACCTAATGGATGAACATTGCTGTTAATGTGATTTTGGAGTACAGGGGTCACATACTTTAGTTTGGTTCAACTCTTACAAGCAAGCATTTCTCTGAAGCTGGACATAAGGCTGCATATTCTGCAATTTTCCTATGTTGCAGAGGCACGGTTGCTTCCGCTAGCAGAATGGGTGGGTGCACAGTTCTTGCCATCAGGGCAACCGTACCGCCAGCCCGAATTTGTAATCTTCAGAAGCACACCGCCATGCGGCAAGCAGGAAGCCAGGAGGCAGAGGAGCGGTGTGCTCCTGAAAACAGAACATGAAACAAGCCCTTTAACAGGATATGTCCATCTTGTACATCTACGGACAGGATCTATCGGAGGCCTGTCTTGCGCCGAAGCCACGGAAGAGGCAGCCGTTCATGTTTTTTCCATTAATTTCTCTATGAGCAGTAAAACCTGGTGAGCAACTAGGCTTGGCAAATCTGAGCTCGCATCTTTCCTGGGAGAAGACGGCTGTGTTAGGGCATTTGGACACGTTTTTTTCAGGTGGGTCAACTCAAACTCAACTAGAAAAAAAACTGCTCAACAAAATGCTAAAAAGAATGAACATATGCAATTCAACATCAAAACATACATATATAATGGAAGAAGAAGAAAAAATGGCAATGGAAAGGCAGCCGCAAACAGAACCAAGCCGCCAAAGAAAAAGCTTCAGGAACAACACAGCGGTGTCTAAAAATTGTTGTGTGCACACTATGCATTTTTGATGCGTTTTTTTCTGATCAGAAATGCACCAAAACCACTAGGTAATCCATGTGCCAGCTAATGCAATGACAATCCTGAAATGCAGTGCACATGATCAGGAATTCTCCTGGCAGGATTGTCATTGCGCTTAAATCTGCAGCGTTTTTTCACCCATTGACTTGAATTGAGTCGGTCAAATCCGCAGCAAAAACGCAGGTATAAATATATTTGCGGATTTGCTGCGGATGTTTGCTGCATATTTGACTGACTCACTCAAGTGAATGAGTCAAAAATGCCACAAAAACGCACAAAGAATGGTACCCGGGGAAGACTACTCCTCCCATCATCCGACCGTCGCTCCCGCTGATAACAGAGGAGCAGGCGCAGCTGAGGGGAGAAGTAGTCTCCTCAGCTGGCGTCTGGGCGCGGAGTTTAAAAAAAAAAAAAGAAAAAAAGTAAAATCCTATATTAAAATAAAAAACCCTTATTCTCACCTGTCCACCGTCCTCCCGATGTCCCACAGCAACCTGATCACCCGGCAATACACCGACAGGAGTTTGATCGCTGAGGATCAGCCGAGAGCTCCGGGACCTCACTTTACGGCACCGGTGCTATGTGGGAATTTTCCCACACAACACTGATGCAGCAAATGAGGTCACCGGGGCTGATCAGCTGATCTCCAGCTGATGAACTCAGCCAGCAGCACAGCGATGTACACTGACAGGAGTGATTACACTCCTGTCAGTGTATAGTGCTGTCTTCTACAGCTGATTGCTGATGTGGATGCTGTAGAAGTGACCCGGATCGCCGTGGCATACTGGGATTACGTCATGACGGCGGACAGGTGAGGGATATGGTTGTCTTTTATTTTATTACAGGAGACGAGGGATTCAGGGAATAGGCGTTAGGGGAGTATACAGTGTTTATTTTTAAATAAATTATTAAAACCGTGTGGAATTTTATTTCAATAAAAGACTTTATTCTGGCAGTGTTTTTATTGAAAAGGCGTCAAAAACCTTACTACGCGGTTAGTAATGGGAGCGTTTTATGGACGCCCTCCATTACTAAACTGGGCTTCATGTCAGCCGCCAATACAAGACTGACATGAACCCCAAGCTTATTACCCCACTCGCCAATGCTACACTGCAGTGGGAAGAGCGGGGGCTAAGCGCCAGAATTAGCGCATCTTATGGATGCACCATTTCTGGGACTGCTGAGAGTTGGTATTAGCTGCGGAGGGGGCTAGTATCCATGGCTCCTTCCCTGGCTATGAATATCAGCCAGCAGCTGTCTGCTTAGCCTTTTCTGGTTAGATTTTATATGGGGACCCTATGTCAATTTTTTTGGCGGGGTCCCCCTGTAATCTAGCCAGTAAACGCTAAGCAAACAGCTGTGGGCTGTTATTAATAGCTAGGGAACATTTTTGGCTAATGGTCTCTTCCCAGGCTACTAATATCAGCTCCCAGCTGTCTGCTTTCCCTCTGCTGGTTATGAAAAGGACGCGGGAGCCCACACCATTTTATTAATTTTAGCCCATGTTCCCACAATCCGGACGTAACAGCACTTTGGACGCAGCATATCTTTGCCGTGTCCAAAACACTCCATTCTATTGAATGCAGGTAAATCCACATGGTTCACTGAACCATGTGGATTTACCGCATTCAATACATTCTAGTGGTCAAATTTCTTTTGCGGAGACTAGCGACTTTACAAGAGAATTTGACATGCTGTGGTCCTGAAAGACGTGCCGCATGTCAGTTTCCGCGGGTTTTCTGCAGTCTCAGATGCACGCATAGAGGACATGGGATTTCTAGAAATAACATCCACTATGCTGTTACATCTAGACACTGTAGGTTTGACGCTGCATAAACACGCAGCATCAAACCTGCAGCGGCTCCTGATCGTGGCCACGTACCCCAAACTCACCCACAGCATGTCAATTTCTGTAGTGGAGTCGCTAGTCACCGCTGCAGATTTTGACTGATTGAAGTGTCATTATATGCGTTGGTTCCGCATGTATTGACAACAAAAGTGCGACATTAGAACACAGCGTTTTGGACGCAGCAAAAATACGCTGCATCCAAAGCTCTGCTGGTTGCTGATCGTGGGGACATAGCGGCTAATGAAACAGCTGAGAGCTGTTATTAATAGCCAGGGAACATGTTGGCTTAATGCCACCTTCCTAGGCTAAAAATAGCAGCTCTCAGCTGCCCCAGAAATGACATGAGTGGGAATGCTAATGAGATTGTGTTTATGGGATTAGCTGACACCTAGCTCTTTTGTTTAGTGATGACAATGTGTCAATCAGACCCTTTCATTACTAAAACTAATTAAAGTAAAGAGTTAAATAAACACATGCACAGAGTAAAGCACTTTATCTGAAATACAACAGACATTCTTTACTCATTTAAATAAACCAATATACTCACCCCAGTTCTGACGGTAATACAAGGGTTAAAGCGATGTCCCACTTTTTTTCCAAATCTCTTTATTTAGCTCCAAAAAGCATTCATTGATGTACAAAAATAGCCATGACCGCTTGGTATCTGTTGATGACAACAGTGGCTGTCATGACAGTGCGCTGCTGAAAACCAGCCAGTGCCTGAGATTCATAGGAGACCGTGATTTGTGCTATATTCTGCAATATTATGGTATTGCAGAATGTAGCATAAGGCTATGTGCCCACGATCCGGAGTTGCTGCGGGTTTGACGCTGCAGACTTATGCAGCACCAAACTTGCAGCGACCAGATGTTACAGCATAGAGGATGGGATTTGTAGAAATCCCATGTACACTATGCATCTGTGGCACACCCGCGGAAACTGACATGCGGCGCGTTTTTCCAGACCGTAGCATGCCAATTTCTCTTGTGGGTCCGCAGACAGCCTTTCTCCATAGACCTAACCTCTATGAGGAAAGTCTACATGTCAAAAAAAAGAAAGAATATGGTGCCGATCATTTTATGCAAATTCCGCTGTGTTGGGACTGCAGCAGGCTCCGGACAGTGCGCACATACCCTAAGTCAGGGGTCATCAAACTAAGACCCGCGGGCCACATGCGGCCCGCGGAGGATTTTTATCCGGCCCGCCGGGCTGTGGGCAGAGGGGAGCGGTGTCAGCGCCCGCCCTTCTCCCTGGTTTCTCAGAGCCCCGGCAGCCGGATACTTACCTCTCCCCGTGCCTCTGCAGATCCGCTGTCTTCCTGGTCTGCGCTCCCTGTGACGTCTCAGGTCAGAGGGTGCGGTGACGTCTTTACACCGCGCCCTCCCCTGAGCCGTCACAGGCAGTGCAGAGCGGGAAAACGCCGGAGACGCTGGAGTACAGACCTGAGCAGCGGCAGCAGGCAAGGAGGGAGGTGAGTATTTTTTTTTTTTTTTTTAATGTATGGAGGCATGGGACATAATATTAGGGGTGACATCCTGCATGTGGCATTATATGGGGGGGGGGGGGGGGTGTGACATCCTGAATGGGGCATTATAAGGGGGGGTGACATCCAGCATGGGGCATTATATGGGGGGGGGGTGACATCCAGCATGGGGCATTATAAGGGGGAGTGATATCCTGCATGGGTCATTATATGGGGGTGATGACATCCTGAATGGGGCATTATATGGGGGGGTGACATCCTGAATGGGGCATTATATGGGGGGGGGGGGGTGACATCCTGAATGGGGCATTATAAAGACAGGGGAGTGATATCCTGCATGGGTCATTATATGGGGGGGTGACATCCAGCATGGGGCATTATATGGGGGGGGTGACATCCTGAATGGGGCATTATAAAGACGGGGGAGTGATATCCTGAATGGGTCATTATATGGGGGAGGGGTGACATCCTGCATGGGGCATTATATGGGGGGGGGGCGTGACATCCAGCATGGGGCATTATAAAGACAGGGGAGTGATATCCTGCATGGGTCATTATATGGGGGGGGGGGGGGGGGGTGACATCCTGAATGGGGCATTATAAAGACAGGGGAGTGATATCTTGCACGGGGCATTATATGGTGGGAGAAAGGGAAATCCTGCATGGGGCATAATAAGGGGGGGGGGGGGGGGACAGCCTGCATAGGGCATTATAAGGGGGAATCCGCCTGCCTATTGGGGACATTTACTTGCCTATTGTGGATATTTACCTGCCTATTGGGGACCTATGCTGCCTATTTGGGACATTTACCTGCCTATTGGGGACCTATGTTGACTATTGGGAACATTTACCTGCCTATTGGGGACCTATGTTGCCTATTGGGAACATTTACCTGCCTATTGGGAACCTATGCTGCCTATTGGGGACATTTACCTGCCTATTGGGGACATTTACCTGCCTATTGGGGACCTATGCTGCCTATTGGGGACATTTACCTGCCTATTGGGGACATTTACCTGCCCATTGAGGACCTATGCTGCCTATTGGGGATATTTACCTGCCTATTGAGGACCTATGCTGCCTATTGGGGACATTTACCTGCCTATTGAGGACCTATGCTGCCTATTGGGTACAGTTACCTACCTATTGAAATACCGGTTGATTTAACTTTACTTGTTCTTCATTTTAAATATTGTATTTGTTCCTGTATTGTTTTTTTTTACTACAAAATAAGATATGTGCAGTGTGCATAGGAATTTGTTCATAGTTTTTTTTAAAAACTATATTCCGGCCCTCCAATGGTCTGAGGGACTGTGAACTGGCCCCCTGTTTAAAAAGTTTGAGGACCCCTGCCCTAAGTGATCAGACAACTGAAGGTTCAAATCCCCAAATCTGGCCCCCGACATCAAAACCACCACTCCTATGCAGGGCCCATTATTCTGCATGGGGGACTATGTGGGGCCCATTATACTGCATACTGGTTGGCCCACGACTTTGTCCAAGTTTTTCATTTTGCCACTGCATGTTTAATTTTGACATCCCTGCCCTAATAGAATATAAAATATAATATATTATATAATCTAATCTAATATTTTTTTTTCCTGGAGAATTATATTGTCAGATCAAATTTACTGCATAATGAATGCTGTAAAAACAAAACCCCAAAAATTTGCGTATTTTCCAGTACATCACATGGTAAAATGAACTGCGTCACTCAAACCTACAACTCATCCCGCCCTTTAAAGGCTGTGTTGCCTGAAAAATAAAAAAAAAGTTACGGGGAATTGCCATGTTGAGAAATGGTTAAAATAAACACAGTGGATACTGATACTGGATGCAAATCCCATGAACGAAACCCAGAAACTCACAAAACACCGGGGAAAACTTTAATAAAACTCTGAACTAGTGATGTGGGAATGTTCTATTAAATGGCATCCGCTGAACCGCATGGCGGCCCATCTAATATGGACCTGCAGACGGACACGCTGCTCCTTCTAGTGGCTTAGGGTAACAAGCGATCCTATACATTTCCAGAAAGAACAAAGGAATGGCCCAAGTTCTAATTAAAGACACTGCAGAATTGTTACGTTGAGGTGAAGAAGTAATTACTAAAATACAAGCAGCCCCACCACCACCTCGTGTAGCACCCAGGACAGTTTCCCTATAGACTACACAACGATGTGTCTTGCAACATGAAGACTGCAACATTACATTTAAAAAGGGAATCTTTTGGGAGGTTTGCACCAAATAATATAAGAGCAGCATGATGAAGGGGCACAGACCCTGATTCCAGCGATGTATCACTTGCTGGGCTGCTTGCTGCAGTTTTGATAAAATCAGTTTTTCCTGCTGCAGAGCTCTGTATAACCCCGCCCACACCACTGATAGAAATCTGCCTATGTACACTGTGCATAGGCAGAAAGCTGTTAATCAGTGGTGGGGGCGGGGTTACACAGAGCTAATGAATATGGAGGAATACATGGCAGCAGGTTTATCAGGTCCTCTAGTGATAATCTCCTGCTGATAAAAATGATTTTATCAAAACTATAGCCAGCTGCCTAGTAAGAGACGCATTGCTGGAATCAGGGTCTCTGCCCCTTCATCATGCTGCTCTCAGATTAGGTGGAAAAAAAACTTTTGTCTGTTCTCCGAATTTTTTTTTACATTGAGTTGCACACAGAATATAACAGTGGTTGTACTCTCCTTTGCGGAGATATTAGCAATCAAAGTAGTGGCACATCAGGAGACATGTTTAGTACAGTCTATGTGGGTGTTTTTCAATGGGAGTGTGCACTTCTTCTTGTATCAGATGCTACCTAATAACACCCACTTGGACTTAAATGTATGTTCCCATCTCCAACATCCTATCCCAATGTATAGTAGGTGTAATAATAAAAATATTAGCAAATACCTTTAATTAGATATGTAGTATAGTTATTCTGATTAGCTATGTCACTTACCCTATGCTATGCGCAGGGCATTGCAGTAGCTTAGGTATCCATAGTTACAACTACTCATATAGTGATAGTTAGTTAGTGGTCACAACCATGGATACTTAAGCTACTGCAATGCCCAGCACAAGGGTTAAGTGACATACCTAATCAGAAGAACTATACTACATTTCTAATTGGAGGTATTTGCTAATATTACTACACTCGCTACATATTGGAATAGGATCTTGGCGATGGGAATACCACTTTAACAAAAGTGAAGTCATTATGTGTCAATACTTTGCTAATGTTTCTGCAAAGGAGAGGCAAAATTAAAAAAAAAATGACTGTGTTCAGTTCAACATGTAAGTTTGGTGAAGGGTTCTCTTTAAGGGGAATGACTGCTCAGCTGTCTCTGAGGTCCCATAGAGAATGAATGGGGCGGCGGTGAGCGTGCTCTGTTCTGTAGGGTGGTCTGGGAATTAGTGGGGGTCCCAGAGGTCAGATATTTCCACTGTCCTCCTATTGACAGTTTCCATAACATTTATATGTTTCATTAAATACAGAATTAAGATGAGTGAAAAAAAAAAAGTGACTGTGCATTTACGCTACTGATGGCAGCGGTAAGGGCAGAGATTTACATCGGTATTTCTTCTGAGCCGATCAGGCGTCCACCGTCCCGGACCCCACATGTGCATCCGGCACCTAAACCAGCAAAAATGCGGCCCGTGGTGACGAGAAAGCCGCGTTCACGCTCCACTGGTAAGATGTCGTCACACAAGTGACGCCAGAAAGGAACAATTTCTACTTAGTAAAACACATTTCGTAACAGTCGGCTGAACCCACTAATTTAGGCAGGACCAGACAATGACTTTCAGGAGGCGCATGTTGAATTTAGACACATGTAAGCCTATATTTCAAACACACTTGGTCAAAGGACAGTGAGTTCATAAGTATTCCCAGCATAATGGCCCATTTAGATTGGCCGATGTAGGCCCGTTGGTGAGCATCAATGACTATATACAGGTCGATCAGTGCTTATTTAGTGGCCTATATTCACCAGCCAATGATAACTGATACAAGTTGATCGTACGCTGTCCCCACCAAAAATATAATATATACATTTTTATGCCGGCATGAATCTGATCAACTCAAACTAGTAATTTCCTCATTCTTTCTGTATTCTCCAGCATGTTTCCATGGGTTAATAATAGCAAAAAGGCATGTTCAAATTAGCTGGAACCAATAAAAATTGCATGGTCAGAACCGCACACCTTAGATGGGCAGCACGGTGGCTCAGTGGTTAGCAGTCCTGGGTAGGGATGAACATGGAAATTCGGGTTAAGGTACCAAACTCGATCTTTAGTCCAAAGTTCAGTTCAGGTACCAGAACTGTACTCGAACCAGAACCCAAACCTCACTGAAAACAATGGAGACCCGAATTTTGGATCTGAAAAAAAATTCTCTCTCTCTCTGCAACGGACTTCCGGGAGAAATCTGTATTCGGCGTTTAGCACCAGACACCAACAGTCCGGTACAAACCACAATCTTTTAAGTTCGGGTTCGCTCATCTCTAGTGCCCACCAAGGATATGAGTCCTTGGGTGGGCTCATATCCCACCAAGGACAACATCTGCAAGGAGTTTGTATGTTCTCCCCGTGTCTGCGTGAGTTTCCTCCGGGTTCTCCGGTTCCTCCCACATTCCAAAGACATACTGATAGAGAATGTAGATTGTGAGCCCCAATGGGGACAGTGATGATGATGTCTGTAAAGCGCTGTGGAATTAGCTGTATAAGTGAGTAAAATAAATAAAGTAAATGGCTGTTGGCTGAACAATGCTTCGGCTGATCTCAGACCTTTCTCTCCCGTACACAAGGACGCTCATTCGGCCGAGTGCTCCTGTGTTCTCTATGAGAGAGCAGCGGACTGACATGTTCGGCAGTAGCCAAACCAGTCGATATCAGCAGGTGCAGGAGACAGTCTAATGTGAATGGAGGTCTTAGGCTACATTCACACGTTCAGTATTTGGTCAGTATTTGACATCAGTATTTGCAACCAAAACCAGGAGTGGGTGATAAATGCAGTAGTGGTGACGTGTTTCTATTATACTTTTCCTCTGATTGTTCCACTTGTGATTTTAGCTTACAAATACTGAATGTGTGACCTTAGCCTTAAACTGAATTTCCCCTGGCCAACCATGGCTACTAAATGACCACTTATCTAAGCCGACCAGCGGCCAATTTACTGGCCTGTTGGGACAGGACAATCGTACTTGTATGTGCACAAATCAATTGATCATTGTCAAGAACCAGTGATTTTTAAGCAAGTCTAAAAATCATTTCACCTAACGAATGAGCGCTCGGCTCGATTATTGGGTGACTGACAGCCAGTTTAGACACCCCAAAAATCAAGAAATGACTGTATGCAAAACAATTTAATCACCTGCGGGGAGGGCCAGTCCGATGGGCATCGCTGGTCTTGGTCCGGCACCTCCCTTCTTTCTACGCTGTCATTCTTATGTGCTTAGTGTGGATGATGCGTCCCTCCGTCAGACACAGTGTCCCTGGCATCGCACTCCTGCGCAGGCATACGTCTCTACCCTGACGAGGGCAGAGTACAGAACTGCAGTGTACAGGCGCCGGAGGCTCCTTGACCTTTCCTGGCACCTGCACACTGCAGTACTTTGCTCTGCCCTCGTCAGGGCAGAGCCGTATGCCTGCGCAGGAGCGCGATGCCGGGGAGACTGTGTGGATGAAGTAGGAAGTGTCATCCACACAAAGCAGCAGAGGAGGAGGATGGCATCACAAGAAGAAGGGAGGCGTCGGACTAAGACCAGCAATGCCCATTGGACCGGACCTCCCCCCATAGGGACAGGCTTCCCATGCCTCTACATTACTCCTGGATGTGCTTATACTTGTCTACTACCTTGTTGGATGATACCTCCAACCTACTAACTGTGGGATCCTTCTATTTACTTCTCCTTTTTAGTAATGGGCTTTTACTGACTGTTTTAAAAAATTTAAATAAGTAGTGTTTTCATTTGCATCTATACTTCGTATTTCATGATTGGATTGCTTTAGATTGAAGTATTGCATTTAATAGGCCCTCCTACTTCGTTGGAATATTTTGAAAGACAAGTAGCAGCGATCAGCCGTCATAAATATCTTAGGCTATAAAAAAACAAAACAAATCATTTCGATGTTGGGGGAGCAGGAGAAAAGCTCGGTGAGCAGCAGACGGGGAGCCGGACCGCGCACACCTCTCAGCTGCTTCTGCACAAACATATCACATTAGACAGCAGTGACAGATGGAGACGTGGAGGAGCCAGCGCTGACATACTGCATGTAATCATTCACCAGACGTGACCCTTATAAGCTCATCTATAAAACTGTATTAGGTTATCTAAAGCTAGAAGCAAACCTGCAGCAATAAAAGTGACATTACCCGGCTGACACGGCTCGCTGGTCCCGGGGCTAAGTGCAACGTGTAGAGAGCAATAGAGGAAACCAGTCAGACAATATTGCCTTAAATTTAGCAAGAGTGCAGGTAAACTGATGCCGTGGTGTAATGCACGGCAGGAAGAAAGCCGAAAAATTAATAAACTACCTACTGGGAGCTGCGACATAGCGGGTTCTCTGGTGGGCACAATGGTACAGGATTTCCGTTGTGGACTTATTGCTTGCACTGATCTGTTCAGTTCTTGTGGCTGCCACCTTTCCAGGTCCACATCTTATTATTTACTGGCCCGACAGTCTGCTGACCCAAAATAACAGCCTGATAGGAATAGGTGAGCCTGTTAGTTCAGGTCAGGAGACCTAAGGTCGGGAACAACATTGCGGAGGCATCATGGACTGAATAATATAGCAGCTATAAGTATTAATTTGGCCTAAAGGTCACCACATACCTTAGATGAGCGGCGGCTGACCATCTGATGTGTATGGGGATGTCCTGACTGTCCCGACAGATTATGTCAAAGAACAGAATGATCGGCCATTGGGATTGCAACAGTTGATCCTTCTGTTTTCTTCTCTCTCCCTGATGAAAACAGGTGAACACTCAATCGAGCCGAGCACTTTACCAGTGGGCACTACAGACGTAGCCCCCCCCGTGAACGTGCCACCACAGTGGGCACTACAGACGTAGCCCCCCCCCCGTGAACGTGCCACCACAGTGGGCACTACAGACGTAGCCCACCCCCCCCCCCGTGAAAGAGCCACCTCAGTGGGCACTACAGACGTAGCCCCCCCCCCCCCCCGTGAACGAGCCACCACAGTGGGCACTACAGACGTAGCCCCCCCCCCCCCGTGAACGTGCCACCACAGTGGGCACTACAGACGTAGCCCCCCCCCCCCCGTGAACGTGCCACCACAGTGGGCACTACAGACGTAGCCCCCCCCCCCCCCCCCCGTGAACGTGCCACCACAGTGGGCACTACAGATGTAGCCCCCCCGAGAACGTGCCAGTGTGCAGTGGGCACTACAGACGTAGTTCCCGAGAACGTGCCAGTGTGCAGTGGGCACTATAGACGTAGTTCCCGAGAAGGTGCCAGTGTACAGTGGGCACTATAGACGTAGTTCCCGAGAAGGTGCCAGTGTACAGTGGGCACTATAGACGTAGTTCCAGAGAAGGTGCCAGTGTACAGTGGGCACTATAGACGTAGTTCCCGAGAACGTGCCAGTGTAGTGGGCACTATAGACGTAGCCCCCATGAACGTGCCAGTGTAGTGGGCACTATAGACGTAGCCCCCATGAACGTGCCACTGTAGTGGGCACTATAGACGTAGCCCCCATGAACGTGCCACTGTAGTGGGCACTATAGATGTAGCCCCCATGAACGTGCCACTGTAGTGGGCACTATAGATGTAGCCCCCATGAACATGCCACTGTAGTGGGCACTATAGATGTAGCCCCCATGAACATGCCACTGTAGTGGGCACTATAGATGTAGCCCCCATGAACATGCCACTGTAGTGGGCACTATAGATGTAGCCCCCATGAACATGCCACTGTAGTGGGCACTATAGATGTAGCCCCCATGAACATGCCACTGTAGTGGGCACTATAGATGTAGCCCCCATGAACATGCCACTGCAGTGGGCACTATAGATGTAGCCCCCATGAACATGCCACTGTAGTGGGCACTATAGATGTAGCCCCCATGAACATGCCACTGTAGTGGGCACTATAGATGTAGCCCCCATGAACATGCCACTGTAGTGGGCACTATAGATGTAGCCCCCATGAACATACCATTTCAGTGGGTACAATGGCATGTTCTATTGCACGCTGTATTATGGAGAGCTTTTGGGTACATAATTGTGACCCTCAGGGACCAAGCCCAAGCTATGACAGATTACTACCCAGGTTGTGTTCACACAGTTTCCCTCATTAGTTTTTAGAGCTAAAAACCCAGACTTTTGTTTGGACAGTTTTTATTTTAAAAACTGAAAGAAAAAAAACCCACTCAGTTTGAACCTACCCTAAGGGCATGTGCCCACGTCTTTAAAATGCCTTTCCAGGCGAAACGGTTTTACTAAAAAGTCAGTGGGTTTTTTTTCGCCCGGGAACGTCTTCGCTGATGATTTTGCCGTCCTTTTTTGCAGCGCCGCTGCCAGTGTCTTTTTCCTATGATTTCAACCATAAAAGAGCTAGAGGCCTCCACATGACGCCGCCTGAAGAAAGAGGTTACTTCTTTTAGACACTTTGCAGTGAGTGGATAACATTTGTAAAAATCACATCCACTTTTTTTTCCCAACAAATTTGGATGGTGACTCCGCAGCATATCCACCCAGTGTGAACAACGACATGGGATAGAGTCACAACCTACAGCTCTGATGCAGTTATTTGTGCCAGGAGTAGATACAAAAAGGAAGGAAAAGTAAAGAGGAAAGACTGATTCTTCTGAGTTTTGTTTCCACTTCCGTCTTTGGCTCAAAGAAATGCATAATAAAAACAGCGTATGTAATGCTATATGAACGGTGCGTGCGAGGAGGCGGCCGCAATAAACTGCAGTCAGCTCCTGACAGTTACACACCTGTTGTGGTGTCTCTCTGCAGTCGACCGTGACAAGGTCTAGCAATAACTAAGGGTTGGATTTTTATTTCCTTATGTGGCTGCAAAACAAAAATGTGCAGAAAAATGTCACAAATCCAGATGCATCTGCTCACACCGGAGGGAGATCCGGAGCCGACCGGGAAGCCCGAACTAGAGCCGAGGAGCTCCAGGACACGGCCCGTCCTTTTCAGCCGGACAGTCTCAGGATTTGTGACTTTTGGTGCTAAAAAGTTGCCATAGCTGGTCAAGGACAAAAATAAAGAGCATTTTGTTTTTGCCAAATTCATGAACAGCGCGCATTATTTGATGCAAAAAACATCAACAAATATCACAAGACAAAAAAAGGAAAGGTGACTTTAATACATCGCATATGATTAATCGGGTCTGTGGGGAGACCAGAGTTGTCCAATGCAGCCCCCCCGCCGGCTTCTCCTTGCCCAACTCCAGGTGATTGACAGCTCCTTCTCATGTCTACATAGAGATCTGTCAACCAGCCGGAGCAGTGAGTGTCACCAAGGTGTCAGACTGGTCAGGTCTTCCCCCTACATTCCCCCTGACTCTTCCATCTGCTTTCTCTGGAGTGACCCATATGTGGCCGCCATCCTGTCCCCGGGCTCAGATTCTTGCTGCTCATTATTTGGGCAGGATGAATGTAGTGACAAGTTCTCTTTACAGCTTGTAATCATCTGAGGGTGGGGGTTAATAATTTCCTCTATAATCAGCCACTGTGACTTATCCGGCTTCCACATAGGGGGTGAGCGGTGCCAATGATGTAACAACCCCGTATACGGGCCGAGATGCATGTATGATCAGTGGGAGCAGCACATCTATCCTGTCCATTATTATAGGCCACAGACGCGCCTTGGCCGGTATAGGGGGGGGGGGGGTCTTCTCCCCATCACTCACCTCCGACGCGGATATAAGCGGCACTGGAAAACCCCTCCTGCAGGGAGGTGGTCAGTATATGACACAGGGGCCACCGTAATGTGATATCCGGGGATCCCAATGTGGGATCACTCGCTGCCCGGGAGTGCAGGGGGACCGGACACACTCTGCTGTCTCCATCCACTTCCATGGGGGGCTCTGAGAACAGAGGAGAAGCCGGGAGCTCCCATAGAGGAGAATGGGGAGAGGGGGCCCCCCCACATAACATACAGGGGGCCCCCCGAGTAACATGTCCTGAGGACACCCTATAAGTAACAAGGGACAATAATAAGGCAGTCGCTTCCCAATCATTTCCCAGAGTAACACCGAACACAAATAACAACAGACGCTGCCGGATAACAATAATACAAGTGCACGGCGTTATTGGAAGGCGGACGATCGGCATCAAGCGACAATCGGCCGATATTCCAGCAGTCCAGAGAAGTTGTGACCCAGAAGACGTCACGATAACATGGCCACCCAAGAGCTGAAAGTTGCAGCGCCCGCAGCGGGCGGCACACGGCGCCTCTTCCTGCCTCCACAACTTACCCGAGGCTGCGCCCAGACGCTCCGGTGACCACCGCTAGGATCCCGCGGATTTCAGGGCAGCGTCTCCTGCACCGGGGAGAGACGCGGAGAGCCCGGATTACACACCGCAGACTAGGACTCCCGGGAGCGGCCACTCCTCTGGTCACGTGTGCCCGCGCCCCGCCCACAGCTCAGCGGGAAGAGCGGTGACCCGGCCCCGCCCCCTTACTGTGCAGCCACCAATGCGCAGCCGCGGAGCCCGGGCCGCCGTCCTGTCAGACTGTGACCGCACCGTGCGCACAGGGGGCGGCGGACTGGCGGGAGGGCGGTTAGGTAATAAAGTCCGAGCAGGCGGTGCCATAGTGGGGGCGGTGATGGGGGCAGTGACACTCTGCCGTCACACCCAGGGCTGCAGCTGCTCCTGGAGGAGTCTACGGGGCAGAGTTAAGCACATGACACAATTATCACACCCGAAAGTGACAACAGACCACTGAAAATATACAAAACCCAGAAAAGACCCCCAAAGGGACAGAACAGCCACCCTGGCAACCAGCTGAACTCCAAGGGTCCCGTGCTGGTTGTGCCCCCCAAATAGCACCATAAAAACCACAACCCACACCCCCGACTGCTGCATTGATCTCACAACACGACAAGAACTCCTCATTAGTTTTTTACAAAGTTTTTCAAAAGTAGTAAAATGTGTAAAAAAAACCTATACAAGTTTGTTCTGGATGTAATTGTACCGAGCCGGAGACGTTTGTATCTTACAAGGATCCCACTGTGCGGAATAAACCAGGTCATAGTCTCAGTGCACTTTGACGTGACGATTGACGCTATTTAACCATTTTCTACTATCGGTGAATTACATAGTGCGAGTGCTGCTCAACAACGGCCATTCACCCCCATAACTGGATGCCAAAAGGTTACCATACCAGCCAGGGGTCTGCTGCCCATGGCGGGGTGTCATAGGAAGACATCAATTTAAAGGGGTATTCCTATCTCCAAGATCCTATACCAATATGTAGTAGGTGTAATAATAATATTAGCACATACCTCCAATTAGAAATTAACAAATGATGGCCCACTTCATATTATTGAGCAAGCCATGGTACCTGGTCGAATTCACCTGACCATGGCAAGAAGATTGCCTATTCAGACAAGCATAGAAAAACTGGAGGAGACATGAGTACAAGGCATACAAAAATTGGTTATTAATAGAAGAATAATATATAAAAATACATTCAATAGTACATCATAAATAGCGGGACTCTGGGTGCAAAGTGCCAGACTCCGTGACGTCACATGGAGACACAGGGCTCACCACATATGTACATGCATGCAATGATGGAAAATATAACAAAGTACACAAATTAGGTTTATCATTCTAGCCAGGTTAAGCTCTATCCAGAGCAATCATAGTTTCGGTCAAAGAGTAATCCCTGTATCCATAAGCTCATGGAACTCACCAAGCTGAAGAAAGCCCTAAGCTTGCCAGCGGCAACACGGGGGTGAAGCGGTGGTGCAAACGTGCCTCAATGCGCGTTTCACTGGTCTTTCTCAAGAGGCGCGCATGTAGTATAGTTCTTCTGATTCGCTATGTCACTTACCCCATGTGCAGGGCATTGCAGTAGCTTAGGTATCCATGGTTACAACCACTAAGATCTCTCTGTCACTATATGACGTAACTATGGACACCTAAGCTACTGCGATGCCCTGCACATGGGGTAAGTGACATAGTGAATCAGAAGATAACACAGGCCAGAGCCAGCGAAGAGGGCAATCACGATAACACTTGAGAACCTTACGGGGGTGCAAGTGCCAGCGGCACTGAACTTTATTTGCGCATTCCCAGCTGTGATCCGGAGGTGAGCAATTTCATGTGTGCAGTATTTGGACAATAAAGGACGCCTTATTTAGGAAATGCTGCTGCCCTACATCATATATATATATATATACAGTACAGACCAAAAGTTTGGACACATCTTCTCATTTAAAGATTTTCCTGTATTTTCATGACTATGAAAATTGTACATTCACACTGAAGGCATCAAAACTATGAATCCACATGTGGAATTATATACTTAACAAAAAAGTGTGAAACAACTGAAAATATGTCTTATAATCTAGGTTCTTCAAAGTAGCCACCTTTTGCTTTGATGACTGCTTTGCACACTCTAGGCATTCTCTTGATGTGCTTCAAGAGGTAGTCACCGGAAATGGTCTTCCAACAATCTTGAAGGAGTTCCCAGAGATGCTTAGCACTTGTTGGCCCTTTTGCCATCACTCTGAGGTCCAACTCACGCCAAACCATCTCGATTGGGTTCAGGTCTGGTGACTGTGGAGGCCAGGTCATCTGGCGTAGCACCCCATCACTCTCCTTCTTGGTCAGCTAGTCCTTACACAGCCTGGAGGTGTGTTTGGGGTCATTGTCCTGTTGAAAAATAAATGATGGTCCAACTAAACGCATGGAATAGCATGCCGCTGCAAGATGCTGTGGTAGCCATGCTGGTTCAGTATGCCTTCAATTTTGAATAAATCCCCAACAGTGTCACCAGCAAAGCACCCCCACACCATCACACCTCCTCCTCCATGCTTGAGGGTGGGAACCAGGCATGTAGAGTCCATCCGTTCACCTTTTCTGCGTCGCACAAAGACACGGTGGTTGGAACCAAAGATCTCAAATTTGGATTCATCAGACCAAAGCACAGATTTCCACTGGTCTAATGTCCATTCCTTGTGTTCTTTAGCCCAAACAAGTCTCTTCTGCTTGTTGCCTGTCCTTAGCAGTGGTTTCCTAGCAGCTATTTTACCATGAAGGCCTGCTGCACAAAGTCTCCTCTTAACAGTTGTAGAGATGTGTCTGCTGCTAGAGCTCTGTGTGGCATTGACCTGGTCTGAATGTACAATTTTCAAAGTCATGAAAATGCAGAAAAATCTTTAAATTAGATGGTGTGTCCAAACTTTTGGTCTGTACTGTATATATATATATATATATATATATATATATATATATATATATATATACAGTACAGACCAAAAGTTTGGACACACCTTCTCATTTAAAGATTTTTCTGTATTTTCATGATTGTACATTCACACTGAAGGCATCAAAACTATGAATTAACACATGTGGAATTATATACTTAATAAAAAAGTGTGAAACAACTGAAAATATGCCTTATATTCTAGGTTCTTCAAAGTAGCCACCTTTTGCTTTGATGACTGCTTTGCACACTCTTGGCATTCTCTTGATGAGCTTCAAAAGGTAGTCACCGGAAATGGTTTTCACTTCACAGGTGTGCCCTGTCAGGTTTAATAAGTGGGATTTCTTGCCTTATAAATGGGGTTTGGACCATCAGTTGTGTTGTGCAGAAGTCTGGTGGATACACAGCTGATAGTCCTACTGAATAGACTGTTAGAATTTGTATTATGGCAAGAAAAAAGCAGCTAAGTAAAGAAAAACGAGTGGCCATCATTACTTTAAGAAATAAAGGTCAGTCAATGCGAAAAATTGGGAAAACTTTGAAAGTCTCCTCAAGTGCAGTTGCAAAAACCATCAAGCGCTACAAAGAAACTGACTCACATGAGGACCGCCCCAGGAAAGGAAGACCAAGAGTCACCTCTGCTTCTGAGGATAAGTTTATCCGAGTCACCAGCCTCAGAAATCGCAGGTTAACAGCAACTCAGATTAGAGACCAGGTCAATGCCACACAGAGTTCTAGAAGCAGACACATCTCTACAACAACTGTTAAGAGGAGACTTTGTGCAGCAGGCCTTCATGGTAAAATAGCTGCTAGGAAACCACTGCTAAGGACAGGCAACAAGCAGAAGAGACTTGTTTGGGCTAAAGAACACAAGGAATGGACATTAGACCAATGGAAATCTGTGCTTTGGTCTGATGAGTCCAAATTTGAGATCTTTGGTTCCAACCACCGTGTCTTTGTACGACGCAGAAAAGGTGAACGGATGGACTCTACATGCCTGGTTCCCACCGTGAAGCATGTGGGAGGAGGTGTGATGGTGTGGGGGTGCTTTGCTGGTGACACTGTTGGGGATTTATTCAAAATTGAAGGCATACTGAACCAGCATGGCTACCACAACATCTTGCAGCGGCATGCTATTCCATCCGGTTTACGTTTAGTTGGACCATCATTTATTTTTCAACAGGACAATGACCCCAAACACACCTCCAGGCTGTGTAAGGGCTATTTGACCAAGAAGGATAGTGATGGGGTGCTATGCCAGATGACCTGGCCTCCACAGTCACCAGACCTGAACCCAATCGAGATGGTTTGGGGTGAGCTGGACCGCAGAGTGAAGGCAAAAGGGCCAACAAGTGCTAAGCATCTCTGGAAACTGCTTCAAGATTGTTGGAAGACCATTTCCGGTGACTACATCTTGAAGCACATCAAGAGAATGCCAAGAGTGTGCAAAGCAGTCATCAAAGCAAAAGGTGGCTACTTTGAAGAACCTAGAATATAAGACATATTTTAAGTTGTTTCACACTTTTTTGTTAAGTATATAATTCCACATGTGTTAATTCATAGTTTTGATGCCTTCAGTGTGAATGTACAATTTTCAAAGTCATGAAAATACAGAAAAATCTTTAAATGAGAAGGTGTGTCCAAACTTTTGGTCTGTACTGTATATATATATATATATATATATATATATATATATATATATATATATATATATTTGAAAAAAAATGAAAGGGGAGGCATACTTTTACAATTCGGAAGGTTGTTTGGAGGCACCCATCTTGAGTAATTGTGGTGCTGTTCCACTATCTTTCTTTCAAATATATAAATATATTTTAAAAAAAAAAAAAAATATATATATATATATATATATATATATATTTATTTAGTATCGCCAAGTCTATAAAAGTCTGATCTATCAAAGTATGAAATTAATTAACACATATGGTAAATTTGCAGCTTTTCAGTCACAGGAATTAATCATGGCAATTCCCCAAACATATAGTATAAGTTAGTACCCCAAAATGTTATCCCTTGCTCCCTCCCTACACACAGCAGAAGAGGCGCTGTTATTGCTTCCTATTACTGTATACACAGCACTTGTAATAAACCATCTCTGCCTTCTCTATGGGGAGTCCGGCTGTGTCTGACAGTCGGCTCCTCGCTCGCGCTGCCTCTTAACTACACGTCACTGCGGAGTAACCAGGCTTGCCAACCAGTAAGAAATTCCTGAGCAGTCCGTAGAAATAGGGCACTTTTTTGTTCCGTCTGTGAATTTTTTTTGAAGCTGAAGAAACATACAGATTATTTTGACTAATTATCATCATTTTTACAGAATACAATGAATGCAGCTGATGTCACATATCAGAATTGTGGGCTGTAGACATGTATCACTGTGATTTATTCTGGTTCTACAATGTGTCCGTAAAAAATATAGTCTGTCTGTGATTTTTTGATAAGGCGTCTAGAAAAATAAAATGTTAAGTCGACGACCCTGAGAGTAAGGGGAAGGGAAAACATGGACATTTATAGTCTATGGGCAGATCGGAAGTAGTTAAGTATTAAAAAATATTGAAACAACTAACACAAAACTTTGTTTATTAAATAAAATATTTTATAAAGCACAAGTACACTATCACACCCGCACATATTTGGTATCCCCCCATAACCATCATATGCACTATAAATATATAGTGGGGCAGCACGGTGGCTCAGTGGTTAGCACTGCAGCCTTGCAGTGCTGGGGTCCTGGGTTCAAATCCCACCAAGGACAACATCTGCAAGGAGTTTGTATGTTCTCCCCATGTTTGTGTGGGTTTCCTCCGGGTTCTCTGGTTTCCTCCCACACTCCAAAGACATACTGATAGGGAATGTAGATTGTGAGCCCTTATACAATGATCATTTATTAGTGATGAGCCAGCACTAAAATGCTTGGGAACTCATTCAAGTCAAGCAAATTGGAATGCTCAAGTGCTTGGTCCGAGTAAAGAGCCCAATGTAAGTCTATGGGAAACTCAAGCATTTTTCAGGCGGCTCTCCCTGGCGGTCTGCAGAGGGCCTAAAAATTGCCCAAATCAATGGGAACAGTGCTCAAATGACATGGGAACAGCATGGGGAAGACCCCTGGAAGCATTTCTGACTCCCAGGTCACTGCTGTCAACAAGGTTGTCAGAGGTATTATGCCACTTTTACGGACTCACAATAAAACATACAAAAGCAAAACCTAAATGGATTTTCCTGGGAAATATGTTAAGGAACATCCTTTCCAGGGTAATGACTTGTATATAAGGCAAAATAAATATACAAAAACAAAAATGCTCCTCCACACCTTGGGCTATGTTCACACGTAGCGTTTTTGCACTTTTGCATTGCTTTCAACCAAGACAAATGCATTCACCAGGAAATGTCATTTTAACATTTTACAACCTTATCTGGCCATGTGGTGTGTGACATGGGAACAGCATGGGGAAGACCCCTGGGACTTGGAAGCACCTCTGACTCCCAGGGCACTGCCTAAAACTGTGGTCATCTCATCAGACGTGTTCCTATATTACTGAGGTAATAATACAGACATTTTTGGAAACGTGACAAATCTTAAACTCCATTTAAAATGGGCAAGGTATGTGTCAAGGGACGGGGAAATGGACGTTATGGTGATGGTGATAGTGCACGCAGAGGCCGGGGGCAAAATGAAACTGTGACTGCTGAGGGAGCACAACAAACACCCTAGTCATGTCGAACTACCTTCCTGTCCCAATTGCTAAGGGGCCGCCGAACACCACTATTGAAGCCAGAGCAGTGTGAAAAGGTTGTTGGTAGGATAGCAGATAAAGATTCCAGTCAGTTTGCCACTGTGGCGCCCCTGCTGCGCTTTGGTGCCACAGAACCCAGAAGGGTGCATGGATGGATTTCTCCACAAGAGGCCCTCACTACATTCACACACCTCCACCTTCCACCTCATACCAGCAGAGGGAGCCCTTTAGGGATATATATAGGGAAGGTGGAGCCAGGCAGCTCAGTCTTAGTTTCCAGTTAAGTCTAGTGTTTAGTTACAGTGCAGTGTGCTCTGAAGAGAGAGCAGCACGCAGGCTGCTGTGTGAGGCAAGCTAGGCCTCCAGCAGCCCTGAAGCCTAGTGAGGGCCCCGAGTGTGGTCGACGGCGAGGAGAAAAGGAGAGTGGAACCAAGAGGGCAGAGGAGCATAAGAAGCTCACCCTGTTTTTTTTCCGGACACCGGGTCCGCGCCTACGGGGACTCATTATACCCAGTAAGATAACTGGAATCCCAGGAGGACTACAAGTCCCTGGCAAACCTGAAGCTAGACACCTACAGGACCAGGAACCACGAAGGCCCCGACGTTCCAGGGAAAGTAGTTGCCAACCAGAGGTCCTACTTCAGAGCATCAGGTGAAGTTAAAGCAGGACACATACTCTAGGCTCAGTTGCAGGCTGGCCAGGCATATACACAGAGACACACACGGATCAGGACTTCCCGGGGAGAAGTCCAGAAGTGGGCCCTTCACCTGAAGTACCCTGGACCGTACTTAACAGCTGTACCAGTAAAGGTAACGAAGGAAATCCCCTCTCTCTGTCCGTTACTCCTGCCGTGCCATCGTTCTCTCCCTGCACCACAACATCCAATGCAACCTGTCTCGTTTCATACTGCCCTGAGGCCTGCTCCACCTGTGGGGAGCCGAACCATCTATAGCTGCCCTGACACCTGCCTCAGAGGACTGTTGCAGCGCTGGTGACCTTCACCAGACACCACAGGTGGCGTCACAAACTTTTCTATTCATTTTATTTCTCCCCTTTTTGCACTGACCGCCCTGGGTCACGGACCAGGCCAGCCACCGTGATATTCCCCCCCTGCAAGCAGCCATAAGGCCCGGCTGCCGAGTAGCCCACGGCCCAGGGGGCGAGTCAGATCTTGGCATCACGAACAGGATTGCGTGCCCGTTGCCACTTTGTACTGTGCGCCTTAAGAGACTGTAATACTCACCGTGGTGAAGTTTTCCCGCCATTCCTGAAGTTTTCCCGCCATATCCGCCATTTTTCCTATTGCCGCGCGGGAAGAAGAGGGGTGTAACCGCTGGAAGCGCACGAAGTTGAGGACACGCCCCACCCCTGACGTCGAATCAGGAAGAGTCAGGTCCCGGAAGGAGCCAGAGGACGCTCTGACATCAGACGCGAGCGACGCAAGGTCCTGCAAGAAGACCGTCGCCCGTGGAGCTGCGGCCTACCTGTTGAAGAAGGTAGACTCCGGTTCACTAGGGGGGCGCAACCATGGCCGACAACAAGCAAGCCGCCGGAGCACCGGTTACCGCTCCAGATGCCCAACCTGCGCCCGGCGCTGCACAGGCCAGAGCGGCCGCTCCACCAGCAGGGGTCGTTGATACTTATGGCCCTGCCGTATATCCCTGGAGCGAAGTGGTTCCCCCAGTATAACGGCAAACCGGACACACTGTCCGGATTCAAGAAGAAAATATGCGGCATACTGGACATGTACTCTATGACTGGCAAGCAGAGAGCCGCTGTAATGTTAGGACAATTGACTGGTGCCGCTGAGCGAGAAGTTGAAACCTGGCCAGCCGCAGACCAAGAATCAGTGTCCACCATCTTTAAAAGACTGCAAACAGCGTTTGAAAACTGCACTGAGACAGATCTCCGGATGAGGTTCTACCAGTGTGTCCAGAAACCTGAGGACAGTATCCGGGACTATGCCTGGCGCTTACAGGAGGCCCTGCGGGCCCTGAAACAGGTTAGTCCCGCCAGCATCCATGAGGAAAATAAAATGCTGACAGAACAATTCATCCGGGGGTTGAAGTCCCAGGAAGAGTGCAGAACTGTACTGTGGTGGGCCTTAGACCATCCAGATGCCACCTTTGACACCCTTAAGGACATGGCTATAAAGGGCCTGCAGCCCCTGGAAACAACAGACACTGCTATCCAGCGTTACCAGGGTGGGGCCACTCCAGTGCCCGCAGCACCCACTGCTCCTCCACTGACGGCTGAAACAAGGATGCAAACAGTGCCCCCTAGCGAGCTGGACAGCTTACGCTCTGAAGTGTGCCAGTTAAGTAAAACCCTGGCCACTGTCATGAGCTCCCTGCAGCTACGGACGGAGCCTGAGCCGGAAGGAAGGATCCTGCTAGCCGATAGCCCTGAGGATGTCCCATGGATGAGAAGAAGAAGGAGGACAACGCCACCCCGTAGGAGGACGACGCCACCCCGGAGGAGGACAACGCCACCCCGTGGGAGGACCAACGACCAACAGCGCCCTCCAGAAGACTTCATCTGCTACCGCTGCCATAAAGCAGGCCACACCACGCGGACCTGTCCTTTAAACGAGGAAACCCTGGGGCCGAGGGCCGACACCCAGGAGTAGACCAACCAGGCCCATCAAACTGGTACCGCCGGTTCGTGGGAGGAAGACCTTTCCTGTCCATTGTGCTGGATGGCATCGCGACACCTGCCCTGCTGGACACAGGATCTCAGGTAACCATCATGCCTGATGTCCTCTACAAAAGGTTCTGGTCCATAGACGAACTTCACCCGCCAGATCCAAACCTTTCCATATATGCCTCAAATGGCCTTCCCCTCAACCTAGTCGGGGTTAAGGATGTGGCAGTAAAGGTGGGAAGAGTGGAACTGAAGGACCAGGGACTAATTGTAGTAGAGACTAATCCTGATGATACAGACTTGTATATGATACTTGGCACAAATATTGTTAGTAACTGTTTGGGAGAAGTGTTGTTCTTGCTCCAACAGATGGCTGACACCTCCAGACCAGGGCAGCGGAGGGTGCTCCAGAAGGAGATCCGAGCCCTTATGTACCAGCAACAGGTAAAGCTATCAGGTGGTGAAATCGGTAATGTACGGGTGACAAACCCGATACCCATTGTGATCCCCCCGATGAGTGAGATGCTGATTTGGTGTAGAGCAGCAATAGGTCTCAAAGGACGAAGCTACCAGGTGGTAGTAGAGCCCCTTAGCTCGGAGCATAGACCTACACTCTTGACTGCCAGAGTGGTAGTGGATGTACGCAATGGGAGGGTGCCCGTACGCCTCCTAAACTATGGGGAGGACGAGATTAGATTACCACGCTACGCCACTGTTGCCAAACTGTACACAGTAGATAACAACTCCGTACACACGGCGGAGTCCTTAACCTCACCAGACGAAGTGGAGGATAATGACCCGGAAACCCAGGTGGAGGATTGGTGTCAACAGCTCCATGCTGGGACAGACACCACTCCTGCCCATCAGAAACAGGGTGTACACCGGGTGGTTCAGGAATATGAGCAGGTATTCAGTAAACACCCACTTGACTTTGGGAGGATTAAAGGGGTACAACAGCATATACCCATGGGTGACCATCCACCCATCAAAGAACGTTACAGGCCTATACCACCAGCACACTACCAGAAGGCGAAGGAGATGTTGCACAACATGAAGAAGGCAGGGGTAGTAAGGGATAGCTGTAGTTCCTGGGCAGCTCCCCTGGTCCTAGTCAGGAAAAAGGAAGCATGAGAATGTGTGTAGATTATAGACAGGTAAATCGCATAACACACAAAGATGCATACCCTTTGCCCCGTATAGAGGAATCCCTGGCTGCATTAAAGTCTGCAAATTACTTCTCCACCCTTGACCTCACTAGTGGGTACTGGCACGTAGCTGTTGCTGAGGAGGATCGGGAGAAGACGGCCTTCACTACCCCGATGGGACTCTGCGAGTTCAACAGTATGCCGTTCGGACTCTGTAACGCCCCCGGAACGTTCCAAAGATTGATGGAGTACTGCCTGGGACACCGCAACTTCGAGACTGTACTGCTATACCTGGATGACGTGATAGTGTACTCCAAAACGTACGAGGACCATTTGAAGCACCTGGCAGAGGTATTTGAGTCGCTGTCCCGGTATGGGATGAAACTGAAGCCCTCCAAGTGCCACCTGCTCAAGCGAAAGGTACAGTACCTGGGGCACATCGTCAGTCCAGAAGGAGTAGCACCGGACCTGGAGAAGGTCACTGCCATCCGGAAATGGCCAGAGCCGAAGAGCCTCAAGGAGGTACGTCAGTTCCTGGGACTAGTCGGGTATTACCGGAGGTTTGTGAAGGACTATACCAAGAAAGCGGCGCCTTTGCAAGATCTCCTGGTAGGACAGTCCGGGAGAGGCAGAAACCCCCTGTTCCAGTGGGGTAAGGAGCAAGCTGAATCCTTTGAGGTGATGAAGGAGATCCTGACCGGCGAAGAGATCCTAGCCTACCCTGACTACAGCCAACCATTCCTGCTGTACACTGATGCCAGCAACGAGGGATTAAGAGCTGTGTTAAGTCAGAAGCAGAATGGCCGAGAGAAGGTGATCGCCTATGCAAGCAGGAAGCTCCGCCCGACCAAGAGGAACCCAGAGAACTATAGCAGCTTCAAGTTGGATTTCCTGGCCCTGGTCTGGGCCATCACCGAGCGGTTCAAGCACTACCTAGCCTCCAGTAAGTTCACTGCCTACACTAATAATAACCCCTTGACTCATCTGGAGACAGCCAAGTTAGGAGCCATGGAACAATGATGGATGGCTCCGCTGTCAAACTACCAGTTCACCATTAAGTACCGGGCAGGCTGCAAGAATGCCAACGCCGATGCCCTGTCCAGGATGCCTCACCAGTCGGACACTGAAGAAGAAGTGGATGACCTGGAGGAGATTGAGCTACCTGCCTTCCACGGTAATGGAGTGGTCCACGAGTAACGAGCCTCCAGGAGGCATCGCGGTAAGACGTTAAACCCTTTGCCTCACCACAGCTGGAAGGAGACCCAGGACAGTGACCCAGTTGTCAGCCGTATCAAAGAACTGATAACCCAGGAAGGTTCCTCCCTGAAGAAGGACGCGTCTCCCCAAGCCAAGCAGCTGTGGAATGAGAGAAGCCGGCTGTTCATCTATAGAGAGAAGCTGTGCAGAAGGTATGTCAACCCCAGGACCCATGAGATGGTATGGCAGATTGTAGTGCCTAGGACAGACATCCAGATGGTGTTGGAGGCCTACCACGATCAAGCAGGGCACTTTGGCTGGTAGAAGCTAGAAACCCTGCTGAAAGGTCGGTTTTATTGAGTTGGAATGCGCAGTTCCATAGAGAGATGGTGCTGGGATTGTGGACCCTGTAGCCTCAGAAAAAAAGACTACAGCAGCCAGAAGGCACCCCTGCAACCCATCAAGACAACTCGACTCTTGAGATCGTGGCCCTGGATCATGTCAAGCTGTCACCCAGCAGGTCAGGATATTCCTATGCCCTGACCATGGTGGATCACTACTCCCAGTTCCTGGTGGTAGCCCCCTTCAAGGATCTGACGGCAGAAACTGCGGCGAAGACGTTTCAGGCGTACTTCCGCAGGCCCCATGGATACCCGGAGCAGGTGCTGCCTTTGAAGCCGAATTGTTCAAGGAGTTCTGCAATCTGTACGGGTATAAGAAGATCCGGACTACACCGTACCACCCCCAAACCAATGGGTTATGTGAAAAGATGAATAACATCGTCATCGACCTGTTAAAGATCTTACTGCTAGAAGAAAGAAACCAGTGGCCCGACAAGCTACCTGACCTGGTAGATTTGTACAACCACATACCTGTGAGTTCCACCAATTGTACTCCAGCATATCTCATGCAAGCAAGACCCGGAAAGTTGCCCATGGACCTGGAGCTTGGTGTAGTAGAACCCGAAGCAGATTTGTCCACTGAGGACTGGGACACGACTCGACAGGAGCAGTACAGGAGAGTACAGGCCTGTGTCGAAGACAGTCTGAATAGGGTAAGAGACAAGCAGGAAGCACAGTACAACAAGAGTGCACCAGCAGAACCCTTTTCACCTGGAGAAGTTGTGCTAAAAAGAAAAAGGATAAGCCACAAACTTGACGACCAGTGGGAAAGAGAACCTTACACTGTGTTGAACTCCAGATTCGACAATAGGAAGACCTGCCTAATTAGTAGAGACAGAGGAAGAACAACTGCGACGGTATCAAGAGACCACCTGAAGTTGTGTCCAGGTCTTTTGAAGCCCCAGGAGGTAGTGCCTCTCACCTTACCGGAGGAGCCTAAAGAAGAAGTACTCCACACTGAATTAGGAGATTTCCCGGCAGATTGGCCTTAACTAGGTGGAGCAGTAATAATACCTGTGATGCATTTCTACCAACAGCCAGAAGACCCTCCACAGCAAGTAGAACCTGTAAGTGCCCCAGAAGAGCCTGCTCAAGAAGAATCCCTGGAAGAAGGATCTCCGGCTGGAGCAGAGCAAGAGGGCCCAGCCAATGGTACACTTGCCAGTCCCATAGAGAGGTTAAGGCAGTTTTACAATCTACCCACACGTAGAACTGACAGGGTAGCAGATGGTGCAGACACAGATACCACCCACACTCCCGTACTACGCAGATCAACACGTAGCACCAAAGGCCAGGCCCCTGTCAGGTTCAGTGAATAAGTAGAAATACCTATAGTATAAATAGTTGCCCCTGGGGTATGTTATTCTTGTGTGATTTTCATGTATTTAATTATTGATGTGTTTTGCCTTGCTAATGGACAATTTATGTGACATGGACACTTAGCTTTGCATTTAGTTACCCGTAAGGGTATATATATATAAAGGACTCAGTGGCTGAGGACTGTGAGCAGCCCAAAAACTCTTATGTATGTAGTTGCACTCCCTGGAGTGCCCCTTAGTTGACCACTGAACAAAAACCCGTTTGGCGTGGCCGAAGACGTTGTCCATCACCTGGATCACTTATGCCCTGCAGCCACGCCCAGGGCCTACGTTGACAGTTTTCGGACGGTTCTCTCATGCTACTTATCTACTTTCGGTGAAAAGGACACCAGGTTACGGGACTTGCTGTAACCTTATTGTTGTTGTTATTATTGTAATTGTTATTATTATTGTTGTAACCTTTGTTTTACAAAATGCTTCAATCCAGGAGTACTGAGTTTTACTAGGGGGGAATGTGGCGCCCCTGCTGCGCATTGGTGCCACAGAACCCAGAAGGGTGCATGGATGGATTTCTCCACAAGAGGCCCTCACTACATTCACACACCTCCACCTTCCACCTCATATCAGCAGAGGGAGCCCGTTAGGGATATATATAGGGAAGGTGGAGCCAGGCAGCTCAGTCTTAGTTTTCAGTTAAGTCTAGTGTTTAGTTACAGTGCAGTGTGCTCTGAAGAGAGAGCAGCACGCAGGCTGCTGTGTGAGGCAAGCTAGGCCTCCAGCAGCCCTGAAGCCTAGTGAGGGCCCCGAGTGTGGTCGACGGCGAGGAGAAAAGGAGAGTGGAACCAAGGGGGCAAAGGAGCATAGGAAGCTCACCCCGTTATATTTACCGGACACTGGGTCCGCGCCTACAGGGACTCATTATACCCAGTAGGATAACTGGAATCCCAGGAGGACTACAAGTCCCTGGCAAACCTGAAGCTAGACACCTACAGGACCAGGAACCACGAAGGCCCCGACATTCCAGGGAAAGTGGTTGCCAACCAGAGGTCCTACTTCAGAGCATCAGGTGAAGTAAAAGCAGGACACATAGTCTAGGCTCAGTTGCAGGCTGGTCAGGCATATACACAGAGACAGACACGGATCAGGAGGCCCTATATCCACTCCCTGAGGAGAAGTCCAGAAGTGCGCCCTTCACCTGGAGTACCCTGGACCATACTTAACAGCTGTACCAGTAAAGGTAACAAAGCAAATCCCCTGTCTCTGTCCGTTACTCCTGCCGCGCCATTGTTCTCTCCCTGCACCACAACGCCCAGTGCAACCTGCCTCGTTTCATACTGCCCTGAGGCCTGCTCCACCTGTGGGGAGCCGAACCATCTATAGCTGCTCTGACACCTGCCTCAGAGGACTGTTGCAGCGCTGGTGACCTTCACCAGACACCACAGGTGGCGTCACAAACTATTCTATTCATTTTATTTCCCCCCTTTTTGCACTGACCGCCCTGGGTCACGGACCGGGCCAGCCACCATGATATTCCCCCCCTGCAAGCAGCCATAAGGCCCGGCTGCCGAGTACCCCACGGCCCAGGGGGCGAGTCACCACCACCACCACCCTGTGTTCCACATGGTCCAGTCTCAGTAGATGTGAGTCTGGATCACATTATTATTATTATGACTTTATCGCCATTTATTGCATGGCACTTTACATGTGAAAAAGGGGTATACATCGCAAAAACAATTACAATAATCTTGAACAAAAATGTGACAGCGACTGTTACAGGAGAGGAGAGGACCCTGCCCGCGAGGGCTCAGTCTACAAGGCATGGGTGAGGATACAGTAGGTGAGGAGTGAGCTGGTCTTGCAGCGGTATTGTGGAGCGAGGGTTACTGCAGGTTGTACGCATGTCACAAGAGGTGGGTCTTCAGCTTCATATTAAAGGTATCAACAGTAGGCGAGAGTCAGAAATGTTGGGGTAGAGAGTCCCAGAGAAGGGGGATGCATGGGGGAAATCTTGTATTGTGGGAAGAGGAGATAAGAGGGGAGTAGAGAAGGAGATCTTGTGAGGATCGGAGGTTGCGTGCAGGTAAGTACCGGGAGACTAGGTCACAGATGTATGGAGGAGACAGGATGTGGATAGCTTTGCATTCCAAGGTTAGGGTTTTGAACTGGAGTCTCTGGGCAATGGGGAGCCAGTGAAGGGATTGACAGAGAGTAGAGGCCAGGGAATAGAGAGGGGACAGATGGATTAGTCGGGCAACAGGGTTTAGGATAGATTGGAGGAATGCGAGAGTGTTAGAAGGGAGGCCACAGAGCAGGAGGTTGCAGTCGTCGAGAAGGGAGATGATGAGCACATGCATTAGTGTTTTTGTAGATTTGTGGTTGAGGAATGTGCGGATCCGAGAGATTTTTTTCACTTGGAGTCAGCATCTTCCTCACCCTGATCCTCCTTCCTCCCGCTATTCCGAGTGCCATGAGACAACTGATCCCACACTTGGACACTTCGAAGAGCTGTCTTCCATTTATAGATTCTGGCCTCTCGCTCAGTCAGCTTGGAAGTGGAAAGAGCTTGGATATGTGGTTTGAATGAGAGATTAGAGTCCAGGGTTACCCCAAGAGCTGTTCACTTTTCCATCAATAAATTTGGGCCTCTCGACCGGCCAGCTTCGAGCAGGGCAACAGAAAATCACATGTAGCGATTTGAGGAGCCATGGTCACCTGACGGTGACAGTGGGAAAGTGCAAATACTGTCGCAAGAAGTGGATAATGATGAGACACAATGGACAGAAAGTCAGGAGGAGGACCAGGGTGCGGAAGTGGAAAATAAAGTGGTGGACGATGAAGTCACTAACCCAACCTGGCAAGGGGACATGTAGAGCGAGGACAGCAGTACACGGGGGAGAGAGGCAGGAACAAGCAGTGTGGTGGCCACAGACACAATGCGGGCAACTGCTCCCCGCAACACCAACACGACCGAAGTTGCCAGTACAACTGTTAGGTCTTCCCGAGTCTGGATGTTTTTTAAAGACTGCGAGGCCAGCATCAGCAAGAGCACCAAAACTACCAGCCTGACCACCACCAGCATGTTCAGGCACATGACAGCAAAACACCTGACAAGCTGGGCCAAACACCAAGGTCCAGAAACAGTGTCTGCGGATGACACCACTGCCTCTTCCGCTGTTGTGCATGCACGCCAATCCCCTGTCCATGGCACATGCAAAGATTCCTCCCGCCCAGCACCTGTCATTGCAGACTTGCAACCATCACCATCCACGTCCTTGTCCCTTTGCAGCATTCAGTTGTCCCTACCACAGTTCTTGGAATGCAAGCGCAAGTATGCAGCCAGCCCACCCACCCACCTACAGGCCGCAATACTAAACTGCCACATTTCTGGACTGCTTGCACTTGAAATGTTGCCTTTTAGGCTCGTGGAGGCGGCGGCTGGGTGTCCATACTCGGTCCCCAGCCGCCACTATTTCTTCTGGTATCGTCTCCGCCTTCCACAAGCTCGGGTCCCAGAAAATTACCCGTGCCCTTTCCAGAGCACTTACAGTGGGTATGGAAAGTATTCAGACCCCTTTAAATTTTTCACTCTTTGTTTCATTGCAGCCATTTGGTAAATTCTAAAAAGTTCATTTTTTTTCTCCTTAAAGTACACTTTGCACCCCATCTTGACTGAAAAAAACCCAGAAATGTAGAAATTTTTGCAAATTTATTAAAAAAGAAAAACTGAAATATCACATGGTCATAAGTATTCAGACCCTTTGCTCAGTATTGAGTAGAAGAACCCTTTTGAGCTAGTACAGCCATGAGTCTCCTTGGGAATGATGCAACAAGTTTTTCACACCTGGATTTGGGTTCCTCTGCCATTCTTCCTTGCAGATCCTCTCCAGTTCCGTCAGGTTGGATGGACAGCCATTTTCAAGTCTCTCCAGAGATGCTCAATTGGGTTTAAGTCAGGGCTTTGGCTGGGCCAGTCAAGAATGGTCAGAGAGTTGTTCTAAAGCCACTCCTTTGCTATTTTAGCTGTGTGCTTAGGGTCATTGTCTTGTTGGAAGGTGAACCTTCGGCCCAGTCTGAGGTCCAGAGCACTCTGGAAGAGGTTTTCATCCAGGATATTCTGCACTTGGCTGCATTCATGTTTCCTTCAATTGCAACCAGTCGTCTTGTCCCTGCAGCTGAAAAACACCCCCATAGCATGATGCAGCCACCACTATGTTTCACTGTTGGGATTGTATTGGGCAGGTGATGAGCAGTGCCTGGTTTTCTCCACACATACCACTTAGAATTATCACCAAAAAGTTCTATCTTCGTCTCATCAGACCAGAGAATCTTATTTTTCATAGTCTGGGAGTCCTTCATGTGTTTTTGAGCAAACTGTATGCAGGCTTTCATATGTCTTGCACTGAGGAAAGGATTCCGTTGGGCCACTCTGCCATAAAGGCCCGACTGGTGGAGGGCTGCAGTGATAGTTGACTTTGTGGAACTTTCTCCCATGTCCCTACTGCATCTCTGGAGCTCAGCCACAGTGATCTTGGGGTTCTTCTTTACCTCTATCACCAAGGCTCTTCTCCCACGATTGCTCGGTTTGGCTGGCCGGCTAGGTCTAGGAAGACTTCTGATGGTCCCAAACTTCTTCCATTGAAGGCTTGTGGAGGCCACTGTGCTCTTAGGAACCTTGAGCAATCCAGAAATTCTTTTGTAACCTTTGCCAGATCTGTGCCTTGACACATTTCTGTCTCTCAGCTCCTTGGGCAGTTCCTTTGAGCTCATGATTCTCATTTGGTCTGACATGCACTGTGAGCTGTGAGGTCTTATATAGACAGGTGTGTGCCTTTCCAAATCAAGTCCTATCAGTTTAATTAACTTTTTAGAATTTACCAAATGGCTGCAATGAAACAAAGAGTGAAAAATGTAAAGGGGTCTGAATTCTTTCCGTACCTGCTGTAAGTGGGAAGGACTGCCTAACCACAAACACTTGGACAAGTGAATGTGGCCAGGGATGGTACATCTCACTGACACATGTCACTGGGTTAATATTGTGCTCGGTCTCCTAGACAACGACTAAATTATTCATGATGGTTGGATCATCGATCTCCTTAGCTTTGTGTTATTTGGAATGCAAGCGTAAGTATGCAGCCAACCACCCACCCACCCAGAAGCCGCAATACTAATCTGCCACATTTCTGGACTGCTTGCTTGCACTTGAAATGTTGCCTTTTAGACTCATGGAGGCGGAAGCTTTTCACAACCTCATGCCGACAGCGGTCGGGTGTCCATGCTTGGTCCCCAGCCGCCACTATTTCTCCCGGTATCGTCTCCGCCTTCCACAAGCGCGGGTCCCAGAAAATTACCCGTGCCCTCCCCAGTGCACTTACTGGGAAGGAACGCCTAACCACAAACACGTGGACAGGTGAATGTGGCCAGGTACAGTACGGAGCCAGTCCACATTAAAAATGCAGCCATAGAGTGTCCGGGAACCTTCCCACACACTTTTCTTAGCCAGGGCTGCTTCTTGGCAGGGTTGGACGTGCCCACCTGAGAATCCTCGGATGGGCCCTGGCTTCTCCATCAGGAGAGTTCATGATAGCACTAACTTTGCAGCTGCTATGGGGCTCTTGAGCGGGGGAGAAAGGGGGGCCCTCAGAATCAAATCCTCTGGTGGGCCCAATGTTATTCAGTCTGACACTGCTTTTCAGTGAGAGTTGTATTTCACCACAGCCATATTCTTTATCTCGGTGAAAGGACTGGCATAGAGGGAAACCGTATCTACTCCGGGTGTCATTTCTCCCAGGAAGTCCTCTAATGCTGCTTGTCGCATAAGCAATGGCAGCCCATCCAACATCAGCTCGCACTTGTCGGTGGTGCTTCGACACACAAACATCTGTCTTTGCGCCTTTAATTTCATGAATACAGAGTTGGGCAATGGCCTGATCTGCAATGCGGTTTGAGAAGTAACATGCATAGGCACGTCCAATCCACATTTAAAAAGCAGCCATAAAGTGTCCGGGAACCTTCCCAAACACTTTTCTTAGCCACGGCTGCTTCTCAGCAGGGATGGACGGGCCCACCAGAGAACCGGAGACTCCTCCGGTGGGCCCTGGCTTCTCCATCAGGAGAGGTCAAAATGCCGAAGTGAGGTTGTGATGATTATAGAGGCCACCATCTCCTTAGCTTGCTGCTAATACTTTTCTGTGGGAATCAGCTTAGCTCCAACCAGCCTGGAATATTTCCAGTAAACTATGGTACGACGCCATGGTATTAGCACTGCCCCCAGTACCAGAAGCGAAGCCATCCACAATTTCCTTCTCAGGAATTTTATTTGGCAGACTGAGTGGCTGCCCAAATACATTAGTTTCTCACAAAGGAGCTGAACATAGAGTGGCAGTAGGTGCAAGTTTCTCCAGCATGTTAGATATCAGAGGGAGAACAGAGAGGGCAGCACAGTGGCTCAGTGATTAACACTGAAACCTTGCAGCGCTGGGGTCCAGGGTTCAAATCCCACCAAGGACAACATCTACAAGGATTTTGTATGTTATCCCTGTTTTTGTGTGGGTTTCCCCTCAGTAAAAAAGCAGCCATAGAGTGTCCAGGAACCTTCCCACACACTTTTCTTAGCCAGGGCTGCTTCTCGACAGGGTTGGACGGGCCCACCAGAGAACCAGAGAATCCTCCGGTGGGCCCTGGCTTCTCCTTCAGGAGAGTTCATAGTGCTGAGGTGAGGTCATGATGATAATAGAGGCCACCATCTGCTTAGTTTTCTGTTACTTGGAATGCAAGCGCAAGTATGCAGCCAGCCACCCACCTGCCCACAGGCCGCAATACTAATCTGCCACATTTCTGGACAGCTGCTTGCACTTGAAATGTTGCCTTTTAGGCTCATGGAGGTGGAAGCATTCCATAACCTCATTCCGGCGGCGGCCATGTGTCCATACTCGGTCCCCAGTCGCCACTATTTCTCCCGGTATCGACTCCGCCTTCCACAAGCGCGGGTCCCTGAACATTACTGCTGGTACTTTTCTGTGGGAATCTGCTTGCCTCCTACCAGCCTGGAATATTTCCAGTAAACTATGGTACGACGCCATGGTATTAGCACTGCCCCCAGCACCAGTAGCGAAGCCATCCCCAATTTCCTTTTCAGGAATTTTATTTGGTAGACTGAGTGGCTGCCCAAATACATTAGTTTCTCACAAAGGAGCTGAACATAGAGTGGCAGTAGGTGCAAGTTTCTCCAGCCTGTTAGATATCAGAGGGCGAATAGCAGCACATTGGCTCAGTGGTTAGCACTGAAGCCTTGCAGTGCTGGGATCCTGGGTTTAAATCCCAGCAAGGGCATCTGCAAGGATTCTGTATGTTCTCCCTGTGTTTGCATGGGTTTCCACCTCAGTAAAAAAGGAGCCATAGAGTGTCCAGGAACCTTCCCACACACTTTTCTTAGCCAGGACTGCTTCTTGGCAGGGTTGGACGGTCTCACCAGAGAATCCTCCGGTGGGCCCTGGCTTCTCCATCAGGAGAGTTCATGATAGTGCAAACTTTGCAGCTGCTGTGGGGCTCTTGAGCGGGGGAGAAAGGTGGGCCCTCAGAATCAAATCCTCTGGTGGCCCCAATGTTTTTCAGTCTGAAACTGCTTCTCAGTGGGACTTGTATTTCACCACAGCCATATTCTTTAGCTCGGTGAAAGGACTGGCATATAGGGAAACCGTATTTATTCCAGCTGTCATTTCTCCGTCACCAGGTTCCGCTCATTGTCACACATGACCATGCCTGGCTGTATGTTCAGGCAGCAGAATATATGGGCTCCTGTCAGGTATATAGTATTGGACGCAGCAGAATCTATGGGCTCCTGTCAGGTATATATTATTGGAGGCAAGAGAATCCATGGGCTCCTGTCAGGTATATATTATTGGAGGCAGCAGAATCTATGGGCTCCTGTCAGGTATATAGTATTGGAGGCAGCAGAATCTATGGGCTCCTACCAGGTATATATTATTGGAGGCAGCAGAATCTATGGGCTCCTGTCGGGTATATATTATTGGAGGCAGCAGAATCTATGGGCTCCTGTCAGGTATATAGTATTGGAGGCAGCAGAATCTATGGGCTCCTACCAGGTATATATTATTGGAGGCAGCAGAATCTATGGGCTCCTGTCGGGTATATATTATTGGAGGCAGCAGAATCCATGGGCTCCTGTCAAGTATATAGTATTGGAGGCAGCAGAATCCATGGGCTCCTGTCAGGTATATATATATTATTGGAGGCAGGAGAATGTATGGGCTCCTGTCAGGTATATATTATTGGAGGCAGGAGAATGTATGGGCTCCTGTCAGGAATATATTATTGGAGGTAGCAGAATCCATGGGCTCCTGTCAGGTATATAGTATTGGAGGCAGCAGAATCTATGGGCTCCTACCAGGTATATATTATTGGAGGAAGCAGAATCTATGGGCTCCTGTCAGGTATATAGTATTGGAGGCAGCAGAATCCATGGGCTCCTGTCAGGTATGTATTATTGGAGGCAGCAGAATGCATGGGCTCCTGTCAGGTATATAGTATTGGAGGCAGCAGAATCTATGGGCTCCTGTCAGGTATATAGTATTGGAGGCAGCAGAATCTATGGGCTCCTACCAGGTATATATTATTGGAGGCAGCAGAATCTATGGGCTCCTGTCAGGTATATATTATTAGAGGCAAGAGAATCCATGGGCTCCTGTCAGGTATATAGTATTGGAGGCAGCAAAATCTATGGGCTCCTGTCAGGTATATAGTATTGGAGGCAGCAGAATCTATGGGCTCCTATCAGGTATATAGTATTGGAGGCAGGAGAATCTATGGGCTCCTACCAGGTATATATTATTGGAGGCAGGAGAATGTATGGGCTCCTGTCAGGTATATATTATTGGAGGCAGGAGAATCTATGGGCTCCTGTCAGGTATATATTATTGGAGCCAGCAGAATGTATGGGCTCCTACCAGGTATATATTATTGGAGGCAGGAGAATGTATGGGCTCCTGTCAGGTATATATTATTGGAGGCAGGAGAATCTATGGGCTCCTGTCAGGTATATATTATTGGAGGCAGCAGAATCTATGGGCTCCTGTCAGGTATATATTATTGGAGGCAGGAGAATCTATGGGCTCCTGTCAGGTATGTATTATTGGAGGCAGCAGAATCTATGGGCTCCTGTCAGGTATATATTATTGGAGGCAGGAGAATGTATGGGCTCCTGTCAGGTATATATTATTGGAGGCAGCAGAATCCATGGGCTCCTGTCAGGTATATATTATTGGAGGCAGCAGAATCTATGGGCTCCTGTCAGGTATATATTATTGGAGGCAGGAGAATGTATGGGCTCCTGTCAGGTATATATTATTGGAGGCAGGAGAATGTATGGGCTCCTGTCAGGTATATATTATTGGAGGCAGCAGAATCCATGGGCTCCTGTCAGGTATGTATTATTGGAGGCAGCAGAATGCATGGGCTCCTGTCAGGTATATATTATTGGAGGCTGCAGAATCTATGGGCTCCTGTCAGGTATATATTATTGGAGGCAGCAGAATCTATGGGCTCCTGTCAGGTATATATTATTGGAGGCAGGAGAATGTATGGGCTCCTGTCAGGTATATATTATTGGAGGCAGGAGAATGTATGGGCTCCTGTCAGGTATATAGTATTGGAGGCAGCAGAATCCATGGGCTCCTGTCAGGTATGTATTATTGGAGGCAGCAGAATGCATGGGCTCCTGTCAGGTATATAGTATTGGAGGCTGCAGAATCTATGGGCTCCTGTCAGGTATATAGTATTGGAGGCAGCAGAATCTATGGGCTCCTACCAGGTATATATTATTGGAGGCAGCAGAATCTATGGGCTCCTGTCAGGTATATATTATTGGAGGCAAGAGAATCCATGGGCTCCTATCAGGTATATAGTATTGGAAGCAGCAAAATCTATGGGCTCCTGTCAGGTATATAGTATTGGAGGCAGCAGAATCTATGGGCTCCTACCAGGTATATAGTATTGGAGGCATCAGAATCTATGGGCTCCTGTCTGGTATATATTATTGGAGGCAGGAGAATCTATTGGCTTCTGTCAGGTATATATCATTGGAGGCAGCAGAATGTATGGGCTCCTGTCAGGTATATATTATTGGAGGCAGGAGAATGTATGGGCTCCTACCAGGTATATATTATTGGAGGCAGGAGAATGTATGGGCTCCTACCAGGTATATATTATTGGAGGCAGCAGAATCTATGGGCTCCTGTCAGGTATATATTATTGGAGGCAGCAGAATCTATTGGTCCTGTCAGGTATGTATTATTGGAGGCAGCAGAATCTATGGGCTCCTGTCAGGTATATATTATTGGAGGCAGGAGAATGTATGAGCTCCTGTCAGGTACAGTATATATTATTGGAGGCAGCAGAATGTATGGGCTCCTGTCAGGTATATATTATTGGAGGCAGCAGAATGTATGGGCTCCTGTCAGGTATATATTATTGGAGGCAGCAGAATCTATGGGCTCCTGTCAGGTATATATTATTGGAGGCAGCAGAATCTATTGGTCCTGTCAGGTATATATTATTGGAGGCAGCAGAATCTATGGGCTCCTGTCAGGTATATATTATTGGAGGCAGGAGAATGTATGAGCTCCTGTCAGGTACAGTATATATTATTGGAGGCAGCAGAAGGTATGGGCTCCTGTCAGGTATATATTATTGGAGGCAAGAGAATCCATGGGCTCCTGTCAGGTATATAGTATTGGAGGCAGCAAAATCTATGGGCTCCTGTCAGGTATATAGTATTGGAGGCAGCAGAATCTATGGGCTCCTACCAGGTATATAGTATTGGAGGCAGCAGAATCTATGAGCTCCTGTCTGGTATATATTATTGGAGGCAGGAGAATCTATTGGCTTCTGTCAGGTATATATTATTGGAGGCAGCAGAATGTATGGGCTCCTACCAGGTATATATTATTGGAGGCAGGAGAATGTATGGGCTCCTACCAGGTATATATTATTGGAGGCAGCAGAATGTATGGGCTCCTGTCAGGTATATATTATTGGAGGCAGCAGAATCTATGGGTCCTGTCAGGTATATATTATTGGAGGCAGCAGAATCTATGGGCTCCTGTCAGGTATATATTATTGGAGGCAGGAGAATGTATGAGCTCCTGTCAGGTACAGTATATATTATTGGAGGCAGCAGAATGTATGGGCTCCTGTCAGGTATATATTATTGGAGGCAGGAGAATCTATGGGCTCCTGTCAGGTATATATTATTGGAGGCAGCAGAATGTATGGGCTCCTACCAGGTATATATTATTGGAGGCAGGAGAATGTATGGGCTCCAGTCAGGTATATATTATTGGAGGCAGGAGAATCTATGGGCTCCTACCAGGTATATATTATTGGAGGCAGGAGAATGTATGGGCTCCTGTCAGGTATATATTATTGGAGGCAGGAGAATCTATGGGCTCCTGTCAGGTATATATTATTGGAGGCAGCAGAATCTATGGGTCCTGTCAGGTATATATTATTGGAGGCAGCAGAATCTATGGGCTCCTGTCAGGTATATATTATTGGAGGCAGGAGAATGTATGAGCTCCTGTCAGGTACAGTATATATTATTGGAGGCAGCAGAATGTATGGGCTCCTGTCAGGTATATATTATTGGAGGCAGGAGAATCTATGGGCTCCTGTCAGGTATATATTATTGGAGCCAGCAGAATGTATGGGCTCCTACCAGGTATATATTATTGGAGGCAGGAGAATGTATGGGCTCCAGTCAGGTATATATTATTGGAGGCAGGAGAATCTATGGGCTCCTACCAGGTATATATTATTGGAGGCAGGAGAATGTATGGGCTCCTGTCAGGTATATATTATTGGAGGCAGGAGAATCTATGGGCTCCTGTCAGGTATATATTATTGGAGGCAGCAGAATCTATGGGCTCCTGTCAGGTATATATTATTGGAGGCAGCAGAATCTATGGGCTCCTGTCAGGTATATATTATTGGAGGCAGGAGAATGTATGGGCTCCTGTCAGATATATATTATTGGAGGCAGCAGAATCTATGGGCTCCTGTCAGGTATATATTATTGGAGGCAGCAGAATCTATGGGCTCCTGTCAGGTATATATTATTGGAGGCAGGAGAATGTATGGGCTCCTGTCAGGTATATATTATTGGAGGCAGGAGAATGTATGGGCTCCTGTCAGGTATATATTATTGGAGGCAGCAGAATCCATGGGCTCCTGTCAGGTATGTATTATTGGAGCCAGCAGAATCTATGGGCTCCTGTCAGATATATATTATTGGAATCAGGAGAATGTATGGGCTCCTGTCAGGTATATATTATTGGAGGCAGCAGAATCCATGGGCTCCTGTCAGGTGTATATTATTGGAGGCAGGAGAATGTATGGGCTCCTGTCAGGTATATATTATTGGAGGCAGGAGAATGTATGGGCTCCTGTCAGGTATATATTATTGGAGGCAGCAGAATCCATGGGCTCCTGTCAGGTATGTATTATTGGAGCCAGCAGAATCTATGGGCTCCTGTCAGATATATATTATTGGAATCAGGAGAATGTATGGGCTCCTGTCAGGTATATATTATTGGAGGCAGCAGAATCCATGGGCTCCTGTCAGGTGTATATTATTGGAGGCAACAGAATGTATGGGCTCCTGTCAGGTATATATTATTGGAGGGAGCAGAATGTATGGGCATCTGTCAGGTATATATTATTGGAGCCAGCAGAATCTATGGGCTCCTGTCCGATATATATTATTTGATAATCATGCCCATTGCCCAGCTCCCGCCATATGTTGATCGCCAGCCAGATAAAACAAGGCAGCTGGGGGCTGGGATTCGCAGCATGGTAAGGCCCAAGCGTTCTTGGCCCCCCACGCTGAAAATCGCAGCCCGCAGCCACCCCTGAAAATGGCACATTCATCATAGCACCATTTCCAGGTGCTTTACCTGGCTCTTCCAGTGGCCCTGGTGGTGAGTGGCACCCTGGGTAATAATAGGGTTAGTACCAGGTCAGCTTTGTATTATCAGCTGGTACTAAGCCCGAGATTCTGGTTTCACGCCAAATTAGACATAGCCACCATGAATTTCTAGTAAACAGAAAAAAAAAAGACAGAATTTTTTTTTTATTAGAAATAAAACACATTTAGGGACTCCATCTTTAATAAGGAAAAATCCTCACTCCAACGTAATCCATAGGTCTTCTGTCTTCAGCTCTGCTACATCTTTGCCATGAGACGAATATGTCTGCTGACAGATGAGCCGGCACAGAATGACACTGGAGCACTGTTACTGTGTAGTGCCGCACTATGTTGCTTTTTTGTCATTTCATGCAGTGTAGAAATCTTGGGAAAAGTGTGGATTGTGCTCTGGAAGTGATCAGTTATAGCTAACTATGTTATTTTCTGCAGAGATAAGTCCTGCATAGAAGATGTGATATATCGGTCTGCAGCAGATAAAGAACTTCACCTAGAGACATCACTGGTGAGTATGTGTATTACCTATACACAAACACTGACACTATATATAGAGCTCCTGTGTGTAATGTCATTGGTGATCACGGTATTACCTATACACACACACTGACACTATATACAGAGCTCCTGTGCATAATGTCACTGGTGATCACTGTATTACCTATACACACACTGACACTATATACAGAGCTCCTGTGTGTAATGTCACTGGTGATCACTGTATTACCTGTACACTGACACTATATACAGAGCTCCTGTGTGTAATGTCACTGGTGATCACGGTATTACCTATACACACACACTGACACTATATACAGAGCTCCTGTGTGTAATGTCACTGGTGATCACTGTATTACCTATACACACATACTGACACTATATACAGAGCTCCTGTGTGTAATGTCACTGGTGATCACAGTATTACCAATACACACACACTGACACTATATACAGAGCTCCTGTGTGTAATGTCACTGGTGATCACGGTATTACCTATACACACACACTGACACTATATACAGAGCTCCTGTGTGTAATGTCACTGGTGATCCCTGTATTACCTGTACACTGACACTATATACAGAGCTCCTGTGTGTAATGTCATTGGTGATCACTGTATTACCTGTACACTGACACTATATACAGAGCTCCTGTGTGTAATGTCACTGGTGATCCCTGTATTACCTATACACACACACTGACACTATATACAGAGCTCCTGTGTGTAATGTCACTGGTGATCCCTGTATTACCTGTACACTGACACTATATACAGAGCTCCTGTGTTTAATGTCACTGGTGATCACTGTATTACCTGTACACTGACACTATATACAGAGCTCCTGTGTGTAATGTCACTGGTGATCACGGTATTACCTATACACACACACTGACACTATATACAGAGCTCCTGTGTGTAATGTCACTGGTGATCACTGTATTACCTATACACACATACTGACACTATATACAGAGCTCCTGTGTGTAATGTCACTGGTGATCACAGTATTACCAATACACACACACTGACACTATATACAGAGCTCCTGTGTGTAATGTCACTGGTGATCACGGTATTACCTATACACACACACTGACACTATATACAGAGCTCCTGTGCATAATGTCACTGGTGATCACTGTATTACCTATACACACACACTGACACTATATACAGAGCTCCTGTGTGTAATGTCACTGGTGATCACTGTATTACCTGTACACTGACACTATATACAGAGCTCCTGTGTGTAATGTCACTGGTGATCCCTGTATTACCTATACACACACACTGACACTATATACAGAGCTCCTGTGTGTAATGTCACTATTGATCACTGTATTACCTATACACACTCACTGACACTATATACAGAGCTCCTGTGTGTAAGGTCACTGGTGATCACTGTATTACCTATACACACACACTGACACTATATACAGAGCTCCTGTGTGTAATGTCACTAGTGATCACTGTATTACCTGTACACTATATACAGAGCTCCTGTGTATAATGTCACTGATAATCTCTACATTATCTGTACACTGACATTATACACAGAGCTCCTGTGTAGAATGTCACTGATAATCTCTACATTATCTGTACACTGACTCTATATACAGAGCATTTTTACATTTTCATTATCAGTCACTATCTGGTGCCATTATGTGCCATGGTCATGGCGTGGCGGAATTTGTCCCTTGTATGTGGTATTATTCGGACAGTCACTATGTGGTGGTAATATGTGGTCTTCTCATGGTGTGGCAGTATACACTGTGTGCCGAATTATTAGGCAAATGAGTATTTTGATCACATGATACTGTTTATACATGTTGTCCTACTCCAAGCTGCATAGGCTTGAGAGCCAACGACCAGTTAAGTAAATCTGGTGATGTGCATCTCTGTAATGAGGAGGGGTGTTGACTAATGACATCAACACCCTATATAAGGTGTGCTTAATTATTAGGCAACTTCCTTTCCTTTGGCAAAATGGGTCAGAAGAGAAATTTGACGGGCTCTGAAAAGTCCAAAATTGTGAGATGTCTTGCAGAGGGATGCAACAGTCTTGAAATTTCCAAACTTTTTAAGCGTGATCACCGAACAATCAAGTGTTTCATGGCAAATAGCCAACAGGGTCGCAAGAAGTGTGTTGGCCAAAAAAGGCGCAAAATAACTGCCCATTAATTGAGGAAAATCGAGCGAGAAGCTGCCAAGATGCCATTCGCCACCAGTTTTGCCATATTTCAGAGTTGCAACGTTACTGGAGTATCAAAAAGCACAAGGTGTGCGATACTCAGGGACATGGCCAAGGTAAGGAAGGCTGAAAAACGACCACCTTTGAACAAGAAACATAAGATAAAACGTCAAGAATGGGCCAAGAAATATCTTAAGACTGATTTTTCAAATGTTTTATGGACTGATGAAATGAGAGTGACTCTTGATGGGCCAGATCAATGGACCAGAGGCTGGATCAGTAAAGGGCAGAGAGCTCCACTCCGACGCCAGCAAGGTGGAGGTGGGGTACTAGTATGGGCTGGTATCATCAAACATGAACTTGTGGGACCTTTTCGGGTTGAGGATGGAGTGAAGCTCAACTCCCAGACCTACTGCCAGTTTCTGGAAGACAACTTCTTCAAGCAGTGGTACAGGAAGAAGTCCGTATCGTTCAAGAAAAACATGATTTTCATGCAGGACAATGCTCCATGACATGCATCCAACTACTCCACAGCTTGGCTGGCCAGTAAAGGTCTAAAAGAAGAAAAAATAATGACATGGCCCCCTTGTTCACCTGATCTGAACCCCATAGAGAACCTGTGGTCCATCATAAAATGTGAGATCTACAGGGAGGGAAAACAGTACACCTCTCGGAACAGTGTCTGGGAGGCTGTGGTGGCTGCTGCTTGCAATGTTGATCGAAAACAGATCAAGCAACTGACAGAATCTATGGATGGAAGGCTGTTGAGTGTCATCATAAAGAAAAGTGGCTATACTGATCACTAATTTTTTGGGTTTTTGTTTTTGAATGTCAGAAATGTTTATTTCTAAATTTTGTGCACTGATATTGGTTTACCTGGTGGAAATAAACAAGTGAGATGGGATTATATTTGGTTTTTATTAAGTTGCCTAATAATTTGGCACAGTAATAGTTACCTGCACAAACAGATATCCTCCTAAGATAGCCAAATCTAAAAAAAAACTACTCCAACTTCCAAAAATATTAAGCTTGGATATTTATGAGTCTTTTGGGTTGATTGAGAGCATAGATGTTGATCAATAATAAAAATAATCCTCTAAAATACAACTTGCCTAATAATTCTGCACACAGTGTATATACCTTGTACTTGGCAGTATTTGATCACTATGTGGTGGTATGTGTTCTGGTCATGGTGTGGCGGTATTTCTCTCTTCTATATGGTATTTTTAGTCTAGGGATGGTTGTCAGTCATTTGTTTTTTTCGGATATTAAGAATGGGAACATTCTTTATTTGCAATACATATTAAATACTTGGATGTTTAACCTCTCCCTGTGTTGTGACTACTACACAGCAGCAGCGATGCACGTCAGCTCAAGACGCAAAAAATAAGCCGTCACACAGCCCCAGATCCAAAAACATGAGGACACTACGGTGCGCAGAACATGGCATGAAAAGTGTGATTTTTTTTTTCAAACTTATGAATTTGTTTTCACCACTTAGATACCAGTAAAGGTATACATGTTTGGTATCTACAAACTCATACTGACCCGGGGCATCACCCTGTCACGTTGGTTTTTCCATATAGTGAACATGGTGACTAAAAAACCCAATAAACAAACGTGTAATTGCACTTTTTTTGCAATTTTACTGCACTTGGAATTTTTGTTGCCATTTCCCTGTACACTATATGGTAAAATAAATGATTGCATCTGAAAGTACAACTCGTCCCACAAAAAAACTGTCTTTCCTGCTGCTACAGACTTTTATATGACTACAATTTATATTCTGCTGCTTATTCAAACATTTTTGCAGTTTTCAAGACACTTCTTACACTTGCTTGCACCCAGGTTTCATGTGAAAGAGTGTTCTCAAAGCTAAAAATTGTAAAATATCATCTGAGGTCTTCGATTGGACAGGCACTTTTAGAGTCACTCCTTCTGTTGAAGTATGCAATGTCATCTTCTGTTCTGAAAAAAAAACTTTTGTAATTTTGCTGCTGAATGACTGTTAGTGTGTGTTTATTTGTTGTTTTTGGCCTTTCACTAACAATTGAATGGTATTGTATTATAGAGGAGAGGAAAACGTGCAATACAAACTTCCAAAATGCTTACAGAATTCTTTAAGTTTTTCCAGTGGGCCAAGTTTGGTGCTGCTACAATGATGCTGGCTGCTGGGATGCTAGATAGATACAGGTTCAATTTGTGGCACTTATACTTTAAGAGAATGTACCTTGAAAGTATTTATTGTTCTGTTGTGGCACTTTATCACACACTGGTGTGTTCCTCTTTTGTTTCTTTAGTTTATTAGTTATTCATTATATTGGTTATTTATTGGTTAATAAAGTTGATTCATTTTGAAAGAGTTTGTGGACTTATGTTATTCCTATATACGGTAACTGCATGGTGCTGGTGGGCCCCAAGATAGATTTTTTCCTGGTGGGTCCCAGGTACTCCAGTCCAGCGCTGCACCTACAGGAGCTTTTATGATCTCCCATGCTAAATCCATAGGCATTTTTTGCAGCTTTAACATCAACATCCTTCTGGGAAGACTTTCTACAAAATTTTTGATATCAGACAGAGGAAAGGGTCTGGCGCACAATCTCCATTCTAGTTGATCCCTAAGGTGTTGGATGGGGTTCAGGTCAGGGCTCTGTGCGAGTCACCATCACCAAACGCCCCCCAACCATGTCTATATGGCTTGCATGCAGTTGCTCACCCAAGGAGACCTTTGTTATATAGCTCCCATGCACTGTTTTGCTGATGTCAATACCGGAGGAGGTCTGGACTCTGAAGTTATGGAGTTAGCAGAATGTTGGTGACTTTTCTGCCCTCTGCTCCTCAGCACTCGGTGACCCCGCTCTGTAATGTTTCAGGGTCTCCACTTCGTGGCTGCATTCCTTTTCAGTAATATCGCTCACAGGTGATGGTGGAATATTAGGAGGGATGAAATTTTACCAACTGACTTGTTACACTGGTGGCTCCTAAGTACACTGCAATGTAATTGGATGGGCCTAAGATAGGAGATCAAGATGTAGAGAAATACCGTCTTACGCCTTCCAGTTATTCACATCAATAATGTATTAAAGACCTTTAGAACTAAAATCCGAGACATACGATCTTTTATTTTGCAGTATAACATTGTTTACAGTAGATAATATTTCTTGTATTTATCCAGAATTGAAAAAAAAAATTCAAATTTTTATAAAATACAGAAAATACAGAAAAATCCAAATTATTGTCAGCAATGACTTGGACCATGTTCCCGCTTGCAAAAATGCTGCTTTTATTTTTCTGTGTTTTATCCTCAGTAGAAAAATACACAATAGACATCTGTCTGATTATTACATTTTCCACTTCTTTTGATACATTTTGGAGCAGGCTTGACAGTGTTTGTTTGTTTTTTAAGGAAGAATCGCTAGGATTCTGCTCTTAGAAAAACAATTGCATTTGTTACATGCATTTTTCAGGGTCCTCTTTAGAAGCCTACAGAGTAAAAAAATGAACCAAGAAAACACACAGTTCAAAAGTTTCTAAATGTGAACATAGAGTGGGTCGGAATTTGAATGAAATCTCATCCACTTTGCTTGAACTCTAAAATGCAGATTTTCTGCATCAAAAAAAGCATCGGAAAAAAACCCCGAAAAAACATGGCCGTCCAGAATCACATTGCTGCGCTTTCAACTTTTGCATTTATAATATTTTACTGGTTCTATATTGTGTGTTAGTCGCATTTTTATTGTTTTGCTTCGATTCTTCTTATTGTCAGGCTGCCATAAACAAGTCTTGTCAAACCCGACCTTTGCGTTTTTACAGAATTTTCCTGTGCTGTCAAGTTTTTCCTGGTGTAATCAATGAGACGATAACTCTCCTGTGCCCAATGTCTTCATATTCTGTGTATTGTATTTATACAGACCTCATTTTTACAGGAACATGACATTTATGAGGGAAGAGTTATGGTTATCAGTAGAACACTGTTGGGATGTCACAATCTCGATGGAGATAAATATGTTGCATTGTTTATTTTGATAAATCAATGATTCTAAAGAAATTCTTAAAAGGGAATCCGTCACCATGTTTTCTCAATATAAACTAAGTTGTCCACTACTTGGACAACCCCTTCTCATACTCCACGCTTGGCCCCGATAAAATAAGAAAGCCTATACTCACCTCCCGTGCTGGCGCCGTTCCAGTGGTGTCGGCATTCGCGGTATTGGGGCTCCCGTACAGTTGTTATGACACGTGAGCCCAGCGCCCAAGCAGCGCTGGCATCACTGTCCCGCCTTCGGACAAATTGAACATGTAGAGGAAGTCAGAGATCAGCTGCAGCCCGGACATCCTCTTCATGTTCAATTCGACAAAAGGCGGGGACAGTGATGTCAGCGCTGATTGGGCGCCAGGGTCACGTGTCATAACAACTGCACGGGAGGCCCGGTATCCCGAGTGCGACACCGCTGGAACAGTGCCATCATGGGAGGTGAGTATAGGCTTTTTTATTTTATCGGGGCCAAACATTTAGATCAAGAAGAGGTTGTCCTAGTAGTGGACAACCCCTTTAAGCCATCACCTTTAACTGGTCTATTAACGTAGACCATCAACCTGTAGATAAGCCCCCAACTCCTCCTATATGTCCCAAAAATACCTTTATAAGTCTCCCACACCATAGACTAATCAACACGGTCCAATCCGATGGACATCTGTGGTCTGGGGTCTGCACCTCCTCTAACGTCAGAATCAACAGGAAATTAAGCCGGCTCATGGGCATTACAGAACTTTGCTCTGTCCAACTTTTTGGCACAAATATTGCAAAAGACAGAAATAGAAACACATTTTTTTTGCTTTAGCGCAAAAATCACAAATCCCGGGCAGCATTTTAGAAGAATTTGGGGCAAAAATACAGCAAGGCATACAACAAGACAAAAAATAAAAGGGACTTAAAAAACCCCGCAAATGTTGAATCAGGCCCATTGAGTAGTTTCTGGAGAAACCTAGGCCTCGATTCATCATTGTTGTTTCTCCAGTTTTCTGGAGTCATTTCCTTTTTATTTGTGGCTTTAGTGTATGCGCCTTATTCCCTATAAGATTTGTACCATTTTTTAAGTTGTTTTTCTTTTTTATTTTTCCTTGACAACTTTGCTTGTCCAGACAGAATTACAAAATGCGATTTTTACTAAATGTTTTTTTTTTTTTCTTTTGCGCATCGTACTCCAGTCCTTGACTGCAGTAAGGTTTTTGGAAGAGTTTTTAATCTGGAGAATTTTTTTATACAAAACGTGCAACTTTTTAAAGGCATTGTGACTTTTTGCGATAAAAAGTCACAAAAATTTTTAAAGACAAAAATAAAGAACGTTCTGTTCCAAATTCTTGAGCCACGCGTGTCCTTTTTTGAAGGATTTGGTGCAAAAAATGTCAAATGTCAGCAAATGTCATAAGACAAAAAGAAAGAAAAATTACTTCAGTAAATCCATTTCACTCCCTTCATGTCCACATGAAGCAGTGAGATTTTAATGAGTGTCTTGTGTGACCGCCAGCCTTAGAAGCTACATTTTCCACAAGTTCTTTGGGTCATGTGGGACGGTTTTTAGGTGCTGTCTGACGATAATGAGGTTTTGACCCTCGGTGTCTCATCACAGCAGAGTAGAGCAAGCAGAGACAGAGACAGTCATTTCTGCTCTTGCCTGCCCTGTGCACTATGAAGGGGAAACCGTGCATAGATGATTTCTCTGCACAGGGAGACAGCAATTAAATTAAAGAGAAAGAACTGCGCATTCTCGTCTACTGAGCGAATAGCTATACAAAGAAATCAGCAGCATTGGAAGGTAAATAGAAAATGGGGATATTATATTTAGGAGGGTGAACATTTCATTTTTGAAAAATAAGTGTATTTACAGACATTTATGATTTTAGGTTTAGATCACACATTTAAAAAAGTAACCGTTCTTTTCATTTCATAAATCAATAGTACATAAGCGATTTTGTAATATACACTGTGTTCCAAATTATTATGCAAATAATATTTTCTCAGATTTTCCCAAATTACCTATATGAATTGCAGTCATTGTAATTTTCCAGTCAAATAACTATTAGAGTACAATTGAAAGTTTTTTGTACAAACTGCCTATGATAACAGTATATTATTAAAAAAATAAAAAACTCAAACTGCACTCAAAATGCATGTTCCAAATTATTATGCACAGCAGAGTTTTCAACCTTTTCATTTTAATAAAGAACAAAAAAATGGTCATTTTTGAAATTATAAGCATTAGCAGGTTATTACAAACTGAAATCAAACAGTTTTCAACTCAAAACTTTATTCTAGGTGATGTTACATTTGCACATAGGACCCCTTGTTCGAAAGGAGCTTCTGAACTCTCTCGTCCATTGAATTTGTCAGGTTTTGGATGGTTTATGCTTTAATTGTTTTGCATGAGGACAGAATACCCTCCCAGAGCTGTTGCTTATATGTGAACTGCCTCCCGCCATCATAGACACTCCTTTTGATTATGCTCCAGAGGTTCTCAATGGGGTTGAGGTCAGGGGAGCATGGGTGCCACACCATAAGTTTGTCCCCTTTTATGCCCATAGCAGCCAGAGATGCAGATGTGTTATGTGCAGCATGAGACGGGGCATTATCATGCATGAAATGATCTCGATGGTCCAGATGGATGGAGTGGAGGATGGCTGGTTGATGGACACCCCATGCAAACATGGCTACGGCGCTAACAAGGAGGAGGTGGAGTAATGTTTTGGACTGGAATCATGGGGAGAGAGATTGTCGGCCCTTTTAGGATCCCTGAAGGGGTAAAGATGAACTCCATAATGTATGTTGAGTTTCTCAAACAGCACTTCCTTCCATGGTTCAAGAAGAAGAACCGTGCATTCCACAGCAAGATCATTTTCTTGCATGATAATGCCCCGTCTCATGCTGCACATAACACATCTGCATCTCTGGCTGCTATGGGCATAAAAGGGGACAAACTTATGGTGTGGCACCCATGCTCCCCTGACCTCAACCCCATTGAGAACCTCTGGAGCATCATCAAAAGGAGTGTCTATGATGGCGGGAGGCAGTTCACATCCAAGCAACAGCTCTGGGAGGGTATTCTGTCCTCATGCAAAACAATTAAAGCAGAAACCATCCAAAACCTGACAAATTCAATGGACGAGAGAGTTCAGAAGCTCCTTTCGAACAAGCGGTCCTATGTGCAAATGTTACATCACCTAGAATAAAGTTTTGAGTTGAAAACTGTTTGATTTCAGTTTGTAATAACCTGCTAATGCTTATAATTTCAAAAATGAACATTTTTTTGTTCTTTATTAAAATGAAAAGGTTGAAAACTCTGCTGTGCATAATAATTTGGAACATGCATTTTGAGTGCAGTTTGAGTTTTTTATTTTTTTAAAAATATACTGTTATCATAGGCAGTTTGTACAAAAACCTTTCAATTGTACTCTAATAGTTATTTGACTGGAAAATTACAATGACTGCAATTCATATAGGTAATTTGGGAAAATCTGAGAAAATATTATTTGCATAATAATTTGGAACACAGTGTATTTTATTAGAGAAATCCTTTTCTCTCTCCTCCTGGACTGATCACTCGTAATTCATGGATGAAATCTGTTAGGATCACCAGGTGAGCTAGATCTACAGAGCCTCAGGTCCAGGTGGGCACGCAGATCCCGGGCGTTGGTGCAGCAGGCAGGAAGGCACGTGTGGAGCAAAGACTTGGCACTATGGAGACCACAGGAACACAACAGCAATTGAAGGGAGACACGAGTTCAAAGCAGCACCCAGGGAAAGCAGAGAAACCACAGGCATAGTGCAGAAACTAATTTTCAATATGAACAGAGTACAACAAAAGAATATGCTTTACTGCAACCGAAGGGTAAATCCAGGAGGAGAGGATTACAGAATGTTAATCAACAAGGCAGATGGTGATGGTGGAGCACACTAAACAAAGTCTTAATTCTAAGACACAGGTGTGTGTCCGAAAGTGTCTTAAAGGGGTTGTTCGGTCAAAATCGATAAGTCTTCAGTCACCCTGTATGACTGCAGACTTATGAATCCCCCCCCATGTGCACTGCGAGGATTCAAATGATTCTGAGCCGGGACCAGAGGGTATGTATGAGTTATACATACTCCCAGCCAGAGCCCATGAAATTGGCTCTGCCTTGCTCTGTACATTTGTATTGAGCGAGGCCGCACCCCAACTAGCGAGGCGGCCGTCTAGTGGGCATAGCCGACAATGCACTTGTATGGAGCTAGGCCGCACCCACTCTATCGGTTCTGGCTGGGAGTATGTATAACTCATGCACACCCTCTGGTCACGGCTCAGAAACCAGCAAATCCCCGCAGCACACAGTGCGTGCTCTGGGGGGTGGGGGAGGGAATTATAAGTCGATTATTTGGACCGGACAACCCCTTTATATAGGTTTAGACAGATGATACAATCGAGCCACGCTGGGCAACTTGCAAAACCCGATGTGGAGCGCAACAGAGGGCAGCGGACCAAGGGGAGGGAAGCTGAGCCCGCGATACCCAAGTCAGGCGCATGGGTGAGGAGAACAGAATTCAAATTTGGCTTATGTATTTACCTTTATAAGAAAAAAAGAGCAGTGTATTAGGAGCCTGTTTTGCTCATCTTTACTTCATTACATAAGTTATTTTCATAATATTAATTAAACTCCTTATGTCCCATGCACCAGCTGGTGTGCGCTGCCGCTGATCCATTGATGAGGTTGGACCCTTTATTTGCCAGAGACACTGGCATCAATACCATTTGCACGCTGGCAGCCCTGATTATAGTAGATCAACCCCTAAAGCCTACATGGATTATCACATATTTTTCACATTGGTCTGTAACGCTGATGCTTTGTTCTTGTAGTTTGAGCACTGAAAACTATTATGAAAATTTCTCTGAGGAAGTAAAGAATGGCATAAACAGTCTGTAACCCAATGGCACAAAATCTACAGACCATTTCCTCATTCTCTCAATACAGCGGAAGTAAAGATTACGGTAATCCTGACATGAGTCCCAGATAAGTTTTCTCCTATTTTCAGTTACAATCTCAATATTTTGTTCTTGAAAAGTATTTGTTTCTTATACTGTCAAGGATAAGGCGACATTGAAAAGAAGAGCGTTATCATGAGGCCATCGCAAAGAAACAAATCCTAAACCTGCCACATATACTGAGTGTACAAAGTAAAATGGAGCGTACTGTATTTGTATCACAATGTTCCCTTTGTATCTTTGGATCTTCAGCTAGTTTGAGCAAATGTTCTTTTTAGCCAAGGATATCGACGTACTAAAAACTAAAAGGCCATTTACTGCAGTAGCTTAATGTGACATTTATAAATTACTATGAGCAAAAATGCCACTTTTTATAGATATATAGTATGTTATATATTTTTTAACATATGGTATTTCCACCTGTATCATTAATGGTGCTGCAGAGTAGTAGGGACTTCATGTGCAGGTGTAGCTGAGGACATGGCAACATACAGCCACAGACAAGAGCTACTGTATATACAAGGAGAGGGCATTACTATGTAATTATTATGCTTACTTATAAAGCACCATTATATACCACAGCGCTTTGCAGACATTATCATCACTGTCCCCATTGGAGCTCACAATCTAGATTCCCTATCAGTATGTCTTTAGAGTGTGGGAGGAAACTGGAGAACCCCGGGGAAACCCACACAAACTTGGAGAAAACATACAGACTCCTTGCAGATGTTGTACTTGGTGGGATTTAAATCCAGGACCCCAGCTCTGCAAGGCTGCAGTGCTAACCACTGAGCCACCCTGCAGTGCTAACCACTGAGCCACTGAGCTGCCGTAAACAAGTTCTACACTGTTCTCACTTATTGTAGAAGAGATTTGCTCACAGTCATGTGTAAGAGTTTGTGACACTGCCCTGTCTATAAAACTGTAACTTTGCTTTTTCTCAATAAAACCAGTCATTGAATTTTCACATGACTGCAATGTGGGCCACCCCTCCATTCAAATGGGTGCATGTGATGCTCGGGGGAACCAGTCTGCCTTTAGGAACGGTTTTATTCATTTTTCATATTGTCTGGAAATCATCTTTATACCTAACTCAATCTTCTGTAAGTGAAGTAAAAAAGATGCCTACAATCCCAGTATACTGTATCAGGAAAGATCTTTGAACAAATTATTAAACAACATGTATACAAGTGTATCACCCAGGGAGATATAGGGGACTCGGTACCCGGGCCTTTTACCTTGCTTTGGATGTCACGGCAGTCGGCTCCCGGGCCCGTACTCTGGGGTCTCTCTTGAAAAAGGGGTTTTTAGTGTATGGTTTGCTTCGTGATGCCACCTGTGGTTTCCGGTAATGGTTACCGGCGCTGCTGTAGACCTCCGGGGGTGATGAGATGGCAGCTGGGATGTTTCTGCTCCCCACAGGCGGAGCGGACCCCCGGGGCAGAGTTGATGGAAGGGATGCAGGTGAGAGATGGCCAGGTCAGGGGGAATGACGGACACGCACACAGGGGGTTCGCTTCAGTACCTTTACTGGTGTAACGGCAGGTATGGTCCAGGGTACTTGCTAGGAAGGGTGCACTTCAGGACTTCTCCCCAGTGAGCGGGTATAAGGCCTCCTGATCCGTGTCTCCCTCTCTCTAAGCTTCTAGCCAGCCTGGAACTTGGCCTAGCTTCTATGTTGTGTTGCTTTCTCACCTGACCGCTTGGTAGTAGGACCTTTCTTTGGCAACCACTATCCCTGGACACCAGGGCCTTCGTAGTTCCTAGTCCTGTTACTGCTGGTAGCTTCAGGATGACCAGGGGTCTGGAAGCCTCCTGGTATGCCGGTTGTCCCAACTGGGTATAGAGGACCCTGTAGGCGCGGACCCGGTGTCCGGTTTGTGTCTTGGGGTGAGCCTATGATGCTCCTCTGCCACCTCAACTCCTCTCTCCTCTTTGCCTCCGGCCACACTCGGGGTCCTCAATACAGCAGCAGATGTGCTGCTTCTTCACTGGTCTCAGCGCCAGCACACTCTCTCACTTTCTGACTGCCTAACTCCACCCTCCATATATATATATATCCCTAACCGGGCTCCCTCTGGTGGTATGAGGTGGAAGGGTGGAGGTGTCTGTTTGTAATGAGGGCCTCTTGTGGAGAAGTCCATCCATGCACCCTTTTGGGTCCTGTGGTACCTGTAGTAGCAGGGTGCCACACAAGTACCTTTATGAGAATGAAGTGATTAACCAGAGCCAGCATGGGTTTGTAACTAAGTCGTGTCAGACTAACTTAATTTCCTTCTATGACAGAATCAATTGACTGGGTGGATCAGGGCAATGCAGTAGATATAGTATATCTTGACTTCAGCAAAGCATTTGACAAAGTATCTCATAACATCACAACTATGGAATGGACAAGGCAACTGTTATTTGGATTCATAAATGGCTTAGTGATCAGACCCAAATAGAGGTCATAAATGGTTGCACATCCAGTTGGAAGAATGTCTCAAGTGGGGTACCACAAGGCTCTGTCTTGGGTCCTGTGTTGTTCAACATCTTTATCAATGATTTAGATGAAAGAATTGAGGGTAACCTGAAGGAATTTGATGATGACACAAAGCTAGGAGGGATAGCTAATACTAGAGAAGTGAGAGAGGATTAAAAAATATCTAAACAAACTGGAACTGTGGGCAGCAACTAACAGAATGGTTTTTAACAAGGAGAAATGCAAAGTCCTACATCTGGACAAGAAAAATGAAAAAGCATATATAGAATGGGAGGAATAGGGCTAAGCAACGACACATGTGAAAAAGACTTGGGTATACTAATAGATCACAGACTGAACATGAGTCAACAGTGTGATGCAGCAGCAAAAAAGGCAGACACAGTTCTGGGATGTATTAAGAGAAACATAGAGTCTAGATCACATGAACTTATTATCCCCATCTACATCTTCTGGTTAGACCTCATCTGGATTACTCTGTCCAGTTCTTGGCACCACATTTTAAAAAATATATGAAGAAACTGGAACAAATTCAGAGAAGAGCGACGAAAATGGTGACAATGTCCTATGAGGAACGGTTAGAGGATTTGGGAATGTTTAGCTTGCAAAAGAGAAGACTGCGAGGAGACTTAATAGCTGTCTACAAATATCTCAATGGCTGTCACAGTGTAGAGGGATCAGCTTTATTCTCATTTGCACAAAGAAAGACTAGTTCCCCGAGCACAATACTTAGGGCGTGCGCACGCTCCCTCCCTCTTAAAGGGGCCGCTTGTGCCGTCCTAAAGAGTCCCTGGCTAATGCCCGGAGGACTGCTCCTATATAATGCACTTCCTGGTTGTTGTTTGTGTGCTAACACTCTGTTACGGGTCCGGGTGGTGGAACCTCTGTGCTTCGGTGCAAGGAGGGGCCAGAGGGGCATAACTAGGTGCCTACACGGTCTGACCAAGGTCACACGGCGGCTTAGTCGACTCCGTGAACCAGGGAAGGACCGGGCAAGTGAACCAGGTGCTACCCTGGGACCGACCTTGTGTGAGAGCAGGTGACTCCCACGGGTCAGATGACAGGAGCTGACCGGTACAGTGGATAAGCACGGCAGGAAGGCAGACGGGTGGTCTAGGTAGATAAGCAGGCTGGCGCGGCAGGTAGCCAGATGGGTGCTCCGGGTAGGCTGGCTGGCGGGCACAACAGGTAACTGGGAGGTGCCCCAAGTGGGCAGGCTAGCAGGCACGGCTATTTATTAGCAGACAGGTGGGAAGAGCCCACAGACAGACTGGCGGACTGGACTGTAGACAGACTGTCGGGCTGCATGGCAGTCAGACTGGCGGACTGGACTGAAGTCAGGCTGGCGGGCTGGACTGGTAGACAGACTGGCAGGCAGGACTGACTGTCAGCGGGACCTGAGGGCTGAAGCAAGTGTTAGTACACGGAACAACAACCTTGCACAGGCACCTCCATTTTGGAGGAGGTGCCTTATATAGGGGAAGTCCTCCGGCCATTGGCCGGGGACTCTTTAGGACGGTGTGTGCGGCCCCTTTAAGAGGGAGGAAGTGTGCGCCCTAAGCAGAGTGCTCGGAAAGCTGCGTGCACCAGCAGCAGCAGCAGGGAGGCCGGAAGACGCCGGACCAGGACCGCGGCAGTGAGGGGAACGCCATCTCTGCCTGGCAGGGGGCAGAGACGCCGATGCTACACACTCTCCTCAGCCCTCAGGTTCCAGTGCCCGCCAGCCTGTCTATCAGCCGTGCCCGCCAGCCTGCCTATCAGGCGTGCCCGTCTGTCTGTCTATCAGCCGTGCCCGCCTGCCTGTCTATCTGCCGTGCCCGCCTGCCTGTCTACCTGCATCACCTGCCTGTCTGCCAGCCGTGCTCATCTGCTGTGCCTGTCGGCTTCGGCAATCAGTCCCGTGGGAGTCGCTTGCTCTCACACAAGGTCGGTCCCAGAGTTGCACCGGAATCACCTTCTCGGTCCCTCCTTGGGTCACGGAGTCAACTAAGCCGTCGTGTGGCCAGGGTCGGTCCGGGTAGGCACTTAGTTACGCCCCTCTGGTCCCTCCTTGCATCTTAGCACAGAGGTTCCACCACCCGGATTCATAACAATTTCCACTATAAGTGTAATAACCTGGTGCCGTACACTTTGCCATTAGTTATCATCTATCATTAGATTGCTCTCTATTCACCAAGATTAGCATAATAACACTGAAGCCAGGGTCGCACAAACATGTATTCTCTCATCCAAGAAAATCAGGCCAATTATGCAAATTACACTCTGATCAGAGTGTGCTCAGAGTGTGATCTGATTTTCTTGAATGTGGAGAAGAAAAAAAAAATTCTCCATCGTCTGAGAAGATCGGACCACACTCTGATGTCATCGAGTGGGTCCGATTTTTTTTCCACAGACCCATAAACATAAATGGCCAAGTGCGATCCAATAATAGGTTGCAAGTCGTTCATGCTACGATTTTTTTTTTCCTCGGACCATCTTGGTCCAAGAAAAAAGATCAGACATGTGCATGACCTCATTGAATAACATGGGGACGAGTGCTATCCGTCGAAACCACAGATAGCACTCGTCTGATTTTTATAGTCGTCTGCACGAGTCCTTAGAAGAAAAAACAGCAGGGCTTTATGACAATATAAAAATTGTCAATTCAACTTTGGAGGCAAGTCTGTATTTAGTCTGGGGTCCTCGGTTTCAATTTGACCTAGGACAACATCTGCATACACTGTGTGCAGAATTATTAGGCAAGTTGTATTTTAGAGGATTATTTTTATTATTGATCAACAACTATGTTCTCAATCAACCCAAAAGACTCATAAATATCCAAACTTAATATTTTTGGAAGTTGGAGTGTTTTTTTTTTTAGATTTGGCTATCTTAGGAGGATATCTGTTTGTGCAGGTAACTATTACTGTGCCAAATTATTAGGCAACTTAATAAAAAACAAATATAATCCCATCTCACTTGTTTATTTTCACCAGGTAAACCAATATCAGAGCACAAAGTTTAGAAATAAACATTTCTGACGATCAATATAACCACCTTTCTTTATGATGACACTCAACAGCCTTCCATCCATAGATTCTGTCAGTTGCTTGATCTGTTTTCGATCAACATTGCGTGCAGCAGCCACCACAGCCTCCCAGACACTGTTCCGAGAGGTGTACTGTTTTCCCTCCCTGTAGATCTCACATTTTATGATGGACCACAGGTTCTCTATGGGGTTCAGATCAGGTGAACAAGGGGGCCATGTCATTATTTTTTCTTCTTTTAGACCTTTACTGGCCAGCCAAGCTGTGGAGTAGTTGGATGCATGTCATGGAGCATTGTCCTGCATGAAAATCATGTTTTTCTTGAACGATACAGACTTCTTCCTGTACCACTACTTGAAGAAGTTGTCTTCCAGAAACTGGCAGTAGGTCTGGGAGTTGAGCTTCACTCCATCCTCAACCCGAGTCGGAGTGGAGCTCTTTGCCCTTTACTGATCCAGCCTCTGGCCCATCCATCTGGCCCATCAAGAGTCACTCTCATTTCATCAGTCCATAAAACCTTTGAAAAATCAGTCTTAAGATATTTCTTGGCCCATTCTTGACGTTTTATCTTATGTTTCTTGTTCAAAGGTGGTTATTTTTCAGCCTTCCTTAACTTGGCCAGGTCCCTGAGTATCGCACACCTTGTGCTTTTTGATACTCCAGTAATGTTGCAGCTCTAAAATATGGCAAAACTGGTGGCGAATGGTATCTTGGCAGCTTCACGCTTGTTTTTCCTCAATTCATGGACAGTTATTTTGCGTCTTTTTTGGCCAACACGCTTCTTGCGACCCTGTTGGCTATTTGCCATGAAATGCTTGATTGTTCGGTGATCACGCTTCAAAAGTTTGGAAATTTCAAGACTGCTGCATCCCTCTGCAAGACATCTCACAATTTTGGACTTTTCAGAGCCCGTCAAATCTCTCTTCTGACCCATTTTGCCAAAGGAAAGGAAGTTGCCTAATAATTAAGCACACCTTATATAGGGTGTTGATGTCATTAGTCAACACCCCTCCTCATTACAGAGATGCACATCACCAGATTTACTTAATTGGTAGTTGGCTCTCAAGCCTATGCAGCTTGGGGTAGGACAACATGTATAAAAAGTATCATGTGATCAAAATAATCATTTGCCTAATAATTCTGCACTCAGTGTAGACTTACAGTTCGCCTGTAATTATGTGGGTTTCTTCTAGGTAGAGCAAAAACATACTGGTATGTGAAGCCTCCGGTGTGTGTCTTAGATAGGAAAATGAGATTGTGATTCCTCTTGGGGGTCTAGCCATTTGTATAATATATGGGCACTATAGTGTGGACAAACATAAGTATATCATTTACTTTTATGTTGTGCAAACAAAAAAAATCCACTTTAACTTTGAGCTATTGTATGTCTTATAACATTCAGCCATGACAACATTTACAATTCTAGACACTTCTTACCTTCTCTCCTCATTCCCTAATTCTTCAGTGTCTGTAGAAAGCTTCATTTTGGGAAGTGTGATCTGTGCAGAAAATTTGATATCACTCAGTAAAGTAAGGCGAATGAGTGTCAATTGATTGCTTCTTGTGAAAGTGGTTTTCTAGGGGAGTCTAGAGATTCACTCTCTCAGGTAGGCATTAGGTAGTGTTCACACAGGCAATGCGGTTTGGTCCAAACAGGTGCCGTTTTATTGCTTTCATAAACTCCAAGGGATTCAAACCCCCCAAAAACAGCCTTTTCTGGGCACAAAGGTATCACAACAAATAAACAGTTCATTTAGCAGGGCACATATACCGTATGTTAGTGCAGGCTCACTTTATAGAGCAAACTTTATACACAGGGTCTTACCAGTCTCGGTATCACCTTCAGTCTGAGCTCCGGCAGCTTCCAGCACCATGTAGAAGTGTTCAACTCAATGTACAGTTCACACTGAAGAGGCTGTAGTGTCCACACATTACTCTGCAGCGCCGACACACAGACTGCTCAGCTTTCTTAGCTGGCCCGTGCCGTCTCCCAGCTACAGCTCACATTTTGGCTGGTCACTCATCAGCTTCATCACACTCCACTCTACTCAAAATCCCTAGCAGACTGAGAGCTTCCAAGTGAACATATGCCCTTGTTCTTAGCCAAAGCTAATCATGTACATCTAATCAAGAGCTGCAGCGCTATGCTTTAACCCTAGAATACCTGGCTTTGCTACAGGAGATTAAAATGTATTTATATCAAAATAACATCAAAAACTATAATTGCTTATGACGCACCCCCTGGGCCGTGTGCGAGGGAATACCCGGAGCCGGGTCTCTGTGTAATGCTGGGGGTTTGTAGTCTCCGTGGCGGCGACCCGGTCCCGTGGCTCAGGGTGGTCAAACCAGTGGCGTATCTGTGTATTTGGTTTTCGTAATGTTTGAATGTCCGACTACGCCACCCGTGGATTGCGGTCACTGAGAACCGCCGCTGCGGGGCAAACCGCTGAGGCTGATGTTGTGTGCGCAGCAGAGGGTAGTATAACTCCCCACCGGAGGAGTATAGCCTCAGGGCAGCGTCTATAGATGGTGAGGGTTGTGGTGCGTGGGCGCAGCAGAAATGACTCAGAGTCCGTGTGGTGCAGTTCAGGGTCTTTACTGTTGGTAATGAAGAAGGCCCTGCCGGGAGTACTGGCTAACATTAGAGGCCTGGTCAGTCTGTGAGCGAACAAGTGTCCCCCTGGCCAGGTGGAGGTATAGACCTTCCCATCTGACTGCACTCTTCCTGGCTACCCTGCTGTAGTCGTGTAGTAGCCCACATCCCTGAGTGTACCGTGTGGTGCTCACCCGTATGGCTGGTGACTTGGGGCCTTTGGTTCCTTCCGCTCCTCGATGGCGGTGCCAGTCCCTTGCGTGTGACTGAGCCTCCGGGCTTTCTATGGCCAGAGGACCTGAAATCCCCTGCCAGGTGGTTTCTACTGCTGGATGTAGATATCCTCACAGCCTCGGACTCCAGTGTCCGGTTCTCTGCGTCTTTCTGCCAGGACGAGCTCTGCTGCTCCAGTCCCTGGTCTTCAGCTCCTGGCTCCTACAGAGCTCCTTGCTGCTGCTCTGTCCCTTCCTCTGGAACTAACTAGCTAACCCCGCCCCAGATCCAGTTTATCAAGGGCAGGTTCCTCCCCTCCCTGGACTGGGGCAGGAGGCGTTGCATGCAAATGTGCTCCTGACCAGTAAAACCCATGCTCGCTCTCAGACATGGTATTTCTACCACTGTGGCAACCAGACTCCTGGGGTGCCACATTCCCCCCTAGTAAATTTTAGTACTCCGGGACTAAACACATTTTATGAAAATATACATAACAAGGTATAAGCAATAACACAACAATATATGTCCAAGGAGTTGAGTTTTTATAGGTCACGGCGCTTCCGTAACCAGGTGTCCATGTCACCCAAGATGTATTTTGAGGGACCCGTCCCAAACCCTCCACATAGGCCCTGGGGTGGCTACAGGACATCGATGATCCGGCATTGGACCACGTCTTCAGCCACCTCCACGGGTTTTTGTTCTGTGGTCTGGCACAAAAGGGGCACTTCACAGGTGCAACTATTTACAAGGTACAGTTCCGGTTATTCATTGTTCATAACCTGTCAGTCCATAAACCCTGTCGGGTAACTTGAGAAACATAATTAGTATTCAGGTAACAAACATAGAACATTCCAACATTTGCAATATACCGGTATATATATCACATTTTAAATTCTCCAGCGAGCGGGCATTTGACCTCTAGTGCTCCTTGTGGACCTACGTAACACGCTATCTGGTGGTGTTCTTTCTGGGTCCCCTGTTTCCACCCCTTGTGTAGTGGGCTCTCTAGTGTCTGCACTACAGGTGTTTGGAGATGTTACAGGTAGGCTGGGCAGCTTTCTGCGTACTCTTTGGCTTACCACGGGCACGGCAGGCTCACTACTAGCAGAGGGTTGATTCTCCTGGGCTGCTGGTATGGAATCTTCTGCCTTCGGGGCCGGTTGCTCTCCCAAAACTACTTGCTCTTCTGTAGGCCCTTGAGGGGCTGGCTGGAGAAAGGTAAGGATGGGTACCACAATAGCGTTGTTAGTTTATGTCCAGGACCGGGGAAATTCTCCGAGTACTGTACTGACCATTTCTTCCCTTTCCTCTGCGGGTTGAGGGCTATATTGGTCTTCTTCAGTGCTTTGCAGCTTCTCGGGACACTTCTTCAGATGGTCTCTGGAGACAGTGGCTGTGGTCTCTCCTCCATCCTTACTGATAACGCATACTTTCGGATTTTCATGGCTTGAGGGCAGTACTGTGTACGGTTCCTTCTCCCACTGGTCATCCAACTTATGGAGCCGCCTCTTCCTCTTCAAGACCTGCTCTCCAGGTGCCATGGGAACAGCGGGAGCATGCTGGTTGTAAGTCCTCTCTTGCCTTTCTCTTGCTTGAGACAGACTTCTCTCAACACTTTCCTGCACTTTCAGGTACTGCTGCTGCCGTTCTGTATCCCAGTCTGCCTCTGGCGAGGTGTCCTCGGGCGCTAGGACTCCCATATCCAGGTCAATAGGCAGCTTACCAGGTCTTGTTCTCATTAGGTAAGCCGAGGTGCAGTTGGTGGAATTTACTGGGATGTGGTTATACAAGTCCACCAGATCAGGCAGTTTTTCAGGCCACAGACTGCGTTCTTCCAGGGGCAACGTTTTCAGCAAGTCTATCACCACCTGTTTCATCTTCTCGCATAATCCTTTAGTTTGGGGGTGAAAGGGCGTTGTCCTCATCTTCTTGCAGCCATACAGGTTGCAGAACTCCTGGAAGACCTCCGCTTCGAAGGCTGGACCTTGGTCAGTCAACACTTGCTCCGGATACCCGTGTGGACGTCAGAAGTGCTGCTGGAAGGCTCTAGCTGCTGTCTGAGCTGTTAAGTCCTTGACTGGGACCACCACCAGGAACCGGGAGTAGTGGTCTACGATGGTGAGGGCGTAGACGTACCCGGACCTACTTGGAGCCAGCTTCACATGGTCCAGGGCTACCAGTTCTAGTGGCTGCTTGGTGATGATGGACTGCAGGGGAGTCTTCTGGCTGGCACGGTCCTTTCTTCTCAGGTTGCACGGGCCGCAGTCTCTGCACCATCTCTCAATGGCCCCTCTCATGCCTACCCAGAAGAACCGTTCACGCAACAGGAACTCAAACTTCTTCCATCCAAAGTGCCCTGCTCCGTCGTGGTATGCCTCCAGGACCATAGCCGCGTCTCGTCTCGGGACCACTACCTGCCAGGTCAGCTCATGTGTGCGGGAGTTGACAATTCTCCGGCACAGCTTCCCCTTGTAGAGAAACAGTTTACTCTTCTCCTTCCACAGCTGTTTAGTTTCTTCCGGAGCGTCTGGGTCAAGACGGGCATCAGCCTGTGTCAGCATCTCTTTTACCAGGTGGACGGCTGGGTCACTGTCTTGCGTCTCCGCCCAGCTGTGTTGGGGTAAGGGATTGAACGTGGCAGAGTGCCTATCCCTTACACGGTGGGTACACTGGGTAATCCCACGACGGTAGAACGCAGGGAGTTCAATCTCTTCCAGTTCTTCTGGATCTTCCCCTCCGTCCGGCAAGTTTGGCATCCTGGACAGGGCTTCTGAGTTGGCATTTGTGCGTCCCACCCGGTATTTGATGGTGAACTCATAGTTGGATAGGCGGCCATCCATCTCTGCTCCAGGGCACCAAGTTTTGCAGTGTCCAGGTGTGTCAACGGGTTGTTGTCCGTGTACACGGTGAACTTGGAAGAGGCAAGGTAATGTTTAAAGCGCTCTGTCACTGCCCATACCACCGCGAGGAACTCTAGCTTGAAGGAGCTGTAATTTTCAGGATTCCTTTCTGTGGGCCGGAGCTTCCTGCTGGCATAAGCGATTACCCGCTCTCTGCCCTGTTGGATCTGGGACAGCACTGCCCCTAGCCCGATGTTGCTCGCGTCTGTGTGGAGAATAAAAGGCTGGCAGTAATCAGGGTATGCCAGGATTTCATCCCCCATGAGGGCCATCTTCAGCTGGCGGAAAGACTCATCCTCCAGCTTGTCCCATTTGAAGGGCGGCTTCTGTTTTTTGGCCCTCCTGGACTGGCCTATCAGGAGGTCCTGCATAGGGGCTGCCATTTTGGTGAACCCGGGGATGAATCTTCGGTAGTAGCCTACCAACCCGAGGAACTGCCGCACTTCCTTTATGCTGGAGGGTCTTGGCCAGTCCTTAATCACTGTGATCTTATCAGGGTCTGGAGCTACTCCGTCAGCACTCACCACGTGTCCCAGGTACTGTACCTTTGGCTTCAGTAGATGACACTTGGAAGGTTTCACCTTTAGGCCATAGCCTGCCAGGGCATCAAACACTTCTGCCAGGTGTTTCAGATGGTCCTCATATGTTTTGGAATACACGATGACATCGTCCAGGTATAGCAGGACCGTCTGAAATTCTTGTGCCCCAGACAGCACTCCATCAACCGCTGGAAGGTTCCTGGTGCGTTGCAGAGCCCGAACGGCATACAGTTGAATTCGCTGAGACCCATCGGGGTGGTGAATGCGGTCTTCTCCTTGTCTGCCTCTGCTACAGTAACCTGCCAGTACCCGCTAGTAAGATCCAAAGTGGAGAAGAAGTTAGCAGACTTTAATGCAGCTAAAGATTCCTCTATCCTAGGTAACGGGTACGCATCTTTGTGTGTGATACGGTTGACCTTTCTGTAATCTACACACATTCTCATGGTGCCATCTTTCTTTTTCACAAGAACTAGTGGAGCTGCCCAGGGGCTACAGCTGTCCCTCATTACCCCAGCCTCCTTCATTTCTCGCAACATTCCCTTGGCATTCTGATAGTGTGCAGGGGGTACAGGTCGGTATCTTTCCTTTATGGGTGGATGGTCTCCTGTGGGGATGTGGTGTTCTACCCCCTTTACTTGCCCAAAGTCTAGTGGGTGTTTGCTAAAGACTCTTTCGTACTCCTGCACCACCCGGTAGACTCCCTGTTTTTGGTGTGAAGGAGTGGAGTCGGTGCCCACATGCAGCTTCTGACACCAGTACTCCATTTGTTTCTTGGAGTCGTTACCCTCCTCTGGTTGAGATGGAGGCAAGGGTTCCACGGCCTTTACAGAGTTTTGGTTAACGGTGAATAATTTGGCTAGAGTGGCATACCGGGGCAAGTATACTTCTCTCTCCCCAATGTTTAGGATACGGACGGGTACCCTCCCATGGCGTACATCGACCACCCCCCGTGCTGTCAAAATGGTGGGCCTACTGTCTGAGTAGACGGGTTCTACCATGGCTTGGTAGTCCCTTCCTCTTAACCCGATTGCAGTCCGGCACCAGATCATCATCTCACTTTTTGGGGGCATGGCGACAGGGAACGGGTCACTCATCCTAACACTACCAATCTCACCACCAGACAGTTCTACCTGTTGCCTTTTCATCAGTGCTCTGATCTCTTTTTGTAGGACACGCTGCAGGCTGGAGCTGGCGTTCACCGCAACCTGCTGTAATATGAGAATTATCTCTGCAAGACAATTTTCAATAACATTAGTACCCAAGGTTATCTTAGGGTGGCTTTCACAACGGTCAATGTCCACAATTATCAGTCCTTGCGCTGGCAGTTCAACTTTACCAATTTTGATGGTCACCTCCTTGAATCCCACCTGCGGTACGGGCTGACCATTGCTGGCGATGATGCTCAAATCGTCATCTGGGTAGCGGGTAATATCCGAGTCATTCCAGTACCGCTTAAAAAGCACATAGGGGATGGTGGTTACCTGTGACCCGGTGTCCAGTAGTGAACTCATAGGAATGCCATCCTGTACCACCGGCAAGACCGGTCGTCCTCCTACTTACTTATCACGCCAGCTCTATGGGCCTGATTGTCTTACGCCTGGGGGTCGGCCCTCTGCCCCAGGTTGGGCCCGTTTAAATAACAGTACCTTGCCATATGTCCTGGTTGGTTGCAGCGGCTGCAGATGGGTTGTCCGTCCTGGTTGTAGCGGTCGCTGGGCCTTCCTCTGGACGATGGGATTCTCCTCTGTCGACTCCAAGGGACGTCCTCCGGACTGAAAGCCAGCTGGATCTTTCCTGGGGAAGACACCTGTAAAGACTGCACAGTTCTGGTTAGCGCGGCAACGCTTTTGGTCAGTTCTTGGACCTGATGGTGCAGGTCTGCAGCCGGGTCTTTGTCCAAAGCCTGTGCATCAGCTCCCACAGGCTCTGCAGACAAGGGCGCCGCCTCCTGGTGATAGGTGATAGCAGGGCGCCTGTGGGTTACAGCGCCACCCGGTGCCGGTTCTCGGAGCACCCGGATGGCCCTGTCTTTGAACTGCGCAAAGTCCAAATCAGGGTTCTGCAAGGCCATTACACGCAACTGGGTTCGGTGGGCGCTGGACTGTAGACCCTCAATGAACTGTTCAGTCAACAGCTTATCCTCATTCCGCACGCTGTCAGGGTCTGCCTGCTTAATGGCTCTCAGGGCCTCCTGCAAATTCAAAGCATAGTCCCGTATACTGTCTTGTGCCCGCTGTTTGCATCCATAAAATTTTAGTTTGATCTCTGCTGAGGTACGGGTATCAAAAATGTCCTTTAGACGGGCCAGTATTTCCTTTATAGTCCCCTTTTCCCTGGCTGACCAGGACTTCACTTCTCTTTGGGCTGCCCCGATTAACTGGCCTGTCAGGATGCTCACTTTTTGTTCCTCGGACAGGGGGTATACTTTGAATAGGCTATACAGTCTTTCTTTATAGTCGCTCAGGGTATGCGATTCCCCTGAGTACTGGGGTAACCATACCGCTCCGGGGATATACGGCATCGCGAACGGCATCACTGCGGCAGCAGCCGCGCTGGCGGTGGGAGCTCCCTCCATTCCTGGTGTCTTCCTCCCCCCTAGTTAAACGTGGCCTACCTTCCGTTGCTTCTTCTCTCTAGGCCGCGGCTCCGCAGGCGATCATCGGGGTCGAGGACCTTGCGTAGCGCGCTGGTGAAGTTGGCGTCCGCTGGGCTCCTTCCAGGACCTTGCGCAGCGTCAGTGCGTAAGGCGGGGCTTCAGCTCTCGCGCGCTTTTGGCGTCCACGCCCCTCTTCTTCCCGCGCGGCGTCCCAGAAATGGCGCCCAATGGCAGAAAAATGGCGGCGGATGGCGGGAAAATGGCTGCGGATGGCGGGAAACTTCACCACGGTAAATATCACAGTCTTTCATTCAGGCACGCAGTACCCGGTGGTTGCGGGTACGAAATCCTGCTGACTACACCAAAGTTGACGCGCCCCCTGCGAGGGAATACCCGGAGCCGGGTCTCTGTGTAATGCTGGGGGCTTGTAGTCTCCGTGGCGGCGACCCGGTCCCGTGGCTTAGGGTGGTCAAACCAGTGGCGGATCTGTGTATTTGGTTTTCGTAATGTTTGAATGTCCGACTACGCCACCCATGGATTGCGGTCACTGAGAACCGCCGCTGCAGGGCAAACCGCTGAGGCTGATGTTGTGTGCACAGCAGAGGGTAGTATAACTCCCCATGGGAGGAGTATAGCCTCATGCAGCGTCTATAGATAGTGAGGGATGTGGTGCGTGGGCGCAGCAGAAATGACTCAGAGTCCGTGCGGTGCAGTTCAGGGTCTTTACTGTTGGTAATGAAGAAGGCCCTGCCGGGAGTACTGGCTAACATTAGAGGCCTGGTCAGTCTGTGAGCGAACAAGAGTCCCCCTGGCCAGGTGGAGGTATAGACCTTCCCGTCTGACTGCACTCTTCCTGGCTACCCTGCTGTAGTTGTGTAGTAGCCCACATCCCTGAGTGTACGGTGTGGCGCTCACCCGTATGACTGGTGACTTGGGGCCTTTGGTTCCTTCCGCTCCTCGATGGCGGTGCCAGTCCCTTGCGTGTGACTGAGCCTCCGGGCTTTCTATGGCCAGAGGACCTGAAATCCCCTGCCAGGTGGTTTCTGCTGCTGGATGTAGATATCCTCACAGCCTCGGACTCCAGTGTCCGGTTCTCTGCGTCTTTCTGCCAGGACGAGCTCTGCTGCTCCAGTCCCTGGTCTTCAGCTCCTGGCTCCTACAGAGCTCCTTGCTGCTGCTCTGTCCCTTCCTCTGGAACTAACTAGCTAACCCCGCCCCAGATCCAGTTTATCAAGGGCAGGTTCCTCCCCTCCCTGGACTGGGGCAGCAGGTGTTGCATGCAAATGTGCTCCTGACCAGGAAAACCCATGCTTGCTCTCGGACATGGTATTTCTACCACTGTGGCAACCAGACCCCTGGGGTGCCACACTTATATTCTTCTTATTCTTTGCAATCGCCAAGTTATGTGCTATTTAGAACTTTTCAATGTGACACTGCTGCTCCTGAGTGCTCCCTCTGCCTTCTGGGATGCATGTTACAGATCAGTGGTGGTGGTTTACTTTTGGCTCTTTATGCAAGCTGGCTACCTGACAAAGCCTTTTTCCATGCAGTCACAGATCAGGGGGCTTGGATTCCATGCAAGTTATGCCCCCTGAGAAGGAGTCATCTCTTTTGTGCACCTGTTCGTTTGTACTGTCATGGTTAGATTTGCTCTGCCTCCTCACTCCTCATGTGCTCCCCAGCTGAATCTACAGGATGGGCCATTTATACACCTAAATAAAATGGGAATGGTTGGTGATATCAACTTCCTGTTTGTGGCACATTAGTATATGGGAGGAGGTAAACTTTTCCAGATGGGTGGTGACCATGGTGGCCATTTTGAAGTCAGCCATTTTGGATCCAACTTTATTTTTTTCAATAGGAAGAGGGTCATGTGACACATCAATCTTATTGAGAACTTCATAAGAAAAACAATGGTGTGCTTGGTTTTAACGTAACTTTATTCTTTCATGAGTTATTTACAAGTTTATGACCACTTATAAAATGTGTTCAAAGTGCTGCCCATTGTGTTGGATTGTCAGTGCAACCCTGTTCTCCCAATCTTGACACACTGATAGCAACACCGCAGAAAAAATGCTAGCACAGGCTTCCAGTATCCGTTGTTTCAGATGCTGCACATCTCGTATCTTCACATCATAGACAATTGCCTTCAGATGACCCCAAAGATAAAATTCGAAGGGGGTCAGAGCGGGAGACCTTGGTGACCATTCAACTGGCTCATGACGACCAATCCACTTTCCAGGAAACTGTTCATGTAGGAATACTCGGACCTGACACCCATAATGTGGTGGTGCACCATCTTGTTGGAAAAACTCAGTTTCCTGGAAACAGTTTCCTGGAAAGTGGATTGGACGTCGTGGGCCAGTTGAATGGTCACCAAGATCTCCCGATCTGACCCCCTTAGACTTATTTATTTCGGATCATCTAAAGGCAATTGTCTATGCTGTGAAGATACGAGATGTACAGCATCTGAAACAATGGATACTGGAAGCCTGTGCTAGCATTTCTTCTGCGGTGTTGCTATCAGTGTGTCAAGAGTGGGAGAAGAGGGTGGCATTGACAATCCAACACAATGGGCAGCACTTTGAACACATTTTATAAGTGGTCATAAACCTGTAAATAACTCATGAAAGAATAAAGTTCTGCTAAAACCAAGCACACTATTGTTATTCTTATGAAATTCTCAATAAGTTTGACGTGTCACATGACCCTCTTCCCATTGAAAAATATAAAGTTGGATCCAAAATGGCCGACTTCAAAATGGCCACCATGGTCACCACCCATCTGGAAAAGGTTTCCCCCTCCCATATACTAATGTGCCACAAACAAGAAGTTGATATCACCAACCATTCCCATTTTATTTAGGTGTATCCCTATAAATGGCCCACCCTGTACACAGGTTGTACGTAACATGCCAACGAGAGTGAAGTGACTGCTTTCCCTGCAATCATTCCATGTTCCTCGACATTTCACATACAAACTGTGAAGAAGCAGGAAGGAACACAGGGAAAGTGGGTAGGCAGAGCAGATCTATCCACGACAGTATGAGTGAACAGGCTGAGATACTAGATGTGTCAATCAGACCAGGCGAATCTCATCCTATATTCCCTTTATTTCATCCATTTAGGCAAGATATGTTTTTCGTATTTTTCTATACTCATTCTATAGGAGAAATTATTGCACACAGATTGTTGATATTTTATTTATTTTTAAGCAAAGTTCAGACTACTGAACTAGGGATTTTTGGGTGCGCATCTGTGTTTTTATTTATTGGTCTTATTTTTTGTGAATTGTAAAGTGACGTTTACAAGTTAGCCTATAATATAATTTTTAGGGCTTGGAATAGGACACCGCATGTTTATCGATCTTATAACACTATGATCAGCTCATCTCAAGCAGGTAAACTACATATTGAAAGAATAAATAATAACCTACAGAGAAAGGTCCTCCAAAAACCATCAAAGTTAAATGAATAAATTTTATTGACACGAAAATTGCTAAAAACACATAAAACAAGGAAATGCCAATACGGTAGACAAAAAATGAAGACATTGAACAGAAATGTGTCCGGAATTAATCAATATGGCCAGTACTCCACAACACATTGTGTGTGAAGGGGTATATATATTGGAGCCAGACAAATGATTGGGTGTTATTATTATGCACATTAACATAAATCCTCAAGATAGAATTAATCTGCACCCAAAGTATATAAAGATAATAATAATAGCAATAACTAGATAATATATTCTGAACAATACATCTCAGTAGGTAAATAATATGTTATTGGATTCATAATAAATGAGGTAAATAGATATAAAGTGCTCAGATCAACATGGTGAGATAGATTCCTAGAAAGTACAAATAGCAAAAAGTGCAGCATGCAACAGAGGAATAATCTGCTTGGCAGGTAAACAAAGAGAAATAAATGCTGAAAAGTGTTGGAATACCTCTTGGGTGTATACTGCATACTAAGTAACGTCCAATATATTCTAAATTCAGAGTTTGTTCAAAATAAACATTATGTACCAATTCCAGTTTCTATATGGTCCGTATCCTATATGCAGATAGCCCAAGAGTATAATACCCAAAAATCAATATACCTAAACACATTTACCAGAGCAAAAGAGCATATAGTGAGCAGGTGAGCCAAAAAACATTATAGGCATATATTACAATACATCAAATCGTATTAACCAAAGTGTAACGATAAGTTTGGTTTCCCAGGACACAGATCACGTCAGTGTCACCCCCTGACGCACGTTTCGACCAATGTTCCTCAGAAGGGGTGTTACATAGGTTTACATATAGAAAGCGGTTTTTGCCCTGACTGGGCAACTTCTTTAAATGTTTTTTTCCATCTTGTACATTCATGGCATATCCACTGTAGCACTGGGACCTGCATTTATCTCAAAAATGGGGTTCTGTCAAGCAACTCTGGCAAAAAGTGGCTGCACATGAGCGATTCTCTCTGCTAATTTCTTTGGGAGTTCCAAAAATGGCCATACAAGCTTGCGGCTATGCCATAAATGTACACGATGCAACAAACACATTAAGGAAAATATTATTTTGAAAATAACAGTATCAGTATTCATTTGCAGTTGACATTCTCCGATATTTCAATTGTATCACTTGTTATTCCATGTACAATATCTGGATAATATTGTGTTCTATTATGTGTTATATCTAATTTACTGTAATATGGCTGTTAACTTCCACACTCTCTTATTATCTGCTGTTAACAGGAAGACACAGGCATGGCACAACTTGACTTTTATTTGAAAGGTGGCTGTATTTGATTCATTGCAGGGAAAAAGTTAAGTGCTATGGAATCCCTTTTAGATAACAAATGCAATATAAATGCAAATTCTAGTTCTATTGAGGAAAGCAAGTCACAAGGAATTTATTATATGTGACCTGTTGGCACTTATTTCGAGCTTGAACATGCAGCCAAGGCTTTCATAACTGTATGGACTAAGATAGTGCGTAGCTTTCTTAAAAGAAAACTTTGCTTTTCAACAAGAATTAACACTAGCCCTATTTATATATTTTCTTGTAGGTACTTTGATGAATTAAGATAATGGGTCACATCTATCTGTTTGCAATCCACAGTGTAAACTGCAAATTGACGTAAAACCCTAGGATAAACCTTATTTAGAACACTTCTGTGCTTTCTTGCAAAACCTGTAGAAAAACAGGATCTTGCTTCTCTCATTCTTCACATCAAGGTAAAAGTGCTATTGGTGCACATACTAGTGTAATATGTTCAGGAACTGTCTCAGATCTCGCTGTCTTGGGGTTATATATGATTCAGAACTTTTCTTCACTTCCTACATCCATTTATTCACTCTCTCATGTTACCTCAAAAACATCTCCAGAATCTGCCATTTTCTCAACTTTGAAGCTGCAAAAACTCTTATTGTCGCTCTTATTCTCTCCTGGATTGCTGTAGCTCACTATTATTCAGTTTTCCTCTTCATCAACCTTCCCTTCTCCAATCTATACTGAATGCAGAAGTCAAGCTCATATGTTTGTCCAGCCTCTACACCGATGCCGCCTCCCTGTGCCAGTCATTGCACTGGTTGCCCATCCGCTACAAAGTACAACATAAACTTCTCATACTCACCCACAAAATTATCCACCATACTGCACTGCCCTACATCTCCTCCTCCATCTCTGTCTAACACCCTACCTGTGCTTTCCATTCTGCTATTGATTTAAGACTAACATTCTCCATAATGAAAACTTTCTACTCTCGTCTCCAAGACTTTTCTTGTGCCACACCAATTCTCTGGAATGCTGTACCCAAGACAATCCAGTTAATTCACAATATTCACAGTGTTAAACTTGCTCTGAAAAAAAAACACATTTTTTTTTACCCGGTATTATCACCTCATGTCACTAATCTAACCAGGGGCCGACATATCATTGGTGCAACCTGTGCGGCTGCACAGGGGCCCAAGATGTAAAGGAGCCCATTTCTACCTCTAAAGTAAATGCAATTTGGCATTTTCAGGAGCTCTTGGGCTGCAAAGGGCCCATAAATCATCTATGTAATTATCTATTATAAATAATCCAACTATTCCCTGTTCTCCCTTCCTAACTCTTTCTCAGAATCTGGTCCTTCCTATTCATCTGTGCAGTCAATAGCTTTGCATCTGTACTTGTACAGATACTGGATGATGACAGACTCATGCAGCGTTATTTAAATGCCCCTAAGTATTATAATGATAGTTGGTCCATGTCACCCTTATTTCCTCATGGATTGTAAGGTTTCGAGCAGGGCCCTCACTCCTTGTTTAAATTATAGAATTATACTTCACTCTATAATGCCTTCTAATGTTAGTACAAGTCCCCTCTGAACTGTAAAGTTCTGCACAATATGTTGGAGCTATAGAAATTAAATGACTTATTATTATTATTATATTATCTCTAACGATCTGTAACTTACTATCCATTCTTGTGAAGTGGGTGGTTCATTCACTAGCATTCTGTCAGCACTTTAGGTGCTGAAACGCCCTTTCCGCTTGCTTTTTAGCAAACATTTCTCCTTCTATGGTCCAGTGGCTTGCCCACCTCTCTGTTATATCTGTATGCAGTTTGACAGACAGTAAAGCAGGAGTAGATACAAAAACTCAATAATAACCTTCAAGGGGAATTTCACAGACTCTGGAGAGGAAACTCACACAACTTGAGTACTTTCATAAAAAAGTTGTGAATAATTGAAAGGATAAAAAGATAAACTAGATATAATATACAGTGGCTTTCGAAAGTATTCATCCCCCTTGGCTTTTTACCGATTTTCTTACATTACAACCTGTGTTTAAATACTTTTGTAATCCGATTTGTGTGTGATGCATCAGCACTAAATAGTCTAAGTTGGTAAAGTGAAGGGAAATCTAGGCATAAATTTAATTTATGGAATCAAAACTAAAAATTGTCACATGCATATGTAATCACCCCTTTAGCTATGAAGCCCCTAAAAATTTCTGGTGCAAGCAATTACTTCACAAGTCACATGCTTAGTGAAAGGAAGTCCACCTGTGTGCAATCTAGGTGTCACGTGGTCTGTCAGTATATACATACCTTATCTGAAAGGCCACAGAGTCTGCAACACCATTAAGCAACAGGCACAACTAACAAAACACCATGAAGACCAAGGAGATCTCCAAACAAGTAAGGAACAAAGTTGTTGAGAAGTTAAAGTCAGGGTTGGGTTATCAAAAAATACCCCAATCACTGATGATCCCCCGGAGTACCATCAAATGGAAAGAACATGGTACCACAACAAACCTGCCAAGAGAAGGCCGCCCACCAAAACTCTCAGCCTGGGCAAGGAGGGCATTAATCAGAGAGGCAGTACAGAGAGCAAAAGGTAACCCTGAAGGAGCTGCAGAGTTCCCAAGCAAAGACTGGAGTTTCTGTCCGTATGATCACAATAAACTGTACACTCCATAGGGGTGGCCTTTATGGAAGAGCAGGCAGAAAAAGACTTTAGTTACACACAAAAATTCCAGACTCCCCAAATGTATGGAGGAAGGTGCTGTGGTCAGATGAGACCAAAATCAAACTTTTTTGCCACCAAGGTAAATGCTATGGGATGTTTTTCGGCAACATGGACAGGGAAAATGGTCTGAGTTGAGGGGAAGATGGTCTGAGTCAAGGGGAAGATGGATGGTGCGAAATACAGGGATATTCCCGAGCAAAAGCTGTTTCAGTCTGTCAGTGACTTGAGACTGGGACGGAGGTTCACTTTCCAACAAGACAATGACATAAAGCATACTGCTAAAGCAATACTCGAGTGGTTTGAGGAGAAATGTGTACATGTTTTGGAGTGGCCGAGTCAAAGCTCAGACCTTAATCCAATTCAGAATCTGTGGTCAGACTTGAAGATTGCTGTTCACCAGAGGAAACTATCTAACTTGAAGGAGCTGGAGCAGTTTTGCCTTGAACTATGGGCAAAAGTCCGAGTGGTAAGATGTGGAAAGCTCATAGAGACTTATCCAAAGTGATTTTCAGCTGTAATTGATGCAAAAGGAGGCTCTACAAAGTACTGACTTTACAACAAAGGAGAACAAAGCAGCAAAAAATTGGAAAGTTTATGCAAATTTATTAGACACATAATACAAAAAAATCAAAATACATGGATAGACAATGAAGGAAATCGCAATAGATGGAACAATGTACTACAGGTAGTATTGAGTATACACATGAACGGGGTAACAGAACACCCTGGTAACAACCGAGGAGATATCAAGATAGAGTATAATTCCACAGTGCCCTCTGGCCCACAAATAAATTAATTCATATAATAAGGCTCCATAATAAGGAGGAGCTGTAAATGCAAACACAGAGGTAGCACAACACAATGTATCAACCCCAGGTAAAAAGCAGGGAAGAAAAGAACCCCCGACAGATAAATGTAGCTCCTGGTCAGTACCCAGGGCCGGCGTCAGCACCCGGCGCTCCCTGTGACGTCTCAGGTCAGAGGGTGCGGTGGCGTCTTTCCACCGCGCGCTCCCCTGAGCCGTCACAGGCATCGCAGAGCGGGAAGATGCCGGTGACGCTGGAGTCCAGACCCGAGCAGCTGCAGCAGGTGAGGAGGAGGGAGGTGAGTATTTGATTTTTTTTTTTAATGTATGGAGGCATGGGGCATAATATGGGGGGGTGACATCCTGCATGGGGCATAATATGGGGGGGTGACATCCTGCATGGGGCATTATAAAGAGAGGGGGGGTGACATCCTGCATGGGGCATTATAAAGAGAGGGGGGGGTGACATCCTGCATGGGGCATTATAGAGAGGGGGTGACAGCCTGCATGGGGCCTTATAAAGAGAGGGGGGGTGACATCCTGCATGGGGCATTATAAAGAGAGGGGGGGTACATCCTGCATGGGGCATTATAAAGAGAGGGGGGGTGACATTCTGCATGGGGCATTATAAAGAGAGGGGGGGTGACATCCTGCATGGGGCATTATAAAGGGGGGGTGACATCCTGCATGGGGCATTATAAAGAGAGGGGGGGTGACATCCTGCATGGGGCATTATAGAGAGAGGGGGTGACATCCTGCATGGGGCCTTAAAAAGAGGGGGGGGGGTACATCATGCATGGGGCATTATAAATAGAGGGGGTGACTTCCTGCATGGGGCATTATAAAGAGAGGGGGTGACATCCTGCATGGGGCATTATAAAGAGAGGGGGTGACATCCTGCATGGGGCATTATAAAGAGAGGGGGTGACATCCTGCATGGGGAATTATAAAGAGAGGGGGGTGATATCCTGCATGGGGCATTATAAAGAGAGGGGGTGACATCCTGAATGGGGCATTATAAAGAGGGGGGGTGACATCCTGCATGGGGCCTTATAAAGAGAGGGGGTACATCCTGCATGGGGCATTATAAAGAGGAGGGGGACCCCCCTGCATGGGGCATTATAAGGGGGGGAACAGCCTGCATAGTGCATTATGTGGGGGGAACAGCCTGCATGGAGCATTATAAGGAGGGGACAGCCTGTATGGGGCATTATGTGGGGGGTAATAGCCTGCATGGAGCATTATAAGGGGGGGGGGGGACAGCCTGTATGGGGCATTATGTGGGGGGTAACAGCCTGCATGGAGCATTATATGGGGGCCAGTATCCTGTATGGACCGTTATAAGGGGACCAGTATCCTGTATGGAGCGTTATATGGGGGCCAGTATCCTGTATGGAGCTTTATAAGGGGACCAGTATCCTGTATGGAGCGTTATATGGGGGCCAGTATCCTGTATGGAGCTTTATAAGGGGACCAGTATCCTGTATGGAGCGTTATATGGGGGCCAGTAGTCCGTATGGAGCCTTATATGGGGGCCAGTATTCCGTATGGAGCCTTATATGGAGGCCAGTATTCCGTATGGAGCCTTATATGGAGGCCAGTATTCCGTATGGAGCCTTATATGGTGGCCAGTATTCCGTATGGAGCCTTATATGGGGGCCAGTATTCTGTATGGGGCCTTATATGGGGGCCAGTATTCCGTATGTGGCCTTATATGGGGGCCAGTATTCCGTATGGGGCCTTATATGGGGGCCAGTATTCCGTATGGGGCCTTATATGGGGGCCAGTATTCCGTATGGGGCTTTATATGGGGGCCAGTATTCTGTGTGGAGCGATTCGCCGGTTTCTGAGCTATTGTGGAATTTACAATAGATATCACTCATGTAATGTAAGAAGTGAAATCTTTGCATTGTACTATATATATATATTTCTCTGCGGTATCTGTGCATCATGAATCGTGGTATGTATTAAAGGGGCCCACTGAGACTCTTTCGCCCGGGGCCCAGAAAAACCTGGAGCCGGCCCTGTCAGTACCAGTCCCAAAACGTGGCAGCAAGTATATACTATACACATGTATTTACCGAATAGGTATATCAAAGTAATAATCCATAGCCGCAATGAGGGAGAGACTAGCGTGAGCAAAAGGATATGGAATACATAGCAGGAGTACACAGCGGGAGTCAGGGGGAGGAAAATGGGTGGTGGTATGCGCAGCCCGACGCGCGTTTCGCGGTATCAAAACACCGCTTTCTCAAGGGCAAAAAAGTATATTGGAGAAGGGACTCACACTCTTTAAGTATATATCTACTAGCACCTCCTTATTATGGAGCCATATTATATGAGTAACAAGCTATCGGGGTAACCACCAGATCAATCAAATCATAAGCAAGGTAGTTAAAATATAACGTTTATTAGATATATATTAAAATTCTTCTTTAGATAAAAAAAAACAGTGAGCCATATAATGAACCCTGGGTCTTCTGAATTACCATCAACAGCTTATAGCTGTATATACATGCAAACCATACCTCAAAATGCCAAATACCAAGTATATAGGGTTTGGAAGAGTCAGCCTCAGTTCATCCAGAACATAGAGGATCATATAGTTAAATATTACCCTTACTAGTGTTGGTTGACATTTTTAATAGCAATCATATAGAGATACCATGTATGCGCTCAAAAAATGTATAATAGGTAAAAATAATATTCTCCAACCTGGCACCTAAATAAATCCTGCGACTTATCTCACAGGAGTGTGCTAATACATTATCAAGAGCCTTAAGTATACAATGAGATCCCATATGCCCTTTAACAAAAAAAGGTACCATGGACTATACAGTAAAATCCCACATGCCCTTTATTCAAAAAAGGTACCGTGGACCATGTCAGGGAAAAACAACAAAGCCTCACTGAAAGAATCCTTCGGGTTGTTGTTATACCAAGCAAAATGAAACAATCTCACCCAATCCTAAAGTGCATCATGGCTTGCTTCATCCTGGTGTAATGTCATCCTATTGTTCATGACCAAGAAATATTGGAGGTATAGCTCCCTATATCTTCATCCATCTGAAGGATCTTCCAGTGTTTCTGGAGAATTTTTCTGACCTCATGTGCCTTATTAGAGTAGGTAGTGATCACTCTACATGTGTCATTTATTTCCTGGTCCTACGATCCTTCGCCAGAGTTTCCTCGTAGGCCTTGGCTAGAATTTTTTTGGGGTACCCTCTTTCAATAAATCTATCCCATAATTCAGAGGCCTGCTGATCAAAAACCACTTATCTGAACAATTTCTACGGACCCTCAGATACTGGCCCTTTGGGATCTCTTTCTTCAAGGGTGATTGCTCTCCCATTTCAATAGTGAATTTGTAGCTGTTTGTTTACGATATGTCGAAGTGATGTCAGTGAGATGCGGTATGCGTTCCACCTGGATGGTGGATGCGTTCCATATACCGGATATACCAGCCCATGTGACCGGAAGTGACGTAGCGGCGTGTCGTTAGCGCGGCAGTTTAAAGAAGACATCATGTGGGAAGTGACAGGTGGAACCCTGGGTCTTCTGAGAGGAAGATAAGGGCTGATTGCAATGGTGGAGACCCTCAGCCCTGTTTTCAGTCTCCCCTGACGAATCTATTTTGGAGGAAACGCGTTGGGAGCAGGATACCTCCAATCAAGGGTGGATTAAGAGTAGCAAGGGCCCCGGGCAGTTTAGAAGGCGCGGCCCCCCCCACCTGATTTATCACGAGACATGTCACATGATCCCCTGTGATAGATCATGTGATAGTTCACGGGAAATTAATTTGGCACAATATTAATTGTGCTGCCTCACCTGAGAGCAGCACAATATTGGGGCAGATACCCTGATTCCAGTGATGTGTCACTTTTTCAGCTGCTTGTTGTCATTTTGAGAAAATCACCGTTTTATCTGCTGCAGATCTAGCAGCTCTCTGAATGCTGCGCTCTGTATAGCCCCACCCACACCACTGATTGGCAGCTTTCTGCCCATGCTCAGTGTACACAGAAATCTACTGATCAGTGATGGGGGTGGGGTCCTACAGAACTTACTAGTCATCTAGTGATAATTACCTTTTGACAAATCAATGATTTTATCAAAACAACACTAAGCAGCCCAGTAAGTGACACATTACTGGAATGAGTGCCTCTAACCCTACATTATGCTGCTCTCAGATTAGGTAGCAAAAACCTGATGACAGATTCCCTTTAAAGGAGCGTAAAGACAAAAAAGTTTGTATTAAAAAAATACAAGCCATTTGTGAAATTAACTTTTTTTCATTGTTAATTCACATTAGACTGTATCTTCAACACTTTTGTCAGCAGGTCTTATTACAGACTCTGAATAGGGCAGCTCTCTCCCTCTCCCTCAGCAGAAAGTCACAGCATGGTTAAAAAACAGGATCTTTTATGATTTTCTCATAATAAATAAAAAAGGACATGCAAGTCCTCCAAACTATTTTCCGTTTCTCTATAGGGGAGGTCCTAGATCTTTCTTGTTCTTTAGTTGATCACATGTCAAAAAGGCAAAGCATTTACTATGAACTCGCTTAAAAAAATATACACTTGGAGAGTAATATCATCATCTGCATGTAAATATTCCTTGACTCTAAGGGCTCGCTCACACTGTCGTATAACACGGCCGAATGCTATGTGATGTTTTATCGGATAGGACTCGGCCCTATGTTATACTATGGGACAGTGCAGATCTGCGATTATTGGCATGAGAAAATAATCTCATTCGATATTCGGACCATGTGCACCCATACAAGTCTATGGGTGCACGTAAAACATTGGACTGCACTCGGATGTCATCCAAGTGCAGTCCGATGAACACTCACAGAGACTATGGAGAAGAAGGAGAAATTAAGTTCTCCATCTTCTCCATATCTGTGCTGCGAGAGAATCGGATCACACTCAGTTGAAGCTCTGACAGAGTTTGAGCCGAGTGTCATTAGCATAATTGGCCCTATTCTCTTGCATGAGAGAATATATGGCTTAGTGAGTGGACCCTAAAACTGAATAGTAGTGACGGACAGGCACCTCACAAGCGGGATCCATGTAGCTCTCAGATGTCATGTAGGTAGGGCTTCATTCCATGGGGTAGGGCTTAATTTCAAGGTATATAAAAAAATGGACTTCAAATAAAAATTAAATGAACACAAAAAGCACTAATTGAATTATTTTTTTCGTATTTATGTTTGCAGCCCCTTTAAAAACCCTTTGAGGACCAAGGCACATATATGTCCCATAGTTTTAAACTGGAAAAAAATTTGATTGAATAAAATTTAAGGTCCTCGAAGGTTTAAGTAGGTCATAAATTCATATGAATACTTGCCCATACAATTGCACATGCCAAAAGATGAAGAAGAACAGAATCAAAAATATGACATTAAGTGGAGCACTTCCAGGTATTCAAGGTGAAAGAGACCAGCAAAGGCATCGTCTCGAATGACAGTAAATGAGTTAGAATTCAGCAAGCTGAAAATGAAGACAGCAGGTTAGAAGCAAACCAGACTTTATGGTGCTCAGAATTAGTCAAGCAGAATTTATTGACTGCTCTTGCAAAGCACTGAGACTCCCGCTGTGTATAGATGGCGCCGTGCGGCCTCCCGCTGTGTATAGATGGCGCCGTGCGGTCTCCCGCTGTGTATAGATGGCACCGTATAGATGGCTATGTGCGGCCTTCTGCTGAGTATACGTATATAGATGGCTACGTGCGGCCTCCTGCTGAGTATACGTGTATAGATGGCTACATGCGGCCTCCTGCTGAGTATAGATGCCGCATGGCGCTCCCCCCAGAGACAGCAGGAGGCCGCACAGCGCCATCTATACTCAGCGGGAGGCCGCACGTAGCCATCTATACACAGCAGGAGGCCGCACGGCGACATCTATACTCAGCGGGGGGCCGCACGTAGCCATCTATACACAGCGGGGGGCGCACGTAGCCATCTATACACAGCGGGGGGCCGCACGGCACCGTCTATACACAACGGGGGGCCGCACGTAGCCATCTATACACAGCGGGGGGCCGCACGGCGCCCCCCCAGAGACATCAGGAGGCCGCACGGCGCCAACTATACACAGCAGGAGGCTGCATGCAGTCATGCACACACACAAACATATACAGACACGCATAAACACATTTGAAACACAAAAATACATACAAACAGACATCACACAATGACATCTGCCCACACACACACAAACACACATACAGACATCACACACACACACACACCTACCCACACACACATCTGTGTGTGTATGTATAGTGTGTGTGTGTGTATTTTTTTTAAGTTAAAAACAAGTAAAATGCATGTGGCATCAATATCAAGACTCCAGATATAAGGGCCTATTCACACTGAATTTTGCAATGCATTCATCTCCTCTTTCCAGGCTTCTATCTAAATCCCTGAAAAATGGCATTCAGATGGGCATTGACATAGCCATTGATTTGAACAAAGGCAAACCGAGGCTAAAGTCTGAATCTTTAGGCTCCATTTGCTCTGCTTTCAGATGTCTAATTTCAGACAGCACAATCCTGAATTTCAGGGATTCAGTTGTAAGCCTTGTGTAAAGACCTGAATGCAGCGCTGGATGTAGTGTGAATAGGTCCTTACATCCTACACCACCTCAGGGTATTGTTGTTATGGAGTATTGCCCCTGGGTGGCCGCAGTTATGACCACCACCAGGGCTCGCGATCACCCACCCTAGCTTTGGTATTCTGGGGAGCTGGTATAATGAATATCTAAGAAGAGCCCTAGAGAAGCAAGAACATTGGACAACCAAGAGGTGGTGGCCTCAAGTCAGGTGTACTGTTCAACAGGGCAAGACTTTCTAACCTGCCCACACACACACACCCACACCTGCCCACACACACACACACACACCCACACCTGCCCACACACACCTGCCCACACACACACACACCTGCCCACACACACACACCTGCCCACACACACACACCTGTCCACACACACCTGCTCACACAGACACACACACCTGCCCACACACACACCTGCCCACACACACACACACCTGCCCACACACACACACACACCTGCCCACACACACACACACACCTGCCCACACACCTGCCCACACACCCACACCTGCCCACACACCCACACCTGCCCACACACACACCTGCCCACACACACACCTGCCCACACACACACACACCTGCCCCCACACACACACACCTGCCCACACACACACACCTGCCCACACACACACCTGCCCACACACACACACACCTGCCCACACACACACCTGCCCACACACACACACACACACACCTGCCCACACACACACACCTGCCCACACACACACCTGCCCACACACACACCTGCCCACACACACACCTGCCCACACACACACACCTGCCCACACACACACACCTGCCCACACACACACACACCTGCCCACACACACACACACCTGCCCACACACACACACACCTGCCCACACACACACACACACCTGCCCACACACACACACACACACACCTGCCCACACACACACACCTGCCCACACACACACACACCTGCTCACACAGACACATACACCTGCCCACACACACACACACACACCTGCCCACACACACACACCTGCCCCCCCCACACACACACACACCGGCCCACACACACACACACACCGGCCCACACACACACACACCTGCCCACACACACACACCTGCCCACACACACACACACCTGCCCACACACACACCTGCCCACACACACACACCTGCCCACACACCTGCCCACACACACACACCTGCCCACACACCCACACCTGCCCACACACACACACACACCTGCCCACACACACACACCTGCCCACACACACACACACCTGCCCACACACACCTGCCCACACACACACCTGCCCACACACACACCTGCCCACACACACACACCTGCCCACACACACACACCTGCCCACACACACACACACCTGCCCACACACACACACACCTGCCCACACACACACCTGCCCACACACACACACACACACACCTGCCCACACACACACACACACACACACACCTGCCCACACACACACACCTGCCCACACACACACACCTGCCCACACACACACACCTGCCCACACACACACCTGCCCACACACACACCTGCCCACACACACACACGCCTGCTCACACAGACACATACACCTGCCCACACACACACCTGCCCACACACACACACACACCTGCCCATACACACACACACCTGCCCACACACACACACACCTGCCCACACACACACACCTGTCCACACACACCTGCCCACACACACACACCTGCTCACACAGACACACACACCTGCCCACACACACACCTGCCCCCACACACACACCTGCCCACACACACACACACACCTGCCCACACACCTACACCTGCCCACACACCCACACCTGCCCACACACACACCTGCCCACACACACACCTGCCCACACACACACCTGCCCCCACACACACACACCTGCCCCCACACACACACACCTGCCCACACACACACACCTGCCCACACACACACACCTGCCCACACACACCTGCCCACACACACACCTGCCCACACACACACACACACCTGCCCACACACACACACACCTGCCCACACACACACCTGCCCACACACACACACACCTGCCCACACACACACACACACCTGCCCACACACAAACACACACACACCTGCCCACACACACACACCTGCCCACACACACACACCTGCCCACACACACACCTGCCCACACACACACACCTGCCCACACACACACCTGCCCACACACACCTGCTCACACAGACACATACACCTGCCCACACACACACACACACACCTGCCCACACACACACACCTGCCCCCCCCCCACACACACACACACCGGCCCACACACACACACACACACACCGGCCCCCCCACACACACACCTGCCCACACACACACACACACACCTGCCCACACACACACACACCTGCCCACACACACACCTGCCCACACACACACCTGCCCACACACACACACCTGCCCACACACCTGCCCACACACACACACCTGCCCACACACCCACACCTGCCCACACACACACACACACCTGCCCACACACACACACCTGCCCACACACACACACACCTGCCCACACACACACACACCTGCCCACACACACACACACCTGCCCACACACACACACACACACACCTGCCCACACACACACCTGCCCACACACACACACACACCTGCCCACACACACACACCTGCCCACACACACACACACCTGCCCACACACACACACACCTGCCCACACACACACACACACCTGCCCCCACACACATCTGCCCACACACACACCTGCCCACACACACACCTGCCCACACACACACACACACACACCTGCCCACACACACACACACACACCTGCCCACACACACACACCTGCCCACACACACACACCTGCCCACACACACACACCTGCCCACACACACACACACCTGCTCACACAGACACATACACCTGCCCACACACACACCTGCCCACACACACACACACACACCTGCCCACACACACACACCTGCCCACACACACACACACACACCTGCCCCCCCCCCCCCACACACACACCGGCCCACACACACACACACACCGGCCCACACACACACCTGCCCACACAGACACACACACCTGCCCACACAGACACACTTACCCACACAGACACCTCTGCCCACACAGACACCTCTGCCCACACACACACACACACCTGCCCACACACACACACTCACCATCCCCCGGCTCCATTCCTCCTGCCTGCTCTCTCTCCTCTCCTAAGTAGCAGTACAGGCCGGGCGCGCACTGCGTGACGTCACAGCTAGGAAACATGGCCGCGCACAGGCCCGTGTGTCCTAGCAGTGACGCGGCCGGGCCAGCACAGGGAAGTTAACTGCTGCAGTGCTGGCCCGGCCGATGAAGAAGTAGCGGCGGCCGCTGCTGGGGGAGCGGTCCGGGGCCCCCCCTCCCGCCACTGCTACCGGTATGTGCCGCGGCGGCCCGCACATATAATGAGGGCAATCCGGCATTAGACACCCCGCCCGGAGCCGCGGGCCCCCTGCAGGCTCGGGGCCCCGGGCGGTCGCCCGGATTGCCCTCATTATAATCCGCCTATGCCTCCAATATTTCTTGGTCATGAACAATAGGATGACATTACACCAGGATGAATCAAGCCATGATGCACTTTAGGATTGGGTGAGATTGTTTCATTTTGCTTGGCATAACAACAACCTGAAGGATTCTTTCAGTGAGGCTTTGTTGTTTTCCCCTGACATTATTATTATTATTTATTATTATATATTATTATAGTGCCATTTATTCCATGGAGCTTTACATGTGATAGGTATATACATAGCAAAAACATTTACATAATCTTAACAAAACGAGTCAGCGACTGGTACAGGAGAAGTGAGGACCCTGCCCGGGAGGACTCACATTCTACAAGGGATGGGTGAGGATACAGTAGGTGGGGTTAGAGGAGGTCATGCAGTAATGTGGTGGAGCGGTGGTTACTGCAGGTTGTAGGCTTGTAGGAAGAGGTAGGTCTTCAGGTTTCTTTTGAAGGCTTCCATGGTAGGCGAGAGTCTGATGTGTTGGGGTAAGGAGTTCCAGAGTAGGGGGGATGCACGGGAGAAATCTTGTATGCGATTGTGGGAAGAGGAGATAAGAGGGGAGTAGAGAAGGAGATCTTGTGAGGATCGGAGGTTGCATGCAGGTAAGTACCGGGAGACTAGGTCACAGATGTATGGAGGAGACAGGTTGTGGATGGCTTTGTATGCCATGGTTAGGGTTTTGAACTGGAGTCTTTGGGCAATGGGGAGCCAGTGAAGGGATTGACAGAGGGGGGAGGCCGGGGAATAGCGGGGGGCAGGTGGATTAGTCGAGCAGCAGAGTTTAGGATAGATTGGAGGGGCGCAAGAGTGGTAGAAGGGAGGCCACAGAGCAGGAGGTTGCAGTAGTCGAGGCGGGAGATGATGAGGGCATGCACTAGTGTTTTTGCAGAGTCTTTGCTGAGGAATGCACGGATCCGGGAGATATTTTTGAGTTGGAGTCGGCAGGAAGTGGAAAGGGCTTGGATATGTGGTTTGAAGGAGAGATCAGAGTCCAGGGTTACCCCAAGGCGCGAGCTTGTGGGACTGGGGAGAGTGAACAGCCATTGACGTTGATGGATAGGTCAGATGGATATGAATGAGAGGGGGGAAAGATAATGAACTCTGTTTTATCCATGTTGAGTTTTAGAAATCTGGCAGAGAAGAAGGATGAGATGGCGGACAGACATTGTGGGATTTTGGTTAGTAGGGTTAGTAGACAGTTCAAGGTGGACATGTTGTTCTAGTAGTTTTGAGGCAAAGGGGAGAAGTAATATGGGGCGGTAGCTAGTCAGAGAGGATGGGTCAAGGGAGGGCTTTTTGAGGATGGGTGTGATTGCGGCATGTTTGAAACATGAGGGGAAGACACCGGTTGTTAGTGACAGGTTGAAGAGGTGGGTTAGGGTTGGGATGAAGACTGTGGTAAGGTTAGGGATGAGGTGGGATGGGATTGGGTCAAGTTCGCAGGTGGTGAGGTGTGATTTGGAGAGTAAAGAGGAGACTTGACCTTCTGTAATGGTGGAAAAGTGGGGTTTGGAGGAGGAAGGTTGAGTAGATATGAGGAGGGGTTGTGCGGACTTTAGGCAAAAGCTTTGTCTGATAGTGTCAATCTTCTCCTTGAAGAATGAGGCAAAGTCTTCGGCTGAGATGAGAGAAGAGTGAGGAGGTGCTGGGGGACGAAGGAGAGAATTGAAAGTGTTAAATAGCTGTTTAGGGTTGTGAGACAGGGAGGATATGAGAGATGAGAAGTAGGTTTGTTTTGCTGTAGTGAGTGCGGACTTGAAAATAGTGAGGGATTGTTTGAATGCGATGAAGTGCTCGATGGAGTGAGACCTTTTCCATCTCCGCTCCGCAACCCAGGAGGCCCGTCGCAGTTCTTTAGTAAGTTTGGTGTGCCAGGGTTGCCTGTTGATTGTGCGAGATTTGGTATGTGTGAGAGGGGCGATCGAGTCGAGAGCTGCAGCTATTGTGGTGTTATATGAAGCGGCAGCAACATCTGCATTGTGTAAGGAATTTATGTCTGTAAGAGGGAGGAGGGATTCAGAGAGTGAGTGTAGGTCAAGGTGTTTGAGGTTTCTGCGAGCGTGTGTAAGTTTGTGGAGTGGGGATTGTGCACTTGGAGAGGAGAGGGTAGAGAATGTAAGGAGGTTATGGTCAGAGAAAGGGAGGGGTGAGTTAGAAAGGTTAGATAGGGAACAGAGGCGGGTAAAGATGAGGTCCAGTGTGTGGCCATCTTTATGAGTAGCTGCCGAAGACCATTGAGCGAGGCCGAAGGAGGAAGTGAGGGATAGGAGCTTAGAGACAGACGAGTGGGAAGTGTCAATGGGGATGTTGAAGTCACCCATTATGATAGTGGGGATGTCCGTGGAAAGGAAGTGAAGCAGGCAGGTGGTGAAGTGGTCTAAGAAAGTGGTGGCTAGCCCTGGGGGTCGGTAAATGACGGCCATTTGGAGGTCAGAGAGGGAATAGATGCGCACACAGTGCACCTAAAAAGAGGGGAGTGTAACAGAGGGTGGCAGTGATATTTGGGTGAAAGCGCAGGCATCTGACAGGGTGTGGGAAAGGTGGAATCCGCCATATGAAAGTGCAGCTGGGGAGGCTGTGTCAGAGGGGGTGAGCCAGGTTTCGGTGATGGCGAGGAAGGAAAGTTTGTTAGTAATGAAAAGGTCGTGGATGTAGGAAAGTTTGTTGCAGACGGAGAGAGCGTTCCATAGAGCTCCTGTTAGAGCAACTGAGGAAGTGGGGATTAGTTGGATGGGTATGAGGTTAGAAGGGTTGCGACAGTTTGTGGAAGGTTGTGGATAGGAGGCAGAAGTAACTGTGGGGATATGGCGAGGAGGACCAGGATTTGGAGAGATATCTCCAGCAGTGAGGAGGAGCAGAGAAAGTGTTAGCAGGTGGGAGGAAGAGAGAGCATGAGGTGGCTGTCTGTGTTTGGAGATCCAGGATTGAATGTTGATGAATAATTGAGAGGAGGAGGTGAGATGAATGGGGAGGATGGAGGGAGAGATAAAGAGTTTCTTACTAGGCATAGGGATTTGAGGGGTTACTAGAAAGTGGAGGACTATAGAGGAAAAAGTGAGAGCTAACAGAAACATAGTTAAAAGAGAGTAAATGGTCAAAGTGTTGGTTACCTGACTCCTGCCCAGACTGACGGCCTCTGAAATAACTGCCACTTATCTCCGAAGCCACTTTGCACAAGAAGACGCGTGCACAACCCAGCACGCGTGCACCCCTTAAGGAGCTTCTAAATATATAGGGCACACTAAACCATCAGGTGAGGGGCATTGTGGGAGCTGCTTGTGGCTAAATTAGCAGCTGGTTATCTCACCAGGAGATGGCTGGGTGATCAAAGACAGGGCTAGGACTCTGCAGGCTCTGCAGTTTAGCACCTCTAAACATCGGATAATATCTACAGTGGGGAAAGGACAGACATATGTGAGTATTGAGTGGAATGGGACAGATAAAGCAGAAATATCAAGAGGAGAGATGTACCAGTGAGTTGAATCAGGAGAGCAGAGCATTAGATGGCGGCATATACAGCAAGCAGAGGAATTATGCAGGAGAAGAGCATGTACCAGTGAGTTGAATCAGGAGAGCAGAGCATTAGATGGCGGCATATACAGCAAGCAGAGGAATTATGCAGGAGAAGAGCATGTACCAGTGAGTTGAATCAGGAGAGCAGAGCATTAGATGGCGGCATATACAGCAAGCAGAGGAATTATGCAGGAGAAGAGCATGTACCAGTGAGTTGAATCAGGAGAGCAGAGCATTAGATGGCGGCATATACAGCAAGCAGAGGAATTATGCAGGAGAAGAGCATGTACCAGTGAGTTGAATCAGGAGACCAGAGCATTAGATGGCGGCATATACAGCAAGCAGAGGGATTATGCAGGAGAAGTGCATGTACCAGTGAGTTGAATCAGGAGAGCAGAGCATTAGATGGCGGCATATACAGCAAGCAGAGGAATTATGCAGAAGAGCATGTACCAGTGAGTTGAATCAGGAGAGCAGAGCATTAGATGGCGGCATATACATAGTCTACGGTACCTTTTTTGAACAAAGGGCATGTGGGATTTTACAGTATAGTCCATGGTACCTTTTTTGTTAAAGGGCATGTGGGATCTCATTGTATACTTAAGGCTCTTGATAATGTATTAGCACACTCCTGTGAGATAAGTCCCAGGATTTATTTAGGTGCCAGGTTGGAGAATATTATCTTGACCTATTATACATTTTTTGAGCACATACATGGTATCTCTACATGATTGTTATTAAAAATGTCAACCAACATTAGTAAGGGTAATATTTAACTATATGATCCTCTATGTTCTGGATGAACTGAGGCTGACTCTTGTAAACTGTAGCGTCGGCGTCCCTGCCTCCTGCCAGACAGGGACGCCGTTCCCCTCACCTCTCCGCTCCATGCCCGGCGGCTTCCTCCCGCTCTGCTGGCAGCGCGCGCTGCTTCCCGGCCTCTGTGCTTAGGTAAAGCGCGCGCTCCCCCTCTCTTAAAGGGGCCGCGCGCCCCGTCCAAAGGAGTCCCCGGCCAATGGCCGGAGGACCTCACCATATATAAGGCACCTCCTCCAAAATGGAGGTGCCCGAGCAATGTTGTTGCAAAGTCTTTCAACTCTGCTTCAGCCCTCAGGTCCCATTACCAGATACCTGCCAGTTCTCTGCTTGATACCTACCTTATTCCTGTATATCTGCTTGCATTCCTGCGGTCCGACAGTCTGCCTTCCAACACCTGTCAGTCTGTCTATGGATCTGCCCGCCCGCTCACCTGGGAGCACTCACCTGCTACCTGCCTGCTAGCCTACCTGGAGGCTCTGCCGTCACTTGCCGTGACCACCTGCCTGTCCAGAGACTCCTGCCCGCTTACCTGGGAGCGCTCACCTGCTACCTGCCTGCTAGCCTACCTGGAGGCTCTGCCGTCACTTGCCGTGACCACCTGCCAGTCCAGAGACTCTTGCCCGCTCACCTGCTACCTGCCTGCTAGCCTACCTGGAGGCTCTGCCATCACTTGCCGTGACCACCTGCCTGTCCAGAGACTCTTGCCCGCTCACCTGGGAGCGCTCACCTGCTACCTGCCTGCTAGCCTACCTGGAGGCTCTGCCGTCACTTGCCGTGACCACCTGCCTGTCCAGAGACTCCTGCCCGCTTACCTGGGAGCGCTCACCTGCTACCTGCCTGCTAGCCTACCTGGAGGCTCTGCCGTCACTTGCCGTGACCACCTGCCAGTCCAGAGACTCTTGCCCGCTCACCTGCTACCTGCCTGCTAGCCTACCTGGAGGCTCTGCCATCACTTGCCGTGACCACCTGCCTGTCCAGAGACTCTTGCCCGCTCACCTGGGAGCGCTCATCTGCTACCTGCCTATCTAGAGACTCTTTCCCTGCTGTCACTTGCCGCGACCACCTGCCTGTCCAGAGACTCCAGCCCGCTCACCTGGGAGCGCTCACCTGCTACCTGCCTGCTAGCCTACCTGGAGGCTCTGCCGTCACTTGCCGTGACCACCTGCCAGTCCAGAGACTCTTGCCCGCTCACCTGCTACCTGCCTGCTAGCCTACCTGGAGGCTCTGCCGTCACTTGCCGTGACCACCTGCCTGTCCAGAGACTCTTGCCCGCTCACCTGGGAGCGCTCACCTGCTATCTGCCTGCTAGCCTACCTGGAGGCTCTGCCGTCACTTGCCGTGACCACCTGCCTGTCCAGAGACTCTTGCCCGCTCACCTGGGAGCGCTCATCTGCTACCTGCCTATCTAGAGACTCTTTCCCTGCTGTCACTTGCCGTGACCACCTGCCTGTCCAGAGACTCCAGCCCGCTCACCTGGGAGAGCTCACCGGCTACCTGCCTGCTAGCCTACCTGGAGGCTCTGCCGTCACTTGCCGTGACCACCTGCCGGTCCAGAGACTCTTGCCCGCTCACCTGGGAGCGCTCACCTGCTACCTGCCTGCTAGCCTACCTGGAGGCTCTGCTGTCACTTGCCGTGACCACCTGCCTGTCCAGAGACTCTTGCCCGCTCACCTGCTACCTGCCTGCTAGCCTATCTAGAGACTCTTTCCCTGCTGTCACTTGCCGTGACCACCTGCCTGTCTAGAGACTCTTATCCTGCTGTCACTTGCCGTGACCATCCGCCTGTCAAGTGACTGTCCTCCTGCCCTTCTACCCAGAGACTGTCCCTGTCACTTGCCGTGACTACCTGCCCTTCTACCCAGAATCATAGAATGGTAGAGTTGGAAGGGACCTCCTGGGTCATCTGGTCCAACCCCCTGCTCAAAGCAGGATTCACTAGATCATCTCAGACAGATGTCTGTCCAGCCTCTGTTTGAAGACGTCCATTGAAGGGGAACTCACCACCTCTCGTGGCAGCCTGTTCCACTCATTGATCACCCTAACTGTCAAAAAGTTTTTTCTAATATCTAATCTGTGTCTCCTCCCATTTAGTTTCATCCCATTGCTTCTAGTCTTTCCTTGTGCAAATGAGAATAAAGATGATCCTTCTACAATGTGACAGCCCTTGACATATTTGTAGACAGCTATTAAGTCTCCTCTCAGTCTTCTTTTTTGCAAGCTAAACATTCCCAAATCCTGCAACCGTTCCTCATGGGACATGGTTTGCAGACCAGTCACCATTCTGGTCGCTCTTCTCTGAACTTGCTCCAGTTTTTCTATGTCTTTTTTAAAATGTGGTGCCCAAAACTGTACACAGTATTCCAGATGAGGTCTGACCAAAGAGGAGTAAAGACCGATAAAGGAGTAAAGACTGTCTGACCAAAGAGGAGTAAAGACTGTCCCTGTCACTTGCCGTGACTACCTGCCCGCCTTCCCTGGGAGCCACCCGCTTCCTTACAAGGACTGCCCCTTTATATAGTTGCTCTGAGGTTCCACCTCCCAGACCCGTTACATATTGGCATTTTGAGGTATGGTTTGCATGTATATATAGCTATAAGCTGTTGATGGTAATTCAGAAGACCCAGGGTTCATTATATGGCTCACTGGGTTTTTTTTATCTAAAGAAGAATTTTAATGTGAGCCTTATTATATGAATTTATTTTTTTATGGGCCAGAGGGCACTGTGGAATTATACTCTATCCTGATATCTCCTGGGTTGTTACCAGGGTGTTCAGTTACCCCGTTCATGTGTATACTCAATACTATCTGTAGTACATTGTTCCATCTATTGCGATTTCCTTTACTGTCTGTCCATATATTGTGAAATTTTTGTATTATGTGTCTATTAAACTTGCATACACTTTCCAATTTTTTGTTCTCCTTTTTTGTAGTGTTTTATCTTCAGCATATGTTTAGGGTGGTCCTCCGCTCCACTTGGACGGGGTGCGATCCATTTGATTTATATGGCGATTCTTTGTTGTGTAAAGTACTGACTTTAGAGGGGTGAATAGTTATGCACAGTGAATATTTCAGTTATTTTGTCCTATTTGTTGTTTGTTTCACAATAAAAAGAAAATCAAATGTTCACAGTCGTAGGCATGTTCTTTGCATGAACTGATGAGTGGTGCAGGGTGGTAGTTGTGGCAGGGGGCTGCTCCCACACCCTGACTCCCCACAAACAAAAGACAATGTCCAGTCTGTCTTGTGGTCTGTGTGTACTGCACAACACTCACGGTTTTCCTGGAGGCTCCCATCAGCTTCAGGATTGCAGATGCTGCTGCAGGCTGACAATCACTTTCAGACTCTTTTTAATCAAAACAACTTTACTCAACTTTTTCCGTTCAGTTTAGGTCACAGACACAGCACTTTGTGATACAACCATCACAGTTTTAGCCTCCTTATCTGTCCCTCTCTTCTCTGAATCCTTTTCTACCAGGTGTGACCCACCCGGCTTCCAGGAACACGGTCCTGCTCTCTATAGGTGCATCCGCCCGCCTGTTTCCCCTTTTTGGGAAGTAAGTAAGGCTAGCTCCTCCACACCTTCTCCAGTCTGTAGGCCACAGACGTTTAGGGTAGTTTCCTCGCAGTTATCTGCTTCCTCTTTCATCATGCGGCCCTTTTCTCTCTCTTCTTCTCGCAACATGTCTGCTGACCTTCAGCCCCCAGGGTCCTGAACTTCTTCTCTTTCTCAATTGTACTTCCCTTACAAGCTTGAACGTTACAACTAACACAACTCTACTACCCTATCTGCCCCAAACAGGAAGTGGCTGTCCTACTTATAACCTTTTACTCCTCCCACTAAGGAAAGTCCCTAGACCCAATAACTATGATTTCTACCTATTCCTTGCACTACAGTGCCCCCCTAACCTGAACCCCTGGTTCCTATCTAACCTTGCTCTATTCCTACACTTATACCTTATCTTTTCCCTATATGATCTTATTAAAGTATATTAACACACATTTTCAATATTCCACCATGATACATATACCATACATTACACATATACCTGTTTTGTCCAGGAGTGATGCAGAGTATGCACAGGCGTTCACACACCGTTATACACCCCCCAAAAATAGTGAAATTCCAGGTTGTGAGGTAGAAAAACATGAAAAATGCCAATGGGGGTGAATACTTTTGCAAGCCACTGTATATGTCAAAGCCGTATGGGATGAATCAAGGATGGAGTAAGGCTATGTGCACACGTCTTTTCAGAGCATTGTTCTGCAGAACAACGCTGCATACAGTAACAATGTTTTTATGCATTTTCACTTGGGTTTTTTTTCTCAATGATTTGAATGGGTGAAAAATGCTGAAAGAACTGACATTCTGCAGATGTGAAAAATGCATTGATGGTTAAAATCTGCAAGGAGTAAATTAGCAGCATGTGCACAAGGTTTAAGAATTCTCATTACTTTTTCTGGTTCTGTAAACTGCAGCATTTTAAAACCCTTGAAAAATGCCCTAAAGAAAATGAGGCTAAACTGCAACATGCAAACAAGCCCTAAAACCTTAGAAAAGGAACACCTACCCCCAACGTTCAAGGAGGAGCTTCACTGTGTATTTCGGGGCCACCATTTACCTCGCAGACAGTACAGTACCTGCTGTTATTTTTTGCAGTCCTGAGCCATTGAATGGTACATTTAATGTCAATCCGTATTCTGTGGACAGGTCTGTAAAGTTTTGTGAACATGAAATGCACTGCAGAATATTTTTGGAAGCAGGGCTGTACTGGGACTGAAAATCAGCCCTGGCACAAACCAAAGCAGCCCACAGGCAAATCACTGTTTTTTATATAGGAGGAGTGTATCTTCTCTGTGTGACCTTTTATGTAAAGTTTCTGGGTGAGAACACTAAGGGAGTTGAATAAGTGAAAAATGACAATACATGTCCCTCTCCCTGTCTTTAAAAATCGGGAGATACGCCATTCTGTGACTCCACCTATGTGCCGTGACCCCACTGACAATTTTTGACCAAATCGGTCTGTGGAAGAAAAAAATTTCAGCATGCTGCGAGTGACTCTGGAATTGGGATCACGCGCACCGGTACAAGTCTGTGCGTGTGAAACATCATACTGCACTCGGATGTCATTCAACTACAGTCTGATTTAAGCAGGTGTGGCGCCCCTGAGGGTTCGGTCGCCACAGAGGTACTGCACCTCACCCAGAAGTGTGGTATCCCCTTCTCTCAGGTAAGGAGGGAGTGCTGCCCGGGACCCCAACACCCACATTCAACACTACACTACTCCAGGCCGGCTGGAAGGGCAAGATGCAATGTGTTTTCCTGCTGAGCCCTGTCCCTGGCTGGAGTGGGGGGAACCCAGAGGTAGGGGGAACCAGTAGTGGGTGTGGGTGGAGGAAGCAGTTTAGGGGAGCACTATAGAGTGAGATATAAAAAGGGAAGCCATCTTATGGTGGCAGGCTAGTCAGTGGAGAACAGACAGGGAGCAGAGTCTCTTTAGGAGCTCTGCTCCACAAGTAGGGCCCAGTCCTAGAGGCCCAGGTGGGGAGCAGAGGAGTAGGCTCCGATCTACAGAAGGGATCCTAGGGGGTATGGCGAGTGCAGGACGGCACCTGTACGCCCCGAATCTGTCAGAAGACAGAAGGATCGAAGGCCGCAAGAAGGGGACCGGCCCCTGGTCCAGCCGTGTTACTCTAAGTCTCGGCTGGGAAAACCGGAGGCTTCTGGCTTATATAGTCAGTTGCTGAAGCCTCATTCTAATCCCCATGAGGGTCAAGCAGGTCTGGGAACTCCAACAAGACAGGAGGGACTTCAGAACACCCGAGAGGGATTGAGAGTGGGAAGCGCAGGGCAGGAGGAGACCCAGCGTGAAGACGGTCTAGCTAGGAACACAAGAAAAGTGGGGTTCCGTCAGGTGCTGCTGATCTGCCTGAGGAAGTGCTGAACCCCTGCCTGGTGAACGCAGCGCGACGTGGGAGGCTGGCACCCGTACAGTGCACCAGTGGAACTGTCATAAGAACTGTGAGTAAAGACTCGGATGACTGCACCGTACTGCCTCCGTCCCTTCTTTCATCTGCGCCATCTGTTCTTCCCGGCACTACAACGCCCAGCGCAACTTACCTTACCTAGACTGCCCTGGAGCTAGCTCTACCTGTGGAGAGACACACCTTCCCTGCTGCCGTAACACCAGCTCCAGAGGACTGCTCTGCAGCGGCGGCACCCTCTAGCCGCATTCCACAGGTGGCGTCACGAACACTTTCCAAATCCCCTATAAATAATATCCCCCTTTTGAATGACCGCCCTGGGTCACGGACCGCGCCAGCCACCGTGATATCCCCCACCGGCATCCATAAGAGGCCCGGCTGCCGAGTACCCCACTGCCCTGGGGGCGCGTTACAGGCACAGACAGTGGAGAAATTAAGTTCTCCGTCTTCTCCGCAACTGTGATGCAATTCTCTCATGCGAATTTGGATCAGATTTTGATCTGTGTCATTACCACAATCGATCCGATACTCTGGCAATCATCGCTAGTGTGAACGAGCCCTTAATGTTATAACCACAAAGAAAAAGTTAGAGGGCTTGCCCTCGTACTAAAAATGGCTAGTCCTCCAGCCAGTTTTACACCATGAGCTTATTTGGCCAAGAAGAGATGGTTTCTATAGGGATTGATTGTCCAGCACTTCTATAAATCATACGTTCTTCGCCAAATAAGCTTCTGGTGCAAAACTGGCTGGAGGACTGTCCGCTTTTAGTAGGGGAAAATATAATTATCATCAACACCAAAAGTCAGCAGCCAGCCAGTTCTGGACCAGAGGAGGGAAACATGAATTTATAAAGGGGTTGTCCACTACTTAAACATGAATGACCTATTCTTAGGATAGGTCATCAATGTCTGATCGTGTTGGTGCGACACCTGTTCCCCACGGGAACTACTTAGTTATGGAACTGCACAGCAAAGCTCCGTCTACTGCAGGTTGGGGAATCATTTTTCTGCCAAGGGCCATTTGGGTATTTATACGATCCTTCGGGGGCGTACAAACTGCACGTTAACTCCGCCCACGAAGTACGTCCTAATGCTAACACTGGTATCAGGATGTAATCCTTTATTGTACATGCCTCAGCATTCAGTAGTGAACACTGCATGCACATGCTGACAGAGCAAGAAAACATTTATTGGCCGCCTGCCGGAAAAATACAGCTACCGAGCCAAGCACTGTGGTCCCCGGGAATCTGCCCGGGGCAGGATAAAAGGTCATGGCGGGCCGTAAGCTGCCCACAGGCCTGAGGTTCCACACCCCTGGTCTACTGTATAGTGGCTACAACTGGGTACAAGGCCACTATACAGTAGACAGAGCTGTGCAGCTCTGGCCGCTGTCAACACCGAGAACAGCTGATCGGCAGGGGTGCCAGGTGTCGCACCCCCACCAATCAGACATTGATGACCTATCCTAAGGATAGGCCATCAATGTTAAAGTAGTGGACAACCTCTTAAATTTACTAAATTTGTCTCTGGGCTTGGATAGAACAGTAACTCACCCAGTGATCCAGATTGCTGCAGATTGGGGTACGAATGACAACAAACTGCGGCTGACGGGTGGTCTGAAGCTGATTAGGCGGCTGACACAGCAGTAAAAAGAAATTATGGGGCCCCAAAGCAAAAGTCTTAATAGTCCTGAACATAGTGTGATGATCCCACATATAGTCCTGCACATAATGTGATGATCCCACATATAGTCCTGCAGATAATATGATGGCCCCACATATAGTCCTGCACATAATGTGATGATCCCACATATAGTCCTGCAGATAATATGATGGCCCCACATATAGTCCTGCACATAATATGATGACCCCTCATATAGTCCTGCACATAATATGATGGTCCCACATATAATCCTACACATAATATGATGACCCCACATATAGTCCTGCACATAATATGATGGCCCCTCATATAGTCCTGCACATAATATGATGGCCCCACATATAGTCCTACACATAATATGATGGCCCCACAAATATTCCTGCACATAATATGATGGCCCTACAAATAGTTCTGCACATAATATGATGGCCTCACATATAGTCCTGCACATAGTATGATGGCCCCACAAATAGTCCTGCACATAATATGATGGCCTCACATATAGTCCTGCACATAGTATGAAGGAATCACATATAATCCTGCACATAATATGATGACCCCACATACAGTACAGTCCTGCATAATATTGTGGCCTCACATATAGTCCTGCACATAATATGATGTCCGCACATATAGTCCTGCATATAATATGATGGCCCCACATATAGTCCTGCACATAATATGATGGCCCCACATATAGTCCTGCAAATAGTATGATGGCCCCACATATAGTCCTGCACATAATATGATGTCCCCACGTATAGTCCTGCACATAATATGATGGCCTCACATATATTCCTGCACATAATATGATGACCCCACATACAGTACAGTCCTGCATAATATTGTGGCCTCACATATACACTGTGTGCAGAATTATTAGGCAAGTTGTATTTTAGAGGATTATTTTTATTATTGATGAACAACTATGTTCTCAATCAACCCAAAAGACTCATAAATATCCAAGCTTAATATTTTTGCAAGTTGGAGTGTTTTTTTTTTTAGATTTGGCTATCTTAGGAGGATATCTGTTTGTGCAGGTAACTATTACTGTGCAGAATTATTAGGCAACTTAATAAAAACCAAATATAATCCCATCTCACTTGTTTATTTTCACCAGGTAAACCAATATCAGTGCACAAAATTTAGAAATAAACATTTCTGACATGCAAAAACCAAAACCAAAAAAATTACTGATCAATATAGCCACCTTTCTTTATGATGACACTCAACAGCCTTCCATCCATAGATTCTGTCAGTTGATTGATCTGTTTTCGATCAACATTGCGTGCAGCAGCCACCACAGCCTCCCAGACACTGTTCCCAGAGGTGTACTGTTTCCCCTCCCTGTAGATCTCACATTTTATGATGGACCACAGGTTCTCTATGGGGTTCAGATCAGGTGAACAAGGGGGCCATGTCATTATTTTTTCTTCTTTTAGACCTTTACTGGCCAGCCATGCTGTGGAGTAGTTGGATGCATGTGATGGAGCATTGTCTTGCATGAAAATCATGTTTTTCTTGAATGATACCGACTTTTTCCTGTACCACTGCTTGAAGACGTTGTCTTCTAGAACCTCGCAGTAGGTCTGGGAGTTGAGCTTCACTCCATCCTCAACCCGAAAAGGTCCCACAAGTTCATCTTTGATGATACCAGCCCATACCAGTACCCCACCGCCACCTTGCTGGCGTCTGAGTCGGAGTGGAGCTCTCTGCCCCTTACTGATCCAGCCTCTGGCCCATCCATCTGGCCCATCAAGAGTCACTCTCATTTCATCAGTCCATAATACCTTTGAAAAATCAGTCTTAAGATATTTCTCGGCCCATTCTTGACGTTTTATCTTATGTTTCTTGTTCAAAGGTGGTCGTTTTTTAGCCTTCCTTACCTTGGCCATGTCCCTGAGTAGCGCACACCTTGTGCTTTTTGATACTCCAGTAACGTTGCAGCTATGAAATATGGTAAAACTGGTGGCGAATGGCATCTTGGCAGCTTCACGCTTGATTTTCCTCAATTCGTGGGCAGTTATTTTGGGCCTTTTTTGGCCAACACGCTTCTTGCGACCCTGTTGGCTATTTGCCATGAAACGCTTGATTGTTCGGTGATCACGCTTCAAAAGTTCGGAAATTTCAAGACTGCTGCATCCCTCTGCAAGACATCTCACAATTTTGGATTTTTCAGAGCCCATCAAATCTCTCTTCTGACCCATTTTGCCAAAGGAAAGGAAGTTGCCTAATAATTAAGCACACCTTATATAGGGTTTTGATGTCATTAGTCAACACCCCTCCTCATTACAGATATGCACATCACCAGATTTACTTAATTGGTAGTTGTCTCTAAAGCCTATGCAGCTTGGAGTAGGACAACATGTATAAAAAGTATCATGTGATCAAAATACTCATTTGCCTAATAATTCTGCACACAGTATAGTGCTGCACATAATATGATGACCCCACATATAGTCCTGCACATATGATGTCCCCACATATAGTCCTGCATATAATATGATGACCCCACATATAGTCCTGCACATAATATGATGACCCCACATATAGTCCTGCACACAGTATGATGGCCCCACATATAGTCCTGCACATAATATGATGGTCCCACCTATAATCCTGCACATAGTATTATGGCCCCACATATAGTCCTGCATATACTATGATGGCCTCACATACAGTTCTGCATAATATTGTGGGCTCACATATAGTCCTGCACATAATATGATGACCCCACATATAGTCTTGCACATAATATGCACATAATATGACGGCCTCACATATAGTCCTGCAAATAATATGATGACCCCACATATAGTTTTGCACATAATATGACGGCCTCACATATAGTCCTGCACATAGTACGATGGCCCCTCCAGTGCCGTAAGATGTTGGAAGTCATAAAACAGGCTGGCAGCCCCCAACCAGTGCCACACCACGGAAGGCAGATCAGCACTCCGGGCCTGGTCCACAGTGTAGTGTAAATGCTGTGGTCAGTCTTTTTATCACTGCATTGATTGTTATACCGCTAATTACAAGGCTATTCTATGAAACATTAGAGGAGATTTCTCACTTTAGAAGACAGAGGAAAAGGAGAAGAAATGTTCCTCATCTCTGTAGCTGAGATATGGTTGTGTTAGACTTGGAGTTGTGTATAGCAGATACACATGTAAAATCACACACAGCATAGTCTCATGTATCAGGAAGGTGTTATCACACCCCGGCTGGTCTAGAACTTATGCCTAGACCAATGATTATCAGTAAGTAATATAAATATTAATTACCTGTTACTAGTGATGAGCGAGCACTAAAATGCTCGGGTGCTCGATGCTGGGGTCGAGCACATTAGAATACTCGGGTGATCGACCCGAGCAACGAGCCCAAAGCCTATTTTTATAGGGCCATCAGGCGGCTTTTACTATTCTTAAAGGGCCAGCAGTCGGCTCTCACTATTCTTAGAGAGCCATCAGCCGGCTATGTTTTATTGCTCCCATTACTAAAGAGTGGGTCTCCTACACTGTTATTGCGTATGCAGTGAGTGGAAGGGCTCCCCAAAATTTAGATGCACCCCAATACCCCTTTGAAGAGACTTAGAGGAGGGCCTCCTGAAAGCAATGTTCCCATTATTAGGAAGTAGTTCTCCCATTGTGTTTGCCTATGCAGTGAATGCAAGGGTTTCCAAAAATTTGGAGGCACTCCAATGCCCCTTGGAAGAGACGTGGAGGTCAGAGGGCCTCCTGAAAACAATGTTCCCTTTATTAGGAAGTGGGTCTCCCATTGTGTTTGCCTATGCAGTGAATGCAAGGGTTGCCAAAAATTTGGAGGCACTCCAATGCCCCTTGGAAGAGACGTGGAGGTCAGAGGGCCTCCTAAAAAAATGTTGCCATTAGAAAGGAGCAGGCCTCCTATACTTGTAATGCCCATGCACTAAGTGTATGGGCTGACAAACATTTACCCCTGGGGGTATACATGAACATACTGTCTAAAATTTTTTTTTTACGGGCATCATAAACACCCTTTCAAAAAATATGTGGGTGTTGCATCATGGACCACGGTCACCCTGGTGATAAGGTGGTGGAGGATGAGGAGAAGGAGGAGAACAAGAGCAAATAGCCAAAATCAGGAAGCGTATACCCATGTGTGGGTGTGAAGAGGTGCATGGGAATACACCTCCCAAGAAAAGACACTGGATTTGAGTTTATGTTACGCTGCTATTGTGGCGCCCCTGCGGGTTCAGTCGCCACAGAGGTACTGCATCTCACCCAGAGGTGTGGTATCTCACTCTCAGGTAAGGATGGAGTACTGCCCGGGACCGAAACACTTGCACCCAACACTACACTACTCCAGACCAGCAGGAAAGGAGCAGGAGCTCTACAGGAGCCCTGATCAGGAGGAGGGCCTAGTGAGAGAGTTTCAGGACAGACTGAAGAGAGGAGAGGAGCAGGAAGGAAGGCTCTAGAACAAAAAGGATCTCAGGGGCACGGGCAGTGCGGATGCCACCCGTGCGCCTGAATCTACCAGGAGTGGAAGGATCAGGCCGCAAAGGGGACCGGCCCCTAACTAGTGAGAATTGCAATATTCATCTAGAAACCGGAGGCTTCTACATTTCCAGGGTGTAGTTGCCACAGCCGCAATTAATCGCCAAAAAAGTAGCCACACAAGATCCAGGGAACTCCAGGTTGCCCGCCAAGATCTGCGGTTACTGGCTTGGGACACTGTTTGCGAGGCGCAGGGCAGGAGGGTAAGAGCCAGCGCAGGAAGACTACCAGGAGGAACACACAGAAAGGGGTCCCGCCAAGTGCTCTGGAATTACCTGAGGGTTTGCTGAACCCCTCCCTGAGTAGACACAGGACGACGTGGGAGGTTATACACTGGTAACTGTAACCTGGAGTCTTGGCAAACTGAGTAAAACCCTGAAGATGGCACCCCACTGTCTCTGTGAATAATTGCTGCGCCATCACCAGCCTGCACCAAACTGCAACAGCAACATCTATTACATCCCCACTACTCTGGAAAGCTAAACCAACCCTGCTGCATTAACAGCTCCAGAGAAACTGCTCCCCAGCAGCGGCTCCCTTTAGCCGCATACCACAGGTGGCGTCACGAACATTATATCTAAAGACTTTATTCCCTTTTCTTTAAACCCCTTTTATTGACCGCCCTGGGTCACGGACCGGGTCACCGCCACTGTGACATCTCCCCTAGCAACGACCGGCCCGGCTACCGAGCGCCCCACGGCCCAGGGGGCGCGTCACTATCATTCAGTGGTGTTGAGAAGTCTGGCCCAATCCAGCCCTTGTTCATTTTTATAAGAGTCATCCTGTCGGCATTTTCAGTTGACAGGCGGATGCGCTAATCAGTTATAATTCCACCAGCGGCACTAAAAACCCGCTTTGATAAAACGCTGGTGGCAGGGCAGACCAGGACCTCCAAGGCATAGAGAGCCACTTCATTCCACGTATCCAGCTTGGATACCCAATAATTATAAGGCACAGAGGAATCACGGAGGACGTTGGTACGTTCGGCAAGGTCCTCCCTAAGCACCTTCCCAAACTTTGCACTGCTTGTGAGAGTACCCCGCGCCTCAGGGCTTGTGCGATGGAAGGGGCTGAGAAAATTCTCCCAGAACTTTGACAGTGTTCCCCTGCCTCTGCTGGATTGAAGTTGTGTCTCTCTCGCCTCTACTCCTTGGTTGTCCAACGAAATGTGACCTCTGCCGCCAGCGTTTTCAGATGGGAATTTTTTTAATAGTTCCGCAACAAGGGCCTTCTGGTATAGCCCCATTTTTGTAGACCTGTTCGCCTCAGGAATAAGAGATATAAAGTTCTCCTTGTAGCGTGTGTCTAGAAGTGTCACCAACCAGTAATGACTGTCACTCAAAATTTTGAGAACGCGAGGGTCATGGGAAAGGCAGCGTAACAAAAACTCAGCCATGCGTCCCAGACTACTAACAGGCAAGACTTCCGTGTCCTCACCAAGAGGATGACTGACCATGCTCTCCTCCTCCTCCTCTCAGTTCTCTGGCCATCCACGCTGAACAGACGGTATGACAGTTGCACAGGTAGTACCGTCTATAGCTCTTGTTCTTCCTCCTACTCCTCTTCCTCATTGTCCCCCAATCCATGTTGGGATGAGACGAGGCATGGCTGTGTGTAATCACCCTGTATGGTTCTTTGCTCCATCTCATCATGCTCCGCCTGCAATGCATCCTCTTTGATTGTGAGCAGAGAGCGTTTCAGAAGACAGAGAAGCGGGATGGTGATGCTAATTATGGCGTCATCGCCGCTGACCATCTTGGTGCAGTCCTCAAAGTTTGGGAGGATGGTACATATGTCTGACATCCATGTCCATCCTTTTTGATGCTGGTACTCAACAACTGCCCTCTTCTGCTCACAAATCCTTCCCAACATCTGCAGTGTAGAGTTCCAACGCGTGGGGACATCACACACCAGTCTGTGAGCCGGAAACTGCAAATGCTGCTGAAACACGGCAAGGGCGGCGGAAGCTGTAGGTGACTTTCTAAAATGGGCACACAGGCGGCGTACCTTAACAAGCAGATCCGGCAGCTCAGGGTAGGATTTGAGAAACCGCTGAACAACAAGGTTAAGCACATGGGCCAGGCATGGTACATGTGTGAGCTCGCCTCGCCTCAGAGCCACCGCCAGGTTCCAGCCATTGTCACACACTACCATGCCTGGCTGTAGGTTCAGCGGTGTGAGCCACAGATCTTCCTGCTCTTTCAGAGCTGTCCACAACTCTTCAGCATTGTGTGGTTTGTCACCTAAGCATATTAGCTTCAGCACATCCTATTGCCACTTGGCCGAGGCAGTGCTGCAGTGCTTCCAGCTTGTGACTGATATGGTCATTTCGGAGATGGAGGCTGAAGAGGAGTAGGAGGCTAAGAAGGATGAGGTGCAGGAGCTGTAGACCGTGGGGGCAACCCTAATTGACCTAGGGCCTGCAATCCTTGGCATCGCGAGGATGTGTTCCGTCCCAAGGTCTGACTGGGTCCAGGCTTCCACTATGTTAACCCAGTGTGCCGTCAGAGAGATGTCCTGTCCCTGCCCACAAGCACTTGTCCATGGGTCCGTGGTTAGGTGGACTTTCCCAGTAACTGCGTTGTTGAGGGCACGGCTAATGTTTTGGGACACGTGCTTGTGTAATGCGGGGACGGCATACCGGTAGAAATAGTGGCGGCTGGGGACTGAGTACCGAGGGACGGCCGCTGCCATCAGGTTGCGGAATGCTTCCGTCTCCATGAGCCTAAAAGGCAACATTTTGAGCGCAAGTGACGCGCCCCCTGGGCCGTGGGGTACTCGGTGCCGGGCCAGTCATTGCTAGGGGAGATGTCACAGTGGCGGTGACCCGGTCCATGACCCAGGGCGGTCAATAAAAGAGGTTATTTACAGGGGATTTATAGCTAAAGGGAGCCGCCGCTGCGGAGCAGGTCCTCTGGAGCTGGTGTGAATGCAGCAGAGTTGGTTAGCTCTCCACAGGTAGAGCTTAGCTCCAGGGCAGTGTAGATGTTGTAGATGTTGTAGATAATGCTGGGCAGTATGGTACAGGTGATGGCGCAGATAATGATCACAAAGACAGTAAGGTGCAGTCCTCAGGGTTTACTCATGGCTTCTTAGACTTCCAGTTACCAGTACTAGAGTAACTTCCCACGGCGTCCTGTGCTTACTCAGGGAGGAGTTTAGCAAACTCCCAGGTCTCTCCGGAGTACGTAACGGGACCCCCTTCTGTGTGTTCCTTCTGGCCATCTCCCTGCACCTCACACCTAGTGTCCCAATCCAGTGACCGCGGACCTTGCCGGGCGACATCTTCTCTGTCCCCTGGGTCCTCTATGGCCACCTTCTTGGTGAGATAGATGTGGCTTGTGGCTGCAGTACCTGAAATACTGCAGCCTCCGGTTTCCTAGTTGAGGCTTAAAGAACTCTGCTAGTTTAGGGACCGGTTCCTTCTGTGCAACCTGAGCCCTCCACCGCCTGGCAGATTCAGGCGTACGGGTGGCCTCCAGCACTGCCCGTACCCCTGGGGTCCCTTCCTCATTCCTGGAGCCTTTCTCCTGCTCCTCTCCTCCTCAGTCTGTCCTGGGCCTCTCTCTAGGCCCTCCTCCTGAGCAGAGCTCCTACAGAGCTCCTGTTCCTCTCACTGTCCTCCTCTGACTGACTGGCTGAACTCACCCAAGATGGCTTCCCTCTTTATACTACTCCTAACAAGTGCTCATATATAGACAGGAGGAGAAGAAACGAGCGTATTGGCATGAAAAAGCTTTATTAATAATTCATATAAAACTCCATTTATTAATGGCAAAATACATAATGTAAAGTGCAGACATGCAGATCAAAAAAAACCCACTTAATCTATAGCCCAAAAGAAGGGTAATATAGATATATTCAAAGAGTTACATAAATAGCCTGAAACATACAAGTATTGCACACACATCCTCCTAAAATGGAGGAAATGTAATAAGTATTAAACAAAGATGAAAAAACAGTAGGGGTAGAGAAGAAAGATAGACCAGGGCAGAAAGAGGTGGTGTACATGGACAATTCAATAAGCCACTAAGTATATGGGGTTCAGGTATACCATAGTCAGCTGCCATAGTGCATATCATTTGCAGGACAATGGTGACTCACCCCAAGATATTGTCACATGTAGAAAGGGGACCACAGGAGGGCAGGTGTCTGTCGTGGAGGACATCCTCAACGCGCGTTTCACGGGTGCTTTTTCGAGAGGAGTCTCTCGAAAAAAGCCCCCGCGAAACGAGCGTCTGCGGCCACCACACTGCTTCTTCCTGCCTGTTGGGGTGCTCTGCCGCCCTCCCCCTGTGTGCTGCTCTCCTTGCTCTGCATGTCCTTCTGCCAGGTTGGGTCAGTTACTATATCATCCACCACCTCGTCTTCCACTTCTGCACCCTGGTCCTCTTCCTGACTTTCTGGCAATTGTGTCTCATCATCGTCCACCTCTTGTGACACTTTCCCACTGTCGCCTTCGTGTGACCGTGGCTGCTCAAATATTTGGGCATCGCTACATGCGATCTCCTCTTGCCTCGCTTCAAGTGGACTGGGCGAGAGGCCCGAATCTATAAATGAAAAAGTGAACAGCTCTTCAGAGTATCCAAGTGTGGGATCATTTGTCTCTGGGCACTCGGCATGGTGGGAGGAAGGAAGATCAGGGTGAGGAATATGCGGTCCAGACTCACGGCTACTGAGACTTGACCGTGTGGAAGACAGGGTGGTGGTGGTGGTGGCTAAGTGACTGGAAGCATTATCCGCTATCCAACCAATAACCTTTTGACACTGCTCTGGGTTCAATAGTGGTGTGCTGCGGTCCCCTAGGAATTGGGACTGGAAGGTCGGGCGAGAAGATGTGGGTGTTTGTTGTGGCACAATTTCAGCTTGCCCACAGCCTCGGCCTCTGCATGCACCATCATCACCATCACGTCCAGTTCCCAGTCCCTTGCCACGTGCCTTGCCCATTTTAAATGGAGGACAATATCTTCCACACTCATTACAAATGACTGAATTTGGAGCGAACTTATAAGTGATCCGTGTGACGGACAAACCACAGTTTTAAATACCTGGCTTGTAGCTAACTATTTTGAACAGCAAACTGGTGTCAATTGCTTCACTGACACACTGAAACAAATTTTTAATGGAGGTTAGAAATGGCAGTATTTTCTGAAAACATATATGTGATCCGTGTGACAGAGAAAACACAGTTTTAAATACCTGGCCTGTAGGTAACTATTTTGAACAGCAAACTGGTGTCAAAAACTTCTCTGACACAGTGAAAAAAAATTTGAATGGAGGCCAAAAATGGCAGTATTTTCTGAAAATGTATATGTGATCCGTGTGACGGAGAAAACACAGTTTTAAATAGCTGGATTTCTAGCGCTGTAATATGGAAAGGACCTGGCTGCATTCTGCAGTGCCAACAAGCAAATGGCGCAGAAAAACTGTGTTCTCTGGATTGCTTTTTAAGCAACTAATGAGGAATAAGATCCCAAAAAAATTATTCCTGGCCCCTGAGACCTGCGCCTTTGTATAGAAATATCTAACAGCAGCAGAAGGGAGAATTGGAATGGAGCCTCTTGTGCTATATGCACTGCAGTCTGCTATATACACTGCCTGCCTATATACACTGCCTGCCTGATATCTCTGCAGATGGATTAGTCCTCAGAAGGACTGTTTGTTGAGATGAATATGTGTCTCTAATATAGTTTGGTACACCTACACTAACTAGAAACAAGCAAATCTCTCCCTGACGCAGCAGCAGCTCTCCCTACACTGTCTGATCCGGAGTGACTGTTACGAGCATGGCGGCGCCAGGTCTGATATAGACCTGATGACGCTGTGCGGCCAGCCAGTCACTGTAATGCCCACAACCAACATGGCTGCAGCATTACAATGAGTGGCAGGCAATCCCTGCATGTTCATTGGCTCTCTAAAGAGCACCAAACATGCAGGGAGGGGACCAGAGCATCCGCCCGAGCATCTCTCAAGTACTCGGCGAGCTCCGAGTATCTCGAGTACTGAGATGCTCGGGCGAGTACCGAGTACTTGCTAGTATGCTCGCTCATCACTACCTGTTATGTAATTTTTCTGATTCTCTTCTTTGAGTCCACAAGGAGAAATTTCGCGTTCCACCATCTCACGGGGCGTCAGTCACCTGAAAATAGACAAAAGTATGATAATATGTTCCTGGTACATGCTATACACACCAAAAAGTATAACACACTGGGGTCAAAATGACTTATCTCAGGGATAATGGCTGTGGTCAGTCGGTCCACAGCAGGGCCGGACTGGGACTGAAAATCAGCCCTGGAACAAACTAAAGCAGCCCACATGCAAATTGCTGTATTTTATATAGGAGGAGTGTATCTTCTCTGTGTGACCTTTTATGTAAAGTTTCTGGGTGAGAACACTAAGGGAGGACAATAGGTGAAAAATGACAATACATGTCCCTCTCACTGTCTTTAAAAATTGGGAGATACGCCATTCTGTGACTCCACCTATGTGCCGTTAATCTGCTGACAATTTTTGACCACATCGGTCTGTGAAAAAAAATTTCAGCATGCTCCAGAATTCAGATCACACGCACCCGTACAAGTCTATGTGTGTGTGAAACATCGGACTGCACTCGGATGTCATTCAACTACAGTCTGCTTTAAGTGGACACAGACAATGGAGGAGATAAAGAAATTAAATTCTCCGTCTTCTCTGCACCTGTGATACAGTTCTCTCGTGTGAGAGAATCAAATTTCTGTAAACTGACACTCAGATCAAACTCAGATCAGAGTGTGATCAATGTCATTATCACAATCCATCCGATTCTGTGGCAATCGTCAATTGTGTGAACAAGCCCTTAATGTTGTTACACCCACATAAAGAAAAAATTAAAGAGGTTGTCCCAAAACTGGCTAGAGGACTGGCCATTATTAGTAGAGAGAAATTATTATTATCATCAGCTCCAAAAGTCAGCCACCAGCCAGTTCTGGACCAGAGGAGGGAAACAAGAATAGTAAAAGGTATGGTCCACTACTTACATAGTATGAGGGCCTCACATATAGTCCTGCACATAATATGATGGCCTCACATATAGTCCAGCACATGATATGAGGGCCCCACATATAGTCCTGTACATAATATGATGGCCCCACATATAGTCCTGCACGTAATATGATGGCCCCACATACAGTCATATGAAAAAGTTTGGGCACCCCTATTAATCTTAAGCTTAATGTTTTATAAAAATTGGTGTTTTTGCAACAGCTATTTCAGTTTGATATATGTAATAACTGTTGGACACAGTAATGTTTCTGCCTTGAAATGAGGTTTATTGTACTAACAGAAAATGTGCAATCTGCATTCAAACAAAATTTGACAGGTGCATAAGTATGGGCACCTCACCAGAAAAGTGACATTAATATTTAGTAGATCCTCCTTTTGCAAAAATAACAGCCTCTAGTCGCTTCCTGTAGCTCTTAATGAGTTCCTGGATCCTGGATGAAGGTATTTTTGACCATTCCTCTTTACAAAACAATTCCAGTTCAGTTAAGTTTGATGGTCGCCGAGCATGGACAGCCTCTTCAAATGATCCCACAGATGTTCAATGATATTCAGGTCTGGGGACTGGGATGGCCATTCCAGAACATTGTAATTGTTCCTCTGCATGAATGCCTGAGTAGATTTGGAGCGGTGTTTTGGATCATTGTCTTGCTGAAAGATCCATCCCCTGCGTAACTTCAACTTTATCACTGATTCTTGAACACTATTGCCAAGAATCTGCTGATACTGAGTGGAATCCATGCGTCCCTCAACTTTAACAAGATTCCCAGTGCCGGCATTGACCACACAGCCCCAAAGCATGATGGAACCTCCACCAAATTTTACTGTGGGTAGCAAGTGTTTTTCTTGGAATGCTGTGTTTTTTTGCCACCATGCATAACGCCTTTTTGTATGACCAAACAACTCAATCTTGGTTTCATCAGTCCACAGGACCTTCTTCCAAAAAGAAATAGGCTTCTTCAAATGTGCTTTTGCATACCTCAGCCGACTCTGTTTGTGCATACTTGCAGAAACGGCTTCTTTCGCATCACTCTCCCATACAGCTTCTCCTTGTGCAAAGTGCGTTGTATAGTTGACCGATGCACAGTGACACCATCTGCAGCAAGTTGATGCTGCAGCTCTCTGGAGGTGGTCTGAGGATTGTCCTTGACTGATCTCACCATTCTTCTTCTCTGCCTTTCTGATGTTTTTCTTGTCCTGACACTTCTGGCCTTAACAAGAACTGTCCCTATGTTCTTCCATTTCCTTACTATGTTCCTCACAGTGGAAACTGACAGGTTAAATCTCTGAGACAGCTTTTTGTATCCTTCCCCTGAACAACTATGTTGAATAATCTTTGTTTTCAGATCATTTGACAGTTGTTTTGAGGAGCCCATGATGCCACTCTTCAGAGGAGATTCAAACAGGAGAACAACTTGCAAGTGGCCACTTTAAGTAGCTTTTCTCATGATTGCATACACCTGGCTATAAAGTTCAAAGCTCAATGAGGTTACAAAACCAAAAAAAGTGCTTTAGTAAGTCAGTAAAAAGTAGGCAGGAGTATTTAAAACAAGAAAATGATAAGGGTGCCCATACTTATGCACAGGTCAAATTTTGTTTGAATGCAGATTGCACATTTTCTGTTAGCACAATAAACCTCATTTCAAGGCAGAAACATTACTGTGTCCAACAGTTATTACATATATCAAACTGAAATAGCTGTTGCAAAAACACCAATTTTTATAAAACATTAAGCTTAAGATTAATAGGGGTGCCCAAACTTTTTCATATGACTGTATAGTCATGCACATATTATGATGGCCCCACATATAGTCCTGCACGTAATATGATGGCCCCACATATAGTCCTGCACATAATATGATGGCCAAACATATAGTCCTGCACATAATATAATGACCTCACATATAGTCCTGCACATATTATGATGGCCCCACATATAGTCCTGCACGTAATATGATGGCCCCACATATAGTCCTGCACATAATATGATGGCTCCACATATAGTCCTGCACATAATATAATGACCCCACATATAGGCCTGCACATAATATGACGGCCCCACATATAGTCCTGCACATAACATAATGACCCCACATAAAGTCATGCACATATTATGATGGCCCCACATATAGTCCTGCACGTAATATGATGGCCCCACATATAGTCCTGCACATAATATGATGGCCCCACATATAGTCCTGCACATAATATGATGGCCCCACATATAGTCCTGCACATAATATGATGGCCCCACATATAGTCCTGCACATAATATGATGGCCCCACATATAGTCCTGCACATAATATAATGACCCCACATATAGTCCTGCACGTAATATGATGGCCCCACATATAGTCCTGCACGTAATATGATGGCCCCACATATAGTCCTGCACATAATATGATGGCCCCACATATAGTCCTGCACATAATATAATGACCCCACATATAGTCCTGCACATATTATGATGGCCCCACATATAGTCCTGCACGTAATATGATGGCCCCACATATAGTCCTGCACGTAATATGATGGCCCCACATATAGTCCTGCACATAATATGATGGCCCCACATATAGTCCTGCACATAATATAATGACCCCACATATAGTCCTGCACATAATATGATGGCCCCACATATAGTGCTACACATATTATGATGGCCCAACATATAGTCCTGCACATAATATGATGGCCCCACATATAGTCCTGCACATAATATAATGACCCCACATATAGTCCTGCACATATTATGATGGCCCCACATATAGTCCTGCACATAATATAATGACCCCACATATAGTCCTGCACGTAATATGATGACCCCACATATAGTCCTGCACATAATATGATGGCCCCACATATAGTCCTGCACATAATATGATGGCCCCACATATAGTCCTGCACATAATATGATGGCCCCACATATAGTCCTGCACATAATATAATGACCCCACATATAGTCCTGCACATATTATGATGGCCCCACATATAGTCCTGCACGTAATATGATGGCCCCACATATAGTCCTGCACATAATATGATGGCCCCACATATAGTCCTGCACATAATATAATGACCCCACATATAGTCCTGCACATATTATGATGGCCCCACATATAGTCCTGCACATAATATAATGACCCCACATATAGTCCTGCACATATTATGATGGCCCCACATATAGTCCTGCACATAATATAATGACCCCACATATAGTCCTGCACATATTATGATGGCCCCACATATAGTCCTGCACATAATATAATGACCCCACATATAGTCCTGCACATAATATGATGGCTCCACATATAGTCCTGCACATAATATAATGACCCCACATATAGGCCTGCACATAATATGACGGCCCCACATATAGTCCTGCACATAACATAATGACCCCACATAAAGTCCTGCACATAATATAATGGCCTCACATATAGTCCTGCACATAATATGATGGCTTCACATATAGTCCTGCACATAATATGACGGCCCCACATATAGTCCTGCACATAATATGATGGCTTCACATATAGTCCTGCACATAATATGATGGTCCCACATATAGTCCTGCACATAATATGATGGCTTCACATATAGTCCTGCACATAATATGATGGCTTCACATATAGTCCTGCACATAATATGATGGCTTCACATATAGTCCTGCACATAATATGATGGCTTCACATATAGTCCTGCACATAATATGATGGTCCCACATATAGTCCTGCACATAATATGATGGCTTCACATATAGTCCTGCACATAATATGATGGCCTCACATATAGTCCTGCACATAATATGATGGCCCCACATATAGTCCTGCACATAATATGATGGCTTCACATATAGTCCTGCACATAATATGATGGTCCCACATATAGTCCTGCACATAATATGATGGCCGCACATAAAGTCCTGCACATAATATGATGGCTTCACATATAGTCCTGCACATAATATGATGGTCCCACATATAGTCCTGCACATAGTATGATGACCCCACATATAGTCCTGCACATATTATGATGGCCCCACATATAGTCCTGCACATATTATGATGGCTCCACATATAGTCCTGCACATAATATGATGGCCGCACATAAAGTCCTGCACATAATATGATGGCCGCACATAAAGTCCTGCACATAATATGATGGCCCCACATATAGTCCTGCACATAATATGATGGCCGCACATATAGTCCTGCACATATTATGATGGCCCCACATATAGTCCTGCACATAATATGATGGCCGCACATAAAGTCCTGCACATAATATGATGGCCGCACATAAAGTCCTGCACATAATATGATGGCCCCACATATAGTCCTGCACATAATATGATGACCCCACATATAGTCCTGCACATATTATGATGGCCCCACATATAGTCCTGCACATAGTATGATGGCCCCACATATAGTCCTGCACATAATATGATGGCTCCACATATAGTCCTGCACGTAATATAATGGCCTCACATATAGTCCTGCACATAATATGATGGCCCCACATATAGTCCTGCACATAATATGATGGCCCCACATATAGTCCTGCACATAATATGATGGCCCCACATATAGTCCTGCACATAATATGATGGCCCCACATATAGTCCTGCACATAATATGATGGCTCCACATATAGTCCTGCACGTAATATAATGGCCTCACATATAGTCCTGCACATAATATGATGGCCCCACATATAGTCCTGCACATAATATGATGGCTCCACATATAGTCCTGCACGTAATATAATGGCCTCACATATAGTCCTGCACATAATATGATGGGTCCACATATAGTCCTGCACATAATATGACGCCCTCACATATAGTCCTGCACATAATATGATGGCCCCACATATAGTCCTGCACATATGATGATGGCTCCACATATAGTCCTGCACATAATATGATGGCCGCACATAAAGTCCTGCACATAATATGATGGCCCCACATATAGTCCTGCACATAATATGATGGCCGCACATATAGTCCTGCACATAATATGATGGCCCCACATATAGTCCTGCACATAATATGATGGCCCCACATATAGTCCTGCACATAATATGATGGCAGCACATATAGTCCTGCACATAATATGATGGCCCCACATATAGTCCTGCACATAATATGATGGCAGCACATATAGTCCTGCACATAATATGATGGCCGCACATATAATCCTGCACATAATATGATGGCCCCACATATAGTCCTGCACATAATATGATGGCCGCACATATAGTCCTGCACATAATATGATGGCCGCACATAAAGTCCTGCACATAATATGATGGCTCCACATATAGTCCTGCACATAATATGATGGCCGCACATAAAGTCCTGCACATAATATGATGGCCGCACATATAGTCCTTCACATAATATGATGGCCCCACATATAGTCCTGCACATAATATGATGGCCGCACATATAGTCCTGCACATAATATGATGGCCCCACATATAGTCCTGCACATAATATGATGGCCCCACATATAGTCCTGCACATAATATGATGGCCCCACATATAGTCCTGCACATAATATGATGGCAGCACATATAGTCCTGCACATAATATGATGGCCCCACATATAGTCCTGCACATAATATGATGGCAGCACATATAGTCCTGCACATAATATGATGGCCCCACATATAGTCCTGCACATAATATGATGGCCCCACATATAGTCCTGCACATAATATGATGGCCGCACATATAATCCTGCACATAATATGATGGCCCCACATATAGTCCTGCACATAATATGATGGCCGCACATATAATCCTGCACATAATATGATGGCCCCACATATAGTCCTGCACATAATATGATGGCCCCACATATAGTCCTGCACATAATATGATGGCCGCACATATAATCCTGCACATAATATGATGGCCCCACATATAGTCCTGCACATAATATGATGGCCGCACATATAGTCCTGCACATAATATGATGGCCCCACATATAGTCCTGCACATAATATGATGGCCTCACATATAGTCCTGCACATAATATGATGGCCGCACATATAGTCCTGCACATAATATGATGGCCGCACATATAGTCCTGCACATAATATGATGGCCCCACATATAGTCCTGCACATAATATGACGGCCCCACATATAGTCCTGCACATAATATGATGGCCGCACATATAGTCCTGCACATAATATGATGGCCCCACATATAGTCCTGCACGTAATATGATGACCCCGCACATAGTCCTGCACATAATATGATGGCCCCACATATAGTCCTGCACATAATATGATGGCCCCACATATAGTCCTGCACATAATATGATGACCCCGCACATAGTCCGGCACATAATATGATGGCCCCACATATAGTCCTGCAAATAATATGATGACCCCGCACATAGTACTGCACATAATATGATGGCCCCACATATAGTTCTGCACATAATATGATGGCCGCACATATAGTTCTGCACATAATATGATGACCCCGCACATAGTCCTGCACATAATATGATGGCCCCACATATAGTCCTGCAAATAATATGATGACCCCGCACATAGTACTGCACATAATATGATGGCCCCACATATAGTTCTGCACATAATATGATGGCCGCACATATAGTCCTGCACATAATATGATGACCCCGCACATAGTCCTGCACATAATATGATGGCCCCACATATAGTCCTGCACATAATATGATGGCCCCACATATAGTCCTGCACATAATATGATGGCTTCACATATAGTCCTGCACATAATATGACGGCCCCACATATAGTCCTGCACATAATATGATGGCTTCACATATAGTCCTGCACATAATATGACGGCCCCACATATAGTCCTGCACATAATATGATGACCCCACATATAGTCCTGCACATAATATGATGACCCCACATATAGTCCTGCAGATAATATGATGGCCCCACATATAGTCCTGTACATAGTATGATGACCCCACATATAGTCCTGCACATAATATGATGGCCCCACATATAGTCCTGCACATAGTATGATGGCCCCACATATAGTCCTGTACATAGTATGATGGCCCCACATATAGTCCTGTACATAGTATGATGGCCCCACATATAATCCTGTACATAGTATGATGGCCCCACATATAGTCCTGCACATAATATGATGGCCCCACATATAGTCCTGCACATAGTATGATGGCTTCACATATAGTCCTGCACATAATATGATGGCCACACATATAGTCCTGCACATAATATGACGGCCCCACATATAGTCCTGCACATAATATGATGGCCCCACATATAGTCCTGCAGATAATATGATGGCCCCACATATAGTCCTGTACATAGTATGATGGCCCCACATATAGTCCTGCACATAATATGATGTTCCCACATATATTCCTGCACATAATATGACGGCCCCACATATAGTCCTGCACATAATATGATGGCCGCACATATAGTCCTGCACATAATATGATGGCCCCACATATAGTCCTGTACATAGTATGATGGCCCCACATATATTCCTGCACATAATATGATGCCCTCACATATAGTCCTGCACATAGTATGATGGCCCCACATATAGTACTGCACATAATATGATGGCCCCACATATAGTCCTGCACATAGTATGATGGCCCCACATATAGTCCTGCATATAATATGAAGCCTCACATATAGTCCAGTACATAATATGACGGCCCCACATATAGTCCTGCAAATAATATGATGGCCCCACATATAGTCCTGCAGATATTATGATGGCCCCACATATAGTCCTGTACATAGTATGATGGCCCCACATATAGTCCTGCACATAATATGATGGCTCCACATATAGTCCTGCACATAATATGACGACCCCACATATAGTCCTGCAGATAATATGATGGCCCCACATATAGTCCTGCAGATAATATGATGGCCCACATATAGTCCTGCAGATAATATGATGGCCCCACATATAGTCCTGCAGATAATATGATGGCCCCACATATAGTCCTGTACATAATATGATGGCTCCACATATAGTCCTGCACATAATATGACGACCCCACATATAGTCCTGCAAATAATATGATGGCCCACATATAGTCCTGCACATAATATGATGGCCCACATATAGTCCTGCAGATAATATGATGGCCCCACATATAGTCCTGCACATAGTATGATGGCCCCACATATAGTCCTGCACATAATGTGACGACCCCACATATAGTCCTGCACATAATATGACGACCCCACATATAGTCCTGCACATAATATGATGGCCCACATATAGTCCTGCAGATAATATGATGGCCCCACATATAGTCCTGCACATAATATGATGGCCCCACATATAGTCCTGCACATAATATGATGGCCCCACATATAGTCCTGCACATAATATGATGGCCCCACATATAGTCCTGCACATAATATGATGGCCTCACATATAGTCCTGCACATAATATGATGGCCCCACATATAGTCCTGCACATAATATGATGGCCCCACATATAGTCCTGCACATAATATGATGGCCCCACATATAGTCCTGCACATAATATGATGGCCCCACATATAGTCCTGCACATAATATGATGCCCCACATATAGTCCTGCACATAATATGATGGCCTCACATATAGTCCTGCACATAATATGATGGCCCCACATATAGTCCTGCACATAATATGATGGCCCCACATATAGTCCTACACATAATATGATGGCCCCACATACAGCCCTGTACATAGTATGATTGTCCCACATATAGTCCTGCACATAATATGATGGCCCCACATATAGTCCTACACATAATATGATGGCCCCACATATAGTCCTGCACATAATATGATGGCCCCACATATAGTCCTGCACATAATATGATGGCCCCACATACAGCCCTGTACATAGTATGATGGCCTCACATATAGTCCTGCACATAATATGATGACCCCACATATAGTCCTGCACATAATATGATGGCTCCACATATAGTCCTACACATAATATGATGGCTCCACATATAGTCATGCACATAATATGATGGCCCCACATATAGTCCTGCACATAATATGATGGCCCCACATATAGTCCTGCACATAATATGATGGCCCCACATATAGTCCTGCACATAGTATGATGGCTCCACATATAGTCCTGCACATAATATGATGGCCCCACATATAGTCCTGCACATAATATGATGGCCCCACATATAGTCCTGCACATAGTATGATGGCTCCACATATAGTCCTGCACATAATATGATGCCCTCACATACAGTCCTGCACATAATATGATGGCCCCACATATAGTCCTGCACATAATATGATGGCTCCACATATAGTCCTGCACATAATATGATGGCTCCACATATAGTCATGCACATAATATGATGGCCCCACATATAGTCCTGCACATAATATGATGGCTCCACATATAGTCCTGCACATAATATGATGGCTCCACATATAGTCATGCACATAATATGATGGCTCCACATATAGTCATGCACATAATATGATGGCAGCACATACAGTCCTGCACATAATATGATGGCCCCACATATAGTCCTGCACATAATATGATGGCTCCACATATAGTCCTGCACATAATATGATGGCCCCACATATAGTCCTGCACATAGTATGAAGGCTCCACATATAGTCCTGCACATAATATGATGCCCTCACATACAGTCCTGCACATAATATGATGGCCCCACATATAGTCCTGCACATAATATGATGGCTCCACATATAGTCCTGCACATAATATGATGGCTCCACATATAGTCATGCACATAATATGATGGCCCCACATATAGTCCTGCACATAATATGATGGCCCCACATATAGTCCTGCACATAATATGATGGCCCCACATATAGTCCTGCACATAGTATGATGGCTCCACATATAGTCCTGCACATAATATGATGGCCCCACATATAGTCCTGCACATAATATGATGGCCCCACATATAGTCCTGCACATAATATGATGGCCTCACATATAGTCCTGCACATAGTATGATGGCTCCACATATAGTTCTGCACATAGTATGATGGCTCCACATATAGTCCTGCACATAATATGATGGCCCCACATATAGTCCTGCACATAATATGATGGCTCCACATATAGTCCTGCACATAATATGATGGCCCCACATATAGTCCTGCACATAATATGATGGCCCCACATATAGTCCTGCACATAATATGATGGCCTCACATATAGTCCTGCACATAGTATGATGGCTCCACATATAGTCCTGCACATAGTATGATGGCTCCACATATAGTCCTGCACATAGTATGATGGCCCCACATATAGTCCTGCACATAGTATGATGGCTCCACATATAGTCCTGCACATAATATGATGGCCCCACATATAGTCCTGCACATAATATGATGGCTCCACATATAGTCATGCACATAATATGATGGCCCCACATATAGTCATGCACATAATATGATGGACCCACATATAGTCCTGCACATAATATGACGGCCCCACATATAGTCCTGCACATAGTATGATGGCTCCACATATAGTCCTGCACATAATATGATGGCCCCACATATAGTCCTGCACATAATATGATGGCCTCACATATAGTCCTGCACATAATATGATGGCCCCACATATAGTCCTGCACATAATATGATGGCCTCACATATAGTCCTGCACATAATATGATGGCTCCACATATAGTCCTGCACATAATATGATGGCTCCACATATAGTCCTGCACATAATATGATGGCCCCACATATAGTCCTGCACATAATATGATGGCTCCACATATAGTCCTGCACATAATATGATGGCCGCACATATAGTCCTGCACATAATATGATGGCTCCACATATAGTCCTGCACATAATATGATGGCCGCACATATAGTCCTGCACATAATATGATGGCCTCACATATAGTCCTGCACATAATATGATGGCCCCACATATAGTCCTGCACATAATATGATGGCCTCACATATAGTCCTGCACATAATATGATGGCCTCACATATAGTCCTGCACATAATATGATGGCCCCACATATAGTCCTGCACATAATATGATGGCCTCACATATAGTCCTGCACATAATATGATGGCCCCACATATAGTCCTGCACGTAATATGACGGCCCCACATATAGTCCTGCACATAATATGATGGCCGCACATATATTCCTGCACATAATATGATGGCTCCACATATAGTCCTGCACATAATATGATGGCTCCACATATAGTCCTGCACATAATATGATGGCCGCACATATAGTCCTGCACATAATATGATGGCCTCACATATAGTCCTGCACATAATATGATGGCCCCACATATAGTCCTGCACATAATATGATGGCCTCACATATAGTCCTGCACATAATATGATGGCCCCACATATAGTCCTGCACGTAATATGACGGCCCCACATATAGTCCTGCACATAATATGATGGCCGCACATATATTCCTGCACATAATATGATGGCTCCACATATAGTCCTGCACATAATATGATGGCTCCACATATAGTCCTGCACATAATATGATGGCCCCACATATAGTCCTGCACATAGTATGATGGCTCCACATATAGTCCTGCACATAGTATGATGGCTCCACATATAGTCCTGCACATAATATGATGGCCTCACATATAGTCCTGCACATAATATGATGGCTCCACATATAGTCCTGCACATAATATGATGACCCCACATAATCCTGCACATAATATGATGGCCCCACATATAGTCCTGCACATAATATGATGACCCCACATAATCCTGCACATAATATGATGGCCCCACATATAGTACTGCACATAATATGATGGCTACAGATATAGTCCTGCACATAATATGATGCCCCACATATATTCCTGCACATAATATGATGGCCACACATATAGTCCTGTACGTAATATGACGGCCCCACATATAGTCCTGCACATAATATGATGGCCCCACATATAGTCCTGCACATAATATGATGGCCGCACATATAGTCCTGCACATAATATGATGGCCCCACATATAGTCCTGCACATAATATGATGGCCGCACATATAGTCTTGCACATAATATGATGGCCTCACATATAGTCCTGCACATATTATGGTTGCTCTGTGGCGCCCTGCAGCGCACAGGTGCCACAGAACCCAGTAGGGTGCATGGATGGACTTCTCCACAAGAGGCCCTCATTACATTCACACACCTCCACCCTACCACCTCAGACCAGCAGAGGGAGCCCGTTAGGGATATATATAGGGAGGGTGGAGCCAGGCAGCTCAGTTTTTAGTTGGATGTTGAGTTGGAAGTGAAAAGTCAGTGGTTAGTTCAGAGAGTGTGCTGGCACTTAGTCCAGCGAAGACGCAGCTCGTCTGTTGCTGCCGAAGTGAGGGCCCTGAGTGTGGCCGACGGCAAGGAGGAAGGGAGTTGAGTAGGCAGAGGAGCGTACCAGGCTCACCCCCAAATATACACCGGACACCGGGTCCACGCCTACAGGGACCCTTCACACCCAGTAGGGACCACCGGATACCTGGAGGACTACAAGTCCCAGGTCGACAAAAGCTGACTACTGTTCCAGGGCTAGGAGTCACGGAGGCCCCAGCGTCCAGGGAGAGTGATCTCCAAGAGAAGGCCCTACCAGCAGGTCAGCAGGTGCAAGAGAGAGAGACAGTAATTAAGCCAGGCCTAGCTCCAGGCAGGTCAGAAGCTTAGCAAGTGGAAGCAACGGATCAGGAGGCCCTATACCCGCTCACTGGGGAGAGTCCAGAAGTGCACCCTGCCTACCGAGTACCCTGGACCATACCTGCATCTACACCAGTAAAGGTACCGAAGCGAACCCCCGTGTGAGTGTCCGTCATTTCTTCCTGAACCGCCCTGGCCATCTCTCCCCTGTACCACCATCCATTACCCCACGCTGCCCTGAGGCCAACTCCACCTGTGGGGAGCCGTTCCATCACAAGCTGGAGGAGGACTGCTCCGCAGCGGCGGCTCCCTTTAGACGCTTTCCACAGGTGGCGTCACGAACACTTTACAAATCCCCTATAAATAATTCCCCTTTTGGGTGACCGCCCTGGGCCACGGACCGGGCCAGCCACTGTGATACCCCACACCAGCAGCCAGAGGCCCGGCTGCCGAGTACCCCACGGCCCTGGGGGCGCGTCAACATTCTGGCGTCACGAACAGGATCCCGTGCCCATTGCCACCGGGTACTGTGAACCTTAAAAGACAGTAATACTCACTGTGGTGAAGTTTCCCGTCAATTGCCGCTGTTTCCCGCCATTGTCCGCCATTTTCTTGTCGCTGCGCGGGAAGAAGAGGGGCGTAACCGCGGGAACCCGAGAGGTGCGACTGTGAAAAGCGCGCGAAGCCCAGGACACGCCACGCCCCTGACGTCGAACTAGGAAGCGTCAGGTCCTGGAAAGAGTCCAGAGGACGCTTTGACGTCAAACGCGAGCGACGCACGGTCCTGGAGGAAGACCATCGCCCGCCGAGCTGCGGCCTACCTGATAAAAAGTGAAGAAGGTAGGCTACGGTTTACTAGGGGGGCGCAACCATGGCCGATGACCAGCAAGCCGCCGGAACACCGGTTAACGCTCCTGATGCCCAACTTGCGCCCGGCGCTGCACAGGCCGGAGCGGCCGCCCTACCAGCAGGGGTCGTGACTCCGTTGATACCCATGGCCCTGTCGTATATCCCTGGAGTAAAATAGCTTCCCCAGTATGATGGTAAACCAGACACCCTGTCCGGGTTCAAGAGAAAAATATGCGGTGTACTGGACATGTATTCTATGACTGGTAAGCAGAGAGCCACTGTTGTGCTGGGACAATTGACTGGTGACGCAGAGCGGGAAGTTGAAACCTGGCCAGCCACAGACCAGGAGTCAGTATCCATCATCTTTAAGAGACTGCAAACTGTGTTTGAAAACCGCACTGAGACAGATCTCCGGATGAGGTTCTATCACTGTGTTCAGAAACCTGAGGACAGTATCCGGGACTACGCCTGGCACTTACAGGAAGCCCTGCGGGCCCTGAAACAGGTTAGTCCAGCCAGCATACAAGATGAAAATAAAATGCTGACGGAACAGTTCATCCGGGGGTTGAGGTCCCAGGAGGACAGCAGAACTGTACGGTGATGGGCTTTAGATCATCCAGACACCACCTTTGACACCCTCAAGGACATGGCTATTAAGGGTCTACAGCCCCTGGAAACATCAGGGACTGCTATCCAGCGCTACTAGGGTGGGGCCACCCCATTGCCCGCAGCACCCACTGCTCCTTCATTAACGGCTGAAACAAAGATGCAAACAGTGCCCCCTAGCGATCTGGACAGCCTGCGCTCTGAAGTGCGTCAGCTAAGTAAAACCCTGGCCACTGTCCTGAGCACCCTGCAGCTACAGGAGGAGCCCGAGCCGGAAGGAAGGATCCTACTCTCTGACAGCCCTGAGGATGTCCCCTGGATGAGGAGAAGAGGGAGGACAACACCACCCCATAGAAGGACAACGCCACCCCGGAGGAGGACAATGCCACCCCGTGGGAGGACCAACGACCAACGTCAACCTCCAGGAGACTTCATCTGCTACCGTTGCCACAAGGCAGGCCACACAGCGCGGAACTGTCCTTTAAACGAGCAAACCCTGGGGCCGAGGGCCGACACCCAGGAGAAAATCAACCAGGCCCATCAAGCTGGTACCACCGGTTCGTAGGAGGAAGGCCTTTCCTGTCCATCGTGCTGGACGGTATTTCTACACCTGCGTTACTGGACACCGGATCACAGGTAACCATCATACCTGATGTCCTCTACAAAAGGTACTGGACCGTAGATGAACTTCGCCCGCCAGGCCCGAACCTCTCTGTGTATGCCTCTAACGGCCTTCCTCTTAAACTAGTAGGGGTTAAGGACGTGACAGTGAAGGTGGGGAGAGTGGAGCTAAAGGACCAAGGACTAATAGTCATAGAATCTAACCCTGGTGATACAGACTTGTATATGATACTTGGTACAAATATTGTTGGTAACTGTTTGGGTGAAGTGTTGTTTTTGCTCCAACAGATTGCTGACACTGCCAAACCAGGGCAGAGGAAGGTGCTCCAGAGAGAGATACGAGCCCTCCTGTACCAGCAACAGGTAAAGCTAACAGGTGGTGAGATTGGTAATGTACGGGTGACAGACCCGATACCCATTGTGATTCCCCCAATGAGTGAGATGCTGATTTGGTGTAGGGCAGCAATAGGTCTCAAGGGACAGAACTACCAGGCGGTAGTGGAGCCCATTAGCTCATAGCACAGACCTACACTCTTAACTGCTAGAGGGGTAGTTGATGTACGCAATGGGAGGTACCCATACGTCTCCTAAATTGTGGGGAGGAGGAAGTTAAATTACCAAGATACGCCACTGTTGCCAGGTTGTGTACTGTGAATGATGATGCCATACACCCAGTGGAATCCTTGACCTCATCAGACACAGTGGAGGGTAATGACTCAGAAACCCAGCTGGAGGATTGGTGTCAACAGCTCCATGTTGGGACTGACGCCACTCCTGTCCATCAAAAACAAGGTGTACACAGGGTGGTCCAGGAATACGAACAGGTATTCAGCAAACACCCACTTGATTTTGGGAGGATTAAAGGGGTACAACACCATATACCCACAGGTGACCATCCACCCATACCACCAGCACACTACCAGAAAGCGAAGGAAATGTTGCATGACATGAAGAAAGCAGGGGTAATAAGAGATAGTTGTAGCCCCTGGGCAGCTTCCCTGGTCCTGGTCAGGAAAAAGGATGGAAGCATGAGGATGTATGCATAACACATAAAGATGCATATCCTTTTCCCCGTATAGAGGAATCCCTGGCTGCATTAAAGTCTGCAAATTACTTCTCTACCCTTGACCTCACTAGTGGGTACTGGCAAGTAGCAGTTGCTGAGGAGGACCGGGAGAAGACGGCCTTCACTACCCCGATGGGACTCTGTGAGTTCAACAGTATGAGTTCTGCAACGCCCCTGGAACGTTCCAGAGATTGATGGAGTGCAGTTTGGGACACCGTAACTTCGAGACCGAGCTGCTGTACCTGGATGACGTGATAGTGTACTCCAAGACGTATGAGGACCATTTGAAGCACCTGGCGAAGGTATTTGAAGCATTGTCCCGGTATGGGATGAAATTGAAGCCTTCCAAGTGCCACCTGCTCAAACGGAAGGTTCAGTACCTGGGGCACATCGTCAGTCCAGAAGGAGTAGCACCAGACCCGGAGAAGGTCACTGCCATCCAGAAATGGCCGGAACCAAAGAATCTCAAGGAGGTAGGTCAGGTCCTGGAACTGGTCGGGTATTACCGGAGATTTGTAAAGGACTACACCAAGAAGGCAGCGCCTTTGCAAGATCTCCTGGTAGGACAGTCCCACAGAGGCAAAACCCCCCCCTTCCAGTGGGGTAAAGAGCAGGCTGAGTCCTTTGCAGTGATGAAAGAGATCCTGACTGGCGAGGAAATCCTGGCCTACCCTGACTACAGCCAACCATTCCTGCTATACACGGATGCCAGCAACGAGGGGCTAGGAGCTGTGTTAAGCCAGAAGCAGTATGGCAAAGAGAAGGTGATTGCCTATGCCAGCAGGAAGCTTCGTCCTACCGAGAGAAATCCGGAAAACTATAGCTCTTTCAAGTTGGAGCTCCTGGCCTTGGTCTGGGCCATCACTGAACGGTTCAAGCACTACCTGGCCTCCACTAAGTTCACGGACTATACTGACAACAACCCCTTGACACATCTAGAGACAGCCAAGTTGGGAGCCATGGAACAGCGTTGGATGGCCCGACTGTCAAACTATCAGTTCACCATCAAGTACCGGGCAGGCCACAAGAACGCCAACGCCGATGCCCTATCCAGAATGCCTCACCAGTCGGACACTGAAGAAGAAGTGGATGACCTGGAGGAGATTGAGATACCGGCCTTCCATAGAAATGGGATGGTCCACGAGCAGCGTACCTCCAGGAGGTATCGTGGTAAGACACTAAACCCTTTACCTCATCACAGTTGGAAGGAGACCCAGGAGAGCGACCCGGTTGTCAGCCGTATCCAAGAACTGATAACCCAGGAAGGTTCTTCCCTGGAGAAGGACGCTTCTCCACAAGCCAAGCAACTGTGGAATGAGAGAAGCCATCAGTTCATCTATAGAGAGAAGCTGTGCCGAAGGTATGTTAATGTGGCGCCCCTGGGGGTTCGATCGCCACAGAGGTACTGCATCTCTTTAATGGGATGTGGTATCGCTCCTTCGAGGTAAGGATGGTGCAACTGTCAGGACCCCACCTCTACATCCAACACTACACTTCTCCCACCTACAGGGGGGGCTAATAGGCACCAGTGTGCTGCCCCAGCCGAATAGGTGGAGATGTGGGAACCAAAAGATAGGGGGAACCATGCAGCGGGTGAGGGTGGAGGACGCACATGTAGGTTACACTTAATATTTAATAAACAGCCATCTTGGGCTTATGGTCTTTTGATTGTGATCTCCATCACTGAACGTGGCTTTCTGTGTGAACCTGCAGTTGATGGGGACACGGTCTTCTTTCTCTGTCCTTGAGTCGAGGAGCAGGCAAGAGTTAACAGCTGTCTCTACCCGGTCAAGGTCCCTACCCAAGAAGGCCTGGAGCAGAGGAGTCTAGCTCCATCGCAAAAGGGATCCCAGGGGATGCAGACGGAGCGGTGTACGCCACCTGTCCTCGCTATTCTGGCCTAGTCAGAGGGATTCCGGCTGCAAGAGGGGTAACGGCCCCCGACACCTGACTTTGCTACTTCAAGTCCTAGTCAGGAAAGCCCGGAAGGCTCAGTCGATCCCACCGGTTAACGGATGGAGCAGAGTTGCCACCCGTACCCTTTTTCTGTGCATAGTCCAGAGGGAGACCCGGCCTTTCTATACACACACGGACAGGAGAGGACTTAGTTTGAAGTTTAGGAACACTCTGGTGCGGGGTCCTGACCAAGGTACCTGAACTACTCGGAGGTAGTCGGACTCCCGGTCCTGGTGGCCACAGCGCGCCGTGAGGAGCAGGGAGAAGCCTTGCAGCTTCATGCTCTACCGTGAGTAAAAACCCTGGAAGTCTACACCTATGACCTCCGGTCTCTTTATTTCTGCACCGCACCGCACAGCACCAGAACTTCTGACTATCACTCCCTCCATCCGCTTCTTTGCCCTGAGGCCCTGCTCCGCCTCCGCCTGTGGGGAGTAGCACCAACTTCAGCTGCCACTACATCCCGCCTCAGAGGACTGCAGCAGCGCTGGTGGCCTTCACCAGATACCACAGGTGGCGTAGTCGATAGCAACCACTCAACCCTGATAGTCCATTACAACCTTTTTATTGTGACGGCCCTGGGCACGGAACGGGTGCTGGCCACGACTGCCTCCCCAACATCTGACCCGGCTCCGAGTACCCCATTTCCCAGGGAGGGCTGTGAGCATCACAAACCTGGCGTAGTCGGCAGGATAGCGTGCCCGCAGCAACGGAAGGAGATTGCCCATTGTTACCGGGTACTGTGCGCCTTTTACCTTGAACTGTCGTTTTCCACTTAAAATGGCGCCCGCCCAAGAAGAACGGAAGCCATAATGTGCAGAAAGGACAGTTTTCTAGCACCTCCTATCGTGGGCCAGGCTGCGCCAAAAGAGCAGACCGCCCCTTCCATTAGAGACTATACGCGGGGTAGTGCCTGTCAAAATGGATGGGATGTCCGAAGGCGTGCCTGTCAGCCTATCGCCCTGGAGCCGCCCCGAAAAGAGGAGGGAGTGGGAAAAACAACAAGGTGCGGCCATAACAGTCCGAGACTTACCATCCGTAGGAGCGGACATGGACGCTGCCGAGGGAAGTCTACCGGAGCCTTCCGAAACCGGCCCAGGTTCTTCACCCGTTGGTGAGGAGGGTGGCCTGACCCTGACCTCGGGAGATATAGAGTTTCTCCGAAAGGAAACCTCGGAGCTAGAGGCCTCTGCCATCGGCGGGGACCTGCATTGCCTCCCGCCTCCCGTCTCGGAGGAACCTGTGTCTGCTGGGGAATCCACCGACCCCAACCCGGACTGGTCCGCACTCCCTGAGGACCTGCAGCAGCCCCTGCTGTCACCGCTGCCCGCACCTTCAGTCACCTGGCAGGCAGCTGAAGAGTTGGCCTGGGATAACTAGGGGGGGGGGACCTGTTGGGTTACCCCCGGGAGACCCGGGCTGAAGCGCGGAGGAGGAGCGAGCAGTGTCGGCAGCAAATCCTCCAGCTCGATCGGGAGCAACGGCAGAGGGAGGTCCGCTGCGAGCGCCTCGAGGTGCGCACCAAGGCTGCAAAGTCCAGGGCCCGCCAGGAGGAGGCAGCCCGTCCAAGCCCCCATGAGGAAGGGCAAGTTGTCCGCTTCCACCAAGAGGCGGGATGGGGCTTCATCAGGAGTCCCCAGTTCGAGCAAGACGTCTTCGTCAGCCGGCGGGACGTCGAGCTGCGGCTGAAGAAGGGACACCCTGGCCGGAACCTCTTCCCGGGTGACTTTGTGTAGTACACCCGCCACCACGGAGTGCGGGGGTGGTACACCCTGGATGTTCATAAAGTGTCCAGGAGTGACGCCTCCTCGCGCTCGCCAGTGGAGGACCGGTCAGCCTCCGTTGGGAGGATTGAGCCTTTTCCCCGGTGGGGACCCGTGGATCGAGTGGCCCCGGCGGCTGTAACCTTTTGCAGTTCAGTTATTATGTTTGTGTTAACCATGTTTTCCTCCCGTATTCTAGAGACATTTGTCCCTGCGGACTTGCAGTAGACAGACTCTTCTATTGTAAATAGTTTGCATCTCTTAAGGTGCTCCCTATTGGTTTTATGTAAAACCGCATATACTTCTACCTCAGACCTCAGAAGAAAAACCTGTCTGGCGTGGCTCTCCTGGAGGCCCTCCTCGGGATCTTCATGCCCTGCAGCCACCCCAGGGCCTACGTTGAGGGTTTGGGACAGGTCCCTCGCGCTTCTGAACTGACTCTTCCTCATTGCACTTTAACCCGTCTGTCTATATGCATAATGTCTCTTGATGGTTTTATATTTTTATACTTTTACAATGTTTACAGTTTGTAACGTTAAAGAAACAGTGCCTCCCATAATGGGAAGATTGTTCAAATGTTATAAAAAAATATAAAAAGTCTGTACCAGGTCTTTGCTCTCTTTGCAGCCCGAGGACGTGCTGTGTTTCACCAGGGGGGAATGTAGCGCCCCTGGGGGTTCGATCGCCACAGAGGTACTGCATCTCTTTAATGGGATGTGGTATCTCTCCTTCGAGGTAAGGATGGTGCAACTGTCAGGACCCCACCTCTACATCCAACACTACACTTCTCCCACCTACAGGGGGGGCTAATAGGCACCAGTGTGCTGCCCCAGCCGGATAGGTGGAGATGGGGAAATCAAAAGATAGGGGGAACCATGTAGCGGGTGAGGGTGGAGGACCCACACGTAGGTTACACTTAATATTTAATAAACAGCCATCTTGGGCTTATGGTCTTTTGATTGAGATCTCCATCACTGAACGTGGCTTTTCGTGTGAACCTGCAGTTGATGGGGACACGGTCCTCGTTCTCTGTCCTTGAGTCGAGGAGCAGGCAAGAGTTAATGGCTGTCTCTACCCGGTCAAGGTCCCTACCCAAGAAGGCCTGGAGCAGAGGAGTCTAACTCCATCGCAAAAGGGATCCCAGGGGGATGCAGACGGAGCGGTGTACGCCACCTGTCCTCGCTATTCTGGCCTAGTCAGAGGGATTCCGGCTGCAAGAGGGGTACCGGCCCCCGACACCTGACTTTGCTACTTCACGTCCTAGTCAGGAAAGCCCGGAAGGCTCAGTGGATCCCACCGGGTAACGGACGGAGCGGAGTTCCCACCCGTACCCTTTTTCTGTGCATAGTCCAGAGGGAGACCCGGCCTTTCTACACACACACACGGACAGGAGAGGACTTAGTTTGAAGTCTAGGAACACTCTGGTGCGGGGTCCTGAAAAAGATACCTGAACTACTCGGAGGTAGTCTGACTCCCGGTCCTGGTGGCCGCAGCGCGCCGTGAGGAGCAGGGAGAAACCTTGCAGCTTCATGCTCTACCGTGAGAACAAAAAACCTGGAAGTCTACCCCTATGGCCTCCGGTCTCTTTATTTCTGCACCGCACCGCACAACACCAGAACTTCTGACTATCACTTCCTCCATCCGCTTCTCTGCCCTGAGGCCCTGCTCCGCCTGTGGGGAGTAGCACCAACTTCAGCTGCCACTACATCCCGCCTCAGAGGACTGCAGCAGCGCTGGTGGCCTTCACCAGTTACCACAGGTGGCGTAGTCGATAGCAACCACTCAACCCTGAGAGCCCATCACAACCTTTTTATTGTGACGGCCCTGGGCACGGAACGGGTCCTGGCCACGACTGCCTTCCCAACATCTGACACGGCTCCGAGTACCCCATTTCCCAGGGAGGGCTGTGAGCGTCACATTAACCCTAGGACCCATGAGATGGTATGGCAGATTGTAGTGCCCAGGACAGACATTCAGATGGTGTTGGAGGCCTACCACGATCAAGCAGGGCACTTTGGCTGGAAGAAATTGGAAACTCTCCTGAAGAGTCGATTTTATTGGGTTGGAATGCGGAGCTCCATAGAGAGGTGGTGCCGGGATTGTGGACCCTGTAGCCTCAGAAGAAAAGACTACAGCAGCCAGAAAGCACCCTTGCAGTCCATCAAGACAACCCAGCCTGTGGAGATCGTCGCCCTGGATCACGTCAAGCTGTCACCCAGCAGGTCGGGCTACTCTTATGCACTGACCATGGTGGATCACTACTCCCGGTTCCTGGTGGTAGCCCCCGTCAAGGATCTGACGGCAGAAACTGCGGCAAGGACGTTTCAAGCATACTTCTGCAGGCCCCATGGATAACCGAATAAGGTGCTGACAGATCAAGGCCCTGCCTTTGAAGCCGAGCTGTTCAAAGAGTTTTGCCATCTGTACGGGTGTAAGAAGATTCGGACTACGCAGTACCACCCTCAAACTAACGGTCCATGTGAAAAGATGAACAATATCGTCATAGACCTGCTGAAGACCTTACCTCTAGAAAAAGGAATCCGTGGTCAGACAAACTACCTGAACTGGTAGATCTGTACAATCACATACCTGTGAGTTCCACCAATTGTAATCCAGCGTACCTCATGAGAGCAAGACCCGTAAAGTTGCCCATGGACCTGGAGCTTGGAGTGGTAGAGACGGAAGCAGACATGTCCACTGAAGACTGGTATATGACCCGACAGGAGCAGTACAAGAGAGTACAGGCCTGTGTCGAAGACAGTCTAAATAGGATGAGAGATAAGCAGGAAGCACAGAACAACAAGAGTGCACCTGCAGAACCCTTAACACCTGGAGAAGTTGTGCTGAAGCGAAAGAGAAGAAACCACAAGCTTGACGACCAGTGGGAAAAAGAGCCTTACATTGTGTTGGATTCCAGGTTCGATAATAGAAAAACCTGTCTAATCAGTAAAGATGGAGGTAAGACAGTTGCAGCAGTTTCAAGACACCACTTGAAGTTGTGCCCAGGTCTACTGAAGCCACAGGAAGAAGTACCTCTTATAGTAACTGAAGAGCCCAAAGAAGATGCACTCCATACTGTCTTAGGAGATTTCCCGGCAGATTGGCCTCAACTGGATGGAGCCGAAATAATACCTGTGATGCACTTCTACTAGCAGCCAGAAGACTCTCCACTGCAAGTAAGACCTGTAAGTGCCCCAGAAGAGCCTGCTCAGGAAGAATCCCCGGAAGAAGGATCACCGGTAGAAGCAGAGCCAGTAGGCCCAGTAACCAGTGTACTTGCCAGTCCCATCGAGAGGTTAAGACAGTTCTACAATTTGCCCACATGTACATCTGACAGGGTAGCAGACAGTGCAAACACAAACATCAACAACACCCCAGTACTACGTAGGTCAACACGCAGCACAAAAGGCCAGGTCCCTGCCAGGTGTAGGGAATAAGAATGAAGTGCCTACCATGTAAATAGTTACCCAGATGGGTATTGCTTACTGTATTGTTTATTATGTAAACTGAAATTAAATATATGTGTTTATTTAGTTACCCGTCAGGGTATAAAGACTTGTAGGCTGAGGACTGTGAGCAGCTCAAAAACTGTTCCTGTACATAGTTGCACTTCCTGGAGTGCCCCTTAAGTGACCACAGAACAAAAACCCGTTTGGCGTGGCAGAAGACGTGGTCCAGCACCTGGATCACCTATGCCCTGCAGCCACGCCCAGGGCCTACGTTGAGGGTTTTCAGGTGGGTCCCTCATGTTCCTTCATCGGTGAAATGGACACCAGGTTACGGGACTTACTGTAACTGAATTAATGTTATTATAATTGTTATAATTGTTATTATTGTTATTTGTTAACCTGTTACAAAATGCTTCAGTCCAGGAGTACTGAATTGTACTAGGGGGGAATGTGGCGCCCTGCAGCGCACAGGTGCCACAGAACCCAGTAGGGTGCATGGATGGACTTCTCCACAAGAGGCCCTCATTACATTCACACACCTCCACCCTACCACCTGAGACCAGCAGAGGGAGCCCGTTAGGGATATATATAGGGAGGGTGGAGCTAGGCAGCTCAGTTTTTAGTTGAGTGTTGAGTCGGAAGTGAAAAGTCAGTGGTTAGTTCAGAGAGTATGCTGGAACCTAGACCAGCGAAGATGCAGGTCGTCTGCTGCTGCCGTAGTGAGGGCCCTGAGTGTGGCCGACGGCAAGGAGGAAGCGAGAGAGGGGTTGAGGGGGCAGAGGAGCGTACCAAGCTCACCCCGAAATATACACCGGATACCGGGTCCGCGCCTACAGGGACACTTTACACCCAGTAGGGACTACCGGATACCAGGAGGACTACAAGTCCGAGGTCAACCAACGCTGACTACTGTACCAGGGCTAGGAGTCACGGAGGCCCCAGCGTCCAGGGAGAGTGATCTCCAAGAGAAGGCCCTACCACCAGGTCAGCAGGTGCAAGAGAGAGAGACAGTAATTAAGCCAGGCCTAGCGCCAGGCAGGTCAGAAGCTTAGCAAGTGGAAGCAACGGATCAGGAGGCCCTATACCTGCTCACTGGGGAGAGTCCAGAAGTGCACCCTGCCTACCGAGTAACCTGGACCATACCTGCATCTACACCAGAAAAGTTACCGAAGTGAACCCCCGTGTGAGTGTCCGTCATTTCTTCCTGAACCGCCCTGGCCGTCTCTCCCCTGAACCACCATCCATTACCCCACGCAGCCCTGAGGCCCGCTCCACCTGTGGGGAGCAGATCCATCACAAGCTGCCCTACCATCAGCCTCAGAGGACTGTTCCGCAGAGGCGGCTCCCTTTAGCCGCATTCCACAGGTGGCATCACGAACACTTTACAAATCCCCTATAAATAATTCCCCTTTTGGGTGACCGCCCTGGGCCTGGGACCAGGCCAGCCACCGTGATACCCCACACCAGCAGCCAGAGGCCCGGCTGCTGAGTACCCCACGGCCCTGGGGGCGCGTCAGCTCCACATATAGTCCTGCACATAATATGATGCCCTCACATATAGTCCTGCACATAGTATGATGGCCCCACATATAGTCCTGCACATAATATGATGGCCCCACATATAGTCCTGCACATAATATGATGGTCCCATATATAGTCCTGCACATAATATGATGTTCCCACATATAGTCCTGCACATAATATGACGGCCCCACATATAGTCCTGCACATAATATGATGGCCCCACATATAGTCCTGCGCATAATATGATGGCTCCACATATAGTCCTGCACATATTATGTTGGCCTCACATATAGTCCTGCACGTAATAAGACGGCCCCACATATATTCCTGCACATAGTATGATGGCCTCACATATAGTCCTGCACATAGTATGATGGTCCTACATATAGTCCTGCACATAATATGACGGCCCCACATATAGTCCTACACATAATATGATGACCCCACATATAGACCTGCACATAATATGACGGCCCCACATATACTTCTGCACATCGTATGATGGCCCATCCAGGCACCTGGAAAATTAAAGACGTAAAAACAGGCTGGCAGCCCCCAAGCAGTGCCACATCGCGGAAGGCAGATTAGCACTCCGGGCCTGGTCCACAGTGTAGTGCAAATGCTGTGGTCAGTCTCTTTATCACTGCATTGATTGTTACACTCTGATTACAAGGCTATTCTATGAAACATGAGAGGAGATTTCTCACTACAGAAGACAGAGGAAAAGGAGAAGAAATGTTCCTCATCTCTGTAGCTGAGATATGGTTGTGTTATACTTGGAGTTGTGTATAGCAGATACACAAGTAAAATCACTAACATGAATGATATTAAATTGTGTTCAACTTGTGGTTTACTTTATGAAAACTTTTGATATCTTTCATCACAACTTTCTAATTATCTTAAGATAGAAGCCAGTTGTAATGGTTTTTCTTAGCTTTCTATATTTTGGAGATAATCTTTGATGTTGCAATAAAACTCTTCAAAAATTCATACATTTATACTGATATCTCTTATAATGGTTGTCCATTTGAGGAATGTGATAGGGCATGCCTAACCTGGGTGTTGGAAATCCATTCCCCATCCGTTAGATTGAAATGAAATATATATCCAAAAACAGAATAAATTTTCTCTGTTTTAAAATGTCAGTCAAATAGGTCATCACCATATTTCTCCAGGTGTCAAATTCTCCCAATATCATTAACTCTGGTGAAAGGGAATTTTACCAAATAGGTGTAAAGGGTAAGATACCCTCAGGTCCTAGTAATCTTTCTTGTACAGTTTGCATCAGCGGACATGCTGGTTACAATTTCCGCTCATTCATGTTTGGAATACCAGATTCCAAAATGAATAACAAATAAGTGTATTTCTCTCAGCACATCCTGTCCCCAAAATTCATTAAAGCTTATAAAATTTTGAAGTTGACATGGCAAGTACCACTTTACAGTGGACTACCCCAACCATCTTAAATCTCCGCAAAAATTATGTACTCCTGCTTAAGCTGAATATGTTTCGCATCATAATATGCCAAATTAAACTTGGTCCCATTCTGCAAAAAACATGTCCTCATACAGCTAAGTTGATGGGAAAATAATTCCTTGATATAAGGCAACACTTTTTTTGTAAATTGTGTTCTTGTTGTGCAAAATATTACATATTACTATCAATATGAAGGCTAATATGTGAACAGTTAGACAAAATCCCCCCTTCTCATTTTCTGCTACTAAAATCCCAGTCTAATAGGGATTACATGCCCGCTAGCGAGCTGGACAGCCTGCGCTCTGAAGTGCGTCAGCTAAGTAAAACCCTGGCCACTGTCCTGAGCACCCTGCAGCTCCAGGAGGAGCCCTAGCTGAAAGGAAGGATCCTACTCGCCGACAACCCTGAGGATGTCCCTTGGATGAGGAGAAGAAGAAGGACAACACCACCCCGTAGGAGGACAACGCCAACCTGGAGGAGGACAACGCCACCCCGTGGGAGGACCAATGACCAACGTCGCCCTCCAGGAGACTTCATCTGCTACCGTTGCCACAAGGCAGGCCACACAGCACGGAACTGTCCTTTAAACGAGCAAACCCAGGAGTAAATCAACCAGGCCCATCAAGCTGGTACCACCGGTTAGTAGGAGGAAGGCCTTTCCTGTCCATCCGGCTGGACGGCATTGCTACACCTGCGTTACTGGGCACCGGCTCACAGGTAACCATCATACCTGATGTCCTCTACAAATGGTACTGGTCCGTAGATGAACTCCACCCGCCAGCCCCGGACCTCTCTGTGTATGCCTCTAACGGCCTTCCTCTTAACCGAGAAGGGGTTAAGGACGTGACAGTGAAGGTGGGGAGAGTGGAGCTAAAGGACCAAGGACTAATTGTCATAGAATATAACCCTGGTGATACAGACTTGTATATGATACTTGGTACAAATATTGTTGGTAACTGTTTGGGAGAAGTGTTGTTTTTGCTCCAAAAGATTGCTGACACTGCCAAACCAGGGCAGAGGAAGGTGCTCCAGAGAAAGATTCGAGCCCTCCTGTACCAGCAACAGATAAAGCTAACAGGTGGTGAGATTGGTAATGTACGGGTGACAGACCCGATACCCATTGTGATTCCCCCAATGAGTGAGATGCTGATTTGGTGAAGGGCAGCAATAGGTCTCAAGGGACAGAACTACCAGGCGGTAGTGGAGCCCATTAGCTCAGAGCACAGACCTACACTCTTAACTGCTAGAGGGGTAGTTGATGTACGCAATGGGAGGGTACCCATACGTCTCCTAAATTGTGGGGAGGAGGAAGTTAAATTACCAAGATACGCCACTGTTGCCAGGTTGTGTACTGTGAATGATTATGCCATACACTCAGTGGAATCCTTGACCTCATCAGACACAGTGGAGGGTAATGACTCAGAAACCCAGCTGGTTGATTGGTGTCAACAGCTCCATGCTGGGACTGACGCCACTCCTGTCCATCAAAAACAAGGTGTACACAGGGTAGTCCAGAAATACGAACAGGTATTCAGCAAACACCCACTTGATTTTGGGAGGATTAAAGGGGTACAACAACATATACCCACAGGTGACCATCCACCCATCAAAGAACGTTACAGGCCCATACTACCAGCACACTACCAGAAAGAGAAGGAAATGTTGCATGACATGAAGAAAGGAGGGGTAATAAGAGATAGCTGTAGCCCCTGGGCAGCTCCCCTGGTCCTGGTCAGGAAAAAGGATGAAAGCATGAGGATGTGTGCATAACACATAAAGATGCATACCCTTTGCCCCGTATAGAGGAATCCCTGGCTGCATTAAAGTCTGCAAATTACTTCTCTACCCTTGACCTCACTAGTGGGTACTGGCAAGTAGAAGTTGCTGAGGAGGACCGGGAGAAGACGGCCTTCACTACCCCGATGGGACTCTGTGAGTACAACAGTATGCCGTTCGAACTCTGCAACGCTCCTGGAACGTTCCAGAGATTGATGGAGTGCTGTTTGGGACACCGTAACTTCGAGACCGTGCTGCTATACCTGGATGACGTGATAGTGTACTCCAAGACGTAAGAGGACCATTTGAAGCACCTGGCGGAGGTATTTGAAGCATTGTCCCGGTATGGGATGAAATTGAAGCCTTCCAAGTGCCACCTGCTCAAACGGAAGGTCCAGTGCCTGGGGCACATCGTCAGTCCAGAAGGAGTAGCACCAGACACGGAGAAGGTCACTGCCATCCAGAAATGGCCGGAACCAAAGAATCTCAAGGAGGTACGTTAGTTCCTGGGACTGGTCGGGTATTACCGGAGATTTGTAAACGACTACACCAAGAAGGCAGCGCCTGTCACGCTGTCTCTGTATACTGGAGGTAGGGGGCCTAAGCTGACCCTAAGCTGGGGCCCTGACTAATCCCTCAACCTGGAGGTACTGTTAAAGGTACAGAGGTCCAGGCCGCCAGCGTAACCCCTACCTCCTGAGGATCCCTGCACCTAAGTAATCTAGTCCTGAGAAGGACCCCGATCACAACAAAAGGGGACAAGTAATAATATGCCCACACACAGTACTTAGACGAACGAGACAGTACAAGGGAAAAACCAAAACCACCTTGCATACAAAAACTACACAACTACAACAGAGGGAACACCAACGGGAAAGGAGATAAATGATAAAGCGAGGAAGGGAAAAAACTCTCCGAATACACTTAGCTCTGAAACTCCAAATACCACGATCCGCTCTGTTAGTCTGCATGAAATGCTTTCACCGACACTTCCCTAACAGACCAGCAGGCATTTGAAGGAGTCTCACTACAGCAGCATTGATTGCAGCTGGGCGAGGCTGGACCTCGTCTAGCACAGAGAGAGAGAGAATTAACTCCCTCACTGCCGAAAAACACAAAGCACCAAAAAGTCAGCTGCGAGAAGTCAGGCTGTGTAATCGTGACGATCTTCGTGGCGACACACCCGTAACAGTACCCCCCCTTCTACGAGGGGCCTCCGGACCCTCAGGGGCAGGTTTATCCGGGTGAGTCGTGTGGAAGGCCCGAACTAATCGGTCTGCGTTAATATCCGACGCAGGAACCCACATCCTCTCGTCAGGACCATACCCTTTCCAATGAACCAGGTACTGAAGGGACTGGCGATTAAAGCGTGAATCGATGACCCTCGATACCTGGAACTCCAAGTTACCCTTGACCACCACTGGAGGGGGAGGTAAAGGTGACGGTACCACCGGCGCCACACACCTCTTAAGCAACGATCTGTGGAACACGTTGTGAATTTTAAACGTAGGGGGGAGGTCAAGACGGAATGCCACCGGATTAATAATAGAACTGATTCTGTACGGCCCGATGAACCTGGGACCCAGTTTCCAGGAGGGAACCTTAAGTTTTATATTCCTGGTAGACAACCATACCCGATCGTTCACACTTAGGTCCGGACCAGACACTCTCCTCCTATCAGCCATACGTTTGTATCGGTTCCCCATAGTATTCAGATTCTTCAGCACCCCTCTCCATACTGAAGCGAGTGATGAGGAAAATCGTTCCTCCTCAGGAACCCCCGAAGAGCCCCCCCTACTGAAAGTACAAAACTGGGGGTGAAAACCATATGCCCCAAAAAACGGGGACTTACCAGTGGACTCGCTCCGCCTATTATTAAGAGCAAACTCTGCCAGAGGTAAGAAAGAAGCCCAGTCCTCCTGGTTCTCTGACACAAAACACCGGAGATATGTCTCCAAGCTCTGGTTCATACGTTCCGTCTGACCATTGGTCTGAGGATGAAAAGCCGATGAGAACGACAAATGCATACCCCGCCGTGCACAAAACGCCTTCCAGAACTTGGACACAAACTGAGACCCCCGATCAGACACCACCTCGGAGGGTACCCCGTGAAGCCTCACAATCTCCCCAATGAACACCTGCGCAAGAGTTTTAGCATTAGGGAGAGCCAGAAGAGCGATAAAATGTGCCATCTTGCTGAACCTGTCCACTACAACGAGTATGACCGTTTTACCCGAAGACGGAGGGAGGTCCGTAATAAAGTCCATAGACAGATGAGTCCAAGGACGCTCCGGGATCTTCAAAGGTAAGAGGGCCCCAGACGGACGGGTATGTGAGGTCTTAGAGCGCGCACAAACCCCACAGGACGCGACAAAAGTTACCACCTCCTTATGTAAGTTAGGCCACCAAAACCGACGCGAGAGGAGATCCACAGTTGCTCTACTCCCCGGGTGTCCTGCAAAAACTGAGTTATGGTGTGCCTCGATCACCTTTTGTCGCAACTGATCTGGAACAAACAGTCTCCCCGGAGGTCCAACAGGGGCGTCCCCCTGAGCCTCCAATACCTCCTCCTCCAGCTCAGAGCATACTGCCGAAACCACCACCCCCTCCTGAAGGATAGGAATCGGGTCGTCCGTATTCCCGGCCCCAGGGAAACTACGAGATAAGGCATCCGCCTTTACATTTTTTGACCCAGGACGATATGTAACGACAAAATTAAACCTGGTAAAAAACAATGACCACCTAGCTTGTCTGGGATTCAGACGTTTCGCGGACTCCAGATATAGCAGGTTCTTGTGAACGGTGATGACGTTGACCGGATGGACTGCCCCCTCCAAAAAATGGCGCCACTCCTCAAAAGCTAACTTAATGGCCAAGAGTTCCCTATTGCCGACATCGTAATTCCTCTCAGCGGACGACAATTTTTTAGAGAAAAAGGCGCACGGATGCCACTTACCAGGGGACGAACCTTGTGACAATACTGCTCCCACCCCTACCTCGGAAGCGTCTACCTCTACAATGAATGGCTGTGACGCATCCGGTTGAATGAGTATGGGTGCCGAGGCAAAACATTTTTTCAAGGAGGAGAATGCTTGACAAGCCTTGTCAGACCACCTAGAAAAATCCGTCCCCTTTTTAGTCATGTCTGTGAGAGGCTTAACCATGGACGAGAAATTACGAATGAACTTCCGGTAATAATTAGCAAACCCCAGGAAACGTTGTAGTGCCTTAAGATTCTCTGGCCGATCCCACTCAAGAACTGCCCGCACTTTCCCAGGGTCCATACGAAAACCGGACGCTGAAACCAGGAAGCCTAAAAACTGGAGTTCCTGTATGGCGAACACACACTTTTCCCATTTGGCATACAGTTTATTATCCCGCAAGATCTGTAACACCTGCCTAACGTGCTCCTGATGAGACACCAGATCCGGCGAGTAAATTAAGATATCATCCAGATATATGACAACAAACTGTCCCATCAGGCGGCGAAAAATGTCATTAACAAAGTGTTGGAACACCGCCGGGGCATTAGTCAGACCGAATGGCATGACAAGGTTCTCATAATGCCCCTCCGGAGTGTTAAACGCCGTCTTCCACTCATCCCCCTCCTTCATCCTAATCAGATTGTACGCCCCCCTGAGATCCAACTTAGAGAACCATTTGGCGCCCACGATCTGATTAAAGAGATCGGGAATAAGTGGGAGCGGATACGGATCTCGGACTGTAATCCGATTAAGTTCACGGAAATCCAGGCAAGGGCGTAGGCCTCCATCTTTCTTCTTAACAAAGAAGAACCCTGCAGCCACCGGTGAAGATGAAGGTCTAATATGCCCCTTAGCCAGACTTTCTGAAATATAATCCTTCATGGCCTGCCTCTCAGGACCAGAAAGGTTATACAACCTAGCTTTAGGTAACTTGGCCTCAGGGAGCAGTTTTACAGAACAGTCATACTCGCGATGAGGAGGTAGTTCCTGACACCCTTTCTCCGAGAATACATCCTCAAAGTCCGCCAGAAATGGAGGTAAGACCCAAGGAGTAACCGCACCGATGACCGTGTTCATGCAGTTTTTATTACAGAATTTACTCCATTGGCTTATCTCTCTGGTTTGCCAATTAATAACCGGGTTATGCTTAGTTAACCAAGGAAGGCCCAACACTATAGGAGTGGGAAGACCCTCCAACACGTAGCAATACAACAGTTCTTTATGTATCGCCCCCACTTGAAGTTTTACGTCATGCACAGCTTGCAAAAAACTTCCCTGACCGAGAGGCCTGGCATCGATCGAGAATATGGGGATGGGTTTAGCCAACTCACTCAATCGCATACCTTGAACCCGGGCAAACCGAGCATCAACCAGATTAGCCCCGGCCCCACTATCCAGAAAAACAGATATCCTCTCAGTTCTCGTACCCACCACCACCTCCGCCGGTACGAGAAACTGAGACGAACCTAGGGACGAAATACCTACTCCCAGATTGCCGTCCACCACACAACCTGGGATCAACAGTTTTCCGACGACTCTTCACTCTGCAAGGGACGGGATGGACACCCCCCAATAAAATGTCCCTTTCTCCCGCAGAAGAAACACCTTCCTGTCTTATGGCGCACCACCGGTCCCCTCCCCCGAAATAATGTCCCTCCTAATTGCATAGGCTCCTCTGGACTGACCAGGGCAACCACCATATGAGGGGACCTTGTAGGAGGTGGAGTCATCACAGGGGGTAGAGTTATCCCGCACCTCTCCCGAAGCCGTCTGTCAACGCGAATAGCAAGGGCCATAGCGGCTTCCAGTGACGCGGGAGAGTCATACTGTGCCAACACATCCTGTAATTTGTCGGATAAACCTTGACAAAACTGGCTCCTAAGAGCCGGGTCATTCCACTGGGTGTCCGTGGCCCACCTACGGAACTCCGAACAGAATTCCTCCGCCGGACGATCTCCCTGCTGGATCCTACGTAACTTAGACTCAGCAAGGGAGATCCGATCTGGGTCATCATATACGAGTCCCAGAGCAGCGAAAAACCTATCCACTGACTGGAGAGCCGGGGAGCCCGGGGGAAGAGTGAACGCCCAAGATTGTGGGTCCCCTTGTAGGAGCGAGATGACAATTCCCACCCTTTGTTCTTCACTCCCCGATGACCGATGCCGCAGCCGAAAGTACAACTTGCATGCCTCCCGGAAAACAAAAAACTTGTCCCGCCCCCCAGTGAACCTGTCAGGGAGAGCTACTTTAGGTTCTGGTCCGGCTTGCTCCTGAGGATACAAAACCTTGGACCTAACGTCCGCCAGCTCCATTGACAAACTCTGCAACTGCCGAGCTAGACCGGCTACTGGATCCATGGTAGCTGGAGAAAAACTAAGTGGTCGGTGAAAATGTCACGCTGTCTCTGTATACTGGAGGTAGGGGGCCTAAGCTGACCCTAAGCTGGGGCCCTGACTAATCCCTCAACCTGGAGGTACTGTTAAAGGTACAGAGGTCCAGGCCGCCAGCGTAACCCCTACCTCCTGAGGATCCCTGCACCTAAGTAATCTAGTCCTGAGAAGGACCCCGATCACAACAAAAGGGGACAAGTAATAATATGCCCACACACAGTACTTAGACGAACGAGACAGTACAAGGGAAAAACCAAAACCACCTTGCATACAAAAACTACACAACTACAACAGAGGGAACACCAACGGGAAAGGAGATAAATGATAAAGCGTGGAAGGGTAAAAACTCTCCGAATACACTTAGCTCTGAAACTCCAAATACCGCGATCCGCTCTGTTAGTCTGCATGAAATGCTTTCACCGACACTTCCCTAACAGACCAGCAGGCATTTGAAGGAGTCTCACTACAGCAGCATTGATTGCAGCTGGGCGAGGCTGGACCTCGTCTAGCACAGAGAGAGAGAGAATTAACTCCCTCACTGCCGAAAAACACAAAGCACCAAAAAGTCAGCTGCGAGAAGTCAGGCTGTGTAATCGTGACGATCTTCGTGGCGACACACCCGTGACAGCGCCTTTGCAAGATCTCCTGGTAGGACAGTCCCACAGAGGCAAAAAAAACCCCTTCCAGTGGGGTAAAGAGCAGGTGAGTCTTTTGCAGTGATGAAAGAGATCCTGACTGGCGAAGAAATCCTGGCCTACCCTAACTACAGCCAACCATTCCTGCTGTACACTGATGCCAGCAACGAGGGACTAGGAGCTGTTTTAAGCCAGAAGCAGTATGGCAAAGAGAAGGTGATTGCCTATGCCAGCGGGAAGCTTCGTCCTACAGAGAGGAATCTGGAAAACTATAGCTCTTTCAAGTTGGAGCTCCTGGCCTTGGTCTGGGCCATCACTGAACGATTCAAGCACTACCTGGCCTCCACTAAGTTCACGGACTATACTGACAACAACCCCTTGACACATCTAGAGACAGCCAAGTTGGGAGCCATGGAACAGCGTTGGATGGCCCGACTGTCAAACTATCAGTTCACCATCAATTACCGGGCAGGCCACAAGAACGCCAACGCCGATGCCCTATCCAGAATGCCTCACCAGTCGGACACTGAAGAAGAAGTGGATGACCTGGAGGAGATTGAGCCTACCTGCCTTCCATAGAAATGGGATGGTCCATGAGCAGAGTACCTCCAGGAGGTATCGTGGTAAGACACTAAACCCTTTACCTCATCACAGTTGGAAGGAGACCCAGGACAGCGATCCGGTTGTCAGCCGTATCAAAGAACTGATAACCGAGGAAGGTTCTTCCCTGGAGAAGGACGCTTCTCCACAAGCCAAGAAACTGTGGAATGAGAGGAGCCGGCTGTTCATCTACACAGAGAAGCTGTGCCGAAGGTATCTTAACCCTAGGACCCATGAGATGGTATGGCAGATCGTAGTGCCCAGGACAGACATCCAGATGGTGTTGGAGGCCTACCATGATCAAGTAGGGCACTTTGGCTGGAAGAAGCTGGAAACTCTCCTGAAGAGTCGATTTTATTGGGTTGGAATGCGGAGCTCCATAGAGAGGTGGTGCCGGGATTGTGGACCCTGTAGCCTCAAAAGAAAATACTACAGCAGCCAGAAAGCACCCTTGCAGTATATCAAGACAACTCAGCCCCTGGAGATCGTCGCCCTGGATCACGTCAAGCTGTCACCTAGCAGGTCGCGCTACTCTTATGCACTGACCATGGTGGATCACTACTCCCGGTCCCTGGTGGTAGCCCCCGTCAAGGATCTGACGGCAGAAACTGCGGCAAGGACGTTTCAAGCATACTTCTGCAGGCCCCATGGATACCCGGATAAGGTGCTGACGGATCAAGGCCCTGCCTTTGAAGCCGAGCTGTTCAAAGAGTTTTGCCATCTGTACGGGTGTAAGAAGATTCGGACTACGCCGTACCACCCTCATGAACAATATCGTCATAGACCTGTTGAAGACCTTACCTCTAGAAGAAAGGAATCAGTGGCCAGACAAACTACCTGACCTGGTAGATCAGTACAATCACATACCTGTGAGTTCCACCAATTGTACTCCAGGGTACCTCATGAGAGCAAGACCCGGAAAGTTGCCCATGGGCCTGGAGCTTGGAGTGGTAGAGCCGGAAGGAGACATGTCCACTGAAGACTGGGATATGACCGGACAGGAGCAGTACAAGAGAGTACAGGCCTGTGTCGAAGACAGTCTAAATAGGATGAGAGATAAACAGGAAGCACAGTATAACAAGAGTGCACCCGCAGAACCCTTAACACCTGGAGTAGTTGTGCTGAAGCGAAAGAGAAGAAACAACAAGCTTGACGACCAGTGGGAAAGAGAGCCTTACACTGTGTTGGATTCCAGGTTCGATAATAGAAAAACCTGTCTAATCAGTAAAGATGGAGGTAAGACAGTTGCAGCAGTCTCAAGAGACCACTTAAAGTTGTGCCCAGGTCTATTGAAGCCACAGTAAGAAGTACCTCTTAGAGTGACTGAAGAGCCCAAAGAAGATGTACTCCATACTGTCTTAGGAGATTTCCCGGCAGATTGGCCTCAACTGGATGGAGCCGTAATAATACCTGGGATGCACTTCTACTAGCAGCCAGAAGACTCTCAACTGCAAGTAAAACCTGTAAGTGCCCCAGAAGAACCTGCTCAGGAAGAATCCCCGGAAGAAGGATCACCGGTAGAAGCAGAGCCAGTAGGCCCAGTAACCAGTGTACTTGCCAGTCCCATCGAGAGGTTAAGACAGTTCTACAATTTGCCCACACGTAGATCTGACAGGGTAGCAGACAGTTCAAACACAAACATCAACAACACCCCAGTACTACGTAGGTCAACACGCAGCACAAAGGCCAGGTCCCCGCCAGGTATAGGGAATAAGAATGAAGTGCCTACCATGTAAATAGTTACCCAGTTGGGTATTGCCTACTCTATTGTTTATTATGTAAACTGAAATTAAATATATATGTTTATTTAGTTACCCGTCAGGGTATAAAGACTTGTAGGCTGAGGACTGTGATCAGCCCAAAAACTGTTCCTGTACATAGTTGCACTCCTTGGAGTGCCCCTTAAGTGACCACGGAACAAAAACCCGTTTGGCGTGGCGGAAGACGTGGTCCAACACCTGGATCACCTATGCCCTGTAGCCACGCCCAGTGCCTATGTTGAGGGTTTTCAGGCGGGTACCTCATGTTCCTTCATCGGTGAAATGGACACCAGGTTACGGGACTTACTGTAACTGAATAAATGTTATTATAATTGTTATAATTATTATTATTGTTATTTGTTAACCAGTTACAAAATGCTTCTGTCCAGGAGCACTGAATTGTACTAGGGGGGGAATGTGGCGCCCTGCAGCGCACAGGTGCCACAGAACCCAGTAGGGTGCATGGATGGACTTCTCCACAAGAGGCCCTCATTACATTTCCACACCTCCACCCTACCACCTCAGACCAGCAGAGGGAGCCCGTTAGGGATATATATAGGGAGGGTGGAGCTAGGCAGCTCAGTTTTTAGTTGAGTGTTGAGTCGGAAGTGAAAAGTCAGTGGCTAGTTCAGAGAGTGTGCTGGCACTTAGACCAGCGAAGACGCAGCTCGTCTGCTGCTGCCGTAGTGAGGGCCCTGAGTGTGGCCGACGGCAAGGAGGAAGGGAGATACGAGTTGAGGGGGCAGAGGAGCGTACCAGGCTCACCCAGGAATATACACCGGACACCAGGTCCGCGCCTACTGGGACCCTTTACACCCAGTAGGGACCATCGGATACCTGGAGGACTACAAGTCCCAGGTCGACCAACGCTGACTACTGTACCAGGGCTAGGAGTCACGGAGGCCCCAGCATCCAGGGAGAGTGATCTCCAAGAGAAGGCCATACCACCAGGTCAGCAGGTGCAAGAGAGAGAGACAGTAATTAAGCCAGGCCTAGCTACAGGCAGGTCAGAAGCTTAGCAAGTGGAAGCAACGGCTCAGGAGGCCCTATACCCGCTCACTGGGGAGAGTCCAGAAGTGCACCCTGCCTACCGAGTACCCTGGACCATACCTGCATCTACACCAGTAAAGGTACCAAAGCGAACCCCTGTGTGAGTGTGTCACCCCAGGCCTGGATGCCACAAATATTACAGGCTGTGTCTGAGAGCAGGAAGGAGGTTCCCTGGTCAGGGACCATTAGCATGCAGCACCTCCTGTCCCAGGCCAGTAGGGGGAGCAGGCTGCCCCTATAAAAGCTGGAACTGAGGGCAGGGTTAGGGAGACCAGGACCCACTTCTGAAGCATCCAGAAGGGTTCCCAGAGGAAAGGGACAGGTCAGCAGCAGCTGAGGAGTCTGGGAGGCAGAGGAGGAACAGCAAGCCAGGAACAGAGGCGACGAGAGCCGGTCCTGGCTGAGAGAGAACTACACAACCGGACACTGGGGTCCGAGGCTGTCAGGGTTGCAAGCCCGGCAGCAGATAACCAACCCGCGAGGGATTTCAGGTCCCTTGGCCTGAGAAGCCTGGAGGCTCCGACACACAGAAGGACCGGTACAGCACTGAGAAGCAACAGGTACCTAAGGTCCGAGTCACAAGCCATACAGGCGTAGTACACGGCCAGCTCAGGGACGTGGGCTATCACACCACGAAAAGGGGGATAGTCAGCAAGGGCAGAGGGAGAACGGTAGGCCTACCCACTCACCCTGACCAGTGGGGCTCGCCCGAATGCTCTCAGACACCCAGGCCCATTCCTACCCTGTACTCCTGTTGGGTCATTAGTACTAACTACAATAAAGACCCTGGACTGTTTGAAGCAGACTCTGAACCCTTATTATTGCGGCCTGCACCATCACCCCCAGCATCCTATTACACTGCCCTGAGGCTACACTCTTCCCGTGGGTAGTTATCCTATCCCTGTGCTGCATACCAACATCAGCCTCAGCGTTCTGCCTTGCAGCGGCGGTCATCCCTGACCGCAATCCAAGGGTGGGGTAGTCGGACATTCAAAACCCTACAAATAGACTGCCACAGCATTTGGTCTGACCACCCTGAGCCACGGGATCGGGTTGCCACTACTACCCCTAACATTGCACCGAAGCCCGGTTTCGGGTGCCCCACGGCCCAGGGGGCGAGTCATGAGTGTCTGTCATTTCTTCCTGAACCGCCCTGGCCGTCTCTCCCCTGTACCACCAACCATTACCCCACACTGCCCTGAGGCCCGCTCCACCTGTGGGGAGCCGCTCCATCACAAGCTGCCCTACCATCTGCCTCAGAGGACTGCTCCGTAGCGCCAGCTCCCTTTAGCCGCATTCCACAGGTGGCGTCACGAACACTTTACAAATCCCCTATAAATAATTCCCCTTTTGGGTGACCGCCCTGGGCCACGGACCGGGCCAGCCACCGTGATACCCCACACCAGCAGCCAGAGGCCCGGCAGCTGAGTACCCCACGGCCCTGGGGGCGAGTCAGCTCCACATATAGTTCTGCACATAATATGATGCCCTCACATATAGTCCTGCCCATAATATGATGGCCCCACATATAGTCCTGCACATAATATGATGGCCCCACATATAGTCCTGCACATAATATGATGGCCCCACATATAGTCCTGCACATAATATGATGGCCCCACATATATTCCTGCACATAATATGATGGTCCCATATATAGTCCTGCACATAATATGATGTTCCCACATATAGTCCTGCACATAATATGATGGCTCCACATATAGTCCTGCACATATTATGATGGCCTCTCATATAGTCCTGCACATAATATGACGGGCCCACATATATTCCTGCACATAGTATGATGGTCCTACATATAGTCCTGCACACAGGGGCGGACCTACCGCCCCTGCAGCCGGTTCATTGAACGGGGGCCCCCGAGGGAGAGGGGGCCCCTCCAGCCTCCAGCAGGGCCGCCATCAGGGCATGACTGCCCTGACTCCAGCATGGGGCCCGGCCGGTCGGGGCCCCCTCGGAGTCCCTCTCTTGTGCATCTCCTCATGGGCCCCCCCGCAGGTCTCCCCGCCGTCACATGACCCGCGGCCGTCACATGACCGGAGATGTCACTGCGCTCAGCATGGGCCCCCGGCACGATCTCTCCTGAGCTGTCACAGCACGAAGACCCGGGCGATGCTGGAGTCCGTATCAGCATCAGGTGAGAAGTGAGGTGAGTATTTGATTTTTTTTTTTTATGTATGGGGGCATGGGGCATTATATGGTGGGGGGAGAGTGGGTGTGACATCCTGCATGGGGCATTATATGGGGGGGGGCTGGTGTGACATCCTGCATGGGGCATTATATGGGGGGGGTGACATCCTGCATGGGGCATTATATGGGGGGGAGAAGTGACATCCTGCATGGGGCATTATAAGGGAGGGGTGTGTGACATCCTGCATGGGGCATTATATGGGGGGGGTGACATCCTTCATGGGGCATTATATGGGGGGGGGGTGACATACTGCATGGGGCATTATATGGGGGGGTGACATGCTGCATGGGGCATTATAAGAGGGGAAGGGGGGAAGTGACGTCCTGCATGGGGCATTATAAGGGAGGGGGTGTGACATCCTGCATGGGGCATTATAAGAGGGAGAGGGGGGTATTGACATCCTGCATAGGGCATTATATGGGGGAGGGTGGAATTGACATCCTGCATGGGGGCATTATATGGGGGTGGGGGGGTGTGATATCCTGCATGGGGCATTATAAGAGGGGAAGGGGGGAAGTGACATCCTGCATGGGGCATTATAAGAGGGGAAGTGTGGAAGTGACATCCTGCATGGGGCATTATAAGGGAGGGGGGTTGTGACATCCTGCATGGGGCATTATAAGAGGGGGAGGGGGGAATTGACATCCTGCATGGGGCATTATATGGGGGTGGGGGGTGTGTGACATCCTGCATGGGGCATTATAAGAGGGGAAGGGGGGAAGTGACATCCTGCATGGGGCATTATAAGAGGGGAAGGGGGAAGTGACATCCTGCATGGGGCATTATAAGGTAGGGGGGCGTGACATCCTGCATGGGGCATTATAAGGGAGGGGGTGTGACATCCTGCATGGGGCATTATAAGAGGGGGAGGTGGGAATTGACATCCTGCATGGGGCATTATAAGGAGGGTGGGTGTGTGACATGCTGCATGGGGCATTATAAGGAGGGGGGGGGTGACGTCCTGCATGGGGCATTTAAAGGGAGGGGGTGGTCTGACATACTGCATGGGGCATTGGAAAGGGGGGAAGTGACGTCCTGCATGGGGCATTGTAACGGAGGGGGTGTGACATCCTGCACGGGGCATTATAAGAGGGGGAGGGGGAATTGACCTACAGATGGGGTATTATATGGGGGAGGGGGGAAATTTACATCCTGGGGCATTATAAAAGGGGAAGGGGGGAAGTAACATCCTACATGGGGCATTATAAGAGGGGAAGGGGGGGAAGTGACATCCTGCATGAGGCATTATAAGGGAGGGGGGGTGTGACATCCTGCATGGGGTATTATAAGAGGGGGAGGGGGGAATTGACATCCTGCATGGGGCATTATATGGGGGCGGGGGGAGTGTGACAGTCTGCATGGGGCATTATAAGAGGGGAAGGGGGGAAGTGACATCCTGCATGGGGCATTATAAGAGGGGAAGGGGGCAAGTGACATCCTGCATGGGGCATTATAAGGGAGGGGGGAAGTGACATCCTGCATGGGGCATTATAAGGGAAGGGGGTGACATCCCGCATGGGGTATTATAAGAGGGTGAGGGAGGAATTGACATACTGCATGGGGCATTATAAGGAGGGGGGGTGTGTGTGACCTCCTGCATGGGGCATTATAAGGGAGGGGGTGGTCTGACATGCTGCATGGGGCATTGAAAAGGGGGGAAGTGACATCCTGCATGGGGCATTATATGAGGGGGAGAGGTGACATCCAGCATGGGGCATTTTATGGGGGGTAGAGGTGACATCCTGCATAGGGCATTAAAAGGGGGGTGTCATCCAGCATGGAGCATTATAAGGGGGAAACAGCCTGCATGGAGCGTTACAAGGGGGCCAATATTCTGTATGGAGTGTTATATGGGGGTCAGTATTCTGTATGGAGCATTATATGGGGGACAGTATTCTGTATGGAGCGTTATATGGGGGACAGTATTCTGTATGGAGCGTTATATGGGGGCCAGTATTCTGTATGCAGTGTTATATGGGGACCAGTATCTAGTATGGAGCGTTATATGGGGACCAGTATCCTGTATGGAGCATTATATGGGGACCAGTATCCTGTAAGGAGCATTATATGGGGACCAGTATCCTGTATGGAGCATTATAAGGGGGTCAGTATCCTGTATGGAGCATTATATAGTGCCCATAATACTGTATGGAGGACTATACTGTCCGGTCTGCACTGTGCGCTGTGAGGCTTCGGCGGTTTCTGAGCTATTGTAGAATTAACAATAGATATCGCTCATGTAATGTAGTAAGTGAAATCATTGGCCTTGTACTATATATATGTGACGCCCTGCTGTGCAGGGAGCCACAGATCCTGGAGGGGTGCATTTCAGGTTTTCTCCACAAGAGGCCCTCAGAGCATACACACACCTCCACCTTCCACCTCAGACCACCAGAGGGAGCCTGATAGGGATATAAATAGGGATGGTGGAGCTAGGCAGCCCAGAGAGTGATTCAGCAGTTTCTGCTCAGACACAGAAGGAGAGAGTCTGTGAGTGAGTTCTCCTCAGGAAGAGAGTGGAGACAGAACAGTCTGGAGTCCACAGACAGTTCCTGCTGAGTGAGACACAGAGAAACAGGTCAGTCTGCAGTGGAGCTCAGTCAGACTCAAGCAGCTCAGGTTAGTGAGCTAGGAGCGTTATTGACGCTCAGAGAACAGCAGAAGAGGCAGCCACCTAACTGCCAGTGTGTATAGCCTAGTGAGGGCCGAGTAGGCCGAAGGCTAGAGAAGTGAGTAGCATTGGGGGCAGAGAAGCTTTACCAGCTCACCCCAGAAACCATATACCGGACACTGCGTCCGAGTCTGCAGGGATTTTTTATACCCAGCAGAAGACAACCAGAACCCCTAGCGAACTACAGGTCCCAGGAATACCAAGCGCTGACTGTTATACCAGGGTCAGCAGTTACCGAGACCCCATATACCAGGGAGTGTGTACTCCAACAGAAGGCCCTACCACAGGATCAGCCGGTGCAGAACAGAGACTAAGTTAGGCCTAGCTCCAGGCAGGCCAGAGACTAACACTAAGCGGCGAAGAAACAGGAGGCCCTACACCTGCTCACTGGGGAGAGTCCTGCAGTGCACCCCTCACCCTAAAGTGCTCCGGACGGTACCTGCATTTTCCACCAGTAAAAGGTACAGAAGCAAACCGTGTGTGTGTGTCCCCTGTTCTTCCTTGGACCTGGCTGGGTCACCGCCATATCGTGCACCTCGTCAAACATCACTGCCCTGAGGCCTAGCTCCACCTGTGGGGAGCTACACCATCAAAGCTGCCGTGACACCGGCCTCAGTGGACTGCCGCAGCGCTGGTGATCCTCACCAGGCACCACAGGTGGCGTCACGAACTTTGACATTTTATTTTCCCCTTTTTTAAGAGAGACCCCAGGGTACGGGCCCGGGAGCCGACCACTGCGACATCCCCCAAAACCAGGCATTAAGGCCCGGGCGCCGAGTAGTCCCCATTCCCTGGGCGCCACATCTCTCTAACTGGCGTCACGAACAGGATTGCGTGCCCGCGGCAACGGAAGGAGTTGTGCCCGTTGCCACCGGGTACTGTGCACCTTAAAAGACTGTAAAACTCAGTGGTGAAACTTTTCCCGCCATTTTCTGGAGTTTCCAGCCACTGGCCGCCATCTTTCCGGTCGCCGCGCGGGAAGAAGAGGGGCGTAACCGCTGGAAGCGCGTGAAGTTGAAGACACGCCCCACGCACTGACGCAGCGTCAGGTCCTGGCAGGAAGCCCCAGCGAACGCTCTGACGTGGAACGTAAGCGACGCAAGGTCCTTCCAGAAGACCGTCACCTGCGGAGCTGCAGCCTACAGAATGAAGGTAGGCCACGGTTCACTAGGGGGGTGTCAAGATATTGCAGCAACAACCCGACGCCGCGGCCCAGGCTGACAGCCCCGATGATGCACCAACGGCCGCTGCCGCGCAAGACGGAGCAGCCGCTCCATCACCAGGGCCTGTAGCCCCTATCGTACCATTGACTTTACCATACATGCCCGGAGCAAAGTGGCTTCCCCAGTACAGCGGCAAACCAGACACCCTGTCTGGATTCAAGCGCAAAATATGCAGCATACTGGACATGTATTCTATGACGGGCAAACAAAGAGCTGCAGTAGTAGTGGGACAATTGACTGGTGCTGCGGAGAGAGAAGTAGAGACTTGGTCGGCCGCAGACCAGGAATCAGTGTCCACAATTTTCAAAAAGTTACAGACTGCCTTTGAGGACCGCACTGAAGCAGACCTCCGGATGAGGTTCTACCAATGCTCTCAGAAACCGGAGGACAGCATTCGGGACTATGCCTGCCGTTTACAAGGGGCCCTGCAAGCTCTAAAACAGGTTAGTCCAATTAGCATAACTAATGAGAGTAAAATGCTAAAATAACAATTTGTCCAGGGGCTGAGGTCCCAAGCGGAGGGCAGGACTGTGCGTTGGTGGTCCTTGGATCATCCAGATGCTACCTTTGACACCCTTAAGGATATGGCTATAAAGGGACTGCAACCCCTGGAGACGGCAGATACTGCAATCCAACGTTACCAGGGTGGGGCCACTCTAATGCCAGCAACACCCACCTTTTCCCCTCTGGCTGCTGAAGCCAAAGTGCAGGCAGCGCCCCCTACTGAGCTGGACTGTCTGCGCTCAGAAGTGCGCCAGCTGACCAAAAACCTGGCCACTGTGATGAGTGCCCTGCAGCTACGGACGGAGCCAGAGACGGAGGGAAAGATCCTGCTAGCTGACTGCCCTGAGGATGTCCCCTGGATGAACCGGAGGAGAAGGAGGACGTCGCCACCCCGGAGGAGGACATCGCCACCCCGGAGGAGGACAACGCCGCCCCCAGGAAGGACCAACAACCAGCGCCATCCTCACCAAGAGTTCGTCTGCCACCGCTGCCAGAAGGCAGGTCACACAGTGCACCAGTGTCCTTTAAACAAGCAAACCCTGGGTCCGAGGGCCAACACCCAGGAATAGACTCAGCAGGCCCCTCAGACTGGCACTGCAGGTTCTTGGGAGGAAGACCTTTCCTATCCATCATACTGGACGGCATTGCAATACCTGCCCTGCTGGACACCGGATCCCAGGTAACAATCATATCTGATATCCTCTATAGCAAATACTGGTCCATGGACAGTCTCCAACCCCCAAACCCAGACTTTTCAGTATATGCCTCTAACGGCCTCCCTCTTGACCTACTTGGGGTTAAGAATGCAGCAGTAAAAGTGGGGAGAGTTGAGTTAAAGGACCAGGGACTCATTGTAGTGAAGACTGTCAATGAGGAAAATGGACTGAATGTGGTACTAGGCACTAACATTGTTGGTAACTGTTTGGAGGAGGTTGTGTTTTTACTCTAACAGCTCGCTGATGTTGCCAGACCAGGGCAGAAGAGAGCGATCCAGAAGAAGATCCGAGCCCTGATGTACCAGCAGCAAGTGAAGCTGACCGGTGGTGAGATTGGTAGCATGCGGGTAACAGACCCGATACCCATTGTGATTCCCCCAATGAGTGAAATGCTTATCTGGTGTAGAGCAGCAATAGGTCTTAAAGGACAGAGCTACCAGGCGGTAGTAGAACCCCTTAGCTCAGAGCACAGACCTACACTCTTAACTGCCAGGGGGGTAGTAGACGTACGCAATGGGAGGGTGCCCATAGTTCTTCTCAACTATGGGGAAGACGAGGTCAGACTACCACGTTATGCCACTGTTGCCAAACTGTACACTGTAAATAATAACTCTATTCACACGGCGGAGTCCTTAACCTCCCCAGACCAAGTGGAGGATAATGACCCTACAACACAGGAGGAGGATTGGTGTCAACAGCTCCACGTTGGGACAGACACCACTCCTGCCCACCAGAAACAGGGAGTACACCGGGGGGTTCAGGAATACGAGCAGGTATTCAGCAAACACCCACTTGACTTTGGGAGGATTAAGGGGGTACAACATCACATCCCCACAAGCAACCATCCCCCCATCAAGGAACGGTACAGGCCTATACCTCCAGCACACTACCAGAAAGCCAAGGAGATGTTGCATGACATGAAGAAGGCAGGGGTAGTAAGGGATAGTTGTAGTCCCTGGGCAGCTCCCCTAGTCCTAGTCAGGAAGAAGGACGGAAGCATGAGAATGTACTAAAATTACAGACAAGTAAATCGCATTACACATAAAGATGCATACCCTTTACCCCGTATTGAGGAATCCCTGGCTGCCTTAAAGTCTGCAAATTACTTTTCCACCCTTGACCTCACTAGTGGGTACTGGCAAGTAGCTGTGGCTGAGGAGGATCGGGAGAAGACGGCCTTCACCACCCTGATGGGACTCTGCGAGTTCAACAGTATGCCGTTTGGACTCTGCTGCCTGGGACACCGCAACTTCGAGACTGTGTTACTATACCTGGATGACGTGATTGTGTACTCCAAAACGTATGAGGACCACTTGAAGCACCTGGCGGAGGTATTTGAGTCACTGTCCCGGTATGGGATGAAGTTGAAGCCCTCTAAGTGCCACCTGCTCAAGAAAAAGGTACAGTACCTGGGGCACATTGTTAGTCCAGAGGGAGGAGCACCAGACGCGGAGAAGGTCACTGCCATCCAGAAATGGCCGGAGCCGAAGAACCTCAAGGAGGTGCGTTAGTTCCTGGGACTAGTAGGATACTACCGGAGGTTTGTAAAAGATTACACGAAGAAAGCAGCGCCTCTGCAAGACCTCCTGGTAGGACAGTCCCCCAAGGGCAGAAATCCCCCATTCCACTGGCGTAAAGAACAGGTTGAATCATTTCAAGAAATGAAGGAGATCCTGACAGGTGATGAGATCCTAGCCTACCCTGACTACAGCCAACCGTTCCTGCTGTATACTGATGCCAGCAATGAAGGATTGGGAGCTGTCCTAAGTCAGAAGCAGAATGGCCAGGAGAAAGTCATCGCGTATGCAAGCAGGAAGCTCCGCCCGACAGAGAGGAACCCAGAGAACTATAGCATCTTCAAGTTGGAGTTCCTGGCCTTGGTCTGGGCCATCACAGAAAGGTTCAAGCACTACCTAGCCTCCAGCAAGTTCACTGCCTACACTGACAATAACCCCTTAACTTATCTTGAAACAGCCAAGCTGGGAGCCATGGAACAACGATGGATGGCTTGGCTGTCAAACTACCAGTTCACAATTAAGTACCGGGCGGGCCGCAAGAACGCCAACACCGATGCCCTGTCCAGGATGCCTCACCAGTCAGACACAGAAGAAGAAGTGGATGACCTGGAGGAGATTGAGCTACCTGCCTTTCATTGGAATGGGATGATCCACGAGCTACGAGCCTCCAGGAGGCAACGCGGTAAGATGTTAAACCCTTTGCCTCATCACAGCTGGAAAGAGACCCAGGACAGCGACCCGGTTGTCAGCCGTATCAAGGAGCTGATAACCCAAGAAGGTTCCTCCCTGGAGAAGGATGCGTCTCTCCAAGCAAAGCAGCTGTGGAATGAGAGAAGCCGGCTGTTTATCTACCGTGAGAAGCTGTGCTGAAGGTACGTCAATCTGAAAACCCATGAGATGGTGTGGCAGATAGTGGTCCCTAAGACGGACATCCAGATGGTGTTGGAGGCCTACCACGATCAGGCGGGGCACTTTGGCTGGAAAAAGCTAGAGACCCTGTTGATTGTCGATTCTACTGGGTGGGAATGTACAGCTCCATTGAGAGGTGGTGCAGAGACTGTGGACCCTGTAGCCTCAGAAGAAAAGACTACAGCAGCCAGAAGGCATCCCTGCAACCCATCAAGACGACTCGACCCCTGGAGATCGTGGCCCTGGACCATGTCAAGTTGTCACCCAGTCGGTCAGGATACTCCTATGCCCTGACCATGGTGGATCACTACTCCAGGTTCCTAGTGGTCGCCCCTGTCAAAGACCTGACAGCAGAGACAGCAGCGAAGACGTTCCAAGCGTACTTCTGCAGACCCCATGGATACCCTGAGCAGGTACTGACTGACCAAGGCCCGGCCTTTGAGGCTGAATTCTTCAAAGAGTTCTGCCATCTGTACGGGTGAAAAAAGATCAGGACTACAGCGTACCACCCCCAAACTAACGGTCTCTGTGAAAAGATGAATAACATCATCATCGATCTACTGAAGACCATACCACTAGAAGAGAGAAACCAGTGGCTAGACCTACTACCTGACCTAGTGGATCTGTATAATCACATACCAGTAAGTTCCACCAATTGCACTCTGGCATATCTAATGTGGGCAAGACCTGGGAAGTTGCCCATGGACCTGGAGCTTGGTGTTGTAGAACCTGAAGCTGATGTGACCACTGAGGACTGGGACACGACCAGACAGGAGCAGTACAGAAGAGTACAAGCCTGTGTCGAAGACAGTCTCACTCGGGTGAGGGATAAACAAGAAGCACAATACAACAGAAGTGCACCAGCAGAACCCTTCACACCAGGAGAAGTGGTATTGAAAAGGAAGCGGAGGAACCACAAGCTTGATGACCAGTGGGAGAGAGAACCCTACACTGTGTTGAATTCAAGGTTTGACAACAGGAAGACGTGTCTGATCAGCAAAGATGGAGGAAGAACAACTGCAACAGTATCTAGGGACCACCTGAAGTTGTGTCCAGATCTGCTAAAACTCCAAGAAGAAGTGCCTCTCATTTTCCCGGAGGAACCCGATGAAGCAGTAATACATACTGATTTAGGAGACTTCCCGGCAGATTGGCCTCAAATCGGAGGAGCAGTCATAATTCCAGTACTCCAATTCTTCCAACAGCCAGAAGACCCCTGTGTGAGTGTGTCACCCCAGGCCTGGATGCCACAAATATTAAAGGCTGTGTCTGAGAGCAGGAAGGAGGTTCCCTGGTCAGGGACCATTAGCATGCAGCACCTCCTGTCCCAGGCCAGTAGGGGGAGCAGGCTGCCCCTATAAAAGCTGGAACTGAGGGCAGGGTTAGGGAGACCAGGACCCACTTCTGAAGCATCCAGAAGGGTTCCCAGAGGAAAGGGACAGGTCAGCAGCAGCTGAGGAGTCTGGGAGGCAGAGGAGGAACAGCAAGCCAGGAACAGAGGCGACGAGAGCCGGTCCTGGCTGAGAGAGAACTACACAACCGGACACTGGGGTCCGAGGCTGTCAGGGTTGCAAGCCCGGCAGCAGATAACCAACCCGCGAGGGATTTCAGGTCCCTTGGCCTGAGAAGCCTGGAGGCTCCGACACACAGAAGGACCGGTACAGCACTGAGAAGCAACAGGTACCTAAGGCCCGAGTCGCAAGCCATACAGGCGTAGTACACGGCCAGCTCAGGGACGTGGGCTATCACACCACGAAAAGGGGGATAGTCAGCAAGGGCAGAGGGAGAACGGTAGGCCTACCCACTCACCCTGACCAGTGGGGCTCGCCCGAATGCTCTCAGACACCCAGGCCCATTCCTACCCTGTACTCCTGTTGGGTCATTAGTACTAACTACAATAAAGACCCTGGACTGTTTGAAGCAGACTCTGAACCCTTATTATTGCGGCCTGCACCATCACCCCCAGCATCCTATTACACTGCCCTGAGGCTACACTCTTCCCGTGGGTAGTTATCCTATCCCTGTGCTGCATACCAACATCAGCCTCAGCGTTCTGCCTTGCAGCGGCGGTCATCCCTGACCGCAATCCAAGGGTGGGGTAGTCAGACATTCAAAACCCTACAAATAGACTGCCACAGCATTTGGTCTGACCACCCTGAGCCACGGGATCGGGTTGCCACTACTACCCCTAACATTGCACCGAAGCCCGGTTCTGGGTGCCCCACGGCCCAGGGGGCGAGTCATGAGTGTCTGTCATTTCTTCCTGAACCGCCCTGGCCGTCTCTCCCCTGTACCACCAACCATTACCCCACACTGCTCTGAGGCCCGCTCAACCTGTGGGGAGCCGCTCCATCACAAGCTGCCCTACCATCTGCCTCAGAGGACTGCTCCGTAGCGCCGGCTCCCTTTAGCCGCATTCCACAGGTGGCGTCACGAACACTTTACAAATCCCCTATAAATAATTCCCCTTTTGGGTGACCGCCCTGGGCCACGGACCGGGCCAGCCACCGTGATACCCCACACCAGCAGCCAGAGGCCCGGCAGCTGAGTACCCCACGGCCCTGGGGGCGAGTCAGCTCCACATATAGTTCTGCGCATAATATGATGCCCTCACATATAGTCCTGCCCATAATATGATGGCCCCACATATAGTCCTGCACATAATATGATGGCCCCACATATAGTCCTGCACATAATATGATGGCCCCACATATAGTCCTGCCCATAATATGATGGCCCCACATATAGTCCTGCACATAATATGATGGCCCCACATATAGTCCTGCACATAATATGATGGCCCCACATATAGTCCTGCACATAATATGATGGCCCCACATATAGTCCTGCACATAATATGATGGTCCCATATATAGTCCTGCACATAATATGATGTTCCCACATATAGTCCTGCACATAATATGATGGTCCCATATATAGTCCTGCACATAATATGATGTTCCCACATATAGTCCTGCACATAATATGATGGTCCCATATATAGTCCTGCACATAATATGATGGCCCCACATATAGTCCTGCACATAATATGATGGTCCCATATATAGTCCTGCACATAATATGATGTTCCCACATATAGTCCTGCACATAATATGATGGCTCCACATATAGTCCTGCACATATTATGATGGCCTCACATATAGTCCTGCACATAATATGACGGGCCCACAAATATTCCTGCACATAGTATGATGGACCTACATATAGTCCTGCACACAGAGGCGGACCTACCGCCCCTGCAGCCGGTTCATTGAACGGGGGCCCCCGAGGGAGAGGGGGCCCCTCCAGCCTCCAGCAGGGCCGCCATCAGGGCATGACTGCCCTGACTCCAGCATGGGGCCCGGCCGGTCGGGGCCCCCTCGGAGTCCCTCTCTTGTGCATCTTCTCATGGGCCCCCCCGCAGGTCTCCCCGCCGTTACATGACCTGCGGCCGTCACATGACCGGAGATGTCACTGCGCTCAGCATGGGCCCCCGGCACGATCTCTCCTGAGCTGTCACAGCACGAAGACCCGGGCGATGCTGGAGTCCGTATCAGCATCAGGTGAGAAGTGAGGTGAGTATTTGATTTTTTTTTTTATGTATGGGGGCATGGGGCATTATATGGTGGGGGGAGAGTGGGTGTGACATCCTGCATGGGGCATTATATGGGGGGGGGCTGGTGTGACATCCTGCATGGGGCATTATATGGGGGGGGGTGACATCCTGCATGGGGCATTATATGGGGGGGAGAAGTGACATCCTGCATGGGGCATTATAAGGGAGGGGTGTGTGACATCCTGCATGGGGCATTATATGGGGGGGGTGTGACATCCTTCATGGGGCATTATATGGGGGGGTGACATACTGCATGGGGCATTATATGGGGGGGGGTGACATGCTGCATGGGGCATTATAAGAGGGGAAGTTGGCAAGTGACGTCCTGCATGGGGCATTATAAGGGAGGGGGTGTGACATCCTGCATGGGGCATTATAAGAGGGAGAGGGGGGTATTGACATCCTGCATAGGGCATTATATGGGGGAGGGTGGAATTGACATCCTGCATGGGGGCATTATATGGGTGTGGGGGGGTGTGACATCCTGCATGGGGCATTATAAGAGGGGAAGGGGGGAAGTGACATCCTGCATGGGGCATTATAAGAGGGGAAGTGTGGAAGTGACATCCTGCATGGGGCATTATAAGGGAGGGGGGTTGTGACATCCTGCATGGGGCATTATAAGAGGGGGAGGGGGGAATTGACATCCTGCATGGGGCATTATATGGGGGTGGGGGGGGTGTGACATCCTGCATGGGGCATTATAAGAGGGGAAGGGGGGAAGTGACATCCTGCATGGGGCATTATAAGAGGGGAAGGGGGAAGTGACATCCTGCATGGGGCATTATAAGGTAGGGGGGCGTGACATCCTGCATGGGGCATTATAAGGGAGGGGGTGTGACATCCTGCATGGGGCATTATAAGAGGGGGAGGTGGGAATTGACATCCTGCATGGGGCATTACAAGGAGGGTGGGTGTGTGACATGCTGCATGGGGCATTATAAGGAGGGGGGGTGTGACCTCCTGCATGGGGCATTTAAAGGGAGGGGGTGGTCTGACATACTGCATGGGGCATTGGAAAGGGGGCAAGTGACGTCCTGCATGGGGCATTATAATGCAGGGGGTGTGACATCCTGCACGGGGCATTATAAGAGGGGGAGGGGGGAATTGACCTACTGCATGGGGTATTATATGGGGGAGGGGGGAAATTGACATCCTGCATGGGGGCATTATATGGGGATGGGGGGTGTGTGTAACATCCTGCATGGGGCATTATAAAAGGGGAAGGGGGGAAGTAACATCCTGCATGGGGCATTATAAGAGGGGAAGGGGGGAAGTGACATCCTGCATGAGGCATTATAAGGGAGGGGGGGTGTGACATCCTGCATGGGGTATTATAAGAGGGGGAGGGGGAAATTGACATCCTGCATGGGGCATTATATGGGGGCGGGGGAGTGTGACAGTCTGCATGGGGCATTATAAGAGGGGAAGGGGGGAAGTGACATCCTGCATGGGGCATTATAAGAGGGGAAGGGGGCAAGTGACATCCTGCATGGGGCATTATAAGGGAGGGGGGAAGTGACATCCTGCATGGGGCATTATAAGGGAAGGGGGTGACATCCCGCATGGGGTATTATAAGAGGGTGAGGGAGGAATTGACATACTGCATGGGGCATTATAAGGAGGGGGGGTGTGTGACCTCCTGCATGGGGCATTATAAGGGAGGGGGTGGTCTGACATACTGCATGGGGCATTGAAAAGGGGGGAAGTGACATCCTGCATGGGGCATTATATGAGGGGGAGAGGTGACATCCAGCATGGGGCATTTTATGGGGGGTAGAGGTGACATCCTGCATAGGGCATTAAAAGGGGGGTGTCATCCAGCATGGAGCATTATAAGGGGGAAACAGCCTGCATGGAGCGTTACAAGGGGGCCAATATTCTGTATGGAGTGTTATATGGGGGTCAGTATTCTGTATGGAGCATTATATGGGGGACAGTATTCTGTATGGAGCGTTATATGGGGGACAGTATTCTGTATGGAGCGTTATATGGGGGCCAGTATTCTGTATGCAGTGTTATATGGGGACCAGTATCTAGTATGGAGCGTTATATGGGGACCAGTATCCTGTATGGAGCATTATATGGGGACCAGTATCCTGTAAGGAGCATTATATGGGGACCAGTATCCTGTATGGAGCATTATAAGGGGGTCAGTATCCTGTATGGAGCATTATATAGTGCCCATAATACTGTATGGAGGACTATACTGTCCGGTCTGCACTGTGCGCTGTGAGGCTTCGGCGGTTTCTGAGCTATTGTAGAATTAACAATAGATATCGCTCATGTAATGTAGTAAGTGAAATCATTGGCCTTGTACTATATATATGTGACGCCCTGCTGTGCAGGGAGCCACAGATCCTGGAGGGGTGCATTTCAGGTTTTCTCCACAAGAGGCCCTCAGAGCATACACACACCTCCACCTTCCACCTCAGACCACCAGAGGGAGCCTGATAGGGATATAAATAGGGATGGTGGAGCTAGGCAGCCCAGAGAGTGATTCAGCAGTTTCTGCTCAGACACAGAAGGAGAGAGTCTGTGAGTGAGTTCTCCTCAGGAAGAGAGTGGAGACAGAACAGTCTGGAGTCCACAGACAGTTCCTGCTGAGTGAGACACAGAGAAACAGGTCAGTCTGCAGTGGAGCTCAGTCAGACTCAAGCAGCTCAGGTTAGTGAGCTAGGAGCGTTATTGACGCTCAGAGAACAGCAGAAGAGGCAGCCACCTAACTGCCAGTGTGTATAGCCTAGTGAGGGCCGAGTAGGCCGAAGGCTAGAGAAGTGAGTAGCATTGGGGGCAGAGAAGCTTTACCAGCTCACCCCAGAAACCATATACCGGACACTGCGTCCGAGTCTGCAGGGATTTTTTATACCCAGCAGAAGACAACCAGAACCCCTAGCGAACTACAGGTCCCAGGAATACCAAGCGCTGACTGTTATACCAGGGTCAGCAGTTACCGAGACCCCATATACCAGGGAGTGTGTACTCCAACAGAAGGCCCTACCACAGGATCAGCCGGTGCAGAACAGAGACTAAGTTAGGCCTAGCTCCATGCAGGCCAGAGACTAACACTAAGCGGCGAAGAAACAGGAGGCCCTACACCTGCTCACTGGGGAGAGTCCTGCAGTGCACCCCTCACCCTAAAGTGCTCCGGACGGTACCTGCATTTTCCACCAGTAAAAGGTACAGAAGCAAACCGTGTGTGTGTGTCCCCTGTTCTTCCTTGGACCTGGCTGGGTCACCGCCATATCGTGCACCTCGTCAAACATCACTGCCCTGAGGCCTAGCTCCACCTGTGGGGAGCTACACCATCAAAGCTGCCATGACACCGGCCTCAGTGGACTGCCGCAGCGCTGGTGATCCTCACCAGGCACCACAGGTGGCGTCACGAACTTTGACATTTTATTTTCCCCTTTTTTAAGAGAGACCCCAGGGTACGGGCCCGGGAGCCGACCACTGCGACATCCCCCAAAACCAGGCATTAAGGCCCGGGCGCCGAGTAGTCCCCATTCCCTGGGCGCCACATCTCTCTAACTGGCGTCACGAACAGGATTGCGTGCCCGCGGCAACGGAAGGAGTTGTGCCCGTTGCCACCGGGTACTGTGCACCTTAAAAGACTGTAAAACTCAGTGGTGAAACTTTTCCCGCCATTTTCTGGAGTTTCCAGCCACTGGCCGCCATCTTTCCGGTCGCCGCGCGGGAAGAAGAGGGGCGTAACCGCTGGAAGCGCGTGAAGTTGAAGACACGCCCCACGCACTGACGCAGCGTCAGGTCCTGGCAGGAAGCCCCAGCGAACGCTCTGACGTGGAACGTAAGCGACGCAAGGTCCTTCCAGAAGACCGTCACCTGCGGAGCTGCAGCCTACAGAATGAAGGTAGGCCACGGTTCACTAGGGGGGTGTCAAGATATTGCAGCAACAACCCGACGCCGCGGCCCAGGCTGACAGCCCCGATGATGCACCAACGGCCGCTGCCGCACAAGACGGAGCAGCCGCTCCATCACCAGGGCCTGTAGCCCCTATCGTACCATTGACTTTACCATACATGCCCGGAGCAAAGTGGCTTCCCCAGTACAGCGGCAAACCAGACACCCTGTCTGGATTCAAGCGCAAAATATGCAGCATACTGGACATGTATTCTATGACGGGCAAACAAAGAGCTGCAGTAGTAGTGGGACAATTGACTGGTGCTGCGGAGAGAGAAGTAGAGACTTGGTCGGCCGCAGACCAGGAATCAGTGTCCACAATTTTCAAAAAGTTACAGACTGCCTTTGAGGACCGCACTGAAGCAGACCTCCGGATGAGGTTCTACCAATGCTCTCAGAAACCGGAGGACAGCATTCGGGACTATGCCTGCCGTTTACAAGGGGCCCTGCAAGCTCTAAAACAGGTTAGTCCAATTAGCATAACTAATGAGAGTAAAATGCTAAAATAACAATTTGTCCAGGGGCTGAGGTCCCAAGCGGAGGGCAGGACTGTGCGTTGGTGGTCCTTGGATCATCCAGATGCTACCTTTGACACCCTTAAGGATATGGCTATAAAGGGACTGCAACCCCTGGAGACAGCAGATACTGCAATCCAACGTTACCAGGGTGGGGCCACTCTAATGCCAGCAACACCCACCTTTTCCCCTCTGGCTGCTGAAGCCAAAGTGCAGGCAGCGCCCCCTACTGAGCTGGACTGTCTGCGCTCAGAAGTGCGCCAGCTGACCAAAAACCTGGCCACTGTGATGAGTGCCCTGCAGCTACGGACGGAGCCAGAGACGGAGGGAAAGATCCTGCTAGCTGACTGCCCTGAGGATGTCCCCTGGATGAACCGGAGGAGAAGGAGGACGTCGCCACCCCGGAGGAGGACATCGCCACCCCGGAGGAGGACAACGCCGCCCCCAGGAAGGACCAACAACCAGCGCCATCCTCACCAAGAGTTCGTCTGCCACCGCTGCCAGAAGGCAGGTCACACAGTGCACCAGTGTCCTTTAAACAAGCAAACCCTGGGTCCGAGGGCCAACACCCAGGAATAGACTCAGCAGGCCCCTCAGACTGGCACTGCAGGTTCTTGGGAGGAAGACCTTTCCTATCCATCATACTGGACGGCATTGCAATACCTGCCCTGCTGGACACCGGATCCCAGGTAACAATCATATCTGATATCCTCTATAGCAAATACTCGTCCATGGACAGTCTCCAACCCCCAAACCCAGACTTTTCAGTATATGCCTCTAACGGCCTCCCTCTTGACCTACTTGGGGTTAAGAATGCAGCAGTAAAAGTGGGGAGAGTGGAGTTAAAGGACCAGGGACTCATTGTAGTGAAGACTGTCAATGAGGAAAATGGACTGAATGTGGTACTAGGCACTAACATTGTTGGTAACTGTTTGGAGGAGGTTGTGTTTTTACTCTAACAGCTCGCTGATGTTGCCAGACCAGGGCAGAAGAGAGCGATCCAGAAGGAGATCCGAGCCCTGATGTACCAGCAGCAAGTGAAGCTGACCGGTGGTGAGATTGGTAGCATGCGGGTAACAGACCCGATACCCATTGTGATTCCCCCAATGAGTGAAATGCTTATCTGGTGTAGAGCAGCAATAGGTCTTAAAGGACAGAGCTACCAGGCGGTAGTAGAACCCCTTAGCTCAGAGCACAGACCTACACTCTTAACTGCCAGGGGGGTAGTAGACGTACGCAATGGGAGGGTGCCCATAGTTCTTCTCAACTATGGGGAAGACGAGGTCAGACTACCACGTTATGCCACTGTTGCCAAACTGTACACTGTAAATAATAACTCTATTCACACGGCGGAGTCCTTAACCTCCCCAGACCAAGTGGAGGATAATGACCCTACAACACAGGAGGAGGATTGGTGTCAACAGCTCCACGTTGGGACAGACACCACTCCTGCCCACCAGAAACAGGGAGTACACTGGGGGGTTCAGGAATACGAGCAGGTATTCAGCAAACACCCACTTGACTTTGGGAGGATTAAGGGGGTACAACATCACATCCCCACAGGCAACCATCCCCCGATCAAGGAACGGTACAGGCCTATACCTCCAGCACACTACCAGAAAGCCAAGGAGATGTTGCATGACATGAAGAAGGCAGGGGTAGTAAGGGATAGTTGTAGTCCCTGGGCAGCTCCCCTAGTCCTAGTCAGGAAGAAGGACGGAAGCATGAGAATGTACTAAAATTACAGACAAGTAAATCGCATTACACATAAAGATGCATACCCTTTACCCCGTATTGAGGAATCCCTGGCTGCCTTAAAGTCTGCAAATTACTTTTCCACCCTTGACCTCACTAGTGGGTACTGGCAAGTAGCTGTGGCTGAGGAGGATCAGGAGAAGACGGCCTTCACCACCCCGATGGGACTCTGCGAGTTCAACAGTATGCCGTTTGGACTCTGCTGCCTGGGACACCGCAACTTCGAGACTGTGTTACTATACCTGGATGACGTGATTGTGTACTCCAAAACGTATGAGGACCACTTGAAGCACCTGGCGGAGGTATTTGAGTCACTGTCCCGGTATGGGATGAAGTTGAAGCCCTCTAAGTGCCACCTGCTCAAGAAAAAGGTACAGTACCTGGGGCACATTGTTAGTCCAGAGGGAGGAGCACCAGACCCGGAGAAGGTCACTGCCATCCAGAAATGGCCGGAGCCGAAGAACCTCAAGGAGGTGCGTTAGTTCCTGGGACTAGTAGGATACTACCGGAGGTTTGTAAAAGATTACACGAAGAAAGCAGCGCCTCTGCAAGACCTCCTGGTAGGACAGTCCCCCAAGGGCAGAAATCCCCCATTCCACTGGCGTAAAGAACAGGTTGAATCATTTCAAGAAATGAAGGAGATCCTGACAGGTGATGAGATCCTAGCCTACCCTGACTACAGCCAACCGTTCCTGCTGTATACTGATGCCAGCAATGAAGGATTGGGAGCTGTCCTAAGTCAGAAGCAGAATGGCCAGGAGAAAGTCATCGCGTATGCAAGCAGGAAGCTCCGCCCGACAGAGAGGAACCCAGAGAACTATAGCATCTTCAAGTTGGAGTTCCTGGCCTTGGTCTGGGCCATCACAGAAAGATTCAAGCACTACCTAGCCTCCAGCAAGTTCACTGCCTACACTGACAATAACCCCTTAACTTATCTTGAAACAGCCAAGCTGGGAGCCATGGAACAACGATGGATGGCTTGGCTGTCAAACTACCAGTTCACAATTAAGTACCGGGCGGGCCGCAAGAACGCCAACACCGATGCCCTGTCCAGGATGCCTCACCAGTCAGACACAGAAGAAGAAGTGGATGACCTGGAGGAGATTGAGCTACCTGCCTTTCATTGGAATGGGATGATCCACGAGCTACGAGCCTCCAGGAGGCAACGCTGTAAGATGTTAAACCCTTTGCCTCATCACAGCTGGAAAGAGACCCAGGACAGCGACCCGGTTGTCAGCCGTATCAAGGAGCTGATAACCCAAGAAGGTTCCTCCCTGGAGAAGGATGCGTCTCTCCAAGCAAAGCAGCTGTGGAATGAGAGAAGCCGGCTGTTTATCTACCGTGAGAAGCTGTGCTGAAGGTACGTCAATCTGAAAACCCATGAGATGGTGTGGCAGATAGTGGTCCCTAAGACGGACATCCAGATGGTGTTGGAGGCCTACCACGATCAGGCGGGGCACTTTGGCTGGAAAAAGCTAGAGACCCTGTTGATTGTCGATTCTACTGGGTGGGAATGCACAGCTCCATTGAGAGGTGGTGCAGAGACTGTGGACCCTGTAGCCTCAGAAGAAAAGACTACAGCAGCCAGAAGGCATCCCTGCAACCCATCAAGACGACTCGACCCCTGGAGATCGTGGCCCTGGACCATGTCAAGTTGTCACCCAGTCGGTCAGGATACTCCTATGCCCTGACCATGGTGGATCACTACTCCAGGTTCCTAGTGGTCGCCCCTGTCAAAGACCTGACAGCAGAGACAGCAGCGAAGACGTTCCAAGCGTACTTCTGCAGACCCCATGGATACCCTGAGCAGGTACTGACTGACCAAGGCCCGGCCTTTGAGGCTGAATTGTTCAAAGAGTTCTGCCATCTGTACGGGTGAAAAAAGATCAGGACTACAGCGTACCACCCCCAAACTAACGGTCTCTGTGAAAAGATGAATAACATCATCATCGATCTACTGAAGACCATACCACTAGAAGAGAGAAACCAGTGGCCAGACCTACTACCTGACCTAGTGGATCTGTATAATCACATACCAGTAAGTTCCACCAATTGCACTCTGGCATATCTAATGTGGGCAAGACCTGGGAAGTTGCCCATGGACCTGGAGCTTGGTGTTGTAGAACCTGAAGCTGATGTGACCACTGAGGACTGGGACACGACCAGACAGGAGCAGTACAGAAGAGTACAAGCCTGTGTCGAAGACAGTCTCACTCGGGTGAGGGATAAACAAGAAGCACAATACAACAGAAGTGCACCAGCAGAACCCTTCACACCAGGAGAAGTGGTATTGAAAAGGAAGCGGAGGAACCACAAGCTTGATGACCAGTGGGAGAGAGAACCCTACACTGTGTTGAATTCAAGGTTTGACAACAGGAAGACGTGTCTGATCAGCAAAGATGGAGGAAGAACAACTGCAACAGTATCTAGGGACCACCTGAAGTTGTGTCCAGATCTGCTAAAACTCCAAGAAGAAGTGCCTCTCATTTTCCCGGAGGAACCCGATGAAGCAGTAATACATACTGATTTAGGAGACTTCCCGGCAGATTGGCCTCAAATCGGAGGAGCAGTCATAATTCCAGTACTCCAATTCTTCCAACAGCCAGAAGACCCTCCACAGCAAGTTGAACCTGTAAGTGCTGCAGAAGAGCCTAGTGCCACAGAAGAGCCTGCTCAGGAAGAATCCCCGGAAGAAGGATCCCCGGCAGAAGCAGAGCAGGAAGGCCCAGCCAGTAGTGAACTTGCCAGCCCAGTAGCAAGGTTAAGGCAGTTTTACAATACCATCGCTAGTAGAACAAACAGGGTAGCTGAGAGAAACACTGACACTACACAGACCACCGCACTAAGCAGATCTACACGTAGCACGAAAGGTCAACTCCCTGTCAGGTACACTAAGTAAAATAGTTAAACCTCGACAGATGTAGATAGTTGCCCCTGGGGTATTGTATTGTATTGTATTGTATAATACTGTATATTATTGCATTATCCTGCGTATGTATTGCTATGTATTTATTGCCTTTACATGCCTTTAACTTATATTTTTTTCCCCTCTAATGGACAATCCAAGTGAAAAGGACACTTTACTTATTTGCTTCCCATTACCCGCTTGGGTATCTAAGAACTCTGTGGCTGAGGACTATGTGCAGCCCAAAGACTTTAATTGTACATATTTGCACTCCCTGAGTGCCCCTTTGAGCAACCTCTCCGGAAGAGACTTGGACTTTCTGGTTGCTCATTGCCTACGGTTTACTGAACTATGTATGTATATTTATCCATGTTCTGGTTATGCAATGTTCAAGTGTCCTAACCTTCCATAAAGGGAAGCTTGTTATTGTTGTTGTTACAAAATGTGCTTCAGCCCGGGAGTGCTGAGTTAAACTTGGGGGGAATGTGACGCCCTGCTGTGCAGGGAGCCACAGATCCTGGAGGGGTGCATTTCAGGTTTTCTCCACAAGAGGCCCTCAGAGCATAAACACACCTCCACCTTCCACCTCAGACCACCAGAGGGAGCCTGATAGGGATATAAATAGGGATGGTGGAGCTAGGCAGCCCAGAGAGTGATTCAGCAGTTTCTGCTCAGACACAGAAGGAGAGAGTCTGTGAGTGAGTTCTCCTCAGGAAGAGAGTGGAGACAGAACAGTCTGGAGTCCACAGACAGTTCCTGCAGAGTGAGACACAGAGAAACAGGTCAGTCTGCAGTGGAGCTCAGTCAGACTCAAGCAGCTCAGGTTAGTGAGCTAGGAGCGTTGCTGACGCTCAGAGAACAGCAGAAGAGGCAGCCACCTAACTGCCAGTGTGTATAGCCTAGTGAGGGCCGAGTAAGCCGAAGGCTAGAGGTGTGAGTAGCATTAGGGGCAGAGGAGCTTTACCAGCTCACCCCAGAAACCATATACCGGACACTGTGTCCGAGTCTGCAGGGATTCTTTATACCCAGCAGAAGACAACCAGAACCCCTGGCGAACTACAGGTCCCAGGAATACCAAGCGCTGACTGTTATACCAGGGTCAGGAGTTACCGAGACCCCATATACCAGGGAGTGTGTACTCCAACAGAAGGCCCTACCACAGGATCAGCAGGTGCAGAACAGAGACTAACTAGGCCTAGCTCCAGGCAGGCCAGAGACTAACACTAAGCGGCGAAGAAACAGGAGGCCCTACACCTGCTCACTGGGGAGAGTCCTGCAGTGCACCCCTCACCCTAAAGTGCTCCAGACGGTACCTGCATTTTCCACCAGTAAAAGGTACAGAAGCAAACCGTATGTGTGTGTCCCCTGTTCTTCCTTGGACCTGGCTGGGTCACCGCCATATCGTGCACCTCGTCAAACATCACTGCCCTGAGGCCTAGCTCCACCTGTGGGGAGCTACACCATCAAAGCTGCCGTGACACCGGCCTCAGTGGACTGCCGCAGCGCTGGTGATCCTCACCAGGCACCACAGGTGGCGTCACGAACTTTGACATTTTATTTTCCCCTTTTTTAAGAGAGACCCCAGGGTACGGGCCCGGGAGCCGACCACCGCGACATCCCCCAAGACCAGGCATTAAGGCCCGGGCGCCGAGTAGTCCCCATTCCCTGGGCGCCACATATATATATTTCTCTGTGGTATCTGTTCATCATGAATCATGGTATGTGTTAAAGGGGCCCACTGAAACTCTGTCGCCCAGGACCCACAAAAACCTGGAGCCGGCCCTGGGGGTAAGTATAACAAGTTTTATTTTTTTTAAATACAATTAATTAACTAAGAGTGGGGGGAATCGGAGATGCACGGGGGGATGAAAGATGCACGGGGGGGGGGGGGGGGGGGGCTTTCATGCCCCCTATGAAGGGCAGGGGGGGGCCAAAAAAAAATTCTAGCACAGGGGCCCACTACAGTCTGTGTCCGCCCCTGCCTGCACATAATATGATGGCCCAACACATAGTCCTGCACATAATATGATGGCTCCACATATAGTCCTGCACATATTATGATGGCCTCACATATAGTCCTGCACGTAATATGACGGCCCCACATATATTCCTGCACATAGAATGATGGAGTCACATAGAGTCCTGCACATAATATGATGGCCCCACATATAGTCCTGCACAAAATATGATGGCCCCACATATAGTCCTGCACATAATATGATGACCCCACATATAGTTCTGCACATCATATGACGGCCCCACATATACTTCTGCACATTGTATGATGGCCCCTCCAGGCACCTGGAAAATTAAAGAGGTTGGAATCCATAAAAACAGGCTGGCAGCCCCCAAGCAGTGCCACACCGCGGAAGGCAGATTAGCACTCCGGGCCTGGTCCACAGTGTAGTGTAAATGCTGTGGTCAGTCTCTTTATCACTGCATTGATTGTTATACCGCTGATTACAAGGCTATTCTATGAAACATGAGAGGAGATTTCTCACTTTAGAAGACAGAGGAAAAGGAGAAGAAATGTTCCTCATCTCTGTAGCTGAGATATGGTTGTGTTAGACTTGGAGTTGTGTATAGCAGATACACATGTAAAATCACACACATCATATTCTCATGTATCAGGAAGGTGTTATCACACCCCGGCTGGTCTAGAACTTATTCCTAGACCAACGATTATCAGTAATTAATATAAATATTAATTACCTGTTATGTAATTTTTCTGATTCTCTTCTTTGAGTCCACAAGGAGAAATTTCTCGTTCCACCATCTCACGGGGCGTCAGTCACCTGAAAATAGACAAAAGTATGATAATATGTTCCTGGTACATGCTATACACACCAAAAAGTATAACACACTGGGGTCAAAATGACTTATCTCAGGGATAATGGCTGTGGTCTGTCCATTCACAGTGTAATGTAAATGCTGAGGTCAATCTCTTTTAATCACTGCATTGATTGTTACACCGTTGATATCAAGTCTATTCTATGAAACATGAGCGGGGATTCCTTACTTTAGAAGACAGGATAAGGAGAAAAAATGTTTGTTATCTCTGTATCTGAGATATAGTTGTGTTATACTTGGAGTTGTGTATAGAAGATACACATGTAAAATCACTAACATGAATGATATTAAACTGTGTTCAACTTATGTGGTTTACTTTATGAAAACTTTTCATATCTTGTAACACAACTTTCCAATTATCTTAAGATAGAAGCCCGTTGTAATGGTTTTTCTTAGCTTTCTATATTTTGGAGATAATCTTTGATGTTGCAATGAAACTCTTCAAAAATTCATACATTTATACTGATGTCTCTTATAATGGGTTGTCCATTTGAGGAATGTGATAAGGCATGCCTAACCTGGGTGTTGGAAATCCATTCCCCATCCGTTAGATTGAAATTAAATATATATCCAAAAACAGAATCAATTTTCTCTGTTTTAAAATGTCAGTCACATAGGTCATCACCATATTTCTCCAGGTGTCAAATTATCCCAATATCATTAACTCTGGTGAAAGTGAATTTTACCAAATAGGTGTAAAGGGTAAGATACCCTCAGGTCCTAGTAATCTTTCTTGTACAGTTTGCATCAGCGGACATGCTGGTTACAATTTCCGCTCATTCATGTTTGGAATACCAGATTCCAAAATAAATAACAAATAAGTGTATTTTTCTCAGCACATCCTGTCCCCAAAATTCATTAAAGCTATAAATATCCAACTTTATAAAATTTTGAAGTTGACATGGCAAGTACCACTTTACAGTGGAATACCCCAACCATCTTAAAACTCCACAAAAATTATGTACTCCTGCTTAAGCTGAATATATTTTGCATCATAATATGCCAAATTAAACTTGGTCCCATTCTGCAAAAAACATGTCGTCATACAGCTAAGTTGATGGGAAAATAATTTCTAGATATGAGGCAACACTTTTTTTGTAAATCGTGTTCTTGTGCAAAATATTACATATTACTATCAATATGAAGGCTAATATGTGAACAGTTAGAGAAAATCCCCCCTTCCCATTTTCTGCTACTAAAATCCCAGTCTAATAGGGATTACATGTCCCCTAGAGAGCTGGACAGCCTGAGCTCTGAAGTGAATCAGCTAAGTAAAACCCTGGCCACTGTCCTGAGCACCCTCCAGGAGGAGCCCGAGCTGGAAGGAAGGATCCTACTCGCCGACATCCCTGAGGATGTCCCCTGGATGAGGAGAAGAAGGAGGACAACACCACCCCGTAGGAGGACAATGCCACCCCGGAGGAGGACAACGCCACCCCGTGGGAGGACCACAGACCAACGTCGCCCTCCAGGAGACTTCATCTGCTACCGTTGCCACAAGGCAGGCCACACAGCGCAGAACTGTCCTTTAAACGAGCAAACCCTGGGGCAGAGGGCCGAAACCCAGGAGTAAATCAACCAGGCCCATCAAGCTGGTACCACCGGTTCGTAGGAGGAAGGCCTTTCCTGTCCATCGTGCTGGACGGCATTGCTACACCTGCGTTACTGGACACCGGCTCACAGGTAACCATCATACCTGATGTCCTCTACAAAAGGTACTGGTCCGTAGATGAACTCCGCGCGCCAGCCCAGAACCTCTCTGTGTATGCCTCTAACGGCCTTCCTCTTAACCTAGAAGGGGTTAAGGACTTGACAGTGAAGGTGGGGAGAGTGGAGCTAAAGGACCAAGGACTAATTGTCATAGAATCTAACCCTGGTGATACAGACTTGTATATGATACTTGGTACAAATATTGTTGGTAACTGTTTGGGAGAAGTGTTGTTTTTGCTCCAACAGATTGCTGACACTGCCAAACCAGGGCAGAGGAAGGTGCTCCAGAGAGAGATTCGAGCCCTCCTGTACCAGCAACAGGTAAAGCTAACAGGTGGTAAGATTGGTAATGTACGGGTGACAGACCCGATACCCATTGTGATTCCCCCAATGAGTGAGATGCTGATTTGGTGTAGGGCAGCAATAGGTCTCAAGGGACAGAACTACCAGGCGGTAGTGGAGCCCATTAGCTCAGAGCACAGACCTACACTCTTAACTGCTAGAGGGGTAGTTGATGTACGCAATGGGAGGGTACGCATACGTCTCCTAAATTGTGGGGAGGAGGAAGTTAAATTACCAAGATACGCCACTGTTGCCAGGTTGTGTACTGTGATTGATTATGCCATACACCCAGTGGAATCCTTGACCTCATCAGACACAGTAGAGGGTAATGACTCAGAAACCCAGCTGGAGGATTGGTGTCAACAGCTCCATGTTGGGACAGACGCCACTCCTGTCCATCAAAAACAAGGTGTACACAGGGTGGTCCAGAAATACGAACAGGTATTCAGCAAACACCCACTTGATTTTGGGAGGATTAAAGGGGTACAACACCATATACCCACAGGTGACCATCCACCCATCAAAGAACGTTACAGGCCCATACCACCAGCACACTACCAGAAAGCGAAGGAAACGTTGCATGACATGAAGAAAGCAGGGGTAATAAGAGATAGCTGTAGCCCCTGGGCAGCTCCCCTGGTCCTGGTCAGGAAAAAGGATGGAAGCATTAGGATGTGTGCATAAGACATAAAGATGCATACCCTTTGCCCCGTATAGAGGAATCCCTGGCTGCATTAATGTCTGCAAATTACTTCTCTACCCTTGACCTCACTAGTGGGTACTGGCAAGTAGCAGTTGCTGAGGAGGACCGGGAGAAGACGGCCTTCTCTATCCCGATGGGACTCTGCGAGTTCAACAGTACGCCGTTCGGACTCTGCAACGCCCCTGGAACGTTCCAGAGATTGATGGAGTGCTGTTTGGGACACCGTAACTTCGGGACCGTGCTGCTATACCTGGATGACGTGATAGTGTACTCCAAGATGTATGAGAACCATTTGAAGCACCTGGCGGAGGTATTTGAAGAATTGTCCCGGTATGGGATGAAATTGAAGCCTTCCAAGTGCCACCTGCTCAAACGGAAGGTTCAGTACCTGGGACACATCGTCAGTCCAGAAGGAGTAGCACCAGACCCGGAGAAGGTCACTGCCATCCAGAAATGGCCGGAACCAAAGAATCTCAAGGAGGTACGTCAGTTCCTGGGACTGGTCGGTTATTACCGGAGATCTGTAAAGGACTACACCAAGAAGGCAGCGCCTTTGCAAGATCTCCTGGTAGGACAGTCCCACAGAGGCAAAAACCCCCCCTTCCAGTGGGCTAAAGAGCAGGCTGAGTTCTTTGCAGTGATGAAAGAGATCCTGACTGGCGAAGAAATCCTGGCCTACCCTGACTACAGCCAACCATTCCTGCTGTACACTGATGCTAGCAACGAGGGACTAGGAGCTGTGTTAAGTCAGAAGCAGTATGGCAAAGAGAAGGTGATTGCCTATGCCAGCAGGAAGCTTCGTCCTACCGAGAGGAATCTGTAAAACTATAACTCTTTCAAGTTGGAGCTCCTGGCTTTGGTCTGGGCCATCACTGAACGATTCAAGCACTACCTGGCCTCCACTAAGTTCACGGCCTATACTGACAACAACCCCTTGACACATCTAGAGACAGCCAAGTTGGGAGCCATGGAACAATGTTGGATGGCCCGACTGTCAAACTATCAGTTCACCATCAAGTACCGGGCAGGCCACAAGAACGCCGATGCCCTATACAGAATGCCTCACCAGTCGGACACTGAAGAAGAAGTGGATGACCTGGAGGAGATTGAGCTACCTGCCTTCCAAAGAAATGGGATGGTCCACGAGCAGAGTACCTCCAGGAGGTATCGTGGTAAGACACTAAACCCTTTACCTCATCACAGTTGGAAGGAGACCCAGGAGAGCGGCCCGGTTGTCAGCCGTATCAAAGAACTGATAACCCAGGAAGGTTCTTCCCTGGAGAAGGACACTTCTCCACAAGCCAATCAACTGTGGAATGAGAGAAGCCGGCTGTTCATCTATAGAGAGAAGCTGTGCCGAAGGTATGTTAACCCTAGGACCCATGAGATGGTATGGCAGATCGTAGTGCCCAGGACAGACATCCAGATGGTGTTGGAGGCCTACCACGATCAAGCAGGGCACTTTGGCTGGAAGAAGCTGGAAACTCTCCTGAAGAGTCGATTTTATTGGGTTGGAATGCGGAGCTCCATAGAAAGGTTGTGCCGGGATTGTGGACCCTGTAGCCTCAGAAGAAAAGACTACAGCATCCAAAAAGCACCCTTCCAGCCCATCAAGACAACCCAGCCCCTGGAGATCGTCGCCCTGGATCACGTCAAGCTGTCAACCAGCAGGTCGGGCTACTCTTATGCACTGACCATGGTGGATCACTACTCCCGGTTCCTGGTGGTAGCCCCCATCAAGGATATGACGGCAGAAACTGCGGCAAGGACGTTTCAAGCATACTTCTGCAGCCCCATGGATACCCGGATAAGGTGCTGACGGATCAAAGACCTGCCTTTGAAGCCGAGCTGTTCAAAGAGTTTTGCCATCTGTACGGGTGTAAGAAGATTCGGACTACGCCGTACCACCCTCAAACTAACGGTCTATGTGAAAAGATGAACAATATCGTCATAGACCTGCTGAAGAACTTACCTCTAGAAGATAGGAATCAGTGGCCAGACAAACTACCTGACCTGGTAGATCTGTACAATCACATACCTGTGAGTTCCACCAATTGTACTCCAGCGTACCTCATGAGAGCAAGACCCGGAAAGTTGCACATGGACCTGGAGCTTGAAGTGGTAGAGCCGAAAGCAGACATGTCCACTGAAGACTGGGATATGACCCGACAGGAGCAGTACAAGAGAGTACAGGCCTGTGTCGAAGACAGTCTAAATAGGATGAGAGATAAGCAGGAAGAACAGTACAACAAGAGTTCACCCGCAGAACCCTTAACACCTGGAGAAGTTGTGCTGAAGCGAAAGAGAAGAAACCTCGAGCTTGATGACCAGTGGGAAAGAGAGCCTTACACTGTGTTGGATTCCAGGTTCCATAATAGAAAAACCTGTCTAATCAGTAAAGATGGAGGTAAGACAGTTGCAGCAGTCTCAAGAGACCACTTGAAGTTGTGCCCAGGTCTATTGAAGCCACAGGAAGAAGTACCTCTTATAGTCACTGAAGAGCCCAAAGAAGATGTACTCCATACTGTCTTAGGAGATTTCCCGGCAGATTGACCTCAACTGGATGGAGCCGTAATAATACCTGTGATGCACTTCTACCAGTAGCCAGAAGACTCTCCACTGCAAGTAAGACATGTAAGTGTCCCAGAAGAGCCTGCTCAGGAAGAATCCCCAGAAGAAGGATCACCGGTAGAAGCAGAGCCAGTAGGCCCAGTAACCAGTGTACTTGCCAGTCCCATCGAGAGGTTAAGACAGTTCTACAATTTGTCCACATGTAGATCTGACAGGGAAGAAGACAGTGCAAACACAAACATCAACAACACCCCAGTACTAAGTAGGTCAACACGCAGCACAAAAGGCCAGGTCCCTGCCAGGTGTAGGGAATAAGAATGAAGTGCCTACCAAGTAAATAGTTACCCAGTTGGGTATTGCCTACTGTATTGTTTATATTTAATTTCTGTTTGCATAATATGTGTTTATTTAGTTACCCGTCAGGGTATAAAGACTTGTAGGCTGAGGACTGTGAGCAGCCCAAAAACTGTTCTTGTACATAGTTGCACTCCCTGGACTGCCCCTTAAGTGACCACGGAACAAAAACCCGTTTGGCGTGGCAGAGGACGTGGTCCAGCACCTGGATCACCTATGCCCTGTAGCCACGCCAAGGGTCTACGTTGAGGGTTTTCAGGTGGGTCCTTCATGTTCCTTCATCGGTGAAATGGACACCAGGTTAAGGGACTTACTGTAACTGAATTAATGTTATTATAATCGTTATTATTGTTATTTGTTAACCTGTTACAAAACGCTTCAGTCCAGGAGTACTGAATTGTACTAGGGGGGAATGTGGTGCCCTGCAGCGCACAGGTGCCACAGAACCCAGTAGGGTGCATGGATGGACTTCTCCACAAGAGGCCCTCATTACATTCACACACCTCCACCCTACCACCTCAGACCAGCAGAGGGAGCCCGTTAGGGATATATATAGGGAGGGTAGAGCTAGGCGGCTCTGTTTTTAGCTGAGTGTTGAGTCGGAAGTGAAAAGTCAGTGGTTAGTTCAGAGAGTGTGCTGGCACTTAGACCAGCGAAGACGCAGCTTGTCTGCTGCTGCCGTAGTGAGGGCCCTGAGTGTGGCCGACGGCAAGGAGGAAGGGAGAGAGGAGTTGAGGGGGCAGAGGAGCGTACTAGGCTCACCCCGAAATATACACAGGACACCGGGTCCGCGCCTACAGGGACCCTTAACACCCAGTAGGGACCACCGGATATCTGGAGGACTACAAGTCCCATGTCGACCAACGCTGACTACTGTACCAGGGCTAGGAGTCACGGAGGCCCCAGCGTCCAGGGAGAGTGATCTCCAAGAGAAGGCCCTACCACCAGGTCAGCAGGTGCAAGAGAGAGAGACAGTAATTAAGCCAGGCCTAGCTGCAGGCAGGTCAGAAGCTTAGCAAGTGGAAGCAATGGATCAGGAGGCCCTATACCCGCTCACTGGGGAGAGTCCAGAAGTGCACCCTGCTTACCGAGTACCCTGGACCATACCTGCATCTACGCCAGTAAAGGTACCGAAGCGAACCCCCGTGTGATTGTAAGTCATTTCTTCCTGAACAGCCCTGGCCATCTCTCCCCTGTACCACCATCCATTACCCACGCTTCCCTGAGGAAAGCTCCACCTGTGGGGAGCCGCTCCTTCACAAGCTGCCCTACCATCTGCCTCAGAGGACTGCTCCGCAGTGGCGGCTGACTTTAGCCGCATTCCACAGGTGGCGTCACGAACACTTTACAAATCCCCTATAAATAATTCCCCTTTTGGGTGACGACCCTGGGCCACGGACCGGGCCAGCCACCGTGATACCCCACACCAGCAGCCAGAGGACCGGCAGCTGAGTACCCCACGGCCCTGGGGGCGTGTCAGCTCCACATATAGTCCTGCACATAATATGATGCCCTCACATATAGTCCTGCACATAATATGATGGCCCCACATATAGTCCTGCACATAATATGATGGCCCCACATATAGTCCTGCACATAGTATGATGGTCCCACATATAGTCCTGCACATAATATGATGGCCCCACATATAGTCCTGCACATAATATGATGGCCCCACATATAGTCCTGCACATAGTATGATGGCCCCACATATAGTCCTGCACATAATATGATGGCCCCACATATAGTCCTGCACATAATATGATGGCCCCACATATAGTCCTGCACATAATATTACGGCCTCACATATACTTCTGCACATCGTATGATGGCCCCTCCAGGCACCTGGAAAATTAAAGAGGTTGGAAGCCGTAAAAACAGGCTGGCAGCCCCCAATAAGTGCCACACCGCGGAAGGCAGATTAGCACTCCGGGCCTGGTCCACAGTGTAGTGTAAATGCTGTGGTCAGTCTCTTTATCACTGCATTGATTGTTACACTCTGATTACAAGGCTATTCTATGAAACATGAGAGGAGATTTCTCACTTTAGAAGACAGAGGAAAAGGAGAAGAAATGTTCCTCATCTCTGTAGCTGAGATATTGTTGTGTTAGACTTGGAGTTGTGTATAGCAGATACACATGTAAAATCACTAACATGAATGATATTAAATTGTGTTCAACTTATGTGGTTTACTTTATGAAAACTTTTCATTTCTTTTAACACAACTTTCCAATTATCTTAAGATAGAAGCCCGTTGTAATGGTTTTTCTTAGCTTTCTATATTTTGGAGATAATCTTTGATGTTGCAATAAAACTCTTCAAAAATTGATACAGTTATACTGATGTCTCTTATAATGGGTTGTCCATTTGAGGAATGTGATAGGGCATGCCTAACCTGGGTGTTGGAAATCCATTCCCCATCCGTTAGATTGAAATGAAATATATATCCAAAAACAGAATAAATTTTTTAAAATGTCAGTCAAATAGGTCATCACCATATTTCTCCAGGTGTCCAATTCTCTCAATATCATTAACTCTGGTGAAAGGGAATTTTACTAAAGAAGTGTAATGGGTAAGATACCCTCAGGTCCTAGTAATCTTTCTTGTACAGTTTGCATCAGCGAACATGCTGGTTACAATTTCCGCTCATTCATGTTTGGAATACCGGATTCCAAAATGAATAACAAATAAGTGCATTTCACTCAGCACATCCTGTCCCCAAAATTCATTAAAGCTATAAATATCCAACTTTATAACATTTTGAAGTTGACATGGCAAGTACCACTTTACAGTGGAATACCCCAACCATCTTAAATCTCCGCAAAAATTATGTACTCCTGCTTAAGCTGAATATGTTTCGCATCATAATATGCCAAATTAAACTTGGTTCCATTCTGCAAAAACCATGTCCTCATACAGCTAAGTTGATGGGAAAATAATTCCATGATATGAGGCAACACTTTATTTGTAAATCGTGTTCTTGTTGTGCAAAATATAACATATTACTATCAATATGAAGGCCAATATGTGACCAGTTAGACAAAATCCCCGCTTCCCATTTTCTGCTACAAAAATCCCAGTCTAATAGGGATTACATGCCCCCTAGCGAGCTGGACAGTCTGCGCTCTGAAGTGCGTCAGCTAAGTAAAACCCTGGCCACTGTCTTGAGCACCCTGCAGCTACAGGAGGAGCCCGAGCCGGAAGGAAGGATCCTACTCGCTGAGATCCCTGAGGATGTCCCCTGGATGAGGAGAAGAGGGAGGACAACACCACCCCGTAGGAGGACAACGCCACCTCGGAGGAGGACAACGCCACCCCGTGGGATGACCAACGACTAATGTCGCCCTCCAGGAGACTTCATCTGCTACCGTTGCCACAAGACAGGCCACACAGCACAGTACTGTCCTTTAAACGAGCAAACCCTGGGGCCGAGGGCTGACACCCAGGAGTAAATCAAGAAGGCCCATCAAGCTGGTACCACCGGTTTGTAGGAGGAAGGTCTTTCCTGTTCATCGTGCTGGACGGCATTGCTACACCTGTGTTACTGGACACCGGCTCACAGGTAACCATCATACCCGATGTCCTCTACAAAAGGTACTGGTCTGTAGATGAACTCAGCCCGCCAGCCCCGAACCTCTCTGTGTATGCCTCTAACGGCCTTCCTCTTAACCTAGTAGGGGTTAAGGACCTGACAGTGAAGGTGGGGAGAGTGGAGCTAAAGGACCAAGGACTAATTGTCATAGAATCTAACCCTGGTGATACAGACTTGTATATGATACTTGGTACAAACATTGTTGGTAACTGTTTGGGAGAAGTGTTGTTTTTGATCCAACAGATTGCTGACACTGCCAAACCAGGGCAGAGGAAGGTGCTCCAGAGAGAGATTCGAGCCCTCCTGTACCAGCAACAGGTAAAGCTAACAGGTGGTGAGATTGGTAATGTACGGGTGACAGACCCGATACCCATTGTGATTCCCCCAATGAGTGAGATGCTGATTTGGTGTAGGGCAGAAATAGGTCTCAAGGGACAGAACTACCAGGCGGTAGTGGAGCCCATTAGCTCAGAGCACAGACCTACACACTTAACAGATAGAGGGGTAGTTGATGTACGCAATGGCAGGGTACCCATACGTCTCCTAAATTGTGGGGAGGAGGAAGTTAAATTACCAAGATACGCCACTGTTGCCAGGTTGTGTACTGTGAATGATGATGCCATACACCCAGTGGAATCCTTGACCTCATCAGACACAGTGGAGGCTAATGACTCAGAAACCCAGCTGGAGGATTGGTGTCAACAGCTCCATGTTGGGACTGACTCCACTCCTGTCCATCAAAAACAAGGTGTACACAGGGTGGTCCAGAAATATGAACAGGTATTCAAACACCCACTTGATTTTGGGAGGATTAAAGGGGTACAACACCATATACCCACAGGTGACCATCCACCCATCAAAGCACGTTACAGGCCCATACCACCAGCACACTAAAAGAAAGCGAAGGAAATGTTGCATGACATGAAGAAAGCAGGGGTAATAAGAGATAGCTGTAGCCCCTGGGCAGCTCCCCTGGTCCTGGTCAGGAAAAAGGATGGAAGCATGAGGATGTGTGCATAACACATAAAGATGCATACCCTTTGCCCCGTATAGAGGAATTCCTGGCTGCATTAAAGTCTGCAAATTACTTCTCTACCCTTGACCTCACTAGTGGGTACTGGCAAGTAGCAGTTGCTGAGGAGGACCGGGAGAAGACGGCCTTCACTACCCCGATGGGACTCTGTGAGTTCAACAGTATGAGTTCTGCAACGCCCCTGGAACGTTCCAGAGATTGATGGAGTGCTGTTTGGGACACCGTAACTTCGAGACCTTGCTGCTATACCTGGATGACGTGATAGTGTACTCCAAGACGTATGAGGACCATTTAAAGCACCTGGCGGAGGTATTTGAAGCATTGTCCCGGTATGGGATGTAATTGAAGCCTTCCAAGTGCCACCTGCTCAAACGGAAGGTTCAGTACCTGGGGCACATCGTCAGTCCAGATGGAGTAGCACCAGACCCGGAGAAGGTCACTGCCATCCAGAAATGGCCGGAACCAAAGAATCTCAAGGAGGTACGTCAGTTCCTGGGACTGGTCGGGTATTACCGGAGATTTGTAAAGGACTACACCAAGAAGGCAGCGCCTTTGCAAGATCTCCTGGTAGACAGTCCCACAGAGGCAAAATCCCCCCCTTCCAGTGGGGTAAAGAGCAGCCTGAGTCCTTTGCAGTGATGAAAGAGATCCTGAATGGCGAGGAAATCCTGGCCTACCGTGACTACAACCAACCATTCCTGCTGTACACTGATGCCAGCAACGAGGGACTAGGAGCTGTGTTAAGCCAGAAGCAGTATGCCAAAGAGAAGGTGATTGCCTATGCCAGCAGGAAGCTTCGTCCTACCGAGAGGAATCCGGAAAACTATAGCTGTTTCAAGTTGGAGCTCCTGGCCGTGGTCTGGGCCATCACTGAACAATTCAAGCATTACCTGGCCTCCACTAAGTTCACGGCCTATACTGACAACAACCCCTTGACACATTTAGAGACAGCCAAGTTGGGAGCCATGGAACAGCGTTGGATGGCCCGACTATCAAACTATCAGTTCACCATCAAGTACCGGGCAGACCACAAGAACGCCAACAGCGATCACCTATCCAGAATGCCACACCAGTCGGACACTGAAGAAGAAGTGGATGACCTGGAGGAGATTGAGCTACCTGCCTTCCATAGAAATGGGATGGTCCACGAGCAGCGTACCTCCAGGAGGTATCATGGTAAGACACTAAACCCTTTACTTCATCACAGTTGGAAGGAGACCCAGGACAGCGACCCGGTTATCAGCTGTATCAAAGAACTGATAACCCAGGAAGGTTCTTCCCTGGAGAAGGACGCTTCTCCACAAGCCAAGCACCTGTTGAATGAGAGAAGCCAGCTGTTCATCTATAGAGAGAAGCTGTGCCGAAGGTTTGTTAACCCTAGGACCCATGAGATGGTATGGCAGATCGTAGTGCCCAGGACAGACATCCAGATGGTGTTGGAGGCCTACCACGATCAAGCAGGAAACTTTGGCTGGAAAAAGCTGGAAGGTCTCCTGAAGAGTCGATTTTATTCGGTTGGAATACGGAGTTCCATAGAGAGGTGGTGCCGGGATTGTGGACCCTGTAGTCTCAGAGGAAAAGACTACAGCAGCCAGCAAGCATCCTTGCAGTCCATCAAGACAACCCAGCCCCTGGAGATCATCGCCCTGGATCACGTCAAGCTGTCACCCATCAGGTCGGGCTACTCTTATGCATTGACCATGGTGGATCACTACTACCGATTACAGGTGGTAGCCCCCATCAAGGATCTGACGGCAGAAACTGCGGCAAGAACGTTTCAAGCATACTTCTGCAGGCCCCATGGATACCCGGATAAGGTGCTGACGGATCAAGGCCCTGCCTTTGAAGCCGAGCTGTTCAAAGAGTTTTGCCATCTGTACAGGTGTAAGAAGATTCTGACTATGCCGTACCACCCTCAAACTAACGGTCTATGTGAAAAGATGAACAATATCGTCATAGACCTGCTGAAGACCTTACCTCTAGAAGAAAGGAATCAGTGGCCAGACAAACTACCTGACCTGGTAGATTTGTACAATCACATACCTGTGCGTTCCACCAATTGTACTCCAGCGTACCTTATGAGAGCAGGACCCGGAAAGTTGCCCATGGACCTGGAGCTTGGAGTGGTAGAGCCGGAAGCAGACATGTCCACTGAAGACTGGGATATGACCCGACAGGAGCAGTACAAGAGAGTACAGGCCTGTGTCGAAGACAGTCTAAATAGGATGAGAGATAAGCAAGAAGCACAGTACAACAAGAGTTCACCCGCAGAACCCTTAACACCTGGAGAAGTTGTGCTGAAGCGAAAGAGAAGAAACCACAAGCTTGACGACCAGTGGGAAAGAGAGCCTTACACGGTGTTGGATTCCAGGATCGATAATAGAAAAACCTGTCTAATCAATAAAGATGGAGGTAAGACAGTTGCAGCAGTCTCAAGAGACCACTTGAAGTTGTGCCCAGGTCTATTGAAGCCACAGGAAGAAGTACCTCTTATAGTGACTGAAGAGCCCAAAGAAGATGGACTCCACACTGTCTTAGGAGATTTCCCGGCAGATTGGCCTCAACTGGATGGAGCCGTAATAATACCTGTGATGCACTTCTACCAGCAGCCAGAAGACTCTCCAGTGCAAGTAAGACCTGTAAGTGCCCCAGAAGTGCCTGCTCAGGAAGAATCCCCGAAAGAAGGATCACCGGTAGAAGCAGAGCCAGTAGGCCCAGTAACCAGTGTACTTGCCAGTCCCATCGAGAGGTTAAGACAGTTCTACAATTTGCCCACACGTAGATCTGACAGGGTAGCAGACAGTGCAAACACAAACATCAACAACACCCCAGTACTACGTAGGTCAACACGCAGCACAAAAGGCCAGGTCCCTGCCAGGTATAGGGAATAAGAATGAAGTGCCTACCATGTAAATAGTTACCCAGTTGGGTATTGCCTACTGTATTGTTTATTATGTAAACTGAAATTAAATAAAATGTGTTTATTTAGTTACTCATCAGGGTATAAAGACTTGTAGGCTGAGAACAGTGATGAGCCCAAAAACTGTTCCTGTACATAGTTGCACTCCCTGGAGTGCCCCTTAAGTGACCACGGAACAAAAACCCGTTTGGCGTGGCGGAAGACGTGGTCCAGCACCTGGATCACATATGCCCTGCAGCCAGGGTCTACGTTGAGGGTTTTCAGGCGGGTCCCTCATGTTCCTTCATCGGTGAAATGGACACCAGGTTACGGGACTTACTGTAACTGAATTAATGTTATCATAATTGTTATTATTGTTATTTGTAAACCTGTTACAAAATGCTTCATTCGAGGAGTACTGAATTGTACTAGGGGGGAATGTGGCACCCTGCAGCGTACAAGTGCCACAGAACCCAGTAGGGTGCATGGATGGAATTCTCCACAAGAGGCCCTCATTACATTCACACACCTGCACCCTACCACATCAGACCAGCAGAGGAAGCCCGTTAGGGATATATATAGGGAGGGTGGAGCTAGGCAGCTCAGTTTTTAGTTGAGTGTTGATTCGGAAGTGAAAAGTCAGTGGTTAGTTCAGAGAGTGTGCTGGCACTTAGACCAGCGAAGACGAAGCTCGTCTGCTGCTGCCGTAGTGAGGGCCCTGAGTGTGGCCGACGGCAAGGAGGAAGGGAGAGAGGAGTTGAGGGGGCCGAGGAGGGTACCAGGCTCACCCCGATATATACACCGGACACCGGGTCCACGCCTACAGGGACCCTTTACACCCAGTAGGGACCACCGGATACCTGGAGGACTACAAGTCCCAGGTCGACCACCGCTGACTACTGTACCAGGGCTAGGAGTCAAGGAGGCCCCAGCATCCAGGGAGAGTGATCTCCAAGAGAAGGCCCTACCACCAGGTCAGCAGGTGCAAGAGAGAGAGACAGTAATTAAGCCAGGCCTAGCTCCAGGCAGGTCAGAAGCTTAGCAAGTGGAAGCAACAGATCAGGAGGCCCTATACCCGCTCACTGGGGAGAGTCCAGAAGTGCACCCTGCCTACCGAGTACCCTGGACCATATCTGCATCTACACCAGTAAAGGTACCGAAGCGAACCCCCGTGTGAGTGTCCGTCATTTCTTCCTGAACCGCCTTGGCCGTCTCTCCCCTGTACCACCATCCATTACCCCACGCTGCCCTGAGGTCCGCTCCACCTGTGGGGAGCCGTTCCATCACAAGCTGCCCTACCATCTGCCTCAGAGGACTGCTCCGCAGCTGCGGCTCCCTTTAGCTGCATTCCACAGGTGGAGTCACGAACACTTTACAAATCCCCTATAAATAATTCCCCTTTAGGATGACCGCCCCGGGCCATGGACGGGGCCAGCCACCATGATACCCCACACCAGCAGCCAGAGGCCCGGCTGATGAGTACCCCATGGCCCTGGGGGCGCGTCAGCGCCACATACAGTCCTGCACATAATATAATGCCCTCACATATAGTCCTGCACATAATATGATGGCCCCACATATAGTCCTGCACATAATATGATGACCCCACATATAGTCCTGCACATAGTATGATGGCCCCACATATAGTCCTGCACACAATATGATGGACCCACATATAGTCCTGCACATAATATGATGTTCCCACATATAGTCCTGCACATCATATGACGGCCCCACATATACTTCTGCACATCGTATGATGGCCCCTCCAGGCACCTGGAAAATTAAAGAGGTTGGAAGCAGTAAAAACAGGCTGGCAGCCCCCAAGCAGTGCCACACCGCGGAAGGCAGATCAGCACTCCGGGCCTGGTCCACAGTGTAGTGTAAATGCTGTGGTCAGTCTCTTTATCACTGCATTGTTTGTTACACTCTGATTACAAGGCTATTCTATGAAACATGAGAGGAGATTTCTCACTTTAGAAGACAGAGGAAAAGGAGAAGAAATGTTCCTCATCTCTGTAGCTGAGATATGGTTGTGTTAGACTTGGAGTTGTGTATAGCAGATACACATGTAAAATCACACACAGCATATTCTCATGTATCAGGAAGGTGTTATCACACCCCGGCTGATCTAGAACTTATTCCTAGACCAACGATTATCAGTAATTAATATAAATATTAATTACCTGTTATGTAATTTTTCTGATTCTCTTCTTTGAGTCCACAAGGAGAAATTTCTCGTTCCACCATCTCACGGGGCGTCAGTCACCTGAAAATAGACAAAAGTATGATAATATGTTCCTGGTACATGCTATACACACCAAAAAGTATAACACACTGGGGCCAAAATGACTTATCTCAGGGATAATGGCTGTGGTCTGTCCATTCACAGTGTAATGTAAATGCTGAGGCCAATCTCTTTTAATCACTGCATTGATTGTTACACCGTTGATATCAAGTCTATTCTATGAAACATGAGAGGGGTTTCCTTACTTTAGAAGACAGGATAAGGAGAAAAAATGTTTGCTATCTCTGTACCTGAGATATAGTTGTGTTATACTTGGAGTTGTGTATAGAAGATACACATGTAAAATCACTAACATGAATGATATTAAATTGTGTTCAACTTATGTGGTTTAGTTTATGAAAACTTTTCATATCTTTTAACACAACTTTCCAATTATCTTAAGATAGAAGCCCGTTGTAATGGTTTTTCTTAGCTTTCTATATTTTGGAGATAATCTTTGATGTTGCAATAAAACTCTTGAAAAATTCATACATTTATACTGATGTCTCTTATAATGGGTTGTCCATTTGAGGAATGTGATAGGGCATGCCTAACCTGGGTGTTGGAAATCCATTCCCCATTCGTTAGATTGAAATGAAATATATATCCAAAAACAGAATAAATTTTCTCTGTTTTAAAATGTCAGTCAAATAGGTCATCACTAGTGTTGAGCGAGCACTAAAATGCTCGGGTGCTCGAAGCTCGGGCCGAGCTCGCCGTGATACTCGGGTGCTCGACCCGAGCAACGAGCCCAATGTTAGTCTATGGGAGACTCGAGCATTTTTGCGGTGGCACCCCCGGCAGTCTTTTAAAAGCCTAACAAGTGCCCAAAACGATAGTGACAGTGCTCAAATGACATGGGGACAGCATGGGGATCACCCCAGGAAGCATTTCTGACCCCCAGGTCACTGCTGTCAACAACGTGGTCAGAGGTATTAAGCCACTTTTACAGGCTCACAATAAAACGTTCAAAAACGAAAGTGAAACTTTTTTCCTGTGAAATATGTTAAGGAACATCCTTTCCAGGGTAAAGACTTGTGTATAAGTTAAAATAAATGACCAAAAACAAAAATACTCCTCCACACCTTCGGCTATGTTCACAAGTAGCATTTTTTATGCGTTTTTGCACTTTTGTATTGCTTTCAACTATGACAAATGCATTCACCGGGAAATGTCATTTTAACATTTTACAACCTTATCTGGCCATGTGCTGTGTGACACATCCATAAAGTGCTGAAAAGACATGGGAACAGCATGGGGAAGACCCCTGGAAGCATCTCTGACTCCCAGGTCACTGTCTAAAAGTGTGCCCATCATAAGTGATCCTTGCCACATCAGAAGAAGCAGACTTGCAACTATCCCCATGCAAGTTCTAGTCCCAGGGCAGTGTTCAATTGTACCTCCCCCATTCCTTGCAATACAAGCGCAAGTATGCAGCCTGCCACCCACCCACCCCCAGGCTGCAATACCATACTGCTTGCTTGAAGTTGAAATTGGGCCTTTTAGGCATGTGGAGGAAGAATCTGGCCACCACGTCATGGCTGTGTTGGCGGCCTGGAATCCATACTCCGTCCCCAGCCGCCCGGCGGCCGGGTGTCCATACTCGGTCCCCAGCCGCCCCGCGGCCGGGTGTCCACACAAGGTCCCCAGCCGCCTGGGGGCAGCCGGGTGTCCATAAACGGTCCCCAGCCGCCCCTATTTCTCCTTGGAACATCCCCCCACACACTTTTCTTATCCCGGCCTGCTTTAGGCAGCATTGGACGAGCCCACCAGAGAACCAGACTCCTCCGGTGGGCCCTGACTTCTCCATCGGTGGAGTTGAGAGTGCCAAGGTGAGGAGCATGATGATGATGACAGAAGTTAGCATCTGCTATGTTTTCTTTTAATGCAAGTGTAAGTGTGCAGCCTGCCACCCACCCACCCCCAGACTGCAATTCCATACTGCTAGCTTGCACTTGAAATGGGGCCTTTTAGTTTGGAGGAGGCCAAAGCTGGCCACTACCTCATGGCTGCTTCGGCAGCGAGGTATCCATACTCAGTCCCCAGCCGCCCCTATTTGTCCTGGTGTGCCTTATACATAAGATTAAGCGCGTATACCAAAACATTACCTGTGTCCTCCCCAGTGCATTTAGTGGGAAGGAGAGCCTATTCCGCTGTAGTGTGTGCATGCCAAACCCCTGTTCATGGTGTTATAGCAGAAGATGGAGTCCCTCAAGTTTAAAGGCCCCTATGCTATATAAGTCTGACAGTTATTTTAGGTCAAAACAACAGCAAGCTGAAATGTTCCTTCTTGTATCAATAGCGTGTCCTTGCTAAGAAGATAACATGTCCTCCCTGGCCAGATGTTTCGTCTTGTAGCAATAATGTGTTCTTGCAAGAAGATAAAATGGCCTTGCTAACCAGATATGTCTAATTAAATATTTTAAAGCATACAGAAACTAGCTTTTTTCGCTTGTTCAGCTAAACTGTATAATCGAACCATATATGGCAAATCCGTTTCCTGCCTTCAGGGTGTATATTAGCCCTGTGTTTTGTAATAAAGTTTACAGTATGTTTAGACACAAACATCCTGTCCTGTGTCTTCTTCTCTCCGATATCGTAATTCAAAGGATAGAAGACCAAGAATGCAGTGACGACAATGGTATATGCGAAGATGCCTCCCACCTTGCACCTGTCGTTGCAGACTTGCAACTATCCCCATTCAAGTCCTTGTCCCAGGGAAGTGTTCAATTGTACCTCTCCCATTCCTTGCAATGCAAGCGCAAGTATGCAGCCTGCCACCCACACACCCCCAGGCTGCAATAGCATACTGCTTGCTTGCACTTTAAATTGGGCCTTTTAGGCATGTGGATGCGGAATCTGGCCACCACGCCATGGCTGTGTCGGCGGCCTGGTATCCATACTCAGTCCCCAGCCACCTGGTGGCCGGGTGTCCCCGCTTGCTCCCCAGCCTCCAGGGGGTGGCCGGGTGTCCATACTCGGTCCCCAGCCACCCCTATTTGTCCCGGTAACCTTTACCACACTTTTCTTAGCCTGGCCTGCTTTAGGGCAGCATTGGCCGAGCCCACCGGACTATCAGACTCCTCCAGTGGGCCCTGGCTTCTCCATCAGGGGAGTTGAGAGTGCCAAGGTGAGGAGCATGATGAGGATGATAGAAGTTAGCATCTGCTTTGTTTTGTTGTATTGCAAGCGCATGTATGTAGTAGCGGCTAGGCCTGAGGTGGTCAGCGTTTTGGCGCAAATCCTACCTCCTCCGAGGATTGCTGGATGTTTTCCTGCTACTATCCAAGTTCTATGACTCCTGTTAAAACAAAGCTTCAGGTGATAAATGATGGATGAGGTAGTGGCAAAGGAGAAAGAGCAGGAGGAACAGGGACCATTCACATCATTATCAGGCCAGTCAACCAGATATGTCTTGTAGGATATGTTTCTGTAACAAAAGGAGCGGTTCGGCTACACAGTTATAGGGCATACAGTGAGTGCAATGCCTACCAAAAATTTCAAGGCACTCCAATGCCCCTTGGAAATGACATGGAGGTCAGAGGGTGTTAACTAAACCTTTTTTTCCATTTATAGCAACTGGGTCTCCTGTGCACTGTTGGCCTAAGCAGTGAATGGAAGGCTTTCCAAAAATTATGAGGAACTGCAATGCCCCTTACAAGAGCCATGTGTGGCACCCCAGGGGTCTGGTCACCACAGTAATAGAGATATTACGTCGGAGAGCAAGTGGGAAGTTTCCTGGTCAGGATCCCTTAAACATGCAACATCCTCCTGCCCCAGTCCGGGGAAGGGAGAATTCTGCCCTTATAAACTGGATCTGGGGCGGGGTTGAGTGAGTCAGAGAACAGAGAACAGTCAGAGTCAGAGTGAGAGCAAGGGAAAGTAACAGCAAGGAGCTCTGTAGAAGCTAGGAGCTAAAGACCAGGGGCTGGAAGCTGAGCAGAGCTCGCCCTGGAAGAAGACAATAGGAACCGGACACAGGAGTCTGAGGCTGTGAGGACTTATATATCCAGCAGCAGAAACCAGCCGGCTGGGGATTTCAGGTCCTCTGGCCATAGAAGCCCGGAGGCTCAGTCACAAGCAAGGGACCAGCACCGCCGTCGTGGAGCGGAGGCTAACAGAAGGCCCCAAGTCACCAGCCATACGGGTGAGCACTACACGGTACACTCAGGGACGTGGGCTGCTTCTACCCGCTTACAGCAAGGTAGCCAGGAAGAGTGCAGACAGACGGGGAGGCCTACAACTCCACCTGGCCAGGGGAACTCCTGCTTGCTCACAGACTGACCAGGCCTCTTATGCTAGCCAGTACTCCCGGGAGGGTCTACCTTATAATCATCAGTAAAGACCCTGAACTGCACTGCAAAGACTCTGAGTCGTTCCTGCTGCGCTCGTGCACCATCACCCCCATCATCCACACTCACTGCCCTGAGGCTATACTCCTCCCGTGGGGAGTTATCCCATTCTCTGCTGCGCACACAACACCAGCCTCAGCGGTCTGCCTCGCAGCGGTGGTACTCCCTGACCGCAATCCACGGGTGGTGCAGTCGGACAATTAACCTCAAAACCTAAGAAAGACTGTCACTGGTTTGACCAGCCTGAGCCACGGGACCGGGTCACCGCCACGGAGACTACAGACCCCAGAGACCCGGCACCGGGTATCCCACACACGTGTACACAAGGCCCAGGGGGCCCGTCACATGCAGTACAGCATATTACAAACATAAGTCCCATTATTGGGGAGTGGGTCTCCCATAGTATTTGCTTATGCCTTGCGAGCAAAAGCTGCCAAAAATTAGGACGGAGCAACTTGCAATGCCCCTTACAAGAGCCATGCAGTACAGCATATTACAAACATAAGTCCCATTATTGGGGAGTGGGTGTCCCATAGTATTTGCTTATGCCTTGCAAGCAAAAGCTGACAAAAATTAGGACAGAGCAACTTGCAATGCCCCTTACAAGAGCCATGCAGTACAGCATATTACAAACATAAGTCCCATTATTGGGGAGTGGGTCTCCCATAGTATTTGCTTATGCCTTGCAAGCAAAAGCTGCCAAAAATTAGGACGGAGCAACATGCAATGCCCCTTACAAGAGCCATGCAGTACAGCATATTACAAACATAAGTCCCATTATTGGGGAGTGGGTGTCCCATAGTATTTGCTTATGCTTTCCAAGCAAAAGCTGCCAAAAATTAGGACGGAGCAACTTGCAATGCCCCTTACAAGAGCCATGCAGTACAGCATATTACAAACATAAGTCTCATTATTGGGGAGTGGGTGTCCCATAGTATTTGCTTATGCTTTCCAAGCAAAAGCTGCCAAAAATTAGGACGGAGCAATTTGCAATGCCCCTTACAAGAGCCATGCAGTACAGCATATTACAAACATAAGTCCCATTATTGGGGAGTGGGTCTCCCATAGTATTTGCTTATGCCTTGCAAGCAAAAGCTGCCAAAAATTAGGACGGAGCAACTTGCAATGCCCCTTACAAGAGCCATGCAGTACAGCATATTACAAACATAAGTCCCATTATTGGGGAGTGGGTGTCCCATAGTATTTGCTTATGCTTTCCAAGCAAAAGCTGCCAAAAATTAGGACGGAGCAACTTGCAATGCCCCTTACAAGAGCCATGCAGTATAGCATATTACAAACATAAGTCCCATTATTGGGGAGTGGGTGTCCCATAGTATTTGCTTATGCCTTGCAAGCAAAAGCTGCCAAAAATTAGGACGGAGCAACTTGCAATGCCCCTTACAAGAGCCATGCAGTACAGCATATTACAAACATAAGTCCCATTATTGGGGAGTGGGTGTCCCATAGTATTTGCTTATGCTTTCCAAGCAAAAGCTGCCAAAAATTAGGACGGAGCAACTTGCAATGCCCCTTACAAGAGCCATGCAGTACAGCATATTACAAACATAAGTCCCATTATTGGGGAGTGGGTGTCCCATAGTATTTGCTTATGCTTTCCAAGCAAAAGCTGCCAAAAATTAGGACGGAGCAACTTGCTATGCCCCTTACAAGAGCCATGCAGTACAGCATATTACAAACATAAGTCCCATTATTGGGGAGTGGGTCTCCCATAGTATTTGCTTATGCCTTGCATGCAAAAGCTGCCAAAAATTAGGACGGAGCAACATGCAATGCCCCTTACAAGAGCCATGCAGTACAGCATATTACAAACCTAAGTCCCATTATTGGGGAGTGGGTGTCCCATAGTATTTGCTTATGCCTTGCAAGCAAAAGCTGCCAAAAATTAGGACGGAGCAACTTGCAATGTCCCTTACAAGAGCCATGCAGTACAGCATATTACAAACATAAGTCCCATTATTGGGGAGTGGGTGTCCCATAGTGTTTGCTTATGCTTTCCAAGCAAAAGCTGCCAAAAATTAGGACGGAGCAACTTGCAATGCCCTTTACAAGAGCCATGCAGTACAGCATATTACAAACATAAGTTGCAACTTGCAATGCTGGCACCCTGGTGGTATAGTGGTGGTGGAGGCTGAGGATAAGTAGAAGAAGATAAAACAGCCGAAACGAGGAAGCGTATACCCATGTGTGGGTGTGAAGCGGTGCATGTGAATACACCTCCCGAAATAACACAGTGGATTTGACTTTATGTTACTCTGCTGTCATTTGGTGGTGATGAGAAGTCTGGCCCAATCCAGCCCTTGTTCATTTTGTTGTTAAGGGTCAGCTTGTCAGCATTGTCAGTAGACAGGCGAGTGCGTTTATCAGTTATAATTCCCTCAGCGGCACTAAAAACACGCTCCGATAACACGCTAGCGGCAGGGCAGGCCAGGACCTCCAAGGCGTACAGAGCGAGTTCATTCCAAGTGTCCAGCTTGGATACCCAATAATTAAAAGGCACAGAGGAATCACGGAGGACGCTGGTATGGTCGGCAAGGTACTCCCTCACCATCTTTTGAAACTTTCCACTCCTTGTGAGAGTACCCCGCGCCTCAGGGCCTGTAAGCTGGGCGGGTGTCAGAAAACTGTCCCAGCACGTTGACAGTGTTCCCCTGCCTCTGCTGGATTGGAGTTGCATCTCTCTCGCCTGTACGCCTTGGTTGGGCAACGAACTGTGACCTCTGCCGCTAGCGTGTTCAGATGGGAATTTTTTTAAGAGTTCTGCAGCAAGGGCCTTCTGGTACTGCCCCATTTTTGTAGACCTCTCCACCTCAGGAATAAGAGAGTGAAAGTTCTCCTTGTAGCGGCGGTCTACAAGTGTCACCAACCAGTAATGACTGTCACCCAACATTTTGACAACGCGAGGGTCACGGTTAAGGCAGCGTAACATAAAGTCAGCCATGCGTGCCAGACTGGTAACGGGCAAGATTTCCGTGTCCTCACCAAGCTGACGACTGACCATGCTCTCCTCCTCCTCCCCCCTGTCCTCAGGCCACCCACGCTGAACCGACGGTATGACACTTGTACAGGTACTACCGTCTACAACGCATGATAGCAGCTCCTGTTCTTCCTCCTCCTCCTCCTCCTCCTCTCCCTCATTGTCCCCCAATGCACGTTGGGATGAGATGAGGCTGGGCTGTGTGTAATCGCCCGCTACGGCTTCTTGATCCATCTCATCATACTCTGGCTGCAATGCCTCCTCTTTAATTCTCTGCAGAGAGCGATGCAAAAGACAGACAAGTGGGATGTTGACACTAATGATGGTGTCATCGCCACTCACCATCTTGGTGGCCTCCTCAAAGTTTATCAGGATGGTACATATGTCAGACATCCAGGTCCACTCCTGAGGTCTTATGTGTGGAGTCTGACCTGAATATCGACGGCCTTGTTGCAGCTGGTACTCCACAACTGCTCTCTTCTGCTCACAAATCCTTTGCAACATGTGGAGGGTAGAGTTCCAATGTGTGGGGACATCACACACCAGTTAGTGTGCCGGAAGCTGCAAACGCTGCTGCAACACAGCAAGGGCGGCGTAAGCTGTAGCCGACTTGCGAAAATGAGCTGACAGGCGGCGTACTTTCACGAGCAGATCTGGCAACTCGGGGTAAGATTTAAGAAACCGCTGAACCACAAGGTTAAGCACATGAGCCAGGCATGGTATGTGTGTGATCTCACCTCGCCTCAGAGCCGCCACCAGGTTACGGCCATTGTCACACACGACCATGCCGGGATGTAGGTTCAGCGGTCTCAGACACAAATCTGCCTGCTCTTTCACAGCTGTCCACAACTCACAAGCAGTGTGAGGTTTATCACCTAAGCTTATGAGTTTCAGCACAGCCTGTTGCCGCTTGGCGGAGGCAGTACTGCAATGCTTCCAGCTTGTAACTGATGTGGTGATATCTGAGATGGAGGCTGAACATGAGGAGGAGGAGGAGGAGGAGGATGCGCAGGAGCTGTACACTGTGGGGGCAATTCTGACTGACATAGGGCCCGCAATCCTCGGTGTGGGGAGGATGTGTTCCGTCCCAAGGTCCGACTGGGTCCCGGCTTCCACTATGTTTACCCAGTGTGCCGTCAGAGAGATGTACCGTCCCTGGCCACAAGCACTTGCCCACGTGTCCGTTGTCAGGTGGACTCTCCCAGTAACTGCGTTGTTGAGGGCACTGCAGATGCTTTGGGACACGTGCTTGTGTAGTGCGGGGATGGCACACCGGGCAAAATAGTGTCGGCTGGGGACCGAGTACCGAGGGATGGCCACCGCCATAAGATTGCGGAAGGATTCCGTCTCCACCAGCCTAAAAGGCAGCATTTCCAACGCAAGCAGTCGTGAAATGTGCGAATTTAGGACTGTGGACTGTGGGGCGTTAGCTGCGAATTTCCGCTTTCGTTCAAAGGTCTGGGATATGGACAATTGAACGCTGCGATGGGACGTGGACATTGATGCTGTTTCTTGAGAAACTGCCATAACAAGTGAAGACTGAGAGGAGGGGGCATCTTTACATGCAGTATGGACAGGGGATTGCCTTGCACAAACAACAGGGGGTTCTATTGCACGCACAACAGTGGAAGAAGCAGTGGTGACACCCGCTGACACTGGTCGTGGACCCTGGGTTTCGCCCCACAAAGTCGGGTGCTTTGCTGCCATGTGCCTGATCATGCTGGTGGTGGTCAGGCTGGTAGTTTTGTCACCCCTGCTGATGCTGGCATGGCAGGTGGAACATATGGCCTTTTTGGGATTATCAGCAGAGTCTTTAAAAAAATTCCAGACTCTGGAAGACCTACTGCTTGTACTGGCAACGTCCCTCGTGTTGGTGTTACGGGGAACGGTTGCCTGCCTTCTGTCTGCGGCCACCACACTGCTTCTTCCTGCCTGTTGGGGCACTCTGCCTCCCTCCCCCTGTGTGCTGCTGGCCTCACTCTGCATGTCCTCCTGCCACGTTGGGTCAGTTACTAGATCATCCACCACCTCCTCCTCTTCCACTTGCGCACCACGATCCTCCTCCTCACTTCCTGGCAATTGTGTCTCGTCATCGCCCACCTCTTGTGACAGATTGCCAACGTCGAATTCCTGTGGCCGTGGCTGTTCAAATATTTGGGCATCGCAACATGGTATCTCCTCTTCCACCACTTCAAGCGTATCAGGCGAGGGGCCCAAATATGGAAATGGACCAGTGAACAGCTCTTCAGAGTGTCCAAGTGTGGGATCACTTGCAGTCTGACGACACTCGGCATGGTGGGAGGAAGGAGCATCAGGGTGAGGAGGAGTATGCGGTCGAGACTCACGGCTACTAAGAGTTGACCGTGTGGAAGACAGACCGGAGGTGGTGGTGCCCAGGTAACTGGAAGTATTATCTGCTATCCATTTAATAACCTGTTCACACTGATCAGTTCTCAATACTGGTGTTGTTCTGTGCTTCCCTAGTAATTCGGTCAAGAAGTGGGAGCGAGAAGATGTGGCTGTTGGTTGTGGCACATTTTCACCTTGGCCACGGCCCCGTCCTCTGCACGAACCATCACCAGAACGTCCACTTCCACGTCCCTTGCCACGCGCCTTGCCCATTGTAAATGAAGTAAAATAGCTTACACTTGCACTATCAATGGAAAAAGGGTAATAAAGAGTAGATTAGAAACGTGGAAGAGGAAAACCACAGTTATTGTTTACTGGGGTATACCACACTTTTTTAAATAGAGATATTTGCGGCTGAACAGTGAGCGACACACTCCAACTGCTTTTTTTTTAGATACCAAAGGCCCAAAACTGGATAGTACAGCGATTTGACCCGTGGAACTGCGAAACCACACTGGGATGTCGGGCCTACACAAGAGTATTTTCAACAGATATATTTTTGTGTCACAACAGTCAGGAGACACTACTGTTTTTCTTTACGGAAAAACCTACCAAAAGCTGAATAATAGAGATTTTTTTACCGTGGGATGGCAAAACCACAGTTATTGTTTACTGGGGTATACCACACTTTTTTAAATAGAGATTTGCGGCTGAACAGTGAGCGACACACTCTAACTGCTTTTTTTTAGATACCAAAGGTCCAAAACTGGATAGTACAGTGATTTGACCCGTGGAACTGCGAAACCACACTGGGATGTCGGGCCTACACAAGACTATTTTCAACAGATATATTTTTGTGTCACAACAGTCAGGAGACACTACTGTTTTTCTTTACGGAAAAAACTACCAAAAGCTGAATAATAGAGATTTTTTACCGTGGGATGGCAAAACCACAGTTATTGTTTACTGGGGTATACCACATTTTTTTAAATAGAGATATTTGCGGCTGAACAGTGAGCGACACACTCAAACTGCTTTTTTTTTAGATACCAAAGGCCCAAAACTGGATAGTACAGCGATTTGACCCGTGGAACTGCGAAACCACACTGGGATGTCGGGCCTACACAAGACTATTTTCAACAGATATATTTTTGTGTCACAACAGTCAGGAGACACTACTGTTTTTCTTTACGGAAAAAACTACCAAAAGCTGAATAATAGAGATTTTTTACCGTGGGATGGCAAAACCACAGTTATTGTTTACTGGGGTATACCACACTTTTTTAAATAGAGATATTTGCGGCTGAACAGTGAGCGACACACTCAAACTGCTTTTTTTTTAGATACCAAAGGCCGAAAACTGGATAGTACAGCGATTTGACCCGTGGAACTGCAAAACCACACTGGGATGTCGGGCCTACACCAGACTATTTTCAACAGATATATTTTTGTGTCACAACAGTCAGGAGATACTACTGTTTTTCTTTACGGAAAAAACTACCAAAAGCCGAATAATAGAGATTTTTTACCATGGGATGGCAAAACCACAGTTATTGTTTACTGGGGTATACCACACTTTTTTAAATAGAGATATTTGCGGCTGAACAGTGAGCGACACACTCCAACTGCTTTTTTTTAGATACCAAAGGCCCAAAACTGGATAGTACAGCGATTTGACCCGTGGAACTGCGAAACCACACTGGGATGTCGGGCCTACACAAGAGTATTTTCAACAGATATATTTTTGTGTCACAACAGTCAGGAGACACTACTGTTTTTCTTTACGGAAAAACCTACCAAAAGCTGAATAATAGAGATTTTTTTACCGTGGGATGGCAAAACCACAGTTATTGTTTACTGGGGTATACCACACTTTTCTAAATAGAGATTTGCGGCTGAACAGTGAGCGACACACTCTAACTGCTTTTTTTTAGATACCAAAGGTCCAAAACTGGATAGTACAGTGATTTGACCCGTGGAACTGCGAAACCACACTGGGATGTCGGGCCTACACAAGACTATTTTCAACAGATATATTTTTGTGTCACAACAGTCAGGAGACACTACTGTTTTTCTTTACGGAAAAAACTACCAAAAGCTGAATAATAGAGATTTTTTACCGTGGGATGGCAAAACCACAGTTATTGTTTACTGGGGTATACCACATTTTTTTAAATAGAGATATTTGCGGCTGAACAGTGAGCGACACACTCAAACTGCTTTTTTTTTAGATACCAAAGGCCCAAAACTGGATAGTACAGCGATTTGACCCGTGGAACTGCGAAACCACACTGGGATGTCGGGCCTACACAAGACTATTTTCAACAGATATATTTTTGTGTCACAACAGTCAGGAGACACTACTGTTTTTCTTTACGGAAAAATCTACCAAAAGCTGAATAATAGAGATTTTTTACCGTGGGATGGCAAAACCACAGTTATTGTTTACTGGGGTATACCACACTTTTTTAAATAGAGATATTTGCGGATGAACAGTGAGCGACACACTCAAACTGCTTTTTTTTTAGATACCAAAGGCCGAAAACTGGATAGTACAGCGATTTGACCCGTGGAACTGCGAAACCACACTGGGATGTCGGGCCTACACCAGACTATTTTCAACAGATATATTTTTGTGTCACAACAGTCAGGAGATACTACTGTTTTTCTTTACGGAAAAAACTACCAAAAGCCGAATAATAGAGATTTTTTACCATGGGATGGCAAAACCACAGTTATTGTTTACTGGGGTATACCACACTTTTTTAAATAGAGATATTTGCGGCTGAACAGTGAGCGACACACTCCAACTGCTTTTTTTTAGATACCAAAGGCCCAAAACTGGATAGTACAGCGATTTGACCCGTGGAACTGCGAAACCACACTGGGATGTCGGGCCTACACAAGACTATTTTCAACAGATATATTTTTGTGTCACAACAGTCAGGAGACAATACTGTTTTTCTTTACGGAAAAAACTACCAAAAGCTGAATAATAGAGATTTTTTACCGTGGGATGGCAAAACCACAGTTATTGTTTACTGTGGTATACCACACTTTTTTAAATAGAGATATTTGCGGCTGAACAGTATGCGACATACTCAAACTGTTTTATTTTTTAGATACAAATGGCCCAAAATGGATAATACAGAGGTTTGAACCGTGGAAGTGCAAAACAACACTTCTGTTTCTCTAGCCTACACCAGACTATTTTCAACAGTTATATTTGTGTCTGAAAAATCAGAGACACGCTTTTTTTTTGGGGGGGGGGGGGACACACCAAAAGGTTAAAAAGACGAGTATTTGTACAGTGTGAAGGAGGAAAAAAAAAGGAGGATTTAGATGAAAAAAAAGGATTTTTCCTGGTCCCCGACACCTGGTGCTAAGTCCAGCAATTTCAGCAACAGGAGCACACAGGACTGTAATGCAGCGTTTGCTGGTATAACCACTGGGTCTCCTATACAGCCTGCCTGCCTGGTATCTGGGATGGATATTAGTCCTGAAAAGGACTGTTTGTTTTTTCTGGCAGCCTGTACAGACCCTACACTAACTATTTCGCAGTTTATATCTCTCCCTAAATCAGCAGCGCTGTCCCTACACTGTCTAATCCGGAGCGACTGTGTCCAAGATGGCGGCGCCCGGTTTTAAATACTCGAGGTGACGCTGTGCGGCCAGCCAATCACTGTAATGCCCACAACCAACATGGCTGCAGCATTACAGTGACTGGCTGGCAATCCCTGCATGTTCATTGGCTCTGTAAAGAGCGCCAAACATGCAGGGCGGAGACCCGAGCTCCCACCCGAGTAACCTGGAAATGCTCGGTGCTCGCCGAACATCCCGAGTAGCGCGATACTCGGGCGAGTACCGAGCAGTGTCGAGCATGCTCGCTCAACACTAGTCATCACCATATTTCTCCAGGTGTCAAATTCTCCCAATATCATTAACTCTGGTGAAAGGGAATTTTACCAAATAGCTGTAAAAAGTAAGATATGTGGCACCCCAGGGGTCTGGTTGCCACAGTAATAGAAATATTATGTCTGAGAGCAAGTGGGAGGTTTCTCTGGTCAGGAGCCCTAAGCATGCAACACCGCCCGCCCAGACCTGGGAGGGGAGGAATCTGCCCTTAAAAACTGGGTCTGGGGCGGGATTAGAGAGTGAAGTCCCAGACAGAGACGCAGTCGGGTCTGGAGGACAGCAGACACAGGGAAAGGAAGACCTAGGAGCTCTGTAGGAGCAGGAGCGAGTGCCAGGGGCTGGAAGCTAGATAGCTCGCCTTGGCTGAAGACACTAAACCCGGACACGGAGTCCGAGGCTGTGGGGACATCCAGGTCCAGCAGCAGAATCCAACCGGCAGGGGATTCCATGTCCTCTGGCCAGAGAAGCCCGGAGGCACGGTCACAAGCAAGGGACCAGCACCGCCATCGTGGAGCGGAGGCTAACAGAAGGCCCCAAGTCACCGGCCGTACGGGTGAGCACCACACGGTATACTCAGGGACGTGGGCTACTTCTACCTGCACACAGCAAGGTAGCCAGGAAAGAGTACCGGCCTCAGCGGTCTGCCTTGCAGCGGCGGTCCCCACTGACAGCAATCCACGGGTGGCGTAGTCGGACTATTATCACACTAATAAGACTGCCACTGAATTGACCACCCTGAGCACGGACCGGGTCAACGCCACGGAGACTACAACCCCCAGCGATCCGGCTCCGGGTATTCCCTGCACAACACAGGCCCAGGGGGCGCGTCAACTTTGGCGTAGTCGGCAGGATTCAAACCAACCCGCCCCAACGGGTATTGCGTGCCTGAAAAAAGACTTTTGCACTTACCTGAGAGAAGTTTCCCGCCATCCGGAGTCGTTTTCCACCATCGGACCCCATCTTGGGTCGCTTCCCGCTATCTTCTGTCGTCTTCCCGCCATCCGCAGCCGCTTCCCGCCATCGGACGCCATCTTCGGGACGCCGCGCAGGAAGAAGAGGGGCGTGGACACCGAAAGCGCGCGAGATCCGAAGCTCCGCCCCACGCTCTGACGCTGCGTAAGGTCCTGGAAGGGAGAGGGAGCGACGCTGGCGTCACAGGAGCGCAAAGCAAGGTCCTCGACCCCGACGATCGACGGCGGAGCCGCGGCATACGGAAGAAGAGCATCGCCACGGTCCACTAGGGGGGGGAAGGAGAATGTCGGATACCGAGGGGAGCTCCACCGCCACATCGGCCGCCAGCGCAACCGCTGCTGTGGTCATGCCATTCACTATGCCCTATATCCCGGGGGCAACCTGGCTACCCCAGTACTCAGGGGAGTCACATACCCTAAGTGACTTTAGGGAAAGACTGGATAGCCTCTTCCAGGTATACCTCCTCACGGAAGAGCAAAAAGTGAGCATCCTGGTGGCCCAGTTAATCGGGGCAGCCCAAAGGGAGGTAAAGTCCTGGCCACCTAGGAAGAAGAGGACTGTCAGAGAAATACTAGCCCGGCTGAAAGACACATTTGATACCCGAACCTCAGCCGAAATAAAGCTCAGATTTTACGGGTGCAAACAGCGGGCACACGAAAGTATAAGAGACTATGCTCTAAACCTACAAGAGGCCCTGAGAGCCATTAAGCAGGCAAACCCTGACAGCGTGGGGAATGAAGACAAGCTGTTGACCGAACTATTTATTGAGGGTCTACTGTGCAATGCCCACCGAACCCAGTTGCGGACAATGGCCTTACAGGACCCTGACCTGGACTTTGCACAGTTCAAGGACAGAGCCATTCGTGTGCTCCGAGAACCGGCACCAGGTGGCGCTGTGACCCACAGGCGCCCTGCTATCACTTATCACCAGGACGCGGCGCCCGTGTCTGCAGTGCCTGTGGGAGCTGATGCGCAGGCTTTGAACAATAACCCGGCTACAGACCTGCACCATCAGGTCCAAGAGCTGACGAACAGCGTTGCCGCGCTAACCAGTACTGTGCAGTCTTTACAGGTTTCTTCTCCAGGAAAGATCCAGCTGGCATCCGGACCGGAGGACGTCCCGTGGCGCCGACTGAGGAGGACCCCACTGGCCAGAGGAAGACCCAGCGACCGATACAACGAGGACGGACAACCCATCTGCCGCCGCTGCAATCAACCCGGACATATGGCAAGGTACTGTCATTTAAACGGGCACAACCTGGGGTAGAGGGCCAACCCCCAGGCATAAGATCATGAGGCCCATCGAACTGGCATGATAAATACGTAGGGGGGCGTCCGGTCTTGCCTGTGGTACTGGATGGCATTCCTATGAGTGCCCTACTAGACACTTGGGTCACAGGTGACTACCATCCCGTACGTGCTCTTCAAGTGGTACTGGAATGACTCGGACATAACCCGCTACCCAGATGACGACCTGAGCATCATCGCCAGCAATGGTCATCCCGTGCCACAGATAGGATTTAAAGAGGTGACCATCAAGGTCGGTAAAGTTGAAATGCCGGCACAAGGACTGATCATTGTGGACATTGACCGTTGCGAGAGTCACCCAAAAATAACCCTAGGTACGAACGTAATCGAAAACTGTCTTGCAGAGGTGATTCTTATTTTGCAACAGGTTGCCAAGAACGCCAGTTCCAGCCAGCAGCGTGTCCTCCAAAAAGAGATCCGGGCACTGATGAAGCGGCAACAAGTGGAACTATCTGGTGGTGAGATAGGTAGTGTGAGAATGTGTGACCCGTTCCCTATTGCCATGCCCCCGAAAAGTGAGATGATGATTTGGTGCCAGGCAGCTATTGGTCTAAGAGGTAGAGACTACCAAGCAATGGTAGAACCCGTCTACTCAGACAGTAGGCCCACCATTTTGACAGCACGGGGGGTGGTCGATGTACGCCATGGGAGGGTGCCCGTCCGCATTATAAATATCGGGGAGACAGAAGTATACCTGCCCCGGTATGCCATGCTAGCCAAATTGTTCACCATCAACCAGAACTCTGTACAGGCCGTGGAACCCTTGCCTCCATCTCAACCAGAGGAAGGTAACGGCTCTAAGAAACCAATGGAGGACTGGTGTCAGCAACTGCATTTGGGTACTGACTCCACTCCCTCACACCAAAAACAGGGAGTCTATCGGGTGGTTCAAGAGTACGAGAGAGTGTTTAGTAAACACCCGCTGGACTTCGGGCGAGTAAAGGGGGTAGAACATCACATCCCCACGGGAGACCATCCTCCCATAAAGGAGAGATACCGACCCGTACCCCCTGCACACTATCAACACGCCAATGGGATGCTAAAAGACATGAAGGAGGCTGGGGTAATTAGGGACAGCTGTAGGCCCTGGGCAGCTCCACTAGTCCTTGTGAAAAAGAAAGACAACACCATGAGAATGTGGGTAGACTACAGGAAGGTCAACCGTATCACACACAAAGATGCGTACCCGTTACCAAGGATAGAAGAGTCCTTAGCCACATTAAAATCTGCTAACTTCTTCTCTACTTTGGATCTCACTAGTGGGTACTGGCAGGTTCCTATAGCAGAGGCGGACCGGGAGAAGACCGCATTCACCACCCCGATGGGACTCAGCGAATTTAACTGTATGCCGTTCGGGCTCTGCAACGCACCAGGAACCTTCCAACGGTTGATGGAATGCTGTCTGGGACACCGGAACTTCGAGACGGTCCTATTATACCTGGATGATGTCATCGTCTATTCCAAGACCTATGAGGACCATCTGGAAGACCTGGCAGAAGTGTTTGAAGCCCTGGCAAACTATGGCCTAAAGGTAAAACCCTCAAAGTGTCATCTACTGAAGCCAAAGGTACAGTACCTGGGACACGTGGTGAGTGCTGACAGAGTGGCTCCCGACCCTGACAAGATCACAGTGATTAAGGACTGGCCAAGACCATCCAGCATAAAGGAAGTGCAGCAGTTCCTCGGGTTGGTAGGCTACTACCGAAGATTCATTCCCGGTTTTACCAAGAAGGCAGCTCCTATGCAGGACCTCCTGATAGGCCAGTCCAGGAAGGCCAAAAACCAGAAGCCACCCTTCAAATGGGAAAAGCTGGAAGAGGAGTCCTTCCGCCGGCTGAAGATGGCCCTCACGGGGGATGAAATCCTGGCGTACCCTGATTACAGCCAGCCCTTTCTCCTCCACACGGACGCAAGCAACATCAGGCTAGGAGCCGTGCTGTCCCAGATCCAGCAGGGGAGAGAACGGGTAATTGCTTTCGCCAGCCGAAAGCTGAGACCCATGGAAAGAAACCCTGAGAATTACAGCTCGTTCAAGCTAGAGTTCCTGGCAGTGGTGTGGGCAGTAACCGAACGTTTTAAGCATTACCTTGCCTCTTCCAGGTTCACCGTGTACACGGACAACAACCCATTGACACACCTGGACACTGCAAGACTGGGTGCCCTGGAGCAGAGATGGATGGCCCGCCTGTCCAATTATGAGTTCACGATCAAATACCGGGCAGGACGCTCCAATACCAACGCGGACGCCCTGTCCAGGATGCCGAACCTACCGGACGGAGGGGAAGATCCAGAAGAACTGGAAGAGGTCGAACTCCCTGCGTTCCACCGTCATGGGATTACCCAGTATTCCCACCGTGTGAGGGGCCAGCGATCCGCTACGTTCAACCCGTTACCCCACTACAACTGGGCGGAGACGCAAGACAGTGACCCAGCAGTCCGTCTGGTGAAGGAGATGCTGACCCAGGCTGACGCCCGCCTGGACCCAGAAGCTCCGGAAGAGACCAAGCAACTGTGGACGGAAAAAAGCCGACTGTTTCTCTACAAGGAGAAATTGTGCCGCAGAATGGTCAATTCCCGGACACATGAACTGATCTGGCAGGTTGTGGTACCGAGAAGGGACGCAGCTATGGTGCTGGAAGCCTACCACAATGGGGCAGGGCACTTCGGATGGAAGAAGCTGGAGTTCCTGCTGCGTGAACGGTTCTACTGGATAGGCATGAGAGGAGCCATTGAGAGATGGTGTAGAGACTGTGGCCCGTGCAATCTAAGAAGAAGGGGCCATGCCAGCCAGAGGACTCCCCTGCAGCCCATCCTCACCAGGCAGCCGCTGGAACTGGTCGCCCTGGACCATGTTAAACTGGCTCCAAGCAGAAGCGGGTATGTCTACGCCCTAACCATCGTGGATCACTACTCCCGGTTCCTGGTGGTGGTCCCTGTCAAAGACTTGATGGCTCAGACAGCAGCCAGAGCCTTCCAGCTGCACTTCTGCCGCCCACACGGGTACCCGGACCAAGTGCTGATGGACCAAGGACCAGCCTTCGAAGCGGAGGTCTTCCAGGAGTTCTGCAACCTGTATGGCTGCAAGAAGATAAGAACAACGCCCTATCACCCCCAAACCAATGGACTCTGCGAGAAGATGAACCAGGTGGTGATAGATCTGCTAAAAACATTGCCCCTGGAGGAACGCAGTCTGTGGCCTGAGAAACTGCCCGATCTGGTGGACCTGTATAACAACATCCCGGTAGGTTCCACCAACTGTACCCCGGCTTACCTAATGCGAGCAAGACCTGGTAAGCTGCCTGTTGCCCTGGATATGGGAGTCCTGACACCCGAGGACACCTTGCCAGAAGCAGACTGGGATACAGAATGGCAGCAGCAGTACCGGAAAGTACAGGAGAGCGTCGAGAGAAGTCTCTGTCAATCAAGAGAAAGGCAGGAGAGGACCTATAACCAACATGCTCCCGCTGTTCCCCTGGTACCTGGAGAGCAGGTCTTGAAAAGAAAAAGGCGGCTCCATAAGTTGGACGACCAGTGGGAAAAGGACCCGTACACCGTACTGCCCTCAAGCCACAATAATCCAAAGGTGTACGTCATCAGCAAGGATGGAGGAGAGACCACAGCCACTGTCTCCAGAGACCACCTGAAAAAGTGCCCCGAGAAGTTGCAAAGCACGGATGAAGATCAGGAAGACCCTCAACCCGTAGAGGAAAAGGAGGAAATGATCAGCACCGTACTTGGAGACTTTCCCCGGTCCTGGACACAAGTAAACAACTCTATCGTGGTGCCCGTCCTCACCTTTCTCCAGCCAGCCCCTCAAGTGCCTACAGAAGACCAGGTAGAGCAGGAAGAGCAGCCGGCCCAGGAGGCAGAAGAGTCCACACCAGCAGCGCAGGAGGATCAACCCTCTGCTAGTAGTGAGCCTGCCGTGCCCCTAGTGAGCCAAAGAGTACGCAGACAGCTGCCCAGCTTACCTATAACATCCCCTTGTAGTGCAGAACCAGTTAGTGAGCTCCGTAGGTCCACTAGAGTCACTAGAGGTCAGATGCCCGCTCGCTGGAGAATATAAAGTGATGCACTGTAAATTTACCTGTTTCTTGAAAATGTTAATGGTTTTTGTTGTTGCCTGTTATTAATTATGTTTCTCAGTTACCCTGCAGGGTTCTCTGGACTAACAGGTTATGGACGCTGGATAACCGGAACAATTTTGTAGATAGTTGCACATTGTGCCTCTTGCGAAGATGGCCGCGGAAGAGAAAACCTGTCTGGTATGGCCTCCTTGCGGCCCAAAGTAGCTAGCTTCAGCCTTGCAGCCACGCCCAAGGCCAACGCAAGGGGTTTGCTTTGGACAGGTCCCCTACCTCGCTTAAGACTTCACCTTGGGTGATATGGACACCCGGTTACGGAAACGCCGTGACCTCTACAGACTAAAGCTATTTGTATATATGTTATGGTATTATTGTTTATTGTTTATACCCTGTATTTGTGTTTAGTCCCATAGTACTAAAATTTACTAGGGGGGAATGTGACACCCCAGGGGTCTGGTTGCCACAGTAATAGAAATATTATGTCTGAGAGCAAGTGGGAGGTTTCTCTGGTCAGGAGCCCTAAGCATGCAACACCGCCCGCCCAGACCTGGGAGGGGAGGAATCTGCCCTTAAAAACTGGGTCTGGGGTGGGATTAGAGAGTAGACAGAGACGCAGTCGGGTCTGGAGGACAGCAGACACAGGGAGAGGAAGACCTAGGAGCTCTGTAGGAGCAGGAGCGAGTGCCAGGGGCTGGAAGCTAGATAGCTCGCCTTGGCTGAAGACACTAAACCCGGACACGGAGTCCGAGGCTGTGGGGACATCCAGGTCCAGCAGCAGAATCCAACCGGCAGGGGATTCCATGTCCTCTGGCCAGAGAAGCCCGGAGGCACGGTCACAAGCAAGGGACCAGCACCACCATCGTGGAGCGGAGGCTAACAGAAGGCCCCAAGTCACCGGCCGTACGGGTGAGCACCACACGTTATACTCAAGGACGTGGGCTACTTCTACCCGCACACAGCAAGGTAGCCAGGAAAGAGTACAGATAGACGGGGAAGCCTACAACTCCACCTGGCCAGGGGAGACCCTGCTAGCTCTCAGACTGACCAGGCCTCTACTGCTAGCCAGTACTCCCGGGAGGGTCTGCTTTATAACATCAGAAAAGACCCTGAACGGCACTGCACGGACTCTGAGTTATTCCTGCTGCGCTGGTGCACCATCACTCCCATCATCCACACTAACTGCCCTGAGGCTATACTCCTCCCGTGGGGAGTTATCCCATTCTTAGCTGCACACACAACACCGGCCTCAGTGGTCTGCCTTGCAGCGGCGGTCCCCACTGACCGCAATCCACGGGTGGTGTAGTCGGACTATTATCACACTAATAAGACTGCCACTGAATTGACCACCTTGGGCACGGACCGGGTCAACGCCACGGAGACTACAACCCCCAGCGATCCGGCTCCGGGTATTTCCTGCACAACACAGGCCCAGGGGGCGCGTCAGATACCCTCAGGTCTTAGTAAACTTTCTTGTACAGCTTGCATCAGCGGACATGCTGGTTAAAATTTCTGCTCATTCATGTTTGGAATACCAGATTCCAAAATGAATAACAAATAAGTGTATTTCTCTCAGCACATCCTGTCCCCAAAATTCATTAAAGCTATAAATATCCAACTTTATAAAATTTTGAAGTTGACATGGAAAGTACCATTTTACAGTGGACTACCCCAACCATCTTAAACCTCCGCAAAAATTATGTACTCCTGCTTAAGCTGAATATGTTTCGCATTAAAATAAGCCAAATTAAACTTGGTCCCATTCTGCAAAAAAACATGTCCTCATACAGCTAAGTTGATGGGAAAATAATTCCTTGATATGAGGCAACACTTTTATTGTAAATCGTGTTCTTGTGCAAAATATTACATATTACTATCAATATGAAGGCTAATATGTGAACAGCTAGACAAAATCCCCGCTTCCCATTTTCTGCTACTAAAATCCCAGTCTAATAGGGATTACATGCCCCCTAGCGAGCTGGACAGCCTGCGCTCTGAAGTGCGTCAGCTAAGTAAAACCCTGGCCACTGTCCTGAGCACCCTGCAGCTCCAGGAGGAGCCCGAGCTGGAAGGAAGGATCCTTCCAGGATCCTTCGCTGACAGTTCTGAGGATGTCCCCTGGATGAGGAGAAGAAGGAGGACAACACCACCCCGTGGGAGGACCAACGACCAACGTCGCCCTCCAGGAGACTTCATCTGCTATCGTTGCCACAAGGCAGGCCACACAGCGCGGAACTGTCCTTTAAACGAGCAAACTCTGGGGCCGAGGGACGACACCCAGGAGTAAATCAACCAGGCTCATCAAGCTGGTACCACCGGTTCGTAGGAGGAAGGCCTTTCCTGTCCATCGTGCTGGACGGCATTGCTACACCGGCGTTACTGGACACAGGCTCACAGGTAACCATCATACCTGATGTCCTCTACAAATGGTACTGGTCCGTAGATGAACTCCGCCCGCCAGCCCCGAACCTCCCTGTGTATGCCTCTAACGGCCTTACTCTTAACCTAGAAGGGGTTAAGGACGTGACAGTGAAGGTGGGGAGAGTGGAACTAAAGGACCAATGACTAATTGTCATAGAATCTAACCCTGGTGATACAGACTTGTATATGATACTTGGTACAAATATTGTTGGTAACTGTCTGGAAGAAGTGTTGTTTTTGCTCCAACAGATTGCTGACACTGCCAAACCAGGGCAGAGGAAGGTTCTCCAGAGAGAGATTCGAGCCCTCCTGTACCAGCAACAGGTAAAGCTAACAGGTGGTGAGATTGGTAATGTATGGGTGACAGACCTGATACCCATTGTGATTCCCCCAATGAGTGAGATGCTGATTTGGTGTAGGGCAGCAATAGGTCTCAGGGGACAGAACTACCAGGCGGTAGTGGAGCCCATTAGCTCAGAGCACAGACCTACACTCTTAACTGCTAGAGGGGTAGTTGATGTACGCAATGGGAGGGTACCCATACGTCTCCTAAATTGTGGGGAGGAGGAAGTTAAATTACCAAGATACGCCACTGTTGCCAGGTTGTGTACTGTGAATGATGTTGCCATACACCCAGTGGAATCCTTGACCTCATCAGACACGGTGGAGGGTAATGACTCAGGAACCCAGCTGGAGGATTGGTGTCAACAGCTCCATGTTGGGACAGACGCCACTACTGTCCATCAAAAACAAGGTGTACACAGCGTGGTCCAGGAATACGAACAGGTATTCAGCAAACACCCACTTGATTTTGGGAGGATTAAAGGGGTACAACACCATATACCCACAGGTAACCATCCACCCATCAAAGAACGTTACAGGCCCATACCACCAGCACACTACCAGAAAGCGAAGGAAATGTTGCATGACATGAAGAAAGCAGGGGTAATAAGAGATAGCTGTAGCCACTGGGCAGCTGCCCTGGTCCTGGTCAGGAAAAAGGATGGAAGCATGAGGATGTGTGCATAACACATAAAGATGCATACCCTTTGCCCCGTATAGAGGAATCCCTGGCTGCATTAAAATCTGCAAATTACTTCTCTACCCTTGACCTCACTAGCGGGTACTAGCAAGTAGCAGTTGCTGAGGAGGAACGGGAGAAGACGGCCTTCACTATCCCGATGGGACTCTGCGAGTTCAACAGTACGCCGTTCGGACTCTGCAACGCCCCTGGAACGTTCCAGAGATTGATGGAGTGCTGTTTGGGACACCGTAACTTCGAGACCGTGCTGCTATACCTGGATGACGTAATAGTGTACTCCAAGACGTATGAGGACCATTTGAAGCACCTGTGGGAGGTATTTGAAGAATTGTCCCGGTATGGGATGAAATTGAAGCCTTCCAAGTGCCACCTGCTCAAACGGAAGGTTCAGTACCTGGGACACATCGTCAGTCCAGAAGGAGTAGCACCACACCCGGAGTAGGTTACTGCCATCCAGAAATGGCCGGAACCAAAGAATCTCAAGGAGGTACATCAGTTCCTGGGACTGGTCGGGTATTACCGGAGATTTGTAAAGGACTACACCAAGAAGGCAGCGCCTTTGCAAGATCTCCTGGTAGGACAGTCCCACAGAGGCAAACCCCATCCCCCCTTCCAGTGGGGTAAAGAGCAGGCTGAGTCCTTTGCAAAGAGAAGGTGATTGCCTATGCCAGCAGGAAGCTTCGTCCTACCGAGAGGAATCCGGAAAACTATAGCTTTTTCAAGTTGGAGATCCTGGCCTTGGTCTGGGCCATCACTGAACGATTCAAGCTCTAACTGGCCTCCACTAAGTTCACGGCCTATACAGACAACAACCCCTTGACAGATCTAGAGACAGCCAAGTTGGGAGCCATGGAACAGCGTTGGATGGCCCGACTGTCAAACTATCAGTTCACCATCAAGTACCGGGCAGGCCACAAGAACGCAAATGCCGATGCCCTATCCAGAATGCCTCACCAGTCGGACACTGTAGAAGAAGTGGATGACCTGGAGGAGATTGAGCTACCTGCCTTCCATAGAAATGGGAACGTCCACGAGCAGCGTACCTCCAGGAGGTATCGTGGTAAGACACTAAACCCTTTACCTCATCACAGTTGGAAGGAGACCCAGGACAGCGACCCGGTTGTCAGCTGTATCAAAGAACTGATAACCCAGGAAGGTTCTGCCCTGGAGAAGGACGCTTCTCCACAAGCCAAGCACCTGTTGAATGAGAGAAGCCGGCTGTTCATCTATAGACAGAAGCTGTGCCGAAGGTATGTTAACCCTAGGACCCATGAGATGGTATGGCAGATCGTAGTGCCCAGGACAGACATCCAGATGGTTTTGGAGGCCTACCACGATCAAGCAGGGCACTTTGGCTGCAAAAAGCCAGAAACTCTCCTGAAGAGTCGATTTTATTGGGTTGGAATGCGGAGCTTCATAGAGAGGTGGTACCGGGATTGTGGACCCTGTAGCCTCAGAAGAAAAGACTACAGCAGCCAGAAAGCACCCTTGCAGTCCATCAAGACAACCCAGCCCCTGGAGATCGTCAGCCTGGATCACGTCAAGCTGTCACCCAGCAGGTCGGGCTACTGTTATGCACTGACCATGGTGGATCACTACTCCCGATTCCTGGTGTTAGCACCCGTCAAGGACGTTTCAAGCGTACTTCTGCAGGCCCCATGGATACCCGGATAAGGTGCTGACGGATCAAGGCGCTGCCTTTGATGCCGAGCTGTTCAAATAGTTTTGCCATCTGTACAAGTGTAAGAAGATTCGGAGTACGCCGTACCACCCTCAAACGAACGGTCTATGTGAAAAAATGAACAAAATCGTCATAGGCCTGCTGAAGGCCTTACCTCTAGAAGAACGGAATCAGTGGCCAGACAAACTACCTGACCTTGTAGATCTGTACAATCACATACCTGTGAGTTCCACCAATTGTACTGAAGCAGACCTGGAAAGTTGCCCATGGACCTGGAGCTTGGAGTGGTAGAGCAGGAAGCAGACATGTCCACTGAAGACTCGGATATGACCCGACAGGAGCAGTACAAGAGAGTACAGGAATGTATCGAAGACAGTCTAAATAGGATGAGAGATAAGCAGGAAGCACAGTACAACAAGAGTGCACCCGCAGAACCCTTAACACCTGGAGAAGTTGTGCTGAAGCAAAAGAGAAGAAACCACAAGATTAACGACCAGTGGGAAAGATAGCCTTACAATGTGTTGGATTCCAGGTTCCATAATAGAAAAACCTGTTTAATCAGTAAAGATGGAGGTAAGACAGTTGCAGCAGTCTCAAGACACCACTTGAAGTTGTGCCCAGGTCTATTGAAGCCACAGGAAGAAGTACCTCTTATAGTGACTGAAGAGCCCAAAGAAGATGTACTCCATACTGTCTTAGGAGATTTCCAGGCAGATTGGCCTCAACTGGATGGAGCCGTAATAATACCTGTGATGCACTTCTACCAGCAGCCAGAAGACTCTCCACTGCAAGTAAAACCTGTAAGTGTCCCAGAAGAGCCTGCTCAGGAAGAATCCCCAGAAGAAGGATCACCGGTAGAAGCAGAGCCAGTAGGCCCAGTAACCAGTGTACTTGCCAGTCCCATCGAGAGGTTAAGACAGTTCTACAATTTGCCCATACGTAGATCTGACAGGGTAGCAGACCGTACAAACACAAACATCAACAACACCCCAGTACTACGTAGGTCAACACGCAGCACAAAAGGCCAGGTCCCTGCCAGGTATAGGAAATAAGAATGAAGTGCCTACCATGTAAAAATTAACCAGTTGGTATTGCCTACTGTATTGTTTATTATGTAAACTGAAATTAAATATATGTGTTTATTTAGTTACCCATCAGGGTATAAAGACTTGTAGCCTGAGGACTGTGAGCAGCCCAAAAACTGTTCCTGTACATAGTTGCACTCCCTGGAGTGCCCCTTAAGTGACCACGGAACAAAAACCCGTTTGGCGTGGCGGAAGACGTGGTCCAGCACCTGGATCACCTATGCCCTGTAGCCACGCCCAGGGCCTACGTTGAGGATTTTCAGGCGGTTCCCTCATGTTCCTTCATCGGTGAAATGGACACCAGGTTACGGGACTTACTGTAACTGAATTAATGTTATTATAATTGTTATTATTGTTATTTGTTAACCTGTTACAAAATGCTTCAGTCCAGGAGTACTGAATTGTACTAGGGGGGAATGTGGCGCCCTGCAGCGCACAGGTGCCACAGAACCCAGTAGGGTGCATGGATGGACTTCTCCACAAGAGACCCTCATTACATTCACACACCTCCACCCTACCACCTCAGACCAGCAGAGGGAGCCCGTTAGGGATATATATAGGGAGGGTGGAGCTAAGCAGCTCAGTTTTTAGTTGAGTGTTGAGTCGGTAGTGAAAAGTCAGTGGTTAGTTCAGAGAGTGTGCTGGCACTTAGACCAGCGAAGAAGCAGCTCGTCTGCTGCTGCCGTAGTGAGGGCCCTGAGTGTGGCCGACGGCAAGGAGGAAGGGAGAGAAGAGTTGAGGGGGCAGAGGAGCATACCCGGCTCACCCCGAAATATACACCGGACACCGGGTCCACGCCTATAGGGACCCTTTACACCCAGTAGGGACCACCGGATACCTGGAGGACTACAAGTCCCAGGTCGACCAACGCTGACTACTGTACTAGGGCTAGGAGTCAAGGAGGCCCCAGCGTCCAGGGAAAGTGATCTCCAAGAGAAGGCCCTACCACCAGGTCAGCAGGTGCAAGAGAGAGAGACAGTAATAAAGCCAGGCCTAGCTCCAGGCAGGTCAGAAGCTTAGCAAGTGGAAGCAACGGATCAGGAGGCCCTATACCCGCTCACGGGGGAGAGTCCAGAAGTGCACCCTGCCTACCGAGTACCCTGGACCATACCTGCATCTACACCAGTAAAGGTACCGAAGCGAACCCCCGTGTGAGTGTCCGTCATTTCTTTCTGAACCGCCCTGGCCGTCTCTCCCCTGTACCACCATCCATTACCCCAAACTGACCTGAGGCCCGCTCCACCTGTGGGGAGCCGTTCCATCACAAGCTGCCCTACCATCTGCCTCAGAGGACTACTCCGAAACGGCAGCTTCCTTTAGCCGCATTCCACAGGTGGCGTCACGAACACTTTACAAATCCCCTATAAATAATTCCCCTTTTGGGTGACCGCCCTGGGCCACGGACCGGGCCAGCAACCGTGATACCCCACACCAGCAGTCAGAGGCCCGGCTGCTGAGTACCCCACGGCCCTGGGGGCGCGTCAGCTCCACATATAGTCCTGCACATAATATGATGCCCTCACATATAGTCCTGCACATAAAATGATGGCCCCACATATAGTCCTGCACATAATATGATGGCCTCACATATAGTCATGCACATAGTATGATGGCTCCACATATAGTCCTGCACATAATATGATGGTCCCACATATAGTCCTGCACATAATATGATGGCCCCACATATAGTCCTGCACATAATATGATGGCCCCACATATAGTCCTGCACATAATATGATGGCTCCACATATAGTCATGCACATAATATGATGGCTCCACATATAGTCCTGCACATAATATGATGGTCCCATATATAGTCCTGCACATAATATGATGTTCCCACATATAGTCCTGCACATATTATGACGGTGCCAAATATAGTCCTGCACATAATATGATGGCTCCACATATATTCCTGCACATAATATGATGGCCCCACATATAGTCCTGCACATAATATGATGTTCCCACATATAGTCCTGCACATAATATGATGCCCTCACATATAGTCCTGCACATAAAATGATGGCCCCACATATAGTCCTGCACATAATATGATGGCCTCACATATAGTCATGCACATAGTATGATGGCCCCACATATAGTCCTGCACATAATATGATGGTCCCACATATAGTCCTGCACATAATATGATGGCCCCACATATAGTCCTGCACATAATATGATGGCCCCACATATATTCCTGCACATAATATGATGGCTCCACATATAGTCATGCACATAATATGATGGCTCCACATATAGTCCTGCACATAATATGATGGCTCCACATATAGTCATGCACATAATATGATGGCTCCACATATAGTCCTGCACATAATATGATGGTCCCATATATAGTCCTGCACATAATATGATGTTCCCACATATAGTCCTGCACATATTATGACGGTGCCAAATATAGTCCTGCACATAATATGATGGCTCCACATATATTCCTGCACATAATATGATGGCCCCACATATAGTCCTGCACATAATATGATGTTCCCACATATAGTCCTGCACATAATATGATGTTCCCACATATAGTCCTGCACATAATATGATGGCCCCACATATAGTCCTGCACATAATATGATGTTCCCACATATAGTCCTGCACATAATATGATGACCCCACATATAGTCCTGCACATAATATGATGGCCCCACATATAGTCCTGCACATAATATAATGACCCCACATATAGTCCTGCACATAATATAATGACCCCACTTATAGTCCTGCACATAATATGACGGCCCCACTTATACTTCTGTACATCGTATGATGGCCCCTCCAGGCACCTGGAAAATTAAAGAGGTTGGAAGCCGTAAAAACAGGCTGGCAGCCCCCAAGCAGTGCCACACCGCGGAAGGCCGATCAGCACTCCGGGCCTGGTCCACAGTGTAGTGTAAATGCTGTGGTCAGTCTCTTTATCACTGCATTGATTGCTACTCTGTTGATTACAAGGCTATTCTATGAAACATGAGAGGAGATTTCTCACTTTAGAAGACAGAGGAAAAGGAGAAGAAATGTTCCTCATCTCTGTAGCGGAGATATGGTTGTGTTAGACTTGGAGTTGTGTATAGCAGATACACATGTAAAATCACACACAGCATATTCTCATGTATCAGGAAGGTATTATCACACCCCGGCTGGTCTAGAACTTATTCCTAGACCAACGATTATCAGTAATTAATATAAATATTAATTACCTGTTATGTAATTTTTCTGATTCTCTTCTTTGAGTCCACAAGGAGAAATTTCTCGTTCCACCATCTCACGGGGCGTCAGTCACCTGAAAATAGACAAAAGTATGATAATATGTTCCTGGTACATGCTATACACACCAAAAAGTATAACACACTGGGGCCAAAATGACTTATCTCAGGGATAATGGCTGTGGTCTGTCCATTCACAGTGTAATGTAAATGCTGAGGTCAATCTCTTTTAATCACTGCATTGATTGTTACACCGCTGATATCAAGTCTATTCTATGAAACATGAGAGGGGATTCCTTACTTTAGAAGACAGAATAAGGAGAAAAAATGTTTGTTATCTCTGTATCTGAGATATAGTTGTGTTATACTTGGAGTTGTGTATAGCAGATACACATGTAAAATCACTAACATGAATGATATTAAATTGTGTTCAACTTATGTGGTTTACTTTATGAAAACTTTTCATATCTTTTAACACAACTTTCCAATTATCTTAAGATAGAAGCCAGTTGTAATGGTTTTTCTTAGCTTTCTATATTTTGGAGATAATCTTTGATGTTGCAATAAAACTCTTCAAAAATTCATACATTTATACTGATGTCTCTTATAATGGGTTGTCCATTTGAGGAATGTGATAGGGCATGCCTAACCTGGGTGTTGGAAATCCATTCCCCATCCGTTAGATTGAAATGAAATATATACCCAAAAACAGAATAAATTTTCTCTGTTTTAAAATGTCAGTCAAATAGGTCATCACCATATTTCTCCAGGTGTCAAATTCTCCCAATATCATTAACTCTGGTGAAGGGGAATTTTACCAAATAGGTGTAAGGGGTAAGATACCCTCAGGTCCTAGTAATCTTTCTTGTACAGTTTGCATCGTTCTTGTACAGTTTGCATCAGCGGACATGCTGGTTACAATTTCCACTCATTCATGTTTGGAATACCAGATTCCAAAATGAATAACAAATAAGTGTATTTCTCTCAGCACATCCTGTCCCCAAAATTCATTAAAGCTATAAATATCCGACTTTATAAAATTTTGAAGTTGACATGGCAAGTACCACTTTACAGTGGAATACCCCAACCATCTTAAATCTCCGCAAAATTTAAGTACTCCTGCTTAAGCTGAATATGTTTCGCATCATAATATGCCAAATTAAACTTGGTCCCATTCTGCAAAAATCATGTCCTCATACAGCTAAGTTGATGGGAAAATAATTCCTTGATATGAGGCAACACATTTTTTGTAAATCGTGTTCTTGTTGTGCAAAATATTACATATTACTATCAATATGAAGGCTAATATGTGAACAGTTAGACAAAATCCCCCCTTCCCATTTTCTACTACTAAAATCCCAGTCTAATAGGGATTACATGCCCCCTAGCGAGCTGGACAGCCTGCGCTCTGAAGTGCGTCAGCTAAGTAAAACCCTGGCCACTGTCCTCAGCACCCTGCAGCTACAGGAGGAGCCCGAGCTGTAAGGAAGGATCCTACTAGCCGACAGCCCTGAGGATGTCCCCTGGATGAGGAGAAGAAGGAGGACAACACCACCCCGTAGGAGGACAACGCCACCCCGGAGGAGGACAACGCCACCCCGTGGGAGGACCAACGACCAACGTCGCCGTCCAGGAGACTTCATCTGCTACCGTTGCCACAAGGCAGGCCACACAGCGCGGAACTGTCCTTAAAACGAGCAAACCCTGGGGCCGAGGGCCGACACTCAGGAGTAAATCAACCAGGCCCATCAAGCTGGTACCACCGGTTTGTAGGAGGAAGGCCTTTCCTGTCCATCGTGCTGGGCGGCATTGCTACACCTGTGTTACTGGACACCGGCTCACAGGTAACCATCATACCTGATGTCCTCTACAAAAGGTACTGGTCCGTAGATGAACTCCGCCCGCCAGCCCCGGGACCAAGGACTAATTGTCATAGAATCTAACCCTGGTGATACAGACTTGTATATGATACTTGTGTGGCAAGACGACTCGCTCGGCTGTCCTGGAGGCAGACTCAGGACATGCGTTCTCAGGTTTCCTTCCTGTTGGTTTATTATCAGCCATAAACTCATGCAGGTTTCACAGGAAAAACAAACATGACCCCTCTGGGTTAAATGGAAAAAAACAAAACAAAGTATAACTCAGTCCATAGATGAGCGGGTTCCGCCCGCTCTCGGTAGCATAAACTGCACTGCTAAAGTCCATGTGAAAAGCTCTGCAGCTTCCACAATACTGTCTGGTAGACTTCCCTCTCCAGACCACGCTCCAGAGAAAAAAAAAAGGGACTGAGCTTTTACTCATTGCTCAGCCACACCCTGAGGGGAGGTAGGGGGAATGGCGTCCCGCCCTCTTTGCCATTCCCATAAAACCGCACACCCTTTAACAGAGTAAGCCTACCAGCATATAACACGCTGGCAGAAAAATAAAGTAGGTCTTAGTTCACACAGGAGAACATCCTGAGTGACACATACCTCCCCTCACATATAAAACCAGTGACACTGTCACATATTCCCCCCCTCTGCCCAAAGCCGGGGTGTTTGGGCACCTTCTGACACCAGCCAGGGAATCCTAGAGAGGGCATCTGCATTCCCATGTAACTTCCCGGGCCTATGCTCCACGTGAAAGTTAAACTCTTGAAGCCCTAGGAACCATCTAGTTACCCTGGCATTTTTACCCCTCTTCTCCCTCAACCATCTCAACAGGGCATGGTCTGATACTAATCGAAACTTCCGGCCTAGTAGGTAATATTTCAGTGTATCCACGGCCCATTTTATGGCTAAACACCCTTTCTCTACTATGGCATAGTTCTTCTCGCAGGAGGACAGCTTTCGGCTTAGATAGAGAATGGGATGTTCTTCCATATTTATCTCTTGGGAGAGTACAGCCCCTAGACCAACCTCTGAAGCGTCCGTCTGGACCACAAATTCTTTCTTGAAGTCTGGCGCGACCAGGACCGGCAGCTTGCACAATGTTAGCTTCAACTGTTGAAACGCGGTCTTCGTTTCTTCCGTCCATTTCACCATGGTTGATTTGGTGCCTTTTAGAAGATCCGTTAGTGGCGCTGCAATCATGGCGAAATTCGGGATAAACCGCCGGTAGTATCCCACCATTCCTAGGAATGCTCTCACCTGCTTCTTCGAGAGTGGTTGCGGCCAGGTTTGAATTGCCTCCACTTTCTTGATTTGCGGCTTTATTTCGCCTCTCCCAACAATATAGCCCAGGTACTTGGCCTCCTCCTTCTCGATGGCACACTTTCTTGGATTTATGGTAAATCCGGCCTTCCTTAGCGTGTCCAGAACGGCCTGTAGTTTAGGTAGGTGACTAGCCCAGTCTGGGCTAAAGACCACAATGTAGTCGAGGTAGGCTGCGGCATACTTCTTATGTGGGGCTAGGATAAGATCCATAGCCCTCTGGAAAGTGGCTGGGGCCCCCAGTAGTCTGAACGGCATCCGCGTGTATTGAAAACACCCATCAGTTGTTGAGAAAGCCGTCTTCTCCTTAGCCATCTGGGACATGGGGATCTGCCAGTAGCCCTTTGTCAGGTCGAGAGTGGTGATGTACCTCGCCGGTCCAAGCCTCTCGATGAGTTCGTCGACGCGGGGCATCGGGTACGCGTCACACTTGGATATCTCATTCAGCCGGCGGTAGTCATTACAAAACCTCCACTCTCCATTGGGTTTCGGCACGAGGATGATTGGGCTCGACCACCTACTCTTTGATTCCTCTATTACTTCGAGGTCTAACGTCCTCTTCACCTCGGCCGAGATCACCTCCCGGCGTGCTTCCGGAATCCGATACGGCTTCAGATTCACTCGTACGTGCGGCTCTGTCAGCACATCATGCTCTACCACTTGAGTATGCCTAGGCAACTCTGAGAACAGCTCCCGATTCCACTGTAGTAATTCTCGACACTGTTGCTTCTGGGCCGATGATAGAGTCTCTGCAATAGTGACCTCCTCCACCTTGCCTTCTGGTGCGACTCCCAGGCAAGGAGTTTCCACAGGTTCACGGTCCCGCCACGCCTTGAGCAAATTTACATGATATATTTGATGCGGCTTTCTTCGGCCAGGCTGGTGGACTTTATAATTAACCTCGCTGACTTTCTCCACCACCTCGTATGGACCTTGCCACTTGGCGAGAAACTTGCTCTCGATGGTAGGGATCAGCAAAAAAACACGGTCCCCGGGCTGGAACTGTCTTAGTCTCGCCGACCGGTTATAGACCCTCGCCTGGGCTTCCTGCGCCTGGAGATGTTCCTTCACGATGGGCATCACCTTTGACATTCTCTCCTGTAACTGGGTGACATGTTCGATGATACTCCGGTGTGGTGTGACTTCAGCCTCCCAAGTTTCCTTGGCGATGTCTAGGAGACCTCTTGGATGCCACCCATATAGGAGCTCAAATGGAGAGAAGCCAGTGGAGGCTTGAGGAACTTCTCTGACCGAGAAAAGCAGAAATGGGAGCAGGTAGTCCCAGTCTCGCCCATCCTTTCCAACGACCTTCTTGAGCATCGCCTTTAAGGTCTTGTTGAAGCGTTCCACTAGGCCGTCCGTCTGTGGATGATAAACTGAGGTCCGAAGCTGAGTTATCTGAAGGACTCTGCAAAGCTCCTTCATCACCTTGCTCCTGAAGGGGGTTCCTTGGTCTGTCAGAATCTCTTTTGGTAGACCTGTCCGAGCAAAAATATGGACCAGCTCTCGGGCTATACTTTTACTGGACATGTTCCTTAGGTGAACCGCTTCCGGATACCGAGTCGCATATTCCATGATGACCAGGATATATTGGTGGCCCCGAGCTGATTTAACTAAGGGGCCCACGAGGTCCATGGCAATCCTCTCAAAGGGAACCTCTATCACAGGTAGTGGGACTAAGGGGCTACGGAAGTGGGAGGAGGGAGCGGTTATTTGGCAGGTGGGGCAGGACCTACAATAGTTTTGAACTTCTCGATAACACCCTGGCCAATAAAAACTTCTCAATATCCTCTCCTGAGTTTTCTCGACCCCTAGGTGTCCCCCCAGAACATGTGAATGGGCCATATCTAGCACCCGCCGTCTGTATAGCCCCGGCACTAACAGCTGTTCCACTATCTCACCGCCCCTCAGTGTGGCCACCCGATATAGCAACTCCCCTTGCACTGCAAAGTGGGGGAATCTGGTGTCGGCCCCCGGCTCTTGGGCAACCCCATTACATACAGTAACCTGGTCGAACGCCCCTTTTAAGGTCAGGTCTCGAACTTGAGCAGTCCCAAAGTTCTCTTTGGACATATCTAACGCAGGGAGGTCGGCCTCCTCGGTCACTGTCTCAACCTCATCACCGACAAGGACGCACAGTGGGAACTCCTCCTCCATCTGAAACCTCGTCAGGGGTTCTTCTTCAAGGACCTGGCTTTTCCCCATACTACTTAGTCCAGTTCCCTTCCCCCACAAGTCCCAGAATAAGGAAAAATCATGGCCAAATATGACGGGATGTATCAGGTCCTTTACTACCCCAACTTCATGGGACTGGGCACCACAGTCTGTCCCCACTGTTACTGTGGCCACGGGATAGTCCTTGGCGTCACCATGGATGCACCGAACGCCCAGGGTTTTGGAAGGGATCAACTGGTGGGGAAGGGATGCTCTGATCAAGGTCACCAGACTCCCGGAGTCCAACAGCCCAAGCACTTTTACTCCATTAATGGACACTGCACACGCCTGCGGCCCCTCGCCGGGTTGACAGTCCACGCTACAGGCTGGATAGGCATAATAGGAGACCTGTCTGCCTAGGCTACAGTTCATGGGCTCAGGGGATATTTGACACCTGGCGGCTACATGTCCAGGGTTGTGACACCGCCAGCAAACTATATCTTTACCAACTGTTCTAAAGGCACCTTCAGTAGGAGTGGGACGTCCCCCAGTGGTGGCTCTAGACCCCTTCCGTGGTGAACCCGCCCCCTTTTGGGTATCCCAGTAGGGAGAAGTGACTGCATCCAGTTTCCCAAGAGATCTCTCGACTACCTGGTACCTCTCTACCAGGCCGATGAAGTCATCTGCGTTCTGGGGATCACCCTGGGCAACCCAGGTCTGTACTGGCTTGGGAAGGGAATGCATGAACCTGTCAATCACCACCCGCTCAACCATCTGGGCCGGAGTGGAGGACTCCGGTTGTAGCCACTTCTGAACAAGATGCAGGAGGTCAAACATCTGCGAACGAGGGGGTTTGTTGCTAGCATACGCCCAGTGATGAACTCGCTGGGCTCTTACCGCCATATTTACTCCTAGACGTGCTGAGATCTCTGTCTTTAGTTTGGCATATTCCTTAGCATCTTGCAGCGCCAAGTCAAAATACGTCTTCTGGGGTTCACCCGATAAATATGGCGCCAGAACCTCTGCCCACTGTGCTGGAGAAAGTCTATCATGATCAACCACCCTCTCAAAAACAGTCAGAAATGCTTCTACATCATCCCCAGGGGTGATCTTCTGCATGGCCCGCCTTACCGCCTTCCTGATGTGAGAATCATCAGTCGGCCCTGGGGGTGGGGCGGCTGCCCTGCTCTGGATGGCATCCGCCAAAAGCTGTATCTGCTGTTGCGCCTCCTGCTGGTGCTGCTGCTGTGACTTTTGCTGCAACTGGATTTGCTGAAGCAACAGTTTGGTCGTCTCCTGGTGCTGCTGCTGCATGCTCTGCTGGGCCTGGACCAGGTGCTTAACGAGCTCTTAGATGCTGCTGGACTTCCCTGGCTGGCTGGCGGCCTTCACCCAGGACATCCACCGGTCTTTGTAGCAGGTACACGTGTTCCTGGAATCCTGCACGCACTCTCACACCAACTGTGGCAAGACGACTCGCTCGGCTCTCCTGGAGGCAGACTCAGGACACACGTTCTCAGGTTTCCTTCCTGCTGGTTTATTATCAGCCATAAACTCATGCAGGTTTCACAGGAAAAACAAACATGGGTTAAACGGAAAAAAACGAAACAAAGTATAACTCAGTCCATAGATGAGCGGGTTCCGCCCGCTCTCGGTAGCATAAAGTGCACTGCTAAAGTCCATGTGAAAAGCTCTGCAGCTTCCACAATACTGTCTGGTAGACTTCCCTCTCTAGACCACACTCCAGAGAAAAAAAAAAGGGACTGAGCTTTTACTCATTGCTCAGCCACACCCTGAGGGGAGGTAGGGGGAATGGCGTCCCGCCCTCTTTGCCATTCCCATAAAACCGCACACCTTTTAACAGAGTAAGCCTACCAGCATATAACACGCTGGCAGAAAAATAAAGTAGGTCTTAGTTCACACAGGAGAACATCCTGAGTGACACATACCTCCCCTCACATATAAAACCAGTGACACTGTTACACTTGGTACAAATATTGTTGGTAACTGTTTGGGAGAAGTGTTGTTTTTGCTCCAACAGATTGCTGACACTGCCAAACCAGGGCAGAGGAAGGTGCTCCAGAGAGAGATTTGAGCCCTTTTGTACCAGCAACAGGTAAAGCTAACAGGTGGTGAGATTGGTAATGTACGGGTGACAGACCCGATACCCATTGTGATTCCCCCAATGACTGAGATGCTGATTTGGTGTAGGGCAGCAATAGGTCTCAAGGGGTAGAACTACCAGGCGGTAGTGGAGCCCATTAGCTCAGAGCACAGACCTACACTCTTAACTGCTAGAGGGGTAGTTGATGTACGCAATGGGAGGGTACCCATACGTCTCCTAAATTGTGGGGAGGAGGAAGTTAAATTACCAAGATACGCCACTGTTGCCAATTTGTGTACTGTGAATGATGATGCCATACACCCAGTGGAATCCTTGACCTCATCAGACACAGTGGAGGGTAATGACTCAGAAACCCAGCTGGAGGATTGGTGTCAACAGTTCCATGTTGGGACTGACGCCACTCCTGTCCATCAAAAACAATGTGTACACAGGGTGGTCCAGAAATACGAACAGGTATTTGTGGCACCCCAGGAGTCTGGTTGCCACAGTGGTAGAAATACCATGTCTGAGAGCGAGCATGGGTTTTCCTGGTCAGGAGCACATTTACATGCAACGCCTCCTGCCCTAGTCCAGGGAGGGGAGGAACCTGCCCTTTATAAACTGGATCTGGGGCGGGGTTAGAAGAGAAGAGTCTAGTCTAATTCCAGAGAAGGGACAGAGCAGCAGCAAGGAGCTCTGTAGGAGCCAGGAGCTGAAGACCAGGGACTGGAGCAGAGAGCTCGTCCTGGCAGAAAGACGCAGAGAACCGGACACCGGAGTCCGAGGCTGTGGGAATTATACATCCAGCAGCAGAAACCACCTGGCAGGGGATTTCAGGTCCTCTGGCCATAGAAAGCCCTGAGGCTCAGTCACAAGCAAGGGACCGGCACCTCCATCAAGGAGCGGAAGGCACCAAAGGCCCCAAGTCACCAGCCATACGGGTGAGCACAACACGGTACACTCAGGGACGTGGGCTACTACACGACTACAGCAGAGTAGCCAGGAAGAGTGTAGTCAGACGGGAAGGCCTACACGTCCACCTGGCCAGGGGGACTCTTGTTCGCTCACAGACTGACCAGGCCTCTCATGTTAGCCAGTACTACCGGCAGGGCCTTCTTCACTACCAACAGTAAAGACCCTGAGTCATTTCTGCTGCTCCCGCGCACTATCACCCCCACCATCTGCACTCACTGCCCTAAGACTATACTCCTCCCGTGGGGAGTTACACTACCCTCTGCTGCGCACACAACATCAGCCTCAGCGGTCCGCCCCACAGCGGCGGTTCTCAGTGACCGCAATGCAGCGTAGTCGGACATTTAAACCTTACAAAACCCAAATAAACAGATCCGCCACTGGTTTGACCACCCTGAGCCATGGGACCGGGTCGCCGCCACGGATATTACTACCCCCAGAATTGTGCAGAGACCCGTCTCCGGGTATTCCCCCACACACGGCCCAGGGGGCGCGTCAACTTTGGCGTAGTCGGCAGGATTTCGTGCCCGCAACCACCGGGTACTGCGTGCCCGAAAGAAGGACTGTGATATTTACCGTGGTGAAGTTTCCCACCGTCCGCAGCCGTTTTCCCGCCAAGGAGCCGGGCGGACGCCGACGTCACCAGCGCGCGATGCAAGGTCCTCGACCCCGACGATCGCCTGCGGAGCCGCGGCCTACGGAGAAGAAGCAACGGAAGGTAGGCCACGGTTAACTAGGGGGGAGGAAGACACTAGGAATGGAGGGAGCTCCCACCGCCAGAGCGGCTGCTGCCGCAGTGATGCCGTTCACAATGCCGTATATCCCCGGAGCGGCATGGTTACCCCAGTACTCAGGGGAGTCGCATACCCTGAGCGACTTTAAAGAAAGACTGTATAGCCTATTCAAAGTATACCCCCTGTCTGAGGAACAAAAAGTGAGCATCCTGACAGGCCAGTTAATCGGGGCAGCCCAAAGAGAAGTGAAGTCCTGGTCAGCCAGGGAAAAGGGGACTGTAAAGGAAATACTGGCCTGTCTAAAGGACACTTTTGATACCCGCACCTCAGCAGAGATTAAGCTAATATTTTATGGGTGCAAACAGCGGGCACAAGACAGTATACGAGACTATGCTTTGAATTTGCAGGAGGCCCTGAGAGCCATTAAGCAGGCAAACCCTGACAGCGTGCGGAATGAGGATAAGTTTTTGACTGAACAGTTCATTGAGGGTCTACAGTCCAGCGCCCACCGAACCCAGCTGCGTGTAATGGCCCTGCAGAACCCTGATTTGGACTTTGCGGCAACCCATAGGCGCCCTACTATCACCTATCACCAGGAGGCGGCGCCCTTGTCTGCAGAGCCTGTGGGAGCTGATGCACAGGCTTTGGACAAAGACCCGGCTGCAGACCTGCACCATCAGGTCCAAGAACTGACCAAAAGCGTTGCCGCGCTAACCAGAACTGTGCAGTCTTTACAGGTGTCTTCCCCAGGAAAGATCCAGCTGGCTTCCAGTTCGGAGGACGTCCCTTGGAGTCAACAGAGGAGGATCCCATTGTCCAGAGGAAGGCCCAGCGACCGCTACAACCAGGATGGACAACCTATCTGCCGCCGCTGCAATCAACCAGGACATATGGCAAGGTACTGTCATTTAAATGGGCCCAACCTGGGGCAGAGGGCTGACCCCCAGGAATAAGATCATCAGGCCCATCGAGCTGGCGTGATAAGTACGTAGGGAGACGACCGGTCTTGCCTGTGGTGCTTGATGGCATTACTATGAGTGCACTACTGGACACCGGGTCACAGGTAACCACCATCCCCTATGTGCTCTTTAAGAGGTACTGGAATGACTCAGATATCACCCGCTACCCAGATGACGATTTGAGCATCATCGCCAGCAATGGTCAGCCCGTACCGCAGGTGGGATTCAAGGAGGTGACCATCAAGGTCGGTAAACTCTCCTGAAGAGACGATTTTATTGGGTTGGAATGCGGAGCTCCATAGAGAGGTGGTGCCGGGATTGTGGACCCTGTAGCCTCAGAAGAAAAGACTACAGCAGCCAGAAAGCACCCTTGCAGTCCATCAAGACAACCCAGCCCCTGGAGATGGTCGCCCTGGATCACGTCAAGCTGTCACCCAGCAGGTCGGGCTACTCTTATGCACTGACCATGGTGGATCACTACTCCCGATTCCTGGTGGTAGCCCCCGTCAAGGATCTGACGGGAGAAACTGCGGCAAGGACGTTTCAAGCATACTTCTGCAGGCCCCATGGATACCCGGATAAGGTGCTGACGGATCAAGGCCCTGCCTTTGAAGCCGAGCTGTTCAAAGAGTTTTGCCATCTGTACGGGTGTAAGAAGATTCGGACTACGCCGTACCACCCTCAAACTAACGGTCTATGTGAAAAGATGAACAATATCGTCATAGACCAGCTGAAGACCTTACCTCTAGAAGAAAGGAATCAGTGGCCAGAAAAACTACCTGACCTGGTAGATCTGTACAATCACATACCTGTGAGCTCCACCAATTGTATTCCAGCGTACCTCATGAGAGCAAGACCCGGAAAGTTGCCCATGGACGTGGAGCTTGGAGTGGTAGAGCTGGAAGCAGACATGTCCACTGAAGACTGGGATATGACCCGACAGGAGCAGTACAAGAGAGTACAGGCCTGTGTCGAAGACTGTCTAAATAGGATGAGAGATAAGCAGAAAGCACAGTACAACAAGAGTGCACCTGCAGAACCCTTAACACCTGGAGAAGTTGTGCTGAAGTGAAAGAAAAGAAACCACAAGCTTGATGACCAGTGGGAAAGAGAGCCTTATACTGTGTTGGATTCCAGGTTCGATAATAGAAAAAAATGTCTAATCAGTAAAGATGGAGGTAAGACAGTTGCAGCAGTCTCAAGAGACCAAATTGAAGTTGTGCCCAGGTCTATTGAAGCCACAGGAAGAAGTACCTCTTATAGTGACTGAAGAGCCCAAAGAAGATGTACTCCATACTGTCTTAGGAGATTTCCCGGCAGATTGGCCTCAACTGGATGGAGCTGTAATAATACCTGTGATGCACTTCTACCAGCAGCCAGAAGACTCTCCACTGCAAGTAAGACCTGTAAGTGCCCCAGAAGAGCCTGCTCAGGAAGAATCCCCGGAAGAAGGAACACCAGTAGAAGCAGAGCCAGTAGGCCCAGTAACCAGTGTACTTGCCAGTCCCATCGAGAGGTTAAGACAGTTCTACAATTTGCCCACACGTAGATCTGACAGGGTAGCAGACAGTGCAAACACAAACATCAACAACACCCCAGGTAGGTCAACAAGCAGCACAAAAGGCCAGGTCCCTGCCAGGTAGAGAGAATAAGAATGAAGTGCCTACAATGTAAATAGTTACCCAGTTGGGTATTGCCTACTGTATTGTTTATTATGTAAACTGAAATTAAATATATATGCTTATTTAGTTACCCGTCAGGGTATAAAGACTTGTAGGCTGAGGACTGTGAGCAGCCCAAAAACTGATTCTGTACATAGTTGCACTCCCTGGAGTGCCCCTTAAGTGACCACGGAACAAAAACCCGTTTGGCGTGGCGGAAGACGTGGTCCAGCACCTGGATCATCTATGCCCTGTAGCCACGCCCAGGGCCTATGTTGAGGGTTTTCAGGCGGGTCCCTCATGTTCCTTCATCGGTGAAATGGACACCAGGTTACGGGACTTACTGTAACTGAATTAATGTTATTATAATTGTTATTATTGTTATTTGTTACCCTGTTACAAAATGCTTCAGTCCAGGAGTACTGAATTGTACTAGGGGGGAATGTGGCGCCCTGCTGCGCACAGGTGCCACAGAACCCAGTAGGGTGCATGGATGTACTTCTCCACAAGAGGCCCTCATTACATTCACACACCTCCACCCTACCACCTCAGACCAGCAGAGGGAGCCCGTTAGGGATATATATAGGCAGCTCATTTTTTAGTTGAGTGTTGAGTCGGAAGTGAAAAGTCAGTGGTTAGTTCAGAGAGTGTGCTGGCACTTAGACCAGCGAAGACGCAGCTTGTCTGCTGCTGCCGTAGTGAGGGCCCTAAGTGTGGCCGACGGCAAGGAGGAAGGGAGAGAGGTGTTGAGGGGGCAGAGGAGCGTACCAGGCTCACCCCGAAATATACACCGGACATCGGGTCTGCGCCTACAGGGACCATTTACACCCAGTAGGGACCACCGGATACCTGGAGGACTACAAGTCCCAGGACGACCAACGCTGACTACTGTACCAGGGCTAGGAGTCACGGAGGCCCCAGCGTCCAGGGAGAGTGATCTACAAGAGAAGGCCCTACCACCAGGTCAGGAGGTGCAAAAGAGAGAGACAGTAATTAAGCCAGGCCTAGCTCCAGGCAGGTCAGAAGCTTAGCAAGTGGAAGGAACCGATCAGGAGGCCCTATACCCACTCACTGGGGAGAGTCCAGAAGTGCACCCTGCCTACCCAGTACCCTGGACCATACCTGCATCTACACCAGTAAAGGTACCGTAGCGAACCGCCTTGTGAGTGTCCGTTGTTTCTTCCTGAACCGCCCTGGCAGTCTCTCCCCTGTACCACCATCCGTTACCCCACGCAGCCCTGAGGCCCGCTCCACCTGTGGGGAGCCGTTCCATCACAAGCTGCCTTATCATCTGCCTCAGAGGACTGCTCCACAGCGGCTGCTCCCTTTAGCCGCATTCCACAGGTGGCGTCACGAACACTTTACAAATCCCCTATAAATAATTCCCCTTTTGGGTGAGCGCCCTGGGCCATGGACCGGGCCAGCCACCGTGATACCCCACACCAGCAGCCAGAGGCCCGGCTGCTGAGTACCCCACGGCTCTGGGGGCGCGTCAGCTCCACATATAGTCCTGCACATAATATGATGACCTCACATACAGCCCTGCACATAATATTATGGCCCCACATATAGTCCTGCACATAATATGATGCCCTCACATATAGTCCTGCAGATAATATGATGGCCCCACATATAGTCCTGCACATAATATGATGGCCCCACATATAGTCCTGCACATAATATGATGGCCCCACATATAGTCCTGCACATAATATGATGGCTTCACATATAGTCCTGCACATAATATGATGGCCTCACATAGAGTCCTGCACGTAATATGACGGCCCCACATATATTCCTGCACATAGTATGATGGCCTCACATATAGTCCTGCACATAGTATAATGGTCCTACATATAGTCCTGCACATAATATGATGGCCCCACATACAGTCCTGCACATAATATCACGGCCCCACATATAGTGATACACATAATATGATGGCTCCACATATAGTCCTGCACATAATATGACGGCCCCACATATAGTCCTGCACAAAATATGATGACCCCACATATAGTCCTGCACATAGTATGATGGCCCCTCCAGGCACCTGGAAAATTAAAGAGGTTGGAAGCCGTAAAAACAGGCTGGCAGCCCCCAAGCAGTGCCACACCACGGAAGGCAGATCAGCACTCCGGGCCTGGTCCACAGTGTAGTGTAAATGCTGTGGTCAGTCTCTTTATCACTGCATTGATTGTTATACCGCTGATTACAAGGCTATTCTATGAAACATGAGAGGAGATTTCTCACTTTAGAAGACAGAGGAAAAGGAGAAGAAATGTTCCTCATCTCTGTAGCTGAGATATGGTTGTGTTAGACTTGGAGTTGTGTATAGCAGATACACATGTAAAATCACACACAGCATATTCTCATGTATCAGGAAGGTGTTATCACACCCCGGCTGGTCTAGAACATATTCCTAGACCAACGATTATCAGTAATTAATATAAATATTAATTACCTGTTATGTAATTTTTCTGATTCTCTTCTTTGAGTCCACAAGGAGAAATTTCTCGTTCCACCATCTCACGGGGCGTCAGTCACCTGAAAATAGACAAAAGTATGATAATATGTTCCTGGTACATGCTATACACACCAAAAAATATAACACACTGGGGTCAAAATGACTTATCTCAGGGATAATGGCTGTGGTCTGTCCATTCACAGTGTAATGTAAATGCTGAGGTCAATCTCTTTTAATCACTGCATTGATTGTTACACCGCTGATATCAAGTCTATTCTATGAAACATGAGAGGGGTTTCCTTACTTTAGAAGACAGGATAAGGAGAAAAATGTTTGCTATCTCTGTATCTGAGATATAGTTGTGTTATACTTGGAGCTGTGTATAGAAGATACACATGTAAAATCACTAACATGAATGATATTAAACTGTGTTCAACTTATGTGGTTTACTTTATGAAAACTTTTCATATCTTTTAACACAACTTTCCAATTATCTAAAGATAGAAGCCCGTTGTAATGGTTTTTCTTAGCTTTTATATTTTGGAGATAATCTTTGATGTTGCAATAAAACTCTTCAAAAATTCATACATTTATACTGATGTCTCTTATAATGGATTGTCCATTTGAGGAATGTGATAGGGCATGCCTAACCTGGGTGTTGGAAATCCATTCCCCATCCGTTAGATTGAAATTAAATATATATCCAAAAACAGAATAAATTTTCTCTGTTTTAAAATGTCAGTCACATAGGTCATCACCATATTTCTCCAGGTGTCAAATTCTCCCAATATCATTAACTCTGGTGAAAAGGAATTTTACCAAATAGGTGTAAAGTGTAAGATACCCTCAGGTCCTAGTAATCTTTCTTGTACAGTTTGCATCAGCGGACATGCTGGTTACAATTTCCGCTCATTCATGTTTGGAATACCAGATTCCAAAATGAATAACAAATAAGTGTATTTCTCTCAGCACATCCTGTCCCCAAAATTCATTAAAGCTATAAATATCCAACTTTATAAAATTTTGAAGTTGACATGGCAAGTACCACTTTACGGTGGAATACCCCAACCATCTTAAATCTCCGCAAAAATTATGTACTCCTGCTTAAGCTGAATATATTTCGCATCATAATATGCCAAATTAAACTTGGTCCTATTCTGCAAAAAACATATCCTCATACAGCTAAGTTGATGGGAAAATAATTCCTTGATATGAGGCAACACTTTTTTTGTAAATCGTGTTCTTGTTGTGCAAAATATTACATATTACTATCAATATGAAGGCTAATATCCCAGTCTAATAGGGATTACATGCCCCTTAGAAAGCTGGACAGACTGCGCTCTGAAGTGCGTCAGCTAAGTAAAACCCTGGCCACTGTCCTGAGCACCCTGCAGCTCCAGGAGGAGCCCGAGCTGGAAGGAAGGATCCTACTCACCGACAGCCCTGAGTATGTCCCCTGGATGAGGAGAAGAAGGAGGACAACACCAACCCGTAGGAGGACAACGCCACCCCGGAGGAGGACAACTCCACCCCGTGGGAGGACCAACGACCAACGTCGCCCTCCAGGAGACTTCATCTGCTACCGTTACCACAAGGCAGGCCACACAGCGTGGAACTGTCCTTTAAACGAGCAGGAAGGAGGAAGGCCTTTCCTTTCCATCGTGCTGGACGGCATTGCTACACCTGCGTCACTGGACACCGGCTCACAGGTAACCATCATACCTGATGTCTTCTATAAAAGGTACTGGTCCGTAGATGAACTCCGCCCGCCAGCCGTGAACCTCTCTGTGTATGCCACTAACGGCCTTACTCTTAACCTAGTAGGGGTTAAGGACCTGACAGTGAAGGTGGGGAGAGTGGAGCTAAAGGACCAAGGACTAATTGTCATAGAATCTAACCCTGGTGATACAGACTTGTATATGATACTTGGTACAAATATTGTTGGTAACTGTTTGGGAGAAGTGTTGTTTTTGCTCCAACAGATTGCTGACACTGCCAAACCAGGGCAGAGGAAGGTGCTCCAGAGAGAGATTCGAACCCTTCTGTACCAGCAACAGGTAAAGCTAACAGGTGGTGAGATTGGTAATGTACGGGTGACAGACCCGAAACCCATTGTGATTCCCCCAATGAGTGAGATGCTGATTTGGTGTAGGGCATCAACAGGTCTCAAGGGACAAAATTACCAGGCGGTAGTGGAGCCCATTAGCTCAGAGCACAGACCTACACTCTTAACTGCTAGAGGGGTAGTTGATGTATGCAATGGGAGGGTGCCCATACGTCTCCTAAATTGTGGGGAGGAGGAAGTTAAATTACCAAGATACGCCACTGTTGCTAGGTTGTGTACTGCGAATGATGATGCCATACACCCAGTGGAATCCTTGACCTCATCAGACACAGTGGAGGGTAATGACTCAGAAACCCAGCTGGAGGATTGGTGTCAACAGCTCCATGTTGGGACTGACGCCACTCCTGTCCATCAAAAACAAGGTGTACACAGGGTGGTCCAGGAATACGAACAGGTATTCAGCAAACACCCACTTGATTTTGGGAGGATTAAAGGGGTACAACACCATATACCCACAGGTGACCATCCACCCATCAAAGAACGTTACAGGCCCATACCACCAGCACACTACCAGAAAGCGAAGGAAATGTTGAATGACATGAAGAAAGCAGGGGTAATAAGAGATAGCTGTAGCCCCTGGGCAGCTCCCCTGGTCCTGGTCAGGAAAAAGGATGGAAGCATGAGGATGTGTGCATAACACATAAAGATGCATGCCCTTTACCCCATATAGAGGAATCCCTGGCTGCATTAAAGTCTGCAATTTACTTCTCTACCCTTGACCTCACTAGTGGGTACTGGCAAGTAGCAGTTGCTGAGGAGGATCGGCAGAAGACGGCCTTCACTACCCCGATGGGACTCTGCGAGTTCAACAGTATGCTGTTCGGACTCTGCAACGCCCCTGGAACGTTCCAGAGATTGATGGAGTGCTGTTTGGGACACCGTAACTTCGAGACCGTGCTGCTATACCTGGATGACGTGAAGCACCTGGCGGAGGTATTTGAAGCATTGTCCCAGTATGGGATGAAATTGAAGCCTTCCAAGTGCCACCTGCTCAAACGGAAGGTTCAGTACCTGGGACACATCGTCAGTCCAGAAGGAGTAGCACCAGACCTGGAGAAGGTCACTGCCATCCAGAAATGGCCAGAACCAAAGAATCTCAAGGAGGTACGTCAGTTCCTGGGACTGGTCGGTGTAACATACCTGGCGGCGTCCTTGCATAGTGGTCCATCTCCCACTGTGCAAGAGCACGCACTTGATTTCCAGTCCAGACTATCACTCTGGCTTTCCTCCATGGTGTCTGCTTGCATCTGTTTCTTCTGCCTAAGGGCGGCGCCCGATCACTTCCTGCTTCTTGCAGCTGCTGCGGGCACACCCCTTATGAGTACTCAGACTATTGCTGTCTGTCACCTGGTATTTAACCCAGCTCTTTCCTGGAATCCTTGCCTGAGCATCTTGTGCTGTCAGTTGGCCTTTGGTCGCTGACGTGCCAGGTCCTTTCCTGTTCCCTGCCTTTGGTATCAGTTCCCGTGTCTGAACTGTGTCCTGTCTGAACGATCTTCTAGCCTGTTGTCTTCTGCCTATCCTGGAGGCTGTATTTCCAGGCCAGTGTGAACATGCTCCTAGCCTGTTCTTTCCACCTTCTAGGGGCCGCATACCTAGACCCGTTCCTGTATCTTGCCTGTTCCTGTCTGAACACGCTCCTAGCCTGTTCGTTCCACCTTCTAGGGGCCGCATACCTAGACCCGCTCCTGTATCTTGCTGCTGTGTCTGTTCTTGTCTGAATACTCTCCTAGCCTGTTACCTGTTTTTCTCTATGTCCGTACCTTCCCTTTTCCTGCAGAATCTGATCCCGTACCTAACTCCTACTCGTTGTCCCTGTACTCCCGTTTGTGAGTTTGGAGTCCACTCGCTACTTCATTGCAAGTATCTTGTGTGTACCTGGTTATGCCTTTCCTTTCCAGTCTGTTCCGTGTGAACAGATCCCTGTCCACTCTGCTCTGCCTTGCTCACCGCTCCGGCGGTTCTTGCCTGCTCTGCCTTGCTCACCGCTCCTGCGGTTTCCGCTCTGCTCTGCCCTGGTCACCGCTCCTGCGGTTTCCGCTCTACTCTGTCTTGCTCGCTGCTCCGGCAGTCTCGCTCTGCTCTGACCCTTTGCTCGCTGCTCCGGCAGTCTCGCTCTGCTCTGACCCTTTGCTCGCTGCTCCGGCAGTCTCGCTCTGCTCTGACCCTTTGCTCGCTGCTCCGGCAGTCTCGCTCTGCTCTGATCCTTTGCTCGCTGCTCCGGCAGTCTCGCTCTGCTCTGACCCTTTACTCGCTGCTCCAGCAGTCTCGCTCTGCTCTGACCCTTTGCTCGCTGCTCCGGCAGTCTCGCTCTGCTCTGACCCTTTGCTCGCTGCTTCGGCAGTCTCGTCCTGCTCTGACCCTTTGCTCCCTGCTTCGGCAGTCTCGTCCTGCTCCTCTCTCGCTCACCACTCCAGGCGGCCTTGTCCTGCCCTTGTCTCGCTCACCGCTCCAGGCGGTCTCGTCTTGTTCTGCGCTTGCTCGCCGCTCTGGGCGGCCTCACTCTGCTGTGTTTGTCCACCGCATCTGCGGTTCTGTTCCTGAGTCCCAGTCTGTTCTGGGTCCTATCCACTCGGTGCTCCAACCTGTCGTACCTGCCAGTACCTCCCTGCCTGCATACCAGTCGTGCTTACCAGCATCCGCCAGTCTGCATACCAGCCGTGTCTGCCTATACCCAGCAGTCTGTGTGCCAGCCTAACCTGCCTGTTCCTGTATTCCCCTGTGTGGGTCAACAGCCGTGTCCGGGGTCTGTCCTGGAGTAGCACCTGGTCCCTCTGCTCGGTTCCTCCTTGGTGCACTGGAGTTGTATGCCGTCGTGCGACCTTGGTCGGATCGGGTGGATACTTAGTTACGCCCCTCCAGGCATTTACTCTCCGGCACGGTCCATTGGAATCACTACATATACACGCACACGCCACTCAGCCCGGGCGTGTGCATTACAGTCGGGTATTAGCGGAGATTTGTAAAGGACTACACCAAGAAGGCAGCGCCTTTGCAAGATCTCCTGGTAGGACAGTCCCACAAAGGCAAAACCCCCCCTTCCAGTGGGGTAAAGAGCAGGCTGAGTCCTTTGCAGTGATGAAAGAGATCCTGACTGGCGAAGAAATCCTGGCCTACCCTGACTACAGCCAACCATTCCTGCTGTACACTGATGCCAGCAACGAGGGACTAGGAGCTGTGTTAAGCCAGAAGCAGTATGGCAAAGAGAAGGTGATTGCCTATGCCAGCAGCAAGCTTCTTCCTACCGAGAGGAATCCGGAAAACTATAGCTCTTTCAAGTTGGAGCTCCTGGCCTTGGTCTGGGCCATCACTGAACGATTCAAGCACTACCTGGCCTCCACTAAGTTCACGGTCTGCACAGACAACAACCCCTTGACACATCTATAGACAGCCAAGTTGGGATCCATGGAACAGCGTTGGATGGCCCGACTGTCAAACTATCAGTTCACCATCAAATACCGGGCAGGCCCCAAGAACGCAAACGCCGATGACCTATCCAGAATGCCTCACCAGTCGGACACTGAAGAAGAAGTGGATGACCTGGAGAAGATTGAGCTACCTGCCTTCCATAGAAATGGGATGGTCCACGAGCAGAGTACCTCCAGGAGGTATCGTGGTAAGACACTAAACCCTTTACCTCATCACAGTTGGAAGGAGACCCAGGACAGCGACCCGGTTGTCAGCTGTATCAAAGAACGGATAACCCAGGAAGGTTCCACAAGCCAAGCACCTGTTGAATGAGAGAAGCCGGCTGTTCATCTATAGAGAGAAGCTGTGCCGAAGGTATGTTAACCCTAGGACCCATGAGATGGTATGTCAGATCGTAGTGCCCAGGACAGACATCCAGATGGTGTTGGAGGCCTACCACGATCAAACAGGGCACTTTGGCTAGAAAAAAGCTGGAAACTCTCCTGAAGAGTCGATTTTATTGGGTTGGAATGCGGAGCTCCATAGAGATGAGGTGCCGGGATTGTGGACCCTGTAGCCTCAGAAGAAAGGACTGCAGCAGCCAGAAAGCACCCTTGCAGTCCATCAAGACAAGCCCGTGGAGATCGTCGCCCTGGATCACGTCAAGCTGTCACCCAGCAGGTCGGGCTACTCTTATGCACTGACCATGGTGGATCACTACTCCCGGTTCCTGGTGGTAGCAACCGTCAAGGATCTGACGGCAGAAACTGCGGCAAGGACGTTTCAAGCATACTTCTGTAGGCCCCATGGATACCCGGATAAGGTGCTGATGGATCAAGGCCCTGCCTTTGAAGCCGAGCTGTTCAAAGAGTTTTGCCATCTGTACGGGTGTAAGAAGATTCGGACTATGCCGTACCACCCTCAAACTAACGGTCTATGAGAAAAGATGAACAATATTATCATAGACCTGCTGAAGACCTTACCTCTAGAAGAAAGGAATCAGTGGCCAGACAAACTACCTGACCTGGTAGATCTGTACAATCACATACCTGTGAGTTCCACCAATTGTACTCCAAGCGTACCTCATGAGAGCAAGACCCGGAAAGTTGCCCATGGACCTGGATCTTGGAGTGGTAGAGCCAGAAGCAGACATGTCCACTGAAGACTGCGATATGACCCGACAGGAGCAGTACAAGAGAGTACAGGCCTGTGTCGAAGACAGTCTAAATAGGATGAGAGATAAGCAGGAAGCACAGTACAACAAGAGTGCACCAACAGAACCCTTAACACCTGGAGTTGTGCTGAAGCAAAAGAGAAGAAACCACAAGCTTGACGACCAGTGGGAAAGAGAGCCTTACACTGTGTTGGATTCCAGGTTCGATAATAGAAAACCCTGTCTAATCAGTAAAGATGGAGGTAAGACAGTTGCAGCAGTCTCAAGAGACCACTTGAAGTTGTGCCCAGGTCTATTGACGCCACAGGAAGAAGTACCTCTTATAATGCCTGAAGAGCCCAAAGAAGAGGTACTCCATACTATCATAGGAGATTTCCTGGCAGATTGGCCTCAACTGGATGGAGCCGTAATGATACCTGTAATGCACTTCTACCAGCAGCCAGAAGACTCTCCACTGCAAGTAAGACCTATAAGTGCCCCAGAAGAGCCTGCTCAGGAAGAATCCCCAGAGGAAGGATCACCGGTAGAAGCAGAGCCAGTAGGCCCAGTAACCAGTGTACTTGCCAGTCCCATCGAGAGGTTAAGACAGTTCTACAATTTGCCCACACGTAGATCTGACAGGGTAGCAGACAGGGCAAACACAAACATCAACAACACCCCAGTACTACATAGGTCAACAAGCAGCACAAAAGGCCAGGTCCCTGCCAGGTATAGGGAATAAGAATGAAGTGTCTACCATGTAAATAGTTACCCAGTTGGGTATTGCCTACTGTATTGTTTATTATGTAAACTGAAATTAAATATAATGTGTTTATTTAGTTACCCGTGAGGGTATAAAGACTTGCAGGCTGAGGACTGTGAGCAGCCCAAAAACTGTTCCTGTACATAGTTGCACTCCCTGGAGTACCCCTTAAGTGACCACAGAACAAAAACCCGTTTGGCGTGGCGGAAAACGTGGTCCAGCACCTGGATCACCTATGCCCTGTAGCCACGCCCAGGGCCTACGTTGAGGGTTTTCAGGCGGGTCCCTCATGTTCCTTCATCGGTGAAATGGACACCAGGTTAAGGGACTTACTGTAACTGAATTAATGTTATTATAATTGTTATTATTGTTATTTGTTAACCTGTTACAAAATGCTTCAGTCCAGGAGTACCGAATTGTACTAGGGGGGAATGTGGCGCCCTGCAGCGCACAGGTGCCACAGAACCCAGTAGGGTGCATGGATGTACTTCTCCACAAGAGGCCCTCATTACATTCACACACCTCCACCCTACCACCTCAGACCAGCAGAGCGAGCCCGTTAGGGATATATATAGGGAGGGTGGAGCTAGGCGGCTCAGTTTTTAGTTAAGTGTTGAGTCGGAAGTGAAAAGTCAGTGGTTAGTTCAGAGAGTGTGCTGGCACTTAGACCAGCGAAGACGCAGCTCGTCTGCTGCTGCCGTAGTGAGGGCCCTGAGTGTGGCCGACGGCAAGGAGGAAGGGAGAGAGGAGTTGAGGGGACAGAGGAGCGTACCAGGCTCACCCCGAAATATACGCCGGATACCGAGTCCGCGCCTACAGGGACCCTTTACACCCAGTAGGGACCACCGGATACCTGGAGGACTACAAGTCCCAGGTCGACCAACGCTGACTACTGATCCAGGGCTAGGAGTCACGGAGGCCCCAGCGTCCAGGGAGAGTGATCTCCAAGAGAAGGCCCTACCACCAGGTCAGCAGGTGCAAGAGAGAGAGACAGTAATTAAGCCAGGCCTAGCTCCAGGCAGGTCAGAAGCTTAGCAAGTGGAAGCAACGGATCAGGAGGCCCTATACCCGCTCACTGGGGAGAGTCCAGAAGTGCACCCTGCCTACCGAGTACCCTGGACCATACCTGCATCTACACCAGTAAAGGTACCGAAGCGAACCCCCGTGTGAGTGTCCGTCATTTCTTCCTGAACCGCCCAGGCCGTCTCTCCCCTGTACCACCATCCATTACCCCACGCTGCCCTGAAGCCCGCACCACCTGTGGGGAGCCGCTCCATCACAAGCTGCCCTACCATCAACCTCAGAGGACTGCTCCGCAGCGGCGGCTCCCTTTAGCCGCATTCCACAGGTGGCATCACGAACACTTTACAAATCCCCTATAAATAATTCCCCTTTTGGGTGACCGCCCTGGGCCACGGACCAGGCCAGCCACCGTGATACCGCACACCAGCAGCCAGAGGCCCAGCTGCTGAGTACCCCACGGCCCTGGGGGCGCGTCAGCTCCACATATAGCCCTGCACATAATATGATGATCTCACATATAGTCCTGCACATAATATGATGGCCCCACATATAGTCCTGCACATAGTATGATGGCCCCACATATAGTCCTGCACATAATATGATGGCCCCACATATAGTCCTGCACATAATATGACGGTCCCATATATAGTCCTGCACATAATATGATGTTCCCACATATAGTCCTGCACAAAATATGACGGCCCGACATAGAGTCCTGCACATAATATGATGACCCCACATATAGTCCTGCACATAATATGACGGCCCCACGTATACTTCTGCACATCGTATGATGGCCACTTCATTGATTGTTACACTCTGATTACAAGGCTATTCTATGAAATATGAGAGGAGATTTCTCACTTTAGAAGACAGAGGAAAAGGAGAAGAAATGTTCCTCATCACTGTAGCTGAGATATGGTTGTGTTAGACTTGTAGTTGTATATAGCAGATATGTGTCACCCTGGCCTGGATGCCACAAATATAATAAAGCTGTGTCTGAGAGCAAGGGGGAGGTCCGCTAGTCAAGGACCATTAGCATGCAGCACCTCCTGTCCCAGACCAGTAGGGGGAGCAAGCAGCCCCTATAAAAGCTGGAGCTGGGGGCAGGGTTAGGGAGAACTGGACAACCTGTCTCTGGATTGAGAGGTGTCCCAGAGCAGGGACAGACAGTTGTATTGCAGCCTAAGAGGACGTGTGGCAGTAGGAGAGCCAAGAGCCAGGGACAAGAGGCGAAGTGAGCCTGTCCTGGCAGACAAAGAAACTAATCTACCAGACTTTGGTGTCTGAGGCTGGGAGGATTCCAAGTCCTACAGCAGATAACCAGTCCGCAGGGGACTGCATGTTCCTTGGCCTAAGAAGCCCGGAGGCTCCGCCACAGCAGAAGGGACCAGCAAAGCCGTACCAGGCATGGAGTAGAAAGGGACCCAAGTTGCAAGCCATACGGGTGAGAGGACACGGTGAGCTCGGGAACGTGGGCTGTTACACTACAAGGAGGGAAATAGCCAGAAGGAGCACAGAGAGCATGGTAGGCCTACACCCTCACCCTGACCAGGGTCAGCTTGTTCTCAGACATGCAGGCCCCCTCCTAGCCGGGCCTGTTTCTGGGTCATTTTACCTGTTCTAATAAAGAACCTGAACTGTTTAAGAGGCCTCCGTTTACTGGCTATCGCGGTCGGAATCATCCCCTCCATCATCCATTATATATACTGCCCTGGGGCCATACTCCTCCCGTGGGGAGTTGAACTATTCAGTGCTGCACATTTATATCAGCCCCAGCGGTCGGCACTGCAGCGGCGGTTAGCCCTGACCGCAATCCACGGGTGGCTTAGTCGGACATTACCTACAGAACATCGTAGACTACCACTGGTCTGACCACCCTGAGCCACGGGACCGGGTCGCCACTACTACTCCCAGCATTGCCCTGAAGCCCGGTCCCGAGTGCCCCATGGCCCAGGGGGCGAGTCAGCTTTGGCGTAGTCGGCAGGATTGTAACCAACCCGCCACAAATGGGTATTGCGTGCCTGAAAAAGACTGTACACGTACCTGAAGAAGAGTTTTCCCGCCATCTTCCGTCGGTTCCCGCCATTTTCAGCAGTCTCCCGCCATTTTTCGTCGGTTCCCGCCATCTTCAGCCATTTTCCCGCCATCGGACGCCATCTTCAGGACGCCGCGCGGGAAGAAGAGGGGTGTAGACGTCCAAACCGCGCGAGACCCGAAGCTCCGCCTCATGCACCGACGCTGCGCAAGGTCCTGGAAGGGAGAGGGAGCGACGCTGACGTCACCAGGACGCGACGCAAGGTCCTCGTCCGGAGCAGCACCAGCGGAGCTGCGGCCTACAGAAGAGGATCGTCGGAAGGTAGGCCATGCTTAACTAGGGGGGAGGAAGATGTCGGACGCGGAGGGACCTTCTACCACCAGCGCCGCTGCAGCAGCGGTGATGCCATTTTCCCTGCCTTACATCCCTGGAGCGGCCTGGCTGCCCAAGTATTCAGGGGAGCCCCATGCCCTAACTGACTTTAAGGAAAGGCTGTACAGTTTGTTCCAAGTTTACCCCCTGACAGAGGAACAGAGGATTAGCATACTGACAGGGCAGTTAACTGGCGCAGCCCAGCGGGAGGTAAAGTCATGGCCCGCTGAGGAGAAAAGGACCGTAAAGGACATTCTGGCCCGGCTGCGGGGTACCTTTGATACCCGTACCTCCGCTGAAATTAAAATGCGGTTCTATGGATGTAAGCAGCGGGCACAGGACAGCATCAGAGACTATGATCTAAATTTGCAGGAAGCCTTGAGAGCCATCAAACAAGCTGACCCTGGCAGCGTGCAAGATACAGATAGGCTATTAACAGAACAGTTCATAGAAGGTCTGCCGCCCACAGGACCCAGCTGCGCCTCATGTTTTTTCAGAACCCTGATCTGACCTTTGCCCAATTCAAGGACAGGGCCATAAGGGTGCTCCGCGAACCCGCAACAAGTGGCGGTATAAACCCCCGGCGCCCTGCTCTCACCTATCACCAGGAGACAGCGCCCTCCTCTATGGACTCCGTGGGGGCTGACGCACAGGCCCTGAACCAAGCCCCGTCGAAAGATCTGCACCACCAAGTCCAGGAGTTGACCAGGAGCATCGCGGCGTTGACCAGGACCGTCCAGGCGTTGCAAGTGGACCAGTCAAGACCCATCGAGTTGGCCTCAAGTCCGGAGGATGTCCCGTGGCGTCGACAGAGGAGGATCCTGTCATTCCGAGGGAGGCCCACAGACCGCTACGCAGAGGATGGACAGCCTATTTGCCGTCGATGCAACCAGCCCGGACACATCTCCAGGTACTGTAATTTAAACGGGTCCAACCTGGGGCAGAGGGCCAAACCCCAGGCATGAGATCACCAGGCCCTTATAATTGGCATGATAAGTATGTTGGGGGACGCCGGGTTTTACCCGTGGTGCTGAACGGCATCCCCATGAGCGCCTTCCTGGATATCGGGTCGCAAGTAACTACTATTCCTTATGTACTTTTTAAGCAGTATTGGACTGATGCTGATATAACACGGTATCCAGACAGTGACTTGAGCATCATCGCCAGTAATGGCTTGTCTGTGCCGCAGATGGGGTTCAAGGAGATGACCATTAAAATTGGTAAAGTTGAACTGCCGGCACAGGGAGTGATTATTGTGGACATTGACCGTCGTGAGTCACCCTAAAATAACTGTGGGTACTAACGTGATTAAAAATTGTCTTTCAGAGGTAATTGTAATTCTACAACAGGTGGCGGTGAATGCTAGTTCCAGCCAACAGAGAGTCCTCAACAAGGAGATAAAAGCCCTGATGAGACGGCAGCAGGTAGAACTGTCAGGTGGTGAGATAGGTAGCGTAAGACTGAGTGACCCATTCCCCATTTCCATGCCTCCCAAAAGTGAAATGATGATCTGGTGTTGGACTGCAATCGGGTTGAGAGGTAGAGACTACCAAGCCATGGTAGAACCTGTGTACTCAGACAGCAGGCCCACCATTTTGACAGCCCGGGGGGGTGGTTGATGTCCGTCATGGGAGGGTGCCCGTTCGCATTCTCAACATTGGGGAGAGGGAGGTACACTTACCCAGGTACGCTACACTTACCAAACTGTTTGCTATCAGGGCCGTGGAGCCTTTGCCTCCATCTCCACAGGCGGAGGGTAATGGCTCCCAGAAACAAAAGGAGGACTGGTGCCAGAAACTCCATGTGGGTGCTGACTCCACTCCCCTGCACCAAAAACAAGGAGTCTACCGGGTGGTTCAGGAGTACGAGAGAATTTTTAGTAAGCACCCGCTAGACTTCGGCCGAGTAAAGGGAGTGGAACACCATATCCCCACGGGGAGCCACCCACCAATAAAGGAGAGGCACAGACCTGTACCTCCTGCACATTATCAGAATGCAAAGTGCATGCTAAGAGAAATGAAAGAAGCTGGGGTCATTAGAGATAGCTGTAGCCCCTGGGCAGCCCCCTTGGTTCTGGTAAAAAAGAAAGACGGCACCACGAGAATGTGTGTGGACTATAGACAAATCAACCGTATCACCCACAAAGATGCATATCCGCTGCCTAGAATAGAGGAGTCTTTAGCCGCACTAAAATCAGCTAACTTCTTTTCTACTTTGGACCTTACTAGCGGGTACTGGCAGGTTCCTGTGGCAGAGGCTGACAAGGAGAAGACCGCCTTCACCACCCCGATTGGACTGAGCGAGTTCAACTGTATGCCCTTCGGGCTCTGCAAAGCACCAGGGACCTTCCAGAGGCTGATGGAATGCTGTCTAGGGCACCGAAACTTCGAGACGGTCCTACTTTACCTGGACGACGTGATCGTCTATTCGAAGACCTACGAGGGCCATCTAAAACACCTGGCAGAGGTGTTCGAAGCCCTGGCAGGTTATGGCCTGAAGGTGAAACCATCAAAGTGTCACCTGCTGAAACCGAAGGTCCAGTACCTAGGGCACGTGGTAAGTGCAGAAGGAGTAGCCCCCGACCCTGACAAGGTCACAGTAATCAAGAGCTGGCCAAGCCCCTCAAACATCAAAGAAGTGAGGCAATTTCTCGGGTTGGTAGGCTACTACCAAAGGTTCATCCCCGGGTTCACTAAGATGGCAGCCCATATGCAGGACCTCCTGATAGGACAGTCTAAGTCCAGAAGCCAAAAGCCACCCTTCAAGTGGGACAAGCCGGAAGAGGAGTCCTTCCGCCAGTTGAAGATGGCCCTCACAGGGGATGAGATCCTGGCCTACCCCGATTATGGCCAGCCTTTTATTCTCCACACAGACGCCAGTAATGTGGGGCTGGGAGCTGTACTGTCGCAAAACCAACAGGGCAAATAAAGGGTGATCGCGTATGCCAGCCGGAAGCTGAGGCCCACTGAAAGGAACCCGGAGAATTACAGCTCCTTCAAGCTAGAATTCTTGGCAGTGGTGTAGGCCATCACAGAAAGGTTTAAGCATTACCTGGCCTCCGCAAAGTTCACCGTGTACACGGACAACAACCCGTTGACACACCTGGACAATGCAAGACTAGGTGCCCTAGAACAGCGGTGGATGGCGCGACTCTCGAATTATGACTTCGTGATCAAGTACCGGGCAGGCAAAACCAATGCCAATGCTGACGCCCTATCGAGAATGCCTCACTTACCTGAAGGTGACGAAGACCCAGAAGAACTGGAGGAGGTAGAACTCCCGGCGTTTCACCGGTATGGAACCGCTCAATACTCCCACCGCGTGAGGGAGGAAGATTTAACAACCGTTATGATCAATCCCCTACCTCACCACAGCTGGGCCGAGACCCAAGATAGTGATCCTGCGATCCGCCTGGTGAAAGATCTGCTGACCCAGGAAGACACCCGCTTAGATCCGGATGCTCCAGAGGAAGCCAAGCAGCTATGGAAAGAGAAGAGCAAGCTGTTCCTCTATGAAGGCAAGCTGTGCAGAAGACTTGTCAACGACCGGACACACGAGCTGACCTGGCAAGTCATGGTCCCAAGGCGGGATGCAGCTATGGTCCTGGGGGCTTACCATGACAGAGCGGGGCACTTCGGTTGGAAGAAACTGGAGTTCCTGCTAAGAGGACGGTTCTTTTCGGTCGGCATGAGAGGGGCTGTAGAGAAGTGGTGCAGGGACTGTGGCCCTTGTAACTTAAGGAGAAAAGACCGCACCAGCAAGAAGACACCCTTGAAGCCCATCGTCACCCTGCAGCCTCTTGAGCTGGTAGCTCCGGACCACGTCAAATTGGCTCCAAGCCGGTCAGGATACGTCTACGCCCTGACAATCGTGGACCACTATTCCCGTTTTCTAGTGGTAGTCCCGGTAAAAGACTTGACAGCCCAAATGGCGTCCAGAGCCTTCCAGCAATACTTCTGCCGTCCATACGGGTATCCGGAACAGGTCCTGACGGACCAGGGTCCAGCGTTCGAAGCTGAAATCTTCCAAGAGTTCTGCAACCTCTATGGCTGTAAGAAGATTCGTACAATGCCTTACCACCCACAAACCAACGGGATGTGTGAGAAAATGAACAATATAGTCAATTGATCTCCTGAAGACGTTGCCCCTGGAGGAACGCAGCCTGTGGCCAGAAAAACTGCTGGACCTAATAGACTTATACAACCATATCCCGGTGAATGCTACAAACTGCACCCCGGCTTACCTGATGCGAGCCAGACCAGGTAAGCTGCCCATGGACCTGCAGATGGGAGTCCTAACACCTGAGGACACCTACTCGGATGCGGACTGGGATACAGAAAGGCAACTGCAGTACAAGAAGGTACAGGAGAGTGTGGAGAAGAGCCTGGCCCAGGTGAGAGAAAGGCAAGAAAGACTCTTCAACCAACAAGCCGCTGCTGGTCCCCTAGAACCTGGTGAGCAGGTCCTGAAGCGAAAGAGAAGGCTACATAAGTTGGATGACCAGTGGGAAAGGGAAACCTACACCGTACTGCAGTCTGATCACGACAACTCGAAGGTGTGCGTGATCACCAAGGATGGAGGAGAAACCACTAGTACCGTCTCCAGAGACCACCTAAAAAGGTGCCCCGAGCAACTCCGTAGTGCAGAAGAGGATCAAAGTGACCTTGAACCCGCAGAGGACAAGGAAGAAATGATCAGCACCGTTCTTGGAGAGTTCCCTCAGTCCTGGACTCGAATAAACGATGCCATAGTGGTACCAGCAACAACCTGCACCAGAGCCGGAAGGTGAAGAAGAGCAAGAAGTTCCAGAGGCAGAAGAGCCGGTACCAGCAGCCCAGGAGAATCAATCCTCTGCTGACAGTGAGCCTGCCATGCCTGCGGTAAGCCAGAGGACCCGCAGACAGCTGCCTGCCCTGCCTGTAAGTCTAGCCAGTGACTGTACCCTAAATGGTAGTGAAGAAAACCAGGTCGGTCCACCACCAGACAGTGGGTTACGCAGGTCAACCAGGAGCACAAAGGGGCAGATACCCGCTCGCTGGAGATTATAGGGTGCACTAAAACTGTAAATAACCCTGTTGCCAAGTGTTGAAATGTTTGCAAAGTTACATGCATGATTAGTAATTGTGTATTTCAGTTTCTTACAGTTACCGTACGGACTTAAAGCTTATGGACTTTTAATAACCGGGACTTTGTATGGACTGCGTTCGGAGCCTGACCAAGGAATGAACTAAGAGTGTAAAGGACTTGGGGCTAGGACAGACCCCCACCTGGTTAAGGCTCCCCGTTGTGTTGGTGAAATGGACACCCGGTCACAGACCACACTGTGACCTTAAGAACTCAACCTGTGCGTCGTTTGTCTATTAATGTTTTATGGTCATGCATATTATCTTTGTTTATTGTTTAGTCCCGGAGTATTAATTTTACTAGGGGGGAATGTGTCACCCTGGCCTGGATGCCACAAATATAATAAAGCTGTGTCTGAGAGCAAGGGGGAGGTCCGCTAGTCAAGGACCATTAGCATGCAGCACCTCCTGTCCCAGACCAGTAGGGGGAGCAGGCAGCCCCTATAAAAGCTGGAGCTGGGGGCAGGGTTAGGGAGAACTGGACAACCTGTCTCTGGATTGAGAGGTGTCCCAGAGCAGGGACAGACAGTTGTGTTGCAGCCTAAGAGGACGTGTGGCAGTAGGAGAGCCACGAGCCAGGGACAAGAGGCGAAGTGAGCCTGTCCTGGCAGACAAAGAAACTAATCTACCAGACTTTGGTGTCTGAGGCTGGGAGGATTCCAAGTCCTACAGCAGATAAGCAGTCTGCAGGGGACTGTATGTTCCTTGGCCTAAGAAGCCCGGAGGCTCTGCCACAGCAGAAGGGACCAGCAAAGCCGTACCAAGCCGGGAGTAGAAAGGGACCCAAGTTGCAAGCCATACGGGCGAGAGGACACGGTGAGCTCGGGAACGTGGGCTGTTACACTACAAGGAGGGAAATAGCCAGAAGGAGCACAGAGAGCACAGTAGGCCTACACCCTCACCCTGACCAGGGTCAGCTTCCCACTTGTTCTCAGACATCCAGGCCCCCTCCTAGCCGGGCCTGTTTCTGGGTCATTTTACCTGTTCTAATAAAGACCCTGAACTGTTTAAGAGGCCTCCGTTTACTGGCTATCACGGTCAGAATCATCCCCTCCATCATCCATTATATATACTGCCCTGGGGCCATACTCCTCCCGTGGGGAGTTGAACTATTCAGTGCTGCACATTTATATCAGCCGCAGGAGTCTGCACTGTAGCGGCGGTTAGCCCTGACTGCAATCCACGGGTAGCGTAGTCGGACATTACCTACAGCACATCGTAGACTACAACTGGTCTGACCACCCTGACCCACGGGACCGGGTCGCCACTACTACTCCCAGCATTGCCCTGAAGCCCGGTCCCGAGTGCCCCACAGCCCAGGGGGCGAGTCAGATACACATGTAAAATCACACACAGCATATTCTCATGTATCAGGAAGGTGTTATCACACCCCGGCTGGTCTAGAACTTATTCCTAGACTAACGATTATCAGTAATTAATATAAATATTAATTACCTGTTATGTAATTTTTCTAATTCTCTTCTTTGAGTCCACAAGGAGAAATTTCTCGTTCCACCATCTCACGGGGCGTCAGTCACCTGAAAATAGACAAAAGTATGATAATATGTTCCTGGTACATGCTATACACACCAAAAAGTATAACACACTGGGGCCAAAATGACTTATCTCAGGGATAATGGCTGTGGTCTGTCCATTCACAGTGTAATGTAAATGCTGAGGTCAATCTCTTTTAATCACTGCATTGATTGTTACACCGCTGATATCAAGTCTATTCTATGAAACATGAGCGGGGATTCCTTACTTCAGAAGACAGGATAAGGAGAAAAAATGTTTGTTATCTCTGTACCTGAGATATAGTTGTGTTATACTTGGAGTTGTATATAGAAGATACACATGTAAAATCACTAACATGAATGATATTAAATTGTGTTCAACTTATGTGGTTTACTTTATGAAAACTTTTCATATCTTTTAACACAACTTTCTAATTATCTTAAGATAGAAGCCCGTTGTAATGGTTTTTCTTAGCTTTCTATATTTTGGAGATAATCTTTGATGTTGCAATAAAACTCTTCAAAAATTCATACATTTATACTGATATCTCTTATAATGGTTGTCCATTTGAGGAATGTGATAGGGCATGCCTAACCTGGGTGTTGGAAATCCATTCCCCATCCGTTAGATTGAAATGAAATATATATCCAAAAACGGAATTAATTTTCTGTTTTAAAATGTCAGTCAAATAGGTCATCACCATATTTCTCCAGGTGTCCAATTCTCCCAATATCATTAACTCTGGTGAAAGGGAATTTTACCAAATAGGTGTAAAGGGTAAGATACCCTCAGGTCCTAGTAATCTTTCTTGTACAGTTTGCATCAGCGGACATGCTGGTTACAATTTCCGATCATTCATGTTTGGAATACCAGATTCCAAAATGAATAACAAATAAGTGTATTTCTCTCAGCACATCCTGTCCCCAAAATTCATTAAAGCTATAAATATCTAACTTTATTAAATTTTGAAGTTGACATGGAAAGTACCACTTTACAGTGGACTACCCCAACCATCTTAAATCTCCGCAAAAATTAAGTACTCCTGCTTAAGCTGAATATATTTCGCATCATAATATGCCAAATTAAACTTGGTCCCATTCTGAAAAAAATATGTCGTTTTACAGCTAAGTTGATGGGAAAATAATTCCTTGATATGAGGCAACACTTTTTTTGTAAATGGTGTTCTTGTGCAAATTATTACATATTACTATCAATATGAAGGCTAATATGTGAACAGTTAGAAAAAATCCCCCCTTCCCATTTTCTGCTACTAAAATCCGAGTCTAATAGGGATTACATGCCCCCTAGAGAGCTGGACAGCCTGCGCTCTGAAGTGAATCAGCTAAATAAAACCCTGGCCACTGTCCTGAGCACCCTGCAGCTACAGGAGGAGCCCGAGCCGGAAGGAAGGATCCTACTCGCCGACAGCCCTGATGAGGATGACCCCTGGATGAGGAGAAGAAGGAGGACAACACCACTCCGTAGAAGGACAATGCCACCCCGGAGGAGGACAACGCCACCCCGTGGGAGGACCACAGACCAACGTCGCCCTCCAGGAGACTTCATCTGCTACAGTTGCCACAAGGCAGGCCACACAGCGCAGAACTGTCCTTTAAACGAGCAAATCCTGGGGCAGAGGGCCGAAACCCAGGAGTAAATCAACCAGGCCCATCAAGCTGGTACCACCGGTTCGTAGGAGGAAGGCCTTTCCTGTCCATCGTGCTGGACGGCATTGCTACACCTGCGTTACTGGACACCGGCTCACAGGTAACCATCATACCTGATGTCCTCTACAAATGGTACAGGTCCGTAGATGAACTCAGCGCGCCAGCCCCGAACCTCTCTGTGTATGCCTCTAACGGCCTTCCTCTTAACCTAGAAGGGGTTAAGGACGTGACAGTGAAGGTGGGGAGAGTGGAGCTAAAGGACCAAGGACTAATTGTCATAGAATCTAACCCTGGTGATACAGACTTGTATATGATACTTGGTACAAATACTGTTGGTAACTGTTTGGGAGAAGTGTTGTTTTTGCTCCAACAGATTGCTGACAGTGCCAAACCAGGGCAGAGGAAGGTGCTCCAGAGAGAGATTCGAGCCCTCCTGTTCCAGCAACAGGTAAAGCTAACAGGTGGTGAGATTGGTAATGTACGGGTGACAGACCCGATACCCATTGTGATTCCCCCAATGAGTGAGATGCTGATTTGGTGTAGGGCAGCAATAGGTCTCAAGGGACAGTACTACCAGGCAGCAGTGGAGCCCATTAGCTCAGAGCACAGACCTACACTCTTAACTGCTAGAGGGGTAGTTGATGTACGCAAAGGGAGGGTACGCATACGTCTCCTAAATTGTGGGGAGGAGGAAGTTAAATTACCAAGATACGCCTCGGTTGCCAGGTTGTGTACTGTGAATGATTATGCCATACACCCAGTGGAATCCTTGACCTCATCAGACACAGTGGAGGGTAATGACTCAGAAACCCAGTTGGAGGATTGGTGTCAACAGCTCCATGTTGGGACTGACGCCACTCCTGTCCATCAAAAAGAAGGAGTACACAGGGTGGTCCAGAAATACGAACAGGTATTCAGCAAACACCCACTTGATTTTGGGAGGATTAAAGGGATACAACACCATATACCCACAGGTGACCATCCACCCATCAAAGAACGTTACAGGCCCATATCACCAGTACACTACCAGAAAGCGAAGGAAACGTTGCATGACATGAAGAAAGCAGGGGTAATAAGAGATAGCTGTAGTTCCTGGGCAGCTCCCGTGGTCCTGGTCAGGAAAAAGGATGGAAGCATGAGGATGTGTGCATAACACATAAAGATGCATACCCTGTGCCCCGTATAGAGGAATCCCTGGCTGCATTAAAGTCTGCAAATTACTTCTCTACCCTTGACCTCACTAGTGGGTACTGGCAAGTAGCAGTTGCTGAGGAGGACCGGGAGAAGACGGCCTTCACTACCCAGATGGGACTCTGTGAGTTCAACAGTATGCCGTTCGGATTCTGCAACGCCCCTGGAACGTTCCAGAGATTGATGGAGTGCTGTTTGGGATACCGTAACTTCGAGACAGTGCTGCTATACCTGGATGAGGTGATAGTGTACTCCAAGACGTATGAGGACCATTTAAAGCACCTGGCGGAGGTATTTGAAGCATTGTCCCGGTATAGGATGAAATTGAAGCCACCTGCTCAAACGGAAGGTTCAGTACCTGTGGCACATCGTCAGTCCAGAAGGAGTAGCACCAGACCCGGAGAAGGTCACTGCCATCCAGAAATGGCCGGAACCAAAGAATCTCAAGGAGGTACGTCAGTTCCTTGGACTGGTCGGGTATTACCGGAGATTTGTAAAGGACTACACCAAGAAGGCAGCGCCTTTGCAAGATCTCCTGGAAGGACAGTCCCACAGAGGCAACCCCCCCCCCTTCCAGTGGGGTAAAGAGCAGGCTGAGTCCTTTGCAGTGATGAAAGAGATCCTGACTGGCGAAGAAATCCTGGCCTACCCTGACTACAGCCAACCATTCCTGCTGTACACTGATGCCAGCAACGAGGGACTAGGAGCTGTGTTAAGCCAGAAGCAGTATGGCAAAGAGAAGGTGATTGCCTATGCCAGCAGGAAGCTTCGTCCTACCGAGAGGAATCTGGAAAACTATAGCTCTTTCAAGTTGGAGCTCCTGGCCTTGGTCTCGGCCATCACTGAACGATTCAAGCACTACCTGGCCTCCACTAAGTTCACGGCCTATACTGACAACAACCCCTTGACACATCTAGAGACAGCCAAGTTGGGAGCCATGGAACAGCGTTGGATGGCCCGACTGTCAAACTATCAGTTCACCATCAAGTACCGGGCAGGCCACAAGAACGCCAACGACGATGCCCTATCCAGAATGCTTCACCAATCGGACACTGAAGAAGAAGTGGATGACCTGGAGGAGATTGAGCTACCTGCCTTCCATAGAAATGGGATGGTCCACGAGCAGCGTACCTCCAGGAGGTATCGTGGTAAGACACTAAACCCTTTACCTCATCACAGTTGGAAGGAGACCCAGGACAGCGACCCGGTTGTCAGCCGTATCAAAGAACTGATAACCCAGGAAGGTTATTCCCTGGAGAAGGACGCTTCTCCACAAGCCAAGCAACTGTGGAATGAGAGAAGCTGGCTGTTCATCTATAGAGAGAAGCTGTGCAGTAGATATCTTAACCCTTGGACCCATGAGATGGTATGGCAGATCGTAGTGCCGAGGACAGACATCCAGATGGTGATGGAGGCCTACCACGATCAAGCAGGGCACTTTGGCTGGAAGAAGCAGGAAACTCTCCTGAAGAGTCGATTTTATTGGGTTGGAATGCGGAGCTCCATAGAGAGGTGGTGCCGGGATTATGGACCCTGTAGCTTCATAAGAAAAGACTACAGCAGCCAGAAAGCACCCTTGCAGTCCATCAAGACAACCCAGCCCCTGAAGATCGTCGCCCTGGATCACGTCAAGCTGTCACCCAGCAGGTCGGGCTACTCTTATGCACTGACCATGGTGGATCACTACTCCCGGTTCCTGGTGGTAGCCCCCATCAAGGATCTGACGGCAGAAACTGCGGCAAGGACGTTTCAAGCATACTTCTGCAGGCCCCATGGATATCCGGATAAGGTGCTGACGGATCAAGGCCCTGCCTTTGAAGCCAAGCTGTTCAAAGAGTTTCACCATCTGTACGGGTGTAAGAAGATTCGGACTACGCCGTGCCACCCTCAAACTAACGGTCTATGTGAAAAGATGAACAATATCGTCATAGACCTGCTGAAGACCTTACCTCTAGAAGAAAGGAATCAGTGGCCAGACAAACTACCTGACCTTGTAGATCTGTACAATCACATACCTGTGAGTTCCACCAATTGTACTCCAGCGTACCTCATGAGATCAAGACCCAGAAAGCTGCCCATGGACCTGGAGCTTGGAGTGGTAGAGCCGGAAGCAGACATGTCCACTGAAGACTGGGATATGACCAGACAGGAGCAGTACAAGAGAGTACAGGCCTGTGTCGAAGACAGTCTAAATAGGATGAGAGATAAGCAGGAAGCACAGTACAACGAGAGTGCAGCCGCAGAGCCCTTAACACCTGGAGAAGTTGTGCTGAAGCGAAAGAGAAGAAACCACAAGCTTGACGACCAGTGGGAGAGATAGCCTTACACTGTGTTGGATTCCAGGTTCCATAATAGAAAAACCTGTCTAATCAGTAAAGATGGAGGTAAGACAGTTGCAGCAGTCTCAAGACACCACTTGAAGTTGTGCCCAGGTCTATTGAAGCCACAGGAAGAAGTACCTCTTATAGTGACTGAAGAGCCCAAAGAAGATGTACTCCATACTGTCTTAGGAGATTTCCCGGCAGATTGGCCTCAACTGGATGGAGCCGTAATAATACCTGTGATGCACTTCTACCAGCAGCCAGAAGACTCTCCACTGCAAGTAAGAGCTGTAAGTGCCCCAGAAGAGCCTGCTCAGGAAGAATCCCTGGAAGAAGGATCAGCGGTAGAAGCAGAGCCAGTAGGCCCAGTAACCAGTGTACTTGCCAGTCCCATCGAGAGGTTAAGACAGTTTTACAATTTGTCCACACCTAGATCTGACAGGGAAGAAGACAGTGCAAACACAAACATCAACAACACCCCAGTACTACGTAGGTTAACACGCAGCACAAAAGGCCAGGTCCCTGCCAGGTGTAGGGAATAAGAATGAAGTGCCTACCATGTAAATAGTTACCCAGTTGGGTATTGCCTGTAACGGGTCTGGGAGGCGGAACCTCTGAGCTACTAAACAAGGGGGTGGTCCTTGTAAGGGAGCGGGTGGCGACCAGGCAGGCAGTCACAGCAGGTGACCGGGACAGTCTCTAGAAGAACGGGCAGGAGGTCACGGCAAGTGACCGGGGCAGTCTCTGGATGAACGGGCAGATGGTCACGGCAAGTGACCGGGGCAGTCTCTGGGTGAACGGGCAGATGGTCACGGCAAGTGACCGGGGCAGTCTCTGGGTAAAGGGTTGGTACGACCTGTGGCGGCTGATGGTAGACGTGAGCTCCCAGGTGAGCAGGCGAGAGTCTCTGGATAAACGGGTGGTCACAGCATGTGACGGCGGAGCCTCCAGGAAGACCAACAGACAGGCGGCAGATGAGCGCTCCCAGGTGAGCGGGCAGAAGTCTCTGGACAGGCGGGTGGTCACAGCACGTGACGGCAGAGCCTCCAGGTAGGCTAGCAGACAGGCAGCAGATGAGCGCTCCCAGGTGAGCGGGCAGGAGTCACTGGACAGGCAGGTGGTCACAGCACGTGACGGCAGAGCCTCCAGGTAGGCTAGCAGGCAGGTAGCAGATGTGCGCTCCCAGGTGAGCGGGCAAGCTGGTCCATAGACAGACTGACAAGAGTTGGAAGGCAGACCGTCGGATCTCAGGCAAGCAGGCAGGTAGTTGATGTGCGCTCCCAGGTGAGCGGGCAAGCTGGTCCTTAGACAGACTGACAGGAGTAGTAAGGCAGACCGTCGGACCTCAGGCTAGCAGGCAGGTAGCAGAATATCAGGCAGGAATAAGACAGCAAGCTGGCAGGAATCTGGCAGGTAACTGGCAACGGGACCTGAGGGCTGAAGCAGAGTAGTGAACAGTGCAACAACATTGCTCGGGCACATCCATTTTGGAGGAGGTGCCTTATATATGGTGAAGTCCTCCGGCCATTGGCCGGGGACTCCTTAGGACGGCGCGCGCGGCCCCTTTAAGAGGGAGGGAGAGTGCGCGCGCGAGCCCTAAGCACAGTGGCCGGGAAGGAGCGCGCGCTGCCAGCAGAGCGGGAGGAGGATGCCGGGCACGGAGCAGAGAGGTGAGGGGAACAGCGTCCCTGCCTAGCAGAGGGCAGGGACGCCGGCGCTACATTGCCTACTGTATTGTTTATATTTAATTTCTGTTTGCATAATATGTGTTTATTTAGTTACCCGTCAGGGTATAAAGACTTGTAGGCTGAGGACTGTGAGCAGCCCAAAAACTGTTCTTGTACATAGTTGCACTCCCTGGAGTGCCCCTTAAGTGACCACGGAACAAAAACCAGTTTGGCGTGGCGGAGGACGTGGTCCAGCAACGGGATCACCTATGCCCTGTAGCCACGCCAAGGGTCTACGTTGAGGGTTTTCAGGTGGGTTCCTCATGTTCCTTCATCGGTGAAATGTACACCAGGTTACGGGACTTACTGTAACTGAATTAATGTTATTATAATTGTTATTATTGTTATTTGTTAACCTGTTACAAAACGCTTCAGTCCAGGAGTACTGAATTGTACAAGGGGGGAATGGGGCGCCCTGCAGCGCACAGGTGCCACAGAACCCAGTAGGGTGCATGGATGGACTTCTCCACAAGAGGCCCTCATTACATTCACACACCTCCACCCTACCACCTCAGACCAGCAGAGGGAGCCCGTTAGGGATATATATAGGGAGGGTGGAGCTAGGCGGCTCAGTTTTTAGCTGAGTGTTGAGTCGGAAGTGAAAAGTCAGTGGTTAGTTCAGAGAGTGCGCTGGCACTTAGACCAGCGAAGACGCAGCTTATCTGCTGCTGCCGTAGTGAGGGCCCTGAGTGTGGCCGACGGCAAGGAGGAAGGGAGAGAGGAGTTGAGGGGGCAGAGGAGCGTACTAGGCTCACCCCGAAATATACACAGGACACCGGGTCCGCGCCTACAGGGACCCTTTACACCCAGTAGGGACCACCGGATATCTGGAGGACTACAAGTCCCAGGTCGACCAACGCTGACTACTGTACCAGGGCTAGGAGTCACGGAGGCTCCAACCTCTCTGTGTATGCCTCTAACGGCCTTCCTCTTAACCTAGAAGGGGTTAAGGACGTGACAGTGAAGGTGGGGAGAGTGGAGCTAAAGGATCAAGGACTAATTGTCATAGAATCTAACCCTGGTGATACAGACTTGTATATGATACTTGGTACAAATATTGTTGGTAACTGTTTGGGAGAAGTGTTGTTTTTGCTCCAACAGATTGCTGACAGTGCCAAACCAGGGCAGAGGAAGGTGCTCCAGAGAGAGATTCGAGCCCTCCTGTTCCAGCAACAGGTAAAGCTAACAGGTGGTGAGATTGGTAATGTACGGGTGACAGACCCGATACCCATTGTGATTCCCCCAATGAGTGAGATGCTGATTTGGTGTAGGGCAGCAATAGGTCTCAAGGGACAGTACTACCAGGCAGCAGTGGAGCCCATTAGCTCAGAGCACAGACCTACACTCTTAACTGCTAGAGGAGTAGTTGATGTACGCAATGGGAGGGTACGCATACGTCTCCTAAATTGTGGGGAGGAGGAAGTTAAATTACCAAGATACGCCTCGGTTGCCAGGTTGTGTACTGTGAATGATTATGCCATACACCCAGTGGAATCCTTGACCTCATCAGACACAGTGGAGAGTAATGACTCAGAAACCCAGTTGGAGGATTGGTGTCAACAGCTCCATGTTGGGACTGACGCCACTCCTGTCCATCAAAAACAAGGAGTACACAGGGTGGTCCAGAAATACGAACAGGTATTCAGCAAACACCCACTTGATTTTGGGAGGATTAAAGGGATACAACACCATATACCCACAGGTGACCATCCACCCATCAAAGAACGTTACAGGCCCATATCACCAGTACACTACCAGAAAGCGAAGGAAACGTTGCATGACATGAAGAAAGCAGGGGTAATAAGAGATAGCTGTAGTTCCTGGGCAGCTCCCGTGGTCCTGGTCAGGAAAAAGGATGGAAGCATGAGGATGTGTGCATAACACATAAAGATGCATACCCTGTGCCCCGTATAGAGGAATCCCTGGCTGCATTAAAGTCTGCAAATTACTTCTCTACCCTTGACCTCACTAGTGGGTACTGGCAAATAGCAGTTGCTGAGGAGGACCGGGAGAAGACGGCCTTCACTACCCAGATGGGACTCTGTGAGTTCAACAGTATGCCGTTCGGATTCTGCAACGCCCCTGGAACGTTCCAGAGATTGATGGAGTGCTGTTTGGGACACCGTAACTTCGAGACAGTGCTGCTATACCTGGATGAGGTGATAGTGTACTCCAAGACGTATGAGGACCATTTAAAGCACCTGGCGGAGGTATTTGAAGCATTGTCCCGGTATAGGATGAAATTGAAGCCACCTGCTCAAACGGAAGGTTCAGTACCTGTGGCACATCGTCAGTCCAGAAGGAGTAGCACCAGACCCGGAGAAGGTCACTGCCATCCAGAAATGGCCGGAACCAAAGAATCTCAAGGAGGTACGTCAGTTCCTGGGACTGGTCGGGTATTACCGGAGATTTGTAAAGGACTACACCAAGAAGGCAGCGCCTTTGCAAGATCTCCTGGAAGGACAGTCCCACAGAGGCAAACCCCCCCCCCTTCCAGTTGGGTAAAGAGCAGGCTGAGTCCTTTGCAGTGATGAAAGAGATCCTGACTGGCGAAGAAATCCTGGCCTACCCTGACTACAGCCAACCATTCCTGCTGTACACTGATGCCAGCAACGAGGGACTAGGAGCTGTGTCAAGCCAGAAGCAGTATGGCAAAGAGAAGGTGATTGCCTATGCCAGCAGGAAGCTTCGTCCTACCGAGAGGAATCCGGAAAACTATAGCTCTTTCAAGTTGGAGCTCCTGGCCTTGGTCTCGGCCATCACTGAACGATTCAAGCACTACCTGGCCTCCACTAAGTTCACGGCCTATACTGACAACAACCCCTTGACACATCTAGAGACAGCCAAGTTGGGAGCCATGGAACAGCGTTGGATAGCCCGACTGTCAAACTATCAGTTCACCATCAAGTACCGGGCAGGCCACAAGAACGCCAACGACGATGCCCTATCCAGAATGCTTCACCAATCGGACACTGAAGAAGAAGTGGATGACCTGGAGGAGATTGAGCTACCTGCCTTCCATAGAAATGGGATGGTCCACGAGCAGCGTACCTCCAGGAGGTATCGTGGTAAGACACTAAACCCTTTACCTCATCACAGTTGGAAGGAGACCCAGGACAGCGACCCGGTTGTCAGCTGTATCAAAGAACGGATAACCCAGGAAGGTTCTTCCCTGGAGAAGGACGCTTCTCCACAAGCCAAGCAACTGTGGAATGAGAGAAGCTGGCTGTTCATCTATAGAGAGAAGCTGTGCAGTAGATATCTTAACCCTTGGACCCATGAGATGGTATGGCAGATCCATAGTGCCGAGGACAGACATCCAGATGGTGATGGAGGCCTACCACGATCAAGCTGGGCAATTTGGCTGGAAGAAGCAGGAAACTCTCCTGAAGAGTCGATTTTATTGGGTTGGAATGCGGAGCTCCATAGAGAGGTGGTGCCGGGATTATGGACCCTGTAGCCTCATAAGAAAAGACTACAGCAGCCAGAAAGCACCCTTGCAGTCCATCAAGACAACCCAGCCCCTGAAGATCGTCGCCCTGGATCACGTCAAGCTGTCACCCAGCAGGTCGGGCTACTCTTATGCACTGACCATGGTGGATCACTACTCCCGGTTCCTGGTGGTAGCCCCCGTCAAGGATCTGACGGCAGAAACTGCGGCAAGGACGTTTCAAGCATACTTCTGCAGGCCCCATGGATATCCGGATAAGGTGCTGACGGATCAAGGCCCTGCCTTTGAAGCCAAGCTGTTCAAAGAGTTTCACCATCTGTACGGGTGTAAGAAGATTCGGACTACGCCGTACCACCCTCAAACTAACGGTCTATGTGAAAAGATGAACAATATCACCATAGACCTGCTGAAGACCTTACCTCTAGAAGAAAGGAATCAGTGGCCAGACAAACTACCTGACCTGGTAGATCTGTACAATCACATACCTGTGAGTTCCACCAATTGTACTCCAGCGTACCTCATGAGATCAAGACCCAGAAAGCTGCCCATGGACCTGGAGCTTGGAGTGGTAGAGCCGGAAGCAGACATGTCCACTGAAGACTGGGATATGACCAGACAGGAGCAGTACAAGAGAGTACAGGCCTGTGTCGAAGACAGTCTAAATAGGATGAGAGATAAGCAGGAAGCACAGTACAACGAGAGTGCACCCGCAGAACCCTTAACACCTGGAGAAGTTGTGCTGAAGCGAAAGAGAAGAAACCACAAGCTTGACGACCAGTGGGAAAGAGAGCCTTACACTGTGTTGGATTCCAGGTTCCATAATAGAAAAACCTGTCTAATCAGTAAAGATGGAGGTAAGACAGTTGCATCAGTCTCAAGACACCACTTGAAGTTGTGCCCAGGTCTATTGAAGCCACAGGAAGAAGTACCTCTTATAGTGACTGAAGAGCCCAAAGAAGATGTACTCCATACTGTCTTAGGAGATTTCCCGGCAGATTGGCCTCAACTGGATGGAGCCGTAATAATACCTGTGATGCACTTCTACCAGCAGCCAGAAGACTCTCCACTGCAAGTAAGAGCTGTAAGTGCCCCAGAAGAGCCTGCTCAGGAAGAATCCCTGGAAGAAGGATCAGCGGTAGAAGCAGAGCCAGTAGGCCCAGTAACCAGTGTACTTGCCAGTCCCATCGAGAGGTTAAGACAGTTTTACAATTTGTCCACACCTAGATCTGACAGGGAAGAAGACAGTGCAAACACAAACATCAACAACACCCCAGTACTACGTAGGTTAACACGCAGCACAAAAGGCCAGGTCCCTGCCAGGTGTAGGGAATAAGAATGAAGTGCCTACCATGTAAATAGTTACCCAGTTGGGTATTGCCTACTGTATTGTTTATATTTAATTTCTGTTTGCATAATATGTGTTTATTTAGTTACCCGTCAGGGTATAAAGACTTGTAGGCTGAGGACTGTGAGCAGCCCAAAAACTGTTCTTGTACATAGTTGCACTCCCTGGAGTGCCCCTTAAGTGACCACGGAACAAAAACCAGTTTGGCGTGGCGGAGGATGTGGTCCAGCAAAGGGATCACCTATGCCCTGTAGCCACGCCAAGGGTCTACGTTGAGGGTTTTCAGGCGGGTTCCTCATGTTCCTTCATCGGTGAAATGGACACCAGGTTACGGGACTTACTGTAACTGAATTAATGTTATTATAATTGTTATTATTGTTATTTGTTAACCTGTTACAAAACGCTTCAGTCCAGGAGTACTGAATTGTACAAGGGGGGAATGGGGCGCCCTGCAGCGCACAGGTGCCACAGAACCCAGTAGGGTGCATGGATGGACTTCTCCACAAGAGGCCCTCATTACATTCACACACCTCCACCCTACCACCTCAGACCAGCAGAGGGAGCCCGTTAGGGATATATATAGGGAGGGTGGAGCTAGGCGGCTCAGTTTTTAGCTGAGTGTTGAGTCGGAAGTGAAAAGTCAGTGGTTAGTTCAGAGAGTGTACTGGCACTTAGACCAGCGAAGACGCAGCTTATCTGCTGCTGCCGTAGTGAGGGCCCTGAGTGTGGCCGACGGCAAGGAGGAAGGGAGAGAGGAGTTGAGGGGGCAGAGGAGCGTACTAGGCTCACCCCGAAATATACACAGGACACCGGGTCCGCGCCTACAGGGACCCTTTACACCCAGTAGGGACCACCGGATATCTGGAGGACTACAAGTCCCAGGTCGACCAACGCTGACTACTGTACCAGGGCTAGGAGTCACGGAGGCCCCAGCGTCCAGGGAGAGTGATCTCCAAGAGAAGGCCCTACCACCAGGTCAGCAGGTGCAAGAGAGAGACAGTAATTAAGCCAGGCCTAGCTGCAGGCAGGTCAGAAGCTTAGCAAGTGGAAGCAATGGATCAGGAGGCCCTATACCCGCTCACTGGGGAGAGTCCAGAAGTGCACCCTGCTTACCGAGTACCCTGGACCATACCTGTATCTACACCAGTAAAGGTACCGAAGCGAACCCCCGTGTGATTTTAAGTCATTTCTTCCTGAACAGCCCTGGCCGTCTCTCCACTGTACCAACATCCATTACCCACGCTTCCCTGAGGACCGCTCCACCTGTGGGGAGCCGCTCCTTCACAAGCTGCCCTACCATCTGCCTCAGAGGACTGCTCCGCAGTGGCGGCTGCCTTTAGCCGCATTCCACAGGTGGCGTCACGAACACTTTACAAATCCCCTATAAATAATTGCCCTTTTGGGTGACGACCCTGGGCCACGGACCGGGCCAGCCACCGTGATACCCTACACCAGCAGCCAGAGGACCGGCAGCTGAGTACCCCACGGCCCTGGGGGCGCGTCAGCTCCATATATAGTCCTGCACATAATATGATGCCCTCACATATAGTCCTGCACATAATATGATGGCCCCACATATAGTCCTGCACATAATATGATGGCCCCACATATAGTCCTACACATAATATGATGACCCCACATATAGTCCTGCACATAATATGATGGCCCCACATATAGTCCTGCACATAATATGATGGCCCCACATATAGTCCTGCACATAATATGATGGCCCCACATATAGTCCTGCACATAATATGATGGCCCCACATATACTTCTGCACATCGTATGATGGCCCCTCCAGGCAGCTGGAAAATTAAAGAGGTTGGAAGCCGTAAAAAATGGCTGGCAGCCCCCAAGCAGTGCCACACCGCGGAAGGTAGATTAGCACTCCGGGCCTGGTCCACAGTGTAGTGTAAATGCTGTGCTCAGTCTCTTTATCACTGCATTGATTGTTACACTGCTGATTACAAGGCTATTCTATGAAACATGAGAGGAGATTTCTCACTTTAGAAGACAGAGGAAAAGGAGAAGAAATGTTCCTCATCTCTGTAGCTGAGATATGGTTGTGTTAGACTTGGAGTTGTGTATAGCAGATACACATGTAAAATCACACACATCATATTCTCATGTATCAGGAAGGTGTTATCACACCCCGGTTGGTCTAGAACTTATTCCTAGACCAACGATTATCAGTAATTAATATAAATATTAATTACCTGTTATGTAATTTTTCTGATTCTCTTCTTTGAGTCCACAAGGAGAAATTTCTCGTTCCACCATCTCACGGGGCGTCAGTCACCTGAAAATAGACAAAAGTATGATAATATGTTCCTGGTACATGCTATACACACCAAAAAGTATAACACACTAGGGCCAAAATGACTTATCTCAGGGATAATGGCTGTGGTCTGTTCATTCACAGTGTAATGTAAATGCTGAGGTCAATCTCTTTTAATCACTGCATTGATTGTTACACCGCTGATATCAAGTCTATTCTATGAAACATGAGAGGGGATTCCTTACTTTAGAAGACAGGATAAGGAGAAAAAATGTTTGTTATCTCTGTACCTGAGATATAGTTGTGTTATACTTGGAGTTGTGTATAGAAGATACACATGTAAAATCACTAACATGAATTATATTAAATTGTGTCCAACTTATGTGGTTTACTTTATGAAAACTTTTCATTTCTTTAACACAACTTTCCAATTATCTTAAGATAGAAGCCCATTGTAATGGTTTTTCTTAGCTTTCTATATTTTGGAGATAATCTTTGATGTTGTAATAAAACTCTTCAAAAATTCTTACATTTATACTGATGTCTCTTATAATGGTTGTCCATTTGAGGAATGTGATAAGGCATGCCTAACCTGGGTGTTGGAAATCCATTCCCCATCCGTTAGATTGAAATGAAATATATATCCAAAAACAGAATAAATTTTCTCGGTTTTAAAATGTCAGTCAAATAGGTCATCACCATATTTCTCCAGGTGTCCAATTCTCCCAATATCATTAACTCTGGTGAAAGGGAATTTTACTAAATAAGTGTAAAGGGTAAGATACCCTCAGGTCCTAGTAATCTTTCTTGTACAGTTTGCATCAGCGGACATGCTGGTTACAATTTCCGCTCATTCATGTTTGGAATACCAGATTCCAAAATGAATAACAAATAAGTGTATTTCTCTCAGCACATCCTGTCCCCAAAATTCATTAAAGCTATAAATATCCAACTTTATAAAATTTTGAAGTTGACATGGCAAGTACCACTTTACAGTGGAATACCCCAACCATCTTAAATCTCCGCAAAAATTAAGTACTCCTGCTTAAGCTGAATATGTTTCGCATCATAATATGCCAAATTAAACTTGGTTCCATTCTGCAAAAAACATGTCCTCATACAGCTAAGTTGATGGGAAAATAATTCCATGATATGAGGCAACACTTTATTTGTAAATCGTGTTCTTGTTGTGCAAAATATAACATATTACTATCAATATGAAGGCTAATATGTGAACAGTTAGACAAAATCCCCCCTTCCCATTTTCTGCTACTAAAATCCCGGTCTAATAGGGATTACATGCCCCCTAGCGAGCTGGACAGTCTGCGCTCTGAAGTGCGTCAGCTAAGTAAAACCCTGGCCACTGTCCTGAGCACCCTGCAGCTACAGGAGGAGCCCGAGCCGGAAGGAAGGATCCTACTCGCTGAGATCCCTGAGGATGTCCCCTGGATGAGGAGAAGAGGGAGGACAACACCACCTCGTAGGAGGACAACGCCACCTTGGAGGAGGACAACGGCACCACGTGGAATGACCAACGACCAATGTCGCCCTCCAGGAGACTTCATCTGCTACCGTTGCCACAAGGCAGGCCACACAGCGCGGTACTGTCCTTTAAACGAGCAAACCCTGGGGCCGAGGGCTGACACCCAGGAGTAAATCAAGAAGGCCCATCAAGCTGGTACCACCGGTTTGTAGGACGAAGGCCTTTCCTGTCCATCGTGCTGGACGGCATTGCTACACCTGTGTTACTGGACACCGGCTCACAGGTAACCATCATACCTGATGTCCTCTACAAAAGGTACTGGTCCGTAGATGAACTCAGCCCGCCAGCCCCGAACCTCTCTGTGTATGCCTCTAACGGCCTTCCTCTTAACCTAGTAGGGGTTAAGGACCTGACAGTGAAGGTGGGGAGAGTGGTGCTAAAGGACCAAGGACTAATTGTCATAGAATCTAACCCTGGTGATACAGACTTGTATATGATACTTGGTACAAATATTGTTGGTAACTGTTTGGGAGAAGTGTTGTTTTTGATCCAACAGATTGCTGACACTGCCAAACCAGGGCAGAGGAAGGTGCTCCAGAGAGAGATTCGAGCCCTCCTGTACCAGCAACAGGTAAAGCTAACAGGTGGTGAGATTGGTAATGTACGGGTGACAGACCCGATACCCATTGTGATTCCCCCAATGAGTGAGATGCTGATTTGGTGTAGGGCAGCAATAGGTCTCAAGGGACAGTACTACCAATAGCTCAGAGCACAGAATTACACTCTTAACTGCTAGAGGGGTAGTTGATGTACGCAATGGGAGGGAACCCTTATGTCTCCTAAATTGTGGGGAGGAGGAAGATAAATTACCAAGATACGCCACTGTTGCCAGGTTGTGTACTGTGAATGATGATGCCATACACCCAGTGGAATCCTTGACCTCATCAGACACAGTGGAGGGTAATGACTCAGAAACCCAGCTGGAGGATTGGTGTCAACAGCTCCATGTTGGGACTGACGCCACTTCTGTCCATCAAAAACAAGGTGTACACAGGGTGGTCCAGAAATACGAACAGGTATTCAGCAAACACCCACTTGATTTTGGGAGGATTAAAGTGGTACAACACCATATACCCACAGGTGACCATTCACCCATCAAATAACGTTACAGGCCCATACCACCAGCACACTACCAGAAAGCGAAGGAAATGTTGCATGACATGAGGAAAGCAGGGGTGATAAGAGATAGCTGTAGCCCCTGGGCAGCTCCCCTGGTCCTGGTCAGGAAAAAGGATGGAAGCATGAGGATGTGTGCATAACAAATAAAGATGCATACCCTTTGCCCCGTATAGAGGAATCCCTGGCTGCATTAAAGTCTGCAAATTACTTCTCTACCCTTGACCTCACTAGTGGGTACTGGCAAGTAGCAGTTGCTGAGGAGGACCGGGAGAAGACGGCCTTCACTACCCCGATGGGACTCTGAGTTCAACAGTATGCCGTTCGGACTCTGCAACGCCCCTGGAAGGTTCCAGAGATTGATGGAGTGCTGTTTGGGACATCGTAACTTCGAGACCGTGCTGCTATACCTGGATGACGTGATAGTGTACTCCAAGACGTATGAGGACCATTTGAAGCACCTGGCGGAGGTATTTGAAGCATTGTCCCGGTATGGGATGAAATTGAAGCCTTCCAAGTGCCACCTGCTCAAACGGAAGGTTCAGTACCTGGGACACATCGTCAGTCCAGAAGGAGTAGCACCAGACCCAGAGAAGGTCACTGCCATCCAGAAATGGCCGGTACCAAAGAATCTCAAGGAGGTACGTCAGTTCCTGGGATTGGTCGGGTATCACTGGGGAGAGTCCAGAAGTGCACCCTACCTACCGAGTACCCTGGACCATACCTGCATCTACACCAGTAAAGGTACCAAAGCGAACCCCCGTGTGAGTGTGTCACCCCAGGCCTGTATGCCACAAATATTAAAGGCTGTGTCTGAGAGCAGGAGGGAGGTTCCCTGGTCAGGGACCATTAGCATGCAGCACCTCCTGTCCCTGGCCAGTAGGGGGAGCAGGCTGCCCCTATAAAAGCTGGAACTGAGGGCAGGGTTAGGGAGACCAGGACCCACTTCTGAAACATCCAGAAGTGTTCCCAGAGGAAAGGGACAGGTCAGCAGCAGCTGAGGAGTCCGGGAGGCAGAGGAGGAACAGCAAGCCAGGGACAGAGGCGACGAGAGCCGGTCCTGGCTGAGAGAGAACTACACAACCGGACACTGGGGTCCGAGGCTGTCAGGGTTGCAAGCCCGGCAGCAGATAACCAACCTGCGAGGGATTTCAGGTCCCTAGGCCTGAGAAGCCTGGAGGCTCCGCCACACAGAGGGACCGGTACAGCACGGAGAAGCAACAGGTACCTAAGGCCCGAGTCGCAAGCCACACAGGCGTAGTACACGGCCAGCTCAGGGACGTGGGCTATCACACCATGAAAAGGGGGATAGTCAGCAAGGGCAGAGGGAGAACGGTAAGCCTACCCACTCACCCTGACCAGTGGGGCTCGCCCGAATGCTCTCAGACACCCAGGCCCATTCCTACCCTGTACTCCTGTTGGGTCATTAGTACTAACTACAATAAAGACCCTGGACTGTTTGAAGCAGACTCTGAACCCTTATTATTGCGGCCTGCACCATCACCCCCAGCATCCTATTACACTGCCCTGAGGCTACACTCTTCTCGTGGGTAGTTATCCTATCCCTGTGCTGCATACCAACATCAGCCTCAGCGTTCTGCCTTGCAGCGGCGGTCATCCCTGACCGCAATCCACGGGTGGCGTAGTCGGACATTCAAAACCCTACAAATAGACTGCCACAGCATTTGGTCTGGCCACCCTGAGCCACGGGATCGGGTTGCCACTACTACCCCCAACATTGCACCGAAGCCCGGTTCCGGGTGCCCCACGGCCCAGGGGGCGAGTCAGCTTTTGGCGTAGTCAGCAGGATTGTGACCAACCTGCCACAAACGGGTATTGCTTGCCTGAAAAAGACTGTACACTTACCTGAAAAAGAGGTTTCCCGCCATCTGGAGCCATTTCCCGCTATCTTCAGCCGTTTCCCGCCATCCTCAGCCGTGTTCCCGCCATCGGACGCCATCTTCAGGACACCGCGCGGGAAAAAGAGGGGCGTGGACGTGCAAACCGCGCGAGACCTGAAGCCCCGCCCTACGCACCGACGCTGCGCAAGGTCCTGGAAGGAGTGAGAGCGACGCTGACGTCACCAGGACGCGACGCAAGGTTCTCGCCCGGAGCAGCACCAGCGGAGCTGCAGCCTACGGAAGAGGATCAACGGAAGGTAGGCCACGCTTACCTAGGGAGGAGGAAGATGACGGACGCGGAGGGACCTTCTACCACCAGCGTGGTTGCAGCAGCGATGATGCCGTTCTCCATGTCCTACATCCCCGATGCATCCTGGCTGCCCCAATACTCAGGGGAATCCCATAAGTTAACTGACTTTAAGGAAAGACTGCACAGTTTATTTAAAGTTTATCCCCTGCCAGAAGAACAGAAAGTGAGCATTCTGACGGGGCAGCTAACCGATGCAGCCCAGCGGGAAGTGAAATCATGGTCAGATGAGGAGAAAAGGACTGTAAAGGACATTCTGACCCAGCTGCGGGGTACCTTTGACACCCGTACCTCAGCAGAAATCAAAATGCAGTTCTATGGCTGTAAGCAGCGAGCCCAAGATAGTATCAGAGACTATGCCTTGAACCTGCAAGAAGCTCTGGGAGCAATAAAGCAAGCTGACCCTGGCAGCGTGCAGGACACCGATAAACTGTTGACTGACCAGTTCATAGAAGGTCTGCTGTCCAGCGCCCACAGAACCCAGCTGCGCCTTATGTCCCTACAGAACCCCGATCAGACTTTTGCGCAGTTCAAGGATAGGGCCATCTGGGTGCTCCGAGAACCCTCATCAAGTGGCGCTGTAGTTCCCCGGCGCCCTGCCATCACTTACCACCAGGAGGCAGCGCCCTACCCCGCAGACCTTGTGGGGGCTGATACACAGGCCCTAAATCCATCCCAGCCCGCAAACCTGCACCATCAGGTCCAAGAACTAACAAAGAGTGTGGCTGCATTGACCAGGACTGTACAGTCGTTGCAGGTGGAACCGTCAAGACCAATCAAGCTTGCTTCCAGTCCGGAGGATGTCCTGTGGAATCGACAGAGGAGGATCCCGTCGTTCAGAGGGAGGCCCGTCGACCGTTACACTGAGGATGGACAGCCGATTTGCCGCCGTTGCAGTAAGCCAGGACACATAGCAAGGTACTGTACTTTAAATGGGTCCGACCTGGGGCAGAGGGCCAACCCCCAGGCATAAGGTCATCAGGCCCGTCTAATGGGCGTGATAAGTACGTGGGGGGACGCCCGGTCTTATCCGTAGTGCTGGACGGTATCCCCATGAGTGAACTGCTGGACACCGGGTCCCAAGTGACTACCATCCCCTACGTACTTTTCAAGAGGTACTGGAGTGACGCGGATATAACCCGTTATCCAGACGATGACTTAAGCATCAACGCAAGCAATGGCCAACCTGTGCCGCAGGTGGGGTTCAGAGAGATGACCATCAAGTTTGGTAAGGTGGAACTGCCGGCACAGGGAGTGATCATTGTGGACATTGACCGTCGTGAAAGTCACCCTAAAATAACCTTGGGTACTAATGTGATTGAAAACTGTCTTTCAGAATTAATTGTGATTTTGCAGCAGGTGGCGATGAATGCGAGCTCCAGCCAATAGAGGGTCCTCCAGAAAGAGATAAGAGCCCTGATGAGACGGCAACAGGTAGAACTGTCCGGTGGTGAGATCGGTAGCGTGAGGATGAGCGACCCGTTCCCCATTGCCATGCCTCTCAAAAGTGAAATGATGATCTGGTGTCGGACTGCAATCGTGTTAAGAGGGAGAGACTACTAAGCCATGGTAGAACCCGTGTACTCAGACAGCAGGCCCACCATTTTGACAGCCAGGGGGGTGGTTGATGTCCGCCATGGAAGGGTGCCCGTCCGGATCTTAAACATCGGGGAAAGGGAAGTACACTTGCCCCGGTACGCTACACTAGCCAAATTGTTTGCCATCGAACACAATGCTATCAGGGTCGTGGAACCCTTGCCTCCATCTCCCCCGGTGGAGGGTAATGGCTCCCAGAAACACAAGGAGGACTGGTGCCAGAAACTCCCCTGCACCAAAAACAAGGAGTCTACCGGGTGGTTCAGGAGTACGACAGAATCTTTAGTAAGCACCCGCTGGACTTCGGCCGAGTAAAGGGAGTAGAACACCACATCCCCACGGGGAGCCACCCACCAATAAAAGAGAGACACAGACCTGCAAAGGGCATGCTGAGAGAAATGAAAGAAGCGGGGGTCATTAGAGATAGCTGTAGCCCCTGGGCAGCCCCCTTGGTTCTGGTAAAAAAGAAAGACGGTACCATGAGAATGTGCGTGGACTATAGACAAATCAATCGTATCACCCATAAAGACGCATACCCGTTACCTAAGATAGAGGAGTCTTTAGCAGCACTAAAATCAGCTAACTTCTTCTCTACTTTGGACCTTACTAGCGGGTACTGGCAGGTTCCTGTGGCAGAGGCTGACAAGGAGAAGACCGCCTTCACCACCCCGATGGGATTGAGCAAATTCAACTGTATGCCCTTCGGGCTCTGCAACGCACCAGGGACCTTCCAGAGGCTGATGGAATGCAGTCTAGGGCACCGAAACTTCGAGATGGTCCTACTTTACCTGGATGACGTGATCGTCTATTCGAAGACCTACGAGGACCATCTAAAACACCTGGCAGAGGTGTTCGAAGCCCTGGCAGGCTATGGCCTGAAGGTGAAACCCTCAAAGTGTCACCTGTTGAAACCGAAGGTCCAGTACCTAGGGCACGTGGTGAGTGCAGAAGGAGTAGCCCCCGACTCCCGACAAGGTCACAGTAATCAAGAGCTGGCCAAGCCCCTCAAACATCAAAGAAGTGAGGCAGTTCCTCGGGTTGGTAGGCTACTACCGAAGGTTCATCCCCGGGTTCACTAAGATGGCAGCTACAATGCAGGACCTCCTGATAGGTCAATCCAAATCCAGAAGTCAAAAGCCACCCTTCAAGTGGGACAAGCCGGAAGAGGAGTCCTTCCACCATTTGAAGATGGCCCTCACGGGGGATGAGATCCTGGCCTACCCCGATTATGGCCAGCCTTTTATCCTCCACACAGACGCCAGTAATGTGGGGCTGGGAGCCGTACTGTCACAAAACCAACAGGGCAGAGAAAGGGTGATCGCGTACGCCAGCCGGAAGCTGAGGCCCACTGAAAGAAACCCGGAGAATTACAGCTCCTTCAAGCTAGAATTCTTGGCAGTGGTGTGGGCCGTCATAGAGAGGTTTAAGCAATACCTGGCCTCCGCAAAGTTCACTGTGTACACGGACAACAACCCGCTGACACACCTGGACAATGCAAGACTAGGTGCCCTAGAACAGCGGTGGATGGCCCAGCTATCCAATTATGACTTCACCATCAAATACCGGGCAGGCAGAACCAACGCCAACGCAGACGCCCTATCAAGAATGCCCCACCTACCTGAAGGAGAAGAAGACTCGGAAGAGCTGGAGGAAGTACAGCTCCCGGCGTTCCACTGGTATGGGGCCACTCAGTATTCTCACCGGGTAAGAGACAAAGACCTAACCACCGTCATGTTCAACCCCTTACCCCACCACGGCTGGGCTGAAACGCAAGATAGTGACCCTGCAGTTCGCCTGGTGAAAGACCTGTTAACCCAGGCAGACGATAGCCCTTGCCCGGACGCTCCAGAGGAAGCCAAGTGTAACATACCTGGCGGCGTCCTTGCATGGCGCTCTCCCACTGTGCAAGAGCGCGCACTTGATCTCCAGTCCAGAATGTCTTTCTGGCTTCCCTCCATGCTGTCTGTTTGTGTCTGTTTCTGCTGCTTAAGGGCGGCGCCCGATCACTTCCTGCTTTTTGTACCTGCTGTGGGTCACACCCCTTGTGCGTCCTCAGCCTATTGCTGTCTGTCACCTGGTATATAGCTCAGCTGCTCCCATCTATCCCTGCCTGAGCATAGTGTTTCATTCAGTGTGTGCGTGCACTCTGAAGGTGCCAGGTCCTGTTCTTTGTCTCCTGTCTTGCGGTATCAGTTCCCGTGTCTGAACTGAGTCCTGTCTATGTCTCCTGCCTTGCGGTATCAGTTCCCGTGTCTGAACTGAGTCCTGTCTATGTCTCCTGCCTTGCGGTATCAGTTCCCGTGTCTGAGCTGAGTCCTGTCTTTGTCTCCTGCCTTGCGGTATCAGTTCCCGTGTCTGAACTGAGTCCTGTCTGTGTACTCTTGCCTGCTGCCTTTCCTGGAGGCTGTTTTTCCAGGCCTGTCTGAACACGCTCCTAGCCTGTTCCTCCCGCCTTCTAGGGGCCGATTACCTAGATCCGTTCCTGTATCTTGTCTGTCCTGTCTGAACACGCTCCTTGCCTGTTTGTCCTGCCTCTCTGGGGGCCGATTACCCAGACCTGCTCCTGTATCTTGTCTGTCCTGTCTGAACACGCTCCTTGCCTGTTCGTCCCGCCTCTCTGGGGGCCGTATTCCCAGACCCGCTCCTGTGTCGGTCTCCTCCGTACACTCAGTTCCAGTCCGTACTCTCTCCTATCTTTCATCTGTCTTTTCTCTATGTCCGTTCCTTTCCTTTTTCTGCAGAGTCTGAACTCGTACCTAACTCCTGCCTGTTGTCTCTGTACTCCCGTTTGTGAGTTTGTGGTCCACTCGCTACTTCACTGCAAGTACCCTGTGGGTGTCTGGCTCTGCCTTTCCCTTCCTGTCTGTTCCGTGTGAACAGAGCCCCCCCCCCCTACTCAGCCTTGCCTGCTCTGACTCCTTTGCTCACTGCTCCGGCGGTTCTAGCCTGCTCTGACTCCTTTGCTCACCGCTCCGGCGGTTCTAGCCTGCTCTGACTCCTTTGCTCACCGCTCCGGCGGTTCTAGTCTGCTCTGACTCCTTTGCTTACCGCTCCGGCGGTTCTAGCCTGCTCTGACTCCTTTGCTCGCTGCTCCGGCAGCCTTGCTCCGCTCTGACCCTTTTGCTCGCTGCTCTGGCAGTCTCGCTCCACTCTTGCTCACCGCTCCAGGCGGCCTCGTCCTGCTTTACTCTTGCTCACTGCTCCAGCAGTCTCGCTCAGCTCTGATCCTTTGTTCACCGCTCCTGGCGGCCTTGTACTGCTCTACTCTTGCTCACCGCTCCAGGTGGCCTTGTCCTGCCCTGTTCTCGCTCACCTCTCTGGGCGGCCTCACTCTGCTGTGTTTGTCCGCCACATCTGTGGTTCTGTTCCTGAGTCCCAGTGTGTACTGGGTCCTATCCCGCCAGTGTCCCTACCTGCTAGTGCCTCCCTGTCTGCACTCTAGCTGTGCTTGCCTGTACCCCTCTGCCTGTATTGTTCCTGAGTCCCAGTGTGTACTGGGTCCTATCCCGCCTGTGTTCCTACCTGCTAGTGCCTCCCTGTCTGCACTCTAGCTGTGCTTGCCTGTACCCCCCTGCCTGCATACCCGCCTGCCTGCATACCAGTCGTGCCTGCCTATACCCACCAGTCTGTGTGCCAGCCTACCAGTCTGTTCCTGTATTCCCCTGTGTGGGTCAACAGCCGTGTCCGGGGTCTGTCCTGGAGTAGCACCTGGTCCCTCTGCTCAGTTCCTCCTTGGTGCACTGGCGTCGTATGCCGTCGTGCGACCCTGGTCGGATCGGGTGAATACCTAGTTAAGCCCCTCCAGGCATTCACTCTCCGGCACGGTCCAGTGGAATCACTACAATCACACGCACACGCCGCTCAGCCCGGGCGTGTGCATAACACCAAGCAGTTATGGAAGGAGAAAAGCAGGCTATTCCTCTACGAGGGCAAGCTGTGCAGAGGGCTGACCTGGCAGATAGTGGTCCCAAGGAAAGATGCAGCAATGGTCCTGGAGGCCTACCATGACAGAGCGGGACACTTCGGGTGGAAGAAACTGGAGTTCCTACTGAGAGAGCAGTTCTACTGGATCGGTATGAGAGGGGCCATAGAAAAGTGGAGCAGGGACTGGGGCCCATGCCACCTCAGAAGGAAGGACCGTACCAGCCAGAAGACACCCTTGAGGCCCATCGTCACCAGGCAGCCTCTTGAGCTAGTAGCTCTGGACCATGTGAAGTTGGCTCCAAGCCGGTCCGGCTACGTCTATGCCCTCACGATTGTGGACCATTACTCCCGGTTCCTGGTGGTGGTTCCTGTTAAAGACCTAACAGCCCAAACAGCGGCCAGAGCCTTCCAGCAACACTTCTGCCATCCACACGGGTATCTGGAACAGGTCTTGACAGATGAAGGTCCAGCGTTTGAGGCGGAAGTCTCCCAGGAGTTCTGCAACCTCTACGGCTGTAGGAAGATTCGGACAACGCCGTACCACCCGCAAACCAACGGGCTGTGTGAGAAAATGAACAATATCGTCATTGATCTCCTCAAGACGTTGCCCCTGGAAGAACGCAGCCTGTGGCCCAAGAATCCGCCAGACCTGATTGACTTGTACAACCATATCCCTGTGAATGCTACAAATTGCACCCCGGCTTACCTGATGCGCGCAAGACCAGGTAAGCTGCCTATAGACCTGGAGATGGGAGTCCTGACACTCGAGGACACCTCCCTAGACGCGGACTGGAATACGCAACGCGGCTACAGTACAAGAAGGTACAGGAGAGTGTGGAGAGGAGTCTGGCTCAAGTGAGAGAAAAGCAAGAGAGGCTCTTCAACCAACATGCCCCTGCTGGTCCCCTGGAACCTGGTGAGCAGGTCCTGAAGCGGAAGAGAAGGCTTCACAAGCTGGACGACCAGTGGGAGAGAGACCGGTACACAATACTGCAGTCCGACCACAACAACCCGAAGGTATGTGTGATTACCAAGGATGGAGGAGAAACCACTAGCACCGTCTCCAGAGACCACCTAAAATGGTACCGCGAGCAGCTACAGAGTCCAGATGAAGATCAAGATGACCTTGAACCTGCAGAGGACAAGGAAGAAATGATCAGCACCGTGCTTGGAGAGTTCCCCCGGTCCTGGACTCGGATAAACGACGCCACAGTGGTACCCATCCTACACTTCCTTCAGCCTACCCAGAAAGAGCCTACAGGAGAGCAGGAAGAACAAGAAGAACAAGCAGCTCCAGAGGCAGAAGAACCCATGCCAGCAGCCCAGGAGAGTCAACCCTCTGCTGACAGTGAGCCTGCCATGCCTGCGGTAAGCCAAAGAACCCGCAGACAGCTGCCTGCCCTGCCTGTAAACCCAGCTAGTAGCTGTACCCTTAATACTAGTGGGGAAAGCCAGGTTAGACCACCACCAGACAGTGGGTTACGGAGGTCAACCCGGAGCACTAGGGGTCAAATACCAGCTCGCTGGAAGATCTAAATGTATAATGTATATATTTAATGTGTTATGTTTGTACCCTGGTTATTAATAATGTTTCTCCAGTTTTCCTAGATGCAATGGACTGACAGGTTATGGACAGTGAATAACCGGAACTACCATGTAGATAGTTACAATTGGTGCCCTCTTGTGAAGACGACCACAGAAGAAAAACCTGTCCGGCGTGGCCTCCTTGTGGTCCAAAGTAGGTAGCACAGCCTTGCCGCCACGCCCAAGGCCAGGAACTTGGGGTTTATAGGGACAGGTCCCCACATCGCTCAAAAACTTTGCCATATTGGGTGAAATGGACACCCGGTCACGGATCATACTGTGACCCTCTTCTTTTGTTGGTGATATGGACACCCGGTCACAGACCACACTGTGACTTAAAGAACTCAATATGTGGTGTTGTTTGTGATTTCTTTCCCTGTTATGTTTATGGTCATGCATTTATACCCTGTATTTGTGTTTCTTGTTTAGTCCCGGAGTACTAAAATTTACTAGGGGGGAATGTGTCACCCCAGGCCTGGATGCCACAAATATTAAAGGCTGTGTCTGAGAGCAGGAGGGAGGTTCCCTGGTCAGGGACCATTAGCATGCAGCACCTCCTGTCCCAGGCCAGTAGGGGGAGCAGGCTGCGCCTATAAAAGCTGGAACTGAGGGCAGGGTTAGGGAGACCAGGACCCACTTCTGAAGCATCCAGAAGGGTTCCCAGAGGAAAGGGACAGGTCAGCAGCAGCTGAGGAGTCCGGGAGGCAGAGGAGGAAGAGCAAGCTAGGGACAGAGGCGATGAGAGCCGGTCCTGGCTGAGAGAGAACTACACAAACGGACACTGGGGTCCGAGGCTGTCAGGGTTGCAAGCCCGGCAGCAGATAACCAACCTGCGAGGGATTTCAGGTCCCTTGGCCTGAGAAGCCTGGAGGCTCCGCCACACAGAGGGACCGGTACAGCACGGAGAAGCAACAGGTACCTAAGGCCGGAGTCGCAAGCCATACAGGCGTAGTACACGGTCAGCTCAGGGACGTGGGCTATCACACCATGAAAAGGGGGATAGCCAGCAAGGGCAGAGGGAGAACGGTAGGCCTACCCACTCACCCTGACCAGTGGGGCTCGCCCGAATGCTCTCACACACTCAGACCCATTCCTACCCTGTACTCCTGTTGAGTCATTAGTACTAACTACAATAAAGACCCTGGACTGTTTGAAGCAGACTCTGAACCCTTATTATTGCGGCCTGCACCATCACCCCCAGCATCCTATTACACTGCCCTGTGGGGAGTTATCCTATCCCTGTGCTGCATACCAACATCAGCCTCAGCGTTCTGCTTGCAGCGGCGGTCATCCCTGACCGCAATCCACGGGTGGCGTAGTCGGACATTCAAAACCCTACAAATAGACTGCCACAGCATTTGGTCTGACCACCCTGAGCCACGGGATCGGGTTGCCACTACTACCCCCAACATTGCACCGAAGCCCGGTTCCAGGTGCCCCACAGCCCAGGGGGCGAGTCATGAGTGTCCGTCATTTCTTCCTGAACCGCCCTGGCCATCTCTCCCCTGTACCACCATCCATTACCCCACACTTCCCTGAGGCCCGCTCCACCTGTGGGGAGCCGCTCCATCACAAGCTCCCCTACCATCAGCCTCAGAGGACTGCTCCGTAGCGCCGGCTCCCTTTAGCCGCATTCCACAGGTGGAGTCACGTACACTTTACAAATCCCCTATAAATAATTCCCCTTTTGGGTGACCGCCCTGGGCCACGGACCGGGCCAGCCACCGTGATTCCCCACACCAGCAGCCAGAGGCCCGGCTGCTGAGTACCCCACGGCCCTGGGGGAGCGTCAGCTCCACATATAGTTCTGCACATAATATGATGCCCTCACATATAGTCCTGCACATAATATGATGGCCCCACATATAGTTCTGCACATAATATGATGGCCCCACATATAGTCCTGCACATAGTATGATGGCCCCACATATAGTCCTGCACATAATATGATGGCCCCACATATAGTCCTGCACATAATATGATGGTCCCATATATACTCCTGCACATAATATGATGTTCTCACATATAGTCCTGCACATATTATGACGGCCCCACATATAGTCCTGCACATAATATGATGGCCCCACATATAGTCCTCCACATAGTATGATGGCCCCACATATAGTCCTGCACATAATATGATGGCTCCACATATAGTCCTGCACATAATATGATGTTCTCACATATAGTCCTCCACGTAATATGACGGCCCCACATATATTCCTGCACATAGTATGATGGCCTCACATATAGTCCTGCACATAGTATGATGGTCCTACATATAGTCCTGCACATAATATGATGGCCCCACATATAGTCCTGCACATAATATGATGGCCCCACATATAGTCCTGCACATAATATGATGGTCCTATATATAGTCCTGCACATAATATGATGATCTCACATATAGTCCTCCACGTAATATGACGGCCCCACATATATTCCAGCACATAGTATGATGGCCTCACATATAGTCCTGCACATAGTATGATGGTCCTACATATAGTCCTGCACATAATACGATAACCCCACTTATAGTCCTGCACATAATATGACGGCCCTACTTATACTTCTGTACATCGTATGATGGCCCCTCCAGGCAAATGGAAAATTAAAGAGGTTGGAAGCAGTAAAAACAGGCTGGCAGCCCCCAAGCAGTGCCACACCGCGGAAGGCAGATCAGCACTCCGGGCCTGGTCCACAGTGTAGTGTAAATGCTGTGGTCAGTCTCTTTATCACTGCATTGATTGTTATACCGCTGATTACAAGGCTATTATATGAAACATGAGAGGAGATTTCTCACTTTAGAAGACAGAGGAAAAGGAGAAGAAATGTTCTTCATCTCTGTAGCTGAGATATGGTTGTGTTAGACTTGGAGTTGTGTATAGCAGATACACATGTAAAATCACACACAGCATATTCTCATGTATCAGGAAGGTGTTATCACACCCCGGCTGGTCTAGAACTTATTCCTAGACCAACGATTATCAGTAATTAATATAAATATTAATTACCTGTTATGTAATTTTTCTGATTCTCTTCTTTGAGTCCACAAGGAGAAATTGCTTGTTCCACCATCTCACGGGGCGTCAGTCACCTGAAAATAGACAAAAGTATGATAATATGTTCCTGGTACATGCTATACACACCAAAAAGTATAACACACTGGGGTCAAAATGACTTATCTCAGGGATAATGGCTGTGGTCTGTCCATTCACAGTGTAATGTAAATGCTGAGGTCAATCTCTTTTAATCACTGCATTGATTGTTACACCGCTGATATCAAGTCTATTCTATGAAATATGAGAGGGGATTCCTTACTTTAGAAAACAGGGTAAGGAGAAAAAATGTTTGTTATCTCTGTACCTGAGATATAGTTGTGTTATACTTGGAGTTCTGTATAGAAGATACACATGTAAAATCACTAACATGAATGATATTAAATTGTGTTCAACTTATGTGGTTTACTTTATGAAAACTTTTCATATCTTTTAACACAACTTTCCAATTATCTTAAGATAGAAGCCCGTTGTAATGGTTTTTCTTAGCTTTCCATATTTTGGAGATAATCTTTGATGTTGCAATAAAACTCTTGAAAAATTCATACATTTATACTGATGTCTCTTATAATGGTTGTCCATTTGAGGAATGTGATAGGGCATGCCTAACCTGGGTGTTGGAAATCCATTCCCCATCCGTTAGATTGAAATGAAATATATATCCAAAAACAGAATACATTTTCTCTGTTTTAAAATGTCAGTCAAATAGGTCATCACCATATTTCTCCAGGTGTCAAATTCTCCCAATATCATTAACTCTGGTGAAAGGGAATTTTACCAAATAGGTGTAAAGGTTAAGATACCCTCAGGTCCTAGTAATCTTTCTTGTACAGTTTGCATCAGCGGACATGCTGGTTACAATTTCCGCTCATTCATGTTTGGAATACCAGATTCCAAAATGAATAACAAATAAGTGTATTTCTCTCAGCACATCCTGTCCCAAAATTCATTAAAGCTATAAATATCCAACTTTATAAAATTTCGAAGTTGATATGGCAAGTACCACTTTACAGTGGACTACCCCAACCATCTTAAATCTCCGCAAAAATTATGTACTCCTGCTTAAGCCGAATATGTTTCGCATCATAATATGCCAAATTAAACTTGGTCCCATTCTGCAAAAAACATGTCCTCATACAGCTAAGTTGATGGGAAAATAATTCCTTGATATGAGGCAACACATTTTTTTGTAAATCGTGTTCTTGTTGTGCAAAATATTACATATTACTATCAATATGAAGGCTAATATGTGAACAGTTAGACAAAATCCCCCCTTCCCATTTTCTGCTACTAAAATCCCAGTCTAATAGGGACTACATGCACCCTAGCGAGCTGGACAGCCTGCGCTCTGAAGTGCGTCAGCTAAGTAAAACCCTGGCCACTGTCCTGAGCACGCTGCAGCTCCAGGAGGAGCCCGAGCTGGAAGGAAGGATCCTACTCGCTGACAGCCCTGAGGATGTCCCCTGGATGAGGAGAAGAAGGAGGACAACGCCACCCCGTGGGAGGACAACGCCACCCCGTGGGAGGACCAACGACCAACGTCGCCCTCCAGGAGACTTCATCTGCTACTGTTGCCACAAGGCAGGCCACACAGCGCGGTACTGTCCTTTAAACGAGCAAACCCTGGGGCCGAGGGCCAACACCCAGGAGTTAAACAACCAGGCCCATCAAGCTGGTACCACCGGTTAGTAGGAGGAAGGCCTTTCCTGTCCATCGTGCTGGACGGCATTGCTACACCTGCGTTACTGGACACCGGCTCACAGGTAACCATCATACCTGATGTCCTCTACAAAAGGTACTGGTCCGTAGATGAACTCCGCGCGCCAGCCCAGAACCTCTCTGTGTATGCCTCTAACGGCCTTCCTCTTAACCTAGAAGGGGTTAAGGACGTGACAGTGAAGGTGGGGAGAGTGGAGCTAAAGGACCAAGGACTAATTGTCATAGAATCAAACCCTGGTGATACGGACTTGTATATGATACTTGGTACAAATATTGTTGGTAACTGTTTGGGAGAAGTGTTGTTTTTGCTCCAACAGATTGCTGACACTGCCAAACCAAGGCAGAGGAAGGTGCTCCAGAGAGAGATTTGAGCCCTCCTGTACCAGCAACAGGTAAAGCTAACAGGTGGTGAGATTGGTAATGTACGGGTGACAGACCAGATACCCATTGTGATTCCCCCAATGAGTGAGATGCTGATTTGGTGTAGGGCAGAAATAGGTCTAAAGGGACAGAACTACCAGGCGGTAGTGGAGCCCATTAGCTCAGAGCACCAACCGACACTCTTAACTGCTAGAGGGGTAGTTGATGTACGCAATGGGAGGGTACCCATACGTCTCCTAAATTGTGGGGAGGAGGAAGTTAAATTACCAAGATACGCCACTGTTGCCAGGTTGTGTACTGTGAATGATGATGCCATACACCAAGTGGAATCCTTGACCTCATCAGACACAGTGGAGGGTAATGACTCAGAAACCCAGTTGGAGGATTGGTGACAACAGCTCCATGTTGGGACTGACTCCACTCCTGTCCATCAAAAACAAGGTGTACACAGGGTGGTCCACGAATATGAACAGGTATTCAGCAAACACCCACTTGATTTTGGGAGGATTAAAGGGGTACAACACCATATACCCACAGGTGACCATCCACCCATCAAAGAACGTTACAGGCCCATACCACAAGCACACTACCAGAAAGCGAAGGAAATGTTGCATGACATGAAGAAAGCAGGGGTAATAAGAGATAGCTGTAGCCCCTGGGCAGCTCCCTTGGTCCTGGTCAGGAAAAAGGATGAAAGCATGAGGATGTGTGCATAACACATCAAGATGCATACCCTTTGCCCCGTATAGAGGAATCTCTGGCTGCATTAAAGTCTGCAAATTACTTCTCTACCCTTGACCTCACTAGTGGGTACTGGCAAGTAGCAGTTGCTGAGGAGGACCGGGAGAAGACGGCCTTCACTACCCCGATGTGACTCTGCGAGTTCAACAGCATGCCGTTCGGACTCTCCAACACCCCTGGAACATTCCAGAGATTGATGGAGTGCTGTTTGGGACACCATAACTTCGAGACCGTGCTGCTATACCTGGATGATGTGATAGTGTACTCCAAGACGTATGAGGACCATTTGAAGCACCTGGCGGAGGTATTTGAAGCATTGTCCCGGTATGGGATGAAATTGAAGCCTTCCAAGTGCCACCTGCTCAAACGTAAGGTTCAGTACCTGGGACACATCGTCAGTCCAGAAGGAGTAGCACCAGACCCAGAGAAGGTCACTGCCATCCAGAAATGGCCGGTACCAAAGAATCTCAAGGAGGTACGTCAGTTCCTGGAACTGGTCGGGTATTACCGTAGATTTCTAAAGGACTACACCAAGAAGGCAGCGACTTTGCAAGATCTCCTGGTAGGACAGTCCCACAGAGGCAAACCCCCCCTTCCAGTGGGGTAAAGAGCAGGCTGAGTCCTTTGCAGTGATGAAAGAGATCCTGACTGGCGAAGAAATCCTGGCCTACCCTGACTACAGCCAACCATTCCTGCTGTACACTGATGCCAGCAACGAGGGACTAGGAGCTGTGTTAAGCCAGAAGCAGTATGGCAAAGAGAAGGTGATTGCCTATGCCAGCAGGAAGCTTCGTCCTACCGAGAGGAATCCGGAAAACTATAGCTCTTTCAAGTTGGAGCTCCTGGCCTTGGTCTGGGCCATCACTGAACGATTCAAGCACTACCTGGCCTCCACTAACTTCACGGCCTATATAGACAACAACCCCTTGACACATCTAGAGACAGCCAAGTTGGGAGCCATGAAACAGGGTGGGACGGCCCGACTGTCAAACTATCAGTTCACCATCAAGTACCGGGCAGGCCACAAGAACGCCAACGCCGTTGCCCTATCCAGAATGCCTCACCAGTCGGACACTGAAGAAGAAGTGGATGACCTGGAGGAGATTAAGCTACCTGCTTTCCATAGAAATGGGATGGTCCACTAAACCCTTTACCTCATCACAGTTGGAAGGAGACCCAGGACAGCGACCCGGTTGTCAGCTGTATCAAAGAACTGATAACTCAGGAAAGTTCTTCCCTGGAGAAGGACGCTTCTCCACAAGCCAAGCACCTGTTGAATGAGAGAAGCCGGCTATTCATCTATAGAGAGAAGCTGTGCCGAAGGTATGTTAATCCTAGGACCCATGAGATGGTATGGCAGATCGTAATGCCCAGGATAGACATCCAGATGGTGTTGGAGGCCTACCACGATCAAGCAGGGCACTTTGGCTGGGAAAAGCTGGAAACTCTCCTGAAGAGTCGATTTTATTGGGTTGGAATACGGAGCTCCATAGAGAAGTGGTGCCGGGATTGTGGACCCTATAGCCTCAGAAGAAAAGACTACAGCAGCCAGAAAGCACCCTTGCAGTCCATCAAGACAACCCAGACTCTGGAGATCGTCGCCCTGGAATACGTCAAGCTGTCACCCAGCAGGTCGGGCTACTCTTATGCACTGACCATGGTGGATCACTACTCCCGGTTCCTGGTGGTAGCCCCCGTCAAGGATCTGACGGCAGAAACGGCGGCAAGGACGTTTCAAGCATACTTCTGCAGGCCCCATGGATACCCGGATAAGGTGCTGACGGATCAAGGCCCTGCCTTTGAAGCCGAGCTGCTCAAAGAGTTTTGCCATCTGTACGGGTGTAAGAAGATTCGGACTATGCCGTACCACCCTTAAACTAACGGTCTATGTGAAAAGATGAACAATATCGTCATAGTATACTAGTAGTTTAGGTATAAATTCGTGCTGACAGTAGTGAGGCGGCAGTGTTGGCAGATGGGAATCATTAGCCATCCACCCTGAAGGCATCCTTCACACGAACTTAGTCCTCTGGCGGAGATTCATAGATGATATTCTTTTTATCTGGTCAGGTGACCAATCCTCCCTAAACATATTCCTACAATGAATAAACAATAATGACTTCTTCCTGGAGTTCACATCTACTACCAGTACCACAACAATAAATTTCCTAGACCTCAACATATACATTGAGGACAATCATATTAAAACCCGCACCTACCATAAACCTACCGATGCAAACGGATATATTCCAATGGATAGCTGCCATCTTCCAAATTGGCTTCTGAATGTCCCCCGCAGTCAATATCTGAGACTACATAGAAACTGCTCAAAACCTAAAGATTTCAACACAGAAGCAGACCAACTAACAAAAAAACTCCTGGAAAAGGGGTATACCGCCCAATTTCTCCATAACACAGCTCAAAAAACAGCAGCTATACCACGAGAGAGCCTCCTCGGTGTGTCCACCACAAACAAACCAGAACAAGACAAAAATAAATACAATATAGATATCCCCATCATTACACCATACTGTGCAAATACCCATCTCTTTAGGAAAATCGTGGAAAGACACTGGTACACATTAAAAGATGACAAGATAATTGGGGACCAGGTGACCACTAGACCTAGATTCATATTCAGGAAAGCACGCAATCTAGGGTCAATTATAGCACCCACTGTAAAAAATAACAAAGCTAGAAATGAACCACATACCCCATTTCAGCAGAAGATAAAAGGCTTTTTCCCATGCAAAAAATGTAAAATGTGCAAATCAATAACAACATAAAAACAAAATATGGTTAGCCACCAGGAAGAGTCATATCCCATTACAGATTTTATAACCTGTACCACCACAGGGGTTATTTACGGGTTACTATGTCCATGTGCAAAAATGTACGTAGGTAGAACAAAACGACCCATGAATACCAGAATAAATGAACACCTACGGAATATTAAACATAAGTACACTGGCCACCCATTATCCAAACATTTTATGGAGAAGCATAATGGATCTATTCAAGGGGTTAAAGTGACAGGCATACAGACAATATACAGACACTGGAGACAAGGAGATTTTATTAAGAGTATGTCAAAAAAGGAGAGCGAGTGGATCTTCAAATTAAACACTCTAAGACCAAAGGGACTGAACTGCGAAATTGAGTTGTTTGCCTTTAATGACTGACAGGCGGACTACAATTATCCCATCATCTCAAAGGTATCTAAAGACAGCACGTAGCAAGCTATTACTATCCCTGATGAAGACCGCCGCAGCTGTTGAAACGCATTGGAATTTGTCCCTAACTAGCTAAGGAGGCGCTCACAGGCCTCCGTACCTCGTGCACTCCTTGCACCACGTGACGCCGCGTCATCCAGAACCTCTCGCGCGCTCTCTGCAGGGAGCACGTCCCCTCCCAACCCGGAAGTACGCGAGCCTGCGGCAGTCACTGGCCGGGACTCCGCTCTCGCTCCGGACCTCTGCACACCCAGACTGAACCCCTGGACTGTGAGTATCACGTAGCTTTGGCCCTGGACACGCAGACCTTCTAACTGTGAGTAACCTCTTACACTGTGCTACCACCCTTTCAGCCAGAGCCTCCTGTTGCATCTACCTCACCAGGACAGCCACCACTGCCAAACTATAAGACGGTAAAGCTCTATCAGACCCTAATAGGACCTATCCACATCCTGTGAGTACCTAGTAAACCGGACCACACGTGACAGATATCATAACCTGTACCTCTACTCACATAAGTACACTTACCTCCTCAGGACTTGGCTGTTACGTAGACTTCTCTCTACTCAGCCAGAGACCTCTGCTGCACCCATCAGGACAGCAACCACCCTCCAAGCAAACATCATCCCAACTAGGCTATACAGCCCCATCTGAACCAAATACGTCCACTAAAAAGGGTGAGTAGCTCTATACATCAGACCACCATCTGACAGCATCACAACCAGCATCCCTGCTTATACTGTCACACTTATCTCCATAGAACGTTATCCACACTCCCGATCCGGCTTTGCTCTACCAGACCACGCTACATGGCAATATGGACACTTGAACAACAAAATTGACCTCTAGTCCTTAAGCACCAGCCGAGGAGCCCCAGGAGGATCCTCCAACCAGGTGACTCTTAAGTATCCTTCAACTCCAATACTTGAAGTTTACACCAGTCGATTAATACACCACCCCCACTGTCCTTCAACAGATAACTCTATAGGAACCTAATCCAAAAGGACAACAGCCCTAGAGGACACCTGCCCAGCCAGCCCCCGGCAACGTGCCCATCTTCAATTCAACAACAGGTAACTCAATACTCCACCTAACTCTCAACACATATTTGCCTCACTATAACCACCCATCCTCTATTCTAGATACCACTATAGTGAACCAACCAGATTATAACCAATCTGTCCTTAAGAGATACACCATCGCATCCCACCAGATAACTTTAAGAACACAAATACTGCGCTTATACCCTCCTACTAGACCTAACTACCCCCTCTATTTTCTTTCTCTTACTAGGTCAGCGCGGTCATACCACCTAGCCACCCGATAGCATCATCATACCCTAAAGAACCCCAAGAGCACCGATTTGTATTATTAACCTGTATTATTAACTTATAATATTAACCTGTATTTCACTATTTATCATTTTATATATTAATTTGTTTTTACGGTGTCTAATATCAATACACAGCCTCTGTATTGTACTACATATTTTTAAAAAAAAATCTTTTAACCTATGGTCCAATAAAGGAAAATTTTTTTAATCCTCCCTCTCGAATCTGCCTCACTACTGTCAGCATGAATTTATACCTAAACTACTAGTATACTTACACTTAAGGACACCAAGTGGTTCCCTGTCCAAAATTCGCAGTTACTGTAAGTGAGTAGCCCGTTAGCGCCTTCTTTTCCCAACCTATACTAATTTAATATTGTCATAGACCTGCTGAAGACCTTACCTCTAGAAGAAAGTAATCAGTGGCCAGACAAACTACCTGACCTGGTAGATCTGTACAATCACATACCTGTGAGTTCCACCAATTGTACTCCAGCGTACCTCATGAGAGCAAGACCCGGAAAGTTGCCCATGGACCTGGAGCTTGGAGTGGTATAGCCGGAAGCAGACATGTCCACTGAAGACTGCGATATGACCCGACAGGAGCGGTACAAGAGAGTACAGACCTGTGTCGAAGACAGTCTAAATAGGATGAGAGATAAGCAGGAAGCACAGTACAACAAGAGTGCACCCGCAGAACTAGTGTTGAGCCACCCCCGTAGTGTTCGAGTTCGGTTCGGTTCGTCGAACACCCGTGTGTTCGCCGAACTGTTCGTCGAACTGTTCGTCGAACACCTTCGAACACCGTTAAAACCAATGGCAGGCAAACAAAAACACATAGAAACACATAGAAAACACCTTCAAAGGTGTCCAAAAGCTGACAAACTGCTCAGAAGACACAACTAACACATGGAAAAGTGACAAGTACATATAGTCATGCGAAAAGAAAAGAGGTGGAGGAGTAAAAGGAGGGGGAGACACAGATATAGGCATGTCATGCCCTTCTAAAATCCAAAAAGTGAGAAGCCGAGACGGCCAGTCCGCTCCTGCCCGTGCCACCTCCGTGTCGCCGGGTTTGTGCCAGAGCCGCGGTGAACCCTGACTGCCAGCCCCCCTCTCCCAATACTGGTGCCTGTCCGCTGGTGGGTCGAGAGAGCCCCCCTGTGGTGGAGGCAGCTCTAAGCTTTTTAATTTAAATTGTCCCTCTAATTTGAATGAATACACTTTAAATCCATTTACAAGGATCTATTGGAGGGCAAGTCTCATGCCAGCAGCCGCGTAATTCCAGCTCCAGTAGCGTCCACTAAAGCTGCTGCAGTTAAAAAGCTTTTATAAGGATCGAGCTCGGCTGTCCACCGCAAGGCATCCTATTGCCAGTCCCAGCCCCTATGCCTTGGGGTGCCTCCTGATGCTCTTCACTAAGTATCCCGTGGTCCTGAAGCATTTCCTTTGAAAAAATTAAGTGTCCAAACTACAGGTGGTGTAGCTTGCTTAACAGCCGGGATAATCCGCTGACTAGCAGACACTGCTACTAGGCACAAAGTATTTCCTGGGCTAGATGCAGTTAAAAAAGTAGATACTCTCGTTGGATGCTGAGAAAGCATTCCATAGAGTCTCCTGGCACGCCATATATGATTCTCTTAAAAAGCTTGGGGTAGGGGTCTAGGGGACCCTTTTATAGCCAAAATCACGGCCCTGTATCACAATACGTCACCTAGGCTGAAGATAAATGGAACTGTAGCACCGAGGGCTCGGTTGCTACAAACGTATTGCACCTCACCCAGAGGTGTGATATCTCACTCTCAGATAAGGATGGAGTGTGGATCAGGACCCGACACCTGCATGCATTACACCACATTGCCGTGGGGCAGGGCGACCAATATGCCCCTGAGATGGGCACGACAGTCCCTGTCCCTGGCTGGAGTGGGGGGAGGGAACACTGAGGAAGGGGAACCCTGCAGTGCAGGAGCAGGGAGGAAGCAGTTCCTGGGTGCATTGAGAAGGGAGTATAAAAGGTGGGCACCATCTTAGTTCAGTGCAGAGAAGTCTGAGCAGAAGTGGCAGGGAGCAGGGGCTCTGCATGAGCTCTGCTCCGGAGGCGGGCCTAGTAACAGAGGCCCAGGCCTGCAAGAGGGAGAAGGAAGGAAGAGGAGCGGAGAAGGCTCCAGGAACGAGGAATGAAGGGATCCCAGGGGTGTGGACGGGCGAGTCGCCACCGCACGCCCGAATCCACCTGCGTGGAGGGGTCAGGCCAAAGGGGGAGACCGGTCCCCGAACTAGTGGAGGCAGGAAACGACCCTCAGCTAGAAACTGGAGGCTCTGACATTTTATGTGGCGCAGCCCCTTGCTCCACCCGCTAGGAAGGCACCACATAGGGTCAGGGAAACTGGCGCCAAGTTTACCAAGAGGAGGCCCGAGGCAGCCGGACAGAAGTGTTGGTAAGAAAGGCCAGACAAAGGACACACAAAGGGGGTCCTGTGAAGCGCTCCAAAGTTATCTGGGAGTTGTCTGAGCCCCTCACCTGGTGAGCACAGTACGACGTGGGCAGCCGTTACCTGCAGACGTGGTCTGGATAATAAGAACTGTGAGTAAAGGCCCTGAACTGCATCACTGACTCCGTGTCGTTACTGCTGCTGCCCTGCACCATCACCCCCATCCTCCGCATACACTGCCCTGAGGCTATACTCCTCCCGTGGGGAGTTATGCTACGCTCTGCTGCACCCACAACACCAGCCTTAGCGGTCTGCCCTGTAGCGGCGGTTCACTCTGACCGCAATCCACGGGTGGCGTAGTCGGACATTTAAACATCAAAACCACATAAATAGTTCCGCCACTGGTTTGACCGCCCTGAGCCACGGAACCGGATCGCCGCCACGAAGACTACAACCACCAGCATCCACCAAAAAGGGTCCGGCTCCGGGTGTCCCAAGGCCCAGGGGGTGCGTCAGAACATTTTCATCACCTTTCACAATCACCAATGGGACAAGGCAGGGATGTCCTCTGTCCCCTCGCTTATACATCCTAGTGACGGAGCACCTGCTCTCATCAATTCGCCATAACCCCAATATTAGGTGGATTGAGGTGGGAGGCACCGAGTACAAGTGCTCTCTATTTGCTGATGATGTCCTAGTATATATCACTCAATCACATATATCCATCCCTGCTGTTATGGCTGAAATAGATCACTTTGTTACATGGTAAAATTTTAAAATCAATGCAGCGAAGTCTGAGGCCCTCGATGTCTCCCTCCCTAAATCCATATAGGATTCCATCCAGTCCAACTTTCCCTTTGCCTGGCCCTCACAGGGTATCAAATACTTAGGAATTCCTATTCATAGAGACCTCTCCCATCTATGTTATCTTAATTTTGGGCCCTTTATTGAACAATTCCATACAGACCACGGTTGGCAAGTTAGAACTGTAAGATTCACTACGTGAACCACTGGTGTTTTGTGGAAAAGCACATGTACACCGCGTTCCAAATTATTATGCAAAAAGTGTTTAGGAGTGATAAGGGAAGAATTTGTTTGTTTGTCAGTTAAACTCATTGATGGTTATGTGTGTCAGGGCTCTTTATATCACTGTAAGCAATTGCAGACACCTGTGCTAATTAGTTTGGCAGGTGTGTCCAATGAAAGGCAAGACTACTTAAGAAGGCTCTCTCACATTATTAAGCAGCCTACATTTTCTGCCAAAATGGGAAAGAAAAAGGATGTGTCGGCTGCTGAGAAGCAACAAATTGTGGTGTGTTTAGGTCAAGGCATGACTACAATCAACATTGTGCGATGATCAGGATGAAGTGTCTTGGCAATCAAGAAGTATGTAGCTGATTCACAGTACACACGTGTGCGTGCTGATAAGGGCAAATTGAGGACTCTTTCCTACAGGCAATTACGTCAGGTTGAAAGAGCAGCGGCAAAAAAGCCTTGTCATAGCAGCAGACAAGTTTTTGAAGCTGCTTGTGCCTCCAACGTCCCCCGAACAACAAGATGCAGGGTCCTTCAGAGGTTTGCAGCTGTGCATACGCCATCCTGTCGACCTCCTCTATCCACTTCACACAAGCAGAAACGGCTCCAGTGGGCCAAACATTACATGAAGACTGATTTCAAAACTGTTTTGTTCACGGATGAGTGCCGTGCAGCGCTCGATGGTCCAGATGAATGGAGTGGAGGATGGCTGGTTGATGGACACCCCACGCAAACACGGCTACAGCGCCAACAAGGAGGAGGTGGAGTAATGTTTTGGGCTGGAATCATGGGGAGAGAGATTGTCGGCCCCTTTAGGATCCCTGAAGGCGCTAAAGATGAACTCCATAATGTATGTGGATTTTCTCAAACAGCACTTCCTGCCATGGTTCAAGAAGAAGAACCGTGTATTTCACAGCAAGATCATTTTTCTGCATGATAATGCACCATCTCATGCTGCACATAAAACATCTGCATCTCTGGCTGATATGGGCATAAAAGGGGACAAACTTATGGTGTGACCCCCATGCTCCCCTGACCTCTACCCCATTCAGAACCTTTGGAGCATCATTAAAAGGAGTGTCTATGATGGCGGGAGGCAGTTCACATCTAAGCAACAGCTCTGGGAGGGTATTCTGTCCTCATGCAAAACAATTGAAGCAGAAACCATCCAAAACCTGACAAATTCAATGGACGAGAGAGTTCAGAAGCTCCTTTCGAACAAGGGGTCCTATGTGAAAATGTAACATCACCTAGAATAAAGTTTTGAGTTGAAAACTGTTTGATTTCAGTTTCTAACAACCTGCTAATGCTTATAATTTCAAAAATGACCATTTTTTTGGTCTTTATTAAAATGAAAAGGTTGATCGAAAAGTTTGGGGGATCTAAGAGTGTGGCAACCCAGTAGTCATGATTACTTCGAATTCTGACAATATGAGGGTCATGCTGCAGGTAGTGCAGCAAGAAGGCACTTATGTGTCTTGCGCATCTCGGAGCCCCAAAATTATTTTCCGGGCTAGATGCAGCTAAAAATTATTTTTAATTTTAAATCTGGTGAAGCTTATTATAGATGGCCTAATAGGATCAGTGCTGCACACTGCTACAAAGCCCAAATTATTTTCCAGTCAAGATACAGATAAACATGATTAGTAATTTGAAAGCTTAAAACGGTTGGTAGGGTGATTTTAACCAATCATCAAGCTTTTACTCTCCCCAGGATGACACAGGGGTAGAAAAGTCGTTTCGGATCCATGATTTGTTCATCTTTATGAACGTGAGTCTGTCTACATTATCAGTGGAGAGCCGCGTGCGCTTATCTGTCAGCACACCACCAGCAGCGCTGAACACACGTTCAGACAGAACGCTGGCTGCGGGGCATGACAAGATCTCCAAGGCGTAAGTGGCTAGCTCCGGCCATTTATCCAGATTGGAAGCCCAAAAAGAGCAAGGGTCCAGTGACACAGTCGTGGCTTCAATGTTTACTTGGAGATACTCCTGTACCATCGTCTCTAGGCGTTGACTATGTGTCAGACTTCTTGTCTCCTGTGGCCTTGCAAAGGATGGGCTAAAAAAGTGGTGAAATGATTCCGCAAAATTGATGTTACCAGCAGATACTGTGGTTCTGTTACGGTTTGAGTGCTGAACACTTGACGGTCCCACGGTTGGCAAGTTGGAACTGTGAGATTCACTACGTGCACCACTGGTATTTTGTGGAAAAGCACATGTAAGATTCTGCAACAGTCTCTGCTGATACTCCTGCATGCGTGCATCCCTTTCTATGGCAGGAATAATTTCTGCAAATTTACTTTTGTACCGGGGATCTAACAGTGTGGCAACCCAGTAGTCAGGATTATTTCTAATTCTCACAATTCGAGGGTCATGTTGCAGGTAGTGCAGCAAGAAGGCACTCATGTGTGTTGAGCATCCAGGAGCACCAAGTCCCTGTTGTGTTGGTGGCGAGGTAACAATCATGCTTCCTTCCTCTGTCCTCTCCCCCCAACCTCGCACAACAGAAATGTGATCAAGGTCTCCCTCATCTGATGAGTCTTCCATCAGTTCGTCCTCCACTTCTTCCTGGGCTCCTGCACCTTCCTCACTAGTTTGGCTGCTACCATGCGCCCTGGTTAAACCATCTCCCCCACCCTCACATGCCTGCCGCCTTGGTGCTGCCGACCGTCTGGACCTTGCAGATGTTAGCCCTTCCGCATACAACTCCTCCTCCTCTACTTCCTCCACCTCCTCTTGTGCCACCACCTGACTCCGAATTCTGTTTAACATGTGCTCCAGCATGTAAATCACCGGAATAGTCATGCTGATAATGGCATCGTCAGCACTAAACATCTTCGTCGCCATTTCAAAACTGTGCAGAAGGGTGCATAGGTCCCTGATCTGAGACCACTCCTCCAGCGTGATTTGCCCCACCTCTGAATCTCGTTGGCCCAGGCTATACGTCAGAACGTATTGCACCAGGGCTTGTCGGTGCTGCCACAGTCGCTGCAACATGTGCAGAGTTGAATTCCACCGGGTAGGCACATCGCATTTTAGCCGGTGAAGTGGCAGGCCCAACGACTTCTGTAGAGATGTAAGTCGCTGAGCTGCGGGATGCGAACGGCGGAAGTGAGCACACAGCGACCGTGCCCTCTGCAGAAGGCCATCTAGTCTGGGATAGTGGGCTAAAAATTGCTGGACAACCAGGTTCAACACGTGAGCCATACAAGGCACGTGTGTGACATTGCCCCGGCGAAGGGCCGCACCCAGGTTTGCAGCATTGTCGCACACGGCCTTCCCTGGTTTCAGGTCCAGTGGAGACAACCATTCATGAAATTGGTTCTCCAGAGCTGACCACAACTCCTCAGCTGTGTGACTCACATTTCCCAGACATTTCAATGTAAAAACCGCCTGATGACGTTGAGCCCTACTGCCAGCATAGTAAGGAGGTGTGCAGGATCCCTTCTGCGCAGTTAGAAAGCTTGTGGCATGACCAGACAGGCTTTGGGTGCAGGTGGAAGACCGAGAGGAGGTTGAGGAGGCAGAAGCAGTGGAGGAAAAATGACATAAAGAGGATTGACGCACAACTCGTGGGGACGGCAAGACTTGGACAGCAGCCCCTTGTCCTGCTGTCACCATAGTTACCCAGTGCCCAGTCAGCGACATGTAACGCCCCTGTCCATGCCTACTCGTCCAAGTGTCTGTGGTGAAATGCACCCTGTCACACATAGAGTTTCTCAAAGAAGCGGTGATGTTGTGTGCGACATGCTGGTGGAGCGCAGGCACACCTTTCTTTGAGAAGTAGTGCCGACTGGGCATCTGGTACTGGGGCACTGCGACGGACATAAGGTCTCGAAAATCCTCTGTGTCCACCAGGCGGAAAGGCAGCATTTCTGTAGCCAAGAGCTTGCAGATGGTGAAATTCAACCTCTTAGCTTTCTCATGGCTAGGAGGAAATGGTCTTTTACTTGTCCACATCTGAGGGACCGAGGGCTGGCTATTGTGCTTAGACGGGGTTGATAAGGGTGTCCCCGGCAAACTGCCGGTCTGTGAGGAAGATGCAGGCGGACATGTTAGGTTGCCTTGATCCAAAGGTGGTGCTATCGATGTCGGACAGCGCTCAAGACCAGCTGGTGTTACCACCTCCAAAGAAAATGATGACCTGCCAATCACGCTGGCTGTTGCGGGTAAAGAGGTGGCAGGTCTGCGCCCCAAAACAGGTGTGACTGCTGTCCCCCCAGTCACAGAGGATGAAGAGGCCGCGGATGCACAAGATATGGCAGACGGTGGTTGGCCCGGCCGGCTAGACCGCATTGTAGCACACTGAGCTTCCCACTGCAACTTATGCTTCATGTCCATGTGCCGGTTCATGCATGAAGTACTCAAACTATGTATTTTTTGGCCTCTACTTAGCTTTTGCTGACAAATGTTACAGATAACACGAGTTGGGTCATCTTTATCGATCTGAAAAAATGCCCAGGCTATGCAAGGCTTAGCACCCATGCGACCTGAAGAGCCACCACGACTTGTGGTGAGAGGCAGAGTTGTGTTTGAGGATGCAGTTGTTGACGTGCTTCCAGTACTACGTCTCTGTCCAGGAAGGCGCAACCTGACCTCGTCGTCACTAGCATCTTCCTCCACCTCCTCTGCTGACCTCATCTCTTGGCTGACTGTGGGTTGACAGTAAGTGGGATCTCCGACCTCATCATCATCACCCTGTGCGTTATCACACCCGTCGTCCTCAGAGCCAACCTGTTCCTGCCCTGACAAAAAACTAAAGTTGTCGCTCCAATCAGGTATTTGAGTCTTATCATCGTCTTCCTCATTGTCTCCACCAACAGGAGTTACAGTTTGGGAATGAGGGTCTACATTATGGTCAGAACCTTCTGCGTCTGGTCCTGGATCCGACTCATAAAGATTCTGGGCATCAGTGCAGATCATTTCCTCGTCTGGATTCACAGAAGCGCTGGAGTCGACCTCTGATTCCCAGGCTATAGTATGAGTAAACAGCTCTGCAGACTCAACCATCTGTTCTACCTCATACTCAGACGGGCAGCTGGAGATTTGGGAGCTGTGAGGAAGCAAGTGCGATTTGGGTGACACCTTTGAGGACTGGAGTATTTGTGATGTTGAAGTTGATGTGGAGGAGAGCCCACTTAAAGGAGCACTTGATATCCGTTGAAGCACCTGCTGTTTTTGTGCCTCATCTGGAATTTGTAGCGATTGGCGTGGCCGTAAGAAAGGGATCTTATCACATTGTCCGCTAAAAGAAGTAGACATTTTAGTTTGGCTGGAAGATGGTCTTTCTTCTGCACCTACCCCACGGACACAACCTTTTTTCCCCTTCCCAACACGCCTATTCCCCTTTCCACCAGCAGCAGGCCTTTTTCCACTCATTTTGGTGGTTAACTAATTCACAACTCTGGAGTTGTTTGCACAAAAAAACAATGGATGGTAACCGAGCAGAGCTGAGTGGCCAAACTGTGGTATTAGGCCAAAACTATTGGCTGGGTTAGATGCAGAAAAAAATTATTTTTAATTTGCAACCTGATGGAGGTCAGTATAGATGGACTAATAGACCAAGTCCCACACACCGCTAGAAGCCCAAATATTTTTTCAGAGCTAGATGCAGAAATTTTTTTTATTCAATTTGCAACCTGATGGAGGTCAGTATAGATGGACTAATAGACCAAGTCCCACACACTGCTAGAAGCCCAAATATTTTTTCAGAGCTAGATGCAGAAAAAAATTATTTTTAATTTGCAACCTGATGGAGGTCAGTATAGATGGACTAATAGACCAAGTCCCACACACTGCTAGAAGCCCAAATATTTTTTCAGAGCTAGATGCAGAAAAAAATTATTTTTAATTTGCAACCTGATGGAGGTCAGTATAGATGGACTAATAGAACAAGTCCCACACGCTGCTAGAAGCCCAAATATTTTTTCAGAGATAAATGAAGAAAAAAATTATTTTTAATTTGCAACCTGATGGAGGTCAGTATAGATGGACTAATAGACCAAGTCCCACACACCGCTAGAAGCCCAAATATTTTTTCAGAGCTAGATGCAGAAATTTTTTTTATTCAATTTGCAACCTGATGGAGGTCAGTATAGATGGACTAATAGACCAAGTCCCACACACTGCTAGAAGCCCAAATATTTTTTCAGAGCTAGATGCAGAAAAAAATTATTTTTAATTTGCAACCTGATGGAGGTCAGTATAGATGGACTAATAGAACAAGTCCCACACGCTGCTAGAAGCCCAAATATTTTTTCAGAGATAAATGAAGAAAAAAATTATTTTTAATTTGCAACCTGATGGAGGTCAGTATAGATGGACTAATAGACCAAGTCCCACACACTGCTAGAAGCCCAAATATTTTTTCAGAGCTAGATGCAGAAAAAAATTATTTTTAATTTGCAACCTGATGGAGGTCAGTATAGATGGACTAATAGACCAAGTCCCACACACCGCTAGAAGCCCAAATATTTTTTCAGAGCTAGATGCAGAAAAAAATTATATTCAGTTTGCAACCTGATGGAGGTCAGTATAGATGGACTAATAGAATGATGCTATGCCCAAAAGATTTTACTTCACTAGGTGCAGTAAAAAAATTGGTATTCTATACACAGGTGGTATATCTTGCAACACAGATAGGCTACTCCACTGACTAACACACTCTGCAATAGGCCAAAAAGCATTAGCTTTGCTAGATTCAGCCAAATGCTGTGAAAAAAACTTGCACAGCACTGGCACAGACCTGCCTGGCAAAAACTGATAGGAACTGATGTAACCTAGTCCTGAAAAGGACTCCAATTACAATTAGTCTTTACTCCCACAATCTATCTATTTAAGAGCACAGACCTGCCTGATAAAAGTCGTAGGAAATGCTGTAACCTAGTCCTTAAAAGGACTGCAATCACAACTATTCCCTACTCCCAAGCTATCTGTATATTTGTGCGAAAATTGGCTTGAAATTAACAAGGTATAGCGCACACAGCAACAGCGGTGCCGTCTAACACGCAGCTGCAGCAGTGAGAAAATGGTGGCGACGGGGAAAATGGCTTGGTCTTATAGGGCAAGGACATGTGACATACACTGCCAATCACACATGTCCTTGCTTGTGTGAAAAAAAGCACTTCGCTCCGTGTGTGCGCTGCTGATAGGTTGACAGATTGCACCTCCCCACTGCAAATGCGGGAAAGAGAAAAAAAAATGGAGATCTTCATTGCTCCTGCAGAGATCCATCCCCTGCCCCTCCCCCCGCCCCGCTGTACACTCAAACTGCGTATTAACATTAATTTTCATCATTACTGAGAAAAAATCCAGTTATGATTTTGGTGCACGAACAGTTATCGAACATAACCTCGAACAGCCGAATTTTTCTCAAATTGTTCGTGTTCGCCGACCGGCTCGAACACCGCCCAAAACAGCTCGAATTTGAGATTGGCGAACAGTTCGAGTAGAACAACGCTCATCTCTACGCAGAACCCTTAACACCTGGAGAAGTTGTGCTGAAGCGAAAGAGAAGAAACCACAAGTGGGAAAGAGAGCCTTACACTGTGTTGGATTCCAGGTTCGATAATAGAAAAACCTGTCTAATCAGTAAAGATGGAGGTAAGACAGTTGCAGCACTCTCAAGAGACCACTTGAAGTTGTGCCCAGGTCTATTGAAGCCACAGGAAGAAGTACCTCTTAGAGTGACTGAAGAGCCCAAAGAAGATGGACTCCATACTGTCTTAGGAGATTTCCCGGCAGATTGGCCTCAACTGGATGGAGCCGTAATAATAACTGTGATGCACTTCTATCAGCAGCCAGAAGACTCTTCACTGTAAGTAAGACCTATAAGTGCCCCAGAAGAGCCTGCTCAGGAAGAATCCCCGGAAGAAGGATCACCAGTAGAAGCAGAGCCAGTAGGCCCAATAGCCAGTGTACTTGCTAGTCCCATCGAGAGGTTAAGACAGTTCTACAATTTGCCCACACGTAGATCTGACAGGGTAGCAGACAGTGCAAACACAAACATCAACAACACCCCAGTACTACGTAGGTCAACACGCAGCACAAAAGGCCAGGTCCCTGCCAGGTATAGGGAATAAGAATGAAGTGCCTACCATGTAAAGAGTTACCCAGTTGGGTATTGCCTACTGTATTCTTTATTATGTAAACTGAAATTAAATATAATGTGCTTATTTAGTTACCCGTCAGGGTATAAAGACTTGTAGGCTGAGGACTGTGCAGCCCAAAAACTGTTCCTGTACATAGTTGCACTCCCTGGAGTGCCCCTTAAGTGACCACGGAACAAAAACCCGTTTGGCGTGGCGGAAGACGTGGTCCAGCACCTGGATCACCTATGCCCTGTAGCCACGCCCACGGTCTACGTTGAGGGTTTTCAGGCGGGTCCCTCATGTTCCTTCATCGGTGAAATGGACACCAGGTTACGGGACTTACTGTAACTGAATTAATGTTACTATAATTGTTATTATTGTTATTTGTTAACCTGTTACAAAATGCTTCAGTCCAGGAGCACTGAATTGTACTAGGGGGGAATGTGGCACCCTGCAGCGCACAGAACCCAGTAGGGTGCATGGATGGACTTCTCCACAAGAGGCCCTCATTACATTCACACACCTCCACCCTACCACCTCAGACCAGCAGAGGGAGCCCGTTAGGGATATATGTAGGGAGGGTGGAGCTAGGCAGCTCAGTTTTTAATTGAGTGTTGAATCGGAAGTGAAAAGTCAGTGGTTAGTTCAGAGAGTGTGCTGGCACTTAGACCAGCGAAGACGCAGCTCGTCTGCTGCTGCCGTAGTGAGGGCCCTGAGTGTGGCCGACGGCAAGGAGGAAGGGAGAGGGGAGTTGAGGGGGCAGAGGAGCGTACCAGGCTAACCCTGAAATATACACAGGACACCGGGTCCGCGCCTACAGGGACCCTTTAAACCCAGTAGGGACCACCATATAGCTGGAGGACTTCAAGTCCCAGGTCGACCAACGCTGAATACTGTACCAGGGCTAGGAGTCAAGGAGGCCCCAGCGTCCAGGGACAGTGATCTCCAAGAGAAGGCCCTACCACCAGGACAGCAGGTGAAAGAGAGAGAGACAGTAATTAAGCAAGGCCTAGCTCCAGGCAGGTCAGAAGCTTAGCAAGTGGAAGCAACGGATCAGGAGGCCCTATACCCGCTCACTGGGGAGAGTCCAGAAGTGCACCCTGCCTATCGAGTACCCTGGTCATACCTGCATCTACACCAGTAAAGGTACCGAAGCGAACCCCCGTGTGAGTGTCCGTCATTTCTTCCTGAACCGCCCTGGCCGTCTCTCCCCTGTACCACCATCCATTACCCCACGATGCCCTGAGCCAAGCTCCACCTGTGGGGAGCCGTTCCATCACAAGCTGCCCTACCATCTGCCTCAGATGACTGCTCCGCAGCGGCGGCTCCCTTTAGCCGCATTCCACAGGTGGCGTCACAAACACTTTACAAATCCCCTATAAATAATTCCCCTTTTGGGTGACCACCCTGGGCCACGGACCGGGCCAGCCACCATCATACCCCACACCAGCAGCGAGAGGCCCGGATGCTGAATAACCCACGGCCCTGGGGGCACGTTAGCTCCACATATAGTCCTGCACATAATATGATGCCCTCACATATAGTCCTGCACATAATATCATGGCCCCACATATAGTCCTGCACATAATATGATGGCCCCACATATAGTCCTGCACATAGTATGATGGCCCCACATATAGTCCTGCACATAATATGATGGTCCCATAAATAGTCCTGCATATAATATGATGTTCCCACATATAGTCCTGCACATAATATGACGGCGCCACATATAGTCCTGCACATAATATGATGTCCCCACATATAGTCCTGCACATAGTATGATGGCCCCACATATAGTCCTGCACATAATATGATGGTCCCATAAATAGTCCTGCACATAATATGATGTTCCCACATATAGTCCTGCACATAATATGACGGCGCCACATATAGTCCTGCACATAATATGACGGCCCCACATATATTCCTGCACATAGTATGATGGTCTCACATATAGTACTGCACATAGTATGATGGTCCTACATATAGTCCTGCACATAATATGATGGCCACACATATAGTCCTGCACATAATATGACGGCCCCACATATAGTCCTGCACATAATATGATGACCCCACATATAGTCCTGCACATAATATGATGACCCCACATATAGTCCTGCACATAATATGATGACCCCACATATAGTCCTGCACATAATATGATGACCCCACATATAGTCCTGCACATAATATGATGACCCCACATATAGTCCTGCACATAATATGACGGCCCCACTTATACTTCTGCACATCGTATGATGGCCCCTCCAGGCACCTGGAAAATTAAAGAGGTTGGAAGCCGCAAAAACAGGCTGGCTGTCCCCAAGCAGTGCCACACCGCGGAAGGCAGATCAGCACTCCGGGCCTGGTCCACAGTGTAGTGTAAATGCTGTGGTCAGTCTCTTTATCACTGCATTGATTGTTACACTGCTGATTACAAGGCTATTCTACGAAACATGAGAGGAGATTTCTCACTTTAGAAGACAGAGGAAAAGGAGAAGAAATGTTCCTCATCTCTGTAGCTGAGATATGGTTGTGTTAGACTTGGAGTTGTGTATAGCAGATACACATGTAAAATCACACACAGCATATTCTCATGTATCAGGAAGGTGTTATCACACCCCGGCTGATCTAGAACTTATTCCTAGACCAACGATTATCAGTAATTAATAGAAATATTAATTACCTGTTATGTAATTTTTCTGATTCTCTTCTTTGAGTCCACAAGGAGAAATTTCTCGTTCCACCATCTCACGGGGCGTGAGTCACCTGAAAATAGACAAAAGTATGATAATATGTTCCTGGTACATGCTATACACACCAAAAAGTATAACACACTGGGGCCAAAATGACTTATCTCAGGGATAATGGCTGTGGTCTGTCCATTCACAGTGTAATGTAAATGCTGAGGTCAATCTCTTTTAATCACTGCATTGATTGTTACACCGCTGATATCAAGTCTATTCTATGAAATATGAGAGGGGATTCCTTACTTTAGAAGACAGAATAAGGAGAAGAAATGTTTGCTATCTCTGTATCTGAGATATAGTTGTGTTATACTTGGAGCTGTGTATAGAAGATACACATGTAAAATCACTAACATGAATGATATTAAATTGTGTTCAACTTATGTAGTTTACTTTATGAAAACTTTTGATATCTCTTAACACAACTTTCCAATTATCTTAAGATAGAAGCCCGTTGTAATGGTTTTTCATAGCTTTCTATATTTTGGAGATAATCTTTGATGTTGTAATAAAACTCTTCAAAAGTTCATACATTTATACTGATGTCTCTTATAATGGATTGTCCATTTGAGGAATGTGATAAGGCATGCCTAACCTGGGTGTTGGAAATCCATACCCCATCCGTTAGATTGAAATGAAATATATATCCAAAAACAGAATCAATTTTCTCTGTTTTAAAATGTCAGTCAAATAGGTCATCACCATATTTCTCCAGGTGTCAAATTCTCCCAATATCATTAACTCTGGTGAAAGGGAATTTTACCAAATAGGTGTAAAGGGTAAGATACCCTCAGGTCCTAGTAATCTTTCTTGTACAGTTTGCATCAGCGGACATGCTGGTTACAATTTCCGCTCATTCATGTTTGGAATACCAGATTCCAAAATGAATAACAAATAAGTGTATTTCTCTCAGCACATCCTGTCCCCAAAATTCATTAAAGCTATAAATATCCAACTTTATAACATTTTGAAGTTGACATGGCAAGTACCACTTTACAGTGGAATACCCCAACCATCTTAAATGTCCGCAAAAATTATGTACTCTTGCTTAAGCTGAATATGTTTCGCATCATAATATGCCAAATTAAACTTGGTCCCATTCTGCAAAAAACATGTCCTCATACAGCTAAGTTGATGGGAAAATAATTCCTTGATATGAGGCAATTAAATCGTGTTCTTGTTGTGCAAAATATTACATTTTACTATCAATATGAAGGATAATATGTGAACAGTTAGACAAAATCCCCCCTTCCCATTTTCTGCTACTAAAATCCCAGTCTAATAGGGATTACATGCCCCCTAGAGAGCTGGACAGCCTGCGCTCTGAACTGCGTCAGCTAAGTAAAACCCTGGCCACTGTCCTGAGCACCCTGCAGCTCCAGGAGGAGCCCGAGCTGGAAGGAAGGATCCTACTCGCTGACAGCCCTGAGGATGTCCCCTGGATGAGGAGAAGAAGGAGGTCAACACCACCCCGTAGGAGGACAACGCCACCCCGGAGGAGGACAACGCCACCCCGTGGGAGGACCAACGAACAACGCCGCCCTCCAGGAGACTTCATCTGCTACCGTTACCACAAGGCAGGCCACACAGCGTGGAACTGTCCTTTAAACGAGCAGGAAGGAGGAAGGCCTTTCCTGTCCATCGTGCTGGACGGCATTGCTACACCTGCGTTACTAGACACCATCTCACAGGTAACCATCATACCTGATGTCCTCTATAAAAGGTACTGGTCCGTAGATGAACTCCGCGTGCCAGCCCCGATCCTCTCTGTGTATGCCTCTAAAGGCCTTCCTCTTAACCTAGTAGGGGTTAAGGATCTGACAGTGAAGGTGGGGAGAGTGGAGCTAAAGGAACAAGGACTAATTGTCATAGAATTTAACCCTGGTGATACAGACTTGTATATGATACTTGGTACAAATATTGTTGGTAACTGCTTGGGAGAAGTGTTGTTTTTGCTCCAACAGATTGCTGACACTGCCAAACCAGGGCAGAGGAAGGTGCTCCAGAGAGAGATTCGAGCCCTTCTGTACCAGCAACAGGTAAAGCTAACAGGTGGTGAGATTGGTAATGCACGGGTGACAGACCCGATACCCATTGTGATTCCCCCAATGAGTGAGATGCTGATTTGGTGTACGGCAGCAATAGGTCTCAAGGGACAGAATTACCAGGCGGTAGTGGAGCCCATTAGCTCAGAGCACAGACCTACACTCTTAACTGCTAGAGGGGTAGTGGATGTACGCAAAAGGAGGGTACCCATACGTCTCCTAAATTGTGGGGAGGAGGAAGTTAAATTACCCAGATAAGCCACTGTTGCCAGGTTGTGTACTGTGAATGATGATGCCATACACCCAGTGGAATCCTTGACCTCATCAGACACAGTGGAGGGTAATGACTCAGAAACCCAGTTGGAGGATTGGTGTCAACAGCTCCATGTTGGCACTGACGCCACTCCTGTCCATCAAAAACAAGGTGTACACAGGGTGGTCCAGGAATACGAACAGGTATTCAGCAAACACTCACTTGATTTTGGGAGGATTAAAGGGGTACAACACCATATACCCACAGGTGACCATCCACCCATCAAAGAATGTTACAGGCACATACCACCAGCACAATACCAGAAAGCGAAGGAAATGTGGCATGACATGAAGAAAGCAGGGGTAATAAGAGATAGCTGTAGCCCCTGGGTAGCTCCCCTGGTCCTGGTCAGGAAAAAGGATGGAAGCATGAGGATGTGTGCATAACACATAAAGATGCATACCCTTTACCCCATATAGAGGAATCCCTGGCTGCATTAAAGTCTGCAAATTACTTCTCTACCCTTGACCTCACTAGAGGGTACTGGCAAGAGCAGTTGCTGAGGAGGACCGGCAGTTGACGGCCTTCACTACCCCGATGGGACTCTGCGAGTTCAACAGTATGCTGTTCGGACTCTGCAACGCCCTTGGAACGTTCCAGAGATTGATGGAGTGCTGTTTGGGACACCGTATCTTCGAGACCGTGCTGCTATACCTGGATGACGTGATAGTGTACTCCAAGACGTATGAGGACCATTGGAAGCACCTGACGGAGGTATTTGAAGCATTGTCCCGGTATTGGATGAAATTGAAGCCTTCCAAGAGCCACCTGCTCAAACGTAAGGTTCAGTACCTGGGACACATCGTCAGTCCAGAACCAGTAGCACCAGACATGGAGAAGGTCACTGCCATCCAGAAATGGCCGGAACCAAAGAATCTCAAGGAGGTACGTCAGTTAATGGGACTGGTAGGGTATTACCGGAGATTTGTAAAGGACTGCACCAAGAAGGCAGCGCCTTTGCAAGATCTCCTGGTAGGACAGTCCCACAGAGGCAAAACCCCCCTTCCAGTGGGGTAAAGAGCAGGCTGAGTCCTTTGCAGTGATGAAAGAGATCCTGACTGGCAAAGAAATCCTGGCCTTCCCTGACTGCAGCCAACCATTCCTGCTGTACACTGATGCCAGCAACGAGGGACTAGGAGCTGTGTTAAGCCAGAAGCAGTATGGCAAAGAGAAGGTGATTGCCTATGCCAGCAGGAAGCTTCGTCCTACAGAGAGGAATCCGGAAAACTATAGCTCTTTCAAGTTGGAGCTCCTGGCCTTGGTCTGGGCCATCACTGAACGATTCAAGCACTACCTGGCCTCCACTAAGTTCACGGTCTGCACAGACAACAACCCCTTGACACATCTATAGACAGCAAAGTTGGGAGCCATGGAACAGCGTTGGATGGCCCGACTGTCAATCTATCAGTTCACTGTCAAGTACCGGGCAGGCCCCAAGAATGCCAATGCCGATGCCCTATCCAGAATGCCTCACCAGTCGGACACTGAAGAAGTGGATGACCTGGAGAAGATTGAGCTACCTGTCTTCCATAGAAATGGGATGGTCCACGAGCAGAGTACCTCCAGGAGGTATCGTGGTAAGACACTAAACCCTTTACGTCATCACAGTTGGAAGGAGACCCAGGACAGCGACCCGGTTGTCAGCTGTATCAAAGAACTGATAACCCAGGAAGGTTCTTCCCTGGAGAAGGACGCTTCTCCACAAGCCAAGCACCTGTTGAATGAGAGAAGCCGGCTGTTCATCTATAGAGAGAAGCTGTGCCGAAGGTATCTTAACCCTAGGACCCATGAGATGGTATGGCAGATCACTACATCCAGATGGTGTTGGAGGCCTACCACGATCAAGCAGGGCACTTTGGCTGGAAAAAGCTGGAAACTCTCCTGAAGAGTCGATTTTATTGGGTTGGAATGCAGAGCTCCATAGAGAGGTGGTGCCGGGATTGTGGACCCTGTAGCCTCAGAAGAAAAGACTACAGCAGCCAGAAAGCACCCTTGCAGTCCATCAAGACAACCAAGCCCGTGGAGATCGTCGCCCTGGATCACGTCAAGCTGTCACCCAGCAGGTCGGGCTACTCTTATGCACTGACCATGGTGGATCACTACTACCGGTTCCTGGTGGTAGCAACCGTCAAGGATCTGACGGCAGAAACTGCGGCAAGGACGTTTCAAGCATACTCCTGCAGGCTCCATGGATACCCGGATAAGGTGCTGACGGATCAAGGCCCTGCCTTTGAAGCCGAGCTGTTCAAAGAGTTTTGCCATCTGTACGGGTGTAAGAAGATTCGGACTATGCCGTACCACCCTCAAACTAACGGTCTATGAGAAAAGATGATCAATATCGTCATAGACCTGCTGAAGACCTTACCTCTAGAAGAAAGGAATCAGTGGCCAGACAAACTACCTGACCTGGTAGATCTGTACAATCACATACCTGTGAGCTCCACCAATTGTACTCCAGCGTACCTCATGAGAGCAAGACCCGGAAAGTTGCCCATGGACCTGGAGCTTGGAGTGGTAGAGCCGGTAGCAGACATGTCCACTGAAGACTGTGATATGACCCGACAGGAGCAGTACAAGAGAGTACAGGACTGTGTCGAAGACAGTCTAAATAGGATGAGAGATAAGCAGGAAGCACAGTACAACAAGAGTGCACCCGCAGAACCCTTAACACCTGGAGAAGTTGGGCTGAAGCGAAAGAGAAGAAACCACAAGCTTGACGACCAGTGGGAAAGAGAGCCTTACACTGTGTTGGATTCCAGGTTCAATAATAGAAAAACCTGTCTAATCAGTAAAGATGGAGGTAAGACAGTTGCAGCAGTCTCAAGAGACCACCTGAAGTTCTGCCCAGGTCTATTGAAGCCACAGGAAGAAGTACCTCTTATAGTGACTGAAGAGTCCAAAGAAGATGTACTCCAAACTGTCTTAGGAGATTTCCTGGCAGATTGGCCTCAAATGGATGGAGCCGTAATGATACCTGTGATGCACTTCTACTAGCAGCCAGAAGACTCTCCACTGCAAGTAAGACCTGTAAGTGCCCCAGAAGAGCCTGCTCAGGAAGAATCCCCAGAAGAAGGATCACCGGTAGAAGCAGAGCCAGTAGGCCCAGTAACCAGTGTACTTGCCAGTCACATCGAGAGGTTAAGACAGTTCTACAATTTGCCCACACGTAGATCTGACAGGGTAGCAGACAGTGCAAACACAAACATCAACAACACCCCAGTACTACGTAGGTTAACAAGCAGCACAAAAGGCCAGGTCCCTGCCAGGTATAGGGAATAAGAATGAAGTGCCTACTATGTAAATAGTTACCCAGTTGGGTATTGCCTACTGTATTGTTTATTATGTAAACTGAAATTAAATATAATGTGTATATTTAGTTACCCGTCAGGGTATAAAGACTTGTAGGCTGAGGACTGTGAGCAGTCCAAAAACTGTTTCTGTACATAGTTGCACTCCCTGGAGTGCCCCTTAAGTGACCACGGAACAAAAACCCATTTGGCGTGGCGGAAGACGTGGTCCAGCACCTGGATCACCTATGCCCTGTAGTCACGCCCAGGGCCTACATTGAGGGTTTTCAGGTGGGTCCCTCATGTTCCTTCATCGGTGAAATGAGCACCAGGTTACGGGACTTACTGTAACTGAATTAATGTTATTATAATTGTTATAATTGTTATTATTGTGATTTGTTAACCTGTTACAAACTGCTTCAGCCCAGGAGTACTGAATTGTACAAGGGGGGAATGTGGCGCCCTGCAGCGCACAGGTGCCACAGAACCCAGTAGGGTGCATGGATGGACTTCTCCACAAGAGGCCCTCATTACATTCACACACCTCCACCCTACCACCTCAGACCAGCAGAGGGAGCCCGTTAGGGATATATATAGGGAGGGTGGAGCTAGGCAGCTCAGTTTTTAGTTGAGTGTTGAGTCAGAAGTGAAAAGTCAGTGGTTAGTTCAGAGAGTGTGCTGGCACTTAGTCCAGCGAAGACGCAGCTCGTCTGCTGCTGCCGTAGTGAGGGCCCTGAGTGTGGCTGACGGCAAGGAGGAAGGGAGAGAGGAGTTGAGGGGGCAGAGGAGCGTACCAGGCTCACCCTAAAATATACACCGGGTCCGCGCCTACAGGGACCATTTACACCCAGTAGGGACCACCGGATACCTGGAGGACTACAAGTCCCAGGTCGACCAACGCTGACTACTGTACCAGGGCTAGGAGTCAAGGAGGCCCCAGCGTCCAGGGAGAGTGATCTCCAAGAGAAGGCCCTACCACTAGGTCAGCAGGTGCAAGAGAGACAGTAATTAAGCCAGGCCTAGCTCCAGGCAGGTCAGAAGCTTAGCAAGTGGAAGCAATGGATCAGGAGGCCCTATACCCGCTCACTGGGGAGAGTCCGGAAGTGCACCCTGCCTACCGAGTACCCTGGACCATATTTGCATCTACACCAGTAAAGGTACCGAAGCGAACCCCCGTGTGAGTGTCCGTCATTTCTTCCTGAACCGCCCTGGCCATCTCTTCCCTGTACCATCATCCATTACCCCAAACTGCCCTGAGGCCTGCTCCACCTGTGGGGAGCCGTTCCATCACAAGCTGCCCTACCATCTGCCTCAGAGGACTGCTCTGCAGCGGAAGCTCCCTTTAGCCGCATTCCACAGGTGGCGTCACGAACACTTTACAAATCCCCTATAAATAATTCCCCTTTTGGGTGACCGCCCTGGGCCACGGACCGGGCCAGCCACCGTGATACACCACACCAGCAGCCAGAGGCCCGGCTGCTGAGTACCCCACGGCCCTGGGGGCGCGTCAGCTCCACACATAGTCCTGCACATAATATGATGCCCTCAAATATAGTCCTGCACATAATATGATGGCCACACATATAGTCCTGCACATAATATGACGACCCCACATATAGTCCTGCACATAATATGATGACCTCACATATAGTCCTACAGATAAAATGACGGCCCCACATATAGTCCTGCACATAATATGACGGCCCCTCTTATACTTCTGTACATCGTATGACGGCCCCTCCAGGCACCTGGAAAATTAAAGAGGTTGGAAGCCGTAAAAACAGGCTGGAAGCCCCCAAGCAGTGCCACACCGCGGAAGGCAGATTAGCACTCCGGGCCTGGTCCACAGTATAGTGTAAATGCTACGGTCAGTCTCTTTATCACTGCATTGATTGTTACACTGCTGATTATAAGGCTATTCTATGAAACATGAGAGGAGATTTCTCACTTTAGAACACAGAGGAAAAGGAGAAGAAATGTTCCTCATCTCTGTAGCTGAGATATGGTTGTGTTTGACTTGAAGTTGTGTATAGCAGATACACATGTAAAATCACACACAGCATATTCTCATGTATCAGGAAGGTGTTATCACACCCCGGCTGATCTAGAACTTATTCCTAGACCAACGATTATCAGTAATTAATATAAATATTAATTACCTGTTATGTAATTTTTCTGATTCTGTTCTTTGAGTCCACAAGGAGAAATTTTTCGTTCCACCATCTCACGGGGCGTCAGTCACCTGAAAATAGACAAAAGTATGATAATATGTTCCTGGTACATGCTATACACACCAAAAAGTATAACACACTGGGGCCAAAATGACTTATCTCAGGGATAATGGCTGTGGTCTGTCCATTCACAGTGTAATGTAAATGCTGAGGTCAATCTCTTTTAATCACTGCATTGATTGTTACACTGCTGATATCAAGTCTATTCTATGACACATGAGAGGGGATTCCTTACTTTAGAAGACAGGATAAGGAGAAAAAATGGTTGTTATCTCTGTACCTGAGATATAATTGTGTTATACTTGGAGTTCTGTATAGAAGATACACATGTAAAATCACTAACATGAATGATATTAAATTGTGTTCAACTTATGTGGTTTACTTTATGAAAACTTTTCATATCTTTTAACACAACTTTCCAACGATCTTAAGATACAAGCCCGTTGTAATGGTTTTTCTTAGCTTTCTATATTTTGGAGATAATCTTTGATGTTGTAATAAAACTCTTCAAAAATTCATACATTTATACTGATGTCTCTTATAATGGGTTGTCCATTTGAGGAATGTGATAAGTTATGCCTAACCTGGGTGTTGGAAATCTATTCCCCATCCGTTAGATTGAAATGAAATATATATCCAAAAACAGAATCAATTTTCTCTGTTTTAAAATGTCAGTCAAATAGGTCATCACCATATTTCTCCAGGTGTCAAATTCTCCCAATATCATTAACTCTCGTGAAAGGGAATTTTACCAAATAGGTGTAAAGGGTAAGATACCCTCAGGTCCTAGTAATCTTTCTTGTACAGTTTGCATCAGCGAACATGCTGGTTACAATTTCCGCTCATTCATGTTTGGAATACCAGATTCCAAAATGAATAACAAATAAGTGTATTTCTCTCAGCACATCCTGTCACCAAAATTCATTAAAGCTATAAATATCCAACTTTATAAAATTTTGAAGTTGACATGGCAAGTACCACTTTACAGTGGAATACCCCAACCATCTTAAATCTCCGCAAAAATGATGTACTCCTGCTTAAGCTGAATATGTTTCGTATCATAATATGCCAAATTAAACTTGGTCCCATTCTGCAAAAAACATGACCTCATACAGCTAAGTTGATGGGGAAATAATTCCTTGATATGAGGCAACACGTTTTTTTGTAAATGGTGTTCTTGTTGTGCAAAATATTACATATTACTATCAATATGAAGGCTAATATGTGAACAGTTAGACAAAATCCCCCCTTCCCATTTTCTGCTTCTAAATTCCCAGTCTAATAGGGATTACATGCCCTCTAGCGAGCTGGACAGCCTGCGCTCTGAAGTGAATCAGCTAAGTAAAACCCTGGCCACTGTCCTGAGCACCCTGCAGCTCCAGGAGGAGTCCGAGCTGGAAGGAAGGATCCTACTCGCCGAAAGAGCAGAGTATGTCCCCTGGATGAGGAGAAGAAGGAGGACAACACCACCCCATAGGAGGACAACGCCATCCCGGAGGAGGGCAACGCCACCCCGTAGGAGGACCAACGACCAATGTCGCCCTCCAGGAGACTTCATCTGCTACCGTTGCCACAAGGCAGGCCACACAGCGCGGAACTGTCCTTTAAACGAGCAAACCCTGGGGCCGAGGGCCGACACCCAGGAGTAAATCAACCAGGTCCATCAAGCTGGTACCACCGGTTTGTAGGAGGAAGGCCTTTCCTGTCCATCGTGCTGGACGGCATTGCTACACCTGCATTACTGGACACAGGCTCACGGGTAACCATCATACCTGTTGTCCTCTACAAAAGGTACTGGTCCGTAGATGAACTCCGCCCGCCAGTCCCGAACCTCTCTGTGTATGCTTCTAACGGCCTTCCTCTTAACCTAGTAGGGGTTAAGGACGTGACAGTGAAGGTGGGGAGAGTGGAGCTAAAGGACCAAGGACTAATTGTCATAGAATCTAACCCTGGTGATACAGACTTGTATATGATACTTGGTACAAATATTGTTGGTAACTGTTTGGGAGAAGTGTTGATTTGCTCCAACAGATTGCTGACACTGCCAAACCAGGGCAGAGGAAGGTGCTCCAGAGAGAGATTCGAGCCCTCCTGTAACAGCAACAGGTAAAGCTAACAGGTGGTGAGAGTGGTAATGTACGGGTGACAGACCTGATACCCATTGTGATTCCCCCAATAAGTGAGATGCTGATTTGGTGTAGGGCAGCAATAGGTCTCAAGGGACAGAACTACCAGGCGGTAGTGGAGCCCATTAGCTCAGAGCACAGACCTACACTCTTAACTGCTAGAGGGGTAGTTGACGTACGCAATGGGAGGGTACCCATACGTCTCCTAAATTGTGGGGAGGAGGAAGATAAATTACCAAGATACGCCACTGTTGCCAGGTTGTGTACTGTGAATGATGATGCCATACACCCAGTGGAATCCTTGACCTCATCAGATACAGTGGAGGGTAATGACTCAGAAACCCAGTTGGAGGATTGGTGTCAACAACTCCATGTTGGGACTCCACTCCTGTCCATCAAAAACAAGGTGTACACAGGGTGGTCCAGGAATACAAACAGGTATTCAGCAAATGTAGCACCCCGAGGGCTCGGTTGCTAGAGAGGTATCGCATCTCAGTTAGAGGTGTCGTATCTCACTTCCAGGTAAGGATGGCGTGTGGATCAGGACCCTCACAGCTGCATGCATTACACCACATTTCCGGGGGACAGCTCGACCGTGCTCCCAGCAGCGAGCACGACAGACCATGTCCCTGGCTGGAGTGGGAGGGAGGGAACACCCAGAACAGGGGGAACCCAGTAGTGCAGGAGCAGAGAGGAAGCAGTTCCTGGATGCACAGAGAGAGGAGTATACAAAGGTGGGGGCCATCATAGTGAGTGAGTTCTGTGAGAGGAGAAGGCAGGGAGCAGAGCTGCTGCATGGGCTCTGCTCCCTGGGCAGGCCTAGCACAGAGACCGGAGCCTGAGGGAAGAAAGAAGGGGAGCAGGGAGGCTCCAGGAACACGGAGGAAGGAGGGACCCCAGGGGTGCAGAACGGTCAGTAGCCACTGCACGCCCGAATTCACCACCTGAGTGGAGGGGTCAGGCCGCAGAAGGGGAACCGGATCCCTAAATTGGTGGAGGAGAAACTACACTCAGCCAAGAACCGGAGGTTGCGACCATTCATTGGTGCTGCCCCCTGCTAAACCTGCTAGGAAGGCACCACATAGGGACCAGGGAAAACGGCCAACACGTTAACCCGACAAGGTCCGAGGCAGCCGGACAGAAGTGAGGTCACTGGTGGGGTATGAGAGGCCAGAGAAAGGACACATAAAGGGGGTCCTGTGAAGCGCTTCTAAATTACCTGGAGGTTGATCGAGCCCCTCACCTGGTGAGCGCAGCATGGCTCGGGCAGTCCTTGCTGACAGAAGTAACCTGGATAACAACTGTGAGTAAAAGACCCTGGACTGCATTATTGGACTCTGTGTGATTACTGATGCGCCTGTACTATCACCCCCAACATCCACCTACACTGCCCTGGGGCTACACTTCTCCCATGGGGAGTTATACCATTCCTGTGCAGCGGCAGTTATCCCTGACCGCAATCCACGGGTGGCGTAGTCGGACATTCAAAACACTGATAAATAGACTGCCACAATTTGGTCTGACCACCCTGAGCCACGGGATCGGGTTGCCACTACTACCCTCAGCATCGTACAGAAGCCCGGTTCCGGGTACCCCACAGCCCAGGGGGCGAGTCACAAACACCCACTTGATTTTGGGAGGATTAAAGGGGTACAACACCATATACCCACAGGTGACCATCCACCCATCAAAGAACGTTACAGGCCCATACCACCAGCACACTACCAGAAAGCAAAGGAAATGTTGCATGACATGAAGAAAGCAGGGGTAATAAGAGATAGCTGTAGCCCCTGGGCAGCTCCCCTGGTCCTGGTCAGGAAAAAGGATGGAAGCATGAGGATGTGTGCATAACACAAAGATGCATACCCTTTGCCACGTATAGAGAAATCCCTGGCTGCATTAAAGTCTGCAAATTACTTCTCTACCCTTGACCTCACTAGTGGGTACTAGCAAGTAGCAGTTGCTGAGGAGGACCGGGAGAAGACGGCCTTCACTACCCCGATGGGACTCTGCGAGTTCAACAGTATGCCGTTCGGACTCTGCAACGCCCCTAGAACGTTCTAGAGATTGATGGAGTGCTGTTTGGGACACCATAACTTCGAGACCGTGCTGCTATACCTGGATGACGTGATAGTGTACTCCAAGACGTATGAGGACCATTTGAAGCACCTGGCGGAGGTATTTGAAGCATTGTCCCGGTATGGGATGAAATTGAAGCCTTCCAAGTGCCACCTGCTCAAACGGAAGGTTCAGTACCTGGGACACATCGTCAGTCCAGAAGGAGTAGCACCAGACACGGAGAAGGTCACTGTAATCCAGAAATGGCCGGAACCAAAGAATCTCAAGGAGGTACGTCAGTTACTGGGACTGGTCGGGTATTACCGGAGATTTGCAAAGGACTACACCAAGAAGGCAGCGCCTTTGCAAGATCTCCTGGTAGGACAGTCCCACAGAGGCAAACCCCCCCCTTCCAGTGGGGTAAAGAGCAGGCTGAGTCCTTTGCAGTGATGAAAGAGATCCTGACTGGCGAAGAAATCCTGGCCTACCCTGACTACAGCCAACCATTGCTGCTGTACACTGATGCCAGCAACGAGGGACTAGGAGCTGTGTTAAGCCAGAAGAAGTATGGCAAAGAGAAGGTGATTGCCTAGGCCAGCAGGAAGCTTCGTCCTACCGAGAGGAATCCGGAAAACTAAAGCTCTTTCAAGTTGGAGCTCCTGGCCTTGGTCTGGGCCATCACTAAACGATTCAAGCACTACCTGGCCTCCACTAAGTTCACGGCCTATACTGACAACAACCCCTTGACACATCTATAGACAGCCAAGTTGGGAGCCAAGGAACAGCGTTGGATGGCCCGACTGTCAAACTATCAGTTCACCATCAAGTACCGGGCAGGCCATAAGAACGCCAACGCCGATGCCCTATCCAGAATGCCTCACAAGTCGGACACTGAAGAAGAAGTGGATGACCTGGAGGAGATTGAGCTACCTGCCTTCCATAGAAATGAGATGGTCCACGAGCAGCGTACCTCCAGGAGGTATCGTGATAAGACACTAAACCCTTTACCTCATCACAGTTGGAAGGAGACCCAGGACAGCGACCCGGTTGTCAGCTGTATCAAAGAACTGATAACCCAGGAAGGTTCTTCCCTGGAGAAGGACGCTTCTCCACAAGCCAAGCACCTCTTGAATGAGAGAAGCCGGCTGTTCATCTATAGACAGAAGCTGTGCTGAAGGTATGATAACCCTAGGACCCATGAGATGGTATGGCAGATCGTAGTGCCCAGGACAGACATCCAGATGGTGTTGGAGGCCTACCACGATCAAGCAGGGCACTTTGGCTGGAAAAAGCTGGAAACTCTCCTGACGAGTCGATTTTATTGGGTTGGAATGCAGAGCTCCATAGAGAGATGGTGCCGGGATTGTGGACCCTGTAGCCTCAGAAGAAAAGACTACAGCAGCCAGAAAGCACCCTTGCAGTCCATCAAGACAACCCAGCCCCTGGAGATCGTCGACCTGGATCACGTCAAGCTGTCACCCAGCAGGTCGGGCTACTCTTATGCACTGACCATGGTGGATCATTACTCCCGGTTCCTGGTGGTAGCCCCCGTCAAGGATCTGACGGCAGAAACTGCGGCAAGGACATTTCAAGCATACTTCTGCAGGCCCCATGGATACTCGGATAAGGTGCTGACGGATCAAGGCCCTGCCTTTGAAGCCGAGCTGTTCAAAGAGTTTTGCAAACTGTACGGGTGTAAGAAGATTCGGACTATGCCGTACCATCCTCAAACTAACGGTCTATGTGAAAAGATGAACAATATCGTCATAGACCTGCTGAAGACCTTACCTCTAGAAGAAAGGAATCAGTGACCAGACAAGCTACCTGACCTGGTAGATCTGTACAATCACATACCTGTGAGTTCCACCAATTGTACTCCAGCGAACCTTATGAGAGCAAGACCCGGAAAGTTGCCCATGGACCTGGAGCTTGGTGTGGTAGAGACGGAAGCAGACATGTCCACTGAAGACTGCGATATGACCCGACAGGAGCAGTACAAGAGAGTACAGGCCTGTGTCGAAGACAGTCTTAAATAGGATGAGAGATAAGCAGGAAGCACAGTACAACAAGAGTGCACCCGCAGAACCCTTAACACCTGGAGAAGTTGTGCTGAAGCGAAAGAGAAGAAACCACAAGTGGGAAAGAGAGCCTTACACTGTGTTGTATTCCAGGTTCGATAATAGAAAAACCTGTCTAATCAGTATAGATGGAGGTAAGACAGTTGCAGCAGTCTCAAGAGACCACCTGAAGTTGTGCCCAGGTCTATTGAAGCCACAGGAAGAAGTACCTCTTATAGTGACTGAAGAGCCCAAAGAAGATGTACTCCATACGGTCTTAGGAGATTTCCCAGCAGATTGGCCTCAACTGGATGGAGCTGTAATAATACCTGTGATGCACTTCTACCACCAGCCAGAAGACTCTCCACTGCAAGTAAGACCTGTATGTGCCCCAGAAGAGCCTGCTCAGGAAGAATTCTCGGAAGAAGGATCACCGGTAGAAGCAGAGCCAGTAGGCCCAGTAACCAGTGTACTTGTCAGTCCCATCGAGAGGTTAAGACAGTTCTACAATTAGCCCACACGTAGATCTGACAGGGTAGCAGACAGTGCAAACACAAACATCAACAACACCCCAGTACTACGTAGGTCAACACGCAGCACAAAAGGCCAGGTCCCCGCCAGGTATAGGGAATAAGAATGAAGTGCCTACCATGTAAATAGTTACCCAGTTGGGTATTGCCTACTGTATTGTTTATTATGTAAACTGAAATTAAATATAATGTGTTTATTTAGTTACCCGTCAGGGTATAAAGACTTGTAGGCTGAGGACTGTGAGCAGTCCAAAAACTGTTCCTGTACATAGTTGCACTCCTTGGAGTGCCCCTTAAGTGACCACGGAACAAAAACCCGTTTGGCGTGGCAGAAGACGTGGTCCAGCACCTGGATCACCTATGCCCTGTAGCCACGCCCAGGGCCTACGTTGAGGGTTTTCAGGCGGGTCCCTCATGTTCCTTCATCAGTGAAATGGGCACCAGGTTACGGGACTTACTGTAACTGAATTAATGTTATTATAATTGTTATAATTGTTATTTGTTAACCTGTTACAAAATGCTTCAGTCCAGGAGTACTGAATTGTACTAGGGGGGAATGTGGAGCCCTGCAGCGCACAGGTGCCATAGAACCCAGTCGGGTGCATGGATAGACTTCTCCACAAGAGGCCCTCATTACATTCACACACCTCCACCCTACCACTTCAAACCAGCAGAGGGAGCCCGTTAGGGATATATATAGGGAGGTGGAGGTAGGCAGCTCAGTATTTAGTTGAGTGTTGCGTCGGAAGTGAAAAGTCAGTGGTTATTTCAGAGAGTGTGCTGGCACTTAGACCAGCGTAGACGCAGCTCGTCTGCTGCTGCCGTAGTGAGGGCCCTGAGTGTGGCCAACGGCAAGGAGGAAGGGAGAGAGGAGTTGAGGGGGCAGAAGAGCATATCAGGCTCACCCCGGAATATACACCGGACACCGGGACCGCGCCTACAGGGACCCTTTACACCAAGTAGGGACCACCGGATACCTGGAGGACTACAAGTCCCAGGTCGAGCAACGCTGACTACTGTACCAGGGCTAGGAGTCACGGAGGCCCCAGCGTCCAGGGAGAGTGATCTCCAAGAGAAGGCCCTACCACCAGGTCAGCAGGTGCAAGAGAGAGAGACAATAATTAAGCCAGGCCTAGCTCCAGGCAGGTCAGAAGCTTAGCAATTGGAAGCAACCGATCAGGAGGCCCTATATCGGCTCACAGCGGAGAGTCCAGAAGTGCACCTTGCCTACCGAGTACCCTGGACCATACCTGTATCTACACTAGTAAAGGTACCGAAGCGAACCCCAGTGTGATTGTCCGTCATTTCTTCCTGAACCGCCCTGTACCACCATCCATTACCCCACGCTGCCCTGAGGCCCGCTCCACCTGTGGAGAGCCGTTCCATCACAAGCTGCCCTACCATCTGCCTCAGAGGACTGCTCTGCAGCCGCGGCTCCCTTTAACCGCATTCCACAGGTGGCGTCACGGACACTTTACAAATCCCCTATAAACAATTCCCCTTTTGGGTGACCGCCCTGGGGCACGGAACGGGCCAGCCACCGTGATACCCCACACCAGCAGCCAGAGGCGCGGCTGCCGAGTACTCCACGGCCCTGGGGGCGCGTCAGCTCCACATATATTCCTGCACATAATATGATGCCCTCACATATAGTCCTGCACATAATATGATGGCCCCACATACAGTCCTGCACATAATATGATGGTCTCACATATAGTCCTGCACATAGTATAATGGGCCCACATATAGTCCTGCACATAATATGATGGCTCCACATATAGACCTGCACATAATATGATTGTCCCATATATAGTCCTGCACATAATATGATGGCTCCACATGTAGTCCTACACATATTATGATGGCCTCACATATAGTCCTGCACGTAATATGACGGCCCCAGATATATTCCTGCACATAGTATGATTGCCTCACATATAGTCCTGCACATAGTTTGATGGTCCTACATATAGTTCTGCACATATTATGATGGCTCCACATATAGTCCTGCACATAGTATGACGGCCCCACATATACTTCTGCACATAATATGATGGCCCCACATATATTCCTTCACATAGTATGATGATCCTACATATAGTCCTGCACATAATATGACGGCCCCACATATACTTCTGCACATAATATGACGGCCCCACATATATTCCTGCACATAATATGACGGCCCCACATATACTTCTGTACATCGTATGATGGCCCCTCCAGGCACCTGGAAAATTAAAGAGGTTGGAAGCCGTAAAAACAGGCTGGCAGCCCCCAAGCAGTGCCACACCGAGGAAGGCAGATTAGCACTCCGGGCCTGGTCCACAGTATAGTGTAAATGCTGTGGTCAGTCTCTTTATCACTGCATTGATTGTTACACTGCTGATTACAAGGCTATTCTATGAAACATGAGAGGAGATTTCTCACTTTAGAAGACAGAGGAAAAACAGAAGAAATGTTCCTCATCTCTGTAGCTGAGATATGGTTGTGTTAGACTTGGAGTTGTGTATAGCAGATACACATGTAAAATCACACACATCATATTCTCATGTATCAGGAAGGTGTTATCACACCCCGGCTGATCTAGAACTTATTCCTAGACCAACGATTATCAGTAATTAATATAAATATTAATTACCTGTTATGTAATTTTTCTGATTCTCTTCTTTGAGTCCACAAGGAAAAATTGCTTGTTCCACCATCTCACGGGGCGTCAGTCACCTGAAAATAGACAAAAGTATGATAATATGTTCCTGGTACATGCTATACACACCAAAAAGTATAACACACTGGGGTCAAAATGACTTATCTCAGGGATAATGGCTGTGGTCTGTCCATTCACAGTGTAATGTAAATGCTGAGGTCAATCTCTTTTAATCACTGCATTGATTGTTACACCGCTGATATCAAGTCTATTCTATGAAACATGAGAGGGGATTCCTTACTTTAGAAGACAGAATAAGGAGAAAAAATGTTTGTTATCTCTGTACCTGAGATATAGTTGTGTTATACTTGGAGTTGTGTCTAGAAGATACACATGTAAAATCACTAACATGAATGATATTAAATTGTGTTCAACTTATGTGGTTTACTTTATGAAAACTTTTCATATCTTTTAACACAACTTTCCAATTATCTTAAGATAGAAGCCCGTTGTAATGGTTTTTCTTAGCTTTCTATATTTTGGAGATAATCTTTGATGTTGCAATAAAACTCTTCAAAAATTCATACATTTATACTGATGTCTCTTATAATGGGTTGTCCATTTGAGGAATGTGATAGGGCATGCCTAACCTGGGTGTTGGAAATCCATTCCCCATCCGTTAGATTGAAATGAAATATATATCCAAAAACAGAATAAATTTTCTCTGTTTTAAAATGTCAGTCAAATAGGTCATCACCATATTTTTAAAGGTGTCCAATTCTCCCAATATCATTAACTCTGGTGAAAGGGAATTTTACCAAATAGGTGTAAAGGGTAAGATACCCTCAGGTCCTAGTAATCTTTCTTGTACAGTTTGCATCAGCGGACATGCTGGTTACAATTTCCGCTCATTCATGTTCGGAATACCAGATTCCAAAATGAATAACAACTAAGTGTATTTCTCTCAGCACATCCTGTCCCCAAAATTCATTAAAGCTATAAATATCCAACTTTATAAAATTTTGAAGTTGACATTGCAAGTACCACTTTACAGTGGAATACCCCAACCATCTTAAATCTCCGCAAAAATTAAGTACTCCTGCTTAAGCTGAATATGTTTCGCATCATAATATGCCAAATTAAACTTGGTCCCATTCTGCAAAAATCATGTCCTCATACAGCTAAGTTGATGGGAAAATAATTCCTTGATATGAGGCAACACATTTTTTGTAAATCGTGTTCTTGTTGTGCAAAATATTACATATTACTATCAATATGAAGGCTAATATGTGAACAGTTAGACAAAATCCCCCCTTCCCATTTTCTGCTACTAAAATCCCAGTCTAATAGGGATTACATGCCCGCTAGCGAGCTGGACAGCCTGCGCTCTGAAGTGCGTCAGCTAAGTAAAACCCTGACCACTGTCCTGAGCACCCTGCAGCAACAGTAGGAGCCCGAGCCGGAAGGAAGGATCCTACTCGCTGACAGCCCTGAGGATGTCCCCTGGATGAGGAGAAGAGGGAGGACAACACCACCCCGTAGGAGGACAACGTCACCCTGTGGGAGGACAAACGACCAACGTCGCTCTCCAGGAGACTTCATCTGCTACCGTTGCCACAAGGCAGGCCACACAGCGCGGAACTGTCCTTTAAACGAGCAAACCCTGGGGCCGAGGGCTGACACCCAGGAGTAAATCAACAAGGCCCATCAAACTGGTACCACCGGTTTGTAGGAGGAAGGCCTTTCCTGGCCATCGTGCTGGACGGCATTGCTACACCTGTGTTACTGGACACCGGCTCACAGGTAACCATCATACCTGATGTCCTCTATAAAAGGTACTGGTCTGTAGATGAACTCCGCCCGCCAGCCCCGAACCTCTCTGTGTATGCCTCTAACGGCCTTCCTCTTAACCTAGTAGGGGTTAAGGACGTGACAGTGAAGGTGGGGAGAGTGGAGCTAAAGGACCAAGGACTAATTGTCATAGAATCTGTAGCATCGACGTCTCTGCCTCCTGCCAGGCAGAGACGCGGTCCCTCTCACCTAACCGCTCCCAGTGCGACGTCCTCCAGCGCTCCTCTTCCTGCAGCGGACGGCGCGCTCCTTCCCGGGCACTGTGCTTAGGGCGCGCGCTCCCACTGTCTTAAAGGGGCCGCGCGCGCCGTCTTAAGTAGTCCCCGGCCAATTGCCGGAGGACCTCCCATATATAAGGCACCTCCCTCAAAATGGAGGTGCCCGAGCAAAAGTTGTTGCACAAGTATACTTACCTCTGCTTCAGTCCTCAGGTCTCCTTGCCAGACTGACTTCCTGTCCTGTCTGCCAGCTTGTCTACTCTCCAGCCCGACAGTCTGTCTCCGGTCATCCGCCAGTCTGTCTATAGGCAAGTCCACCTGCTTACCAGGAAGCACCTGCCAGTTACCTGCCTGCTACCTGCCGTGCTTGCTAACCCGCTCGCCTGGGAGCGCTCGCCTGCTACCCGTCTGTTACCTGCTAGCCTACCTGGAGGCTCTGCCGTCACTTGCCGTGACCACCTGCCTTCTAGCCTAGAGACTTCAGCCTGCTTGGCCGTCACTTGCCGTGACCACCTGATAGCCTACCTGGAGGCTCCTGCTGTCACTTGCTGTGACCACTTGCCTGGTAACCCTAGAGACTACTACCTGCTCTGCTGTCACGTACCGTGACCACCCGTCTGCTTACCCAGAGACTTCTGCCTGCTTGCTGTGCCCATCCGTCATACCGGTCAGTCCCAGCCATCTGACCCGTGGGTGCCACCTGCTCTCTTACAAGGTCGTCCCCAGAGTAGCACCTGGTCCCTCTGCCCGGATCCTCCCTGGTCACGGAGTCGTTAGCCGCCGTCCGACCAGGGTCGGTTCGGGTTGATACTTAGTTATGCCCCTCTGGGTCCCTCCTTGCACCGCGGCACAGAGGTTCCACCACCCGGACCCGTAACAGTTTGCTCGGGCCATGGAACCTGGTGGCCCCCAGATCTCCGATCTGCACCAGGAAGTCTTACGTCAGAGAACTCAGCAGGAAGTGGTGCTGTCCTATCTACGGTCCGTTAACTCTCGTCTAGGCGCATTGTTTGACTCGTCTATGTCTATCTCTGGCCCAGCCATACCTGTTCCTGCGGCAATGCAATCCATTCCCATTATGGCACCCGGCTATGGACCTCGGCTCCTGGCACCTCCACGCTTTGCCGGCGACCCCGCTTTAGCTCGGGGTTTCATAAACCAGTGCACCCAGCACTTTGAGCTCTTGGCATACCAGTTCATCTCCGACCGAGCCAAGGTGGCCTTCATCATGTCCCATCTCACTGGGGAGGCACTGGCATGGCTAAATCCCCTGTGGGAGAGAGGGGACCCCTGGAGTCCAACCTGTCGTCTTTCCTCGCTGCTTTCCGGAAAGTCTTCGATGAACCTGGACGGAAAACCTCTTCTGCCTCCTCTCTGCTACGTCTCCGCCAAGAGAGTCTCACCGTGGGCCAATATGCCATACGGTTCCGTACCCTCGCTTCTGAGCTTGCCTGCGAAAATGAGGCTCTGGTGTCCATCTTCTGGGAGGGTCTTTACGGTCGGATTAAGGGCGAGTTAGCTGGTTGGGACATTCCTACCACCCTGGATGACCTGGTGTCACTAGCTACCCGGATTGACATCCGGTTCCAAGAACGTGCCAAAGAGACTACCCGGGAGAGAGACTTTTCTCGCCTTGCTCCTACTTTCCTGAGACCCGCCTGTCAACCAGTCACTCCCCGGGCGCACTCGCCTGAAGCTATGCAGATCGACCAGACCAAGATGGTCAAATCTCGCCAAGAGTCACGCCGAGCCGAGGGAAGCTGTTTCTATTGTGGCAGTAAGGAGCATTTCATCCGTTCCTGCCCGGAGAAGCCGGGAAATGCCAGTGTCTAGGACCGCTCGGAGAGGTCGTCCTAGGCAAAAGTAAGCCCTCTCCATCCCTGACTCTGTCAGTCTCTATCTCCTGGGGAGAGAACCGTCACTTTGAACTCGCCCACCTGGATTCTGGAAACCTCATTTCCCAGTCCCTGGTAGAGAAATACTGTATTCCCACCAAATCTCTAGCTGAACCATTGTCAGTCGCCTCCGTGGATGGAGGACTCCTTCCGGTGACCATCCTGCTCGTCACTGAACCCATAATCCTGCAGGTGGGAATGCTGCACTCTGAGAAAATCTCCTTCCATGTGCTACCCGGACTCTCTCACTCCCTATTGCTAGGTCTCCCCTGGCTCCAGACACATGAACCCGTGTTGAACTGGCAATCCGGTGAGGTACTCCGGGGGGGCCGGACTGCCATAGGACCTGCCTGGTTCCAGTTCGCCCGGTTCGTCCACCACCTACTCCAGCTAATTTACCCGGTCTTCCGGCTCCCTACTGGCCCTATGCAGACGTGTTCGGTAAAAAAGAAGCAGAGACATTGCCACCTCATAGGCCATATGATTGCCCGATCGACCTGGTACCTGGCGCCACTCCACCCCGTGTGCGTATTTACCCGTTGTCTGCGGCCGAGACCCGGGCCATGTCTGAGTACACTGAAGAGAATCTGGCTAGGGGATTCATCCGGAAGTCTACCTCCCCGGCTGGAGCCGGATTCTTCTTTGTCAAAAAAAAAGATGGCTCGCTACGCCCCTGTATTGACTATAGAGGACTCAATCAGATCACGGTAAAGAATAAATACCCCCTGACACTCATCTCAGAGTTGTTTGACCACCTTAAAGGCGCCAGGACCTTTTCCAAGCAGGATCTAAGTAGAGCATATAACCTGGTCCGTATCCGGCAAGGAGACGAGTGGAAGACGGCATTCAATACCCGGGACGGACACTATGAGTACCGTGTGATGCCCTTCGGTCTCTGCAATGCTCCCGCCGTCTTCCAAGAACTGGTTAACGACATCTTCCGTGATCTTCTTTACTCCTGCGTGGTGGTATACCTGGACGACATCTTGGTCTTCTCTCCGGATCTTCCCACACAAAGGAGGGATGTTCGTCAGGTCCTGCTTAGGCTCAGGCAGAACCACCTCTATGCTAAATACGAGAAGTGCCTCTTCGAGCAGACCTCTCTTCCATTCCTGGGCTATGTTATCTCTCAGACAGGCTTGCGAATGGATCCCGAGAAACTCTCTGCTGTCCTAAAGTGGCCCCGTCCGGAGGGGTTGAAGGCGATTCAGCGATTCCTGGGCTTCGCCAATTACTATCGTCTCTTCATCCCACACTTCTTGTCCCGGACTGCTCCCATATCTGCGCTCACCCGTAAGTGGGCAGATCCCAAGGTATGGTCGCCCGAAGCTGAGGAGGCCTTCCTTTCCTTAAATCAAGCCTTCTCCTCTGCCCCAGTACTGCACCGTCCGGACTTTAATAAACAATTCTACCTGGAGGTTGATGCTTCCTCCTCCGGAGCCGGAGCGGTGCTCACCCAAAAATTTTCTTCTGGGAGAATGGTAACCTGCGGCTTCTTCTCCAAAATCTTCTCCTCATCTGAGCGCAACTACTCAATAGGAGACCGAGAATTGCTAGCCGTCAAATTGGCACTGGAGGACTGGCGCTACCTGCTTGAAGGGGCTCTATACCCGGTGATCATCTATACGGATCACAAAAATCTGGCATATCTCCAGAATGCCCAAAGACTCAATCCGCGTCAGGCCCGGTGGTCTTTGTTCTTTGCCCGCTTCGATTTCATCCTATATTTCCGCCCGGCGGACAAGAATGTCAAAGCCGATGCCTTGTCCCGATCCTTCCTGTCCTCCGACCAAGAGGAGGAGCCTATGCACATCATCGACCCCTCCAAGGTGATGAATATGGCCCCCTTGGAGGTGACTCGTCTTCCACCCGGTAAGACATTTGTAGCGGTTCCTGACCGTGAGAGGGTTCTTCGCTGGGGTCATTCTTCTAAACTAGCTGGCCATGCTGGCCAAAAGAAGACCTTCCTGCTCATTACCCGGCATTACTGGTGGCCTACCCTGCGTAAGGATGTGGTAGACTTCGTCTCAGCTTGTTCATCTTGTGCCCGCAACAAAGTTCCCAGACATTTACCAGCCGGTCATCTCCTACCTCTTCCCGTACCTGCTGCCCCGTGGCAACACATTGCTATGGACTTTATTACCGATCTCCCTGTTTCTGCCAGTTGTACAGTCATTTGGGTGGTCGCGGACCACTTTTCTAAAATGGCCCACTTCATCCCTCTGCCTGGTCTCCCGTCGGCATCAGAGCTAGCTAAGGACATTTATCACCATATCTTTCGTCTCCATGGCCTACCTCTCCACATCGTGTCGGATCGAGGGGTTCGGTTCACCTCACGCTTCTGGAGAGCTACCTGTAAGCTGCTGGATGTTACCCTGGATTTCTCCTCCGCTTACCACCCACAGTCCAATGGTCAGGTAGAGCGGATCAACCAGATCCTTACCAGCTACCTCCGACACTTTGTCAATGCCCACCATACTGATTGGGTGGACTTCCTACCTTGGGCCGAATTCTCTTATAACAATCATGAGAGCGAATCCTCTTCCAAGTCCCCATTCTTTATTGTCTATGGCCAACACCCCCGGATGCCGTTTCCCGTCTCTGCTTCTGTGGACAACCCTGACGCGGAGTCTCTGGTCAGTGAATTCTCCACTATCTGGGAGAGTACTAGGTCCGCACTTCTTCAGTCCTCCGAGCGGATGAAGAGATTTGCTGACAATAGACGTCTGGATCCGCCTCAATTCCGTCCGGGAGACAAGGTTTGGCTCTCCTCCAAACATAACCTCCTACAAGCTGGGTCCTCGGTTCATCGGTCCATTTGAGGTCCTTAAACAGATCAATCCAGTGGCCTACAAGTTGAAGCTTCCACCCACCTTACGCATTCCCAACTCCTTCCACGTATCTTTCCTCAAATCAGCTGTCTTTAACTCTTTCTCCAATAATTCAGGTACTCCTCCTGCTCCGGTTTCTGCTGAGGACGTTTTTGAGGTAGAGAATATTCTGGCCACCAAGAGGGTAAGAACCTTTTTTCTGGTGGACTGGAAGGGGTTTGGCCCAGAGGAGAGAACTTGGGAACCCAGGGAGAACATCCATGCCCCACTTCTGCTTGAATTTTTTTTTGCCAGCCCAAAAAAGAGGGGGTGTAAAAGGGGGGGGGGTACTGTAGCCTCTCACCTCACTGCTAGCCTACCTGGAGGCTCTGCCGTCACTTGCCGTGACCACCTGCCTGCTAGCCTAGAGACTTCAGCCTGCTTGGCCGTCAATTGCCGTGACCACCTGATAGCCTACCTGGACGCTCCTGCTGTCACTTGCTGTGACCACCTGCCTGGTAACCCTAGAGACTACTACATGCTCTGCTGTCACGTACAGTGACCACCCGTCAGCTTACCCAGAGACTTCTGCCTGCTTGCTGTGTCCTTAAGTCATACTGGTCAGTCCCAGCCATCTGACCCGTGGGAGCCACCTGCTCTCTTACAAGGTCGTCCCCAGAGTAGCACCTGGTCCCTCTGCCCGGATCCTCCCTGTTCACGGAGTCGTTAGCCGCCGTCCGACCAGGGTCGGTTCGGGTTGATACTTAGTTACGCCCCTCTGGGTCCTTCTTGCACCGCGGCACAGAGGTTCCACCACCCGGACCCGTAACAGAATCTAACCCTGGTGATACAGACTTGTATAGGATACTTGGTACAAATATTGTTGGTAACTGCTTGGGAGAAGTGTTGTTTTTGCTCCAACAGATTGCTGACACTGCCAAACCAGGGCAGAGGAAGGTGCTCCAGAGAGAGATTCGAACCCTCCTGTACCAGCAACAGGTAAAGCTAACAGGTTGGTAATGTACGGGTGACAGACCCGATACCCATTGTGATTCCCCCAATGAGTGAGATGCTGATTTAGTGAAGGACAGCAATAGGTCTCAAGGGACAGAACTACCAGCCGGTAGTTGAGCCCATTAGGCCAGAGCACAGACCTACACTCTTAACTGATAGAGGGGTAGTTGATGTACGCAATGGGAGGGTACCCATACATCTCCTAAATTGTGGGGAGGAGGAAGTTATATTACCAAGATACGCCACTGTTGCCAGGTTGTGTACTGTGAATGATGATGCCATACACCCAGTGGAATCCTTGACCTTATCAGACACAGTGGAGGGTAATGACTCAGAAACCCAGCTGGAGGATTGGTGTCAACAGCTCCATGTTGGGACTGTCGCCACTCTTGTCCATCAAAAACAAGGTGTACACAGGGTGGTCCAGAAATACGAACAGGTATTCAGCAATCACCCACTTCATTTTGGGAGGATTAAAGGGGTACAACACCAAATACCCACAGGTGACCATCCACCCATCAAAGAACGTTACAGGCCCATACCACCAGCACACTACCAGAAAGCGAAGGAAATGTTGCATGACATGAAGAAAGCAGGGGTAATAAGAGATAGCTGTAGCCCCTGGGCAGCTCCCCTGGTCCTGGTCAGGAAAAAGGATGGAAGCATGAGGATGTGTGCATAACACATAAAGATGCATACCTTTTGCCCCGTATAGAGGAATCCCTGGCTGCATTAAAGTCTGCAAATTACTTCTCTACCCTTGACCTCACTAGTGGGTACTGGCAAGAAGCAGTTGCTGAGGAGGACCGGGAAAAGACGGCCTTCACTACCCCGATGGGACTCTGTGAGTTTAACAGTATGCCGTTCGGACTCTGCAACGCCCCTGGAACGTTCCAGAGATTGATGGAGTGCTGTTAGGGACACCGTTACTTCGAGACCGTGCTGCTATACCTGGATGACGTGATAGTGTACTCCAAGACGTATGAGGACCATTTGAAGCACTTGGCGGAGGCATTTGAAGCATTGTCCCGGTATGGGATGAAATTGAAGCCTTCCAAGTGCCACCTGCTCAAACGGAAGGTTCAGTACCTGGGGAACATAGTCAGTCCAGAAGGAGTAGCACCAAACCCGGAGAAGGTCACTGCCATCCAGAAATGGCCGTAACCAAAGAATCTCAAGGAGGTACGTCAGTTACTTGGACTGGTCGGGTAGTACCGGAGATTTGTAAAGGACTACACCAAGAAGGCAGCGAATTTGCAAGATCTCCTGGTAGGACAGTCCCACAGAGGCAAACCCCCCCCCTTCCAGTGGGGTAAAGAGCAGGCTGAGTCCTTTGCAGTGATGAAAGAGATCCTGACTGGCGAAGAAATCCTGGCCTACATTGACTACAGCCAACCATTCCTGCTGTACACTGATGCCAGCAACGAAGGACTAGGAGCTGTGTTAACCCAGAAGCAGTATGGCAAAGAGAAGGTGATAGCCTATGCCAGCAGGAAGCTTCGTCCTACCGAGAGGAATCCGGAAAACTATAAAACTATAGCTCTTTCAAGTTGGAGCTCCTGGCCTTGGTCTGGGCCATCACTGAACGATTCAAGCACTACCTGGCCACCACTAAGTTCACGGCCTATACTGACAACAACCCCTTGACACATCTAGAGACAGCCAAGTTGGGAGCCATGGAACAGCGTTGGATGGCCCGACTGTCAAACTATCAGTTCACCATCAAGTACCGGGCAGGCCACAAGAACGCCAACGCCGATGCCCTATCCAGAATGCCTCACCAGTCGGACACTGAAGAAGAAGTGGATGACATGGAGGAGATTGAGCTACCTGCCTTCCATAGAAATGGGATGGTCCACGAGCAGCGTACCTCCAGGAGGTATCGTGGTAAGACACTAAACCCTTTACCTCATCACAGTTGGAAGGAGAACAAGGACAGCGACCCGGTTGTCAGCCGTATCAAAGAACTGATAACCCAGGAAGGTTCTTCCCTGGAGAAGGACGCTTCTCCACAAGCCAAGCAACTGTGGAATGACAGAAGCCGGCTGTTCATCTATAGAGAGAAGCTGTGCCGAAGGTATGTTAACCCTAGGACCCATGAAATGGTATGGCAGATCGTAGTGCCCAGGACAGACATCCAGATGGTGTTGTAGGCCTACCACGATCAAGCAGGGCACTTTGGCTGGAAGAAGCTGGAAACTCTCCTGAAGAGTCGATTTTATTGGGTTGGAATGTTGAGCTAAATAGAGAGGTGTTGCCGGGATTGTGGACCCTGTAGCCTCAGAAGAAAAGACTACAGCAGCCAGAAAGCACCCTTGCAGCCATCAAGACAACCCAGCCCCTGGAGATCATCGCCCTGGATCACGTCAAGCTGTCACCCAGCAGGTCGGGCTACTCTTATGCACTGACCATGGTGGATCACTACTCCCGGTTCCTGTTGGTAGCCCCCGTCAAGGATCTGACAGCAGAAACTGCGGCAAGGACATTTCAAGCATACTTCTGCAGGCCCCATGGATACCCGGATAAGGTGCTGACGGATCAAGGCCCTGCCTTTGAAGCCGAGCTGTTCAAAGAGTTTTGCCATCTGTACGGGTGTAAGAAGATTCGGACTACGCCGTACCACCCTCAAACTAACGGTCTATGTGAAAAGATGAACAATATCGTCATAGACCTGCTGAAGACCTTACCTCTAGAAGAAAGGAATCAGTGGCCAGACAAACTACCTGACCTGGTAGACTTGTACAATCACATATCTGTGAGTTCCACCAATTGTACTCCAGCGTACCTCATGAGAGCAAGACCCAGAAAGTTGCCCATGGACCTGGAGCTTGGAGTGGTAGAGCCGGAAGCAGACATGTCCACTGAAGACTGCGATATGACCCGACAGGAGCGGTACAAGAGAGTACAGGCCTGAGTCGAAGACAGTCTAAATAGGATGAGAGAGAAGCAGGAAGCACAGTACAACAAGACTGCACCCGCAGAACCCTTAACACCTGAAGAAGTTGTGCTGAAGCGAAAGAGAAGAAACCACAAGCTTGACGACCAGTGGGAAACAGAGCCTTACACTGTGTTGGATTCCAGGTTCGATAATAGAAAAACCTGTCTAATCAGTAAAGATGGAGGTAAGACAGTTGCAGCAGTCTCAAGAGACCACTTGAAGTTGTGCCCAGGTCTATTGAAGCCACAGGAAGAATTACCTCTTATAGTGACTGAAGAGCCCAAAGAAGATGTACTCCATACTGTCTTAGGAGATTTCCCGGCAGATTGGCCTCAACTGGATGGAGCCGTAATAATACCTGTGATGCACTTCTACCAGCAGCCAGAAGACTCTCCACTGCAAGTAAGACCTGTAAGTGCCCCAGAAGAGTCTGCTCAGGAAGAATCCCCGGAAGAAGGATCACAGGTATAAGCAGAGCCAGTAGGCCCAGTAACCAGTGTACTTGCCAGTCCCATCGAGAGGTTAAGACAGTTCTACAATTTGCCCATGCGTAGATCTGACAGGGTAGCAGACAGTGCAAACACAAACATCAACAACACCCCAGTATTACGTAGGTCAACACACAGCACAAAAGGCCAGGTCCCTGCCAGGTGTAGGGAATAAGAATAAAGTGCCTACCATGTAAATAGTAACCCAGTTGGGTATTGCCTACTGTATTGTTTATTATGTAAACTGAAATTAAATATATGTGTTTATTTAGTTAACTCTCACCATGCCCAGGGCCTACATTGAGGGTTTTCAGGCGGGTCCCTCATGTTCCTTTATCGGTGAAATAGACACCAGGTTACGGGACTTACTGTAACTGAATTAATGTTATTATAATTATTATTATTGTTATTTGTTAACCTGTTACAAAATGCTTCAGTCCAGGAGTACTGAATTGTACTAGAGGGGAATGTGGCGCTCTGCAGCGCACAGGTGCCACAGAACCCAGTAGGGTGCATGGATGGACTTCTCCACAAGAGGCCCTCATTACATTCACACACCTCCACCCTACCACCTCAGACCAGCAGAGGGAGCCCGTTAGGGATATATATAGGGAGGGTGGAGCTAGGCGGCTCAGTTTTTAGCTGAGTGTTGAGTCGGAAGTGAAAAGTCAGTGGTTAGTTCAGAGAGTGTGCTGGCACTTAGACCAGCGAAGACGCAGCTTGTCTGCTGCCGTAGTGAGGGCCCTGAGTGTGGCCGACGGCAAGGAGGAAGGGAGAGAGTAGTTGAGGGGGCAGAGGAGCATACCAGGCTCACCCCAAAATATACACCGGACACCGGGTCCACGCCTGCAGGGACCCTTTACACCCAGTAGGGACCACCGGATACCTGGAGGACTACAAGTCCCAGGTCGACCAACGCTGACTACTGTACCAGCGTCCAGGGACAGTGATCTCCAAGAGAAGGCCCTACCACCAGGTCAGCAGGTGCAAGAGAGAGAGACAGTAATTAAGCCAGGCCTAGCTCCAGGCAGGTCAGAAGGTTAGCAAGTGGAAGCAACGGATCAGGAGGCCCTATACCCGCTCACTGGGGAGAGTCCAGAAGTGCACCCTGCCTACCGAGTACCCTGGACCATACCTGCATCTACACCAGTAAAGGTACCGAAGCGAACCCCCGTGTGAGTGTCCGTCATTTCTTCCTGAACCGCCCTGGCCGTCTCTCCCCTGTACCACCATCCATTACCCCACACTGCCCTGAGGCCCGCTCCAACTGTGGGGAGCCGTTCCATCGCAAGCTGCCCTACCATCGGCCTCAGAGGACTGCTCCGCAGAGGTGGCTCCCTTTAGCCGCATTCCACAGGTGGCGTCACGAACACTTTACAAATCCCCTATAAATAATTCCCCTTTTGGGTGACCGCCCGGCTGCTGAGTACCCCAAGGCCCTGGGGGCGCGTCAGCTCCACATATAGTCCTGTACATAATAAGTTGCCCTCACATATAGTCCTGCACATAATATGATGGCCCCACATATAGTCCTGCACATAATATGATGGCCCCACATATAGTCCTGCACATAGTATGATGGCCCCACATATAGTCCTGCACATAGTATGATGGCCCCACATATAGTCCTGCACATAATATGATGGCCGCACATATAGTCCTGCACATATTATGATGACCCCACATATAGTCCTGCACATAATATGATGGCCTCACATATAGTCCTGCATATAGTATGATGGTTTTACATATAGTCCTGCACATAATATGATGGCCCCACATATAGTCCAGCACATAATATGATGGTCCCACATATAGTCCTGCACATAATATGATGACCCCACATATAGTCCTGCACATAAGATGACGGCCCCACATATACTTCTGCACATCGTATGATGGCCCCTCCAGGCACCTGGAAAATTAAAGAGGTTGGAAGCCATACAAACAGGCTGGCAGCCCCCAAGCAGTGCCACACCGCGGAAGGCAGATTAGCACTCCGGGCCTGGTCCACAGTGTAGTGTAAATGCTGTGGTCAGTCTCTTTATCACTGCATTGATTGTTACACTCTGATTACAAGGCTATTCTATGAAACATGAGAGGAGATTTCTCACTTTAGAAGACAGAGGAAAAGGAGAAGAAATGTTCCTCATCTCTGTAGCTGAGATATGGTTGTGTTAGACTTGGAGTTGTGTATAGCAGATGCACATGTAAAATCACACACAGCATATTCTCATGTATCAGGAAGGTGTTATCACACCCCCGCTGGTCTAGAACTTATTCCTAGACCAACGATTATCAGTAATTAATATAAATATTAATTACCTGTTATGTAATTTTTCTGATTCTCTTCTTTGAGTCCACAAGGAGAAATTTCTCGTTCCACCATCTCACGGGGCGTCAGTCACCTGAAAATAGACAAAAGTATGATAACATGTTCCTGGTACATGCTATACACACCAAAAAGTATAACACACTGGGGTCAAAATGACTTATCTCAGGGATAATGGCTGTGGTCTGTCCATTCACAGTGTAATGTAAATGCTGAGGTCAATCTCTTTTAATCACTGCATTGATTGTTACACCGCTGATATCAAGTCTATTCTATGAAACATGAGAGGGGATTCCTTACTTTAGAAGACAGGATAAGGAGAAAAAATGTTTGTTATCTCTGTACCTGAGATATAATTGTGTTATACTTGGAGTTGTGTATAGAAGATACACATGTAAAATCACTAACATGAATGATATTAAATTGTGTTCAACTTATGTGGTTTACTTTATGAAAACTTTTCATATCTTTTAACACAACTTTCCAATTATCTTAAGATAGAAGCCCGTTGTAATGGTTTTTCTTAGCTTTCTATATTTTGGAGATAATCTTTGACGTTGCAATAAAACTCTTAAAAAATTCTTACATTTATACTGATGTCTCTTATAATGGGTTGTCCATTTGAGGAATGTGATAAGGCATGCCTAACCTGGGTGTTGGAAATATATTCCCCATCCGTTAGATTGAAATGAAATATATATCCAAAACCAGAATACATTTTCTCTGTTTTAAAATGTCAGTCAAATAGGTCATCACCATATTTTTCCAGGTGTCAAATTCTCCCAATATCATTAACTCTGGTGAAAGGGAATTTTACCAAATAGGTGTAAAGGGTAAGATACCCTCAGGTCCTAGTAATCTTTCTTGTACAGTTTGCATCAGCGGACATGATGGTTACAATTTCCGCTCATTCATGTTTGGAATACCAGATTCCAAAATTAATAACAAATAAGTGTATTTCTCTCAGCACATCCTGTCCCCAAAATTCATTAAAGCTATAAATATCCAACTTTATAAAATTTTGAATTTGACATGGCAAGTACCACTTTACAGTGGCATACTCCAACCATCTTAAATCTCCGCAAAAATTAAGTACTCCTGCTTAAGCTGAATATGTTTCGCATCATAATATGCCAAATTAAACTTGGTCCCATTCTGCAAAAAACATGTCCTCATACAGCTAAGTTGATGGGAAAATAATTCCTTGATATGAGGCAATACTTTTTTTGTAAATTGTGTTCTTGTTGTGCAAAATATTACATATTACTATCAATATGAAGGCTAATATGTGAACAGTTAGACAAAATCCCCCCTTCCCATTTTCTGCTACTAAAATCCCAGTCTAATAGGGATTACATGCCCCCTAGCGAGCTGGACAGCCTGCGCTCTGAAGTGCGTCAGCTAAGTAAAACCCTGGCCACTGTCCTGAGCACCCTGCAGCTACAGGAGGAGCCCGAGCCGGAAGGAAGGATCCTACTCGCTGACAGCCATGAGGATGTTCCCTGGATGAGGAGAAGAGGGAGTTCAACACCACCCCGTAGGAGGACAACGCCACCCCGTAGGAGGACAACGCCACCCCGTGGGATGACCAACGACCAACGTCGCCCTCCAGGAGACTTCATCTGCTACCGTTGCCACAAGGCAGGCCACACAGCGTGGAACTGTCCTTTAAATGAGCAAACCCTGGGGCCGAGGGCCAACACCCAGGAGAAAATCAACCAGGCCCATCAAGCTGGTACCACCGGTTTGTAGGAGGAAGGTCTTTCCTGTCCATCGTGCTGGACAGCATTGCTACACCTGCGTCACTGGACACCAGCTCACAGGTAACCATCATACCTGATGTCATCTACAAAAGGTACTGGTCCGTAGATGAACTCCGCCCGCCAGCCCCGAACCTCTCTGTGTATGCCTCTAACGGCCTTCCTCTTAACCTAGTAGGGGTTAAGGATGTGACAGTGTAGGTGGGGAGAGTGGAGCTAAAGGACCAAGGACTAATTGTCATAGAATCTAACCCTGTTGATACAGACTTGTATATGATACTTGGTACAAATATTGTTGGTAACTGTTTGGACGAAGTGTTGTTTTTGCTCCAACAGATTGCTGACACTGCCAAACCAGGGCAGAGGAAGGTGCTCCAGAGAGAGATTCGAGCCCTCCTGTACCAGCAACAGGTAAAGCTAACAGGTGGTGAGATTGGTAATGTACGGGTGACAGACCCGATACCCATTGTGATTCCCCCAATGAGTGAGATGCTGATTTGGTGTAGGGCAGCAATAGGTCTCTAGGGACAGAACTACCAGGCGGTAGTGGAGCCCATTAGCTCAGAGCACAGACCTACACTCTTAACTGCTAGAGGGATAGTTAATGTAAGCAATGGGAGGGTACCCATACGTCTCCTAAATTGTGGGGAGGAGGAAGTTAAATTACCAAGATACGCCACTGTTGCCAAATTGTGTACTGTAAATGATGATGCCATACACCCAGTGGAATCCTTGACCTCATCAGACACAGTGGAGGGTAATGACTCAGAAACCCAGCTGGAGGATTGGTGTTAACAGCTCCATGTTGGGACTGATGCCACTCCTGTCCATCAAAAACAAGGTGCACACAGGGTGGTCCAGAAATACGAACAGGTATTTGTGGCACCCCAGGGGTCTGGTTGCCACAGTGGTAGAAATACCATGTCTGAGAGCGAGCATGGGTTTTCCTGGTCAGGAGCACATTTGCATGCAACGCCTCCTGCCCCAGTCCAGGGAGGGGAGGAACCTGCCCTTTATAAACTGGATCTGGGGCGGGGTTAGAAGAGAAGAGTCTAGTCTAGTTCCAGAGAAGGGACAGAGCAGCAGCAAGGAGCTCTGTAGGAGCCAGGAGCTGAAGACCAGTGACTGGAGCAGAGAGCTCGTCCTGGCAGAAAGACGCAGAGAACCGGACACCGGAGTCCGAGGCTGTGGGAATTATACATCCAGCAGCAGAAACCACCTGGCAGGGGATTTCAGGTCCTCTGGCCATAGAAAGCCCTGAGGCTCAGTCACAAGCAAGGGACTGGCACCGCCATCGAGGAGTGGAAGGCACCAAAGGCCCCAAGTCACCAGCCATACGGGTAAGCACCAGACGGTACACTCAGGGACGTGGGCTACTACACGACTACAGCAGAGTAGCCAGGAAGAGTGCAGTCAGACGGGAAGGCCTACACGTCCACCTGGCCAGGGGGACTCTTGTTCGCTCACAGACTGACCAGGCCTCTCATGTTAGCCAGTACTACCGGCAGGGCCTTCTTCATTACCAACAGTAAAGACCCAGAACTGCACTGCACGGACTCTGAGTCATTTCTGCTGCTCCCGCGCACTATCACCCCCACCATCTGCACTCACTGCCCTGAGGCTATACTCCTCCCGTGGGGAGTTCTACTGCGCACACAACATCAGCCTCAGCGGTCCGCCCCGCAGCAGCGGTTCTCAGTGACCGCAATCCAGCGTAGTCGGACATTTAAACCTTACAAAACCCAAATAAACAGATCCGCCACTGGTTTGACCACCCTGAGCCAAGGGACTGGGTCGCCGCCACGGAGACTACTATCCCCAGTATTGTGCAGAGACCCGTCTCTGGGTATTCCCCCACACACGGCTCAGGGGGCGCGTCAACTTTGGCGTAGTCGGCAGGATTTCGTGCCCGCAACCACCGGGTACTGCGCGCCCGAAAGAAGGACTGTGATATTTACCGTGGTGAAGTTTCCCGCCGTCCGCAGCCATTTTCCTGCCATCCGCCGCCATTTTCCCGCCATTGGGCGCCATTTCTGGGACGCCACGCGGGAGGAAGAGGGGCGTGGACGCCAAAAGCGCGCGAGAGCTGAAGCCCCGCCTTACGCACTGACGCTGCGCAAGGTCCTGGAAGGAGCCGAGCGGACGCCGACGTCACCAGTGCGCGACGCAAGGTCCTCGACCCCGATGATCGCCTGCGGAGCTGCGGCCTACGGATAAGAAGCAACGGAAGGTAGGCCACGGTTAACTAGGGGGGAGGAAGACACCAGCTCCCACCGCCGGCGCGGCTGCTGCCGCAGTGATGCCGTTCACGATGCCGTATATCCCCGGAGCGGCATGGTTACTCAGGGGAGTCGCATACCCTGAGCGACTTTAAAGAAAGACTGTATAGCCTATTCAAAGTATACCCCCTGTCTGAGGAACAAAAAGTGAGCATCCTGACAGGCCAGTTAATCGGGGCAGCCCAAAGAGAAGTGAAGTCCTGGTCAGCCAGGGAAAAGGGGACTGTAAAGGAAATACTGGCCTGTCTAAAGGACACTTTTGATACCCGCACCTCAGCAGAGATTAAGCTAAAATTTTATGGGTGCAAACAGCGGGCACAAGACAGTATACGAGACTATGCTTTGAATTTGCAGGAGGCCCTGAGAGCCATTAAGCAGGCAGACCCTGACAGCGTGCGGAATGAGGATAAGTTGTTGACTGAACAGTTCATTGAGGGTCTACAGTCCAGCGCCCACCGAACCCAGCTGCGTGTAATGGCCCTGCAGAACCCTGATTTGGACTTTGCGCAGTTCAAAGACAGGGCCATCCGGGTGCTCCGAGAACTAGCACCAGGTGGCGCTGCAACCCATAGGCGCCCTGCTATCACCTATCACCAGGAGGCGGCGCCCTTGTCTGCAGAGCCTGTGGGAGCTGATGCACAGGCTTTGGACAAAGACCCGGCTGCAGACCTGCACCATCAGGTCCAAGAACTGACCAAAAGCGTTGCCGCGCTAACAAGAACTGTGCAGTCTTTACAGGTGTCTTCCCCAGGAAAGATCCAGCTGGCTTCCAGTCCGGAGGACGTCCCTTGGAGGATCCATTCGTCCAGAGGAAGGTCCAGCGACCACTACAACCAGGATGGACAACCCATCTGCCGCCGCTGCAATCAACCAGGACATATGGCAAGGTACTGTCATTTAAATGGGCCCAACCTGGGGCAGAGGGCCGACCCCCAGGCATAAGATCATCAGGCCCATCGAGCTGGCGTGATAAGTATGTAGGGGGACGACCGGTCTTGCCTGTGGTGCTTGATGGCATTCCTATGAGTGCACTACTGGACACCGGGTCACAGGTAACCACCATCCCCTATGTGCTCTTTAAGCGGTACTGGAATGACTCAGATATCTCCCGCTACCCAGATGACGATTTGAGCATCATCGCCAGCAATGATCAGCCCGTACCGCAGGTGGGATTCAAGGAGGTGACCATCAAAATTGGTAAAGTTGAACTGCCAGCGCAAGGACTGATTATTGTGGACATTGACCGTCGTGAAAGCCACCCTAAGATAACCTTGGGTACTAATGTTATTGAAAATTGTCTTGCAGAGATAATTGTCATATTACAACAGGTTGCGGTGAATGCCAGCTCCAGCCAGCAGCGTGTCCTACAAAAAGAGATCAGAGCCCTGATGAAAAGGCAACAGGTAGAACTGTCTGGTGGTGAGATCGGTAGCGTTAGGATGAGTGACCCGTTCCCTATCGCCATGCCCCCAAAAAGTGAGATGATGATCTGGTGCCGGACTGCAATCGGGTTAAGAGGAAGGGACTACCAAGCCATGGTAGAACTCGTCTACTCAGACAGTAGGCCCACCATTTTGACAGCACGGGGGGTGGTCGATGTACGCCATGGGAGGGTACCCGTCCGCATCCTAAACATTGGGGAAAGAGAAGTATACTTGCCCCGGTATGCCACTCTAGCCAAATTGTTCACTGTTAACCAAAACTCTGTGAAGGCCGTGGAACCCTTGCCTCCATCTCAACCAGAGGAGGGTAACGGCTCCAAGAAACAAATGGAGGACTGGTGTCAGAAACTGCATGTGGGCACCGACTCCACTCCCTCACACCAAAAACAGGGAGTCTACCGGGTGGTGCAGGAGTACGAAAGAGTCTTTAGCAAACACCCGCTAGACTTTGGGCAAGTAAAAGGGGGTAGAACACCACATCCCCACAGGAGACCATCCACCCATAAAGGAAAGATACCGACCTGTACCCCCTGCACACTATCAGAATGCCAAGGGAATGCTGCGAGAAATGAAGGAGGCTGGGGTAATCAGGGACAGCTGTAGCCCCTGGGCAGCTCCACTATTTCTTGTGAAAAAGAAAGATGGCACCATGAGAATGTGTGTAGATTACAGAAAGGTCAACCGTATAACACACAAAGATGCGTACCCGTTACCTAGAATAGAAGAGTCCTTAGCTGCATTAAAAACTGCTAACGTCTTTTCCACTTTGGACTTTACTAGCGGGTACTGGCAGGTTCCTGTAGCAGAGGCAGACAAGGAGAAGACTGCATTCACCACCCCGATGGGTCTCAGGGAATTCAACTGTATGCCGTTTGGGCTCTGCAACGCACCAGGAACCTTCCATCAGTTGATGGAGTGCTGCCTGGGGCACAGGAATTTCGAGACGGTCCTGCTATACCTGGACGATGTCATCGAGTATTCAAAAACATATGAGGACCATCTGAAACACCTGGCAGAGGTGTTTGATGCCCTGGCAGGCTATGGCCTAAAGGTGAAACCCTCCAAGTGTCATCTACTGAAACCAAAGGTACAGTACCTGGGACACGTGGTGAGTGCTGACGGAGTAGCTCCAGACCCTGATAAGATCACAGTGATTAAGGACTGGCCAAGACCCTCCAGCATAAAGGAAGTGCGGCAATTCCTCGGGTTGGTAGGCTACTACTGAAGATTCATCCCCGGTCTCACCAAAATGGCAGCTCCTATGCAGGACCTCCTGATAGGCAGGTCCAGGAAGGCCAAAAACCAGAAGCCGCCCTTTAAATGTGACAAGCTTGCGGATGAGTCCTTCCGCCAGCTGAAGATGGCCCTCACGGGGGATGAAATCCTGGCGTACCCTGATTACGGCCAGCCTTGTACTCTCCACACAGACGCGAGCAACATCGGGCTAGGGACAGTGCTGTCCCAGATCCAACAGGGCAGAGAAAGGGTAATCGCTTATGCTAGCATGAAGCTCTGGCCCACGGAAAGGAATCCTGAAAATTACAGCTCCTTCAAGCTAGAGTTCCTCGCAGTGGTATGGGCAGTGACAGAGCGCTTTAAACATTACCTTGCCTCTTCCAAGTTCACCGTGTACACGAACAACAACCCGTTGACACACTGGGACACTGCAAAACTAGGTGCACTGGAGCAGAGATGGATGGCCCGCCTATCCAACTATGAGTTCACCATCAAATACCGGGCAGGAAGGACAAATGCCAACGCAAACGCCCTGTCCAGGATGCCGAACTTGCTGGACGGAGGGGAAAATCCAGAAGAACTGGAAGAGATTGAACTCCCTGCGTTCCACCATCATGGGATTACCCAGTGTTCCCACCGAGTAAGGGGCAGGCACTCTGCCACGTTCAATCCCTTACACCACTACAGCTGGGCGGAGACGCAAGACAGTGACCCAGCCGTCCACCTGGTAAAAGAGATGCTGACACAGGCTGATGCCCGCCTTGACCCTGACGCTCCAGAAGAAACTAAACAGCTGTGGAAGGAGAAGAGTAAGCTGTTTCTCTACAAGGGGAAGCTGTGCCGGAGAATTGTCAACTCCCGGACGCATGAGCTGACCTGGCAGGTAGTGGTCCCGAGACGAGACGCGGCTATGGTCCTGGAGGCGTACCACGACGGAGCAGGGCACTTTGGATGGAAGAAGTTGGAGTTCCTGTTACGTGAACGGTTCTTCTGGGTAGGCATGAGAGGGGCCATTGAGAGATGGTGCAGAGACGGCGGCCCGTGCAACCTGAGAAGAAAGGACCGTGCCAGCCAGAAGACTCCCCTGCAGTCCATCATCACCAAGCAGCCACTAGAACTGGTAGCCCTGGACCATGTGAAGCTGGACTTCAAGGACTTAACCGCTCAGACAGCAGCTAGAGCCTTCCAGCAGCACTTCTGCTGTCCACACGGGTATCCGGAGCAAGTGTTGACTGACCAAGGTCCAGCCTTCGAAGCGGAGGTCTTCCAGGAGTTCTGCAACCTCTATGGCTGCAAGAAGATAAGGACAACGCCCTATCACCCCCAAACCAACGGATTGTGCGAGAAGATGAACCAGGTGGTGATAGACTTGCTCAAAACGTTGCCCCTGGAAGAACGCAGTCTGTGGCCTGAAAAACTGCCTGATCTGGTGGACTTGTATAACGACATCCCAGTAAATTCCACCAACTGCACCCCGGCTTAACTAATGAGAGCAAGACCTGGTAAGCTGCCTATTGACCAGGAAATGGGAGTCCTCACACCCGAGGACACCTCGCCAGAAGCAAACTGGGATACAGAATGGCAGTAGCAGTACCGGAAAGTGCAGGAGAGTGTTGAGAGAAGTCTGTCTCAAGCAAGAGAAAGGCAAGAGAGGACTTACAACCAGCATGCTCCAGCTGCTCCCCTGGCACCTGGAGAGCAGGTCTTGAAGAGGAAGAGGCGGCTCCATAAGTTGGATGACCAGTGGGAGAAAGACCCGTACACAGTACTGCCCTCAAGTCATGACAATCCGAAAGTATGCATTATCAGTAAGGATGGAGGAGAGACCACAGCCACTGTCTCCAGAGACCACCTGAAGAAGTGTCCCGAGCAGCTGCAAAGCACTGATGAAGACCAAGATAGCCCTCAACCCGCAGAGGAAAGGGAAGAAATGGTCAGTACAGTACTCGAAGAATTTCCCCGATCCTGGACACAAATTAACAACGCTATTGTGGTACCCGTCCTTACCTTTCTCCAGCCAGCCCCTCAAGGGCCTACAGAAGAGCAAGTAGTGTTGGAAGAGCAGCCGGCCCCTGAGGCAGAAGATTCCATACCAGCAGCCCAGGAGAATCAACCCTCTGCTAGTAGTGAGCCTGCCGTGCCCGTAGTAAGCCAAAGAGTACGCAGAAAGCTGCCCAGCCTACCCAAAACATCTCCAGATACCTGTAGTGCAGACACTAGTGAGCCCACTACACAAGGGGTAGAAACAGGGGACCCAGAAAGAACACCACCAGATAGTGTGTTACGTAGGTCCACCAGGAGCACTAGAGGTCAAATGCACGCTCGCTGGAGAATTTAAAATGTGATATAAATACCTGTATATTGCAAATGTTAAAATGTTTGTTGCCAGCGTACTAATTGTGTTTTTCTAGTTACCCGACAGGGTTCATGGACTGACAGGTTATGGACAATGAATAACCGGAACTGTACCTTGTATATAGTTGCACCTGTAAAGTGCCCCTTTTTGTCCCAGACCACAGAACAAAAACCTGTGGAGGTGGCTGAAGACGTGGTCCAACGCCGGATCATCGATGCCCCGTAGCCACCCCAGGGACTACGTGGAGGGTTTGGGACGGGTCCCTCATGATACATTTTGGGTGACATGGACACCTGGTTACGGAAGCGCCGTGACCTATAAAAACTGAACACCTTGTACATATGTTGTTGTGTTATTGTTATACCCTGTTATGCATGTTTTCATAAAATGTGTTTAGTCCCGGAGTACTAAAATTTACTAGGGGGGAATGTGGCACCCAAGGGGTCTGGTTGCCACAGTGGTAGAAATACCATGTCTGAGAGCGAGCATGGGTTTTCCTGGTCAGGAGCACATTTGCAAGCAACGCCTCCTGCCCCAGTCCAGGGAGGGGAGGAAACTGCCCTTTATAAACTGGATCTGGGGCAGGGTTAAAAGAGAAGAGTCTAGTCTAGTTCCAGAGAAGGGACAGAGCAGCAGCAAGGAGCTCTGTAGGAGCCAGGAGCTGAAGACCAAGGACTGGAGCAGAGAGCTCGTCCTGGCAGAAAGACGCAGAGAACCGGACACCGGAGTCCGAGGCTGTGGGAATTATACATCCAGCAGCAGAAACCACCTGGCAAGGGATTTCAGGTCCTCTGGCCATAGAAAGCCCGGAGGCTCAGTCACAAGCAAGAGACCGGCACCGCCATTGAGGAGCGGAGGGCACCAAAGGCCCCAAGTCACCAGCCATACGGGTGAGCACCACACGGTACACTCAGGGACGTGGGCTACTACACGACTACAGCAGGGTAGCCAGGAAAAGTGCAGTCAGACGGGAAGGCCTACACCTCCACCTGGCCAGGGGGACTCTTGTTCGCTCACAGACTGACCAGGTCTCTCATGTTAGCCAGTACTACCGGCAGGGCCTTCTTCACTACCAACAGTAAAGACCCTGTACTGCACTGCACGGACTCTGAGTCATTTCTGCTGCTCCCGCGCACTATGAACCCCACCATCTGCATTCACTGCCCTGAGGCTATACTCCTCCCGTGGGGAGATATACTACCCTCTGCTGCGCACACAACATCAGCCTCAGCGGTCCGCCCCGCAGCGGCGGTTCTCAGTGACCGCAATCCACGGGTGGCGTAGTCGGACATTTAAACCTTACAAAACCCAAATAAACAGATCCGCCACTGGTTTGACCACCCCGAGCCATGGGATCAGGTCGCCGCCACGGAGAATGATACTCCCAGTATTGCACAGAGACCCGGCTCCGGGTATTCCCCCACACACGGCCTAGGGGGCGCGTCATATTCAGCAAACACCCACTTAATTTTGGGAGGATTAAAGGGGTACAACACCATATACCCACAGGTGACCATCCACCCATCAAAGAACGTTACAGGACCATACCACCAGCACACTACCAGAAAGCGAAGGAAATTTTACATGACATGAAGAAAGTAGGGGTAATAAGAGATAGCTGTAGCCCCTGGGCAGCTCCCCTGGTCCTGGTCAGGAAAAAGGATGGAAGCATGAGGATGTGTGCATAACACATAAAGATGCATACCCTTTGCCCCGTATAGAGGAATCCATGGCTGCATTAAAGTCCGCAAATTACTTCTCTACCCTAGACCTCACTAGTGGGTACTGGCAAGTAGCAGTTGATGAGGAGGACCGGGAGAAGACGGCCTTCACTACCCCGATGGGACTCTGTGAGTTCAACAGTATGCCGTTCGGACTCTGCAACGCACCTGGAACGTTCCAGAGATTGATGGAGTGCTGTTTGGGACACCGTAACTTCGAGACCATGCTGCTATACCTGGATGACGTGATCGTGTACTCCAAGACGTATGAGGACCATTTGAAGCACCTGGCGGAGGTATTTGAAGCATTGTCCCGGTATGGGATGAAATTAAAGCCTTCCAAGTGCCACCTGCTCAAACGGAAGGTTCAGTACCTGTGGCACATCGTCAGTCCAGAAGGAGTAGCACCAGACCTGGAGAAGGTCACTGCCATCCAGAAATGGCTGGAACCAAAGAATCTCAAGGAGGTACGTCAGTTCCTGGGACTGGACGGGTATTATGATTTGTAAAGGACTACACCAAGAAGGCAGCGCATTTGCAAGATCTCCTGGTAGGACAGTCCCACAGAGGCAAAAAAACCCCTTCCAGTGGGGTAAAGAGCAGGCTGAGTCCTTTGCAGTGATGAAAGAGATCCTGACTGGCGAAGAAATCCTGGCCTACCCTGACTACAGCCAACCATTCCTGCTGTACACTGATGCCAGCAACGAGGGACTAGGAGCTGTGTTACGCCAGAAGCAGTATGGCAAAGAGAAGGTGATTGCCTATGCCAGCAGGAAGCTTCGTCCTACCGAGAGGAATCCTGAAAACTATAGCTCTTTCAAGTTGGAGCTCCTGGCCTTGGTCTGGGCCATCAATGAACTGGCCTGGCCACAACTAAGTTCACGGCCTAAACTGACAACAACCCCTTGACACATCTAGAGACAGCCAAGTTGGGAGCCATGGAACAGCGTTGGATGGCCCGACTGTCAAACTATCAGTTCACCATCAAGTACCGGGCAGGCCACAAGAACGCCAACGCCGATGCCCTATCCAGAATTACCTCATCAGTCGGACACTGAAGAAGAAGTGGATGACCTGAAGGAGATTGAGCTACCTGCCTTCGATAGAAATGGGATGATCCATGAGCAGCGTACCTCCAGGAGGTATCGTGGTAAGAAACTAAACCCTTTACCTCATCACAGTTGGAAGGAGACCCAGGACAGCGACCCTGTCGTCAGCGTATCAAAGAACTGATAACCCAGGAAGGTTCTTCCCTGGTGAAGGATGTTTCTCCACAAGCCAAGCAACAGTGGAATGAGAGAAGCTGGCTGTTCATCTCTAGAGAGAAGCTGTGCCGAAGGTATGTTAACCCTAGGACCCATGAGATGGTATGGCAGATGGTAGTGGCCAGGACAGACATCCAGATGGTGTTGGAGGCCTACCATGATCAAGCAGGGAACTTTGGCTGGAAGAACCTGGAAACTCTCCTGAAGAGTCGATTTTATTGGGTTGGAATGCGGAGCTCCATAGAGAGGTGGTGCCGGGATTGTGGACCCTGTAGCCTCAGAAGAAAAGACTACAGCAGCCAGAAAGCACCCTTGCAGTCCATCAAGACAACCCAGCCCCTGGAGATCGTCGCCCTGGATCACGTCAAGCTGTCACCCAGCAGGTCGGGCTACTCTTATGCACTGACCATGGTGGATCACTACTCCCGGTTCCTGGTGGTAGCCCCCGTCAAGGATGTGACGGCAGAAACTGCGTCAAGGACGTTTCAAGCATACTTCTGCAGGCCCCATGGATACCCGGATAAGGTGCTGACTGATCAAGGCCCTGCCTTTGAAGCCGAGCTGTTCAAAGAGTTTTGCCATCTGTACGGGTGTAAGAAGATTCGGACTACGCCGTACCACCCTCAAACTAACGGTCTATGTGAAAAGATGAACAATATCGTCATAGACCAGCTGAAGACCTTACCTCTAGAAGAAAGGAATCAGTGGCCAGACAAACTACCTGACCTGGTAGATCTGTACAATCACATACCTGTGAGTTCCACCAATTGTACTCCAGCGTACCTCATAAGAGCAAGACCCGGAAAGTTGCCCATGGACGTGGAGCTTGGAGTGGTAGAGCTGGAAGCAGACATGTCCACTGAAGACTGGGATATGACCCGACAGGAGCAGTACAAGAGAGTACAGGCCTGTGTCGAAGACTGTCTAAATAGGATGAGAGAAAAGCAGGAAGCACAGTACAACAAGAGTGCACCTGCAGAACCCTTAACACCTGGAGAAGTTGTGCTGAAGAGAAAAAGAGAAGAAACCACAAGCTTGACGACCAGTGGGAAAGAGAGCCTTACACTGTGTTGGATTCCAGGTTCGATAATAGAAAAACCTGTCTAATCAGTAAAGATGGAGGTAAGACAGTTGCAGCAGTCTCAAGAGACCACTTGAAGTTGTGCCCAGGTCTAATGAAGCCACAGGAAGAAGTACCTCTTATAGTGACTGAAGAGCCCAAAGAAGATGTACTCCATACTGTCTTAGGAGATTTCCCGGCAGATTGGCCTCAACTGGATGGAGCTGTAATAATACCTGTGATGCACTTCTACCAGCAGCCAGAAGACTCTCCACTGCAAGTAAGACCTGTAAGTGCCCCAGAAGACCCTGTTCAGGAAGAATCCCCGGAAGAAGGATCACCGGTAGAAGCAGAGCCAGTAGGCCCAGTAACCAGTGTACTTGCCAGTCCCATCGAGAGGTAAAGACAGTTCTACAATTTGCCCACACGTAGATCTGACAGGGTAGCAGACAGTGCAAACACAATCAACAACAACACCCCAGTACTACGTAGGTCAACACGCAGCACAAAAGGCCAGGTCCCTGCCAGGTATAGAGAATAAGAATGAAGTGCCTACCATGTAAATAGTTGCCCAGTTGGGTATTGCCTACTGTATTGTTTATTATGTAAACTGAAATTAAATATATGTGTTTATTTAGTAACCTGTCAGGGTATAAAGACTTGTAGGCTGAGGACTGTGAGCAGCCCAAAAACTGTTCCTGTACATAGTTGCTGTTAGAACCTTGCTCTTAGGTTTTTTCCTTTGCTGGTCACATGACCTCGTTGGCCTATTTAATCCTGCTCCGCCCTTCTGGCTTTGCTGGACTTCATTGTATAACTACTTTCTAGCTAGCCTGTGCTCTGTATCTAACTCTGTTAGTTTGCTTGGTCTACGGACCTCAGTGTTCTATATATTTTGTTTGTTCGTCTGTCTGCTACTATTTCTGTTAGGAGGTGTCCCATTTTCCTCCCAGTCCTTAGTACTTGTAGGGATTCCTTCCCCACATCTATAGGTCTCCGTACAGACTAGCTTAGGACTTTAGCAGGTCTGATCGCAGGATCAGGTTCCCTGTTACATCGTAGGGATTCAGCTGAGTTCTATCGTAGGGACAGATCTCCTCTCTTTCCTTAGCTCTGGTAGCAGAACATAACAGTAAGTCCAGCCTGCAAATTCTCTAAGGAAAATTTTTTCTGTTCCATCATGGTGTCGGTTCAGGATTTGGCTCATCGCCTGCAGGGACTCTCTCTGGAGGTGGCCGAGCTCCGTCAGCACGTGAGTAACTGTCCTGGAGCACATTTCTTGGAGCCTAAGGTATGTTTGCCGGATTTATTTTTTGGTGAACACCGAGAATTTTTTTCATTTAAAAATGCCTGCTTATTGTATTTTCGTTTGAGACCCAAGTCCTCTGGGGATGAATCCCAGCGCATAGGGTTCATAATGTCACTTTTGCGCAAAGAGCCTCAGGAGTGGGCCTTTTCTTTGCAACCTAGTGATACATGCTTCAGATGAGTGGATAGTTTTTTTTCTGCTTTGGGACTATTATATGATGATCCTGACCGTGTCGCATCAGCTGAGACTGAGTTAAGACGTTTGAGACAGGGATCAGGTAATGTGGAAAAATATTGTACTCATTTCCGTCGTTGGTCTACTCAAACAGGGTGGAACGATTCTGCTCTGAAAAGTCTATTTCTTGCTGGGCTCAATGAAAGGGTTAAAGACCTGCTAATTGCTTATCCTACACCTGAAGATTTGCAACAGGCTATGCAATTAGCTATACGGGTGGATAGGAGACTGCGTGCAAGGGTTAATGAGAGCAAATCCTCTGCTATGTCAGTTTCTGGTTATGAGAATGTGTGTACTAACAGTGGTGAATCGATGGAGATTGGATCGGTGGCACCTCGCTCTCAAGAAAAAGACCGTCGATTTTCTGAAGGCTTGTGTTTCTATTGCGGAAAATCTGGTCATTTGATTAAAGGCTGTGAGCTTCGTATGAAGAAAGAAAAAAAAATGGTCAGTCATGCCCGTATTGCCTGTTTAAATTCCAAGGGTGTATTTTTAGCTGCTTCCACGATTGCTCAGGAAAAATTAATGGAATTTCGGGTGTTTGTTGATTGTGGGTCTACTCTGAATGTAATTGATGGGGGATTCTTGGAAAGACTCAATTTAAAACCCAAACCCTTATCATCCCCCATTGCTGTGGTTTCTGTGGATGGTTCCCCTTTGAAGAATATTACTCTCAAGGTCTGTGAATTTCCTCTCACTATTAATGGTGTTCACCATGAGAAATTGGATTTGGTAGTTTTGAATAACTTGCCTTCTCCAGTAATATTGGGATTGCCCTGGTTAAAATTTCACAATCCTGTACTGGATTGGTCTACCAATGAAATTAAATCCTGGAGCCATAAATGTTATGACAAGTGTTGTAACGGGCGTATTGCAGCTTTGGATAGGGGAGAATTGCCTGTTCCTATTCAGGATTTTTGGAGAGTTTTTTCTGAGAAGGAATCGCAGGTTTTGCCTCCCCATAGAGACTATGATTGTTCTATTGAATTTGTCCCTGGAGCGACTCTTCCTAAAAGTCGTTTATTTAACCTTACTATTCCTGAGAGGAAGGCTTTGGATGAATACATACAGACAAGTTTGGCCGCCGGTCACATTAGGCCCTCAAAGTCTCCTGTGGCGGTTGGATTTTTTTTGTAAAAAAAAAGGACGGCGGTTTACGTCCTTGTCTGGATTTTCGTGAGATTAACAAAATTACTGTACGCAATCCTTACCCACTGCCATTGATTCCTGATCTGTTTAACCAGTTAATGGGGGCCAAGTGGTTCTCTAAAATTGACCTTAAGGGGGCATACAATCTGTTGCGCATGAAGGAGGGTGACGAATGGAAGACTGCTTTTAACACTCCTGTGGGTCATTTTGAGAATCTGGTTATGCCTTTTGGTCTTACTAATGCTCCTGCATTTTTTCAGAATCTTATTAATGACATCCTTAGACCTTTGATCGGCAAAAATGTGGTTGTGTATTTGGATGACATTTTGATTTATTCGCCGGATCTGGAGTCTCATTGGCGGAGCGTACGTGAGGTATTACAATTGTTAATGGACAATTCGCTTTTTGCTAAACTGGAGAAATGTGAGTTCGCTGTACAGAGAATTAGTTTTTTGGGTTACATTATCTCCAGCGAAGGTTTTGAGATGGACCCGGTTAAAGTTCAAGCTGTACAGGAATGGCCTAGGCCTATTGGTTTGAAATCGATACAGAGGTTTTTAGGTTTCGCCAATTATTACAGAAAATTCATAAAAATTTTTTCTAGTATTGTCAAACCTCTGACCGATCTCACCAGGAAAGGTGCTGATGCGGTTCAGTGGTCTTCTGAGGCCATTGAAGCTTTCGTGTATCTCAAGGAGAGGTTCACCTCTGCTCCCATCCTTATGCAGCCTGATGTGACTAAGCCGTTTTTGGTTGAGGTTGATGCTTCTTCGGTGGGGGTTGGCGCAGTATTGTCTCAGGATAACGGGGATGGATTACATCCCTGTGCCTTTTTTTCAAAAAAATTTTCGGAGACTGAACTGAATTACGATATTGGTAATCGGGAATTATTGGCTATTAAACTCGCATTTGAACACTGGCGCCACTTCTTGGAAGGTGCGGAATTTCCCGTTCAGGTTCTTACGGATCATAAAAATCTGATATATCTTGATGCTGCCAAGCGCCTGAATGCCCGTCAGGCTAGGTGGGCACTGTTTTTCTCGCGGTTTAATTTCTCCGTTACTTACATCCCTGGTACTAAGAATGTTAAGGCGGATGCCTTGTCTCGCAGTTTTTCTCCCATAGTCGGTGTTGAAAAAGAGGAGAACATTTTACAAGAAGGTGTTGTGATAGCTGCTTTGGACTCCGTTTTGGAAGATGAGATTCTTAAAGCACAGGAGAATGCCCCATCTAACACTCCTCATGGGAGGTTGTTTGTGCCTGGGACCTTTAGGAGAGATTTGTTTGTTGAGTGTCACGAATCTCGGTTGGCAGGTCATCCAGGAATCTCTGAGACCAAGAGACTGGTGGGTCGCAGTTTTTGGTGGCCTGGATGGCAGAAGGAAGTCATTAAGTGGGTGCGTCAATGTACTATATGTGCTAGATCTAAGTCCTCACATACTCCTGCTGCGGGGTTGCTTTGTCCTTTGGAGGTTCCCAGTGCTCTTTGGACACATTTGGCTATGGACTTTATAACTGACCTTCCCCCCTCTGAGGGTTTTACTGTCATCTGGGTGGTCGTGGACCGTTTTAGCAAGATGTGTCACTTGGTTCCCTTCGTCAAACTGCCCTGCGCTAAAACTCTCGCTAAGGCCTTTGTCAAGGAAATTGTCAGACTTCATGGCGTTCCTACTGACATTGTTTCTGATAGGGGTCCTCAGTTCGTGGCTCGTTTTTGGCGTGCCTTTTGTGACAGGTTGGGAGTTCATTTGTCGTTCTCGTCCGGATATCATCCTGAATCTAATGGCCAGACAGAAAGGAAAAACCAGGATGTTGAGCAGTTCTTGCGTTGTTTTGTGGCAGACAATCAAGAGGGGTGGTCTGAGTTTCTGCCACTTGCTGAATTTGCTCTGAACAATCATACATCTTCTTCTGCTGGTTGTTCGCCTTTTTTTTGTTGTTCTGGGAGACATCCGTCGTTTGGGTCGTTCTCCAAGTTGGGATCTGCCGTGCCTGAGGAGGAGAATTTTTCCGGTGATTTGGAGAGAGTTTGGACGGATGTGCGTGGTAATCTTCAGGAGGCCAACAGAAAATCTAAAGACTACTTTGATAGGAAATGACAGGAGGTTTTGTTCGCTGTTGGTGACATGGTTTGGTTGTCCTCTAGGAATCTGCGGTTGAGGATTCCTTCTAAGAAATTGGGTCCCAAGTTTGTAGGGCCCTTTAAGGTGCTTCAGGTTGTCAACCAATCTGCTGTTAGGTTGGAGGTTCCTACCTCCTGGAGAATTAATCCGGTATTTCATGTCTCTCTGTTAAAAAAAGCTGTTGTGTCGGATGGTGACGCCTCTGCCTCTGTTCCTCCGGTGGTGGAGGACGGGGAATATGAAATTTCTCGCATCCTTAACTCTAGACGGTATAGAGGTAGTTTGCAGTATCTGGTGGCCTGGAAAGGTTTCGGACCCGAGGATAACTCTTGGGTGAGGTCAGATGATGTTTCCGCGTCCAGACTTATCAGAGCGTTTCACAGGAGATTTCCTGATAAGCCTGGTCCTAGGGGATCCGGAGGATCCTCTTAGAAGGGGGGGTACTGTTAGAACCTTGCTCTTAGGTTTTTTCCTTTGCTGGTCACATGACCTCGTTGGCCTATTTAATCCTGCTCCGCCCTTCTGGCTTTGCTGGACTTCATTGTATAACTACTTTCTAGCTAGCCTGTGCTCTGTATCTAACTCTGTTAGTTTGCTTGGTCTACGGACCTCAGTGTTCTATATATTTTGTTTGTTCATCTGTCTGCTACTATTTCTGTTAGGAGGTGTCCCATTTTCCTCCCAGTCCTTAGTACTTGTAGGGATTCCTTCCCCACATCTATAGGTCTCCGTACAGACTAGCTTAGGACTTTAGCAGGTCTGATCGCAGGATCAGGTTCCCTGTTACATCGTAGGGATTCAGCTGAGTTCTATCGTAGGGACAGATCTCCTCTCTTTCCTTAGCTCTGGTAGCAGAACATAACAGTTGCACTCCCTGGAGTGCCCCTTAAGTGACCACGGAACAAAAATCCGTTTGGCGTGGCGGAAGACGTGGTCCAGCACCTGGATCACCTATGCCCTGTAGCCACGCCCAGGGCCTATGTTGAGGGTTTTCAGGCGGGTCCCTCATGTTCCTTCATCGGTGAAATGGACACCAGGTTACGGGACTTACTGTAACTGAATTAATGTTATTATAATTGTTATTATTGTTATTTGTTAACCTGCTACAAAATGCTTCATTCCAGGAGTACTGAATTGTACTAGGGGGGAATGTGGCGCCCTGCAGCGCACAGGTGCCACAGAACCCAGTAGGGTATATGGATGGACTTCTCCACAAGAGGCCCTCATTACATTCACACACCTCCACCCTACCACCTCAGACAAGCAGAGGGAGCCCGATAGGGATATATATATAGGGAGGGTGGAGATAGGCAGCTCAGTTTTTAGTTGAGTGTTGAGTCAGAAGTGAAAAGTCAGTGGTTAGCTCAGAGAGTGTGCTGGCACTTAGACCAGCGAAGACGCAGCTTGTCTGCTGCTGCCGTAGTGAGGGCCCTGAGTGTGGCCGACGGCAAGGAGGAAGGGAGAGAGGAGTTGAGGGGGCAGAGGAGCGTACCAGGCTCACCCCGAAATATACACCGGACACCGGGTCCGCGCCTACAGGGACCCTTTACACCCAGTAGGGACCACCGGATACCTGGAGGACTACAAGTCCCAGGTCGAGCAACGCTGACTACTGTACCAGGGCTAGGAGTCACGAAGGCCCCAGCGTCCACGGAGAGTGATCTCCAAGAGAAGGCCCTACCACCAGGTCAGCAGGTGCAAGAGAGAGAGACAGTAATTAAGCCAGGCCTAGCTCCAGGCAGGTCAGAAGCTTAGCAAGTGGAAGCAATGGATCAGGAGGCCCTATACCCGCTCACTGGGGAGAGTCCAGAAGTGCACCCTGCCTACCGAGTACCCTAGACCATATCTGCATCTACACCAGTAAAGGTACCGAAGCGAACCCCCGTGTGAGTGTCCGTCATTTCTTCCTGATCCGCCCTGGCCGACTCTCCCCTGTACCACCATCCATTACCCGACGCTGCCCTGAGGCCTGCTCCACCTGTGGGGAGCCGTTCCATCACAAGCTGCCCTACCATCTGCCTCAGAGGACTGCTCTGCAGCGGCGGCTCCCTTTAGCCGCATTCCACAGGTGGCGTCACAAACACTTTACAAATCCCCTATAAATAATTCCCCTTTTGGGTGACCGCCCTGGGCCACGGACCGGGCCAGCCACCGTGACACCCACACCAGCAGCCAAAGGCCCGGCTGCTGAGTACCCCACGGCCCTGGGGGCGCTTAAGCTCCACATATAGTCCTGCATATAATATGATGCTCTCACATATAGTCCTGCACATAATATGATGGCCCCACATATAGGCCTGCACATAATATGATGGCTCCACATATAGTCCTGCACATACTATGATTGCCTCACATATAGTCCTGCAAGTAATATGACGGCCCCACATATAATCCTGCACATAGTATGATGGCCTCACATATAGTCCTGCACATAGTATGATGGTCATACATATAGTCCTGCACATAATATGACGGCCCCACATATAGTCCTGCACACAATATGACGGCCCCACATATACTTCTGTACATCGTATGATGGCCCCTCCAGGCACCTGGAAAATTAAAGAGGTTGGAAGCCGTAAAAACAGGCTGGCAGCCCCCAAGCAGTGCCACACCGCGGAAGGCAGATCAGCACTCCGGGCCTGGTCCACAGTGTAGTGTAAATGCTGTGGTCAGTCTCTTTATCACTGCATTGATTGTTACACTCTGATTACAAGGCTATTATATGAAACATGAGAGGAGATTTCTCACTTTAGAAGACAGAGGAAAAGGAGAAGAAATGTTCCTCATCTCTGTAGCTGAGATATGGTTGTGTTAGACTTGGAGTTGTGTATAGCAGATACACATGTAAAATCACACACATCATATTCTCATGTATCAGGAAGGTGTTATCACACCCCGGCTGGTCTAGAACTTATTCCTAGACCAACGATTATCAGTAATTAATATAAATATTAATTACCTGTTATGTAATTTTTCTGATTCTCTTCTTTGAGTCCACAAGGAGAAATTTATCGTTCCACCATCTCACGGGACGTCAGTCACCTGAAAATAGACAAAAGTATGATAATATGTTCCTGGTACATGCTATACACACCAAAAAGTATAACACACTGGGGCCAAAATGACTTATCTCAGGGATAATGGCTGTGGTCTGTCCATTCACAGTGTAATGTAAATGCTGAGGTCAATCTCTTTTAATCACTGCATTGATTGTTACACCGCTGATATCAAGTCTATTCTATGAAACATGAGAGGGGTTTCCTTACTTTAGAAGACAGAATAAGGAGAAGAAATGTTTGCTATCTCTATATCTGAGATATAGTTGTGTTATTCTTGGAGTTGTGTATAGAAGATACACATGTAAAATCACTAACATGAATGATATTAAATTGTGTTCAACTTATGTGGTTTACTTTATGAAAACTTTTCATATCTTTTAACACAACTTTCCAATTATCTTAAGATAGAAGCCCGTTGTAATGGTTTTTCTTAGCTTTCTATATTTTGGAGATAATCTTTGATGTTGTAATAAAACTCTTCAAGAATTCATACATTTATACTGATGTCTCTTATAATGGGTTGTCCATTTGAGGAATGTGATAAGGCATGCCTAACCTGGGTGTTGGAAATCTATTCCCCATCCGTTAGATTGAAATGAAATATATATCCAAAAACAGAATAAATTTTCTCTGTTTTAAAATGTCAGTCACATAGGTCATCACCATATTTCTCCAGGTATCAAATTCTCCCAATATCATTAACTCTCGTGAAAGGGAATTTTACCAAATAGGTGTAAAGGGTAAGATACCCTCAGGTCCTCGTAATCTTTCTTGTACAGTTTGCATCAGCGGACATGCTGGTTACAATTTCCGCTCATTCATGTTTGGAATACCAGATTCCAAAATGAATAACAAATAAGTGTATTTCTCTCAGCACATCCTGTCCCCAAAATTCATTAAAGCTATAAATATCCAACTTTATAACATTTTGAAGTTGACATGGCAAGTACCACTTTACAGTGGAATACCCCAACCATCTTAAATCTCCGCAAAAATGATGTACTCCAGTTTAAGCTGAATATGTTTCGCATCATAATATGCCAAATTAAACTTGGTCCCATTCTGCAAAAAACACGACCTCATACTGCTAAGTTGATGGTAAAATAATTCCTTGATATGAGGCAACACTTTTTTTGTAAATCGTGTTCTTGTTGTGCAAAATATTACACATTACTATCAATATGAAGGCTAATATGTGAACAGTTAGACAAAATCCCCCCTTCCCATTTTCTGCTACTAAAATCCCAGTCTAGTAGGGATTACATGCCCCCTAGAGAGCTGAACAGCCTGCGCTCTGAAGTGTGTCAGCTAAGTAAAACCCTGGCCAATGTCCTGAGCACCCTGCAGCTCCAGGAGGAGCCCGAGCTGGAAGGAAGGATCCTACTCACCGACAGCCCTGAGGATGTCCCCTGGATGAGGAGAAGGAGGACAACACCACCCCATAGAAGGACAACGCCATCCCGGAGGAGGACAACGCCACCCCGTGGGAGGACCAACGACCAACGTCGCCCTCCAGGAGACTTCATCTGCTACTGTTGCCACAAGGCAGGCCACACAGCGCGGAACTGTCCTTTAAATGAGCAAACCCTGGGGCCGAGGGCCGACACTCAGGAGTAAATCAACCAGGCCCATCAAGTTGGTACCACCGGTTTGTAGGAGGAAGGCCTTTCCTGTCCATCGTGCTGGACGGCATTGCTACACCTGCGTTACTGGACACCGGCTCACAGGTAACCATCATACCTGATGTCCTCTACAAAAGGTACTGGTCCGTAGATGAACTCCACCCGCCAGCCCCGGACCTCTCTGTGTATGCCTCTAACGGCCTTCCTCTTAACCTAGTAGGGGTTAAGGACGTGACAGTGAAGGTGGGGAGAGTAGAGCTAAAGGACCAAGGACTAATTGTCATAGAATCTAACCCTGGTGATACAGACTTGTATATGATACTTGGTACAAATATTGCTAATACAAAATGTGTGGACACATGTAACTGTAGAGACAATGGGTGAGTGTTGGATCGCAAAAAAGAAAAAGAAAAAGAAAAGAAGCCCCCATGACATCTTTAGAATCTCCCATAGAGATGTATTACAAAATGCATTGTGTGCAAATAAAATCCACATGAGGAGGAGTCAAGAGGGAGAGAAGAGACAAGGGGATAGGATAAAGAAAGAAAACATAAGAACAGTGGAATCAAAGGGAGAGCATACAGTCACAATCAGGTAAAGGTAATAGGATACCCCTTAGATATAGTTCCGAAATACTGGAGTGAAAAATAGATTTTTCCATCTTTTCCGATTATGGATGAGACATTCAAAGCTAGATGGGAGGACCTGGCGAACACTTGCTCAGTTGGATTTCTGACCCTCCTTAGGGACTTGAATGAGACTTCCCTCAGAGTAATGGAGTCAGAAATCAAGCTGATCCAGACTCAATTACAGAAGGAATTGGATCCAGTTAAACTCAAACTACTTAATGACGAGGTGGACCTTGAGTGCCAGAGATGGGTCAAGGAGATTCACACTAATAAACTACAAAAACTACGTCGTGATATTAACGATAAGCAAACCGGATCAGTATATAGATGGGGTAGTATGAACGCCAGATCTCGGTCGAGATCCCGTAAGAACCACCCCTCGCGCTCCAGGTCCACCTCGTTTGCCTCGTCCCTATCCACTGATGATCTACCCTCTGTGGGGAACTTGGACGCTGGTCATGGTTCGGAGGCTCCATCTACGTCGCAGATCCAGACTAGACCCACTCATAAGAAAAAACGCACTATCCCTTTTCAGGTGGGTGACCCTCCGGGGGGGCTCCGTATTATCAACTTATCCTCACATACTCTCACTCGGGCGCAGATGGAGGTCCTTAGTTTTGGGCTTTCTTTTTCACCAACCAATGGGTCTGATTACTTTACAGCCCTGAAGGACCTCCATCTGTTTGCCCGTAAACTTATCCTGAAAAAATTGCATTTCAGAGCATCTGGTGAGGGGACCTCTGTGACTGTGGCGGAGAGGGAGGCCTCGGCTAACCTAGAGGACCTCCTTCAGGAGCAGGAGCAACCATCGACAGGTGGGTCATTACAAACAAGACGCCCCAGATCTACAAGATTCCCTCCCTTGTCCCTGAGCCCAGCGATATAACTTTTTGTGCGTTTAGTGTCGAATGACTTGAGACGCCTCCCTACACGGAGACGTCATGACAATCTCTCGTACTCACAGCGCACGGCTCTTCGGGAACTACAATCTCTTCCCGATATTGTTATTAAGCCAGCGGACAAGGGAGGTAATGTTGTTCTTCGGCCCTGCTCCTTATATGAGAGGGAGGCCCTAAACCAACTTAGAGATACTCAAACGTACACTAGGTTGACATACAATCCCACGGCCTCCTTCTTCGACACACTCCAGGGTATTTTAGGTTGAGCCTGTGACCGGGGTTTGATTGATAGAAGGACCGTTGAGGCACTTACCGTCCGCTTTCCGAAAACGGCCACCTTCTATCTTCTTCCGAAAATCCATAAGGACGCCGTCAACCCCCCGGGACGTCCGATCGTGTCGGGGCTGGAGGGTCTATGTGGCCCTATATGTAAATACATTGATAACCATCTTCGACCGCTAGTCGAGACCCTCCCGTCTTATATCAAAGACACGACGGACGTCCTTACTCGGGTTGACGGCGTCCTTCTTACTCATGATACCCTCCTTGTCACGGCCGACGTCGAAAGCCTGTACACATGCATTAGTCACAATCTGGGTCTGGAGGCGGTCCGCCTCTTCCTGAGCGGTTCCGATCTGGACGGCCCTTCGAGAGATTTTATCCTCGAGCTCATTGAATTCGTCCTCTGCCATAATTATTTTTTATTTAAGGATTGGGTATATCTTCAGATAAGCGGCAAGGCAATGGGGGCGGCCTGTGCCCCCTCATACGCCAACCTCTTCCTGGGTGCATGGGAGAGGGAGATTTTTGGCGATGAGGGGATACGGGGCGTGGACCATGTCGTGTCGTGGATGAGATATATAGACGATATCCTATTTTTTTGGCAGGGGACAGTCGGGGAGCTCGAAGACTTCATGGCCATATTGAATTCAAACAATCGTGCAGTGAAGCTTTCCTATAAGTACAGTTCTAGACAGATCGATTTTTTGGACATCACTTTAGAAGTGGATGCTGAATGTCGTGTCCAACCTGATCTGTTTAGGAAACCCACTGCCGTGAATTCTCTCATCCACGCCACATCAGCACATGACTCTTCCACTATCAGGGCCGTCCCGATCGGGCAGTTTCTCAGGGTGAGGCGGATCTGCTCGACCAATTCTAAATTTGAGAAACGGGCTTCGGACTTAGCCGAATGTTTCAAATACAGGGGTTACAGCAATCGATGTGTCGGCCGTGGCTTTAGGAGGGCGCGGAATATACCCCGGGATCACCTCATCTATCCCCCTCCCTTTGATGGATGCAAAGGTCCGGAGAGGATCCGCTTCATTTCCACATTTAACTCTGAGTGGTGTGGGGTGAGGCGTATCCTCTCCCGACATTGGGATATCTTGGGTATGGAGCCCTCCCTGAGGGAATATATTGGGGAGTCTCCATGCATGACACCTCGACGATCCAACAACCTAGCAGATCTTCTGGTTTCCAGTCACTACCTTCCCTCTGGGAGAAACCTGTTTGGCTCCCGTGGTCCCACCTTGGGGACCTTTCCCTGCGGCCATTGTGCCGCCTGCACTAATGTCCCACGTACTACCATGTTCGCGAACTCTGATGGCTCCCGTAATTTCAACATCCGCCACTATATTTCCTGCAGCACTACACATGTGATCTACCCTGCTACATGTGGCTGAGGACTTATTTATGTAGGTCTTACTTCTAGGGAGCTGAGAGTCAGAGTTCGCGAGCATGTTAGGGACATTGTAGCGCCGGCGTCCCTGCCCTCTGCTAGGCAGGGACGCTGTTCCCCTCACCTCTCTGCTCCGTGCCCGGCGTCCTCCTCCCGCTCTGCTGGCAGCGCGCGCTCCTTCCCGGCCACTGTGCTTAGGGCGCGCGCGCGCGCTCTCCCTCCCTCTTAAAGGGGCCGCGCGCCGTCCTAAGGAGTCCCCGGCCAATGGCCGGAGGACTTCACCATATATAAGGCACCTCCCCCAAAATGGAGGTGCCCGAGCAATGTTGTTGCACTGTTCACTACTCTGCTTCAGCCCTCAGGTCCCGTTGCCAGTTACCTGCCAGTTACCTGCCAGTTACCTGCCAGATTCCTGCCTGATTATCTGCTACCTGCCTGCTAGTCTGAGGTCCGACGGTCTGCCTTACTTCTCCTGTCAGTCTGTCTAAGGACCAGCCTGCCCGCTCACCTGGGAGCGCACATCAGCCACCTGCCTGCTTGCCTGAGGTCCGACGGTCTGCCTTCCAACTCCTGTCAGTCTGTCTATGGACCAGCTTGCCCGCTCACCTGGGAGCACACACCTGCTACCTGCCTGCTAGTCTACCTGGAGGCTCCGCCGTCACGTGCTGTGACCACCTGCCTGTCCAGTGACTCCTGCTCGCTCACCTGGGAGCGCTCATCAGCTGCCTGTCTACTAGCCTAGCTGGAGGCTCTGCCGTCACATGCTGTGACCACCCGCCTGTCCAGAGACTTCTGCCCGCTCACCTGGGAGCGCTCATCTGCCGCCTGTCTGTTGGTCTTCCTGGAGGCTCCGCCGTCACATGCTGTGACCACCCGTTCATCCAGAGACTCTCGCCTGCTCACCTGGGAGCTCACGTCTATCATCAGCCGCCACAGGTCGTACCAACCCTTTACCTAGAGACTGCCCCGGTCACTTGCCGTGACCATCTGCCCGTTCATCCAGAGACTGCCCCGGTCACTTGCCGTGACCATCTGCCCGTTCATCCAGAGACTGCCCCGGTCACTTGCCGTGACCTCCAGCCCGTTCACTCAGAGACTGTCCCGGTCACCTGCTGTGACCATCAGCCCGTTCATCCAGAGACTGCCCCGGTCACTTGCCGTGACCTCCAGCCCGTTCACTCAGAGACTGTCCCGGTCACCTGCTGTGACCTCCTGCCCGTCTTCCCTGGTCGCCACCCGCTCCCTTACAAGGACTGCCCCCTTGTATAGTAGCTCAGAGGTTCCGCCTCCCAGACCCGTTACAGTTTGATCGGGCCATGGAACCCGGTGGCACCCAAGCTCCCTCGCTCTCGGACCTGTGTCATGAACTGTCCCGTCAAAGGTCCCAACAGGAGTCCATCCTGGGTCACCTGCGGAATGTCAATACTCGCCTGGACACTCTGACTGCTCCACCAGCAACCTCCGCCAGTGCCATGTCTCGCAATCCGGCAGCTCCGCTGCCCACTAATACCATGGTATCCTACCCCGGACCCCGGCTTTCTGCACCTCCTCGCTTCGGAGGCGACTCCGCCCAGGCTCGGGGCTTCATAAATCAGTGCACCCTGCACTTTGAACTATTGTCCCACCAGTTTAACTCCGACCGGGCCAAAATTGCATTCATTATGTCCCATCTCACCGGGGAGGCCCTGGCCTGGCTAAATCCTCTATGGGAGAGAGGAGACCCCCTGGTGTCCAACTTGCCTGCTTTTCTCACGGCTTTCCGGAAAGTCTTCGACGAACCCGGACGGAAGACCTCATCCGCATCATCACTGCTACGCCTCCGTCAGGGAAGTCTCACCGTGGGCCAATATGCCATACGGTTCCGTACCCTTGCCTCGGAGCTGGCCTGGGATAACGACGCTCTGGTATCCGTCTTCTGGGAGGGTCTGTCCGGCCGTATTAAAGATGAACTTGCCGGTCGGGACATTCCTACCACTCTCGATGACCTAATAACTCTTGCCACCCGGATTGACCTACGGTTCCAGGAGCATGCCAAAGAGGTCACCCGTGAGAGGAGGTTACCACGTCTAGCTCCTACTTTTCAGAAACCCGTCACTCCCTCCGTCTCTACCCAGGTACACTCTCCTGAGCCTATGCAGGTCGACCAGACCAAGATGGTCAAAACCCGTCAGGACTTACGCCGTGCCGAGGGGAGCTGCTTCTACTGTGGCAGTAAGGAGCACCGGATCCGTGCCTGCCCGGAGAGGTCGGGAAACGCCTGTGTCTAGGTTCGCTCAGAGAGGTCGACCTAGACAAGAATAAATCCTCTCCATCTCTGCTGTTGTCAGTCTCAATCATCTGCGGGGAGAACCGTTATTTCGAACTAGCCCAACTTGACTCTGGAGCAGCCGGAAATCTTATTTCACAGTCCCTGGTAGAGAAATACCGCATCCCCACCAAACCTCTGGCTGTACCCTTGTCTGTTGCTGCCGTGGATGGGGGTCTCTTACCACGCCCCATCCAACTCATCACCGAATCCATTACTCTGCAGGTGGGAATGCTGCATTCTGAGAGTATCTCCTTTCATGTTCTGCCTGGACTCTCTCACGCCCTCTTGCTAGGCCTACCTTGGCTCCAGAGACATGCACCCGTGCTTGACTGGCAGACAGGAGAAGTCCTTCGCTGGGGACAGGACTGCCATAAGACCTGTCTGGTTCCCGTCCATCCCGTCCGTCCTTCTCCTACCCCAGCTAATCTACCCGGACTTCCGATTCCTTATTGGTCTTATGCTTATGTCTTTAATAAAAAGGAAGCAGAGACACTACCTCCTCATAGACCATACGACTGCCCTATCGACCTGTTACCTGGTACTACTCCTCCCCGTGGGCGTATTTATCCTTTATCCGCTGCTGAGACCCGGTCGATGTCCGAATATATTGAGGAGAATCTGGCCAGGGGATTCATCCGGAAATCTACCTCCCCGGCGGGAGCAGGCTTCTTTTTCGTCAAAAAGAAGGACGGCTCTCTCCGTCCCTGTATAGACTATAGAGGCCTTAACCAGATCACGGTGAAGAATAAGTACCCCCTTCCGCTCATTCCGGAGTTATTTGATCGTCTGAGGGGGGCTAGAATCTTCACCAAACTGGACCTCCGTGGGGCGTACAACCTGGTTCGTATCCGTCAGGGGGATGAATGGAAGACGGCATTCAACACCCGGGACGGCCACTATGAATATCTGGTAATGCCCTTTGGTCTCTGTAACGCTCCTGCCGTCTTTCAAGAGTTGGTCAACGACATCTTCCGGGACCTTCTCTACTCCTGCGTAGTGGTGTACCTGGACGACATCTTGGTCTTCTCTCCGGATCTCCAGACTCACCGGAGGGACGTTCGTCAGGTCCTGCTCAGGCTCAGGCAGAATCACCTCTTCGCTAAATACGAGAAGTGCCTCTTTGAGCAGACCTCGCTTCCGTTTTTGGGCTACATTATTTCTCAGACCGGCCTACAAATGGATCCAGAGAAACTGTCTGCCATCGAGAAATGGCCTCGACCGGAGGGGTTGAAGGCCATTCAGCGATTCCTGGGCTTCGCCAACTACTACCGCCTCTTCATACCACACTTCTCTTCCCGGACTGCCCCAATTTCCGCGCTCACCCGTAAGGGTACTAATCCCAAAGAGTGGCCGCCCGAAGCAGAGGAGGCCTTTCTTTCCCTAAAACAGGCCTTCTCTTCCGCCCCGGTGCTGCATCGCCCGGACGGCAACAAGCAGTTCTTCCTGGAAGTTGACGCCTCCTCCTCTGGAGCCGGAGCGGTACTTACTCAAAAATCATCTTCCGGGAGAATGGTAACTTGTGGCTTCTTCTCCAAACTCTTCTCCTCTTCTGAGCGCAACTATTCCATAGGAGACCGAGAGTTATTGGCCATCAAGCTGGCATTGGAGGAGTGGCGTTACCTACTCGAGGGGGCTCTCCACCCGGTAATAATTTACACTGACCACAAGAACTTGGCTTACCTCCAGCATGCCCAGAGACTTAACCTGCGCCAAGCCCGGTGGTCCTTGTTTTTTGGTCGCTTTGATTTTGTTCTTCATTTTCGCCCGGCTGACAAAAACGTCAAAGCAGATGCCTTGTCCCGATCCTTTCTGGTGTCCGATCTCGAGGAAGAACCTAAACATATCATCGATCCCGCCAGAGTAATGCAGGTGGCTCCCGTGAGTCTAAATCATCTCCCTCCCGGTAAGACGTTCGTATCAGTACCTGATCGGGAGAAGATCCTACACTGGGGTCACTCGTCTAAACTAGCTGGCCACGCCGGTCAGAAAAAGACCCTCCAGCTTATTGCCCGGCACTACTGGTGGCCTACCCTGCACAAGGACGTAATAGACTTTGTTTCTGCCTGTGTGTCCTGCGCCCGCAACAAAGTCCCGAGACACCTGCCAGCCGGTCCCCTTCTTCCGCTTCCTGTGCCTGCTGCCCCCTGGCAGCATATTGCTATGGACTTCATAACTGATCTTCCCGTCTCTGCCGGTTGTACGGTCATTTGGGTGGTCGCTGACCGCTTTTCCAAGATGGCTCACTTTATTCCCCTGCCAGGCCTCCCGTCTGCACCCGAGCTGGCTAAAGACTTTATCCGCCACATCTTCCGTCTTCATGGCCTGCCCCTCCACATCGTGTCGGATCGTGGGGTACAGTTCACCTCACGTTTCTGGAGAGCCACTTGTAAACTGCTAGACGTCACCCTGGACTTCTCTTCCGCTTACCACCCACAGTCCAATGGTCAAGTGGAGCGGATCAATCAGAACCTGACCAGTTACCTCCGGCACTTCGTTAATGCCCACCATTCAGACTGGGTGGATCTCCTACCTTGGGCCGAGTTCTCCTATAACAATCACGAGAGCGAATCCTCCTCCAAATCCCCGTTTTTTGTAGTCTTCGGTCAACATCCTCGGATTCCTTTTCCTGTCTCCACCTCTGTGGACAACCCGGCTGCGGAATCTCTCGTTAGCAAATTTTCCTCCATTTGGGAGAGTACCTGATCCGCACTCCTTCAGTCGTCCGAACGGATGAAAAGACACGCTGACAAAAAACGCCTGGATCCTCCACAATTTCGTCCTGGAGATAAAGTCTGGCTCTCATCTAAATATGTCCGACTCAAGATACCTTCTTACAAGTTAGGGCCTCGGTTCATCGGTCCTCTGGAGGTCATCAGTCAGATCAACCCGGTGGCCTATAAATTGAAACTCCCGGCCAACTTACGGATCCCTAACTCCTTCCATGTATCTCTCCTCAAACCTGTGGTACTTAACTCTTTTTCCAAGTCTACAGGTACGCCTCCTGCTCCGGTTTCTGCTGAGGACGAGTTTGAGGTAGAGAACATTCTTGCCACCAAAAGGGTAAGAGGAAAGACCTTTTTTCTAGTAGATTGGAAGGGGTTTGGTCCTGAGGAGAGAACGTGGGAGCCCCGGGAGAACATCCATGCACCTCTTATCCTAGCTAAATTTCTGTCTGCCCTAAAAAAGGGGGGGCCTAAAGGGGGGGGTACTGTAGCGCCGGCGTCCCTGCCCTCTGCTAGGCAGGGACGCTGTTCCCCTCACCTCTCTGCTCCGTGCCCGGCGTCCTCCTCCCGCTCTGCTGGCAGCGCGCGCTCCTTCCCGGCCACTGTGCTTAGGGCGCGCGCGCGCGCTCTCCCTCCCTCTTAAAGGGGCCGCGCGCGCCGTCCTAAGGAGTCCCCGGCCAATGGCCGGAGGACTTCACCATATATAAGGCACCTCCCCCAAAATGGAGGTGCCCGAGCAATGTTGTTGCACTGTTCACTACTCTGCTTCAGCCCTCAGGTCCCGTTGCCAGTTACCTGCCAGTTACCTGCCAGTTACCTGCCAGATTCCTGCCTGATTATCTGCTACCTGCCTGCTAGTCTGAGGTCCGACAGTCTGCCTTACTTCTCCTGTCAGTCTGTCTATGGACCAGCCTGCCCGCTCACCTGGGAGCGCACATCAGCCACCTGCCTGCTTGCCTGAGGTCCGACGGTCTGCCTTCCAACTCCTGTCAGTCTGTCTATGGACCAGCTTGCCTGCTCACCTGGGAGCACACACCTGCTACCTGCCTGCTAGTCTACCTGGAGGCTCCGCCGTCACGTGCTGTGACCACCTGCCTGTCCAGTGACTCCTGCTCGCTCACCTGGGAGCGCTCATCAGCTGCCTGTCTACTAGCCTAGCTGGAGGCTCTGCCGTCACATGCTGTGACCACCCGCCTGTCCAGAGACTTCTGCCCGCTCACCTGGGAGCGCTCATCTGCCGCCTGTCTGTTGGTCTTCCTGGAGGCTCCGCCGTCACATGCTGTGACCACCCGTTCATCCAGAGACTCTCGCCTGCTCACCTGGGAGCTCACGTCTATCATCAGCCGCCACAGGTCGTACCAACCCTTTACCTAGAGACTGCCCCGGTCACTTGCCGTGACCATCTGCCCGTTCATCCAGAGACTGCCCCGGTCACTTGCCGTGACCATCTGCCCGTTCATCCAGAGACTGCCCCGGTCACTTGCCGTGACCTCCAGCCCGTTCATCCAGAGACTGTCCCGGTCACCTGCTGTGACCATCAGCCCGTTCATCCAGAGACTGCCCCGGTCACTTGCCGTGACCTCCAGCCCGTTCACTCAGAGACTGTCCCGGTCACCTGCTGTGACCTCCTGCCCGTCTTCCCTGGTCGCCACCCGCTCCCTTACAAGGACTGCCCCCTTGTATAGTAGCTCAGAGGCTCCGCCTCCCAGACCCGTTACAGACATTACCGCGGCTAGGGCGATCCCTGACCCCCGGGAGCTCAAGACTTTACCACAACATTTTAAATCTGCCCATAACTGTGACCCTCAATCTTTGAGGGTTTGTGGCATTGACGTGGTGCATATGGGCTCCCGGGGTGGGAACGCCAAACGCCTTTTGGCACAAAAGGAAGCCAGGTGGATCACTACTCTTGACACTCTTGCACCACGGGGGCTCAACGAACATCTTGGTTTCTCCTCATTTCTATGATTTCCACCTATTCTCATATTCCTAATCCTTCTAGCTTTGGTTGTATGTTCATTATGCTCTGGTCTTCACGTGTGCGTCTCTGCGCCTGACCAGACCCTGGGTTATGCTTCGCTCCCGATGCCCTGGGGCATTCTTGTTTCTTTTCCCCTAGAGATTTATCCCTAGGGGTTAAACATCCCCCTTTTTGGTGAGGCCCCAGGTGGATGTCTACTGTTTGCCCCTCTGTGCAATATATATCTGCGTGAGCTACCAATCAGTTTGGTGAGTGCCCCGATTTATTTTTACCTGATTATGACTGTATGCTCTCCCTTTGATCCCACCGTTCTTATGTTTTCTTTCTTTATCCTATCCCCTTGTCTCTTCTCTCCCTCTTGACTCCTCCTCATGTGGATTTTATTTGCACACAATGCATTTTGTAATACATCCCTATGGGAGATTCTGAAGATGTCATGGGGGCTTCTTTTCTTTTTCTTTTTTGCGATCCAACACTCACCCATTGTCTCTACAGTTACATGTGTCCACACATTTTGTATTATTACTTTTGTACATTTTTAATTGAGTAATAAACTTTAACGTTTTTATGCCATTTACACTCATTTTCGCGGATTTTCATTCTATTCCTTGAGTAGTCAATGCTTTACTCACGATTATGAGTGGTGAACTGGTCTGTGTTGTCACTACTGACTCGTGAGTAATTTGATATGTTGGCCAAAGTGTTTTCTATTGGTACAAATATTGTTGGTAACTGTTTGGGAGAAGTGTTGTTTTTGCTCCAACAGATTGCTGACACTGCCAAACCAGGGCAGAGGAAGGTGCTCCAGAGAGAGATTTGAGCCCTCCTGTAACAGCAAGAGGTAAAGCTAACAGGTGGTGAGATTGGTAATGTACGGGTGACAGACCCGATACCCATTGTGATTCCCCCAATGAGTGAGATGCTGATTTGGTGTAGGGCAGCAATAGGTTTCAAGGGACAGAACTACCAGCCGGTAGTGGAGCCCATTAGCTCAGAGCACAGACCTACACTCTTAACTGCTAGAGGGGTAGTTGATGTACGCAATGGGAGGGTACCCATACGTCTCCTAAATTGTGGGGAGGAGGAAGATAAATTACCAAGATACGCCACTGTTGCCAGGTTGAGTACTGTGAATGATGATGCCATACACCCAGTGGAATCCTTGACCTCATCAGATACAGTGGAGGGTAATGACTCAGAAACCCAGCTGGAGGATTGGTGTCAACAACTCCATGTTGGGACTGACTCCACTCCTGTCCATCAAAAACATGGTATACACAGAGTGGTCCAGGAATACAAACTATTCAGCAAATGTAGCACCCCGAGGGCTCGGTTGCTAGAGAGGTATCGCATCTCAGTTAGAGGTGTGGTAACTCACTTCCAGGTAATGATGGAGTGTGGATCAGGACCCTGACAGCTGCATGCATTACACCACATTTCCGGGGGACAGCTCGACAGTGCTCCCAGGAGCAAGCACGACAGACCATGTCCCTGGCTGGAGTGGGAGGGAGGGAACACCCAGAACAGGGGGAACCCAGTAGTGCAGGAGCAGAGAGGAAGCAGTTCCTGGATGCACAGAGAGAGGAGTATAAAAAGGTGGGGGCCATCTTAGTGAGTGAGTTCCGTGAGAGGAGAAGGCAGGGAGCAGAGCTGCTGCATGGCCTCTGCTCCCTGGGCAGGCCTAGCACAGAGGCCGGAGCCTGAGGGAAGTCATCTTTTTGGCGTAGTCGGCAGGATCGTGACCAACCAGCCACCAGCCGGTATTGCGTGCCTGAAAAAAGACTGTAATACTTACCTTGTGGAGTTTCCCGCCATCCGCAGCCGTTTCCCGCCATCAGGCGCCAACTTTGGGACGCCGCGCGGGAAGAAGAGGGGCGTGGACGACGAAAGCGCTCGAGAGCCGAAGACCCGCCTTACGCACTGACGCCGCGCAGGGTCCTGGAAGGAGCTCCAGCAGACGCCGACGTCGCCAGCACGCGAAACAAGGTCCTCGCCCAGAGCATCGCCAGCGGAGCCACGGCCTACAGAAGAGGATCGCCGGAAGGTAGGCCACGGTTAACCAGGGGGGAGGAAGACATCAGGAATGGAGGGCAAGATGGCGGACCGGCAGCAGACTAAGCTGCCCAGCATCGGCAGTGCCCCAGCCGTCGCGGGTCCCGACCAGCGCCAGGAGAAGACGCGTGACGCAGGAGCGGTCGCGGGAGCAGGTAAGAGGAGTCTCCCTGTCCCGGACGCTGCCAGAGTCAGCCTGCTCCCGGGCCCCCTGGTGGAGCCGCCGATCCCGGGGGTCATCAACAGCGGCCCTCTGCAGGCCCCGCCGCAAGGCCTACTGCACCGCGGCGCAAGGGGCTGGTATGCCCTCAACATCCACCGGGTGGGCGCAGAGAGTCACACTGCTGAGGACCCGGACGGGTCTGAAGATGATTACCAGCAGGAACCACCCGGAGGACACCGCTACTAGGAAAGAGCACCGCAGACTGTACATACTTATCAGTAAGGGTATGAGAAAAGTTTAAAGTTTCCAGTTATGCCCCGTTGGGAATTGTGCAAGTTTTGAGAAAGTTTACCCCGGTTGGGACTGTTACCCGTTTATTTTGGAATCCTCCAATTTACCTGGCTGAGGACTGAGAGCAGCAATTCCCTTTCCAACCTGGCTGAGGACTGAGAGCAGCCAACACTTGTACATATTTGCACTTGGTTAATTGCACCCTGTTACGGTGACATGGACGCCTGGTCGTAACGGGAGCCGTAACCTACTGGAGGACCCCGTCGTGAAAGTTTCTACTGAAATTTGTTTCATGTTGTATATCTGAAGAACTGTTTTCCATTGACGTACCAAGAGTTATATTTAAAATGAAAAATTATATGCATATAGTGAAAGTAAGGCTGATGATGTTGAGATAAGAAGGTTGTTTCCCATACAGGGAAAGAAAAGTTGAATTGATTTTACATGTTTGCATTTAAAAAGTTTTTGCATGTCTTGAGGAAAAATGCTTTTTACTTTATTCCAGCCCGCGGACGTGCTGTGATTTACCAGGGGGGAATGTAGCAGCCCGAGGGCTCGGTTGCTAGAGAGGTATCGCATCTCAGTTAGAGGTGTGGTAACTCACTTCCAGGTAATGATGGAGTGTGGATCAGGACCCTGACAGCTGCATGCATTACACCACATTTCCGGGGGACAGCTCGACAGTGCTCCCAGGAGCAAGCACGACAGACCATGTCCCTGGCTGGAGTGGGAGGGAGGGAACACCCAGAACAGGGGGAACCCAGTAGTGCAGGAGCAGAGAGGAAGCAGTTCCTGGATGCACAGAGAGAGGAGTATAAAAAGGTGAGGGGCCATCTTAGTGAGTGAGTTCCGTGAGAGGAGAAGGCAGGGAGCAGAGCTGCTGCATGGCCTCTGCTCCCTGGGCATGCCTAGCACAGAGGCCGGAGCCTGAGGGAAGAAAGAAGGGGAGCAGGGAGGCTCCAGGAACACGGAGGAAGGAGGATCCCCAGGGATGCAGAAAGGTCAGTAGCCACTGCACGCCCGAATTCACCACCTGAGTGGAGGGGTGAGGCCGCAGAAGGGGAACCGGATCATTAAATTGGTGGAGGAGAAACTACACTCAGCCAAGAACTGGAGGTTGCGACCATTCATTGGTGCAGCCCCCTGCTAAACCTGCTAGGAAGGCAACACATAGGGCCCAGGGAAAACGGCCGGCACATTAACCCGACAAGGTCCGAGGCAGCCGGACAGAAGTGAGGTCACTGGTGGGGTATGAGAGGCCAGAGAAAGGACACATAAAGGGGGTCCTGTGTAGCGCTTCTAAATTACCTGGAGGTTGATCGAGCCCCTCACCTGGTGAGCGCAGCACGGCTCGGGCAGTCCTTGCTGACAGAAGTGACCTGGATAACAACTGTGAGTAAAAGACCCTAGACTGCATCATTGGACTACAGTGATTACTGCTGCGCCTGTACTATCACCCCCAACATCCACCTACACTGCCCTAGGGCTACACGTCTCCCGTGGGGAGTTATACCATTCCTGTGCTGCTCACCAACATCAGCCCCAGTGGTCTGTCCTGCAGCGGCGGTTATCCCTGACCGCAATCCACGGGTGGCGTAGTCGGACATTCAAAACACTGATAAATAGACTGCCACAATTTGGTCTGACCACCCTGAGCCACGGGATCGGGTTGCCACTACTACCCCCAGCATCGTACAGAAGCCCGGTTCCGGGTACCCCACGGCCCAGTGGGCGAGTCACAAACACCCACTTGATTTTGGGAGGATTAAAGGGGTACAACACCATATACCCACAGGTGACAATCCACCTATCAAAGAACGTTACAAGCCCATATCACCAGCACACTACCAGAAAGCGAAGGAAATGTTGCATGACATGAAGAAAGCAGGGGTAATAACAAATAGCTGTAGCCCCTGGGCAGCTCCCCTGGTCCTGGTCAGCAAAAAGGATGGAAGCATGAGGATGTGTGCATAACACAAAAAGATGCATACCCTTTGCCACGTATAGAGGAATCCCTGGCTGCATTAAAGTCTGCAAATTACTTCTCTACCCTTGACCTCACTAGTGGGTACTGGCAAGTAGCAGTTGCTGAGGAGGACCGGGAGAAGACGGCCTTCACTACCCCGATGGGACTCTGCGAGTTCAACAGTATGCCGTTCGTACTCTGCAACGCCCCTGGAACGTTCCAGAGATTGATGGAGTGCTGTTTGGGACCCGTAACTTCGAGACCGTGCTGCTATACCTGGATTACGTGATAGTGTACTCCAAGACGTATGAGGACCATTTGAAGCACCTGGCGAAGGTATTTGAAGCATTGTCCCGGTATGGGATGAAATTGAAGCCTTCCAAGTGCCACCTGCTCAAACGGAAGGTTCAGTACCTGGGACACATCGTCAGTCCAGAAGGAGTACCACCAGACCCGGAGAAGGTCAATGCCATCCAGAAATGGCTGGAACCAAAGAATCTCAAGGAGGTACGTCAGTTACTGGGACTGGTCGGGTATTACCGGAGATTTACAAAGGACTACACCAAGAAGGCAGCGCCTTTGCAAGATCTCCTGGTAGGACAGTCCCACAGAGGCAAACCCCCCCCCCCCCTTCCAGTGGGGTAAAGAGCAGGCTGAGTCCTTTGCAGTGATGAAAGAGATCCTGACTGGCGAAGAAATCCTGGCCTACCCTGACTACAGCCAACCATTGCTGCTGTACACTGATGCCAGCAACGAGGGACTAGGAGCTGTGTTAAGCCAGAAGCAGTATGGCAAAGAGAAGGTGATTGCCTATGCCAGCAGGAAGCTTTGTCCTACCGAGAGTAATCCGGAAAACTATAGCTCTTTCAAGTTGGAGCTCCTGGTCTTGGTCTGGGCCATCACTGAACGATTCAAGCACTACCTGGCCTCCACTAAGTTCACGGCCTATACAGACAACAACCCCTTGACACATCTATAGACAGCCAAGTTGGGAGCCATGGAACAGCGTTGGATGGCCGGACTGTCAAACTATCAGTTCACCATCAAGTACCGGGCAGGCCACAAGAAAGCCAACGGCGATGCCCTATCCAGAATGCCTCACAAGTCGGACACTGAAGAAGAAGTGGATGACCTGGAGGAGATTGAGCTAACTGCCTTCCATAGAAATGGGATGGTCCACGAGCAGCGTACCTCCAGGAGGTATCGTGATAAGACACTAAACCCTTTACCTCATCACAGTTGGAAGGAGACCCAGGACAGCGACCCGGTTGTCAGCTGTATCAAAGAACTGATAACCCAGGAAGGTTCTTCCCTGGAGAAGGACGCTTCTCCACAAGCCAAGCACCTGTTGAATGAGAGAAGCCGGCTGTTCATCTATAGAGAGAAGCTGTGCCGAAGGTATGTTAACCCTAGGACCCATGAGATGGTATGGCAGATCGTAGTCCCCAGGACAGACATCCAGATGGTGTTGGAAGCCTACCACGATCAAGCAGGGCATTTTGGCTGGAAAAAGCTGGAAACTCTCCTGAAGAGTCGATTTTATTGGGTTGGAATGCGGAGCTCCATAGAGAGGTGGTGCCGGGATTGAGGACCCTGTAGCCTCAGAAGAAAAGACTACAGCAGCCAGAAGGCACCCTTGCAGTCCATCAAGACAGCCCAGCCCCTGGAGATCGTCGCCCTGGATCACGTCAAGCTGTCACCCAGCAGGTCGGGCTACTCTTATGCACTGACCATGGTGGATCACTACTCCCGGTTCCTGGTGGTAGCCCCCGTCAAGGATCTGACGGCAGAAACTGCGGCAAGGACGTTTCAAGCATACTTCTGCAGGCCCCATGGATACCCGGATAAGGTGCTGACGGATCAAGGCCCTGCCTTTGAAGCCGAGCTGTTCAAAGAGTTTTGCAATCTGTTGGGGTGTAAGAAGATTCGGACTATGCCGTACCACCCTTAAACTAACGGTCTATGTGAAAAGATGAACAATATCGTCATAGTATACTAGTAGTTTAGGTATAAATTCGCGCTGACAGTAGTGAGGCGGCAGTGTTGGCAGATGGGAATCATTAGCCATCCACCCTGAAGGCATCCTTCACACGAACTTAGTCCTCTGGCGGAGATTCATAGATGATATTCTTTTTATCTGGTCAGGTGACCAATCCTCCCTAAACATATTCCTACAATGAATAAACAATAATGACTTCTTCCTGGAGTTCACATCTACTACCAGTACCACAACAATAAATTTCCTAGACCTCAACATATACATTGAAGACAATCATATTAAAACCCGCACCTACCATAAACCTACCGATGCAAACGGATATATTCCAATGGATAGCTGCCATCTTCCGAACTGGCTTCTGAATGTCCCCCGCAGTCAATATCTGAGACTACATAGAAACTGCTCAAAACCTAAAGATTTCAACACAGAAGCAGACCAACTAACAAAAAAACTCCTGGAAAAGGGGTATACCGCCCAATTTCTCCATAACACAGCTCAAAAAACAGCAGCTATACCACGAGAGAGCCTCCTCGGTGTGTCCACCACAAACAAACCAGAACAAGACAAAAATAAATACAATATAGATATCCCCATCATTACACCATACTGTACAAATACCCATCTCTTTAGGAAAATCGTGGAAAGACACTGGTACACATTAAAAGATGACAAGATAATTGGGGACCAGGTGACCACTAGACCTAGATTCATATTCAGGAAAGCACGCAATCTAGGGTCAATTATAGCACCCACTGTAAAAAATAACAAAGCTAGAAATGAACCACATACCCCATTTCAGCAGAAGATAAAAGGCTTTTTCCCATGCAAAAAATGTAAAATGTGCAAATCAATAACAACATAAAAACAAAATATGGTTAGCCACCAGGAAGAGTCATATCCCATTACAGATTTTATAACCTGTACCACCACAGGGGTTATTTACGGGTTACTATGTCCATGTGCAAAAATGTACGTAGGTAGAACAAAACGACCCATGAATACCAGAATAAATGAACACCTACGGAATATTAAACATAAGTACACTGGCCACCCATTATCCAAACATTTTATGGAGAAGCATAATGGATCTATTCAAGGGGTTAAAGTGACAGGCATACAGACAATATACAGACACTGGAGACAAGGAGATTTTATTAAGAGTATGTCAAAAAAGGAGAGCGAGTGGATCTTCAAATTAAACACTCTAAGACCAAAGGGACTGAACTGCGAAATTGAGTTGTTTGCCTTTAATGACTGACAGGCGGACTACAATTATCCCATCATCTTAAAGGTATCTAAAGACAGCACGTAGCAAGCTATTACTATCCCTGATGAAGACCGCCGCAGCTGTTGAAACGCGTTGGAATTTGTCCCTAACTAGCTAAGGAGGCGCTCACAGGCCTCCGTACCTCGTGCACTCCTTGCACCACGTGACGCCGCGTCATCCAGAACCTCTCGCGCGCTCTCTGCAGGGAGCGCGTCCCCTCCCAACCCGGAAGTACGCGAGCCTGCGGCAGTCACCGGCCGGGACTCCGCTCTCGCTCCGGACCTCTGCACACCCAGACTGAACCCCTGGACTGTGAGTATCACGTAGCTTTGGCCCTGGACACGCAGACCTTCTAACTGTGAGTAACCTCTTACACTGTGCTACCACCCTTTCAGCCAGAGCCTCCTGTTGCATCTACCTCACCAGGACAGCCACCACTGCCAAACTATAAGACGGTAAAGCTCTATCAGACCCTAATAGGACCTATCCACATCCTGTGAGTACCTAGTAAACCGGACCACACGTGACAGATATCATAACCTGTACCTCTACTCACATAAGTACACTTACCTCCTCAGGACTTGGCTGTTACGTAGACTTCTCTCTACTCAGCCAGAGACCTCTGCTGCACCCATCAGGACAGCAACCACCCTCCAAGCCAACATCATCCCAACTAGGCTATACAGCCCCATCTGAACCAAATACGTCCACTAAAAAGGGTGAGTAGCTCTATACGTCAGACCACCATCTGACAGCATCACAACCAGCATCCCTGCTTATACTGTCACACTTATCTCCATAGAACGTTATCCACACTCCCGATCCGGCTTTGCTCTACCAGACCACGCTACGTGGCAATATGGACACTTGAACAACAAAATTGACCTCTAGTCCTTAAGCACCAGCCGAGGAGCCCCAGGAGGATCCTCCAACCAGGTGACTCTTAAGTATCCTTCAACTCCAATACTTGAAGTTTACACCAGTCGATTAATACACCACCCCCACTGTCCTTCAACAGATAACTCTATAGGAACCTAATCCAAAAGGACAACAGCCCTAGAGGACACCTGCCCAGCCAGCCCCCGGCAACGTGCCCATCTTCAATTCAACAACAGGTAACTCAATACTCCACCTAACTCTCAACACATATTTGCCTCACTATAACCACCCATCCTCTATTCTAGATACCACTATAGTGAACCAACCAGATTATAACCAATCTGTCCTTAAGAGATACACCCTCGCATCCCACCAGATAACTTTAAGAACACAAATACTGCGCTTATACCCTCCTACTAGACCTAACTACCCCCTCTATTTTCTTTCTCTTACTAGGTCAGCGCGGTCATACCACCTAGCCACCCGATAGCATCATCATACCCTAAAGAACCCCAAGAGCACCGATTTGTATTATTAACCTGTATTATTAACTTATAATATTAACCTGTATTTCACTATTTATCATTTTATATATTAATTTGTTTTTACGGTGTCTAATATCAATACACAGCCTCTGTATTGTACTACATATTTTTAAAAAAAAATCTTTTAACCTATGGTCCAATAAAGGAAAATTTTTTTAATCCTCCCTCTCGAATCTGCCTCACTACTGTCAGCATGAATTTATACCTAAACTACTAGTATACTTACACTTAAGGACACCAAGTGGTTCCCTGTCCAAAATTCGCAGCTACTGTAAGTGAGTAGCCCGTTAGCGCCTTCTTTTCCCAACCTATACTAATTTAATATCGTCATAGACCTGCTGAAGACCTTACCTCTAGAAGAAAGTAATCAGTGGCCAGACAAACTACCTGACCTGGTAGATCTGTACAATCACATACCTGTGAGTTCCACCAATTGTACTCCAGCGTACCTCATGAGAGCAAGACCCGGAAAGTTGCCCATGGACCTGGAGCTTGGAGTGGTATAGCCGGAAGCAGACATGTCCACTGAAGACTGCGATATGACCCGACAGGAGCGGTACAAGAGAGTACAGACCTGTGTCGAAGACAGTCTAAATAGGATGAGAGATAAGCAGGAAGCACAGTACAACAAGAGTGCACCCGCAGAACCCTTAACACCTGGAGAAGTTGTGCTGAAGCGAAAGAGAAGAAACCACAAGTGGGAAAGAGAGCCTTACACTGTGTTGGATTCCAGGTTCGATAATAGAAAAACCTGTCTAATCAGTAAAGATGGAGGTAAGACAGTTGCAGCACTCTCAAGAGACCACTTGAAGTTGTGCCCAGGTCTATTGAAGCCACAGGAAGAAGTACCTCTTAGAGTGACTGAAGAGCCCAAAGAAGATGGACTCCATACTGTCTTAGGAGATTTCCCGGCAGATTGGCCTCAACTGGATGGAGCCGTAATAATAACTGTGATGCACTTCTATCAGCAGCCAGAAGACTCTTCACTGTAAGTAAGACCTATAAGTGCCCCAGAAGAGCCTGCTCAGGAAGAATCCCCGGAAGAAGGATCACCAGTAGAAGCAGAGCCAGTAGGCCCAATAGCCAGTGTACTTGCCAGTCCCATCGAGAGGTTAAGACAGTTCTACAATTTGCCCACACGTAGATCTGACAGGGTAGCAGACAGTGCAAACACAAACATCAACAACACCCCAGTACTACGTAGGTCAACACGCAGCACAAAAGGCCAGGTCCCTGCCAGGTATAGGGAATAAGAATGAAGTGCCTACCATGTAAAGAGTTACCCAGTTGGGTATTGCCTACTGTATTCTTTATTATGTAAACTGAAATTAAATATAATGTGCTTATTTAGTTACCCGTCAGGGTATAAAGACTTGTAGGCTGAGGACTGTGCAGCCCAAAAACTGTTCCTGTACATAGTTGCACTCCCTGGAGTGCCCCTTAAGTGACCACGGAACAAAAACCCGTTTGGCGTGGCGGAAGACGTGGTCCAGCCCTGGATCACCTATGCCCTGTAGCCACGCCCACGGTCTACGTTGAGGGTTTTCAGGCGGGTCCCTCATGTTCCTTCATCGGTGAAATGGACACCAGGTTACGGGACTTACTGTAACTGAATTAATGTTACTATAATTGTTATTATTGTTATTTGTTAACCTGTTACAAAATGCTTCAGTCCAGGAGCACTGAATTGTACTAGGGGGGAATGTGGCACCCTGCAGCGCACAGAACCCAGTAGGGTGCATGGATGGACTTCTCCACAAGAGGCCCTCATTACATTCACACACCTCCACCCTACCACCTCAGACCAGCAGAGGGAGCCCGTTAGGGATATATGTAGGGAGGGTGGAGCTAGGCAGCTCAGTTTTTAATTGAGTGTTGAATCGGAAGTGAAAAGTCAGTGGTTAGTTCAGAGAGTGTGCTGGCACTTAGACCAGCGAAGACGCAGCTCGTCTGCTGCTGCCGTAGTGAGGGCCCTGAGTGTGGCCGACGGCAAGGAGGAAGGGAGAGGGGAGTTGAGGGGGCAGAGGAGCGTACCAGGCTCACCCTGAAATATACACAGGACACCGGGTCCGCGCCTACAGGGACCCTTTAAACCCAGTAGGGACCACCATATACCTGGAGGACTTCAAGTCCCAGGTCGACCAACGCTGAATACTGTACCAGGGCTAGGAGTCACGGAGGCCCCAGCGTCCAGGGACAGTGATCTCCAAGAGAAGGCCCTACCACCAGGTCAGCAGGTGAAAGAGAGAGAGACAGTAATTAAGCAAGGCCTAGCTCCAGGCAGGTCAGAAGCTTAGCAAGTGGAAGCAACGGATCAGGAGGCCCTATACCCGCTCACTGGGGAGAGTCCAGAAGTGCACCCTGCCTATCGAGTACCCTGGTCATACCTGCATCTACACCAGTAAAGGTACCGAAGCGAACCCCCGTGTGAGTGTCCGTCATTTCTTCCTGAACCGCCCTGGCCATCTCTCCCCTGTACCACCATCCATTACCCCACGATGCCCTGAGCCAAGCTCCACCTTTGGGGAGCCGTTCCATCACAAGATGCCCTACCAGCTGCCTCAGAGGACTGCTCCGCAGCGGCGGCTCCCTTTAGCCGCATTTCACAGGTGGCGTCACAAACACTTTACAAATCCCCTATAAATAATTCCCCTTTTGGGTGACCACCCTGGGCCACGGACCGGGCCAGCCACCATGATACCCCACACCAGCAGCGAGAGGCCCGGATGCTGAATAACCCACGGCCCTGGGGGCATGTTAGCTCCACATATAGTCCTGCACATAATATGATGCCCTCACATATTGTCCTGCACATAATATCATGGCCCCACATATAGTCCTGCACATAATATGATGGCCCCACATATAGTCCTGCACATAGTATGATGGCCCCACATATAGTCCTGCACATAATATGATGGTCCCATAAATAGTCCTGCATATAATATGATGTTCCCACATATAGTCCTGCACATAATATGACGGCGCCACATATAGTCCTGCACATAATATGATGGCCCCACATATAGTCCTGCACATAGTATGATGGCCCCACATATAGTCCTGCACATAATATGATGGTCCCATAAATAGTCCTGCACATAATATGATGTTCCCACATATAGTCCTGCACATAATATGACGGCGCCACATATAGTCCTGCACATAATATGATGGCCTTGTAGCACCCTGAGGACTCGGCTGCTACAGGGGTATTACACCTCAAGCCAGAGGTGTGATATTCCACTCCCGGGTAAGGATGGAGTGTGGAACTGAGCTCAGTTAGCTGCATGCACTACACACATCCCATTTCCGGGGAACAGACCGATGGTACTCCCACCAGTATATGTGCAGGTACGACAGTGTCTGTTCCTGGCTGGAGTGGGAGGGGGGTGGAACATCCCAGTAGTGTAGGGGCAGATAGGGGGAGCAGCCTGGGTAAAGTTAGGAGCTCATTGGGTGCTGGTCACATGAGCTCACACATAGAGGGAGTATATAAGGTGGGCACCATCTTAGATCAGGGTCAGTCAGTTGTCAGTCAGCCAGTCAGACAGTCTGTCTGAGAGCCTGAGAAGCAGAGCAGAGGAGAAGGAAGAGAGACCCAGAGGCGCAGAGGGGACCCCAAGATCCCAGAATAAGGACAAAAGGGTGAAGGGTCGGCAAAAGGGTACCGGATCCCAAGCTGGCAGAGGCTGCAGCACACCTTAGCCAGGAACCGGAGGTCGTGGGCAGGATCTGCCACGACCCTCACCAAATCCACTAGAAAGGCATACCAAGTATAGGTTCAGGGAGCCCAGAGGAGGCTTGACCACCAAGAGACCCGAGGGAGCCGGCCAAAAGTGGATCCCTGGTGGGAACGGCCAGAAGAAGGGAGAGTCAGAAAGGAGCTCAGGACCATACTCAAGAATTGCCCGGGAGTTGACAGAGTCCAGGACCTGGTGGATGCAGCACGGCTTGGGTGGTCACTGCTGTACACAGTGACCCGAGCAACACCAGTAAGTAAAACCCTGGAACTGCATTTTATGCCTCTGAGTCTCCTTGCTGCACCTTCACAACCACCATCCTCCACGGCTGACCCCCTGAGGCTATACCCCTCCCGTTGGGGGTTATACTACCACAGCTGCACACACACCACCAGCCTCAGCGGACCATCCTGCAGCGGCGGCCTTTTGACCGCAAATCAACGGGTGGCGTAGTCGACACAAAGAACTCTAATAACATCTGTAGGACTGCCACACACTGAGTTTGACACCCTGGGCACGGACCGGGTCACAGCCACTCGGAGACTACAACCCCCATCTGATCCGGCTCCGGGTATCCCTAACAACATGGCCCAGGGGGCGCGTCAGCCTCACATATAGTCCTGCACGTAATATGACGGCCCCACATATATTCCTGCACATAGTATGATGGTCTCACATATAGTACTGCACATAGTATGATGGTCCTACATATAGTCCTGCACATAATATGATGGCCACACATATAGTCCTGCACATAATATGACGGCCCCACATATAGTCCTGCACATAATATGATGACCCCACATATAGTCCTGCACATAATATGATGACCCCACATATAGTCCTGCACATAATATGATGACCCCACATATAGTCCTGCTCATAATATGACGGCCCCTCCAGGCACCTGGAAAATTAAAGAGGTTGGAAGCCGTAAAAACAGGCTGGCAGCCCCCAATAAGTGCCACACCGCGGAAGGCAGATTAGACCTGCACATAATATGATTGTCCCATATATAGTCCTGCACATATTATGATGGGTCCACATATAGTCCTGCACATAATATGACGCCCTCACATATAGTCCTGCACATAATATGATGGCCCCACATATAGTCCTACACATAATATGACGGCCCCACATTTAGTCCTGCACATAATATGATGGCCCCACATATAGGCCTGCACATAATATGATGGCTCCACATATAGTCCTGCACATATAATGAATACATCACATAGAGTCCTGCAGGAATATGACTGCCCCACATATAGTCCTGCACATAGTATGATGGCCCCACATATAGTCCTGTACGTAATATGATGGCCCCACATATACTCCTGCACATAGTATGATGGCCTCACATATAGTACTGCACATAGTATTATGGTCCTACATATAGTCCTGCACATAATATGATGTTCCCACATATAGTCCTGCACATAATATGACGGCCCCACATATAGTCCTGCGCATAATATGATGGCCCCACATATAGTCCTGCACATAATATGATGGCCTCACATATAGTCCTGCACGTAATATGACGGCCCAACATATATTCCTGCACATAGTATGATGGTCTCACATATAGTACTGCACATAGTATGATGGTCCTACATATAGTCATGCACATAATATGATGGCCACACATATAGTCCTGCACATAATATGACGACCCCACATATAGTCCTGCACATAATATGATGACCCCACATATAGTCCTACACATAATATGACGGCCCCACATATAGTCCTGCACATAATATGACGGCCCCACATATAGTCCTGCACATAATATGACGGCCCCTCTTATACTTCTGTACATCGTATGACGGCCCCTCCAGGCACCTGGAAAATTAAAGAGGTTGGAAGCCGTAAAAACAGGCTGGCAGCCCCCAAGCAGTGCCACACCGCGGAAGGCAGATTAGCACTCCGGGCCTGGTCCACAGTATAGTGTAAATGCTGTGGTCAGTCTCTTTATCACTGCATTGATTGTTACACTGCTGATTACAAGGCTATTCTATAAAACATGAGAGGAGATTTCTCACTTTAGAAGACAGAGGAAAAGGAGAAGAAATGTTCCTCATCTCTGTAGCTGAGATATGGTTGTGTTAGACTTGGAGTTGTGTATAGCAGATGCACATGTAAAATCACACACAGCATATTCTCATGTATCAGGAAGGTATTATCACACCCCGGCTGATCTAGAACTTATGCCTAGACCAACGATTATCAGTAATTAATATAAATATTAATTACCTGTTATGTAATTTTTCTGATTCTGTTCTTTGAGTCCACAAGGAGAAATTTATCGTTCCACCATCTCACGGGGCGTCAGTCACCTGAAAATAGACAAAAGTATGATAATATGTTCCTGGTACATGCTATACACACCAAAAAGTATAACACACTGGGGCCAAAATGACTTATCTCAGGGATAATGGCTGTGGTCTGTCCATTCACAGTGTAATGTAAATGCTGAGGTCAATCTCTTTTAATCACTGCATTGATTGTTACACCGCTGATATCAAGTCTATTCTATGAAACATGAGCGGGGATTCCTTACTTTAGAAGACAGGATAAGGAGAAAAAATGTTTGTTATCTCTGTACCTGAGATATAGTTGTGTTATACTTGGAGCTGTGTATAGAAGATACACATGTAAAATCACTAACATGAATGATATTAAATTGTGTTCAACTTATGTAGTTTACTTTATGAAAACTTTTCATATCTTTTAACACAACTTTCCAACTATCTTAAGATAGAAGCCCGTTGTAATGGTTTTTCTTAGCTTTCTATATTTTGGAGATAATCTTTGATGTTGTAATAAAACTCTTCAAAAATTCATACATTTATACTGATGTCTCTTATAATGGGTTGTCCATTTGAGGAATGTGATAGGGCATGCCTAACCTGGGTGTTGGAAATCTATTCCCCATCCGTTAGATTGAAATGAAATATATATCCAAAAACAGAATAAATTTTCTCTGTTTTAAAATGTCAGTCAAATAGGTCATCACCATATTTCTCCAGGTGTCAAATTCTCCCAATATCATTAACTCTCGTGAAAGGGAATTTTACCAAATAGGTGTAAAGGGTAAGATACCCTCAGGTCCTAGTAATCTTTCTTGTACAGTTTGCATCAGCGAACATGCTGGTTACAATTTCCGCTCATTCATGTTTGGAATACCAGATTCCAAAATGAATAACAAATAAGTGTATTTCTCTCAGCACATCCTGTCACCAAAATTCATTAAAGCTATAAATATCCAACTTTATAAAATTTTGAAGTTGACATGGCAAGTACCACTTTACAGTAGACTACCCCAACCATCTTAAATCTCCGAAAAAATGATGTACTCCTGCTTAAGCTGAATATGTTTCGTATCATAATATGCCAAATTAAACTTGGTCCCATTCTGCAAAAAACATGACCTCATACAGCTAAGTTGATGGGGAAATAATTCCTTGATATGAGGCAACACGTTTTTTTGTAAATGGTGTTCTTGTTGTGCAAAATATTACATATTACAATCAATATGAAGGCTAATATGTGAACAGTTAGACAAAATCCCCCTTTCCCATTTTCTGCTTCTAAAATCCCAGTCTAATAGGGATTACATGCCCTCTAGCGAGCTGGACAGCCTGCGCTCTGAAGTGAATCAGCTAAGTAAAACCCTGGCCACTGTCCTGAGCACCCTGCAGCTCCAGCAGGAGTCCGAGCTGGAAGGAAGGATCCTACTCGCCGAAAGAGCAGAGTATGTCCCCTGGATGAGGAGAAGAAGGAGGACAACACCACCCCATAGGAGAACAACGCCATCCCGGAGGAGGGCAACGCCACCCCGTAGGAGGACCAACGACCAATGTCGCCCTCCAGGAGACTTCATCTGCTACCGTTGCCACAAGGCAGGCCACACAGCGCGGAACTGTCCTTTAAACAAGCAAACCCTGGGGCCGAGGGCCGACACCCAGGAGTAAATCAACCAGGTCCATCAAGCTGGTACCACCGGTTTGTAGGAGGAAGGCCTTTCCTGTCCATCGTGCTGGACGGCATTGCTACACCTGCATTACTGGACACAGGCTCACGGGTAACCATCATACCTGATGTCCTCTACAAAAGGTACTGGTCCATAGATGAACTCCGCCCGCCAGTCCCGAACCTCTCTGTGTATGCCTCTAACGGCCTTCCTCTTAACCTAGTAGGGGTTAAGGACGTGACAGTGAAGGTGGGGAGAGTGGAGCTAAAGGACCAAGGACTAATTGTCATAGAATCTAACCCTGGTGATACAGACTTGTATATGATACTTGGTACAAATATTGTTGGTAACTGTTTGGGAGAAGTGTTGATTTGCTCCAACAGATTGCTGACACTGCCAAACCAGGGCAGAGGAAGGTGCTCCAGAGAGAGATTCGAGCCCTCCTGTAACAGCAACAGGTAAAGCTAACAGGTGGTGAGATTGGTAATGCACGGGTGACAGACCTGATACCGATTGTGATTCCCCCAATAAGTGAGATGCTGATTTGGTGTAGGGCAGCAATAGGTCTCAAGGGACAGAACTACCAGGCGGTAGTGGAGCCCATTAGCTCAGAGCACAGACCTACACTCTTAACTGCTAGAGGGGTAGTTGATGTACGCAATGGGAGGGTACCCATACGTCTCCTAAATTGTGGGGAGGAGGAAGATAAATTACCAAGATACGCCACTGTTGCCAGGTTGTGTACTGTGAATGATGATGCCATACACCCAGTGGAATCCTTGACCTCATCAGATACAGTGGAGGGTAATGACTCAGAAACCCAGTTGGAGGATTGGTGTCAACAACTCCATGTTGGGACTCCACTCCTGTCCATCAAAAACAAGGTGTACACAGGGTGGTCCAGGAATACAAACAGGTATTCAGCAAATGTAGCACCCCGAGGGCTCGGTTGCTAGAGAGGTATCGCATCTCAGTTAGAGGTGTCGTATCTCACTTCCAGGTAAGGATGGCGTGTGGATCAGGACCCTCACAGCTACATGCATTACACCACATTTCCGGGGGACAGCTCGACCGTGCTCCCAGCAGCGAGCACGACAGACCATGTCCCTGGCTGGAGTGGGAGGGAGGGAACACCCAGAACAGGGGGAACCCAGTAGTGCAGGAGCAGAGAGGAAGCAGTTCCTGGATGCACAGAGAGAGGAGTATAAAAAGGTGGGGGCCATCATAGTGAGTGAGTTCTGTGAGAGGAGAAGGCAGGGAGCAGAGCTGCTGCATGGGCTCTGCTCCCTGGGCAGGCCTAGCACAGAGACCGGAGCCTGAGGGAAGAAAGAAGGGGAGCAGGGAGGCTCCAGGAACACGGAGGAAGGAGGGACCCCAGGGGTGCAGAACGGTCAGTAGCCACTGCACGCCCGAATTCACCACCTGAGTGGAGGGGTCAGGCCGCAGAAGGGGAACCGGATCCCTAAATTGGTGGAGGAGAAACTACACTCAGCCAAGAACCGGAGGTTGCGACCATTCATTGGTGCTGCCCCCTGCTAAACCTGCTAGGAAGGCACCACATAGGGACCAGGGAAAACGGCCAACACGTTAACCCGACAAGGTCCGAGGCAGCCGGACAGAAGTGAGGTCACTGGTGGGGTATGAGAGGCCAGAGAAAGGACACATAAAGGGGGTCCTGTGAAGCGCTTCTAAATTACCTGGAGGTTGATCGAGCCCCTCACCTGGTGAGCGCAGCATGGCTTGGGCAGTCCTTGCTGACAGAAGTAACCTGGATAACAACTGTGAGTAAAAGACCCTGGACTGCATCATTGGACTCTGTGTGATTACTGATGCGCCTGTACTATCACCCCCAACATCCACCTACACTGCCCTGGGGCTACACTTCTCCCATAGGGAGTTATACCATTCCTGTGCAGCCGCAGTTATCCCTGACCGCAATCCACGGGTGGCGTAGTCGGACATTCAAAACACTGATAAATAGACTGCCACAATTTGGTCTGACCACCCTGAACCACGGGATCGGGTTGCCACTACTACCCTCAGCATCGTACAGAAGCCCGGTTCCGGGTACCCCACAGCCCAGGGGGCGAGTCACAAACACCCACTTGATTTTGGGAGGATTAAAGGGGTACAACACCATATACCCACAGGTGACCATCCACCCATCAAAGAACGTTACAGGCCCATACCACCAGCACACTACCAGAAAGCAAAGGAAATGTTGCATGACATGAAGAAAGCAGGGGTAATAAGAGATAGCTGTAGCCCCTGGGCAGCTCCCCTGGTCCTGGTCAGGAAAAAGGATGGAAGCATGAGGATGTGTGCATAACACAAAGATGCATACCCTTTGCCACGTATAGAGAAATCCCTGGCTGCATTAAAGTCTGCAAATTACTTCTCTACCCTTGACCTCACTAGTGGGTACTAGCAAGTAGCAGTTGCTGAGGAGGACCGGGAGAAGACGGCCATCACTACACCGATGGGACTCTGCGAGTTCAACAGTATGCCGTTCGGACTCTGCAACGCCCCTAGAACGTTCTAGAGATTGATGGAGTGCTGTTTGGGACACCATAACTTCGAGACCGTGCTGCTATACCTGGATGACGTGATAGTGTACTCCAAGACGTATGAGGACCATTTGAAGCACCTGGCGGAGGTATTTGAAGCATTGTCCCGGTATGGGATGAAATTGAAGCCTTCCAAGTGCCACCTGCTCAAACGGAAGGTTCAGTACCTGGGACACATCGTCAGTCCAGAAGGAGTAGCACCAGACACGGAGAAGGTCACTGCCATCCAGAAATGGCCGGAACCAAAGAATCTCAAGGAGGTACGTCAGTTACTAGGACTGGTCGGGTATTACCGGAGATTTGCAAAGGACTACACCAAGAAGGCAGCGCCTTTGCAAGATCTCCTGGTAGGACAGTCCCACAGAGGCAAACCCCCCCCCCTTCCAGTGGGGTAAAGAGCAGGCCGAGTCCTTTGCAGTGATGAAAGAGATCCTGACTGGCGAAGAAATCCTGGCCTACCCTGACTACAGCCAACCATTGCTGCTGTACACTGATGCCAGCAACGAGGGACTAGGAGCTGTGTTAAGCCAGAAGAAGTATGGCAAAGAGAAGGTGATTGCCTAGGCCAGCAGGAAGCTTCGTCCTACCGAGAGGAATCCGGAAAACTAAAGCTCTTTCAAGTTGGAGCTCCTGGCCTTGGTCTGGGCCATCACTGAACGATTCAAGCACTACCTGGCCTCCACTAAGTTCACGGCCTATACTGACAACAACCCCTTGACACATCTATAGACAGCCAAGTTGGGAGCCAAGGAACAGCGTTGGATGGCCCGACTGTCAAACTATCAGTTCACCATCAAGTACCGGGCAGGCCATAAGAACGCCAACGCCGATGCCCTATCCAGAATGCCTCACAAGTCGGACACTGAAGAAGAAGTGGATGACCTGGAGGAGATTGAGCTACCTGCCTTCCATAGAAATGGGATGGTCCACGAGCAGCGTACCTCCAGGAGGTATCATGATAAGACACTAAACCCTTTACCTCATCACAGTTGGAAGGAGACCCAGGACAGCGACCCGGTTGTCAGCTGTATCAAAGAACTGATAACCCAGGAAGGTTCTTCCCTGGAGAAGGACGCTTCTCCACAAGCCAAGCACCTCTTGAATGAGAGAAGCCGGCTGTTCATCTATAGAGAGAAGCTGTGCCGAAGGTATAATAACCCTAGGACCCATGAGATGGTATGGCAGATCGTAGTGCCCAGGACAGACATCCAGATGGTGTTGGAGGCCTACCACGATCAAGCAGGGCACTTTGGCTGGAAAAAGCTGGAAACTCTCCTGAAGAGTCGATTTTATTGGGTTGGAATGCGGAGCTCCATAGAGAGATGGTGCCGGGATTGTGGACCCTGTAGCCTCAGAAGAAAAGACTACAGCAGCCAGAAAGCACCCTTGCAGTCCATCAAGACAACCCAGCCCCTGGAGATCGTCGACCTGGATCACGTCAAGCTGTCACCCAGCAGGTCGGGCTACTCTTATGCACTGACCATGGTGGATCATTACTCCCGGTTCCTGGTGGTAGCCCCCGTCAAGGATCTGACGGCAGAAACTGCGGCAAGGACGTTTCAAGCATACTTCTGCAGGCCCCATGGATACTCGGATAAGGTGCTGACGGATCAAGGCCCTGCCTTTGAAGCCGAGCTGTTCAAAGAGTTTTGCAAACTGTACGGGTGTAAGAAGATTCGGACTATGCCGTACCATCCTCAAACTAACGGTCTATGTGAAAAGATGAACAATATCGTCATAGACCTGCTGAAGACCTTACCTCTAGAAGAAAGGAATCAGTGACCAGACAAGCTACCTGACCTGGTAGATCTGTACAATCACATACCTGTGAGTTCCACCAATTGTACTCCAGCGAACCTTATGAGAGCAAGACCCGGAAAGTTGCCCATGGACCTGGAGCTTGGTGTAGTAGAGACGGAAGCAGACATGTCCACTGAAGACTGCGATATGACCCGACAGGAGCAGTACAAGAGAGTACAGGCCTGTGTCGAAGACAGTCTTAAATAGGATGAGAGATAAGCAGGAAGCACAGTACAACAAGAGTGCACCCGCAGAACCCTTAACACCTGGAGAAGTTGTGCTGAAGCGAAAGAGAAGAAACCACAAGTGGGAAAGAGAGCCTTACACTGTGTTGGATTCCAGGTTCGATAATAGAAAAACCTGTCTAATCAGTATAGATGGAAGTAAGACAGTTGCAGCAGTCTCAAGAGACCACCTGAAGTTGTGCCCAGGTCTATTGAAGCCACAGGAAGAAGTACCTCTTATAGTGACAGAAGAGCCCAAAGAAGATGTACTCCATACTGTCTTAGGAGATTTCCCAGCAGATTGGCCTCAACTGGATGGAGCTGTAATAATACCTGTGATGCACTTCTACCACCAGCCAGAAGACTCTCCACTGCAAGTAAGACCTGTATGTGCCCCAGAAGAGCCTGCTCAGGAAGAATTCTCGGAAGAAGGATCACCGGTAGAAGCAGAGCCAGTAGGCCCAGTAACCAGTGTACTTGTCAGTCCCATTGAGAGGTTAAGACAGTTCTACAATTAGCCCACACGTAGATCTGACAGGGTAGCAGACAGTGCAAACACAAACATCAACAACACCCCAGTACTACGTAGGTCAACACGCAGCACAAAAGGCCAGGTCCCCGCCAGGTATAGGGAATAAGAATGAAGTGCCTACCATGTAAATAGTTACCCAGTTGGGTATTGCCTACTGTATTGTTTATTATGTAAACTGAAATTAAATATAATGTGTTTATTTAGTTACGCGTCAGGGTATAAAGACTTGTAGGCTGAGGACTGTGAGCAGTCCAAAAACTGTTCCTGTACATAGTTGCACTCCCTGGAGTGCCCCTTAAGTGACCACGGAACAAAAACCCGTTTGGCGTGGCAGAAGACGTGGTCCAGCACCTGGATCACCTATGCCCTGTAGCCACGCCCAGGGCCTACGTTGAGGGTTTTCAGGCGGGTCCCTCATGTTCCTTCATCGGTGAAATGGGCACCAGGTTACGGGACTTACTGTAACTGAATTAATGTTATTATAATTGTTATAATTGTTATTTGTTAACCTGTTACAAAATGCTTCAGTCCAGGAGTACTGAATTGTACTAGGGGGGAATGTGGAGCCCTGCAGCGCACAGGTGCCACAGAACCCAGTCGGGTGCATGGATAGACTTCTCCACAAGAGGCCCTCATTACATTCACACACCTCCACCCTACCACTTCAAACCAGCAGAGGGAGCCCGTTAGGGATATATATAGGGAGGTGGAGGTAGGCAGCTCAGTATTTAGTTGAGTGTTGCGTCGGAAGTGAAAAGTCAGTGGTTATTTCAGAGAGTGTGCTGGCACTTAGACCAGCGTAGACGCAGCTCGTCTGCTGCTGCCGTAGTGAGGGCCCTGAGTGTGGCCAACGGCAAGGAGGAAGGGAGAGAGGAGTTGAGGGGGCAGAAGAGCGTATCAGGCTCACCCCGGAATATACACCGGACACCGGGACCGCGCCTACAGGGACCCTTTACACCAAGTAGGGACCACCGGATACCTGGAGGACTACAAGTCCCAGGTCGAGCAACGCTGACTACTGTACCAGGGCTAGGAGTCACGGAGGCCCCAGCGTCCAGGGAGATTGATCTCCAAGAGAAGGCCCTACCACCAGGTCAGCAGGTGCAAGAGAGAGAGACAGTAATTAAGCCAGGCCTAGCTCCAGGCAGGTCAGAAGCTTAGCAATTGGAAGCAACCGATCAGGAGGCCCTATATCGGCTCACAGGGGAGAGTCCAGAAGTGCACCTTGCCTACCGAGTACCCTGGACCATACCTGTATCTACACTAGTAAAGGTACCGAAGCGAACCCCAGTGTGATTGTCCGTCATTTCTTCCTGAACCGCCCTGTACCACCATCCATTACCCCACGCTGCCCTGAGGCCCGCTCCACCTGTGGAGAGCCGTTCCATCACAAGCTGCCCTACCATCTGCCTCAGAGGACTGCTCTGCAGCCGCGGCTCCCTTTAAAAGCATTCCACAGGTGGCGTCACGGACACTTTACAAATCCCCTATAAACAATTCCCCTTTTGGGTGACCGCCCTGGGGCACGGAACGGGCCAGCCACCGTGATACCCCACACCAGCAGCCAGAGGCCCGGCTGCCGAGTACTCCACGGCCCTGCGGGCGCGTCAGCTCCACATATATTCCTGCACATAATATGATGGCCCCACATACAGTCCTGCACATAATATGATGGTCCCACATATAGTCCTGCACATAGTATAATGGGCCCACATATAGTCCTGCACATAATATGATGGCTCCACATATAGACCTGCACATAATATGATTGTCCCATATATAGTCCTGCACATAATATGATGGCTCCACATGTAGTCCTACACATATTATGATGGCCTCACATATAGTCCTGCACGTAATATGACGGCCCCACATATATTCCTGCACATAGTATGATTGCCTCACATATAGTACTGCACATAGTTTGATGGTCCTACATATAGTCCTGCACATATTATGATGGCTCCACATAAAGTCCTGCACATAATATGACGGCCCCACATATAGTCCTGCACATAGTATGATAGCCTCACATATACTTCTGCACATAATATGATGGCCCCACATATATTCCTTCACATAGTATGATGATCCTACATATAGTCCTGCACATAATATGACGGCCCCACATATACTTCTGCACATAATATGACGGCCCCACATATACTTCTGTACATCGTATGATGGCCCCTCCAGGCACCTGGAAAATTAAAGAGGTTGGAAGCCGTAAAAACAGGCTGGCAGCCCCCAAGCAGTGCCACACCGCGGAAGGCAGATCAGCACTCCGGGCCTGGTCCACAGTGTAGTGTAAATGCTGTGGTCAGTCTCTTTATCACTGCATTGATTGTTACACTGCTGATTACAAGGCTATTCTACGAAACATGAGAGGAGATTTCTCACTTTAGAAGACAGAGGAAAAGGAGAAGAAATGTTCCTCATCTCTGTAGCTGAGATATGGTTGTGTTAGACTTGGAGTTGTGTATAGCAGATACACATGTAAAATCACACACATCATATTCTCATGTATCAGGAAGGTGTTATCACACCCCGGCTGATCTAGAACTTATTCCTAGACCAACGATTATCAGTAATTAATATAAATATTAATTACCTGTTATGTAATTTTTCTGATTCTCTTCTTTGAGTCCACAAGGAGAAATTTCTCGTTCCACCATCTCACGGGGCGTCAGTCACCTGAAAATAGACAAAAGTATGATAATATGTTCCTGGTACATGCTATACACACCAAAAAGTATAACACACTGGGGTCAAAATGACTTATCTCAGGGATAATGGCTGTGGTCTGTCCATTCACAGTGTAATGTAAATGCTGAGGTCAATCTCTTTTAATCACTGCATTGATTGTTACACCGCTGATATCAAGTCTATTCTATGAAACATGAGAGGGGTTTCCTTACTTTAGAAGACAGGATAAGGAGAAAAAATGTTTGTTATCTCTGTACCTGAGATATAGTTGTGTTATACTTGGAGTTGTGTATAGAAGATACACATGTAAAATCACTAACATGAATGATATTAAATTGTGTTCAACTTATGTGGTTTACTTTATGAAAACTTTTCATATCTTTTAACACAACTTTCCAATTATCTTAAGATAGAAGCCCGTTGTAATGGTTTTTCTTAGCTTTCTATATTTTGGAGATAATCTTTGATGTTGCAATAAAACTCTTCAAAAATTCATACATTTATACTGATATCTCTTATAATGGTTGTCCATTTGAGGAATGTGATAGGGCATGCCTAACCTGGGTGTTGGAAATGCATTCCCCATCCGTTAGACTGAAATGAAATATATATCCAAAAACAGAATAAATTTTCTCTGTTTTAAAATGTCAGTCAAATAGGTCATCACCATATTTTTAAAGGTGTCCAATTCTCCCAATATCATTAACTCTGGTGAAAGGGAATTTTACCAAATAGGTGTAAAGGGTAAGATACCCTCAGGTCCTAGTAATCTTTCTTGTACAGTTTGCATCAGCGGACATGCTGGTTACAATTTCCGCTCATTCATGTTCGGAATACCAGATTCCAAAATGAATAACAACTAAGTGTATTTCTCTCAGCACATCCTGTCCCCAAAATTCATTAAAGCTATAAATATCCAACTTTATAAAATTTTGAAGTTGACATTGCAAGTACCACTTTACAGTGGAATACCCCAACCATCTTAAATCTCCGCAAAAATTAAGTACTCCTGCTTAAGCTGAATATGTTTCGCATCATAATATGCCAAATTAAACTTGGTCCCATTCTGCAAAAATCATGTCCTCATACAGCTAAGTTGATGGGAAAATAATTCCTTGATATGAGGCAACACATTTTTTGTAAATCGTGTTCTTGTTGTGCAAAATATTACATATTACTATCAATATGAAGGCTAATATGTGAACAGTTAGACAAAATCCCCCCTTCCCATTTTCTGCTACTAAAATCCCAGTCTAATAGGGATTACATGCCCGCTAGCGAGCTGGACAGCCTGCGCTCTGAAGTGCGTCAGCTAAGTAAAACCCTGACCACTGTCCTGAGCACCCTGCAGCAACAGTAGGAGCCCGAGCCGGAAGGAAGGATCCTACTCGCTGACAGCCCTGAGGATGTCCCCTGGATGAGGAGAAGAGGGAGGACAACACCACCCCGTAGGAGGACAACGTCACCCTGTGGGAGGACAAACGACCAACGTCGCTCTCCAGGAGACTTCATCTGCTACCGTTGCCACAAGGCAGGCCACACAGCGCGGAACTGTCCTTTAAACGAGCAAACCCTGGGGCCGAGGGCTGACACCCAGGAGTAAATCAACAAGGCCCATCAAACTGGTACCACCGGTTTGTAGGAGGAAGGCCTTTCCTGGCCATCGTGCTGGACGGCATTGCTACACCTGTGTTACTGGACACCGGCTCACAGGTAACCATCATACCTGATGTCCTCTATAAAAGGTACTGGTCTGTAGATGAACTCCGCCCGCCAGCCCCGAACCTCTCTGTGTATGCCTCTAACGGCCTTCCTCTTAACCTAGTAGGGGTTAAGGACGTGACAGTGAAGGTGGGGAGAGTGGAGCTAAAGGACCAAGGACTAATTGTCATAGAATCTGTAGCATCGACGTCTCTGCCTCCTGCCAGGCAGAGACGCGGTCCCTCTCACCTAACCGCTCCCAGTGCGACGTCCACCAGCGCTCCTCTTCCTGCAGCGGACGGCGCGCTCCTTCCCGGGCACTGTGCTTAGGGCGCGCGCTCCCACTGTCTTAAAGGGGCCGCGCGCGCCGTCTTAAGTAGTCCCCGGCCAATTGCCGGAGGACCTCCCATATATAAGGCACCTCCCTCAAAATGGAGGTGCCCGAGCAAAAGTTGTTGCACAAGTATACTTACCTCTGCTTCAGCCCTCAGGTCTCCTTGCCAGACTGACTTCCTGTCCTGTCTGCCAGCTTGTCTACTCTCCAGCCCGACAGTCTGTCTCCGGTCATCCGCCAGTCTGTCTATAGGCAAGTCCACCTGCTTACCAGGAAGCACCTGCCAGTTACCTGCCTGCTACCTGCCGTGCTTGCTAACCCGCTCGCCTGGGAGCGCTCGCCTGCTACCCGTCTGTTACCTGCTAGCCTACCTGGAGGCTCTGCCGTCACTTGCCGTGACCACCTGCCTTCTAGCCTAGAGACTTCAGCCTGCTTGGCCGTCACTTGCCGTGACCACCTGATAGCCTACCTGGAGGCTCCTGCTGTCACTTGCTGTGACCACTTGCCTGGTAACCCTAAAGACTACTACCTGCTCTGCTGTCACGTACCGTGACCACCCGTCTGCTTACCCAGAGACTTCTGCCTGCTTGCTGTGCCCATCCGTCATACCGGCCAGTCCCAGCCATCTGACCCGTGGGTGCCACCTGCTCTCTTACAAGGTCGTCCCCAGAGTAGCACCTGGTCCCTCTGCCCGGATCCTCCCTGGTCACGGAGTCGTTAGCCGCCGTCCGACCAGGGTCGGTTCGGGTTGATACTTAGTTATGCCCCTCTGGGTCCCTCCTTGCACCGCGGCACAGAGGTTCCACCACCCGGACCCGTAACAGTTTGCTCGGGCCATGGAACCTGGTGGCCCCCAGATCTCCGATCTGCACCAGGAAGTCTTACGTCAGAGAACTCAGCAGGAAGTGGTGCTGTCCTATCTACGGTCCGTTAACTCTCGTCTAGGCGCATTGTTTGACTCGTCTATGTCTATCTCTGGCCCAGCCATACCTGTTCCTGCGGCAATGCAATCCATTCCCATTATGGCACCCGGCTATGGACCTCGGCTCCTGGCACCTCCACGCTTTGCCGGCGACCCCGCTTTAGCTCGGGGTTTCATAAACCAGTGCACCCAGCACTTTGAGCTCTTGGCATACCAGTTCATCTCCGACCGAGCCAAGGTGGCCTTCATCATGTCCCATCTCACTGGGGAGGCACTGGCATGGCTAAATCCCCTGTGGGAGAGAGGGGACCCCTGGAGTCCAACCTGTCGTCTTTCCTCGCTGCTTTCCGGAAAGTCTTCGATGAACCTGGACGGAAAACCTCTTCTGCCTCCTCTCTGCTACGTCTCCGCCAAGAGAGTCTCACCGTGGGCCAATATGCCATACGGTTCCGTACCCTCGCTTCTGAGCTTGCCTGCGAAAATGAGGCTCTGGTGTCCATCTTCTGGGAGGGTCTTTACGGTCGGATTAAGGGCGAGTTAGCTGGTTGGGACATTCCTACCACCCTGGATGACCTGGTGTCACTAGCTACCCGGATTGACATCCGGTTCCAAGAACGTGCCAAAGAGACTACCCGGGAGAGAGACTTTTCTCGCCTTGCTCCTACTTTCCTGAGACCCGCCTGTCAACCAGTCACTCCCCGGGCGCACTCGCCTGAAGCTATGCAGATCGACCAGACCAAGATGGTCAAATCTCGCCAAGAGTCACGCCGAGCCGAGGGAAGCTGTTTCTATTGTGGCAGTAAGGAGCACTTCATCCGTTCCTGCCCGGAGAAGCCGGGAAATGCCAGTGTCTAGGACCGCTCGGAGAGGTCGTCCTAGGCAAAAGTAAGCCCTCTCCATCCCTGACTCTGTCAGTCTCTATCTCCTGGGGAGAGAACCGTCACTTTGAACTCGCCCACCTGGATTCTGGAAACCTCATTTCCCAGTCCCTGGTAGAGAAATACTGTATTCCCACCAAATCTCTAGCTGAACCATTGTCAGTCGCCTCCGTGGATGGAGGACTCCTTCCGGTGACCATCCTGCTCGTCACTGAACCCATAATCCTGCAGGTGGGAATGCTGCACTCTGAGAAAATCTCCTTCCATGTGCTACCCGGACTCTCTCACTCCCTATTGCTAGGTCTCCCCTGGCTCCAGACACATGAACCCGTGTTGAACTGGCAATCCGGTGAGGTACTCCGGGGGGGCCGGACTGCCATAGGACCTGCCTGGTTCCAGTTCGCCCGGTTCGTCCACCACCTACTCCAGCTAATTTACCCGGTCTTCCGGCTCCCTACTGGCCCTATGCAGACGTGTTCGGTAAAAAAGAAGCAGAGACATTGCCACCTCATAGGCCATATGATTGCCCGATCGACCTGGTACCTGGCGCCACTCCACCCCGTGTGCGTATTTACCCGTTGTCTGCGGCCGAGACCCGGGCCATGTCTGAGTACACTGAAGAGAATCTGGCTAGGGGATTCATCCGGAAGTCTACCTCCCCGGCTGGAGCCGGATTCTTCTTTGTCAAAAAAAAAGATGGCTCGCTACGCCCCTGTATTGACTATAGAGGACTCAATCAGATCACGGTAAAGAATAAATACCCCCTGACACTCATCTCAGAGTTGTTTGACCACCTTAAAGGCGCCAGGACCTTTTCCAAGCAGGATCTAAGTAGAGCATATAACCTGGTCCGTATCCGGCAAGGAGACGAGTGGAAGACGGCATTCAATACCCGGGACGGACACTATGAGTACCGTGTGATGCCCTTCGGTCTCTGCAATGCTCCCGCCGTCTTCCAAGAACTGGTTAACGACATCTTCCGTGATCTTCTTTACTCCTGCGTGGTGGTATACCTGGACGACATCTTGGTCTTCTCTCCGGATCTTCCCACACAAAGGAGGGATGTTCGTCAGGTCCTGCTTAGGCTCAGGCAGAACCACCTCTATGCTAAATACGAGAAGTGCCTCTTCGAGCAGACCTCTCTTCCATTCCTGGGCTATGTTATCTCTCAGACAGGCTTGCGAATGGATCCCGAGAAACTCTCTGCTGTCCTAAAGTGGCCCCGTCCGGAGGGGTTGAAGGCGATTCAGCGATTCCTGGGCTTCGCCAATTACTATCGTCTCTTCATCCCACACTTCTTGTCCCGGACTGCTCCCATATCTGCGCTCACCCGTAAGTGGGCAGATCCCAAGGTATGGTCGCCCGAAGCTGAGGAGGCCTTCCTTTCCTTAAATCAAGCCTTCTCCTCTGCCCCAGTACTGCACCGTCCGGACTTTAATAAACAATTCTACCTGGAGGTTGATGCTTCCTCCTCCGGAGCCGGAGCGGTGCTCACCCAAAAATTTTCTTCTGGGAGAATGGTAACCTGCGGCTTCTTCTCCAAAATCTTCTCCTCATCTGAGCGCAACTACTCAATAGGAGACCGAGAATTGCTAGCCGTCAAATTGGCACTGGAGGACTGGCGCTACCTGCTTGAAGGGGCTCTATACCCGGTGATCATCTATACGGATCACAAAAATCTGGCATATCTCCAGAATGCCCAAAGACTCAATCCGCGTCAGGCCCGGTGGTCTTTGTTCTTTGCCCGCTTCGATTTCATCCTATATTTCCGCCCGGCGGACAAGAATGTCAAAGCCGATGCCTTGTCCCGATCCTTCCTGTCCTCCGACCAAGAGGAGGAGCCTATGCACATCATCGACCCCTCCAAGGTGATGAATATGGCCCCCTTGGAGGTGACTCGTCTTCCACCCGGTAAGACATTTGTAGCGGTTCCTGACCGTGAGAGGGTTCTTCGCTGGGGTCATTCTTCTAAACTAGCTGGCCATGCTGGCCAAAAGAAGACCTTCCTGCTCATTACCCGGCATTACTGGTGGCCTACCCTGCGTAAGGATGTGGTAGACTTCGTCTCAGCTTGTTCATCTTGTGCCCGCAACAAAGTTCCCAGACATTTACCAGCCGGTCATCTCCTACCTCTTCCCGTACCTGCTGCCCCGTGGCAACACATTGCTATGGACTTTATTACCGATCTCCCTGTTTCTGCCAGTTGTACAGTCATTTGGGTGGTCGCGGACCACTTTTCTAAAATGGCCCACTTCATCCCTCTGCCTGGTCTCCCGTCGGCATCAGACCTAGCTAAGGACATTTATCACCATATCTTTCGTCTCCATGGCCTACCTCTCCACATCGTGTCGGATCGAGGGGTTCGGTTCACCTCACGCTTCTGGAGAGCTACCTGTAAGCTGCTGGATGTTACCCTGGATTTCTCCTCCGCTTACCACCCACAGTCCAATGGTCAGGTAGAGCGGATCAACCAGATCCTTACCAGCTACCTCCGACACTTTGTCAATGCCCACCATACTGATTGGGTGGACTTCCTACCTTGGGCCGAATTCTCTTATAACAATCATGAGAGCGAATCCTCTTCCAAGTCCCCATTCTTTATTGTCTATGGCCAACACCCCCGGATGCCGTTTCCCGTCTCTGCTTCTGTGGACAACCCTGACGCGGAGTCTCTGGTCAGTGAATTCTCCACTATCTGGGAGAGTACTAGGTCCGCACTTCTTCAGTCCTCCGAGCGGATGAAGAGATTTGCTGACAATAGACGTCTGGATCCGCCTCAATTCCGTCCGGGAGACAAGGTTTGGCTCTCCTCCAAACATAACCTCCTACAAGCTGGGTCCTCGGTTCATCGGTCCATTTGAGGTCCTTAAACAGATCAATCCAGTGGCCTACAAGTTGAAGCTTCCACCCACCTTACGCATTCCCAACTCCTTCCACGTATCTTTCCTCAAATCAGCTGTCTTTAACTCTTTCTCCAATAATTCAGGTACTCCTCCTGCTCCGGTTTCTGCTGAGGACGTTTTTGAGGTAGAGAATATTCTGGCCACCAAGAGGGTAAGAACCTTTTTTCTGGTGGACTGGAAGGGGTTTGGCCCAGAGGAGAGAACTTGGGAACCCAGGGAGAACATCCATGCCCCACTTCTGCTTGAATTTTTTTTTGCCAGCCCAAAAAAGAGGGGGTGTAAAAGGGGGGGGGGGGGGTACTGTAGCCTCTCACCTCACTGCTAGCCTACCTGGAGGCTCTGCCGTCACTTGCCGTGACCACCTGCCTGCTAGCCTAGAGACTTCAGCCTGCTTGGCCGTCAATTGCCGTGACCACCTGATAGCCTACCTGGACGCTCCTGCTGTCACTTGCTGTGACCGCCTGCCTGGTAACCCTAGAGACTACTACATGCTCTGCTGTCACGTACAGTGACCACCCGTCAGCTTACCCAGAGACTTCTGCCTGCTTGCTGTGTCCTTAAGTCATACTGGTCAGTCCCAGCCATCTGACCCGTGGGAGCCACCTGCTCTCTTACAAGGTCGTCCCCAGAGTAGCACCTGGTCCCTCTGCCCGGATCCTCCCTGTTCACGGAGTCGTTAGCCGCCGTCCGACCAGGGTCGGTTCGGGTTGATACTTAGTTACGCCCCTCTGGGTCCTCCTTGCACCGCGGCACAGAGGTTCCACCACCCGGACCCGTAACAGAATCTAACCCTGGTGATACAGACTTGTATAGGATACTTGGTACAAATATTGTTGGTAACTGCTTGGGAGAAGTGTTGTTTTTGCTCCAACAGATTGCTGACACTGCCAAACCAGGGCAGAGGAAGGTGCTCCAGAGAGAGATTCGAACCCTCCTGTACCAGCAACAGGTAAAGCTAACAGGTTGGTAATGTACGGGTGACAGACCCGATACCCATTGTGATTCCCCCAATGAGTGAGATGCTGATTTAGTGAAGGACAGCAATAGGTCTCAAGGGACAGAACTACCAGCCGGTAGTTGAGCCCATTAGGTCAGAGCACAGACCTACACTCTCAACTGATAGAGGGGTAGTTGATGTACGCAATGGGAGGGTACCCATACATCTCCTAAATTGTGGGGAGGAGGAAGTTATATTACCAAGATACGCCACTGTTGCCAGGTTGTGTACTGTGAATGATGATGCCATACACCCAGTGGAATCCTTGACCTTATCAGACACAGTGGAGGGTAATGACTCAGAAACCCAGCTGGAGGATTGGTGTCAACAGCTCCATGTTGGGACTGTCGCCACTCTTGTCCATCAAAAACAAGGTGTACACAGGGTGGTCCAGAAATACGAACAGGTATTCAGCAATCACCCACTTCATTTTGGGAGGATTAAAGGGGTACAACACCAAATACCCACAGGTGACCATCCACCCATCAAAGAACGTTACAGGCCCATACCACCAGCACACTACCAGAAAGCGAAGGAAATGTTGCATGACATGAAGAAAGCAGGGGTAATAAGAGATAGCTGTAGCCCCTGGGCAGCTCCCCTGGTCCTGGTCAGGAAAAAGGATGGAAGCATGAGGATGTGTGCATAACACATAAAGATGCATACCTTTTGCCCCGTATAGAGGAATCCCTGGCTGCATTAAAGTCTGCAAATTACTTCTCTACCCTTGACCTCACTAGTGGGTACTGGCAAGAAGCAGTTGCTGAGGAGGACCGGGAAAAGACGGCCTTCACTACCCCGATGGGACTCTGTGAGTTTAACAGTATGCCGTTCGGACTCTGCAACGCCCCTGGAACGTTCCAGAGATTGATGGAGTGCTGTTAGGGACACCGTTACTTCGAGACCGTGCTGCTATACCTGGATGACGTGATAGTGTACTCCAAGACGTATGAGGACCATTTGAAGCACTTGGCGGAGGCATTTGAAGCATTGTCCCGGTATGGGATGAAATTGAAGCCTTCCAAGTGCCACCTGCTCAAACGGAAGGTTCAGTACCTGGGGAACATAGTCAGTCCAGAAGGAGTAGCACCAAACCCGGAGAAGGTCACTGCCATCCAGAAATGGCCGTAACCAAAGAATCTCAAGGAGGTACGTCAGTTACTTGGACTGGTCGGGTAGTACCGGAGATTTGTAAAGGACTACACCAAGAAGGCAGCGAATTTGCAAGATCTCCTGGTAGGACAGTCCCACAGAGGCAAACCCCCCCCCTTCCAGTGGGGTAAAGAGCAGGCTGAGTCCTTTGCAGTGATGAAAGAGATCCTGACTGGCGAAGAAATCCTGGCCTACATTGACTACAGCCAACCATTCCTGCTGTACACTGATGCCAGCAACGAAGGACTAGGAGCTGTGTTAACCCAGAAGCAGTATGGCAAAGAGAAGGCGATAGCCTATGCCAGCAGGAAGCTTCGTCCTACCGAGAGGAATCCGGAAAACTATAAAACTATAGCTCTTTCAAGTTGGAGCTCCTGGCCTTGGTCTGGGCCATCACTGAACGATTCAAGCACTACCTGGCCACCACTAAGTTCACGGCCTATACTGACAACAACCCCTTGACACATCTAGAGACAGCCAAGTTGGGAGCCATGGAACAGCGTTGGATGGCCCGACTGTCAAACTATCAGTTCACCATCAAGTACCGGGCAGGCCACAAGAACGCCAACGCCGATGCCCTATCCAGAATGCCTCACCAGTCGGACACTGAAGAAGAAGTGGATGACATGGAGGAGATTGAGCTACCTGCCTTCCATAGAAATGGGATGGTCCACGAGCAGCGTACCTCCAGGAGGTATCGTGGTAAGACACTAAACCCTTTACCTCATCACAGTTGGAAGGAGAACAAGGACAGCGACCCGGTTGTCAGCCGTATCAAAGAACTGATAACCCAGGAAGGTTCTTCCCTGGAGAAGGACGCTTCTCCACAAGCCAAGCAACTGTGGAATGACAGAAGCCGGCTGTTCATCTATAGAGAGAAGCTGTGCCGAAGGTATGTTAACCCTAGGACCCATGAAATGGTATGGCAGATCGTAGTGCCCAGGACAGACATCCAGATGGTGTTGTAGGCCTACCATGATCAAGCAGGGCACTTTGGCTGGAAGAAGCTGGAAACTCTCCTGAAGAGTCGATTTTATTGGGTTGGAATGTTGAGCTAAATAGAGAGGTGTTGCCGGGATTGTGGACCCTGTAGCCTCAGAAGAAAAGACTACAGCAGCCAGAAAGCACCCTTGCAGCCATCAAGACAACCCAGCCCCTGGAGATCATCGCCCTGGATCACGTCAAGCTGTCACCCAGCAGGTCGGGCTACTCTTATGCACTGACCATGGTGGATCACTACTCCCGGTTCCTGGTGGTAGCCCCCGTCAAGGATCTGACAGCAGAAACTGCGGCAAGGACATTTCAAGCATACTTCTGCAGGCCCCATGGATACCCGGATAAGGTGCTGACGGATCAAGGCCCTGCCTTTGAAGCCGAGCTGTTCAAAGAGTTTTGCCATCTGTACGGGTGTAAGAAGATTCGGACTACGCCGTACCACCCTCAAACTAACGGTCTATGTGAAAAGATGAACAATATCGTCATAGACCTGCTGAAGACCTTACCTCTAGAAGAAAGGAATCAGTGGCCAGACAAACTACCTGACCTGGTAGACTTGTACAATCACATATCTGTGAGTTCCACCAATTGTACTCCAGCGTACCTCATGAGAGCAAGACCCGGAAAGTTGCCCATGGACCTGGAGCTTGGAGTGGTAGAGCCGGAAGCAGACATGTCCACTGAAGACTGCGATATGACCCGACAGGAGCGGTACAAGAGAGTACAGGCCTGAGTCGAAGACAGTCTAAATAGGATGAGAGAGAAGCAGGAAGCACAGTACAACAAGACTGCACCCGCAGAACCCTTAACACCTGAAGAAGTTGTGCTGAAGCGAAAGAGAAGAAACCACAAGCTTGACGACCAGTGGGAAACAGAGCCTTACACTGTGTTGGATTCCAGGTTCGATAATAGAAAAACCTGTCTAATCAGTAAAGATGGAGGTAAGACAGTTGCAGCAGTCTCAAGAGACCACTTGAAGTTGTGCCCAGGTCTATTGAAGCCACAGGAAGAAGTACCTCTTATAGTGACTGAAGAGCCCAAAGAAGATGTACTCCATACTGTCTTAGGAGATTTCCCGGCAGATTGGCCTCAACTGGATGGAGCCGTAATAATACCTGTGATGCACTTCTACCAGCAGCCAGAAGACTCTCCACTGCAAGTAAGACCTGTAAGTGCCCCAGAAGAGTCTGCTCAGGAAGAATACCCGGAAGAAGGATCACAGGTATAAGCAGAGCCAGTAGGCCCAGTAACCAGTGTACTTGCCAGTCCCATCGAGAGGTTAAGACAGTTCTACAATTTGCCCATGCGTAGATCTGATAGGGTAGCAGACAGTGCAAACACAAACATCAACAACACCCCAGTATTACGTAGGTCAACACACAGCACAAAAGGCCAGGTCCCTGCCAGGTGTAGGGAATAAGAATAAAGTGCCTACCATGTAAATAGTAACCCAGTTGGGTATTGCCTACTGTATTGTTTATTATGTAAACTGAAATTAAATATATGTGTTTATTTAGTTAACTCTCACCATGCCCAGGGCCTACATTGAGGGTTTTCAGGCGGGTCCCTCATGTTCCTTTATCGGTGAAATAGACACCAGGTTACGGGACTTACTGTAACTGAATTAATGTTATTATAATTATTATTATTGTTATTTGTTAACCTGTTACAAAATGCTTCAGTCCAGGAGTACTGAATTGTACTAGAGGGGAATGTGGCGCTCTGCAGCGCACAGGTGCCACAGAACCCAGTAGGGTGCATGGATGGACTTCTCCACAAGAGGCCCTCATTACATTCACACATCTCCACCCTACCACCTCAGACCAGCAGAAGGAGCCCGTTAGGGATATATGTAGGGAGGGTGGAGCTAGGCGGCTCAGTTTTTAGCTGAGTGTTGAGTCGGAAGTGAAAAGCCAGTGGTTAGTTCAGAGAGTGTGCTGGCACTTAGACCAGCGAAGACGCAGCTTGTCTGCTGCCGTAGTGAGGGCCCTGAGTGTGGCCGACGGCAAGGAGGAAGGGAGAGAGTAGTTGAGGGGGCAGAGGAGCATACCAGGCTCACCCCAAAATATACACCGGACACCGGGTCCACGCCTGCAGGGACCCTTTACACCCAGTAGGGACCACCGGATACCTGGAGGACTACAAGTCCCAGGTCGACCAACGCTGACTACTGTACCAGGGCTAGGAGTCACGGAGGCCCCAGCGTCCAGGGACAGTGATCTCCAAGAGAAGGCCCTACCACCAGGTCAGCAGGTGCAAGAGAGAGAGACAGTAATTAAGCCAGGCCTAGCTCCAGGCAGGTCAGAAGGTTAGCAAGTGGAAGCAACAGATCAGGAGGCCCTATACCCGCTCACTGGGGAGAGTCCAGAAGTGCACCCTGCCTACCGAGTACCCTGGACCATACCTGCATCTACACCAGTAAAGGTACCGAAGCGAACCCCCGTGTGAGTGTCCGTCATTTCTTCCTGAACCGCCCTGGCCGTCTCTCCCCTGTACCACCATCCATTACCCCACACTGCCCTGAGGCCAGCTCCAACTGTGGGGAGCCGTTCCATCGCAAGCTGCCCTACCATCGGCCTCAGAGGACTGCTCCGCAGAGGTGGCTCCCTTTAGCCGCATTCCACAGGTGGCGTCACGAACACTTTACAAATCCCCTATAAATAATTCCCCTTTTGGGTGACCGCCCTGGGCCATGCAACGGGCCAGCCACCGTGATACCCCACACCAGAAGCCAGAAGCCCGGCTGCTGAGTACCCCAAGGCCCTGGGGGCGTGTCAGCTCCACATATAGTCCTGCACATAATATGATGCCCTCACATATAGTCCTGCACATAATATGATGGCCCCACATATAGTCCTGCACATAATATGATGGCCCCACATATAGTCCTGCACATAATATGATGGCCCCACATATAGTCCTGCACATAGTATGATGGCCCCACATATAGTCCTGCACATAATATGATGACCTCACATATAGTCCTGCACATATTATGATGGCCTCACATATAGTCCTGCACGTAATATGATGGTTTTACATATAGTCCTGCACATAATATGATGGCCCCACATATAGTCCTGCACATAGTATGATGGCCCCACATATCGTCCTGCACATAATATGACGGCGCCACATATATTCCTGCACATAGTATGATGGCCTCACATATAGTCCTGCACATAGTATGATGGTTTTACATATAGTCCTGCACATAATATGATGACCCCACATATAGTCCTGCACATAAGATGACGGCCCCACATATACTTCTGCACATCGTATGATGGCCCCTCCAGGCACCTGGAAAATTAAAGAGGTTGGAAGCCGTAAAAACAGGCTGGCAGCCCCCAAGCAGTGCCACACCGCGGAAGGTAGATTAGCACTCCGGGCCTGGTCCACAGTGTAGTGTAAATGCAGTGGTCAGTCTCTTTATCACTGCATTGATTGTTACACTGCTGATTATAAGGCTATTCTATGAAACATGAGAGGAGATTTCTCACTTTAGAAGACAGAGGAAAAGGAGAAGAAATGTTCCTCATCTCTGCAGCTGAGATATGGTTGTGTTAGACTTGGAGTTGTGTATAGCAGATACACATGTAAAATCACACACAGCATATTCTCATGTATCAGGAAGGTGTTATCACACCCCGGCTGATCTAGAACTTATTCCTAGACCAACGATTATCAGTAATTAATATAAATATTAATTACCTGTTATGTAATTTTTCTGATTCTCTTCTTTGAGTCCACAAGGAGAAATTTCTCGTTCCACCATCTCACGGGGCGTCAGTCACCTGAAAATAGACAAAAGTATGATAATATGTTCCTGGTACATGCTATACACACCAAAAAGTATAACACACTGGGGCCAAAATGACTTATCTCAGGGATAATGGCTGTGGTCTGTCCATTCACAGTGTAATGTAAATGCTGAGGTCAATCTCTTTTAATCACTGCATTGATTGTTACACCGCTGATATCAAGTCTATTCTATGAAACATGAGCGGGGATTCCTTACTTTAGAAGACAGGATAAGGAGAAAAAATGTTTGTTATCTCTGTACCTGAGATATAATTGTGTTATACTTGGAGTTGTGTATAGAAGATACACATGTAAAATCACTAACATGAATGATATTAAATTGTGTTCAACTTATGTGGTTTACTTTATGAAAACTTTTCATATCTTTTAACACAACTTTCCAATTATCTTAAGATAGAAGCCCGTTGTAATGGTTTTTCTTAGCTTTCTATATTTTGGAGATAATCTTTGACGTTGCAATAAAACTCTTAAAAAATTCTTACATTTATACTGATGTCTCTTATAATGGGTTGTCCATTTGAGGAATGTGATAGGGCATGCCTAACCTGGGTGTTGGAAATCTATTCCCCATCCGTTAGATTGAAATGAAATATATATCCAAAAACGGAATTAATTTTCTGTTTTAAAATGTCAGTCAAATAGGTCATCACCATATTTCTCCAGGTGTCCAATTCTCCCAATATCATTAACTCTGGTGAAAGGGAATTTTACCAAATAGGTGTAAAGGGTAAGATACCCTCAGGTCCTAGTAATCTTTCTTGTACAGTTTGCATCAGCGGACATGATGGTTACAATTTCCGCTCATTCATGTTTGGAATACCAGATTCCAAAATGAATAACAAATAAGTGTATTTCTCTCAGCACATCCTGTCCCCAAAATTCATTAAAGCTATAAATATCCAACTTTATAAAATTTTGAATTTGACATGGCAAGTACCACTTTACAGTGGCATACTCCAACCATCTTAAATCTCCGCAAAAATTAAGTACTCCTGCTTAAGCTGAATATGTTTCGCATCATAATATGCCAAATTAAACTTGGTCCCATTCTGCAAAAAACATGTCCTCATACAGCTAAGTTGATGGGAAAATAATTCCTTGATATGAGGCAACACTTTTTTTGTAAATTGTGTTCTTGTTGTGCAAAATATTACATATTACTATCAATATGAAGGCTAATATGTGAACAGTTAGACAAAATCCCCCCTTCCCATTTTCTGCTACTAAAATCCCAGTCTAATAGGGATTACATGCCCCCTAGCGAGCTGGACAGCCTGCGCTCTGAAGTGCGTCAGCTAAGTAAAACCCTGGCCACTGTCCTGAGCACCCTGCAGCTACAGGAGGAGCCCGAGCCGGAAGGAAGGATCCTACTCGCTGACAGCCATGAGGATGTTCCCTGGATGAGGAGAAGAGGGAGTTCAACACCACCCCGTAGGAGGACAACGCCACCCCGGAGGAGGACAACGCCACCCCGTGGGATGACCAACGACCAACGTCGCCCTCCAGGAGACTTCATCTGCTACCATTGCCACAAGGCAGGCCACACAGCGTGGAACTGTCCTTTAAATGAGCAAACCCTGGGGCCGAGGGCCGACACCCAGGAGAAAATCAACCAGGCCCATCAAGCTGGTACCACCGGTTTGTAGGAGGAAGGTCTTTCCTGTCCATCGTGCTGGACAGCATTGCTACACCTGCGTCACTGGACACCGGCTCACAGGTAACCATCATACCTGATGTCATCTACAAAAGGTACTGGTCCGTAGATGAACTCCGCCCGCCAGCCCCGAACCTCTCTGTGTATGCCTCTAACGGCCTTCCTCTTAACCTAGTAGGGGTTAAGGATGTGACAGTGTAGGTGGGGAGAGTGGAGCTAAAGGACCAAGGACTAATTGTCATAGAATCTAACCCTGTTGATACAGACTTGTATATGATACTTGGTACAAATATTGTTGGTAACTGTTTGGACGAAGTGTTGTTTTTGCTCCAACAGATTGCTGACACTGCCAAACCAGGGCAGAGGAAGGTGCTCCAGAGAGAGATTCGAGCCCTCCTGTACCAGCAACAGGTAAAGCTAACAGGTGGTGAGATTGGTAATGTACGGGTGACAGACCCGATACCCATTGTGATTCCACCAATGAGTGAGATGCTGATTTGGTGTAGGGCAGCAATAGGTCTCAAGGGACAGAACTACCAGGCGGTAGTGGAGCCCATTAGCTCAGAGCACAGACCTACACTCTTAACTGCTAGAGGGATAGTTAATGTAAGCAATGGGAGGGTACCCATACGTCTCCTAAATTGTGGGGAGGAGGAAGTTAAATTACCAAGATACGCCACTGTTGCCAAATTGTGTACTGTAAATGATGATGCCATACACCCAGTGGAATCCTTGACCTCATCAGACACAGTGGAGGGTAATGACTCAGAAACCCAGCTGGAGGATTGGTGTTAACAGCTCCATGTTGGGACTGATGCCACTCCTGTCCATCAAAAACAAGGTGCACACAGGGTGGTCCAGAAATACGAACAGGTATTTGTGGCACCCCAGGGGTCTGGTTGCCACAGTGGTAGAAATACCATGTCTGAGAGCGAGCATGGGTTTTCCTGGTCAGGAGCACATTTGCATGCAACGCCTCCTGCCCCAGTCCAGGGAGGGGAGGAACCTGCCCTTTATAAACTGGATCTGGGGCGGGGTTAGAAGAGAAGAGTCTAGTCTAGTTCCAGAGAAGGGACAGAGCAGCAGCAAGGAGCTCTGTAGGAGTCAGGAGCTGAAGACCAGTGACTGGAGCAGAGAGCTCGTCCTGGCAGAAAGACGCAGAGAACCGGACACCGGAGTCCGAGGCTGTGGGAATTATACATCCAGCAGCAGAAACCACCTGGCAGGGGATTTCAGGTCCTCTGGCCATAGAAAGCCCTGAGGCTCAGTCACAAGCAAGGGACTGGCACCGCCATCGAGGAGTGGAAGGCACCAAAGGCCCCAAGTCACCAGCCATACGGGTAAGCACCAGACGGTACACTCAGGGACGTGGGCTACTACACGACTACAGCAGAGTAGCCAGGAAGAGTGCAGTCAGACGGGAAGGCCTACACGTCCACCTGGCCAGGGGGACTCTTGTTCGCTCACAGACTGACCAGGCCTCTCATGTTAGCCAGTACTACCGGCAGGGCCTTCTTCATTACCAACAGTAAAGACCCAGAACTGCACTGCACGGACTCTGAGTCATTTCTGCTGCTCCCGCGCACTATCACCCCCACCATCTGCACTCACTGCCCTGAGGCTATACTCCTCCCGTGGGGAGTTCTACTGCGCACACAACATCAGCCTCAGCGGTCCGCCCCGCAGCAGCGGTTCTCAGTGACCGCAATCCAGCGTAGTCGGACATTTAAACCTTACAAAACCCAAATAAACAGATCCGCCACTGGTTTGACCACCCTGAGCCAAGGGACCGGGTCGCCGCCACGGAGACTACTATCCCCAGTATTGTGCAGAGACCCGTCTCTGGGTATTCCCCCACACACGGCTCAGGGGGCGCGTCAACTTTGGCGTAGTCGACAGGATTTCGTGCCCGCAACCACCGGGTACTGCGCGCCTGAAAGAAGGACTGTGATATTTACCGTGGTGAAGTTTCCCGCCGTCCGCAGCCATTTTCCTGCCATCCGCCGCCATTTTCCCGCCATTGGGCGCCATTTCTGGGACGCCACGCGGGAGGAAGAGGGGCGTGGACGCCAAAAGCGCGCGAGAGCTGAAGCCCCACCTTACGCACTGACGCTGCGCAAGGTCCTGGAAGGAGCCGAGCGGACGCCGACGTCACCAGTGCGCGACGCAAGGTCCTCGACCCCGATGATCGCCTGCGGAGCTGCGGCCTACGGACAAGAAGCAACGGAAGGTAGGCCACGGTTAACTAGGGGGGAGGAAGACACCAGCTCCCACCGCCGGCGCGGCTGCTGCCGCAGTGATGCCGTTCACGATGCCGTATATCCCCGGAGCGGCATGGTTACTCAGGGGAGTCGCATACCCTGAGCGACTTTAAAGAAAGACTGTATAGCCTATTCAAAGTATACCCCCTGTCTGAGGAACAAAAAGTGAGCATCCTGACAGGCCAGTTAATCGGGGCAGCCCAAAGAGAAGTGAAGTCCTGGTCAGCCAGGGAAAAGGGGACTGTAAAGGAAATACTGGCCTGTCTAAAGGACACTTTTGATACCCGCACCTCAGCAGAGATTAAGCTAAAATTTTATGGGTGCAAACAGCGGGCACAAGACAGTATACGAGACTATGCTTTGAATTTGCAGGAGGCCCTGAGAGCCATTAAGCAGGCAGACCCTGACAGCGTGCGGAATGAGGATAAGTTGTTGACTGAACAGTTCATTGAGGGTCTACAGTCCAGCGCCCACCGAACCCAGCTGCGTGTAATGGCCCTGCAGAACCCTGATTTGGACTTTGCGCAGTTCAAAGACAGGGCCATCCGGGTGCTCCGAGAACTAGCACCAGGTGGCGCTGCAACCCATAGGCGCCCTGCTATCACCTATCACCAGGAGGCGGCGCCCTTGTCTGCAGAGCCTGTGGGAGCTGATGCACAGGCTTTGGACAAAGACCCGGCTGCAGACCTGCACCATCAGGTCCAAGAACTGACCAAAAGCGTTGCCGCGCTAACAAGAACTGTGCAGTCTTTACAGGTGTCTTCCCCAGGAAAGATCCAGCTGGCTTCCAGTCCGGAGGACGTCCCTTGGAGGATCCATTCGTCCAGAGGAAGGTCCAGCGACCACTACAACCAGGATGGACAACCCATCTGCCGCCGCTGCAATCAACCAGGACATATGGCAAGGTACTGTCATTTAAATGGGCCCAACCTGGGGCAGAGGGCCGACCCCCAGGCATAAGATCATCAGGCCCATCGAGCTGGCGTGATAAGTATGTAGGGGGACGACCGGTCTTGCCTGTGGTGCTTGATGGCATTCCTATGAGTGCACTACTGGACACCGGGTCACAGGTAACCACCATCCCCTATGTGCTCTTTAAGCGGTACTGGAATGACTCAGATATCTCCCGCTACCCAGATGACGATTTGAGCATCATCGCCAGCAATGATCAGCCCGTACCGCAGGTGGGATTCAAGGAGGTGACCATCAAAATTGGTAAAGTTGAACTGCCAGCGCAAGGACTGATTATTGTGGACATTGACCGTCGTGAAAGCCACCCTAAGATAACCTTGGGTACTAATGTTATTGAAAATTGTCTTGCAGAGATAATTGTCATATTACAACAGGTTGCGGTGAATGCCAGCTCCAGCCAGCAGCGTGTCCTACAAAAAGAGATCAGAGCCCTGATGAAAAGGCAACAGGTAGAACTGTCTGGTGGTGAGATCGGTAGCGTTAGGATGAGTGACCCGTTCCCTATCGCCATGCCCCCAAAAAGTGAGATGATGATCTGGTGCCGGACTGCAATCGGGTTAAGAGGAAGGGACTACCAAGCCATGGTAGAACTCGTCTACTCAGACAGTAGGCCCACCATTTTGACAGCACGGGGGGTGGTCGATGTACGCCATGGGAGGGTACCCGTCCGCATCCTAAACATTGGGGAAAGAGAAGTATACTTGCCCCGGTATGCCACTCTAGCCAAATTGTTCACTGTTAACCAAAACTCTGTGAAGGCCGTGGAACCCTTGCCTCCATCTCAACCAGAGGAGGGTAACGGCTCCAAGAAACAAATGGAGGACTGGTGTCAGAAACTGCATGTGGGCACCGACTCCACTCCCTCACACCAAAAACAGGGAGTCTACCGGGTGGTGCAGGAGTACGAAAGAGTCTTTAGCAAACACCCGCTAGACTTTGGGCAAGTAAAAGGGGGTAGAACACCACATCCCCACAGGAGACCATCCACCCATAAAGGAAAGATACCGACCTGTACCCCCTGCACACTATCAGAATGCCAAGGGAATGCTGCGAGAAATGAAGGAGGCTGGGGTAATCAGGGACAGCTGTAGCCCCTGGGCAGCTCCACTATTTCTTGTGAAAAAGAAAGATGGCACCATGAGAATGTGTGTAGATTACAGAAAGGTCAACCGTATAACACACAAAGATGCGTACCCGTTACCTAGAATAGAAGAGTCCTTAGCTGCATTAAAAACTGCTAACGTCTTTTCCACTTTGGACTTTACTAGCGGGTACTGGCAGGTTCCTGTAGCAGAGGCAGACAAGGAGAAGACTGCATTCACCACCCCGATGGGTCTCAGGGAATTCAACTGTATGCCGTTTGGGCTCTGCAACGCACCAGGAACCTTCCATCAGTTGATGGAGTGCTGCCTGGGGCACAGGAATTTCGAGACGGTCCTGCTATACCTGGACGATGTCATCGAGTATTCAAAAACATATGAGGACCATCTGAAACACCTGGCAGAGGTGTTTGATGCCCTGGCAGGCTATGGCCTAAAGGTGAAACCCTCCAAGTGTCATCTACTGAAACCAAAGGTACAGTACCTGGGACACGTGGTGAGTGCTGACGGAGTAGCTCCAGACCCTGATAAGATCACAGTGATTAAGGACTGGCCAAGACCCTCCAGCATAAAGGAAGTGCGGCAATTCCTCGGGTTGGTAGGCTACTACTGAAGATTCATCCCCGGTCTCACCAAAATGGCAGCTCCTATGCAGGACCTCCTGATAGGCAGGTCCAGGAAGGCCAAAAACCAGAAGCCGCCCTTTAAATGTGACAAGCTTGCGGATGAGTCCTTCCGCCAGCTGAAGATGGCCCTCACGGGGGATGAAATCCTGGCGTACCCTGATTACGGCCAGCCTTGTACTCTCCACACAGACGCGAGCAACATCGGGCTAGGGACAGTGCTGTCCCAGATCCAACAGGGCAGAGAAAGGGTAATCGCTTATGCTAGCATGAAGCTCTGGCCCACGGAAAGGAATCCTGAAAATTACAGCTCCTTCAAGCTAGAGTTCCTCGCAGTGGTATGGGCAGTGACAGAGCGCTTTAAACATTACCTTGCCTCTTCCAAGTTCACCGTGTACACGAACAACAACCCGTTGACACACTGGGACACTGCAAAACTAGGTGCACTGGAGCAGAGATGGATGGCCCGCCTATCCAACTATGAGTTCACCATCAAATACCGGGCAGGAAGGACAAATGCCAACGCAAACGCCCTGTCCAGGATGCCGAACTTGCTGGACGGAGGGGAAAATCCAGAAGAACTGGAAGAGATTGAACTCCCTGCGTTCCACCATCATGGGATTACCCAGTGTTCCCACCGAGTAAGGGGCAGGCACTCTGCCACGTTCAATCCCTTACACCACTACAGCTGGGCGGAGACGCAAGACAGTGACCCAGCCGTCCACCTGGTAAAAGAGATGCTGACACAGGCTGATGCCCGCCTTGACCCTGACGCTCCAGAAGAAACTAAACAGCTGTGGAAGGAGAAGAGTAAGCTGTTTCTCTACAAGGGGAAGCTGTGCCGGAGAATTGTCAACTCCCGGACGCATGAGCTGACCTGGCAGGTAGTGGTCCCGAGACGAGACGCGGCTATGGTCCTGGAGGCGTACCACGACGGAGCAGGGCACTTTGGATGGAAGAAGTTGGAGTTCCTGTTACGTGAACGGTTCTTCTGGGTAGGCATGAGAGGGGCCATTGAGAGATGGTGCAGAGACGGCGGCCCGTGCAACCTGAGAAGAAAGGACCGTGCCAGCCAGAAGACTCCCCTGCAGTCCATCATCACCAAGCAGCCACTAGAACTGGTAGCCCTGGACCATGTGAAGCTGGACTTCAAGGACTTAACCGCTCAGACAGCAGCTAGAGCCTTCCAGCAGCACTTCTGCTGTCCACACGGGTATCCGGAGCAAGTGTTGACTGACCAAGGTCCAGCCTTCGAAGCGGAGGTCTTCCAGGAGTTCTGCAACCTCTATGGCTGCAAGAAGATAAGGACAACGCCCTATCACCCCCAAACCAACGGATTGTGCGAGAAGATGAACCAGGTGGTGATAGACTTGCTCAAAACGTTGCCCCTGGAAGAACGCAGTCTGTGGCCTGAAAAACTGCCTGATCTGGTGGACTTGTATAACGACATCCCAGTAAATTCCACCAACTGCACCCCGGCTTAACTAATGAGAGCAAGACCTGGTAAGCTGCCTATTGACCAGGAAATGGGAGTCCTCACACCCGAGGACACCTCGCCAGAAGCAAACTGGGATACAGAATGGCAGTAGCAGTACCGGAAAGTGCAGGAGAGTGTTGAGAGAAGTCTGTCTCAAGCAAGAGAAAGGCAAGAGAGGACTTACAACCAGCATGCTCCCGCTGCTCCCCTGGCACCTGGAGAGCAGGTCTTGAAGAGGAAGAGGCGGCTCCATAAGTTGGATGACCAGTGGGAGAAAGACCCGTACACAGTACTGCCCTCAAGTCATGACAATCCGAAAGTATGCATTATCAGTAAGGATGGAGGAGAGACCACAGCCACTGTCTCCAGAGACCACCTGAAGAAGTGTCCCGAGCAGCTGCAAAGCACTGATGAAGACCAAGATAGCCCTCAACCCGCAGAGGAAAGGGAAGAAATGGTCAGTACAGTACTCGGAGAATTTCCCCGATCCTGGACACAAATTAACAACGCTATTGTGGTACCCGTCCTTACCTTTCTCCAGCCAGCCCCTCAAGGGCCTACAGAAGAGCAAGTAGTGTTGGAAGAGCAGCCGGCCCCTGAGGCAGAAGATTCCATACCAGCAGCCCAGGAGAATCAACCCTCTGCTAGTAGTGAGCCTGCCGTGCCCGTAGTAAGCCAAAGAGTACGCAGAAAGCTGCCCAGCCTACCCAAAACATCTCCAGATACCTGTAGTGCAGACACTAGTGAGCCCACTACACAAGGGGTAGAAACAGGGGACCCAGAAAGAACACCACCAGATAGTGTGTTACGTAGGTCCACCAGGAGCACTAGAGGTCAAATGCACGCTCGCTGGAGAATTTAAAATGTGATATAAATACCTGTATATTGCAAATGTTAAAATGTTTGTTGCCAGCGTACTAATTGTGTTTTTCTAGTTACCCGACAGGGTTCATGGACTGACAGGTTATGGACAATGAATAACCGGAACTGTACCTTGTATATAGTTGCACCTGTAAAGTGCCCCTTTTTGTCCCAGACCACAGAACAAAAACCTGTGGAGGTGGCTGAAGACGTGGTCCAACGCCGGATCATCGATGCCCCGTAGCCACCCCAGGGACTACGTGGAGGGTTTGGGACGGGTCCCTCATGATACATTTTGGGTGACATGGACACCTGGTTACGGAAGCGCCGTGACCTATAAAAACTGAACACCTTGTACATATGTTGTTGTGTTATTGTTATACCCTGTTATGCATGTTTTCATAAAATGTGTTTAGTCCCGGAGTACTAAAATTTACTAGGGGGGAATGTGGCACCCAAGGGGTCTGGTTGCCACAGTGGTAGAAATACCATGTCTGAGAGCGAGCATGGGTTTTCCTGGTCAGGAGCACATTTGCAAGCAACGCCTCCTGCCCCAGTCCAGGGAGGGGAGGAAACTGCCCTTTATAAACTGGATCTGGGGCAGGGTTAAAAGAGAAGAGTCTAGTCTAGTTCCAGAGAAGGGACAGAGCAGCAGCAAGGAGCTCTGTAGGAGCCAGGAGCTGAAGACCAAGGACTGGAGCAGAGAGCTCGTCCTGGCAGAAAGACGCAGAGAACCGGACACCGGAGTCCGAGGCTGTGGGAATTATACATCCAGCAGCAGAAACCACCTGGCAAGGGATTTCAGGTCCTCTGGCCATAGAAAGCCCGGAGGCTCAGTCACAAGCAAGAGACCGGCACCGCCATTGAGGAGCGGAGGGCACCAAAGGCCCCAAGTCACCAGCCATACGGGTGAGCACCACACGGTACACTCAGGGACGTGGGTTACTACACGACTACAGCAGGCTAGCCAGGAAAAGTGCAGTCAGACGGGAAGGCCTACACCTCCACCTGGCCAGGGGGACTCTTGTTCGCTCACAGACTGACCAGGTCTCTCATGTTAGCCAGTACTACCGGCAGGGCCTTCTTCACTACCAACAGTAAAGACCCTGTACTGCACTGCACGGACTCTGAGTCATTTCTGCTGCTCCCGCGCACTATCAACCCCACCATCTGCATTCACTGCCCTGAGGCTATACTCCTCCCGTGGGGAGATATACTACCCTCTGCTGCGCACACAACATCAGCCTCAGCGGTCCGCCCCGCAGCGGCGGTTCTCAGTGACCGCAATCCACGGGTGGCGTAGTCGGACATTTAAACCTTACAAAACCCAAATAAACAGATCCGCCACTGGTTTGACCACCCCGAGCCATGGGATCAGGTCGCCGCCACGGAGAATGATACTCCCAGTATTGCACAGAGACCCGGCTCCGGGTATTCCCCCACACACGGCCTAGGGGGCGCGTCATATTCAGCAAACACCCACTTAATTTTGGGAGGATTAAAGGGGTACAACACCATATACCCACAGGTGACCATCCACCCATCAAAGAACGTTACAGGACCATACCACCAGCACACTACCAGAAAGCGAAGGAAATTTTACATGACATGAAGAAAGTAGGGGTAATAAGAGATAGCTGTAGCCCCTGGGCAGCTCCCCTGGTCCTGGTCAGGAAAAAGGATGGAAGCATGAGGATGTGTGCATAACACATAAAGATGCATACCCTTTGCCCCGTATAGAGGAATCCATGGCTGCATTAAAGTCCGCAAATTACTTCTCTACCCTAGACCTCACTAGTGGGTACTGGCAAGTAGCAGTTGATGAGGAGGACCGGGAGAAGACGGCCTTCACTACCCCGATGGGACTCTGTGAGTTCAACAGTATGCCGTTCGGACTCTGCAACGCACCTGGAACGTTCCAGAGATTGATGGAGTGCTGTTTGGGACACCGTAACTTCGAGACCATGCTGCTATACCTGGATGACGTGATCGTGTACTCCAAGACGTATGAGGACCATTTGAAGCACCTGGCGGAGGTATTTGAAGCATTGTCCCGGTATGGGATGAAATTAAAGCCTTCCAAGTGCCACCTGCTCAAACGGAAGGTTCAGTACCTGTGGCACATCGTCAGTCCAGAAGGAGTAGCACCAGACCTGGAGAAGGTCACTGCCATCCAGAAATGGCTGGAACCAAAGAATCTCAAGGAGGTACGTCAGTTCCTGGGACTGGACGGGTATTATGATTTGTAAAGGACTACACCAAGAAGGCAGCGCATTTGCAAGATCTCCTGGTAGGACAGTCCCACAGAGGCAAAAAAAACCCTTCCAGTGGGGTAAAGAGCAGGCTGAGTCCTTTGCAGTGATGAAAGAGATCCTGACTGGCGAAGAAATCCTGGCCTACCCTGACTACAGCCAACCATTCCTGCTGTACACTGATGCCAGCAACGAGGGACTAGGAGCTGTGTTACGCCAGAAGCAGTATGGCAAAGAGAAGGTGATTGCCTATGCCAGCAGGAAGCTTCGTCCTACCGAGAGGAATCCTGAAAACTATAGCTCTTTCAAGTTGGAGCTCCTGGCCTTGGTCTGGGCCATCAATGAACTGGCCTGGCCACAACTAAGTTCACGGCCTAAACTGACAACAACCCCTTGACACATCTAGAGACAGCCAAGTTGGGAGCCATGGAACAGCGTTGGATGGCCCGACTGTCAAACTATCAGTTCACCATCAAGTACCGGGCAGGCCACAAGAACGCCAACGCCGATGCCCTATCCAGAATTACCTCATCAGTCGGACACTGAAGAAGAAGTGGATGACCTGAAGGAGATTGAGCTGCCTGCCTTCGATAGAAATGGGATGATCCATGAGCAGCGTACCTCCAGGAGGTATCGTGGTAAGAAACTAAACCCTTTACCTCATCACAGTTGGAAGGAGACCCAGGACAGCGACCCTGTCGTCAGCGTATCAAAGAACTGATAACCCAGGAAGGTTCTTCCCTGGTGAAGGATGTTTCTCCACAAGCCAAGCAACAGTGGAATGAGAGAAGCTGGCTGTTCATCTCTAGAGAGAAGCTGTGCCGAAGGTATGTTAACCCTAGGACCCATGAGATGGTATGGCAGATGGTAGTGGCCAGGACAGACATCCAGATGGTGTTGGAGGCCTACCATGATCAAGCAGGGAACTTTGGCTGGAAGAACCTGGAAACTCTCCTGAAGAGTCGATTTTATTGGGTTGGAATGCGGAGCTCCATAGAGAGGTGGTGCCGGGATTGTGGACCCTGTAGCCTCAGAAGAAAAGACTACAGCAGCCAGAAAGCACCCTTGCAGTCCATCAAGACAACCCAGCCCCTGGAGATCGTCGCCCTGGATCACGTCAAGCTGTCACCCAGCAGGTCGGGCTACTCTTATGCACTGACCATGGTGGATCACTACTCCCGGTTCCTGGTGGTAGCCCCCGTCAAGGATGTGACGGCAGAAACTGCGTCAAGGACGTTTCAAGCATACTTCTGCAGGCCCCATGGATACCCGGATAAGGTGCTGACGGATCAAGGCCCTGCCTTTGAAGCCGAGCTGTTCAAAGAGTTTTGCCATCTGTACGGGTGTAAGAAGATTCGGACTACGCCGTACCACCCTCAAACTAACGGTCTATGTGAAAAGATGAACAATATCGTCATAGACCAGCTGAAGACCTTACCTCTAGAAGAAAGGAATCAGTGGCCAGACAAACCACCTGACCTGGTAGATCTGTACAATCACATACCTGTGAGTTCCACCAATTGTACTCCAGCGTACCTCATAAGAGCAAGACCCGGAAAGTTGCCCATGGACGTGGAGCTTGGAGTGGTAGAGCTGGAAGCAGACATGTCCACTGAAGACTGGGATATGACCCGACAGGAGCAGTACAAGAGAGTACAGGCCTGTGTCGAAGACTGTCTAAATAGGATGAGAGAAAAGCAGGAAGCACAGTACAACAAGAGTGCACCTGCAGAACCCTTAACACCTGGAGAAGTTGTGCTGAAGAGAAAAAGAGAAGAAACCACAAGCTTGACGACCAGTGGGAAAGAGAGCCTTACACTGTGTTGGATTCCAGGTTCGATAATAGAAAAACCTGTCTAATCAGTAAAGATGGAGGTAAGACAGTTGCAGCAGTCTCAAGAGACCACTTGAAGTTGTGCCCAGGTCTAATGAAGCCACAGGAAGAAGTACCTCTTATAGTGACTGAAGAGCCCAAAGAAGATGTACTCCATACTGTCTTAGGAGATTTCCCGGCAGATTGGCCTCAACTGGATGGAGCTGTAATAATACCTGTGATGCACTTCTACCAGCAGCCAGAAGACTCTCCACTGCAAGTAAGACCTGTAAGTGCCCCAGAAGACCCTGTTCAGGAAGAATCCCCGGAAGAAGGATCACCGGTAGAAGCAGAGCCAGTAGGCCCAGTAACCAGTGTACTTGCCAGTCCCATCGAGAGGTAAAGACAGTTCTACAATTTGCCCACACGTAGATCTGACAGGGTAGCAGACAGTGCAAACACAATCAACAACAACACCCCAGTACTACGTAGGTCAACACGCAGCACAAAAGGCCAGGTCCCTGCCAGGTATAGAGAATAAGAATGAAGTGCCTACCATGTAAATAGTTGCCCAGTTGGGTATTGCCTACTGTATTGTTTATTATGTAAACTGAAATTAAATATATGTGTTTATTTAGTAACCCGTCAGGGTATAAAGACTTGTAGGCTGAGGACTGTGAGCAGCCCAAAAACTGTTCCTGTACATAGTTGCTGTTAGAACCTTGCTCTTAGGTTTTTTCCTTTGCTGGTCACATGACCTCGTTGGCCTATTTAATCCTGCTCCGCCCTTCTGGCTTTGCTGGACTTCATTGTATAACTACTTTCTAGCTAGCCTGTGCTCTGTATCTAACTCTGTTAGTTTGCTTGGTCTACGGACCTCAGTGTTCTATATATTTTGTTTGTTCGTCTGTCTGCTACTATTTCTGTTAGGAGGTGTCCCATTTTCCTCCCAGTCCTTAGTACTTGTAGGGATTCCTTCCCCACATCTATAGGTCTCCGTACAGACTAGCTTAGGACTTTAGCAGGTCTGATCGCAGGATCAGGTTCCCTGTTACATCGTAGGGATTCAGCTGAGTTCTATCGTAGGGACAGATCTCCTCTCTTTCCTTAGCTCTGGTAGCAGAACATAACAGTAAGTCCAGCCTGCAAATTCTCTAAGGAAAATTTTTTCTGTTCCATCATGGTGTCGGTTCAGGATTTGGCTCATCGCCTGCAGGGACTCTCTCTGGAGGTCGCCGAGCTCCGTCAGCACGTGAGTAACTGTCCTGGAGCACATTTCTTGGAGCCTAAGGTATGTTTGCCGGATTTATTTTTTGGTGAACACCGAGAATTTTTTTCATTTAAAAATGCCTGCTTATTGTATTTTCGTTTGAGACCCAAGTCCTCTGGGGATGAATCCCAGCGCATAGGGTTCATAATGTCACTTTTGCGCAAAGAGCCTCAGGAGTGGGCCTTTTCTTTGCAACCTAGTGATACATGCTTCAGATGAGTGGATAGTTTTTTTTCTGCTTTGGGACTATTATATGATGATCCTGACCGTGTCGCATCAGCTGAGACTGAGTTAAGACGTTTGAGACAGGGATCAGGTAATGTGGAAAAATATTGTACTCATTTCCGTCGTTGGTCTACTCAAACAGGGTGGAACGATTCTGCTCTGAAAAGTCTATTTCTTGCTGGGCTCAATGAAAGGGTTAAAGACCTGCTAATTGCTTATCCTACACCTGAAGATTTGCAACAGGCTATGCAATTAGCTATACGGGTGGATAGGAGACTGCGTGCAAGGGTTAATGAGAGCAAATCCTCTGCTATGTCAGTTTCTGGTTATGAGAATGTGTGTACTAACAGTGGTGAATCGATGGAGATTGGATCGGTGGCACCTCGCTCTCAAGAAAAAGACCGTCGATTTTCTGAAGGCTTGTGTTTCTATTGCGGAAAATCTGGTCGTTTGATTAAAGGCTGTGAGCTTCGTATGAAGAAAGAAAAAAAAATGGTCAGTCATGCCCGTATTGCCTGTTTAAATTCCAAGGGTGTATTTTTAGCTGCTTCCACGATTGCTCAGGAAAAATTAATGGAATTTCGGGTGTTTGTTGATTGTGGGTCTACTCTGAATGTAATTGATGGGGGATTCTTGGAAAGACTCAATTTAAAACCCGAACCCTTATCATCCCCCATTGCTGTGGTTTCTGTGGATGGTTCCCCTTTGAAGAATATTACTCTCAAGGTCTGTGAATTTCCTCTCACTATTAATGGTGTTCACCATGAGAAATTGGATTTGGTAGTTTTGAATAACTTGCCTTCTCCAGTAATATTGGGATTGCCCTGGTTAAAATTTCACAATCCTGTACTGGATTGGTCTACCAATGAAATTAAATCCTGGAGCCATAAATGTTATGACAAGTGTTGTAACGGGCGTATTGCAGCTTTGGATAGGGGAGAATTGCCTGTTCCTATTCAGGATTTTTGGAGAGTTTTTTCTGAGAAGGAATCGCAGGTTTTGCCTCCCCATAGAGACTATGATTGTTCTATTGAATTTGTCCCTGGAGCGACTCTTCCTAAAAGTCGTTTATTTAACCTTACTATTCCTGAGAGGAAGGCTTTGGATGAATACATACAGACAAGTTTGGCCGCCGGTCACATTAGGCCCTCAAAGTCTCCTGTGGCGGTTGGATTTTTTTTGTAAAAAAAAAGGACGGCGGTTTACGTCCTTGTCTGGATTTTCGTGAGATTAACAAAATTACTGTACGCAATCCTTACCCACTGCCATTGATTCCTGATCTGTTTAACCAGTTAATGGGGGCCAAGTGGTTCTCTAAAATTGACCTTAAGGGGGCATACAATCTGTTGCGCATGAAGGAGGGTGACGAATGGAAGACTGCTTTTAACACTCCTGTGGGTCATTTTGAGAATCTGGTTATGCCTTTTGGTCTTACTAATGCTCCTGCATTTTTTCAGAATCTTATTAATGACATCCTTAGACCTTTGATCGGCAAAAATGTGGTTGTGTATTTGGATGACATTTTGATTTATTCGCCGGATCTGGAGTCTCATTGGCGGAGCGTACGTGAGGTATTACAATTGTTAATGGACAATTCGCTTTTTGCTAAACTGGAGAAATGTGAGTTCGCTGTACAGAGAATTAGTTTTTTGGGTTACATTATCTCCAGCGAAGGTTTTGAGATGGACCCGGTTAAAGTTCAAGCTGTACAGGAATGGCCTAGGCCTATTGGTTTGAAATCGATACAGAGGTTTTTAGGTTTCGCCAATTATTACAGAAAATTCATAAAAAATTTTTCTATTATTGTCAAACCTCTGACCGATCTCACCAGGAAAGGTGCTGATGCGGTTCAGTGGTCTTCTGAGGCCATTGAAGCTTTCGTGTATCTCAAGGAGAGGTTCACCTCTGCTCCCATCCTTATGCAGCCTGATGTGACTAAGCCGTTTTTGGTTGAGGTTGATGCTTCTTCGGTGGGGGTTGGCGCAGTATTGTCTCAGGATAACGGGGATGGATTACATCCCTGTGCCTTTTTTTCAAAAAAATTTTCGGAGACTGAACTGAATTACGATATTGGTAATCGGGAATTATTGGCTATTAAACTCGCATTTGAACACTGGCGCCACTTCTTGGAAGGTGCGGAATTTCCCGTTCAGGTTCTTACGGATCATAAAAATCTGATATATCTTGATGCTGCCAAGCGCCTGAATGCCCGTCAGGCTAGGTGGGCACTGTTTTTCTCGCGGTTTAATTTCTCCGTTACTTACATCCCTGGTACTAAGAATGTTAAGGCGGATGCCTTGTCTCGCAGTTTTTCTCCCATAGTCGGTGTTGAGAAAGAGGAGAACATTTTACAAGAAGGTGTTGTGATAGCTGCTTTGGACTCCGTTTTGGAAGATGAGATTCTTAAAGCACAGGAGAATGCCCCATCTAACACTCCTCATGGGAGGTTGTTTGTGCCTGGGACCTTTAGGAGAGATTTGTTTGTTGAGTGTCACGAATCTCGGTTGGCAGGTCATCCAGGAATCTCTGAGACCAAGAGACTGGTGGGTCGCAGTTTTTGGTGGCCTGGATGGCAGAAGGAAGTCATTAAGTGGGTGCGTCAATGTACTATATGTGCTAGATCTAAGTCCTCACATACTCCTGCTGCGGGGTTGCTTTGTCCTTTGGAGGTTCCCAGTGCTCCTTGGACACATTTGGCTATGGACTTTATAACTGACCTTCCCCCCTCTGAGGGTTTTACTGTCATCTGGGTGGTCGTGGACCGTTTTAGCAAGATGTGTCACTTGGTTCCCTTCGTCAAACTGCCCTGCGCTAAAACTCTCGCTAAGGCCTTTGTCAAGGAAATTGTCAGACTTCATGGCGTTCCTACTGACATTGTTTCTGATAGGGGTCCTCAGTTCGTGGCTCGTTTTTGGCGTGCCTTTTGTGACAGGTTGGGAGTTCATTTGTCGTTCTCGTCCGGATATCATCCTGAATCTAATGGCCAGACAGAAAGGAAAAACCAGGATGTTGAGCAGTTCTTGCGTTGTTTTGTGGCAGACAATCAAGAGGGGTGGTCTGAGTTTCTGCCACTTGCTGAATTTGCTCTGAACAATCATACATCTTCTTCTGCTGGTTGTTCGCCTTTTTTTTGTTGTTCTGGGAGACATCCGTCGTTTGGGTCGTTCTCCAAGTTGGGATCTGCCGTGCCTGAGGAGGAGAATTTTTCCGGTGATTTGGAGAGAGTTTGGACGGATGTGCGTGGTAATCTTCAGGAGGCCAACAGAAAATCTAAAGACTACTTTGATAGGAAATGACAGGAGGTTTTGTTCGCTGTTGGTGACATGGTTTGGTTGTCCTCTAGGAATCTGCGGTTGAGGATTCCTTCTAAGAAATTGGGTCCCAAGTTTGTAGGGCCCTTTAAGGTGCTTCAGGTTGTCAACCAATCTGCTGTTAGGTTGGAGGTTCCTACCTCCTGGAGAATTAATCCGGTATTTCATGTCTCTCTGTTAAAAAAAGCTGTTGTGTCGGATGGTGACGCCTCTGCCTCTGTTCCTCCGGTGGTGGAGGACGGGGAATATGAAATTTCTCGCATCCTTAACTCTAGACGGTATAGAGGTAGTTTGCAGTATCTGGTGGCCTGGAAAGGTTTCGGACCCGAGGATAACTCTTGGGTGAGGTCAGATGATGTTTCCGCGTCCAGACTTATCAGAGCGTTTCACAGGAGATTTCCTGATAAGCCTGGTCCTAGGGGATCCGGAGGATCCTCTTAGAAGGGGGGGTACTGTTAGAACCTTGCTCTTAGGTTTTTTCCTTTGCTGGTCACATGACCTCGTTGGCCTATTTAATCCTGCTCCGCCCTTCTGGCTTTGCTGGACTTCATTGTATAACTACTTTCTAGCTAGCCTGTGCTCTGTATCTAACTCTGTTAGTTTGCTTGGTCTACGGACCTCAGTGTTCTATATATTTTGTTTGTTCGTCTGTCTGCTACTATTTCTGTTAGGAGGTGTCCCATTTTCCTCCCAGTCCTTAGTACTTGTAGGGATTCCTTCCCCACATCTATAGGTCTCCGTACAGACTAGCTTAGGACTTTAGCAGGTCTGATCGCAGGATCAGGTTCCCTGTTACATCGTAGGGATTCAGCTGAGTTCTATCGTAGGGACAGATCTCCTCTCTTTCCTTAGCTCTGGTAGCAGAACATAACAGTTGCACTCCCTGGAGTGCCCCTTAAGTGACCACGGAACAAAAACCCGTTTGGCGTGGCGGAAGACGTGGTCCAGCACCTGGATCACCTATGCCCTGTAGCCACGCCCAGGGCCTATGTTGAGGGTTTTCAGGCGGGTCCCTCATGTTCCTTCATCGGTGAAATGGACACCAGGTTACGGGACTTACTGTAACTGAATTAATGTTATTATAATTGTTATTATTGTTATTTGTTAACCTGCTACAAAATGCTTCATTCCAGGAGTACTGAATTGTACTAGGGGGGAATGTGGCGCCCTGCAGCGCACAGGTGCCACAGAACCCAGTAGGGTATATGGATGGACTTCTCCACAAGAGGCCCTCATTACATTCACACACCTCCACCCTACCACCTCAGACCAGCAGAGGGAGCCCGATAGGGATATATATATAGGGAGGGTGGAGATAGGCAGCTCAGTTTTTAGTTGAGTGTTGAGTCAGAAGTGAAAAGTCAGTGGTTAGCTCAGAGAGTGTGCTGGCACTTAGACCAGCGAAGACGCAGCTTGTCTGCTGCTGCCGTAGTGAGGGCCCTGAGTGTGGCCGACGGCAAGGAGGAAGGGAGAGAGGAGTTGAGGGGGCAGAGGAGCGTACCAGGCTCACCCCGAAATATACACCGGACACCGGGTCCGCGCCTACAGGGACCCTTTACACCCAGTAGGGACCACCGGATACCTGGAGGACTACAAGTCCCAGGTCGAGCAACGCTGACTACTGTACCAGGGCTAGGAGTCACGAAGGCCCCAGCGTCCAGGGAGAGTGATCTCCAAGAGAAGGCCCTACCACCAGGTCAGCAGGTGCAAGAGAGAGAGACAGTAATTAAGCCAGGCCTAGCTCCAGGCAGGTCAGAAGCTTAGCAAGTGGAAGCAATGGATCAGGAGGCCCTATACCCGCTCACTGGGGAGAGTCCAGAAGTGCACCCTGCCTACCGAGTACCCTAGACCATATCTGCATCTACACCAGTAAAGGTACCGAAGCGAACCCCCGTGTGAGTGTCCGTCATTTCTTCCTGATCCGCCCTGGCCGACTCTCCCCTGTACCACCATCCATTACCCGACGCTGCCCTGAGGCCTGCTCCACCTGTGGGGAGCCGTTCCATCACAAGCTGCCCTACCATCTGCCTCAGAGGACTGCTCTGCAGCGGCGGCTCCCTTTAGCCGCATTCCACAGGTGGCGTCACAAACACTTTACAAATCCCCTATAAATAATTCCCCTTTTGGGTGACCGCCCTGGGCCACGGACCGGGCCAGCCACCGTGACACCCACACCAGCAGCCAAAGGCCCGGCTGCTGAGTACCCCACGGCCCTGGGGGCGCTTAAGCTCCACATATAGTCCTGCATATAATATGATGCTCTCACATATAGTCCTGCACATAATATGATGGCCCCACATATAGGCCTGCACATAATATGATGGCTCCACATATAGTCCTGCACATACTATGATTGCCTCACATATAGTCCTGCAAGTAATATGACGGCCCCACATATAATCCTGCACATAGTATGATGGCCTCACATATAGTCCTGCACATAGTATGATGGTCATACATATAGTCCTGCACATAATATGACGGCCCCACATATAGTCCTGCACACAATATGACGGCCCCACATATACTTCTGTACATCGTATGATGGCCCCTCCAGGCACCTGGAAAATTAAAGAGGTTGGAAGCCGTAAAAACAGGCTGGCAGCCCCCAAGCAGTGCCACACCGCGGAAGGCAGATCAGCACTCCGGGCCTGGTCCACAGTGTAGTGTAAATGCAGTGGTCAGTCTCTTTATCACTGCATTGATTGTTACACTGCTGATTACAAGGCTATTATATGAAACATGAGAGGAGATTTCTCACTTTAGAAGACAGAGGAAAAGGAGAAGAAATGTTCCTCATCTCTGTAGCTGAGATATGGTTGTGTTAGACTTGGAGTTGTGTATAGCAGATACACATGTAAAATCACACACATCATATTCTCATGTATCAGGAAGGTGTTATCACACCCCGGCTGGTCTAGAACTTATTCCTAGACCAACGATTATCAGTAATTAATATAAATATTAATTACCTGTTATGTAATTTTTCTGATTCTCTTCTTTGAGTCCACAAGGAGAAATTTATCGTTCCACCATCTCACGGGACGTCAGTCACCTGAAAATAGACAAAAGTATGATAATATGTTCCTGGTACATGCTATACACACCAAAAAGTATAACACACTGGGGTCAAAATGACTTATCTCAGGGATAATGGCTGTGGTCTGTCCATTCACAGTGTAATGTAAATGCTGAGGTCAATCTCTTTTAATCACTGCATTGATTGTTACACCGCTGATATCAAGTCTATTCTATGAAACATGAGAGGGGATTCCTTACTTTAGAAGACAGGATAAGGAGAAAAAATGTTTGCTATCTCTATATCTGAGATATAGTTGTGTTATTCTTGGAGTTGTGTATAGAAGATACACATGTAAAATCACTAACATGAATGATATTAAATTGTGTTCAACTTATGTGGTTTACTTTATGAAAACTTTTCATATCTTTTAACACAACTTTCTAATTATCTTAAGATAGAAGCCCGTTGTAATGGTTTTTCTTAGCTTTCTATATTTTGGAGATAATCTTTGATGTTGTAATAAAACTCTTCAAGAATTCATACATTTATACTGATGTCTCTTATAATGGGTTGTCCATTTGAGGAATGTGATAAGGCATGCCTAACCTGGGTGTTGGAAATCTATTCCCCATCCGTTAGATTGAAATGAAATATATATCCAAAAACAGAATAAATTTTCTCTGTTTTAAAATGTCAGTCACATAGGTCATCACCATATTTCTCCAGGTATCAAATTCTCCCAATATCATTAACTCTCGTGAAAGGGAATTTTACCAAATAGGTGTAAAGGGTAAGATACCCTCAGGTCCTCGTAATCTTTCTTGTACAGTTTGCATCAGCGGACATGCTGGTTACAATTTCCGCTCATTCATGTTTGGAATACCAGATTCCAAAATGAATAACAAATAAGTGTATTTCTCTCAGCACATCCTGTCCCCAAAATTCATTAAAGCTATAAATATCCAACTTTATAACATTTTGAAGTTGACATGGCAAGTACCACTTTACAGTGGAATACCCCAACCATCTTAAATCTCCGCAAAAATGATGTACTCCAGTTTAAGCTGAATATGTTTCGCATCATAATATGCCAAATTAAACTTGGTCCCATTCTGCAAAAAACACGACCTCATACTGCTAAGTTGATGGTAAAATAATTCCTTGATATGAGGCAACACTTTTTTTGTAAATCGTGTTCTTGTTGTGCAAAATATTACACATTACTATCAATATGAAGGCTAATATGTGAACAGTTAGACAAAATCCCCCCTTCCCATTTTCTGCTACTAAAATCCCAGTCTAGTAGGGATTACATGCCCCCTAGAGAGCTGAACAGCCTGCGCTCTGAAGTGTGTCAGCTAAGTAAAACCCTGGCCAATGTCCTGAGCACCCTGCAGCTCCAGGAGGAGCCCGAGCTGGAAGGAAGGATCCTACTCACCGACAGCCCTGAGGATGTCCCCTGGATGAGGAGAAGGAGGACAACACCACCCCATAGAAGGACAACGCCATCCCGGAGGAGGACAACGCCACCCCGTGGGAGGACCAACGACCAACGTCGCCCTCCAGGAGACTTCATCTGCTACTGTTGCCACAAGGCAGGCCACACAGCGCGGAACTGTCCTTTAAATGAGCAAACCCTGGGGCCGAGGGCCGACACTCAGGAGTAAATCAACCAGGCCCATCAAGTTGGTACCACCGGTTTGTAGGAGGAAGGCCTTTCCTGTCCATCGTGCTGGACGGCATTGCTACACCTGCGTTACTGGACACCGGCTCACAGGTAACCATCATACCTGATGTCCTCTACAAAAGGTACTGGTCCGTAGATGAACTCCACCCGCCAGCCCCGGACCTCTCTGTGTATGCCTCTAACGGCCTTCCTCTTAACCTAGTAGGGGTTAAGGACGTGACAGTGAAGGTGGGGAGAGTGGAGCTAAAGGACCAAGGACTAATTGTCATAGAATCTAACCCTGGTGATACAGACTTGTATATGATACTTGGTACAAATATTGCTAATACAAAATGTGTGGACACATGTAACTGTAGAGACAATGGGTGAGTGTTGGATCGCAAAAAAGAAAAAGAAAAAGAAAAGAAGCCCCCATGACATCTTTAGAATCTCCCATAGAGATGTATTACAAAATGCATTGTGTGCAAATAAAATCCACATGAGGAGGAGTCAAGAGGGAGAGAAGACACAAGGGGATAGGATAAAGAAAGAAAACATAAGAACAGTGGAATCAAAGGGAGAGCATACAGTCACAATCAGGTAAAGGTAATAGGATACCCCTTAGATATAGTTCCGAAATACTGGAGTGAAAAATAGATTTTTCCATCTTTTCCGATTATGGATGAGACATTCAAAGCTAGATGGGAGGACCTGGCGAACACTTGCTCAGTTGGATTTCTGACCCTCCTTAGGGACTTGAATGAGACTTCCCTCAGAGTAATGGAGTCAGAAATCAAGCTGATCCAGACTCAATTACAGAAGGAATTGGATCCAGTTAAACTCAAACTACTTAATGACGAGGTGGACCTTGAGTGCCAGAGATGGGTCAAGGAGATTCACACTAATAAACTACAAAAACTACGTCGTGATATTAACGATAAGCAAACCGGATCAGTATATAGATGGGGTAGTATGAACGCCAGATCTCGGTCGAGATCCCGTAAGAACCACCCCTCGCGCTCCAGGTCCACCTCGTTTGCCTCGTCCCTATCCACTGATGATCTACCCTCTGTGGGGAACTTGGACGCTGGTCATGGTTCGGAGGCTCCATCTACGTCGCAGATCCAGACTAGACCCACTCATAAGAAAAAACGCACTATCCCTTTTCAGGTGGGTGACCCTCCGGGGGGGCTCCGTATTATCAACTTATCCTCACATACTCTCACTCGGGCGCAGATGGAGGTCCTTAGTTTTGGGCTTTCTTTTTCACCAACCAATGGGTCTGATTACTTTACAGCCCTGAAGGACCTCCATCTGTTTGCCCGTAAACTTATCCTGAAAAAATTGCATTTCAGAGCATCTGGTGAGGGGACCTCTGTGACTGTGGCGGAGAGGGAGGCCTCGGCTAACCTAGAGGACCTCCTTCAGGAGCAGGAGCAACCATCGACAGGTGGGTCATTACAAACAAGACGCCCCAGATCTACAAGATTCCCTCCCTTGTCCCTGAGCCCAGCGATATAACTTTTTGTGCGTTTAGTGTCGAATGACTTGAGACGCCTCCCTACACGGAGACGTCATGACAATCTCTCGTACTCACAGCGCACGGCTCTTCGGGAACTACAATCTCTTCCCGATATTGTTATTAAGCCAGCGGACAAGGGAGGTAATGTTGTTCTTCGGCCCTGCTCCTTATATGAGAGGGAGGCCCTAAACCAACTTAGAGATACTCAAACGTACACTAGGTTGACATACAATCCCACGGCCTCCTTCTTCGACACACTCCAGGGTATTTTAGGTTGAGCCTGTGACCGGGGTTTGATTGATAGAAGGACCGTTGAGGCACTTACCGTCCGCTTTCCGAAAACGGCCACCTTCTATCTTCTTCCGAAAATCCATAAGGACGCCGTCAACCCCCCGGGACGTCCGATCGTGTCGGGGCTGGAGGGTCTATGTGGCCCTATATGTAAATACATTGATAACCATCTTCGACCGCTAGTCGAGACCCTCCCGTCTTATATCAAAGACACGACGGACGTCCTTACTCGGGTTGACGGCGTCCTTCTTACTCATGATACCCTCCTTGTCACGGCCGACGTCGAAAGCCTGTACACATGCATTAGTCACAATCTGGGTCTGGAGGCGGTCCGCCTCTTCCTGAGCGGTTCCGATCTGGACGGCCCTTCGAGAGATTTTATCCTCGAGCTCATTGAATTCGTCCTCTGCCATAATTATTTTTTATTTAAGGATTGGGTATATCTTCAGATAAGCGGCAAGGCAATGGGGGCGGCCTGTGCCCCCTCATACGCCAACCTCTTCCTGGGTGCATGGGAGAGGGAGATTTTTGGCGATGAGGGGATACGGGGCGTGGACCATGTCGTGTCGTGGATGAGATATATAGACGATATCCTATTTTTTTGGCAGGGGACAGTCGGGGAGCTCGAAGACTTCATGGCCATATTGAATTCAAACAATCGTGCAGTGAAGCTTTCCTATAAGTACAGTTCTAGACAGATCGATTTTTTGGACATCACTTTAGAAGTGGATGCTGAATGTCGTGTCCAACCTGATCTGTTTAGGAAACCCACTGCCGTGAATTCTCTCATCCACGCCACATCAGCACATGACTCTTCCACTATCAGGGCCGTCCCGATCGGGCAGTTTCTCAGGGTGAGGCGGATCTGCTCGACCAATTCTAAATTTGAGAAACGGGCTTCGGACTTAGCCGAATGTTTCAAATACAGGGGTTACAGCAATCGATGTGTCGGCCGTGGCTTTAGGAGGGCGCGGAATATACCCCGGGATCACCTCATCTATCCCCCTCCCTTTGATGGATGCAAAGGTCCGGAGAGGATCCGCTTCATTTCCACATTTAACTCTGAGTGGTGTGGGGTGAGGCGTATCCTCTCCCGACATTGGGATATCTTGGGTATGGAGCCCTCCCTGAGGGAATATATTGGGGAGTCTCCATGCATGACACCTCGACGATCCAACAACCTAGCAGATCTTCTGGTTTCCAGTCACTACCTTCCCTCTGGGAGAAACCTGTTTGGCTCCCGTGGTCCCACCTTGGGGACCTTTCCCTGCGGCCATTGTGCCGCCTGCACTAATGTCCCACGTACTACCATGTTCGCGAACTCTGATGGCTCCCGTAATTTCAACATCCGCCACTATATTTCCTGCAGCACTACACATGTGATCTACCCTGCTACATGTGGCTGAGGACTTATTTATGTAGGTCTTACTTCTAGGGAGCTGAGAGTCAGAGTTCGCGAGCATGTTAGGGACATTGTAGCGCCGGCGTCCCTGCCCTCTGCTAGGCAGGGACGCTGTTCCCCTCACCTCTCTGCTCCGTGCCCGGCGTCCTCCTCCCGCTCTGCTGGCAGCGCGCGCTCCTTCCCGGCCACTGTGCTTAGGGCGCGCGCGCGCGCTCTCCCTCCCTCTTAAAGGGGCCGCGCGCCGTCCTAAGGAGTCCCCGGCCAATGGCCGGAGGACTTCACCATATATAAGGCACCTCCCCCAAAATGGAGGTGCCCGAGCAATGTTGTTGCACTGTTCACTACTCTGCTTCAGCCCTCAGGTCCCGTTGCCAGTTACCTGCCAGTTACCTGCCAGTTACCTGCCAGATTCCTGCCTGATTATCTGCTACCTGCCTGCTAGTCTGAGGTCCGACGGTCTGCCTTACTTCTCCTGTCAGTCTGTCTAAGGACCAGCCTGCCCGCTCACCTGGGAGCGCACATCAGCCACCTGCCTGCTTGCCTGAGGTCCGACGGTCTGCCTTCCAACTCCTGTCAGTCTGTCTATGGACCAGCTTGCCCGCTCACCTGGGAGCACACACCTGCTACCTGCCTGCTAGTCTACCTGGAGGCTCCGCCGTCACGTGCTGTGACCACCTGCCTGTCCAGTGACTCCTGCTCGCTCACCTGGGAGCGCTCATCAGCTGCCTGTCTACTAGCCTAGCTGGAGGCTCTGCCGTCACATGCTGTGACCACCCGCCTGTCCAGAGACTTCTGCCCGCTCACCTGGGAGCGCTCATCTGCCGCCTGTCTGTTGGTCTTCCTGGAGGCTCCGCCGTCACATGCTGTGACCACCCGTTCATCCAGAGACTCTCGCCTGCTCACCTGGGAGCTCACGTCTATCATCAGCCGCCACAGGTCGTACCAACCCTTTACCTAGAGACTGCCCCGGTCACTTGCCGTGACCATCTGCCCGTTCATCCAGAGACTGCCCCGGTCACTTGCCGTGACCATCTGCCCGTTCATCCAGAGACTGCCCCGGTCACTTGCCGTGACCTCCAGCCCGTTCACTCAGAGACTGTCCCGGTCACCTGCTGTGACCATCAGCCCGTTCATCCAGAGACTGCCCCGGTCACTTGCCGTGACCTCCAGCCCGTTCACTCAGAGACTGTCCCGGTCACCTGCTGTGACCTCCTGCCCGTCTTCCCTGGTCGCCACCCGCTCCCTTACAAGGACTGCCCCCTTGTATAGTAGCTCAGAGGTTCCGCCTCCCAGACCCGTTACAGTTTGATCGGGCCATGGAACCCGGTGGCACCCAAGCTCCCTCGCTCTCGGACCTGTGTCATGAACTGTCCCGTCAAAGGTCCCAACAGGAGTCCATCCTGGGTCACCTGCGGAATGTCAATACTCGCCTGGACACTCTGACTGCTCCACCAGCAACCTCCGCCAGTGCCATGTCTCGCAATCCGGCAGCTCCGCTGCCCACTAATACCATGGTATCCTACCCCGGACCCCGGCTTTCTGCACCTCCTCGCTTCGGAGGCGACTCCGCCCAGGCTCGGGGCTTCATAAATCAGTGCACCCTGCACTTTGAACTATTGTCCCACCAGTTTAACTCCGACCGGGCCAAAATTGCATTCATTATGTCCCATCTCACCGGGGAGGCCCTGGCCTGGCTAAATCCTCTATGGGAGAGAGGAGACCCCCTGGTGTCCAACTTGCCTGCTTTTCTCACGGCTTTCCGGAAAGTCTTCGACGAACCCGGACGGAAGACCTCATCCGCATCATCACTGCTACGCCTCCGTCAGGGAAGTCTCACCGTGGGCCAATATGCCATACGGTTCCGTACCCTTGCCTCGGAGCTGGCCTGGGATAACGACGCTCTGGTATCCGTCTTCTGGGAGGGTCTGTCCGGCCGTATTAAAGATGAACTTGCCGGTCGGGACATTCCTACCACTCTCGATGACCTAATAACTCTTGCCACCCGGATTGACCTACGGTTCCAGGAGCATGCCAAAGAGGTCACCCGTGAGAGGAGGTTACCACGTCTAGCTCCTACTTTTCAGAAACCCGTCACTCCCTCCGTCTCTACCCAGGTACACTCTCCTGAGCCTATGCAGGTCGACCAGACCAAGATGGTCAAAACCCGTCAGGACTTACGCCGTGCCGAGGGGAGCTGCTTCTACTGTGGCAGTAAGGAGCACCGGATCCGTGCCTGCCCGGAGAGGTCGGGAAACGCCTGTGTCTAGGTTCGCTCAGAGAGGTCGACCTAGACAAGAATAAATCCTCTCCATCTCTGCTGTTGTCAGTCTCAATCATCTGCGGGGAGAACCGTTATTTCGAACTAGCCCAACTTGACTCTGGAGCAGCCGGAAATCTTATTTCACAGTCCCTGGTAGAGAAATACCGCATCCCCACCAAACCTCTGGCTGTACCCTTGTCTGTTGCTGCCGTGGATGGGGGTCTCTTACCACGCCCCATCCAACTCATCACCGAATCCATTACTCTGCAGGTGGGAATGCTGCATTCTGAGAGTATCTCCTTTCATGTTCTGCCTGGACTCTCTCACGCCCTCTTGCTAGGCCTACCTTGGCTCCAGAGACATGCACCCGTGCTTGACTGGCAGACAGGAGAAGTCCTTCGCTGGGGACAGGACTGCCATAAGACCTGTCTGGTTCCCGTCCATCCCGTCCGTCCTTCTCCTACCCCAGCTAATCTACCCGGACTTCCGATTCCTTATTGGTCTTATGCTTATGTCTTTAATAAAAAGGAAGCAGAGACACTACCTCCTCATAGACCATACGACTGCCCTATCGACCTGTTACCTGGTACTACTCCTCCCCGTGGGCGTATTTATCCTTTATCCGCTGCTGAGACCCGGTCGATGTCCGAATATATTGAGGAGAATCTGGCCAGGGGATTCATCCGGAAATCTACCTCCCCGGCGGGAGCAGGCTTCTTTTTCGTCAAAAAGAAGGACGGCTCTCTCCGTCCCTGTATAGACTATAGAGGCCTTAACCAGATCACGGTGAAGAATAAGTACCCCCTTCCGCTCATTCCGGAGTTATTTGATCGTCTGAGGGGGGCTAGAATCTTCACCAAACTGGACCTCCGTGGGGCGTACAACCTGGTTCGTATCCGTCAGGGGGATGAATGGAAGACGGCATTCAACACCCGGGACGGCCACTATGAATATCTGGTAATGCCCTTTGGTCTCTGTAACGCTCCTGCCGTCTTTCAAGAGTTGGTCAACGACATCTTCCGGGACCTTCTCTACTCCTGCGTAGTGGTGTACCTGGACGACATCTTGGTCTTCTCTCCGGATCTCCAGACTCACCGGAGGGACGTTCGTCAGGTCCTGCTCAGGCTCAGGCAGAATCACCTCTTCGCTAAATACGAGAAGTGCCTCTTTGAGCAGACCTCGCTTCCGTTTTTGGGCTACATTATTTCTCAGACCGGCCTACAAATGGATCCAGAGAAACTGTCTGCCATCGAGAAATGGCCTCGACCGGAGGGGTTGAAGGCCATTCAGCGATTCCTGGGCTTCGCCAACTACTACCGCCTCTTCATACCACACTTCTCTTCCCGGACTGCCCCAATTTCCGCGCTCACCCGTAAGGGTACTAATCCCAAAGAGTGGCCGCCCGAAGCAGAGGAGGCCTTTCTTTCCCTAAAACAGGCCTTCTCTTCCGCCCCGGTGCTGCATCGCCCGGACGGCAACAAGCAGTTCTTCCTGGAAGTTGACGCCTCCTCCTCTGGAGCCGGAGCGGTACTTACTCAAAAATCATCTTCCGGGAGAATGGTAACTTGTGGCTTCTTCTCCAAACTCTTCTCCTCTTCTGAGCGCAACTATTCCATAGGAGACCGAGAGTTATTGGCCATCAAGCTGGCATTGGAGGAGTGGCGTTACCTACTCGAGGGGGCTCTCCACCCGGTAATAATTTACACTGACCACAAGAACTTGGCTTACCTCCAGCATGCCCAGAGACTTAACCTGCGCCAAGCCCGGTGGTCCTTGTTTTTTGGTCGCTTTGATTTTGTTCTTCATTTTCGCCCGGCTGACAAAAACGTCAAAGCAGATGCCTTGTCCCGATCCTTTCTGGTGTCCGATCTCGAGGAAGAACCTAAACATATCATCGATCCCGCCAGAGTAATGCAGGTGGCTCCCGTGAGTCTAAATCATCTCCCTCCCGGTAAGACGTTCGTATCAGTACCTGATCGGGAGAAGATCCTACACTGGGGTCACTCGTCTAAACTAGCTGGCCACGCCGGTCAGAAAAAGACCCTCCAGCTTATTGCCCGGCACTACTGGTGGCCTACCCTGCACAAGGACGTAATAGACTTTGTTTCTGCCTGTGTGTCCTGCGCCCGCAACAAAGTCCCGAGACACCTGCCAGCCGGTCCCCTTCTTCCACTTCCTGTGCCTGCTGCCCCCTGGCAGCATATTGCTATGGACTTCATAACTGATCTTCCCGTCTCTGCCGGTTGTACGGTCATTTGGGTGGTCGCTGACCGCTTTTCCAAGATGGCTCACTTTATTCCCCTGCCAGGCCTCCCGTCTGCACCCGAGCTGGCTAAAGACTTTATCCGCCACATCTTCCGTCTTCATGGCCTGCCCCTCCACATCGTGTCGGATCGTGGGGTACAGTTCACCTCACGTTTCTGGAGAGCCACTTGTAAACTGCTAGACGTCACCCTGGACTTCTCTTCCGCTTACCACCCACAGTCCAATGGTCAAGTGGAGCGGATCAATCAGAACCTGACCAGTTACCTCCGGCACTTCGTTAATGCCCACCATTCAGACTGGGTGGATCTCCTACCTTGGGCCGAGTTCTCCTATAACAATCACGAGAGCGAATCCTCCTCCAAATCCCCGTTTTTTGTAGTCTTCGGTCAACATCCTCGGATTCCTTTTCCTGTCTCCACCTCTGTGGACAACCCGGCTGCGGAATCTCTCGTTAGCAAATTTTCCTCCATTTGGGAGAGTACCTGATCCGCACTCCTTCAGTCGTCCGAACGGATGAAAAGACACGCTGACAAAAAACGCCTGGATCCTCCACAATTTCGTCCTGGAGATAAAGTCTGGCTCTCATCTAAATATGTCCGACTCAAGATACCTTCTTACAAGTTAGGGCCTCGGTTCATCGGTCCTCTGGAGGTCATCAGTCAGATCAACCCGGTGGCCTATAAATTGAAACTCCCGGCCAACTTACGGATCCCTAACTCCTTCCATGTATCTCTCCTCAAACCTGTGGTACTTAACTCTTTTTCCAAGTCTACAGGTACGCCTCCTGCTCCGGTTTCTGCTGAGGACGAGTTTGAGGTAGAGAACATTCTTGCCACCAAAAGGGTAAGAGGAAAGACCTTTTTTCTAGTAGATTGGAAGGGGTTTGGTCCTGAGGAGAGAACGTGGGAGCCCCGGGAGAACATCCATGCACCTCTTATCCTAGCTAAATTTCTGTCTGCCCTAAAAAAGGGGGGGCCTAAAGGGGGGGGTACTGTAGCGCCGGCGTCCCTGCCCTCTGCTAGGCAGGGACGCTGTTCCCCTCACCTCTCTGCTCCGTGCCCGGCGTCCTCCTCCCGCTCTGCTGGCAGCGCGCGCTCCTTCCCGGCCACTGTGCTTAGGGCGCGCGCGCGCGCTCTCCCTCCCTCTTAAAGGGGCCGCGCGCGCCGTCCTAAGGAGTCCCCGGCCAATGGCCGGAGGACTTCACCATATATAAGGCACCTCCCCCAAAATGGAGGTGCCCGAGCAATGTTGTTGCACTGTTCACTACTCTGCTTCAGCCCTCAGGTCCCGTTGCCAGTTACCTGCCAGTTACCTGCCAGTTACCTGCCAGATTCCTGCCTGATTATCTGCTACCTGCCTGCTAGTCTGAGGTCCGACAGTCTGCCTTACTTCTCCTGTCAGTCTGTCTATGGACCAGCCTGCCCGCTCACCTGGGAGCGCACATCAGCCACCTGCCTGCTTGCCTGAGGTCCGACGGTCTGCCTTCCAACTCCTGTCAGTCTGTCTATGGACCAGCTTGCCTGCTCACCTGGGAGCACACACCTGCTACCTGCCTGCTAGTCTACCTGGAGGCTCCGCCGTCACGTGCTGTGACCACCTGCCTGTCCAGTGACTCCTGCTCGCTCACCTGGGAGCGCTCATCAGCTGCCTGTCTACTAGCCTAGCTGGAGGCTCTGCCGTCACATGCTGTGACCACCCGCCTGTCCAGAGACTTCTGCCCGCTCACCTGGGAGCGCTCATCTGCCGCCTGTCTGTTGGTCTTCCTGGAGGCTCCGCCGTCACATGCTGTGACCACCCGTTCATCCAGAGACTCTCGCCTGCTCACCTGGGAGCTCACGTCTATCATCAGCCGCCACAGGTCGTACCAACCCTTTACCTAGAGACTGCCCCGGTCACTTGCCGTGACCATCTGCCCGTTCATCCAGAGACTGCCCCGGTCACTTGCCGTGACCATCTGCCCGTTCATCCAGAGACTGCCCCGGTCACTTGCCGTGACCTCCAGCCCGTTCATCCAGAGACTGTCCCGGTCACCTGCTGTGACCATCAGCCCGTTCATCCAGAGACTGCCCCGGTCACTTGCCGTGACCTCCAGCCCGTTCACTCAGAGACTGTCCCGGTCACCTGCTGTGACCTCCTGCCCGTCTTCCCTGGTCGCCACCCGCTCCCTTACAAGGACTGCCCCCTTGTATAGTAGCTCAGAGGCTCCGCCTCCCAGACCCGTTACAGACATTACCGCGGCTAGGGCGATCCCTGACCCCCGGGAGCTCAAGACTTTACCACAACATTTTAAATCTGCCCATAACTGTGACCCTCAATCTTTGAGGGTTTGTGGCATTGACGTGGTGCATATGGGCTCCCGGGGTGGGAACGCCAAACGCCTTTTGGCACAAAAGGAAGCCAGGTGGATCACTACTCTTGACACTCTTGCACCACGGGGGCTCAACGAACATCTTGGTTTCTCCTCATTTCTATGATTTCCACCTATTCTCATATTCCTAATCCTTCTAGCTTTGGTTGTATGTTCATTATGCTCTGGTCTTCACGTGTGCGTCTCTGCGCCTGACCAGACCCTGGGTTATGCTTCGCTCCCGATGCCCTGGGGCATTCTTGTTTCTTTTCCCCTAGAGATTTATCCCTAGGGGTTAAACATCCCCCTTTTTGGTGAGGCCCCAGGTGGATGTCTACTGTTTGCCCCTCTGTGCAATATATATCTGCGTGAGCTACCAATCAGTTTGGTGAGTGCCCCGATTTATTTTTACCTGATTATGACTGTATGCTCTCCCTTTGATCCCACCGTTCTTATGTTTTCTTTCTTTATCCTATCCCCTTGTCTCTTCTCTCCCTCTTGACTCCTCCTCATGTGGATTTTATTTGCACACAATGCATTTTGTAATACATCCCTATGGGAGATTCTGAAGATGTCATGGGGGCTTCTTTTCTTTTTCTTTTTTGCGATCCAACACTCACCCATTGTCTCTACAGTTACATGTGTCCACACATTTTGTATTATTACTTTTGTACATTTTTAATTGAGTAATAAACTTTAACGTTTTTATGCCATTTACACTCATTTTCGCGGATTTTCATTCTATTCCTTGAGTAGTCAATGCTTTACTCACGATTATGAGTGGTGAACTGGTCTGTGTTGTCACTACTGACTCGTGAGTAATTTGATATGTTGGCCAAAGTGTTTTCTATTGGTACAAATATTGTTGGTAACTGTTTGGGAGAAGTGTTGTTTTTGCTCCAACAGATTGCTGACACTGCCAAACCAGGGCAGAGGAAGGTGCTCCAGAGAGAGATTTGAGCCCTCCTGTAACAGCAAGAGGTAAAGCTAACAGGTGGTGAGATTGGTAATGTACGGGTGACAGACCCGATACCCATTGTGATTCCCCCAATGAGTGAGATGCTGATTTGGTGTAGGGCAGCAATAGGTTTCAAGGGACAGAACTACCAGCCGGTAGTGGAGCCCATTAGCTCAGAGCACAGACCTACACTCTTAACTGCTAGAGGGGTAGTTGATGTACGCAATGGGAGGGTACCCATACGTCTCCTAAATTGTGGGGAGGAGGAAGATAAATTACCAAGATACGCCACTGTTGCCAGGTTGAGTACTGTGAATGATGATGCCATACACCCAGTGGAATCCTTGACCTCATCAGATACAGTGGAGGGTAATGACTCAGAAACCCAGCTGGAGGATTGGTGTCAACAACTCCATGTTGGGACTGACTCCACTCCTGTCCATCAAAAACATGGTATACACAGAGTGGTCCAGGAATACAAACTATTCAGCAAATGTAGCACCCCGAGGGCTCGGTTGCTAGAGAGGTATCGCATCTCAGTTAGAGGTGTGGTAACTCACTTCCAGGTAATGATGGAGTGTGGATCAGGACCCTGACAGCTGCATGCATTACACCACATTTCCGGGGGACAGCTCGACAGTGCTCCCAGGAGCAAGCACGACAGACCATGTCCCTGGCTGGAGTGGGAGGGAGGGAACACCCAGAACAGGGGGAACCCAGTAGTGCAGGAGCAGAGAGGAAGCAGTTCCTGGATGCACAGAGAGAGGAGTATAAAAAGGTGGGGGCCATCTTAGTGAGTGAGTTCCGTGAGAGGAGAAGGCAGGGAGCAGAGCTGCTGCATGGCCTCTGCTCCCTGGGCAGGCCTAGCACAGAGGCCGGAGCCTGAGGGAAGTCATCTTTTTGGCGTAGTCGGCAGGATCGTGACCAACCAGCCACCAGCCGGTATTGCGTGCCTGAAAAAAGACTGTAATACTTACCTTGTGGAGTTTCCCGCCATCCGCAGCCGTTTCCCGCCATCAGGCGCCAACTTTGGGACGCCGCGCGGGAAGAAGAGGGGCGTGGACGACGAAAGCGCTCGAGAGCCGAAGACCCGCCTTACGCACTGACGCCGCGCAGGGTCCTGGAAGGAGCTCCAGCAGACGCCGACGTCGCCAGCACGCGAAACAAGGTCCTCGCCCAGAGCATCGCCAGCGGAGCCACGGCCTACAGAAGAGGATCGCCGGAAGGTAGGCCACGGTTAACCAGGGGGGAGGAAGACATCAGGAATGGAGGGCAAGATGGCGGACCGGCAGCAGACTAAGCTGCCCAGCATCGGCAGTGCCCCAGCCGTCGCGGGTCCCGACCAGCGCCAGGAGAAGACGCGTGACGCAGGAGCGGTCGCGGGAGCAGGTAAGAGGAGTCTCCCTGTCCCGGACGCTGCCAGAGTCAGCCTGCTCCCGGGCCCCCTGGTGGAGCCGCCGATCCCGGGGGTCATCAACAGCGGCCCTCTGCAGGCCCCGCCGCAAGGCCTACTGCACCGCGGCGCAAGGGGCTGGTATGCCCTCAACATCCACCGGGTGGGCGCAGAGAGTCACACTGCTGAGGACCCGGACGGGTCTGAAGATGATTACCAGCAGGAACCACCCGGAGGACACCGCTACTAGGAAAGAGCACCGCAGACTGTACATACTTATCAGTAAGGGTATGAGAAAAGTTTAAAGTTTCCAGTTATGCCCCGTTGGGAATTGTGCAAGTTTTGAGAAAGTTTACCCCGGTTGGGACTGTTACCCGTTTATTTTGGAATCCTCCAATTTACCTGGCTGAGGACTGAGAGCAGCAATTCCCTTTCCAACCTGGCTGAGGACTGAGAGCAGCCAACACTTGTACATATTTGCACTTGGTTAATTGCACCCTGTTACGGTGACATGGACGCCTGGTCGTAACGGGAGCCGTAACCTACTGGAGGACCCCGTCGTGAAAGTTTCTACTGAAATTTGTTTCATGTTGTATATCTGAAGAACTGTTTTCCATTGACGTACCAAGAGTTATATTTAAAATGAAAAATTATATGCATATAGTGAAAGTAAGGCTGATGATGTTGAGATAAGAAGGTTGTTTCCCATACAGGGAAAGAAAAGTTGAATTGATTTTACATGTTTGCATTTAAAAAGTTTTTGCATGTCTTGAGGAAAAATGCTTTTTACTTTATTCCAGCCCGCGGACGTGCTGTGATTTACCAGGGGGGAATGTAGCAGCCCGAGGGCTCGGTTGCTAGAGAGGTATCGCATCTCAGTTAGAGGTGTGGTAACTCACTTCCAGGTAATGATGGAGTGTGGATCAGGACCCTGACAGCTGCATGCATTACACCACATTTCCGGGGGACAGCTCGACAGTGCTCCCAGGAGCAAGCACGACAGACCATGTCCCTGGCTGGAGTGGGAGGGAGGGAACACCCAGAACAGGGGGAACCCAGTAGTGCAGGAGCAGAGAGGAAGCAGTTCCTGGATGCACAGAGAGAGGAGTATAAAAAGGTGAGGGGCCATCTTAGTGAGTGAGTTCCGTGAGAGGAGAAGGCAGGGAGCAGAGCTGCTGCATGGCCTCTGCTCCCTGGGCATGCCTAGCACAGAGGCCGGAGCCTGAGGGAAGAAAGAAGGGGAGCAGGGAGGCTCCAGGAACACGGAGGAAGGAGGATCCCCAGGGATGCAGAAAGGTCAGTAGCCACTGCACGCCCGAATTCACCACCTGAGTGGAGGGGTGAGGCCGCAGAAGGGGAACCGGATCATTAAATTGGTGGAGGAGAAACTACACTCAGCCAAGAACTGGAGGTTGCGACCATTCATTGGTGCAGCCCCCTGCTAAACCTGCTAGGAAGGCAACACATAGGGCCCAGGGAAAACGGCCGGCACATTAACCCGACAAGGTCCGAGGCAGCCGGACAGAAGTGAGGTCACTGGTGGGGTATGAGAGGCCAGAGAAAGGACACATAAAGGGGGTCCTGTGTAGCGCTTCTAAATTACCTGGAGGTTGATCGAGCCCCTCACCTGGTGAGCGCAGCACGGCTCGGGCAGTCCTTGCTGACAGAAGTGACCTGGATAACAACTGTGAGTAAAAGACCCTAGACTGCATCATTGGACTACAGTGATTACTGCTGCGCCTGTACTATCACCCCCAACATCCACCTACACTGCCCTAGGGCTACACGTCTCCCGTGGGGAGTTATACCATTCCTGTGCTGCTCACCAACATCAGCCCCAGTGGTCTGTCCTGCAGCGGCGGTTATCCCTGACCGCAATCCACGGGTGGCGTAGTCGGACATTCAAAACACTGATAAATAGACTGCCACAATTTGGTCTGACCACCCTGAGCCACGGGATCGGGTTGCCACTACTACCCCCAGCATCGTACAGAAGCCCGGTTCCGGGTACCCCACGGCCCAGTGGGCGAGTCACAAACACCCACTTGATTTTGGGAGGATTAAAGGGGTACAACACCATATACCCACAGGTGACAATCCACCTATCAAAGAACGTTACAAGCCCATATCACCAGCACACTACCAGAAAGCGAAGGAAATGTTGCATGACATGAAGAAAGCAGGGGTAATAACAAATAGCTGTAGCCCCTGGGCAGCTCCCCTGGTCCTGGTCAGCAAAAAGGATGGAAGCATGAGGATGTGTGCATAACACAAAAAGATGCATACCCTTTGCCACGTATAGAGGAATCCCTGGCTGCATTAAAGTCTGCAAATTACTTCTCTACCCTTGACCTCACTAGTGGGTACTGGCAAGTAGCAGTTGCTGAGGAGGACCGGGAGAAGACGGCCTTCACTACCCCGATGGGACTCTGCGAGTTCAACAGTATGCCGTTCGTACTCTGCAACGCCCCTGGAACGTTCCAGAGATTGATGGAGTGCTGTTTGGGACCCGTAACTTCGAGACCGTGCTGCTATACCTGGATTACGTGATAGTGTACTCCAAGACGTATGAGGACCATTTGAAGCACCTGGCGAAGGTATTTGAAGCATTGTCCCGGTATGGGATGAAATTGAAGCCTTCCAAGTGCCACCTGCTCAAACGGAAGGTTCAGTACCTGGGACACATCGTCAGTCCAGAAGGAGTACCACCAGACCCGGAGAAGGTCAATGCCATCCAGAAATGGCTGGAACCAAAGAATCTCAAGGAGGTACGTCAGTTACTGGGACTGGTCGGGTATTACCGGAGATTTACAAAGGACTACACCAAGAAGGCAGCGCCTTTGCAAGATCTCCTGGTAGGACAGTCCCACAGAGGCAAACCCCCCCCCCCCCTTCCAGTGGGGTAAAGAGCAGGCTGAGTCCTTTGCAGTGATGAAAGAGATCCTGACTGGCGAAGAAATCCTGGCCTACCCTGACTACAGCCAACCATTGCTGCTGTACACTGATGCCAGCAACGAGGGACTAGGAGCTGTGTTAAGCCAGAAGCAGTATGGCAAAGAGAAGGTGATTGCCTATGCCAGCAGGAAGCTTTGTCCTACCGAGAGTAATCCGGAAAACTATAGCTCTTTCAAGTTGGAGCTCCTGGTCTTGGTCTGGGCCATCACTGAACGATTCAAGCACTACCTGGCCTCCACTAAGTTCACGGCCTATACAGACAACAACCCCTTGACACATCTATAGACAGCCAAGTTGGGAGCCATGGAACAGCGTTGGATGGCCGGACTGTCAAACTATCAGTTCACCATCAAGTACCGGGCAGGCCACAAGAAAGCCAACGGCGATGCCCTATCCAGAATGCCTCACAAGTCGGACACTGAAGAAGAAGTGGATGACCTGGAGGAGATTGAGCTAACTGCCTTCCATAGAAATGGGATGGTCCACGAGCAGCGTACCTCCAGGAGGTATCGTGATAAGACACTAAACCCTTTACCTCATCACAGTTGGAAGGAGACCCAGGACAGCGACCCGGTTGTCAGCTGTATCAAAGAACTGATAACCCAGGAAGGTTCTTCCCTGGAGAAGGACGCTTCTCCACAAGCCAAGCACCTGTTGAATGAGAGAAGCCGGCTGTTCATCTATAGAGAGAAGCTGTGCCGAAGGTATGTTAACCCTAGGACCCATGAGATGGTATGGCAGATCGTAGTCCCCAGGACAGACATCCAGATGGTGTTGGAAGCCTACCACGATCAAGCAGGGCATTTTGGCTGGAAAAAGCTGGAAACTCTCCTGAAGAGTCGATTTTATTGGGTTGGAATGCGGAGCTCCATAGAGAGGTGGTGCCGGGATTGAGGACCCTGTAGCCTCAGAAGAAAAGACTACAGCAGCCAGAAGGCACCCTTGCAGTCCATCAAGACAGCCCAGCCCCTGGAGATCGTCGCCCTGGATCACGTCAAGCTGTCACCCAGCAGGTCGGGCTACTCTTATGCACTGACCATGGTGGATCACTACTCCCGGTTCCTGGTGGTAGCCCCCGTCAAGGATCTGACGGCAGAAACTGCGGCAAGGACGTTTCAAGCATACTTCTGCAGGCCCCATGGATACCCGGATAAGGTGCTGACGGATCAAGGCCCTGCCTTTGAAGCCGAGCTGTTCAAAGAGTTTTGCAATCTGTTGGGGTGTAAGAAGATTCGGACTATGCCGTACCACCCTTAAACTAACGGTCTATGTGAAAAGATGAACAATATCGTCATAGTATACTAGTAGTTTAGGTATAAATTCGCGCTGACAGTAGTGAGGCGGCAGTGTTGGCAGATGGGAATCATTAGCCATCCACCCTGAAGGCATCCTTCACACGAACTTAGTCCTCTGGCGGAGATTCATAGATGATATTCTTTTTATCTGGTCAGGTGACCAATCCTCCCTAAACATATTCCTACAATGAATAAACAATAATGACTTCTTCCTGGAGTTCACATCTACTACCAGTACCACAACAATAAATTTCCTAGACCTCAACATATACATTGAAGACAATCATATTAAAACCCGCACCTACCATAAACCTACCGATGCAAACGGATATATTCCAATGGATAGCTGCCATCTTCCGAACTGGCTTCTGAATGTCCCCCGCAGTCAATATCTGAGACTACATAGAAACTGCTCAAAACCTAAAGATTTCAACACAGAAGCAGACCAACTAACAAAAAAACTCCTGGAAAAGGGGTATACCGCCCAATTTCTCCATAACACAGCTCAAAAAACAGCAGCTATACCACGAGAGAGCCTCCTCGGTGTGTCCACCACAAACAAACCAGAACAAGACAAAAATAAATACAATATAGATATCCCCATCATTACACCATACTGTACAAATACCCATCTCTTTAGGAAAATCGTGGAAAGACACTGGTACACATTAAAAGATGACAAGATAATTGGGGACCAGGTGACCACTAGACCTAGATTCATATTCAGGAAAGCACGCAATCTAGGGTCAATTATAGCACCCACTGTAAAAAATAACAAAGCTAGAAATGAACCACATACCCCATTTCAGCAGAAGATAAAAGGCTTTTTCCCATGCAAAAAATGTAAAATGTGCAAATCAATAACAACATAAAAACAAAATATGGTTAGCCACCAGGAAGAGTCATATCCCATTACAGATTTTATAACCTGTACCACCACAGGGGTTATTTACGGGTTACTATGTCCATGTGCAAAAATGTACGTAGGTAGAACAAAACGACCCATGAATACCAGAATAAATGAACACCTACGGAATATTAAACATAAGTACACTGGCCACCCATTATCCAAACATTTTATGGAGAAGCATAATGGATCTATTCAAGGGGTTAAAGTGACAGGCATACAGACAATATACAGACACTGGAGACAAGGAGATTTTATTAAGAGTATGTCAAAAAAGGAGAGCGAGTGGATCTTCAAATTAAACACTCTAAGACCAAAGGGACTGAACTGCGAAATTGAGTTGTTTGCCTTTAATGACTGACAGGCGGACTACAATTATCCCATCATCTTAAAGGTATCTAAAGACAGCACGTAGCAAGCTATTACTATCCCTGATGAAGACCGCCGCAGCTGTTGAAACGCGTTGGAATTTGTCCCTAACTAGCTAAGGAGGCGCTCACAGGCCTCCGTACCTCGTGCACTCCTTGCACCACGTGACGCCGCGTCATCCAGAACCTCTCGCGCGCTCTCTGCAGGGAGCGCGTCCCCTCCCAACCCGGAAGTACGCGAGCCTGCGGCAGTCACCGGCCGGGACTCCGCTCTCGCTCCGGACCTCTGCACACCCAGACTGAACCCCTGGACTGTGAGTATCACGTAGCTTTGGCCCTGGACACGCAGACCTTCTAACTGTGAGTAACCTCTTACACTGTGCTACCACCCTTTCAGCCAGAGCCTCCTGTTGCATCTACCTCACCAGGACAGCCACCACTGCCAAACTATAAGACGGTAAAGCTCTATCAGACCCTAATAGGACCTATCCACATCCTGTGAGTACCTAGTAAACCGGACCACACGTGACAGATATCATAACCTGTACCTCTACTCACATAAGTACACTTACCTCCTCAGGACTTGGCTGTTACGTAGACTTCTCTCTACTCAGCCAGAGACCTCTGCTGCACCCATCAGGACAGCAACCACCCTCCAAGCCAACATCATCCCAACTAGGCTATACAGCCCCATCTGAACCAAATACGTCCACTAAAAAGGGTGAGTAGCTCTATACGTCAGACCACCATCTGACAGCATCACAACCAGCATCCCTGCTTATACTGTCACACTTATCTCCATAGAACGTTATCCACACTCCCGATCCGGCTTTGCTCTACCAGACCACGCTACGTGGCAATATGGACACTTGAACAACAAAATTGACCTCTAGTCCTTAAGCACCAGCCGAGGAGCCCCAGGAGGATCCTCCAACCAGGTGACTCTTAAGTATCCTTCAACTCCAATACTTGAAGTTTACACCAGTCGATTAATACACCACCCCCACTGTCCTTCAACAGATAACTCTATAGGAACCTAATCCAAAAGGACAACAGCCCTAGAGGACACCTGCCCAGCCAGCCCCCGGCAACGTGCCCATCTTCAATTCAACAACAGGTAACTCAATACTCCACCTAACTCTCAACACATATTTGCCTCACTATAACCACCCATCCTCTATTCTAGATACCACTATAGTGAACCAACCAGATTATAACCAATCTGTCCTTAAGAGATACACCCTCGCATCCCACCAGATAACTTTAAGAACACAAATACTGCGCTTATACCCTCCTACTAGACCTAACTACCCCCTCTATTTTCTTTCTCTTACTAGGTCAGCGCGGTCATACCACCTAGCCACCCGATAGCATCATCATACCCTAAAGAACCCCAAGAGCACCGATTTGTATTATTAACCTGTATTATTAACTTATAATATTAACCTGTATTTCACTATTTATCATTTTATATATTAATTTGTTTTTACGGTGTCTAATATCAATACACAGCCTCTGTATTGTACTACATATTTTTTAAAAAAAATCTTTTAACCTATGGTCCAATAAAGGAAAATTTTTTTAATCCTCCCTCTCGAATCTGCCTCACTACTGTCAGCATGAATTTATACCTAAACTACTAGTATACTTACACTTAAGGACACCAAGTGGTTCCCTGTCCAAAATTCGCAGCTACTGTAAGTGAGTAGCCCGTTAGCGCCTTCTTTTCCCAACCTATACTAATTTAATATCGTCATAGACCTGCTGAAGACCTTACCTCTAGAAGAAAGTAATCAGTGGCCAGACAAACTACCTGACCTGGTAGATCTGTACAATCACATACCTGTGAGTTCCACCAATTGTACTCCAGCGTACCTCATGAGAGCAAGACCCGGAAAGTTGCCCATGGACCTGGAGCTTGGAGTGGTATAGCCGGAAGCAGACATGTCCACTGAAGACTGCGATATGACCCGACAGGAGCGGTACAAGAGAGTACAGACCTGTGTCGAAGACAGTCTAAATAGGATGAGAGATAAGCAGGAAGCACAGTACAACAAGAGTGCACCCGCAGAACCCTTAACACCTGGAGAAGTTGTGCTGAAGCGAAAGAGAAGAAACCACAAGTGGGAAAGAGAGCCTTACACTGTGTTGGATTCCAGGTTCGATAATAGAAAAACCTGTCTAATCAGTAAAGATGGAGGTAAGACAGTTGCAGCACTCTCAAGAGACCACTTGAAGTTGTGCCCAGGTCTATTGAAGCCACAGGAAGAAGTACCTCTTAGAGTGACTGAAGAGCCCAAAGAAGATGGACTCCATACTGTCTTAGGAGATTTCCCGGCAGATTGGCCTCAACTGGATGGAGCCGTAATAATAACTGTGATGCACTTCTATCAGCAGCCAGAAGACTCTTCACTGTAAGTAAGACCTATAAGTGCCCCAGAAGAGCCTGCTCAGGAAGAATCCCCGGAAGAAGGATCACCAGTAGAAGCAGAGCCAGTAGGCCCAATAGCCAGTGTACTTGCCAGTCCCATCGAGAGGTTAAGACAGTTCTACAATTTGCCCACACGTAGATCTGACAGGGTAGCAGACAGTGCAAACACAAACATCAACAACACCCCAGTACTACGTAGGTCAACACGCAGCACAAAAGGCCAGGTCCCTGCCAGGTATAGGGAATAAGAATGAAGTGCCTACCATGTAAAGAGTTACCCAGTTGGGTATTGCCTACTGTATTCTTTATTATGTAAACTGAAATTAAATATAATGTGCTTATTTAGTTACCCGTCAGGGTATAAAGACTTGTAGGCTGAGGACTGTGCAGCCCAAAAACTGTTCCTGTACATAGTTGCACTCCCTGGAGTGCCCCTTAAGTGACCACGGAACAAAAACCCGTTTGGCGTGGCGGAAGACGTGGTCCAGCCCTGGATCACCTATGCCCTGTAGCCACGCCCACGGTCTACGTTGAGGGTTTTCAGGCGGGTCCCTCATGTTCCTTCATCGGTGAAATGGACACCAGGTTACGGGACTTACTGTAACTGAATTAATGTTACTATAATTGTTATTATTGTTATTTGTTAACCTGTTACAAAATGCTTCAGTCCAGGAGCACTGAATTGTACTAGGGGGGAATGTGGCACCCTGCAGCGCACAGAACCCAGTAGGGTGCATGGATGGACTTCTCCACAAGAGGCCCTCATTACATTCACACACCTCCACCCTACCACCTCAGACCAGCAGAGGGAGCCCGTTAGGGATATATGTAGGGAGGGTGGAGCTAGGCAGCTCAGTTTTTAATTGAGTGTTGAATCGGAAGTGAAAAGTCAGTGGTTAGTTCAGAGAGTGTGCTGGCACTTAGACCAGCGAAGACGCAGCTCGTCTGCTGCTGCCGTAGTGAGGGCCCTGAGTGTGGCCGACGGCAAGGAGGAAGGGAGAGGGGAGTTGAGGGGGCAGAGGAGCGTACCAGGCTCACCCTGAAATATACACAGGACACCGGGTCCGCGCCTACAGGGACCCTTTAAACCCAGTAGGGACCACCATATACCTGGAGGACTTCAAGTCCCAGGTCGACCAACGCTGAATACTGTACCAGGGCTAGGAGTCACGGAGGCCCCAGCGTCCAGGGACAGTGATCTCCAAGAGAAGGCCCTACCACCAGGTCAGCAGGTGAAAGAGAGAGAGACAGTAATTAAGCAAGGCCTAGCTCCAGGCAGGTCAGAAGCTTAGCAAGTGGAAGCAACGGATCAGGAGGCCCTATACCCGCTCACTGGGGAGAGTCCAGAAGTGCACCCTGCCTATCGAGTACCCTGGTCATACCTGCATCTACACCAGTAAAGGTACCGAAGCGAACCCCCGTGTGAGTGTCCGTCATTTCTTCCTGAACCGCCCTGGCCATCTCTCCCCTGTACCACCATCCATTACCCCACGATGCCCTGAGCCAAGCTCCACCTTTGGGGAGCCGTTCCATCACAAGATGCCCTACCAGCTGCCTCAGAGGACTGCTCCGCAGCGGCGGCTCCCTTTAGCCGCATTTCACAGGTGGCGTCACAAACACTTTACAAATCCCCTATAAATAATTCCCCTTTTGGGTGACCACCCTGGGCCACGGACCGGGCCAGCCACCATGATACCCCACACCAGCAGCGAGAGGCCCGGATGCTGAATAACCCACGGCCCTGGGGGCATGTTAGCTCCACATATAGTCCTGCACATAATATGATGCCCTCACATATTGTCCTGCACATAATATCATGGCCCCACATATAGTCCTGCACATAATATGATGGCCCCACATATAGTCCTGCACATAGTATGATGGCCCCACATATAGTCCTGCACATAATATGATGGTCCCATAAATAGTCCTGCATATAATATGATGTTCCCACATATAGTCCTGCACATAATATGACGGCGCCACATATAGTCCTGCACATAATATGATGGCCCCACATATAGTCCTGCACATAGTATGATGGCCCCACATATAGTCCTGCACATAATATGATGGTCCCATAAATAGTCCTGCACATAATATGATGTTCCCACATATAGTCCTGCACATAATATGACGGCGCCACATATAGTCCTGCACATAATATGATGGCCTTGTAGCACCCTGAGGACTCGGCTGCTACAGGGGTATTACACCTCAAGCCAGAGGTGTGATATTCCACTCCCGGGTAAGGATGGAGTGTGGAACTGAGCTCAGTTAGCTGCATGCACTACACACATCCCATTTCCGGGGAACAGACCGATGGTACTCCCACCAGTATATGTGCAGGTACGACAGTGTCTGTTCCTGGCTGGAGTGGGAGGGGGGTGGAACATCCCAGTAGTGTAGGGGCAGATAGGGGGAGCAGCCTGGGTAAAGCTAGGAGCTCATTGGGTGCTGGTCACATGAGCTCACACATAGAGGGAGTATATAAGGTGGGCACCATCTTAGATCAGGGTCAGTCAGTTGTCAGTCAGCCAGTCAGACAGTCTGTCTGAGAGCCTGAGAAGCAGAGCAGAGGAGAAGGAAGAGAGACCCAGAGGCGCAGAGGGGACCCCAAGATCCCAGAATAAGGACAAAAGGGTGAAGGGTCGGCAAAAGGGTACCGGATCCCAAGCTGGCAGAGGCTGCAGCACACCTTAGCCAGGAACCGGAGGTCGTGGGCAGGATCTGCCACGACCCTCACCAAATCCACTAGAAAGGCATACCAAGTATAGGGTCAGGGAGCCCAGAGGAGGCTTGACCACCAAGAGACCCGAGGGAGCCGGCCAAAAGTGGATCCCTGGTGGGAACGGCCAGAAGAAGGGAGAGTCAGAAAGGAGCTCAGGACCATACTCAAGAATTGTCCGGGAGTTGACCGAGTCCAGGACCTGGTGGATGCAGCACGGCTTGGGTGGTCACTGCTGTACACAGTGACCCGAGCAACACCAGTAAGTAAAACCCTGGAACTGCATTTTATGCCTCTGAGTCTCCTTGCTGCACCTTCACAACCACCATCCTCCACGGCTGACCCCCTGAGGCTATACCCCTCCCGTTGGGGGTTATACTACCACAGCTGCACACACACCACCAGCCTCAGCGGACCATCCTGCAGCGGCGGCCTTTTGACCGCAAATCAACGGGTGGCGTAGTCGACACAAAGAACTCTAATAACATCTGTAGGACTGCCACACACTGAGTTTGACACCCTGGGCACGGACCGGGTCACAGCCACTCGGAGACTACAACCCCCATCTGATCCGGCTCCGGGTATCCCTAACAACATGGCCCAGGGGGCGCGTCAGCCTCACATATAGTCATGCACGTAATATGACGGCCCCACATATATTCCTGCACATAGTATGATGGTCTCACATATAGTACTGCACATAGTATGATGGTCCTACATATAGTCCTGCACATAATATGATGGCCACACATATAGTCCTGCACATAATATGACGGCCCCACATATAGTCCTGCACATAATATGATGACCCCACATATAGGCCTGCACATAATATGATGACCCCACATATATTCCTGCACATAATATGATGGCCCCACATATAGTCCTGCTCATAATATGATGTTCCCACATATAGTCCTGCACATCATATGATGACCCCACATATAGTCCTGCACATAATATGATGACCCCACATATAGTCCTGCACATAATATGATGACCCCACATATAGTCATGCACATAATATGATGACCCCACATATAGTCCTGCTCATAATATGACGGCCCCACTTATACTTCTGCACATCGTATGATGGCCCCTCCAGGCACCTGGAAAATTAAAGAGGTTGGAAGCCGTAAAAACAGGCTAGCAGCCCCCAAGCAGTGCCACACCGCGGAAGGCAGATTAGCACTCCGGGCCTGGTCCACAGTATAGTGTAAATGCTGTGGTCAGTCTCTTTATCACTGCATTGATTGTTACACTGCTGATTACAAGGCTATTCTATGAAACATGAGAGGAGATTTCTCACTTTAGAAGACAGAGGAAAAGGAGAAGAAATGTTCCTCATCTCTGTAGCTGAGATATGGTTGTGTTAGACTTGGAGTTGTGTATAGCAGATACACATGTAAAATCACACACTGCATATTCTCATGTATCAGGAAGGTGTTATCACACCGCGGCTGATCTAGAACTTATTCCTAGACCAACGATTATCAGTAATTAATAGAAATATTAATTACCTGTTATGTAATTTTTCTGATTCTCTTCTTTGAGTCCACAAGGAGAAATTTCTCGTTCCACCATCTCACGGGGCGTGAGTCACCTGAAAATAGACAAAAGTATGATAATATGTTCCTGGTACATGCTATACACACCAAAAAGTATAACACACTGGGGTCAAAATGACTTATCTCAGGGATAATGGCTGTGGTCTGTCCATTCACAGTGTAATGTAAATGCTGAGGTCAATCTCTTTTAATCACTGCATTGATTGTTACACCGCTGATATCAAGTCTATTCTATGAAACATGAGAGGGGATTCCTTACTTTAGAAGACAGAATAAGGAGAAGAAATGTTTGCTATCTCTGTACCTGAGATATAGTTGTGTTATACTTGGAGTTGTGTATAGAAGATACACATGTAAAATCACTAACATGAATGATATTAAATTGTGTTCAACTTATGTGGTTTACTTTATGAAAACTTTTGATATCTCTTAACACAACTTTCCAATTATCTTAAGATAGAAGCCCGTTGTAATGGTTTTTCTTAGCTTTCTATATTTTGGAGATAATATTTGATGTTGCAATAAAACTCTTCAAAAATTCTTACATTTATACTGATGTCTCTTATAATGGGTTGTCCATTTGAGGAATGTGATAGGGCATGCCTAACCTGGGTGTTGGAAATCCATACCCCATCCGTTAGATTGAAATGAAATATATATCCAAAAACAGAATAAATTTTCTCTGTTTTAAAATGTCAGTCAAATTAGGTCATCACGATATATCTCCAGGTGTCAAATTCTCCCAATATCATTAACTCTGGTGAAAGGGAATTTTACCAAATAGGTGTAAAGGGTAAGATACCCTCAGGTCCTAGTAATCTTTCTTGTACAGTTTGCATCAGCGGACATGCTGGTTACAATTTCCGCTCATTCATGTTTGGAATACCAGATTCCAAAATGAATAACAAATAAGTGTATTTCTCTCAGCACATCCTGTCCCCAAAATTCATTAAAGCTATAAATATCCAACTTTATAACATTTTGAAGTTGACATGGCAAGTACCACTTGACAGTGGAATACCCCAACCATCTTAAATGTCCGCAAAAATTATGTACTCTTGCTTAAGCTGAATATGTTTCGCATCATAATATGCCAAATTAAACTTGGTCCCATTCTGCAAAAAACATGTCCTCATACAGCTAAGTTGATGGGAAAATAATTCCTTGATATGAGGCAATTAAATCGTGTTCTTGTTGTGCAAAATATTACATTTTACTATCAATATGAAGGATAATATGTGAACAGTTAGACAAAATCCCCCCTTCCCATTTTCTGCTACTAAAATCCCAGTCTAATAGGGATTACATGCCACCTAGAGAGCTGGACAGCCTGCGCTCTGAACTGCGTCAGCTAAGTAAAACCCTGGCCACTGTCCTGAGCACCCTGCAGCTCCAGGAGGAGCCCGAGCTGGAAGGAAGGATCCTACTCGCTGACAGCCCTGAGGATGTCCCCTGGATGAGGAGAAGAAGGAGGTCAACACCACCCCGTAGGAGGACAACGCCACCCCGGAGGAGGACAACGCCACCCCGTGGGAGGACCAACGAACAACGTCGCCCTCCAGGAGACTTCATCTGCTACCGTTACCACAAGGCAGGCCACACAGCGTGGAACTGTCCTTAAAACGAGCAGGAAGGAGGAAGGCCTTTCCTGTCCATCCTGCTGGACGGCATTGCTACACCTGCGTTACTAGACACCAGCTCACAGGTAACCATCATACCTGATGTCCTCTATAAAAGGTACTGGTCCGTAGATGAACTCCGCGCGCCAGCCCCGAACCTCTCTGTGTATGCCTCTAAAGGCCTTCCTCTTAACCTAGTAGGGGTTAAGGATCTGACAGTGAAGGTGGGGAGAGTGGAGCTAAAGGACCAAGGACTAATTGTCATAGAATTTAACCCTGGTGATACAGACTTGTATATGATACTTGGTACAAATATTGTTGGTAACTGCTTGGGAGAAGTGTTGTTTTTGCTCCAACAGATTGCTGACACTGCCAAACCAGGGCAGAGGAAGGTGCTCCAGAGAGAGATTCGAGCCCTTCTGTACCAGCAACAGGTAAAGCTAACAGGTGGTGAGATTGGTAATGCACGGGTGACAGACCCGATACCCATTGTGATTCCCCCAATGAGTGAGATGCTGATTTGGTGTACGGCAGCAATAGGTCTCAAGGGACAGAATTACCAGGCGGTAGTGGAGCCCATTAGCTCAGAGCACAGACCTACACTCTTAACTGCTAGAGGGGTAGTGGATGTACGCAAAAGGAGGGTACCCATACGTCTCCTAAATTGTGGGGAGGAGGAAGTTAAATTACCCAGATAAGCCACTGTTGCCAGGTTGTGTACTGTGAATGATGATGCCATACACCCAGTGGAATCCTTGACCTCATCAGACACAGTGGAGGGTAATGACTCAGAAACCCAGTTGGAGGATTGGTGTCAACAGCTCCATGTTGGCACTGACGCCACTCCTGTCCATCAAAAACAAGGTGTACACAGGGTGGTCCAGGAATACGAACAGGTATTCAGCAAACACTCACTTGATTTTGGGAGGATTAAAGGGGTACAACACCATATACCCACAGGTGACCATCCACCCATCAAAGAATGTTACAGGCCCATACCACCAGCACAATACCAGAAAGCGAAGGAAATGTGGCATGACATGAAGAAAGCAGGGGTAATAAGAGATAGCTGTAGCCCCTGGGTAGCTCCCCTGGTCCTGGTCAGGAAAAAGGATGGAAGCATGAGGATGTGTGCATAACACATAAAGATGCATACCCTTTACCCCATATAGAGGAATCCCTGGCTGCATTAAAGTCTGCAAATTACTTCTCTACCCTTGACCTCACTAGAGGGTACTGGCAAGAGCAGTTGCTGAGGAGGACCGGCAGTTGACGGCCTTCACTACTCCGATGGGACTCTGCGAGTTCAACAGTATGCTGTTCGGACTCTGCAACGCCCTTGGAACGTTCCAGAGATTGATGGAGTACTGTTTGGGACACCGTATCTTCGAGACCATGCTGCTATACCTGGATGACGTGATAGTGTACTCCAAGACGTATGAGGACCATTTGAAGCACCTGGCGGAGGTATTTGAAGCATTGTCCCGGTATTGGATGAAATTGAAGCCTTCCAAGAGCCACCTGCTCAAACGTAAGGTTCAGTACCTGGGACACATCGTCAGTCCAGAACCAGTAGCACCAGACATGGAGAAGGTCACTGCCATCCAGAAATGGCCGGAACCAAAGAATCTCAAGGAGGTACGTCAGTTAATGGGACTGGTAGGGTATTACCGGAGATTTGTAAAGGACTGCACCAAGAAGGCAGCGCCTTTGCAAGATCTCCTGGTAGGACAGTCCCACAGAGGCAAAACCCCCCTTCCAGTGGGGTAAAGAGCAGGCTGAGTCCTTTGCAGTGATGAAAGAGATAGTGACTGGCAAAGAAATCCTGGCCTTCCCTGACTGCAGCCAACCATTCCTGCTGTACACTGATGCCAGCAACGAGGGACTAGGAGCTGTGTTAAGCCAGAAGCAGTATGGCAAAGAGAAGGTGATTGCCTATGCCAGCAGGAAGCTTCGTCCTACAGAGAGGAATCCGGAAAACTATAGCTCTTTCAAGTTGGAGCTCCTGGCCTTGGTCTGGGCCATCACTGAACGATTCAAGCACTACCTGGCCTCCACTAAGTTCACGGTCTGCACAGACAACAACCCCTTGACACATCTATAGACAGCAAAGTTGGGAGCCATGGAACAGCGTTGGATGGCCCGACTGTCAATCTATCAGTTCACCGTCAAGTACCGGGCAGGCCCCAAGAATGCCAATGCCGATGCCCTATCCAGAATGCCTCACCAGTCGGACACTGAAGAAGTGGATGACCTGGAGAAGATTGAGCTACCTGTCTTCCATAGAAATGGGATGGTCCACGAGCAGAGTACCTCCAGGAGGTATCGTGGTAAGACACTAAACCCTTTACGTCATCACAGTTGGAAGGAGACCCAGGACAGCGACCCGGTTGTCAGCTGTATCAAAGAACTGATAACCCAGGAAGGTTCTTCCCTGGAGAAGGACGCTTCTCCACAAGCCAAGCACCTGTTGAATGAGAGAAGCCGGCTGTTCATCTATAGAGAGAAGCTGTGCCGAAGGTATCTTAACCCTAGGACCCATGAGATGGTATGGCAGATCACTACATCCAGATGGTGTTGGAGGCCTACCACGATCAAGCAGGGCACTTTGGCTGGAAAAAGCTGGAAACTCTCCTGAAGAGTCGATTTTATTGGGTTGGAATGCAGAGCTCCATAGAGAGGTGGTGCCGGGATTGTGGACCCTGTAGCCTCAGAAGAAAAGACTACAGCAGCCAGAAAGCACCCTTGCAGTCCATCAAGACAACCAAGCCCGTGGAGATCGTCGCCCTGGATAACGTCAAGCTGTCACCCAGCAGGTCGGGCTACTCTTATGCACTGACCATGGTGGATCACTACTACCGGTTCCTGGTGGTAGCAACCGTCAAGGATCTGACGGCAGAAACTGCGGCAAGGACGTTTCAAGCATACTTCTGCAGGCTCCATGGATACCCGGATAAGGTGCTGACGGATCAAGGCCCTGCCTTTGAAGCCGAGCTGTTCAAAGAGTTTTGCCATCTGTACGGGTGTAAGAAGATTCGGACTATGCCGTACCACCCTCAAACTAACGGTCTATGAGAAAAGATGAACAATATCGTCATAGACCTGCTGAAGACCTTACCTCTAGAAGAAAGGAATCAGTGGCCAGACAAACTACCTGACCTGGTAGATCTGTACAATCACATACCTGTGAGCTCCACCAATTGTACTCCAGCGTACCTCATGAGAGCAAGACCCGGAAAGTTGCCCATGGACCTGGAGCTTGGAGTGGTAGAGCCGGTAGCAGACATGTCCACTGAAGACTGTGATATGACCCGACAGGAGCAGTACAAGGGAGTACAGGCCTGTGTCGAAGACAGTCTAAATAGGATGAGAGATAAGCAGGAAGCACAGTACAACAAGAGTGCACCCGCAGAACCCTTAACACCTGGAGAAGTTGGGCTGAAGCGAAAGAGAAGAAACCACAAGCTTGACGACCAGTGGGAAAGAGAGCCTTACACTGTGTTGGATTCCAGGTTCAATAATAGAAAAACCTGTCTAATCAGTAAAGATGGAGGTAAGACAGTTGCAGCAGTCTCAAGAGACCACCTGAAGTTCTGCCCAGGTCTATTGAAGCCACAGGAAGAAGTACCTCTTATAGTGACTGAAGAGTCCAAAGAAGATGTACTCCAAACTGTCTTAGGAGATTTCCTGGCAGATTGGCCTCAAATGGATGGAGCCGTAATGATACCTGTGATGCACTTCTACTAGCAGCCAGAAGACTCTCCACTGCAAGTAAGACCTGTAAGTGCCCCAGAAGAGCCTGCTCAGGAAGAATCCCCAGAAGAAGGATCACCGGTAGAAGCAGAGCCAGTAGGCCCAGTAACCAGTGTACTTGCCAGTCACATCGAGAGGTTAAGACAGTTCTACAATTTGCCCACACGTAGATCTGACAGGGTAGCAGACAGTGCAAACACAAACATCAACAACACCCCAGTACTACGTAGGTTAACAAGCAGCACAAAAGGCCAGGTCCCTGCCAGGTATAGGGAATAAGAATGAAGTGCCTACTATGTAAATAGTTACCCAGTTGGGTATTGCCTACTGTATTGTTTATTATGTAAACTGAAATTAAATATAATGTGTTTATTTAGTTACCCGTCAGGGTATAAAGACTTGTAGGCTGAGGACTGTGAGCAGTCCAAAAACTGTTTCTGTACATAGTTGCACTCCCTGGAGTGCCCCTTAAGTGACCACGGAACAAAAACCCATTTGGCGTGGCGGAAGACGTGGTCCAGCACCTGGATCACCTATGCCCTGTAGTCACGCCCAGGGCCTACATTGAGGGTTTTCAGGTGGGTCCCTCATGTTCCTTCATCGGTGAAATGAGCACCAGGTTACGGGACTTACTGTAACTGAATTAATGTTATTATAATTGTTATAATTGTTATTATTGTGATTTGTTAACCTGTTACAAACTGCTTCAGCCCAGGAGTACTGAATTGTACTAGGGGGGAATGTGGCGCCCTGCAGCGCACAGGTGCCACAGAACCCAGTAGGGTGCATGGATGGACTTCTCCACAAGAGGCCCTCATTACATTCACACACCTCCACCCTACCACCTCAGACCAGCAGAGGGAGCCCGTTAGGGATATATATAGGGAGGGTGGAGCTATGCAGCTCAGTTTTTAGTTGAGTGTTGAGTCAGAAGTGAAAAGTCAGTGGTTAGTTCAGAGAGTGTGCTGGCACTTAGACCAGCGAAGACGCAGCTCGTCTGCTGCTGCCGTAGTGAGGGCCCTGAGTGTGGCTGACGGCAAGGAGGAAGGGAGAGAGGAGTTGAGGGGGCAGAGGAGCGTACCAGGCTCACCCTAAAATATACACCGGGTCCGCGCCTACAGGGACCATTTACACCCAGTAGGGACCACCGGATACCTGGAGGACTACAAGTCCCAGGTCGACCAACGCTGACTACTGTACCAGGGCTAGGAGTCAAGGAGGCCCCAGCGTCCAGGGAGATTGATCTCCAAGAGAAGGCCCTACCACTAGGTCAGCAGGTGCAAGAGAGACAGTAATTAAGCCAGGCCTAGCTCCAGGCAGGTCAGAAGCTTAGCAAGTGGAAGCAATGGATCAGGAGGCCCTATACCCGCTCACTGGGGAGAGTCCGGAAGTGCACCCTGCCTACCGAGTACCCTGGACCATATTTGCATCTACACCAGTAAAGGTACCGAAGCGAACCCCCGTGTGAGTGTCCGTCATTTCTTCCTGAACCGCCCTGGCCATCTCTCCCCTGTACCATCATCCATTACCCCAAACTGCCCTGAGGCCTGCTCCACCTGTGGGGAGCCGTTCCATCACAAGCTGCCCTACCATCTGCCTCAGAGGACTGCTCTGCAGCGGAAGCTCCCTTTAGCCGCATTCCACAGGTGGCGTCACGAACACTTTACAAATCCCCTATAAATAATTCCCCTTTTGGGTGACCGCCCTGGGCCACGGACCGGGCCAGCCACCGTGATACACCACACCAGCAGCCAGAGGCCCGGCTGCTGAGTACCCCACGGCCCTGGGGGCGCGTCAGCTCCACACATAGTCCTGCACATAATATGATGCCCTCAAATATAGTCCTGCACATAATATGATGGCCCCACATATAGTCCTGCACATAATATGATGGCCCCACATATAGACCTGCACATAATATGATTGTCCCATATATAGTCCTGCACATATTATGATGGCTCCACATATAGTCCTGCACATAATATGACGCCCTCACATATAGTCCTGCACATAATATGATGGCCCCACATATAGTCCTACACATAATATGACGGCCCCACATTTAGTCCTGCACATAATATGATGGCCCCACATATAGGCCTGCACATAATATGATGGCTCCACATATAGTCCTGCACATATAATGAATACCTCACATAGAGTCCTGCAGGAATATGACTGCCCCACATATAGTCCTGCACATAGTATGATGGCCCCACATATAGTCCTGTACGTAATATGATGGCCCCACATATACTCCTGCACATAGTATGATGGCCTCACATATAGTACTGCACATAGTATTATGGTCCTACATATAGTCCTGCACATAATATGATGTTCCCACATATAGTCCTGAACATAATATGACGGCCCCACATATAGTCCTGCGCATAATATGATGGCCCCACATATAGTCCTGCACATAATATGATGGCCTCACATATAGTCCTGCACGTAATATGACGGCCCAACATATATTCCTGCACATAGTATGATGGTCTCACATATAGTACTGCACATAGTATGATGGTCCTACATATAGTCATGCACATAATATGATGGCCACACATATAGTCCTGCACATAATATGACGACCCCACATATAGTCCTGCACATAATATGATGACCCCACATATAGTCCTACACATAATATGACGGCCCCACATATAGTCCTGCACATAATATGACGGCCCCTCTTATACTTCTGTACATCGTATGACGGCCCCTCCAGGCACCTGGAAAATTAAAGAGGTTGGAAGCCGTAAAAACAGGCTGGCAGCCCCCAAGCAGTGCCACACCACGGAAGGCAGATTAGCACTCCGGGCCTGGTCCACAGTATAGTGTAAATGCTGTGGTCAGTCTCTTTATCACTGCATTGATTGTTACACTGCTGATTACAAGGCTATTCTATGAAACATGAGAGGAGATTTCTCACTTTAGAACACAGAGGAAAAGGAGAAGAAATGTTCCTCATCTCTGTAGCTGAGATATGGTTGTGTTAGACTTGGAGTTGTGTATAGCAGATGCACATGTAAAATCACACACAGCATATTCTCATGTATCAGGAAGGTGTTATCACACCCCGGCTGGTCTAGAACTTATTCCTAGACCAACGATTATCAGTAATTAATATAAATATTAATTACCTGTTATGTAATTTTTCTGATTCTGTTCTTTGAGTCCACAAGGAGAAATTTCTCGTTCCACCATCTCACGGGGCGTCAGTCACCTGAAAATAGACAAAAGTATGATAATATGTTCCTGGTACATGCTATACACACCAAAAAGTATAACACACTGGGGCCAAAATGACTTATCTCAGGGATAATGGCTGTGGTCTGTCCATTCACAGTGTAATGTAAATGCTGTGGTCAATCTCTTTTAATCACTGCATTGATTGTTACACCGTTGATATCAAGTCTATTCTATGAAACATGAGCGGGGATTCCTTACTTTAGAAGACAGGATAAGGAGAAAAAATGTTTGTTATCTCTGTACCTGAGATATGGTTGTGTTATACTTGGAGTTGTGTATAGAAGATACACATGTAAAATCACTAACATGAATGATATTAAATTGTGTTCAACTTATGTGGTTTACTTTATGAAAACTTTTCATATCTTTTAACACAACTTTCCAACTATCTTAAGATAGAAGCCCGTTGTAATGGTTTTTCTTAGCTTTCTATATTTTGGAGATAATCTTTGATGTTGTAATAAAACTCTTCAAAAATTCATACATTTATACTGATGTCTCTTATAATAGGTTGTCCATTTGAGGAATGTGATAAGGTATGCCTAACCTGGGTGTTGGAAATCCATACCCCATCCGTTAGATTGAAATGAAATATATATCCAAAAACAGAATCAATTTTCTCTGTTTTAAAATGTCAGTCAAATAGGTCATCACCATATTTCTCCAGGTGTCAAATTCTCCCAATATCATTAACTCTCGTGAAAGGGAATTTTACCAAATAGGTGTAAAGGGTAAGATACCCTCAGGTCCTAGTAATCTTTCTTGTACAGTTTGCATCAGCGAACATGCTGGTTACAATTTCCGCTCATTCATGTTTGGAATACCAGATTCCAAAATGAATAACAAATAAGTGTATTTCTCTCAGCACATCCTGTCACCAAAATTCATTAAAGCTATAAATATCCAACTTTATAAAATTTTGAAGTTGACATGGCAAGTACCACTTTACAGTGGAATACCCCAACCATCTTAAATCTCCGAAAAAATGATGTACTCCTGCTTAAGCTGAATATGTTTCGTATCATAATATGCCAAATTAAACTTGGTCCCATTCTGCAAAAAACATGACCTCATACAGCTAAGTTGATGGGGAAATAATTCCTTGATATGAGGCAACACGTTTTTTTGTAAATGGTGTTCTTGTTGTGCAAAATATTACATATTACAATCAATATGAAGGCTAATATGTGAACAGTTAGACAAAATCCCCCCTTCCCATTTTCTGCTTCTAAAATCCCAGTCTAATAGGGATTACATGCCCTCTAACGAGCTGGACAGCCTGCGCTCTGAAGTGAATCAGCTAAGTAAAACCCTGGCCACTGTCCTGAGCACCCTGCAGCTCCAGGAGGAGTCCGAGCTGGAAGGAAGGATCCTACTCGCCGAAAGAGCAGAGTATGTCCCCTGGATGAGGAGAAGAAGGAGGACAACACCACCCCATAGGAGGACAACGCCATCCCGGAGGAGGGCAACGCCACCCCGTAGGAGGACCAACGACCAATGTCGCCCTCCAGGAGACTTCATCTGCTACCGTTGCCACAAGGCAGGCCACACAGCGCGGAACTGTCCTTTAAACAAGCAAACCCTGGGGCCGAGGGCCGACACCCAGGAGTAAATCAACCAGGTCCATCAAGCTGGTACCACCGGTTTGTAGGAGGAAGGCCTTTCCTGTCCATCGTGCTGGACGGCATTGCTACACCTGCATTACTGGACACAGGCTCACGGGTAACCATCATACCTGTTGTCCTCTACAAAAGGTACTGGTCCGTAGATGAACTCCGCCCGCCAGTCCCGAACCTCTCTGTGTATGCCTCTAACGGCCTTCCTCTTAACCTAGTAGGGGTTAAGGACGTGACAGTGAAGGTGGGGAGAGTGGAGCTAAAGGACCAAGGACTAATTGTCATAGAATCTAACCCTGGTGATACAGACTTGTATATGATACTTGGTACAAATATTGTTGGTAACTGTTTGGGAGAAGTGTTGATTTGCTCCAACAGATTGCTGACACTGCCAAACCAGGGCAGAGGAAGGTGCTCCAGAGAGAGATTCGAGCCCTCCTGTAACAGCAACAGGTAAAGCTAACAGGTGGTGAGATTGGTAATGTACGGGTGACAGACCTGATACCCATTGTGATTCCCCCAATAAGTGAGATGCTGATTTGGTGTAGGGCAGCAATAGGTCTCAAGGGACAGAACTACCAGGCGGTAGTGGAGCCCATTAGCTCAGAGCACAGACCTACACTCTTAACTGCTAGAGGGGTAGTTGATGTACGCAATGGGAGGGTACCCATACGTCTCCTAAATTGTGGGGAGGAGGAAGATAAATTACCAAGATACGCCACTGTTGCCAGGTTGTGTACTGTGAATGATGATGCCATACACCCAGTGGAATCCTTGACCTCATCAGATACAGTGGAGGGTAATGACTCAGAAACCCAGTTGGAGGATTGGTGTCAACAACTCCATGTTGGGACTCCACTCCTGTCCATCAAAAACAAGGTGTACACAGGGTGGTCCAGGAATACAAACAGGTATTCAGCAAATGTAGCACCCCGAGGGCTCGGTTGCTAGAGAGGTATCGCATCTCAGTTAGAGGTGTCGTATCTCACTTCCAGGTAAGGATGGCGTGTGGATCAGGACCCTCACAGCTGCATGCATTACACCACATTTCCGGGGGACAGCTCGACCGTGCTCCCAGCAGCGAGCACGACAGACCATGTCCCTGGCTGGAGTGGGAGGGAGGGAACACCCAGAACAGGGGGAACCCAGTAGTGCAGGAGCAGAGAGGAAGCAGTTCCTGGATGCACAGAGAGAGGAGTATAAAAAGGTGGGGGCCATCATAGTGAGTGAGTTCTGTGAGAGGAGAAGGCAGGGAGCAGAGCTGCTGCATGGGCTCTGCTCCCTGGGCAGGCCTAGCACAGAGACCGGAGCCTGAGGGAAGAAAGAAGGGGAGCAGGGAGGCTCCAGGAACACGGAGGAAGGAGGGACCCCAGGGGTGCAGAACGGTCAGTAGCCACTGCACGCCCGAATTCACCACCTGAGTGGAGGGGTCAGGCCGCAGAAGGGGAACCGGATCCCTAAATTGGTGGAGGAGAAACTACACTCAGCCAAGAACCGGAGGTTGCGACCATTCATTGGTGCTGCCCCCTGCTAAACCTGCTAGGAAGGCACCACATAGGGACCAGGGAAAACGGCCAACACGTTAACCCGACAAGGTCCGAGGCAGCCGGACAGAAGTGAGGTCACTGGTGGGGTATGAGAGGCCAGAGAAAGGACACATAAAGGGGGTCCTGTGAAGCGCTTCTAAATTACCTGGAGGTTGATCGAGCCCCTCACCTGGTGAGCGCAGCATGGCTTGGGCAGTCCTTGCTGACAGAAGTAACCTGGATAACAACTGTGAGTAAAAGACCCTGGACTGCATCATTGGACTCTGTGTGATTACTGATGCGCCTGTACTATCACCCCCAACATCCACCTACACTGCCCTGGGGCTACACTTCTCCCATAGGGAGTTATACCATTCCTGTGCAGCGGCAGTTATCCCTGACCGCAATCCACGGGTGGCGTAGTCGGACATTCAAAACACTGATAAATAAACTGCCACAATTTGGTCTGACCACCCTGAGCCACGGGATCGGGTTGCCACTACTACCCTCAGCATCGTACAGAAGCCCGGTTCCGGGTACCCCACAGCCCAGGGGGCGAGTCACAAACACCCACTTGATTTTGGGAGGATTAAAGGGGTACAACACCATATACCCACAGGTGACCATCCACCCATCAAAGAACGTTACAGGCCCATACCACCAGCACACTACCAGAAAGCAAAGGAAATGTTGCATGACATGAAGAAAGCAGGGGTAATAAGAGATAGCTGTAGCCCCTGGGCAGCTCCCCTGGTCCTGGTCAGGAAAAAGGATGGAAGCATGAGGATGTGTGCATAACACAAAGATGCATACCCTTTGCCACGTATAGAGAAATCCCTGGCTGCATTAAAGTCTGCAAATTACTTCTCTACCCTTGACCTCACTAGTGGGTACTAGCAAGTAGCAGTTGCTGAGGAGGACCGGGAGAAGACGGCCTTCACTACACCGATGGGACTCTGCGAGTTCAACAGTATGCCGTTCGGACTCTGCAACGCCCCTAGAACGTTCTAGAGATTGATGGAGTGCTGTTTGGGACACCATAACTTCGAGACCGTGCTGCTATACCTGGATGACGTGATAGTGTACTCCAAGACGTATGAGGACCATTTGAAGCACCTGGCGGAGGTATTTGAAGCATTGTCCCGGTATGGGATGAAATTGAAGCCTTCCAAGTGCCACCTGCTCAAACGGAAGGTTCAGTACCTGGGACACATCGTCAGTCCAGAAGGAGTAGCACCAGACACGGAGAAGGTCACTGCCATCCAGAAATGGCCGGAACCAAAGAATCTCAAGGAGGTACGTCAGTTACTAGGACTGGTCGGGTATTACCGGAGATTTGCAAAGGACTACACCAAGAAGGCAGCGCCTTTGCAAGATCTCCTGGTAGGACAGTCCCACAGAGGCAAACCCCCCCCCCTTCCAGTGGGGTAAAGAGCAAGCCGAGTCCTTTGCAGTGATGAAAGAGATCCTGACTGGCGAAGAAATCCTGGCCTACCCTGACTACAGCCAACCATTGCTGCTGTACACTGATGCCAGCAACGAGGGACTAGGAGCTGTGTTAAGCCAGAAGAAGTATGGCAAAGAGAAGGTGATTGCCTAGGCCAGCAGGAAGCTTCGTCCTACCGAGAGGAATCCGGAAAACTAAAGCTCTTTCAAGTTGGAGCTCCTGGCCTTGGTCTGGGCCATCACTGAACGATTCAAGCACTACCTGGCCTCCACTAAGTTCACGGCCTATACTGACAACAACCCCTTGACACATCTATAGACAGCCAAGTTGGGAGCCAAGGAACAGCGTTGGATGGCCCGACTGTCAAACTATCAGTTCACCATCAAGTACCGGGCAGGCCATAAGAACGCCAACGCCGATGCCCTATCCAGAATGCCTCACAAGTCGGACACTGAAGAAGAAGTGGATGACCTGGAGGAGATTGAGCTACCTGCCTTCCATAGAAATGGGATGGTCCACGAGCAGCGTACCTCCAGGAGGTATCGTGATAAGACACTAAACCCTTTACCTCATCACAGTTGGAAGGAGACCCAGGACAGCGACCCGGTTGTCAGCTGTATCAAAGAACTGATAACCCAGGAAGGTTCTTCCCTGGAGAAGGACGCTTCTCCACAAGCCAAGCACCTCTTGAATGAGAGAAGCCGGCTGTTCATCTATAGAGAGAAGCTGTGCCGAAGGTATGATAACCCTAGGACCCATGAGATGGTATGGCAGATCGTAGTGCCCAGGACAGACATCCAGATGGTGTTGGAGGCCTACCACGATCAAGCAGGGCACTTTGGCTGGAAAAAGCTGGAAACTCTCCTGAAGAGTCGATTTTATTGGGTTGGAATGCGGAGCTCCATAGAGAGATGGTGCCGGGATTGTGGACCCTGTAGCCTCAGAAGAAAAGACTACAGCAGCCAGAAAGCACCCTTGCAGTCCATCAAGACAACCCAGCCCCTGGAGATCGTCGACCTGGATCACGTCAAGCTGTCACCCAGCAGGTCGGGCTACTCTTATGCACTGACCATGGTGGATCATTACTCCCGGTTCCTGGTGGTAGCCCCCGTCAAGGATCTGACGGCAGAAACTGCGGCAAGGACGTTTCAAGCATACTTCTGCAGGCCCCATGGATACTCGGATAAGGTGCTGACGGATCAAGGCCCTGCCTTTGAAGCCGAGCTGTTCAAAGAGTTTTGCAAACTGTACGGGTGTAAGAAGATTCGGACTATGCCGTACCATCCTCAAACTAACGGTCTATGTGAAAAGATGAACAATATCGTCATAGACCTGCTGAAGACCTTACCTCTAGAAGAAAGGAATCAGTGACCAGACAAGCTACCTGACCTGGTAGATCTGTACAATCACATACCTGTGAGTTCCACCAATTGTACTCCAGCGAACCTTATGAGAGCAAGACCCGGAAAGTTGCCCATGGACCTGGAGCTTGGTGTAGTAGAGACGGAAGCAGACATGTCCACTGAAGACTGCGATATGACCCGACAGGAGCAGTACAAGAGAGTACAGGCCTGTGTCGAAGACAGTCTTAAATAGGATGAGAGATAAGCAGGAAGCACAGTACAACAAGAGTGCACCCGCAGAACCCTTAACACCTGGAGAAGTTGTGCTGAAGCGAAAGAGAAGAAACCACAAGTGGGAAAGAGAGCCTTACACTGTGTTGGATTCCAGGTTCGATAATAGAAAAACCTGTCTAATCAGTATAGATGGAGGTAAGACAGTTGCAGCAGTCTCAAGAGACCACCTGAAGTTGTGCCCAGGTCTATTGAAGCCACAGGAAGAAGTACCTCTTATAGTGACAGAAGAGCCCAAAGAAGATGTACTCCATACTGTCTTAGGAGATTTCCCAGCAGATTGGCCTCAACTGGATGGAGCTGTAATAATACCTGTGATGCACTTCTACCACCAGCCAGAAGACTCTCCACTGCAAGTAAGACCTGTATGTGCCCCAGAAGAGCCTGCTCAGGAAGAATTCTCGGAAGAAGGATCACCGGTAGAAGCAGAGCCAGTAGGCCCAGTAACCAGTGTACTTGTCAGTCCCATTGAGAGGTTAAGACAGTTCTACAATTAGCCCACACGTAGATCTGACAGGGTAGCAGACAGTGCAAACACAAACATCAACAACACCCCAGTACTACGTAGGTCAACACGCAGCACAAAAGGCCAGGTCCCCGCCAGGTATAGGGAATAAGAATGAAGTGCCTACCATGTAAATAGTTACCCAGTTGGGTATTGCCTACTGTATTGTTTATTATGTAAACTGAAATTAAATATAATGTGTTTATTTAGTTACGCGTCAGGGTATAAAGACTTGTAGGCTGAGGACTGTGAGCAGTCCAAAAACTGTTCCTGTACATAGTTGCACTCCCTGGAGTGCCCCTTAAGTGACCACGGAACAAAAACCCGTTTGGCGTGGCAGAAGACGTGGTCCAGCACCTGGATCACCTATGCCCTGTAGCCACGCCCAGGGCCTACGTTGAGGGTTTTCAGGCGGGTCCCTCATGTTCCTTCATCGGTGAAATGGGCACCAGGTTACGGGACTTACTGTAACTGAATTAATGTTATTATAATTGTTATAATTGTTATTTGTTAACCTGTTACAAAATGCTTCAGTCCAGGAGTACTGAATTGTACTAGGGGGGAATGTGGAGCCCTGCAGCGCACAGGTGCCACAGAACCCAGTCGGGTGCATGGATAGACTTCTCCACAAGAGGCCCTCATTACATTCACACACCTCCACCCTACCACTTCAAACCAGCAGAGGGAGCCCGTTAGGGATATATATAGGGAGGTGGAGGTAGGCAGCTCAGTATTTAGTTGAGTGTTGAGTCGGAAGTGAAAAGTCAGTGGCTAGTTCAGAGAGTGTGCTGGCACTTAGACCAGCGAAGACGCAGCTTTTCTGCTGCTGCCGTAGTGAGGGCCCTGAGTGTGGCCGACAGCAAGGAGGAAGGGAGATACGAGTTGAGGGGGCAGAGGAGAGTAACAGGCTCACCCCGGAATATACACCGGACACCGGGTCCGCGCCTACTGGGACCCTTTACACCCAGTAGGGACCACCGGATACCTGGAGGACTACAAGTCCCAGGTCGAGCAACGCTGACTACTGTACCAGGGCTAGGAGTCACGGAGGCCCCAGCGTCCAGGGAGAGTGATCTCCAAGAGAAGGCCCTACCACCAGGTCAGCAGGTGCAAGAGAGAGAGACAGTAATTAAGCCAGGCCTAGCTCCAGGCAGGTCAGAAGCTTAGCTATTGGAAGCAACCGATCAGGAGGCCCTATATCGGCTCACAGGGGAGAGTCCAGAAGTGCACCTTGCCTACCGAGTACCCTGGACCATACCTGTATCTACACTAGTAAAGGTACCGAAGCGAACCCCAGTGTGATTGTCCGTCATTTCTTCCTGAACCGCCCTGTACCACCATCCATTACCCCACGCTGCCCTGAGGCCCGCTCCACCTGTGGAGAGCCGTTCCATCACAAGCTGCCCTACCATCTGCCTCAGAGGACTGCTCTGCAGCCGCGGCTCCCTTTAACCGCATTCCACAGGTGGCGTCACGGACACTTTACAAATCCCCTATAAACAATTCCCCTTTTGGGTGACCGCCCTGGGGCACGGAACGGGCCAGCCACCGTGATACCCCACACCAGCAGCCAGAGGCCCGGCTGCCGAGTACTCCACGGCCCTGGGGGCGCGTCAGCTCCACATATATTCCTGCACATAATATGATGGCCCCACATACAGTCCTGCACATAATATGATGGTCCCACATATAGTCCTGCACATAGTATAATGGGCCCACATATAGTCCTGCACATAATATGATGGCTCCACATATAGACCTGCACATAATATGATTGTCCCATATATAGTCCTGCACATAATATGATGGCTCCACATGTAGTCCTACACATATTATGATGGCCTCACATATAGTCCTGCACGTAATATGACGGCCCCACATATATTCCTGCACATAGTATGATTGCCTCACATATAGTCCTGCACATAGTTTGATGGTCCTACATATAGTTCTGCACATATTATGATGGCTCCACATATAGTCCTGCACATAATATGACGGCCCCACATATATTCCTGCACATAGTATGATGGCCTCACATATAGTCCTGCACATAGTATGATAGCCTCACATATACTTCTGCACATAATATGATGGCCCCACATATATTCCTTCACATAGTATGATGATCCTACATATAGTCCTGCACATAATATGACGGCCCCACATATACTTCTGTACATCGTATGATGGCCCCTCCAGGCACCTGGAAAATTAAAGAGGTTGGAAGCCGTAAAAACAGGCTGGCAGCCCCCAAGCAGTGCCACACCGAGGAAGGCAGATTAGCACTCCGGGCCTGGTCCACAGTGTAGTGTAAATGCTGTGGTCAGTCTCTTTATCACTGCATTGATTGTTACACAGCTGATTACAAGGCTATTCTACGAAACATGAGAGGAGATTTCTCACTTTAGAAGACAGAGGAAAAGGAGAAGAAATGTTCCTCATCTCTGTAGCTGAGATATGGTTGTGTTAGACTTGGAGTTGTGTATAGCAGATACACATGTAAAATCACACACATCATATTCTCATGTATCAGGAAGGTGTTATCACACCCCGGCTGGTATAGAACTTATTCCTAGACCAACGATTATCAGTAATTAATATAAATATTAATTACCTGTTATGTAATTTTTCTGATTCTCTTCTTTGAGTCCACAAGGAAAAATTTCTCGTTCCACCATCTCACGGGGCGTGAGTCACCTGAAAATAGACAAAAGTATGATAATATGTTCCTGGTACATGCTATACACACCAAAAAGTATAACACACTGGGGTCAAAATGACTTATCTCAGGGATAATGGCTGTGGTCTGTCCATTCACAGTGTAATGTAAATGCTGAGGTCAATCTCTTTTAATCACTGCATTGATTGTTACACCGCTGATATCAAGTCTATTCTATGTAACATGAGAGGGGATTCCTTACTTTAGAAGACAGGATAAGGAGAAAAAATGTTTGTTATCTCTGTACCTGAGATATAGTTGTGTTATACTTGGAGTTGTGTATAGAAGATACACATGTAAAATCACTAACATGAATGATATTAAATTGTGTTCAACTTATGTAGTTTACTTTATGAAAACTTTTCATATCTTTTAACACAACTTTCCAATTATCTTAAGATAGAAGCCCGTTGTAATGGTTTTTCTTAGCTTTCTATATTTTGGAGATAATCTTTGATGTTGCAATAAAACTCTTCAAAAATTCATACATTTATACTGATGTCTCTTATAATGGGTTGTCCATTTGAGGAATGTGATAGGGCATGCCTAACCTGGGTGTTGGAAATCCATTCCCCATCCGTTAGATTGAAATGAAATATATATCCAAAAACAGAATAAATTTTCTCTGTTTTAAAATGTCAGTCAAATAGGTCATCACCATATATTTAAAGGTGTCCAATTCTCCCAATATCATTAACTCTGGTGAAAGGGAATTTTACCAAATAGGTGTAAAGGGTAAGATACCCTCAGGTCCTAGTAATCTTTCTTGTACAGTTTGCATCAGCGGACATGCTGGTTACAATTTCCGCTCATTCATGTTCGGAATACCAGATTCCAAAATGAATAACAACTAAGTGTATTTCTCTCAGCACATCCTGTCCCCAAAATTCATTAAAGCTATAAATATCCAACTTTATAAAATTTTGAAGTTGACATTGCAAGTACCACTTTACAGTGGAATACCCCAACCATCTTAAATCTCCGCAAAAATTAAGTACTCCTGCTTAAGCTGAATATGTTTCGCATCATAATATGCCAAATTAAACTTGGTCCCATTCTGCAAAAATCATGTCCTCATACAGCTAAGTTGATGGGAAAATAATTCCTTGATATGAGGCAACACATTTTTTGTAAATCGTGTTCTTGTTGTGCAAAATATTACATATTACTATCAATATGAAGGCTAATATGTGAACAGTTAGACAAAATCCCCCCTTCCCATTTTCTGCTACTAAAATCCCAGTCTAATAGGGATTACATGCCCGCTAGCGAGCTGGACAGCCTGCGCTCTGAAGTGCGTCAGCTAAGTAAAACCCTGACCACTGTCCTGAGCACCCTGCAGCAACAGTAGGAGCCCGAGCCGGAAGGAAGGATCCTACTCGCTGACAGCCCTGAGGATGTCCCCTGGATGAGGAGAAGAGGGAGGACAACACCACCCCGTAGGAGGACAACGTCACCCTGTGGGAGGACAAACGACCAACGTCACTCTCAAGGAGACTTCATCTGCTACCGTTGCCACAAGGCAGGCCACACAGCGCGGAACTGTCCTTTAAACGAGCAAACCCTGGGGCCGAGGGCTGACACCCAGGAGTAAATCAACAAGGCCCATCAAACTGGTACCACCGGTTTGTAGGAGGAAGGCCTTTCCTGGCCATCGTGCTGGACGGCATTGCTACACCTGTGTTACTGGACACCGGCTCACAGGTAACCATCATACCTGATGTCCTCTATAAAAGGTACTGGTCTGTAGATGAACTCCGCCCGCCAGCCCCGAACCTCTCTGTGTATGCCTCTAACGGCCTTCCTCTTAACCTAGTAGGGGTTAAGGACGTGACAGTGAAGGTGGGGAGAGTGGAGCTAAAGGACCAAGGACTAATTGTCATAGAATCTGTAGCATCGACGTCTCTGCCTCCTGCCAGGCAGAGACGCGGTCCCTCTCACCTAACCGCTCCCAGTGCGACGTCCTCCAGCGCTCCTCTTCCTGCAGCGGACGGCGCGCTCCTTCCCGGGCACTGTGCTTAGGGCGCGCGCTCCCACTGTCTTAAAGGGGCCGCGCGCGCCGTCTTAAGTAGTCCCCGGCCAATTGCCAGAGGACCTCCCATATATAAGGCACCTCCCTCAAAATGGAGGTGCCCGAGCAAAAGTTGTTGCACAAGTATACTTACCTCTGCTTCAGCCCTCAGGTCTCCTTGCCAGACTGACTTCCTGTCCTGTCTGCCAGCTTGTCTACTCTCCAGCCCGACAGTCTGTCTCCGGTCATCCGCCAGTCTGTCTATAGGCAAGTCCACCTGCTTACCAGGAAGCACCTGCCAGTTACCTGCCTGCTACCTGCCGTGCTTGCTAACCCGCTCGCCTGGGAGCGCTCGCCTGCTACCCGTCTGTTACCTGCTAGCCTACCTGGAGGCTCTGCCGTCACTTGCCGTGACCACCTGCCTTCTAGCCTAGAGACTTCAGCCTGCTTGGCCGTCACTTGCCGTGACCACCTGATAGCCTACCTGGAGGCTCCTGCTGTCACTTGCTGTGACCACTTGCCTGGTAACCCTAGAGACTACTACCTGCTCTGCTGTCACGTACCGTGACCACCCGTCTGCTTACCCAGAGACTTCTGCCTGCTTGCTGTGCCCATCCGTCATACCGGTCAGTCCCAGCCATCTGACCCGTGGGTGCCACCTGCTCTCTTACAAGGTCGTCCCCAGAGTAGCACCTGGTCCCTCTGCCCGGATCCTCCCTGGTCACGGAGTCGTTAGCCGCCGTCCGACCAGGGTCGGTTCGGGTTGATACTTAGTTATGCCCCTCTGGGTCCCTCCTTGCACCGCGGCACAGAGGTTCCACCACCCGGACCCGTAACAGTTTGCTTGGGCCATGGAACCTGGTGGCCCCCAGATCTCCGATCTGCACCAGGAAGTCTTACGTCAGAGAACTCAGCAGGAAGTGGTGCTGTCCTATCTACGGTCCATTAACTCTCGTCTAGGCGCATTGTTTGACTCGTCTATGTCTATCTCTGGCCCAGCCATACCTGTTCCTGCGGCAATGCAATCCATTCCCATTATGGCACCCGGCTATGGACCTCGGCTCCTGGCACCTCCACGCTTTGCCGGCGACCCCGCTTTAGCTCGGGGTTTCATAAACCAGTGCACCCAGCACTTTGAGCTCTTGGCATACCAGTTCATCTCCGACCGAGCCAAGGTGGCCTTCATCATGTCCCATCTCACTGGGGAGGCACTGGCATGGCTAAATCCCCTGTGGGAGAGAGGGGACCCCTGGAGTCCAACCTGTCGTCTTTCCTCGCTGCTTTCCGGAAAGTCTTCGATGAACCTGGACGGAAAACCTCTTCTGCCTCCTCTCTGCTACGTCTCCGCCAAGAGAGTCTCACCGTGGGCCAATATGCCATACGGTTCCGTACCCTCGCTTCTGAGCTTGCCTGCGAAAATGAGGCTCTGGTGTCCATCTTCTGGGAGGGTCTTTACGGTCGGATTAAGGGCGAGTTAGCTGGTTGGGACATTCCTACCACCCTGGATGACCTGGTGTCACTAGCTACCCGGATTGACATCCGGTTCCAAGAACGTGCCAAAGAGACTACCCGGGAGAGAGACTTTTCTCGCCTTGCTCCTACTTTCCTGAGACCCGCCTGTCAACCAGTCACTCCCCGGGCGCACTCGCCTGAAGCTATGCAGATCGACCAGACCAAGATGGTCAAATCTCGCCAAGAGTCACGCCGAGCCGAGGGAAGCTGTTTCTATTGTGGCAGTAAGGAGCACTTCATCCGTTCCTGCCCGGAGAAGCCGGGAAATGCCAGTGTCTAGGACCGCTCGGAGAGGTCGTCCTAGGCAAAAGTAAGCCCTCTCCATCCCTGACTCTGTCAGTCTCTATCTCCTGGGGAGAGAACCGTCACTTTGAACTCGCCCACCTGGATTCTGGAAACCTCATTTCCCAGTCCCTGGTAGAGAAATACTGTATTCCCACCAAATCTCTAGCTGAACCATTGTCAGTCGCCTCCGTGGATGGAGGACTCCTTCCGGTGACCATCCTGCTCGTCACTGAACCCATAATCCTGCAGGTGGGAATGCTGCACTCTGAGAAAATCTCCTTCCATGTGCTACCCGGACTCTCTCACTCCCTATTGCTAGGTCTCCCCTGGCTCCAGACACATGAACCCGTGTTGAACTGGCAATCCGGTGAGGTACTCCGGGGGGGCCGGACTGCCATAGGACCTGCCTGGTTCCAGTTCACCCGGTTCGTCCACCACCTACTCCAGCTAATTTACCCGGTCTTCCGGCTCCCTACTGGCCCTATGCAGACGTGTTCGGTAAAAAAGAAGCAGAGACATTGCCACCTCATAGGCCATATGATTGCCCGATCGACCTGGTACCTGGCGCCACTCCACCCCGTGTGCGTATTTACCCGTTGTCTGCGGCCGAGACCCGGGCCATGTCTGAGTACACTGAAGAGAATCTGGCTAGGGGATTCATCCGGAAGTCTACCTCCCCGGCTGGAGCCGGATTCTTCTTTGTCAAAAAAAAAGATGGCTCGCTACGCCCCTGTATTGACTATAGAGGACTCAATCAGATCACGGTAAAGAATAAATACCCCCTGACACTCATCTCAGAGTTGTTTGACCGCCTTAAAGGCGCCAGGACCTTTTCCAAGCAGGATCTAAGTAGAGCATATAACCTGGTCCGTATCCGGCAAGGAGACGAGTGGAAGACGGCATTCAATACCCGGGACGGACACTATGAGTACCGTGTGATGCCCTTCGGTCTCTGCAATGCTCCCGCCGTCTTCCAAGAACTGGTTAACGACATCTTCCGTGATCTTCTTTACTCCTGCGTGGTGGTATACCTGGACGACATCTTGGTCTTCTCTCCGGATCTTCCCACACAAAGGAGGGATGTTCGTCAGGTCCTGCTTAGGCTCAGGCAGAACCACCTCTATGCTAAATACGAGAAGTGCCTCTTCGAGCAGACCTCTCTTCCATTCCTGGGCTATGTTATCTCTCAGACAGGCTTGCGAATGGATCCCGAGAAACTCTCTGCTGTCCTAAAGTGGCCCCGTCCGGAGGGGTTGAAGGCGATTCAGCGATTCCTGGGCTTCGCCAATTACTATCGTCTCTTCATCCCACACTTCTTGTCCCGGACTGCTCCCATATCTGCGCTCACCCGTAAGTGGGCAGATCCCAAGGTATGGTCGCCCGAAGCTGAGGAGGCCATCCTTTCCTTAAATCAAGCCTTCTCCTCTGCCCCAGTACTGCACCGTCCGGACTTTAATAAACAATTCTACCTGGAGGTTGATGCTTCCTCCTCCGGAGCCGGAGCGGTGCTCACCCAAAAATTTTCTTCTGGGAGAATGGTAACCTGCGGCTTCTTCTCCAAAATCTTCTCCTCATCTGAGCGCAACTACTCAATAGGAGACCGAGAATTGCTAGCCGTCAAATTGGCACTGGAGGACTGGCGCTACCTGCTTGAAGGGGCTCTATACCCGGTGATCATCTATACGGATCACAAAAATCTGGCATATCTCCAGAATGCCCAAAGACTCAATCCGCGTCAGGCCCGGTGGTCTTTGTTCTTTGCCCGCTTCGATTTCATCCTATATTTCCGCCCGGCGGACAAGAATGTCAAAGCCGATGCCTTGTCCCGATCCTTCCTGTCCTCCGACCAAGAGGAGGAGCCTATGCACATCATCGACCCCTCCAAGGTGATGAATATGGCCCCCTTGGAGGTGACTCGTCTTCCACCCGGTAAGACATTTGTAGCGGTTCCTGACCGTGAGAGGGTTCTTTGCTGGGGTCATTCTTCTAAACTAGCTGGCCATGCTGGCCAAAAGAAGACCTTCCTGCTCATTACCCGGCATTACTGGTGGCCTACCCTGCGTAAGGATGTGGTAGACTTCGTCTCAGCTTGTTCATCTTGTGCCCGCAACAAAGTTCCCAGACATTTACCAGCCGGTCATCTCCTACCTCTTCCCGTACCTGCTGCCCCGTGGCAACACATTGCTATGGACTTTATTACCGATCTCCCTGTTTCTGCCAGTTGTACAGTCATTTGGGTGGTCGCGGACCACTTTTCTAAAATGGCCCACTTCATCCCTCTGCCTGGTCTCCCGTCGGCATCAGAGCTAGCTAAGGACATTTATCACCATATCTTTCGTCTCCATGGCCTACCTCTCCACATCGTGTCGGATCGAGGGGTTCGGTTCACCTCACGCTTCTGGAGAGCTACCTGTAAGCTGCTGGATGTTACCCTGGATTTCTCCTCCGCTTACCACCCACAGTCCAATGGTCAGGTAGAGCGGATCAACCAGATCCTTACCAGCTACCTCCGACACTTTGTCAATGCCCACCATACTGATTGGGTGGACTTCCTACCTTGGGCCGAATTCTCTTATAACAATCATGAGAGCGAATCCTCTTCCAAGTCCCCATTCTTTATTGTCTATGGCCAACACCCCCGGATGCCGTTTCCCGTCTCTGCTTCTGTGGACAACCCTGACGCGGAGTCTCTGGTCAGTGAATTCTCCACTATCTGGGAGAGTACTAGGTCCGCACTTCTTCAGTCCTCCGAGCGGATGAAGAGATTTGCTGACAATAGACGTCTGGATCCGCCTCAATTCCGTCCGGGAGACAAGGTTTGGCTCTCCTCCAAACATAACCTCCTACAAGCTGGGTCCTCGGTTCATCGGTCCATTTGAGGTCCTTAAACAGATCAATCCAGTGGCCTACAAGTTGAAGCTTCCACCCACCTTACGCATTCCCAACTCCTTCCACGTATCTTTCCTCAAATCAGCTGTCTTTAACTCTTTCTCCAATAATTCAGGTACTCCTCCTGCTCCGGTTTCTGCTGAGGACGTTTTTGAGGTAGAGAATATTCTGGCCACCAAGAGGGTAAGAACCTTTTTTCTGGTGGACTGGAAGGGGTTTGGCCCAGAGGAGAGAACTTGGGAACCCAGGGAGAACATCCATGCCCCACTTCTGCTTGAATTTTTTTTTGCCAGCCCAAAAAAGAGGGGGTCTAAAAGGGGGGGGGGGTACTGTAGCCTCTCACCTCACTGCTAGCCTACCTGGAGGCTCTGCCGTCACTTGCCGTGACCACCTGCCTGCTAGCCTAGAGACTTCAGCCTGCTTGGCCGTCAATTGCCGTGACCACCTGATAGCCTACCTGGACGCTCCTGCTTTCACTTGCTGTGACCACCTGCCTGGTAACCCTAGAGACTACTACCTGCTCTGCTGTCACGTACAGTGACCACCCGTCAGCTTACCCAGAGACTTCTGCCTGCTTGCTGTGTCCTTAAGTCATACTGGTCAGTCCCAGCCATCTGACCCGTGGGAGCCACCTGCTCTCTTACAAGGTCGTCCCCAGAGTAGCACCTGGTCCCTCTGCCCGGATCCTCCCTGTTCACGGAGTCGTTAGCCGCCGTCCGACCAGGGTCGGTTCGGGTTGATACTTAGTTACGCCCCTCTGGGTCCTCCTTGCACCGCGGCACAGAGGTTCCACCACCCGGACCCGTAACAGAATCTAACCCTGGTGATACAGACTTGTATAGGATACTTGGTACAAATATTGTTGGTAACTGCTTGGGAGAAGTGTTGTTTTTGCTCCAACAGATTGCTGACACTGCCAAACCAGGGCAGAGGAAGGTGCTCCAGAGAGAGATTCGAACCCTCCTGTACCAGCAACAGGTAAAGCTAACAGGTTGGTAATGTACGGGTGACAGACCCGATACCCATTGTGATTCCCCCAATGAGTGAGATGCTGATTTAGTGAAGGACAGCAATAGGTCTCAAGGGACAGAACTACCAGCCGGTAGTTGAGCCCATTAGGTCAGAGCACAGACCTACACTCTTAACTGATAGAGGGGTAGTTGATGTACGCAATGGGAGGGTACCCATACATCTCCTAAATTGTGGGGAGGAGGAAGTTATATTACCAAGATACGCCACTGTTGCCAGGTTGTGTACTGTGAATGAAGATGCCATACACCCAGTGGAATCCTTGACCTTATCAGACACAGTGGAGGGTAATGACTCAGAAACCCAGCTGGAGGATTGGTGTCAACAGCTCCATGTTGGGACTGTCGCCACTCTTGTCCATCAAAAACAAGGTGTACACAGGGTGGTCCAGAAATACGAACAGGTATTCAGCAATCACCCACTTCATTTTGGGAGGATTAAAGGGGTACAACACCAAATACCCACAGGTGACCATCCACCCATCAAAGAACGTTACAGGCCCATACCACCAGCACACTACCAGAAAGCGAAGGAAATGTTGCATGACATGAAGAAAGCAGGGGTAATAAGAGATAGCTGTAGCCCCTGGGCAGCTCCCCTGGTCCTGGTCAGGAAAAAGGATGGAAGCATGAGGATGTGTGCATAACACATAAAGATGCATACCTTTTGCCCCGTATAGAGGAATCCCTGGCTGCATTAAAGTCTGCAAATTACTTCTCTACCCTTGACCTCACTAGTGGGTACTGGCAAGAAGCAGTTGCTGAGGAGGACCGGGAAAAGACGGCCTTCACTACCCCGATGGGACTCTGTGAGTTTAACAGTATGCCGTTCGGACTCTGCAACGCCCCTGGAACGTTCCAGAGATTGATGGAGTGCTGTTAGGGACACCGTTACTTCGAGACCGTGCTGCTATACCTGGATGACGTGATAGTGTACTCCAAGACGTATGAGGACCATTTGAAGCACTTGGCGGAGGCATTTGAAGCATTGTCCCGGTATGGGATGAAATTGAAGCCTTCCAAGTGCCACCTGCTCAAACGGAAGGTTCAGTACCTGGGGAACATAGTCAGTCCAGAAGGAGTAGCACCAAACCCGGAGAAGGTCACTGCCATCCAGAAATGGCCGTAACCAAAGAATCTCAAGGAGGTACGTCAGTTACTTGGACTGGTCGGGTAGTACCGGAGATTTGTAAAGGACTACACCAAGAAGGCAGCGAATTTGCAAGATCTCCTGGTAGGACAGTCCCACAGAGGCAAACCCCCCCCCTTCCAGTGGGGTAAAGAGCAGGCTGAGTCCTTTGCAGTGATGAAAGAGATCCTGACTGGCGAAGAAATCCTGGCCTACATTGACTACAGCCAACCATTCCTGCTGTACACTGATGCCAGCAACGAAGGACTAGGAGCTGTGTTAACCCAGAAGCAGTATGGCAAAGAGAAGGTGATAGCCTATGCCAGCAGGAAGCTTCGTCCTACCGAGAGGAATCCGGAAAACTATAAAACTATAGCTCTTTCAAGTTGGAGCTCCTGGCCTTGGTCTGGGCCATCACTGAACGATTCAAGCACTACCTGGCCACCACTAAGTTCACGGCCTATACTGACAACAACCCCTTGACACATCTAGAGACAGCCAAGTTGGGAGCCATGGAACAGCGTTGGATGGCCCGACTGTCAAACTATCAGTTCACCATCAAGTACCGGGCAGGCCACAAGAACGCCAACGCCGATGCCCTATCCAGAATGCCTCACCAGTCGGACACTGAAGAAGAAGTGGATGACATGGAGGAGATTGAGCTACCTGCCTTCCATAGAAATGGGATGGTCCACGAGCAGCGTACCTCCAGGAGGTATCGTGGTAAGACACTAAACCCTTTACCTCATCACAGTTGGAAGGAGAACAAGGACAGCGACCCGGTTGTCAGCCGTATCAAAGAACTGATAACCCAGGAAGGTTCTTCCCTGGAGAAGGACGCTTCTCCACAAGCCAAGCAACTGTGGAATGACAGAAGCCGGCTGTTCATCTATAGAGAGAAGCTGTGCCGAAGGTATGTTAACCCTAGGACCCATGAAATGGTATGGCAGATCGTAGTGCCCAGGACAGACATCCAGATGGTGTTGTAGGCCTACCACGATCAAGCAGGGCACTTTGGCTGGAAGAAGCTGGAAACTCTCCTGAAGAGTCGATTTTATTGGGTTGGAATGTTGAGCTAAATAGAGAGGTGTTGCCGGGATTGTGGACCCTGTAGCCTCAGAAGAAAAGACTACAGCAGCCAGAAAGCACCCTTGCAGCTATCAAGACAACCCAGCCCCTGGAGATCATCGCCCTGGATCACGTCAAGCTGTCACCCAGCAGGTCGGGCTACTCTTATGCACTGACCATGGTGGATCACTACTCCCGGTTCCTGGTGGTAGCCCCCGTCAAGGATCTGACAGCAGAAACTGCGGCAAGGACATTTCAAGCATACTTCTGCAGGCCCCATGGATACCCGGATAAGGTGCTGACGGATCAAGGCCCTGCCTTTTAAGCCGAGCTGTTCAAAGAGTTTTGCCATCTGTACGGGTGTAAGAAGATTCGGACTACGCCGTACCACCCTCAAACTAACGGTCTATGTGAAAAGATGAACAATATCGTCATAGACCTGCTGAAGACCTTACCTCTAGAAGAAAGGAATCAGTGGCCAGACAAACTACCTGACCTGGTAGACTTGTACAATCACATATCTGTGAGTTCCACCAATTGTACTCCAGCGTACCTCATGAGAGCAAGACCCGGAAAGTTGCCCATGGACCTGGAGCTTGGAGTGGTAGAGCCGGAAGCAGACATGTCCACTGAAGACTGCGATATGACCCGACAGGAGCGGTACAAGAGAGTACAGGCCTGAGTCGAAGACAGTCTAAATAGGATGAGAGAGAAGCAGGAAGCACAGTACAACAAGACTGCACCCGCAGAACCCTTAACACCTGAAGAAGTTGTGCTGAAGCGAAAGAGAAGAAACCACAAGCTTGACGACCAGTGGGAAACAGAGCCTTACACTGTGTTGGATTCCAGGTTCGATAATAGAAAAACCTGTCTAATCAGTAAAGATGGAGGTAAGACAGTTGCAGCAGTCTCAAGAGACCACTTGAAGTTGTGCCCAGGTCTATTGAAGCCACAGGAAGAAGTACCTCTTATAGTGACTGAAGAGCCCAAAGAAGATGTACTCCATACTGTCTTAGGAGATTTCCCGGCAGATTGGCCTCAACTGGATGGAGCCGTAATAATACCTGTGATGCACTTCTACCAGCAGCCAGAAGACTCTCCACTGCAAGTAAGACCTGTAAGTGCCCCAGAAGAGTCTGCTCAGGAAGAATACCCGGAAGAAGGATCACAAGTATAAGCAGAGCCAGTAGGCCCAGTAACCAGTGTACTTGCCAGTCCCATCGAGAGGTTAAGACAGTTCTACAATTTGCCCATGCGTAGATCTGACAGGGTAGCAGACAGTGCAAACACAAACATCAACAACACCCCAGTATTACGTAGGTCAACACACAGCACAAAAGGCCAGGTCCCTGCCAGGTGTAGGGAATAAGAATAAAGTGCCTACCATGTAAATAGTAACCCAGTTGGGTATTGCCTACTGTATTGTTTATTATGTAAACTGAAATTAAATATATGTGTTTATTTAGTTAACTCTCACCATGCCCAGGGCCTACATTGAGGTTTTTCAGGCGGGTCCCTCATGTTCCTTTATCGGTGAAATAGACACCAGGTTACGGGACTTACTGTAACTGAATTAATGTTATTATAATTATTATTATTGTTATTTGTTAACCTGTTACAAAATGCTTCAGTCCAGGAGTACTGAATTGTACTAGAGGGGAATGTGGCGCTCTGCAGCGCACAGGTGCCACAGAACCCAGTAGGGTGCATGGATGGACTTCTCCACAAGAGGCCCTCATTACATTCACACATCTCCACCCTACCACCTCAGACCAGCAGAAGGAGCCCGTTAGGGATATATGTAGGGAGGGTGGAGCTAGGCGGCTCAGTTTTTAGCTGAGTGTTGAGTCGGAAGTGAAAAGTCAGTGGTTAGTTCAGAGAGTGTGCTGGCACTTAGACCAGCGAAGACGCAGCTTGTCTGCTGCCGTAGTGAGGGCCCTGAGTGTGGCCGACGGCAAGGAGGAAGGGAGAGAGTAGTTGAGGGGGCAGAGGAGCATACCAGGCTCACCCCAAAATATACACCGGACACCGGGTCCACGCCTGCAGGGACCCTTTACACCCAGTAGGGACCACCGGATACCTGGAGGACTACAAGTCCCAGGTCGACCAACGCTGACTACTGTACCAGGGCTAGGAGTCACGGAGGCCCCAGCGTCCAGGGACAGTGATCTCCAAGAGAAGGCCCTACCACCAGGTCAGCAGGTGCAAGAGAGAGAGACAGTAATTAAGCCAGGCCTAGCTCCAGGCAGGTCAGAAGGTTAGCAAGTGGAAGCAACAGATCAGGAGGCCCTATACCCGCTCACTGGGGAGAGTCCAGAAGTGCACCCTGCCTACCGAGTACCCTGGACCATACCTGCATCTACACCAGTAAAGGTACCGAAGCGAACCCCCGTGTGAGTGTCCGTCATTTCTTCCTGAACCGCCCTGGCCGTCTCTCCCCTGTACCACCATCCATTACCCCACACTGCCCTGAGGCCAGCTCCAACTGTGGGGAGCCGTTCCATCGCAAGCTGCCCTACCATCGGCCTCAGAGGACTGCTCCGCAGAGGTGGCTCCCTTTAGCCGCATTCCACAGGTGGCGTCACGAACACTTTACAAATCCCCTATAAATAATTCCCCTTTTGGGTGACCGCCCTGGGCCATGCACCGGGCCAGCCACCGTGATACCCCACACCAGAAGCCAGAGGCCCGGCTGCTGAGTACCCCAAGGCCCTGGGGGCGCGTCAGCTCCACATATAGTCCTGTACATAATAAGTTGCCCTCACATATAGTCCTGCACATAATATGATGGCCCCACATATAGTCCTGCACATAATATGATGGCCCCACATATAGTCCTGCACATAGTATGATGGCCCCACATATAGTCCTGCACATAATATGATGACCTCACATATAGTCCTGCACATATTATGATGGCCTCACATATAGTCCTGCACGTAATATGATGGTTTTACATATAGTCCTGCACATAATATGATGGCCCCACATATAGTCCTGCACATAGTATGATGGCCCCACATATAGTCCTGCACATAATATGACGGCGCCACATATATTCCTGCACATAGTATGATGGCCTCACATATAGTCCTGCACATAGTATGATGGTTTTACATATAGTCCTGCACATAATATGATGACCCCACATATAGTCCTGCACATAAGATGACGGCCCCACATATACTTCTGCACATCGTATGATGGCCCCTCCAGGCACCTGGAAAATTAAAGAGGTTGGAAGCCATACAAACAGGCTGGCAGCCCCCAAGCAGTGCCACACCGCGGAAGGTAGATTAGCACTCCGGGCCTGGTCCACAGTGTAGTGTAAATGCTGTGGTTAGTCTCTTTATCACTGCATTGATTGTTACACTCTGATTACAAGGCTATTCTATGAAACATGAGAGGAGATTTCTCACTTTAGAAGACAGAGAAAAAGGAGAAGAAATGTTCCTCATCTCTGTAGCTGAGATATGGTTGTGTTAGACTTGGAGTTGTGTATAGCAGATACACATGTAAAATCACACACAGCATATTCTCATGTATCAGGAAGGTGTTATCACACCCCCGCTGGTCTAGAACTTATTCCTAGACCAACGATTATCAGTAATTAATATAAATATTAATTACCTGTTATGTAATTTTTCTGATTCTCTTCTTTGAGTCCACAAGGAGAAATTTCTCGTTCCACCATCTCACGGGGCGTCAGTCACCTGAAAATAGACAAAAGTATGATAATATGTTCCTGGTACATGCTATACACACCAAAAAGTATAACACACTGGGGCCAAAATGACTTATCTCAGGGATAATGGCTGTGGTCTGTCCATTCACAGTGTAATGTAAATGCTGAGGTCAATCTCTTTTAATCACTGCATTGATTGTTACACCGCTGATATCAAGTCTATTCTATGAAACATGAGCGGGGATTCCTTACTTTAGAAGACAGGATAAGGAGAAAAAATGTTTGCTATCTCTGTATCTGAGATATAGTTGTGTTATACTTGGAGTTGTGTATAGAAGATACACATGTAAAATCACTAACATGAATGATATTAAATTGTGTTCAACTTATGTGGTTTACTTTATGAAAACTTTTCATATCTTTTAACACAACTTTCCAATTATCTTAAGATAGAAGCCCGTTGTAATGGTTTTTCTTAGCTTTCTATATTTTGGAGATAATCTTTGACGTTGCAATAAAACTCTTAAAAAATTCTTACATTTATACTGATGTCTCTTATAATGGGTTGTCCATTTGAGGAATGTGATAGGGCATGCCTAACCTGGGTGTTGGAAATCTATTCCCCATCCGTTAGATTGAAATGAAATATATATTCAAAACCAGAATACATTTTCTCTGTTTTAAAATGTCAGTCAAATAGGTCATCACCATATTTTTCCAGGTGTCAAATTCTCCCAATATCATTAACTCTGGTGAAAGGGAATTTTACCAAATAGGTGTAAAGGGTAAGATACCCTCAGGTCCTAGTAATCTTTCTTGTACAGTTTGCATCAGCGGACATGATGGTTACAATTTCCGCTCATTCATGTTTGGAATACCAGATTCCAAAATGAATAACAAATAAGTGTATTTCTCTCAGCACATCCTGTCCCCAAAATTCATTAAAGCTATAAATATCCAACTTTATAAAATTTTGAAGTTGACATGGCAAGTACCACTTTACAGTGGCATACTCCAACCATCTTAAATCTCCGCAAAAATTAAGTACTCCTGCTTAAGCTGAATATGTTTCGCATCATAATATGCCAAATTAAACTTGGTCCCATTCTGCAAAAAACATGTCCTCATACAGCTAAGTTGATGGGAAAATAATTCCTTGATATGAGGAAACACTTATTTTGTAAATTGTGTTCTTGTTGTGCAAAATATTACATATTACTATCAATATGAAGGCTAATATGTGAACAGTTAGACAAAATCCCCCCTTCCCATTTTCTGCTACTAAAATCCCAGTCTAATAGGGATTACATGCCCCCTAGCGAGCTGGACAGCCTGCGCTCTGAAGTGCGTCAGCTAAGTAAAACCCTGGCCACTGTCCTGAGCACCCTGCAGCTACAGGAGGAGCCCGAGCCGGAAGGAAGGATCCTACTCGCTGACAGCCATGAGGATGTTCCCTGGATGAGGAGAAGAGGGAGTTCAACACCACCCCGTAGGAGGACAACGCCACCCCGGAGGAGGACAACGCCACCCCGTGGGATGACCAACGACCAACGTCGCCCTCCAGGAGACTTCATCTGCTACCGTTGCCACAAGGCAGGCCACACAGCGTGGAACTGTCCTTTAAATGAGCAAACCCTGGGGCCGAGGGCCGACACCCAGGAGAAAATCAACCAGGCCCATCAAGCTGGTACCACCGGTTTGTAGGAGGAAGGTCTTTCCTGTCCATCGTGCTGGACAGCATTGCTACACCTGCGTCACTGGACACCGGCTCACAGGTAACCATCATACCTGATGTCATCTACAAAAGGTACTGGTCCGTAGATGAACTCCGCCCGCCAGCCCCGAACCTCTCTGTGTATGCCTCTAACGGCCTTCCTCTTAACCTAGTAGGGGTTAAGGATGTGACAGTGTAGGTGGGGAGAGTGGAGCTAAAGGACCAAGGACTAATTGTCATAGAATCTAACCCTGTTGATACAGACTTGTATATGATACTTGGTACAAATATTGTTGGTAACTGTTTGGACGAAGTGTTGTTTTTGCTCCAACAGATTGCTGACACTGCCAAACCAGGGCAGAGGAAGGTGCTCCAGAGAGAGATTCGAGCCCTCCTGTACCAGCAACAGGTAAAGCTAACAGGTGGTGAGATTGGTAATGTACGGGTGACAGACCCGATACCCATTGTGATTCCCCCAATGAGTGAGATGCTGATTTGGTGTAGGGCAGCAATAGGTCTCAAGGGACAGAACTACCAGGCGGTAGTGGAGCCCATTAGCTCAGAGCACAGACCTACACTCTTAACTGCTAGAGGGATAGTTAATGTAAGCAATGGGAGGGTACCCATACGTCTCCTAAATTGTGGGGAGGAGGAAGTTAAATTACCAAGATACGCCACTGTTGCCAAATTGTGTACTGTAAATGATGATGCCATACACCCAGTGGAATCCTTGACCTCATCAGACACAGTGGAGGGTAATGACTCAGAAACCCAGCTGGAGGATTGGTGTTAACAGCTCCATGTTGGGACTGATGCCACTCCTGTCCATCAAAAACAAGGTGCACACAGGGTGGTCCAGAAATACGAACAGGTATTTGTGGCACCCCAGGGGTCTGGTTGCCACAGTGGTAGAAATACCATGTCTGAGAGCGAGCATGGGTTTTCCTGGTCAGGAGCACATTTGCATGCAACGCCTCCTGCCCCAGTCCAGGGAGGGGAGGAACCTGCCCTTTATAAACTGGATCTGGGGCGGGGTTAGAAGAGAAGAGTCTAGTCTAGTTCCAGAGAAGGGACAGAGCAGCAGCAAGGAGCTCTGTAGGAGCCAGGAGCTGAAGACCAGTGACTGGAGCAGAGAGCTCGTCCTGGCAGAAAGACGCAGAGAACCGGACACCGGAGTCCGAGGCTGTGGGAATTATACATCCAGCAGCAGAAACCACCTGGCAGGGGATTTCAGGTCCTCTGGCCATAGAAAGCCCTGAGGCTCAGTCACAAGCAAGGGACTGGCACCGCCATTGAGGAGTGGAAGGCACCAAAGGCCCCAAGTCACCAGCCATACGGGTAAGCACCAGACGGTACACTCAGGGACGTGGGCTACTACACGACTACAGCAGAGTAGCCAGGAAGAGTGCAGTCAGACGGGAAGGCCTACACGTCCACCTGGCCAGGGGGACTCTTGTTCGCTCACAGACTGACCAGGCCTCTCATGTTAGCCAGTACTACCGGCAGGGCCTTCTTCATTACCAACAGTAAAGACCCAGAACTGCACTGCACGGACTCTGAGTCATTTCTGCTGCTCCCGCGCACTATCACCCCCACCATCTGCACTCACTGCCCTGAGGCTATACTCCTCCCGTGGGGAGTTCTACTGCGCACACAACATCAGCCTCAGCGGTCCGCCCCACAGCAGCGGTTCTCAGTGACCGCAATCCAGCGCAGTCGGACATTTAAACCTTACAAAACCCAAATAAACAGATCCGCCACTGGTTTGACCACCCTGAGCCAAGGGACCGGGTCGCCGCCACGGAGACTACTATCCCCAGTATTGTGCAGAGACCCGTCTCTGGGTATTCCCCCACACACGGCTCAGGGGGCGCGTCAACTTTGGCGTAGTCGGCAGGATTTCGTGCCGGCAACCACCGGGTACTGCGCGCCCGAAAGAAGGACTGTGATATTTACCGTGGTGAAGTTTCCCGCCGTCCGCAGCCATTTTCCTGCCATCCGCCGCCATTTTCCCGCCATTGGGCGCCATTTCTGGGACGCCACGCGGGAGGAAGAGGGGCGTGGACGCCAAAAGCGCGCGAGAGCTGAAGCCCCGCCTTACGCACTGACGCTGCGCAAGGTCCTGGAAGGAGCCGAGCGGACGCCGACGTCACCAGTGCGCGACGCAAGGTCCTCGACCCCGATGATCGCCTGCGGAGCTGCGGCCTACGGACAAGAAGCAACGGAAGGTAGGCCACGGTTAACTAGGGGGGAGGAAGACACCAGCTCCCACCGCCGGCGCGGCTGCTGCCGCAGTGATGCCGTTCACGATGCCGTATATCCCCGGAGCGGCATGGTTACTCAGGGGAGTCGCATACCCTGAGCGACTTTAAAGAAAGACTGTATAGCCTATTCAAAGTATACCCCCTGTCTGAGGAACAAAAAGTGAGCATCCTGACAGGCCAGTTAATCGGGGCAGCCCAAAGAGAAGTGAAGTCCTGGTCAGCCAGGGAAAAGGGGACTGTAAAGGAAATACTGGCCTGTCTAAAGGACACTTTTGATACCCGCACCTCAGCAGAGATTAAGCTAAAATTTTATGGGTGCAAACAGCGGGCACAAGACAGTATACGAGACTATGCTTTGAATTTGCAGGAGGCCCTGAGAGCCATTAAGCAGGCAGACCCTGACAGCGTGCGGAATGAGGATAAGTTGTTGACTGAACAGTTCATTGAGGGTCTACAGTCCAGCGCCCACCGAACCCAGCTGCGTGTAATGGCCCTGCAGAACCCTGATTTGGACTTTGCGCAGTTCAAAGACAGGGCCATCCGGGTGCTCCGAGAACTAGCACCAGGTGGCGCTGCAACCCATAGGCGCCCTGCTATCACCTATCACCAGGAGGCGGCGCCCTTGTCTGCAGAGCCTGTGGGAGCTGATGCACAGGCTTTGGACAAAGACCCGGCTGCAGACCTGCACCATCAGGTCCAAGAACTGACCAAAAGCGTTGCCGCGCTAACAAGAACTGTGCAGTCTTTACAGGTGTCTTCCCCAGGAAAGATCCAGCTGGCTTCCAGTCCGGAGGACGTCCCTTGGAGGATCCATTCGTCCAGAGGAAGGTCCAGCGACCACTACAACCAGGATGGACAACCCATCTGCCGCCGCTGCAATCAACCAGGACATATGGCAAGGTACTGTCATTTAAATGGGCCCAACCTGGGGCAGAGGGCCGACCCCCAGGCATAAGATCATCAGGCCCATCGAGCTGGCGTGATAAGTATGTAGGGGGACGACCGGTCTTGCCTGTGGTGCTTGATGGCATTCCTATGAGTGCACTACTGGACACCGGGTCACAGGTAACCACCATCCCCTATGTGCTCTTTAAGCAGTACTGGAATGACTCAGATATCTCCCGCTACCCAGATGACGATTTGAGCATCATCGCCAGCAATGATCAGCCCGTACCGCAGGTGGGATTCAAGGAGGTGACCATCAAAATTGGTAAAGTTGAACTGCCAGCGCAAGGACTGATTATTGTGGACATTGACCGTCGTGAAAGCCACCCTAAGATAACCTTGGGTACTAATGTTATTGAAAATTGTCTTGCAGAGATAATTGTCATATTACAACAGGTTGCGGTGAATGCCAGCTCCAGCCAGCAGCGTGTCCTACAAAAAGAGATCAGAGCCCTGATGAAAAGGCAACAGGTAGAACTGTCTGGTGGTGAGATCGGTAGCGTTAGGATGAGTGACCCGTTCCCTATCGCCATGCCCCCAAAAAGTGAGATGATGATCTGGTGCCGGACTGCAATCGGGTTAAGAGGAAGGGACTACCAAGCCATGGTAGAACTTGTCTACTCAGACAGTAGGCCCACCATTTTGACAGCACGGGGGGTGGTCGATGTACGCCATGGGAGGGTACCCGTCCGCATCCTAAACATTGGGGAAAGAGAAGTATACTTGCCCCGGTATGCCACTCTAGCCAAATTGTTCACTGTTAACCAAAACTCTGTGAAGGCCGTGGAACCCTTGCCTCCATCTCAACCAGAGGAGGGTAACGGCTCCAAGAAACAAATGGAGGACTGGTGTCAGAAACTGCATGTGGGCACCGACTCCACTCCCTCACACCAAAAACAGGGAGTCTACCGGGTGGTGCAGGAGTACGAAAGAGTCTTTAGCAAACACCCGCTAGACTTTGGGCAAGTAAAAGGGGGTAGAACACCACATCCCCACAGGAGACCATCCACCCATAAAGGAAAGATACCGACCTGTACCCCCTGCACACTATCAGAATGCCAAGGGAATGCTGCGAGAAATGAAGGAGGCTGGGGTAATCAGGGACAGCTGTAGCCCCTGGGCAGCTCCACTATTTCTTGTGAAAAAGAAAGATGGCACCATGAGAATGTGTGTAGATTACAGAAAGGTCAACCGTATAACACACAAAGATGCGTACCCGTTACCTAGAATAGAAGAGTCCTTAGCTGCATTAAAAACTGCTAACGTCTTTTCCACTTTGGACTTTACTAGCGGGTACTGGCAGGTTCCTGTAGCAGAGGCAGACAAGGAGAAGACTGCATTCACCACCCCGATGGGTCTCAGGGAATTCAACTGTATGCCGTTTGGGCTCTGCAACGCACCAGGAACCTTCCATCAGTTGATGGAGTGCTGCCTGGGGCACAGGAATTTCGAGACGGTCCTGCTATACCTGGACGATGTCATCGAGTATTCAAAAACATATGAGGACCATCTGAAACACCTGGCAGAGGTGTTTGATGCCCTGGCAGGCTATGGCCTAAAGGTGAAACCCTCCAAGTGTCATCTACTGAAACCAAAGGTACAGTACCTGGGACACGTGGTGAGTGCTGACGGAGTAGCTCCAGACCCTGATAAGATCACAGTGATTAAGGACTGGCCAAGACCCTCCAGCATAAAGGAAGTGCGGCAATTCCTCGGGTTGGTAGGCTACTACTGAAGATTCATCCCCGGTCTCACCAAAATGGCAGCTCCTATGCAGGACCTCCTGATAGGCAGGTCCAGGAAGGCCAAAAACCAGAAGCCGCCCTTTAAATGTGACAAGCTTGCGGATGAGTCCTTCCGCCAGCTGAAGATGGCCCTCACGGGGGATGAAATCCTGGCGTACCCTGATTACGGCCAGCCTTGTACTCTCCACACAGACGCGAGCAACATCGGGCTAGGGACAGTGCTGTCCCAGATCCAACAGGGCAGAGAAAGGGTAATCGCTTATGCTAGCATGAAGCTCTGGCCCACGGAAAGGAATCCTGAAAATTACAGCTCCTTCAAGCTAGAGTTCCTCGCAGTGGTATGGGCAGTGACAGAGCGCTTTAAACATTACCTTGCCTCTTCCAAGTTCACCGTGTACACGAACAACAACCCGTTGACACACTGGGACACTGCAAAACTAGGTGCACTGGAGCAGAGATGGATGGCCCGCCTATCCAACTATGAGTTCACCATCAAATACCGGGCAGGAAGGACAAATGCCAACGCAAACGCCCTGTCCAGGATGCCGAACTTGCTGGACGGAGGGGAAAATCCAGAAGAACTGGAAGAGATTGAACTCCCTGCGTTCCACCATCATGGGATTACCCAGTGTTCCCACCGAGTAAGGGGCAGGCACTCTGCCACGTTCAATCCCTTACACCACTACAGCTGGGCGGAGACGCAAGACAGTGACCCAGCCGTCCACCTGGTAAAAGAGATGCTGACACAGGCTGATGCCCGCCTTGACCCTGACGCTCCAGAAGAAACTAAACAGCTGTGGAAGGAGAAGAGTAAGCTGTTTCTCTACAAGGGGAAGCTGTGCCGGAGAATTGTCAACTCCCGGACGCATGAGCTGACCTGGCAGGTAGTGGTCCCGAGACGAGACGCGGCTATGGTCCTGGAGGCGTACCACGACGGAGCAGGGCACTTTGGATGGAAGAAGTTGGAGTTCCTGTTACGTGAACGGTTCTTCTGGGTAGGCATGAGAGGGGCCATTGAGAGATGGTGCAGAGACGGCGGCCCGTGCAACCTGAGAAGAAAGGACCGTGCCAGCCAGAAGACTCCCCTGCAGTCCATCATCACCAAGCAGCCACTAGAACTGGTAGCCCTGGACCATGTGAAGCTGGACTTCAAGGACTTAACCGCTCAGACAGCAGCTAGAGCCTTCCAGCAGCACTTCTGCTGTCCACACTGGTATCCGGAGCAAGTGTTGACTGACCAAGGTCCAGCCTTCGAAGCGGAGGTCTTCCAGGAGTTCTGCAACCTCTATGGCTGCAAGAAGATAAGGACAACGCCCTATCACCCCCAAACCAACGGATTGTGCGAGAAGATGAACCAGGTGGTGATAGACTTGCTCAAAACGTTGCCCCTGGAAGAACGCAGTCTGTGGCCTGAAAAACTGCCTGATCTGGTGGACTTGTATAACGACATCCCAGTAAATTCCACCAACTGCACCCCGGCTTAACTAATGAGAGCAAGACCTGGTAAGCTGCCTATTGACCAGGAAATGGGAGTCCTCACACCCGAGGACACCTCGCCAGAAGCAAACTGGGATACAGAATGGCAGTAGCAGTACCGGAAAGTGCAGGAGAGTGTTGAGAGAAGTCTGTCTCAAGCAAGAGAAAGGCAAGAGAGGACTTACAACCAGCATGCTCCCGCTGCTCCCCTGGCACCTGGAGAGCAGGTCTTGAAGAGGAAGAGGCGGCTCCATAAGTTGGATGACCAGTGGGAGAAAGACCCGTACACAGTACTGCCCTCAAGTCATGACAATCCGAAAGTATGCATTATCAGTAAGGATGGAGGAGAGACCACAGCCACTGTCTCCAGAGACCACCTGAAGAAGTGTCCCGAGCAGCTGCAAAGCACTGATGAAGACCAAGATAGCCCTCAACCCGCAGAGGAAAGGGAAGAAATGGTCAGTACAGTACTCGGAGAATTTCCCCGATCCTGGACACAAATTAACAACGCTATTGTGGTACCCGTCCTTACCTTTCTCCAGCCAGCCCCTCAAGGGCCTACAGAAGAGCAAGTAGTGTTGGAAGAGCAGCCGGCCCCTGAGGCAGAAGATTCCATACCAGCAGCCCAGGAGAATCAACCCTCTGCTAGTAGTGAGCCTGCCGTGCCCGTAGTAAGCCAAAGAGTACGCAGAAAGCTGCCCAGCCTACCCAAAACATCTCCAGATACCTGTAGTGCAGACACTAGTGAGCCCACTACACAAGGGGTAGAAACAGGGGACCCAGAAAGAACACCACCAGATAGTGTGTTACGTAGGTCCACCAGGAGCACTAGAGGTCAAATGCACGCTCGCTGGAGAATTTAAAATGTGATATAAATACCTGTATATTGCAAATGTTAAAATGTTTGTTGCCAGCGTACTAATTGTGTTTTTCTAGTTACCCGACAGGGTTCATGGACTGACAGGTTATGGACAATGAATAACCGGAACTGTACCTTGTATATAGTTGCACCTGTAAAGTGCCCCTTTTTGTCCCAGACCACAGAACAAAAACCTGTGGAGGTGGCTGAAGACGTGGTCCAACGCCGGATCATCGATGCCCCGTAGCCACCCCAGGGACTACGTGGAGGGTTTGGGACGGGTCCCTCATGATACATTTTGGGTGACATGGACACCTGGTTACGGAAGCGCCGTGACCTATAAAAACTGAACACCTTGTACATATGTTGTTGTGTTATTGTTATACCCTGTTATGCATGTTTTCATAAAATGTGTTTAGTCCCGGAGTACTAAAATTTACTAGGGGGGAATGTGGCACCCAAGGGGTCTGGTTGCCACAGTGGTAGAAATACCATGTCTGAGAGCGAGCATGGGTTTTCCTGGTCAGGAGCACATTTGCAAGCAACGCCTCCTGCCCCAGTCCAGGGAGGGGAGGAAACTGCCCTTTATAAACTGGATCTGGGGCAGGGTTAAAAGAGAAGAGTCTAGTCTAGTTCCAGAGAAGGGACAGAGCAGCAGCAAGGAGCTCTGTAGGAGCCAGGAGCTGAAGACCAAGGACTGGAGCAGAGAGCTCGTCCTGGCAGAAAGACGCAGAGAACCGGACACCGGAGTCCGAGGCTGTGGGAATTATACATCCAGCAGCAGAAACCACCTCGCAAGGGATTTCAGGTCCTCTGGCCATAGAAAGCCCGGAGGCTCAGTCACAAGCAAGAGACCGGCACCGCCATTGAGGAGCGGAGGGCACCAAAGGCCCCAAGTCACCAGCCATACGGGTGAGCACCACACGGTACACTCAGGGACGTGGGCTACTACACGACTACAGCAGGCTAGCCAGGAAAAGTGCAGTCAGACGGGAAGGCCTACACCTCCACCTGGCCAGGGGGACTCTTGTTCGCTCACAGACTGACCAGGTCTCTCATGTTAGCCAGTACTACCGGCAGGGCCTTCTTCACTACCAACAGTAAAGACCCTGTACTGCACTGCACGGACTCTGAGTCATTTCTGCTGCTCCCGCGCACTATCAACCCCACCATCTGCATTCACTGCCCTGAGGCTATACTCCTCCCGTGGGGAGATATACTACCCTCTGCTGCGCACACAACATCAGCCTCAGCGGTCCGCCCCGCAGCGGCGGTTCTCAGTGACCGCAATCCACGGGTGGCGTAGTCGGACATTTAAACCTTACAAAACCCAAATAAACAGATCCGCCACAGGTTTGACCACCCTGAGCCATGGGATCAGGTCGCCGCCACGGAGAATGATACTCCCAGTATTGCACAGAGACCCGGCTCCGGGTATTCCCCCACACACGGCCTAGGGGGCGCGTCATATTCAGCAAACACCCACTTAATTTTGGGAGGATTAAAGGGGTACAACACCATATACCCACAGGTGACCATCCACCCATCAAAGAACGTTACAGGACCATACCACCAGCACACTACCAGAAAGCGAAGGAAATTTTACATGACATGAAGAAAGTAGGGGTAATAAGAGATAGCTGTAGCCCCTGGGCAGCTCCCCTGGTCCTGGTCAGGAAAAAGGATGGAAGCATGAGGATGTGTGCATAACACATAAAGATGCATACCCTTTGCCCCGTATAGAGGAATCCATGGCTGCATTAAAGTCCGCAAATTACTTCTCTACCCTAGACCTCACTAGTGGGTACTGGCAAGTAGCAGTTGATGAGGAGGACCGGGAGAAGACGGCCTTCACTACCCCGATGGGACTCTGTGAGTTCAACAGTATGCCGTTCGGACTCTGCAACGCACCTGGAACGTTCCAGAGATTGATGGAGTGCTGTTTGGGACACCGTAACTTCGAGACCATGCTGCTATACCTGGATGACGTGATCGTGTACTCCAAGACGTATGAGGACCATTTGAAGCACCTGGCGGAGGTATTTGAAGCATTGTCCCGGTATGGGATGAAATTAAAGCCTTCCAAGTGCCACCTGCTCAAACGTAAGGTTCAGTACCTGTGGCACATCGTCAGTCCAGAAGGAGTAGCACCAGACCTGGAGAAGGTCACTGCCATCCAGAAATGGCTGGAACCAAAGAATCTCAAGGAGGTACGTCAGTTCCTGGGACTGGACGGGTATTATGATTTGTAAAGGACTACACCAAGAAGGCAGCGCATTTGCAAGATCTCCTGGTAGGACAGTCCCACAGAGGCAAAAAAACCCCTTCCAGTGGGGTAAAGAGCAGGCTGAGTCCTTTGCAGTGATGAAAGAGATCCTGACTGGCGAAGAAATCCTGGCCTACCCTGACTACAGCCAACCATTCCTGCTGTACACTGATGCCAGCAACGAGGGACTAGGAGCTGTGTTACGCCAGAAGCAGTATGGCAAAGAGAAGGTGATTGCCTATGCCAGCAGGAAGCTTCGTCCTACCGAGAGGAATCCTGAAAACTATAGCTCTTTCAAGTTGGAGCTCCTGGCCTTGGTCTGGGCCATCAATGAACTGGCCTGGCCACAACTAAGTTCACGGCCTAAACTGACAACAACCCCTTGACACATCTAGAGACAGCCAAGTTGGGAGCCATGGAACAGCGTTGGATGGCCCGACTGTCAAACTATCAGTTCACCATCAAGTACCGGGCAGGCCACAAGAACGCCAACGCCGATGCCCTATCCAGAATTACCTCATCAGTCGGACACTGAAGAAGAAGTGGATGACCTGAAGGAGATTGAGCTGCCTGCCTTCGATAGAAATGGGATGATCCATGAGCAGCGTACCTCCAGGAGGTATCGTGGTAAGAAACTAAACCCTTTACCTCATCACAGTTGGAAGGAGACCCAGGACAGCGACCCTGTCGTCAGCGTATCAAAGAACTGATAACCCAGGAAGGTTCTTCCCTGGTGAAGGATGTTTCTCCACAAGCCAAGCAACAGTGGAATGAGAGAAGCTGGCTGTTCATCTCTAGAGAGAAGCTGTGCCGAAGGTATGTTAACCCTAGGACCCATGAGATGGTATGGCAGATGGTAGTGGCCAGGACAGACATCCAGATGGTGTTGGAGGCCTACCATGATCAAGCAGGGAACTTTGGCTGGAAGAACCTGGAAACTCTCCTGAAGAGTCGATTTTATTGGGTTGGAATGCGGAGCTCCATAGAGAGGTGGTGCCGGGATTGTGGACCCTGTAGCCTCAGAAGAAAAGACTACAGCAGCCAGAAAGCACCCTTGCAGTCCATCAAGACAACCCAGCCCCTGGAGATCGTCGCCCTGGATCACGTCAAGCTGTCACCCAGCAGGTCGGGCTACTCTTATGCACTGACCATGGTGGATCACTACTCCCGGTTCCTGGTGGTAGCCCCCGTCAAGGATGTGACGGCAGAAACTGCGTCAAGGACGTTTCAAGCATACTTCTGCAGGCCCCATGGATACCCGGATAAGGTGCTGACGGATCAAGGCCCTGCCTTTGAAGCCGAGCTGTTCAAAGAGTTTTGCCATCTGTACGGGTGTAAGAAGATTCGGACTACGCCGTACCACCCTCAAACTAACGGTCTATGTGAAAAGATGAACAATATCGTCATAGACCAGCTGAAGACCTTACCTCTAGAAGAAAGGAATCAGTGGCCAGACAAACCACCTGACCTGGTAGATCTGTACAATCACATACCTGTGAGTTCCACCAATTGTACTCCAGCGTACCTCATAAGAGCAAGACCCGGAAAGTTGCCCATGGACGTGGAGCTTGGAGTGGTAGAGCTGGAAGCAGACATGTCCACTGAAGACTGGGATATGACCCGACAGGAGCAGTACAAGAGAGTACAGGCCTGTGTCGAAGACTGTCTAAATAGGATGAGAGAAAAGCAGGAAGCACAGTACAACAAGAGTGCACCTGCAGAACCCTTAACACCTGGAGAAGTTGTGCTGAAGAGAAAAAGAGAAGAAACCACAAGCTTGACGACCAGTGGGAAAGAGAGCCTTACACTGTGTTGGATTCCAGGTTCGATAATAGAAAAACCTGTCTAATCAGTAAAGATGGAGGTAAGACAGTTGCAGCAGTCTCAAGAGACCACTTGAAGTTGTGCCCAGGTCTAATGAAGCCACAGGAAGAAGTACCTCTTATAGTGACTGAAGAGCCCAAAGAAGATGTACTCCATACTGTCTTAGGAGATTTCCCGGCAGATTGGCCTCAACTGGATGGAGCTGTAATAATACCTGTGATGCACTTCTACCAGCAGCCAGAAGACTCTCCACTGCAAGTAAGACCTGTAAGTGCCCCAGAAGACCCTGTTCAGGAAGAATCCCCGGAAGAAGGATCACCGGTAGAAGCAGAGCCAGTAGGCCCAGTAACCAGTGTACTTGCCAGTCCCATCGAGAGGTAAAGACAGTTCTACAATTTGCCCACACGTAGATCTGACAGGGTAGCAGACAGTGCAAACACAATCAACAACAACACCCCAGTACTACGTAGGTCAACACGCAGCACAAAAGGCCAGGTCCCTGCCAGGTATAGAGAATAAGAATGAAGTGCCTACCATGTAAATAGTTGCCCAGTTGGGTATTGCCTACTGTATTGTTTATTATGTAAACTGAAATTAAATATATGTGTTTATTTAGTAACCCGTCAGGGTATAAAGACTTGTAGGCTGAGGACTGTGAGCAGCCCAAAAACTGTTCCTGTACATAGTTGCTGTTAGAACCTTGCTCTTAGGTTTTTTCCTTTGCTGGTCACATGACCTCGTTGGCCTATTTAATCCTGCTCCGCCCTTCTGGCTTTGCTGGACTTCATTGTATAACTACTTTCTAGCTAGCCTGTGCTCTGTATCTAACTCTGTTAGTTTGCTTGGTCTACGGACCTCAGTGTTCTATATATTTTGTTTGTTCGTCTGTCTGCTACTATTTCTGTTAGGAGGTGTCCCATTTTCCTCCCAGTCCTTAGTACTTGTAGGGATTCCTTCCCCACATCTATAGGTCTCCGTACAGACTAGCTTAGGACTTTAGCAGGTCTGATCGCAGGATCAGGTTCCCTGTTACATCGTAGGGATTCAGCTGAGTTCTATCGTAGGGACAGATCTCCTCTCTTTCCTTAGCTCTGGTAGCAGAACATAACAGTAAGTCCAGCCTGCAAATTCTCTAAGGAAAGATTTTTCTGTTCCATCATGGTGTCGGTTCAGGATTTGGCTCATCGCCTGCAGGGACTCTCTCTGGAGGTCGCCGAGCTCCGTCAGCACGTGAGTAACTGTCCTGGAGCACATTTCTTGGAGCCTAAGGTATGTTTGCCGGATTTATTTTTTGGTGAACACCGAGAATTTTTTTCATTTAAAAATGCCTGCTTATTGTATTTTCGTTTGAGACCCAAGTCCTCTGGGGATGAATCCCAGCGCATAGGGTTCATAATGTCACTTTTGCGCAAAGAGCCTCAGGAGTGGGCCTTTTCTTTGCAACCTAGTGATACATGCTTCAGATCAGTGGATAGTTTTTTTTCTGCTTTGGGACTATTATATGATGATCCTGACCGTGTCGCATCAGCTGAGACTGAGTTAAGACGTTTGAGACAGGGATCAGGTAATGTGGAAAAATATTGTACTCATTTCCGTCGTTGGTCTACTCAAACAGGGTGGAACGATTCTGCTCTGAAAAGTCTATTTCTTGCTGGGCTCAATGAAAGGGTTAAAGACCTGCTAATTGCTTATCCTACACCTGAAGATTTGCAACAGGCTATGCAATTAGCTATACGGGTGGATAGGAGACTGCGTGCAAGGGTTAATGAGAGCAAATCCTCTGCTATGTCAGTTTCTGGTTATGAGAATGTGTGTACTAACAGTGGTGAATCGATGGAGATTGGATCGGTGGCACCTCGCTCTCAAGAAAAAGACCGTCGATTTTCTGAAGGCTTGTGTTTCTATTGCGGAAAATCTGGTCATTTGATTAAAGGCTGTGAGCTTCGTATGAAGAAAGAAAAAAAAATGGTCAGTCATGCCCGTATTGCCTGTTTAAATTCCAAGGGTGTATTTTTAGCTGCTTCCACGATTGCTCAGGAAAAATTAATGGAATTTCGGGTGTTTGTTGATTGTGGGTCTACTCTGAATGTAATTGATGGGGGATTCTTGGAAAGACTCAATTTAAAACCCGAACCCTTATCATCCCCCATTGCTGTGGTTTCTGTGGATGGTTCCCCTTTGAAGAATATTACTCTCAAGGTCTGTGAATTTCCTCTCACTATTAATGGTGTTCACCATGAGAAATTGGATTTGGTAGTTTTGAATAACTTGCCTTCTCCAGTAATATTGGGATTGCCCTGGTTAAAATTTCACAATCCTGTACTGGATTGGTCTACCAATGAAATTAAATCCTGGAGCCATAAATGTTATGACAAGTGTTGTAACGGGCGTATTGCAGCTTTGGATAGGGGAGAATTGCCTGTTCCTATTCAGGATTTTTGGAGAGTTTTTTCTGAGAAGGAATCGCAGGTTTTGCCTCCCCATAGAGACTATGATTGTTCTATTGAATTTGTCCCTGGAGCGACTCTTCCTAAAAGTCGTTTATTTAACCTTACTATTCCTGAGAGGAAGGCTTTGGATGAATACATACAGACAAGTTTGGCCGCCGGTCACATTAGGCCCTCAAAGTCTCCTGTGGCGGTTGGATTTTTTTTGTAAAAAAAAAGGACGGCGGTTTACGTCCTTGTCTGGATTTTCGTGAGATTAACAAAATTACTGTACGCAATCCTTACCCACTGCCATTGATTCCTGATCTGTTTAACCAGTTAATGGGGGCCAAGTGGTTCTCTAAAATTGACCTTAAGGGGGCATACAATCTGTTGCTCATGAAGGAGGGTGACGAATGGAAGACTGCTTTTAACACTCCTGTGGGTCATTTTGAGAATCTGGTTATGCCTTTTGGTCTTACTAATGCTCCTGCATTTTTTCAGAATCTTATTAATGACATCCTTAGACCTTTGATCGGCAAAAATGTGGTTGTGTATTTGGATGACATTTTGATTTATTCGCCGGATCTGGAGTCTCATTGGCGGAGCGTACGTGAGGTATTACAATTGCTAATGGACAATTCGCTTTTTGCTAAACTGGAGAAATGTGAGTTCGCTGTACAGAGAATTAGTTTTTTGGGTTACATTATCTCCAGCGAAGGTTTTGAGATGGACCCGGTTAAAGTTCAAGCTGTACAGGAATGGCCTAGGCCTATTGGTTTGAAATCGATACAGAGGTTTTTAGGTTTCGCCAATTATTACAGAAAATTCATAAAAATTTTTTCTAGTATTGTCAAACCTCTGACCGATCTCACCAGGAAAGGTGCTGATGCGGTTCAGTGGTCTTCTGAGGCCATTGAAGCTTTCGTGTATCTCAAGGAGAGGTTCACCTCTGCTCCCATCCTTATGCAGCCTGATGTGACTAAGCCGTTTTTGGTTGAGGTTGATGCTTCTTCGGTGGGGGTTGGCGCAGTATTGTCTCAGGATAACGGGGATGGATTACATCCCTGTGCCTTTTTTTCAAAAAAATTTTCGGAGACTGAACTGAATTACGATATTGGTAATCGGGAATTATTGGCTATTAAACTCGCATTTGAACACTGGCGCCACTTCTTGGAAGGTGCGGAATTTCCCGTTCAGGTTCTTACGGATCATAAAAATCTGATATATCTTGATGCTGCCAAGCGCCTGAATGCCCGTCAGGCTAGGTGGGCACTGTTTTTCTCGCGGTTTAATTTCTCCGTTACTTACATCCCTGGTACTAAGAATGTTAAGGCGGATGCCTTGTCTCGCAGTTTTTCTCCCATAGTCGGTGTTGAGAAAGAGGAGAACATTTTACAAGAAGGTGTTGTGATAGCTGCTTTGGACTCCGTTTTGGAAGATGAGATTCTTAAAGCACAGGAGAATGCCCCATCTAACACTCCTCATGGGAGGTTGTTTGTGCCTGGGACCTTTAGGAGAGATTTGTTTGTTGAGTGTCACGAATCTCGGTTGGCAGGTCATCCAGGAATCTCTGAGACCAAGAGACTGGTGGGTCGCAGTTTTTGGTGGCCTGGATGGCAGAAGGAAGTCATTAAGTGGGTGCGTCAATGTACTATATGTGCTAGATCTAAGTCCTCACATACTCCTGCTGCGGGGTTGCTTTGTCCTTTGGAGGTTCCCAGTGCTCCTTGGACACATTTGGCTATGGACTTTATAACTGACCTTCCCCCCTCTGAGGGTTTTACTGTCATCTGGGTGGTCGTGGACCGTTTTAGCAAGATGTGTCACTTGGTTCCCTTCGTCAAACTGCCCTGCGCTAAAACTCTCGCTAAGGCCTTTGTCAAGGAAATTGTCAGACTTCATGGCGTTCCTACTGACATTGTTTCTGATAGGGGTCCTCAGTTCGTGGCTCGTTTTTGGCGTGCCTTTTGTGACAGGTTGGGAGTTCATTTGTCGTTCTCGTCCGGATATCATCCTGAATCTAATGGCCAGACAGAAAGGAAAAACCAGGATGTTGAGCAGTTCTTGCATTGTTTTGTGGCAGACAATCAAGAGGGGTGGTCTGAGTTTCTGCCACTTGCTGAATTTGCTCTGAACAATCATACATCTTCTTCTGCTGGTTGTTCGCCTTTTTTTTGTTGTTCTGGGAGACATCCGTCGTTTGGGTCGTTCTCCAAGTTGGGATCTGCCGTGCCTGAGGAGGAGAATTTTTCCGGTGATTTGGAGAGAGTTTGGACGGATGTGCGTGGTAATCTTCAGGAGGCCAACAGAAAATCTAAAGACTACTTTGATAGGAAATGACAGGAGGTTTTGTTCGCTGTTGGTGACATGGTTTGGTTGTCCTCTAGGAATCTGCGGTTGAGGATTCCTTCTAAGAAATTGGGTCCCAAGTTTGTAGGGCCCTTTAAGGTGCTTCAGGTTGTCAACCAATCTGCTGTTAGGTTGGAGGTTCCTACCTCCTGGAGAATTAATCCGGTATTTCATGTCTCTCTGTTAAAAAAAGCTGTTGTGTCGGATGGTGACGCCTCTGCCTCTGTTCCTCCGGTGGTGGAGGACGGGGAACATGAAATTTCTCGCATCCTTAACTCTAGACGGTATAGAGGTAGTTTGCAGTATCTGGTGGCCTGGAAAGGTTTCGGACCCGAGGATAACTCTTGGGTGAGGTCAGATGATGTTTCCGCGTCCAGACTTATCAGAGCGTTTCACAGGAGATTTCCTGATAAGCCTGGTCCTAGGGGATCCGGAGGATCCTCTTAGAAGGGGGGGTACTGTTAGAACCTTGCTCTTAGGTTTTTTCCTTTGCTGGTCACATGACCTCGTTGGCCTATTTAATCCTGCTCCGCCCTTCTGGCTTTGCTGGACTTCATTGTATAACTACTTTCTAGCTAGCCTGTGCTCTGTATCTAACTCTGTTAGTTTGCTTGGTCTACGGACCTCAGTGTTCTATATATTTTGTTTGTTCGTCTGTCTGCTACTATTTCTGTTAGGAGGTGTCCCATTTTCCTCCCAGTCCTTAGTACTTGTAGGGATTCCTTCCCCACATCTATAGGTCTCCGTACAGACTAGCTTAGGACTTTAGCAGGTCTGATCGCAGGATCAGGTTCCCTGTTACATCGTAGGGATTCAGCTGAGTTCTATCGTAGGGACAGATCTCCTCTCTTTCCTTAGCTCTGGTAGCAGAACATAACAGTTGCACTCCCTGGAGTGCCCCTTAAGTGACCACGGAACAAAAACCCGTTTGGCGTGGCGGAAGACGTGGTCCAGCACCTGGATCACCTATGCCCTGTAGCCACGCCCAGGGCCTATGTTGAGGGTTTTCAGGCGGGTCCCTCATGTTCCTTCATCGGTGAAATGGACACCAGGTTACGGGACTTACTGTAACTGAATTAATGTTATTATAATTGTTATTATTGTTATTTGTTAACCTGCTACAAAATGCTTCATTCCAGGAGTACTGAATTGTACTAGGGGGGAATGTGGCGCCCTGCAGCGCACAGGTGCCACAGAACCCAGTAGGGTATATGGATGGACTTCTCCACAAGAGGCCCTCATTACATTCACACACCTCCACCCTACCACCTCAGACAAGCAGAGGGAGCCCGATAGGGATATATATATAGGGAGGGTGGAGATAGGCAGCTCAGTTTTTAGTTGAGTGTTGAGTCAGAAGTGAAAAGTCAGTGGTTAGCTCAGAGAGTGTGCTGGCACTTAGACCAGCGAAGACGCAGCTTGTCTGCTGCTGCCGTAGTGAGGGCCCTGAGTGTGGCCGACGGCAAGGAGGAAGGGAGAGAGGAGTTGAGGGGGCAGAGGAGCGTACCAGGCTCACCCCGAAATATACACCGGACACCGGGTCCGCGCCTACAGGGACCCTTTACACCCAGTAGGGACCACCGGATACCTGGAGGACTACAAGTCCCAGGTCGAGCAACGCTGACTACTGTACCAGGGCTAGGAGTCACGAAGGCCCCAGCGTCCAGGGAGAGTGATCTCCAAGAGAAGGCCCTACCACCAGGTCAGCAGGTGCAAGAGAGAGAGACAGTAATTAAGCCAGGCCTAGCTCCAGGCAGGTCAGAAGCTTAGCAAGTGGAAGCAATGGATCAGGAGGCCCTATACCCGCTCACTGGGGAGAGTCCAGAAGTGCACCCTGCCTACCGAGTACCCTAGACCATATCTGCATCTACACCAGTAAAGGTACCGAAGCGAACCCCCGTGTGAGTGTCCGTCATTTCTTCCTGATCCGCCCTGGCCGACTCTCCCCTGTACCACCATCCATTACCCGACGCTGCCCTGAGGCCTGCTCCACCTGTGGGGAGCCGTTCCATCACAAGCTGCCCTACCATCTGCCTCAGAGGACTGCTCTGCAGCGGCGGCTCCCTTTAGCCGCATTCCACAGGTGGCGTCACGAACACTTTACAAATCCCCTATAAATAATTCCCCTTTTGGGTGACCGCCCTGGGCCACGGACCGGGCCAGCCACCGTGACACCCACACCAGCAGCCAAAGGCCCGGCTGCTGAGTACCCCACGGCCCTGGGGGCGCTTAAGCTCCACATATAGTCCTGCATATAATATGATGCTCTCACATATAGTCCTGCACATAATATGATGGCCCCACATATAGGCCTGCACATAATATGATGGCTCCACATATAGTCCTGCACATACTATGATTGCCTCACATATAGTCCTGCAAGTAATATGACGGCCCCACATATAATCCTGCACATAGTATGATGGCCTCACATATAGTCCTGCACATAGTATGATGGTCATACATATAGTCCTGCACATAATATGACGGCCCCACATATAGTCCTGCACACAATATGACGGCCCCACATATACTTGTGCACATCGTATGATGGCCCCTCCAGGCACCTGGAAAATTAAAGAGGTTGGAAGCAGTAAAAACAGGCTGGCAGCCCCCAAGCAGTGCCACACCGAGGAAGGCAGATTAGCACTCCGGGCCTGGTCCACAGTGTAGTGTAAATGCTGTGGTTAGTCTCTTTATCACTGCATTGATTGTTATACCGCTGATTATAAGGCTATTCTACGAAACATGAGAGGAGATTTCTCACTTTAGAAGACAGAGGAAAAGGAGAAGAAATGTTCCTCATCTCTGTAGCTGAGATATGGTTGTGTTAGACTTGGAGTTGTGTATAGCAGATACACATGTAAAATCACACACAGCATATTCTCATGTATCAGGAAGGTGTTATTACACCCCGGCTGGTCTAGAACTTATTCCTAGACCAACGATTATCAGTAATTAATATAAATATTAATTACCTGTTATGTAATTTTTCTGATTCTCTTCTTTGAGTCCACAAGGAGAAATTTATCGTTCCACCATCTCACGGGACGTCAGTCACCTGAAAATAGACAAAAGTATGATAATATGTTCCTGGTACATGCTATACACACCAAAAAGTATAACACACTGGGGTCAAAATGACTTATCTCAGGGATAATGGCTGTGGTCTGTCCATTCACAGTGTAATGTAAATGCTGAGGCCAATCTCTTTTAATCACTGCATTGATTGTTACACCGTTGATATCAAGTCTATTCTATGAAACATGAGAGGGGTTTCCTTACTTTAGAAGACAGGATAAGGAGAAAAAATGTTTGCTATCTCTATATTTGAGATATAATTGTGTTATACTTGGAGTTGTGTATAGAAGATACACATGTAAAATCACTAACATGAATGATATTAAATTGTGTTCAACTTATGTGGTTTACTTTATGAAAACTTTTCATATCTTTTAACACAACTTTCTAATTATCTTAAGATAGAAGCCCGTTGTAATGGTTTTTCTTAGCTTTCTATATTTTGGAGATAATCTTTGATGTTGTAATAAAACTCTTCAAGAATTCATACATTTATACTGATGTCTCTTATAATGGGTTGTCCATTTGAGGAATGTGATAAGGCATGCCTAACCTGGGTGTTGGAAATCTATTCCCCATCCGTTAGATTGAAATGAAATATATATCCAAAAACAGAATAAATTTTCTCTGTTTTAAAATGTCAGTCACATAGGTTATCACCATATTTCTCCAGGTATCAAATTCTCCCAATATCATTAACTCTCGTGAAAGGGAATTTTACCAAATAGGTGTAAAGGGTAAGATACCCTCAGGTCCTAGTAATCTTTCTTGTACAGTTTGCATCAGCGGACATGCTGGTTACAATTTCCGCTCATTCATGTTTGGAATACCAGATTCCAAAATGAATAACAAATAAGTGTATTTCTCTCAGCACATCCTGTCCCCAAAATTCATTAAAGCTATAAATATCCAACTTTATAACATTTTGAAGTTGACATGGCAAGTACCACTTTACAGTGGAATACCCCAACCATCTTAAATCTCCGCAAAAATGATGTACTCCAGCTTAAGCTGAATATGTTTCGCATCATAATATGCCAAATTAAACTTGGTCCCATTCTGCAAAAAACACGACCTCATATTGCTAAGTTGATGGTAAAATAATTCCTTGATATGAGGCAACACTTTTTTTGTAAATCGTGTTCTTGTTGTGCAAAATATTACACATTACTATCAATATGAAGGCTAATATGTGAACAGTTAGACAAAATCCCCCCTTCCCATTTTCTGCTACTAAAATCCCAGTCTAGTAGGGATTACATGCCCCCTAGAGAGCTGAACAGCCTGCGCTCTGAAGTGTGTCAGCTAAGTAAAACCTTGGCCAATGTCCTGAGCACCCTGCAGCTCCAGGAGGAGCCCGAGCTGGAAGGAAGGATCCTACTCACCGACAGCCCTGAGGATGTCCCCTGGATGAGGAGAAGGAGGACAACACCACCCCATAGAAGGACAACGCCATCCCGGAGGAGGACAACGCCACCCCGTGGGAGGACCAACGACCAACGTCGCCCTCCAGGAGACTTCATCTGCTACTGTTGCCACAAGGCAGGCCACACAGCGCGGAACTGTCCTTTAAATGAGCAAACCCTGGGGCCGAGGGCCGACACTCAGGAGTAAATCAACCAGGCCCGTCAAGTTGGTACCACCGGTTTGTAGGAGGAAGGCCTTTCCTGTCCATCGTGCTGGACGGCATTGCTACACCTGCGTTACTGGACACCGGCTCACAGGTAACCATCATACCTGATGTCCTCTACAAAAGGTACTGGTCCGTAGATGAACTCCGCCCGCCAGCCCCGAACCTCTCTGTGTATGCCTCTAACGGCCTTCCTCTTAACCTAGTAGGGGTTAAGGACGTGACAGTGAAGGTGGGGAGAGTGGAGCTAAAGGACCAAGGACTAATTGTCATAGAATCTAACCCTGGTGATACAGACTTGTATATGATACTTGGTACAAATATTGCTAATACAAAATGTGTGGACACATGTAACTGTAGAGACAATGGGTGAGTGTTGGATCGCAAAAAAGAAAAAGAAAAAGAAAAGAAGCCCCCATGACATCTTTAGAATCTCCCATAGAGATGTATTACAAAATGCATTGTGTGCAAATAAAATCCACATGAGGAGGAGTCAAGAGGGAGAGAAGAGACAAGGGGATAGGATAAAGAAAGAAAACATAAGAACAGTGGAATCAAAGGGAGAGCATACAGTCACAATCAGGTAAAGGGAATAGGATACCCCTTAGATATAGTTCCGAAATACTGGAGTGAAAAATAGATTTTTCCATCTTTTCCGATTATGGATGAGACATTCAAAGCTAGATGGGAGGACCTGGCGAACACTTGCTCAGTTGGATTTCTGACCCTCCTTAGGGACTTGAATGAGACTTCCCTCAGAGTAATGGAGTCAGAAATCAAGCTGATCCAGACTCAATTACAGAAGGAATTGGATCCAGTTAAACTCAAACTACTTAATGACGAGGTGGACCTTGAGTGCCAGAGATGGGTCAAGGAGATTCACACTAATAAACTACAAAAACTACGTCGTGATATTAACGATAAGCAAACCGGATCAGTATATAGATGGGGTAGTATGAACGCCAGATCTCGGTCGAGATCCCGTAAGAACCACCCCTCGCGCTCCAGGTCCACCTCGTTTGCCTCGTCCCTATCCACTGATGATCTACCCTCTGTGGGGAACTTGGACGCTGGTCATGGTTCGGAGGCTCCATCTACGTCGCAGATCCAGACTAGACCCACTCATAAGAAAAAACGCACTATCCCTTTTCAGGTGGGTGACCCTCCGGGGGGGCTCCGTATTATCAACTTATCCTCACATACTCTCACTCGGGCGCAGATGGAGGTCCTTAGTTTTGGGCTTTCTTTTTCACCAACCAATGGGTCTGATTACTTTACAGCCCTGAAGGACCTCCATCTGTTTGCCCGTAAACTTATCCTGAAAAAATTGCATTTCAGAGCATCTGGTGAGGGGACCTCTGTGACTGTGGCGGAGAGGGAGGCCTTGGCTAACCTAGAGGACCTCCTTCAGGAGCAGGAGCAACCATCGACAGGTGGGTCATTACAAACAAGACGCCCCAGATCTACAAGATTCCCTCCCTTGTCCCTGAGCCCAGCGATATAACTTTTTGTGCGTTTAGTGTCGAATGACTTGAGACGCCTCCCTACACGGAGACGTCATGACAATCTCTCGTACTCACAGCGCACGGCTCTTCGGGAACTACAATCTCTTCCCGATATTGTTATTAAGCCAGCGGACAAGGGAGGTAATGTTGTTCTTCGGCCCTGCTCCTTATATGAGAGGGAGGCCCTAAACCAACTTAGAGATACTCAAACGTACACTAGGTTGACATACAATCCCACGGCCTCCTTCTTCGACACACTCCAGGGTATTTTAGGTTGAGCCTGTGACCGGGGTTTGATTGATAGAAGGACCGTTGAGGCACTTACTGTCCGCTTTCCGAAAACGGCCACCTTCTATCTTCTTCCGAAAATCCATAAGGACGCCGTCAACCCCCCGTGACGTCCGATCGTGTCGTGGCTGGAGGGTCTATGTGGCCCTATATGTAAATACATTGATAACCATCTTCGAACCGCTAGTCGAGACCCTCCCGTCTTATATCAAAGACACGACGGACGTCCTTACTCGGGTTGACGGCGTCCTTCTTACTCATGATACCCTCCTTGTCACGGCCGACGTCGAAAGCCTCTACACATGCATTAGTCACAATCTGGGTCTGGAGGCGGTCCGCCTCTTCCTGAGCGGTTCCGATCTGGACGGCCCTTCGAGAGATTTTATCCTCGAGCTCCTTGAATTCGTCCTCTGCCATAATTATTTTTTATTTAAGGATTGGGTATATCTTCAGATAAGCGGCAAGGCAATGGGGGCGGCCTGTGCCCCCTCATACGCCAACCTCTTCCTGGGTGCATGGGAGAGGGAGATTTTTGGCGATGAGGGGATACGGGGCGTGGACCATGTCGTGTCGTGGATGAGATATATAGACGATATCCTATTTTTTTGGCAGGGGACTGTCGGGGAGCTCGAAGACTTCATGGCCATATTGAATTCAAACAATCGTGCAGTGAAGCTTTCCTATAAGTACAGTTCTAGACAGATCGATTTTTTGGACATCACTTTAGAAGTGGATGCTGAATGTCGTGTCCAACCTGATCTGTTTAGGAAACCCACTGCCGTGAATTCTCTCATCCACGCCACATCAGCACATGACTCTTCCACTATCAGGGCCGTCCCGATCGGGCAGTTTCTCAGGGTAAGGCGGATCTGCTCGACCAATTCTAAATTTGAGAAACAGGCTTCGGACTTAGCCGAACGTTTCAAATACAGGGGTTACAGCAATCGATGTGTCGGCCGTGGCTTTAGGAGGGCGCGGAATATACCCCGGGATCACCTCATCTATCCCCCTCCCTTTGATGGATGCAAAGGTCCGGAGAGGATCCGCTTCATTTCCACATTTAACTCTGAGTGGTGTGGGGTGAGGCGTATCCTCTCCCGACATTGGGATATCTTGGGTATGGAGCCCTCCCTGAGGGAATATATTGGGGAGTCTCCATGCATGACACCTCGACGATCCAACAACCTAGCAGATCTTCTGGTTTCCAGTCACTACCTTCCCTCTGGGAGAAACCTGTTTGGCTCCCGTGGTCCCACCTTGGGGACCTTTCCCTGCGGCCATTGTGCCGCCTGCACTAATGTCCCACGTACTACCATGTTCGCGAACTCTGATGGCTCCCGTAATTTCAACATCCGCCACTATATTTCCTGCAGCACTACACATGTGATCTACCCTGCTACATGTGGCTGAGGACTTATTTATGTAGGTCTTACTTCTAGGGAGCTGAGAGTCAGAGTTCGCGAGCATGTTAGGGACATTGTAGCGCCGGCATCCCTGCCCTCTGCTAGGCAGGGACGCTGTTCCCCTCACCTCTCTGCTCCGTGCCCGGCGTCCTCCTCCCGCTCTGCTGGCAGCGCGCGCTCCTTCCCGGCCACTGTGCTTAGGGCGCGCGCGCGCGCTCTCCCTCCCTCTTAAAGGGGCCGCGCGCCGTCCTAAGGAGTCCCCGGCCAATGGCCGGAGGACTTCACCATATATAAGGCACCTCCCCCAAAATGGAGGTGCCCGAGCAATGTTGTTGCACTGTTCACTACTCTGCTTCAGCCCTCAGGTCCCGTTGCCAGTTACCTGCCAGTTACCTGCCAGATTCCTGCCTGATTATCTGCTACCTGCCTGCTAGTCTGAGGTCCGACGGTCTGCCTTACTTCTCCTGTCAGTCTGTCTAAGGACCAGCCTGCCCGCTCACCTGGGAGCGCACATCAGCCACCTGCCTGCTTGCCTGAGGTCCGACGGTCTGCCTTCTAACTCCTGTCAGTCTGTCTATGGACCAGCTTGCCCGCTCACCTGGGAGCACACACCTGCTACCTGCCTGCTAGTCTACCTGGAGGCTCCGCCGTCACGTGCTGTGACCACCTGCCTGTCCAGTGACTCCTGCTCGCTCACCTGGGAGCGCTCATCAGCTGCCTGTCTACTAGCCTACCTGGAGGCTCTGCCGTCACATGCTGTGACCACCCGCCTGTCCAGAGACTTCTGCCCGCTCACCTGGGAGCGCTCATCTGCCGCCTGTCTGTTGGTCTTCCTGGAGGCTCCGCCGTCACATGCTGTGACCACCCGTTCATCCAGAGACTCTCGCCTGCTCACCTGGGAGCTCACGTCTATCATCAGCCGCCACAGGTCGTACCAACCCTTTACCTAGAGACTGCCCCGGTCACTTGCCGTGACCATCTGCCCGTTCATCCAGAGACTGCCCCGGTCACTTGCCGTGACCATCTGCCCGTTCATCCAGAGACTGCCCCGGTCACTTGCCGTGACCTCCAGCCCGTTCACTCAGAGACTGTCCCGGTCACCTGCTGTGACCATCAGCCCGTTCATCCAGAGACTGCCCCGGTCACTTGCCGTGACCTCCAGCCCGTTCACTCAGAGACTGTCCCGGTCACCTGCTGTGACCTCCTGCCCGTCTTCCCTGGTCGCCACCCGCTCCCTTACAAGGACTGCCCCCTTGTATAGTAGCTCAGAGGTTCCGCCTCCCAGACCCGTTACAGTTTGATCGGGCCATGGAACCCGGTGGCACCCAAGCTCCCTCGCTCTCGGACCTGTGTCATGAACTGTCCCGTCAAAGGTCCCAACAGGAGTCCATCCTGGGTCACCTGCGGAATGTCAATACTCGCCTGGACACTCTGACTGCTCCACCAGCAACCTCCGCCAGTGCCATGTCTCGCAATCCGGCAGCTCCGCTGCCCACTAATACCATGGTATCCTACCCCGGACCCCGGCTTTCTGCACCTCCTCGCTTCGGAGGCGACTCCGCCCAGGCTCGGGGCTTCATAAATCAGTGCACCCTGCACTTTGAACTATTGTCCCACCAGTTTAACTCCGACCGGGCCAAAATTGCATTCATCATGTCCCATCTCACCGGGGAGGCCCTGGCCTGGCTAAATCCTCTATGGGAGAGAGGAGACCCCCTGGTGTCCAACTTGCCTGCTTTTCTCACGGCTTTCCGGAAAGTCTTCGACGAACCCGGACGGAAGACCTCATCCGCATCATCACTGCTACGCCTCCGTCAGGGAAGTCTCACCGTGGGCCAATATGCCATACGGTTCCGTACCCTTGCCTCGGAGCTGGCCTGGGATAACGACGCTCTGGTATCCGTCTTCTGGGAGGGTCTGTCCGGCCGTATGAAAGATGAACTTGCCGGTCGGGACATTCCTACCACTCTCGATGACCTAATAACTCTTGCCACCCGGATTGACCTACGGTTCCAGGAGCGTGCCAAAGAGGTCACCCGTGAGAGGAGGTTACCACGTCTAGCTCCTACTTTTCAGAAACCCGTCACTCCCTCCGTCTCTACCCAGGTACACTCTCCTGAGCCTATGCAGGTCGACCAGACCAAGATGGTCAAAACCCGTCAGGACTTACGCCGTGCCGAGGGGAGCTGCTTCTACTGTGGCAGTAAGGAGCACCGGATCCGTGCCTGCCCGGAGAGGTCGGGAAACGCCTGTGTCTAGGTTCGCTCAGAGAGGTCGACCTAGACAAGAATAAATCCTCTCCATCTCTGCTGTTGTCAGTCTCAATCGTCTGCGGGGAGAACCGTTATTTCGAACTAGCCCAACTTGACTCTGGAGCAGCCGGAAATCTTATTTCACAGTCCCTGGTAGAGAAATACCGCATCCCCACCAAACCTCTGGCTGTACCCTTGTCTGTTGCTGCCGTGGATGGGGGTCTCTTACCACGCCCCATCCAACTCATCACCGAATCCATTACTCTGCAGGTGGGAATGCTGCATTCTGAGAGTATCTCCTTTCATGTTCTGCCTGGACTCTCTCACGCCCTCTTGCTAGGCCTACCTTGGCTCCAGAGACATGCACCCGTGCTTGACTGGCAGACCGGAGAAGTCCTTCGCTGGGGACAGGACTGCCATAAGACCTGTCTGGTTCCCGTCCATCCCGTCCGTCCTTCTCCTACCCCAGCTAATCTACCCGGACTTCCGATTCCTTATTGGTCTTATGCTTATGTCTTTAATAAAAAGGAAGCAGAGACACTACCTCCTCATAGACCATACGACTGCCCTATCGACCTGTTACCTGGTACTACTCCTCCCCGTGGGCGTATTTATCCTTTATCCGCTGCTGAGACCCGGTCGATGTCCGAATATATTGAGGAGAATCTGGCCAGGGGATTCATCCGGAAATCTACCTCCCCGGCGGGAGCAGGCTTCTTTTTCGTCAAAAAGAAGGACGGCTCTCTCCGTCCCTGTATAGACTATAGAGGCCTTAACCAGATCACGGTGAAGAATAAGTACCCCCTTCCGCTCATTCCGGAGTTATTTGATCGTCTGAGGGGGGCTAGAATCTTCACCAAACTGGACCTCCGTGGGGCGTACAACCTGGTTCGTATCCGTCAGGGGGATGAATGGAAGACGGCATTCAACACCCGGGACGGCCACTATGAATATCTGGTAATGCCCTTTGGTCTCTGTAACGCTCCTGCCGTCTTTCAAGAGTTGGTCAACGACATCTTCCGGGACCTTCTCTACTCCTGCGTAGTGGTGTACCTGGACGACATCTTGGTCTTCTCTCCGGATCTCCAGACTCACCGGAGGGACGTTCGTCAGGTCCTGCTCAGGCTCAGGCAGAATCACCTCTTCGCTAAATACGAGAAGTGCCTCTTTGAGCAGACCTCGCTTCCGTTTTTGGGCTACATTATTTCTCAGACCGGCCTACGAATGGATCCAGAGAAACTGTCTGCCATCGAGAAATGGCCTCGACCGGAGGGGTTGAAGGCCATTCAGCGATTCCTGGGCTTCGCCAACTACTACCGCCTCTTCATACCACACTTCTCTTCCCGGACTGCCCCAATTTCCGCGCTCACCCGTAAGGGTACTAATCCCAAAGAGTGGCCGCCCGAAGCAGAGGAGGCCTTTCTTTCCCTAAAACAGGCCTTCTCTTCCGCCCCGTTGCTGCATCGCCCGGACGGCAACAAGCAGTTCTTCCTGGAAGTTGACGCCTCCTCCTCTGGAGCCGGAGCGGTACTTACTCAAAAATCATCTTCCGGGAGAATGGTAACTTGTGGCTTCTTCTCCAAACTCTTCTCCTCTTCTGAGCGCAACTATTCCATAGGAGACCGAGAGTTATTGGCCATCAAGCTGGCATTGGAGGAGTGGCGTTACCTACTCGAGGGGGCTCTCCACCCGGTAATAATTTACACTGACCACAAGAACTTGGCTTACCTCCAGCATGCCCAGAGACTTAACCCGCGCCAAGCCCGGTGGTCCTTGTTTTTTGCTCGCTTTGATTTTGTTCTTCATTTTCGCCCGGCTGACAAAAACGTCAAAGCAGATGCCTTGTCCCGATCCTTTCTGGTGTCCGATCTCGAGGAAGAACCTAAACATATCATCGATCCCGCCAGAGTAATGCAGGTGGCTCCCGTGAGTCTAAATCATCTCCCTCCCGGTAAGACGTTCGTATCAGTACCTGATCGGGAGAAGATCCTACACTGGGGTCACTCGTCTAAACTAGCTGGCCACGCCGGTCAGAAAAAGACCCTCCAGCTTATTGCCCGGCACTACTGGTGGCCTACCCTGCACAAGGACGTAATAGACTTTGTTTCTGCCTGTGTGTCCTGCGCCCGCAACAAAGTCCCGAGACACCTGCCAGCCGGTCGCCTTCTTCCGCTTCCTGTGCCTGCTGCCCCCTGGCAGCATATTGCTATGGACTTCATAACTGATCTTCCCGTCTCTGCCGGTTGTACGGTCATTTGGGTGGTCGCTGACCGCTTTTCCAAGATGGCTCACTTTATTCCCCTGCCAGGCCTCCCGTCTGCACCCGAGCTGGCTAAAGACTTTATCCGCCACATCTTCCGTCTTCATGGCCTGCCCCTCCACATCGTGTCGGATCGTGGGGTACAGTTCACCTCACGTTTCTGGAGAGCCACTTGTAAACTGCTAGACGTCACCCTGGACTTCTCTTCCGCTTACCACCCACAGTCCAATGGTCAAGTGGAGCGGATCAATCAGAACCTGACCAGTTACCTCCGGCACTTCGTTAATGCCCACCATTCAGACTGGGTGGATCTCCTACCTTGGGCCGAGTTCTCCTATAACAATCACGAGAGCGAATCCTCCTCCAAATCCCCGTTTTTTGTAGTCTTCGGTCAACATCCTCGGATTCCTTTTCCTGTCTCCACCTCTGTGGACAACCCGGCTGCGGAATCTCTCGTTAGCAAATTTTCCTCCATTTGGGAGAGTACCCGATCCGCACTCCTTCAGTCGTCCGAACGGATGAAAAGACACGCTGACAAAAAACGCCTGGATCCTCCACAATTTCGTCCTGGAGATAAAGTCTGGCTCTCATCTAAATATGTCCGACTCAAGATACCTTCTTACAAGTTAGGGCCTCGGTTCATCGGTCCTCTGGAGGTCATCAGTCAGATCAACCCGGTGGCCTATAAATTGAAACTCCCGGCCAACTTACGGATCCCTAACTCCTTCCATGTATCTCTCCTCAAACCTGTGGTACTTAACTCTTTTTCCAAGTCTACAGGTACGCCTCCTGCTCCGGTTTCTGCTGAGGACGAGTTTGAGGTAGAGAACATTCTTGCCACCAAAAGGGTAAGAGGAAAGACCTTTTTTCTAGTAGATTGGAAGGGGTTTGGTCCTGAGGAGAGAACGTGGGAGCCCTGGGAGAACATCCATGCCCCTCTTATCCTAGCTAAATTTCTGTCTGCCCTAAATAAGGGGGGGCCTAAAGGGGGGGGTACTGTAGCGCCGGCGTCCCTGCCCTCTGCTAGGCAGGGACGCTGTTCCCCTCACCTCTCTGCTCCGTGCCCGGCGTCCTCCTCCCGCTCTGCTGGCAGCGCGCGCTCCTTCCCGGCCACTGTGCTTAGGGCGCGCGCGCTCTCCCTCCCTCTTAAAGGGGCCGCGCGCGCCGTCCTAAGGAGTCCCCGGCCAATGGCCGGAGGACTTCACCATATATAAGGCACCTCCCCCAAAATGGAGGTGCCCGAGCAATGTTGTTGCACTGTTCACTACTCTGCTTCAGCCCTCAGGTCCCGTTGCCAGTTATCTGCCAGTTACCTGCCAGTTACCTGCCAGTTACCTGCCTGATTATCTGTTACCTGCCTGCTAGTCTGAGGTCCGACGGTCTGCCTTACTTCTCCTGTCAGTCTGTCTACGGACCAGCCTGCCCGCTCACCTGGGAGCGCACATCAGCCACCTGCCTGCTTGCCTGAGGTCCAACGGTCTGCCTTCCAACTCCTGTCAGTCTGTCTATGGACCAGCTTGCCTGCTCACCTGGGAGCACACACCTGCTACCTGCCTGCTAGTCTACCTGGAGGCTCTGCCGTCACGTGCTGTGACCACCTGCCTGTCCAGTGACTCCTGCTCGCTCACCTGGGAGCGCTCATCAGCTGCCTGTCTACTAGCCTAGCTGGAGGCTCTGCCGTCACATTCTGTGACCACCCGCCTGTCCAGAGACTTCTGCCCGCTCACCTGGGAGCGCTCATCTGCCGCCTGTCTGTTGGTCTTCCTGGAGGCTCCGCCGTCACATGCTGTGACCACCCGTTCATCCAGAGACTCTCGCCTGCTCACCTGGGAGCTCACGTCTATCATCAGCCGCCACAGGTCGTACCAACCCTTTACCTAGAGACTGCCCCGGTCACTTGCCGTGACCATCTGCCCGTTCATCCAGAGACTGCCCCGGTCACTTGCCGTGACCATCTGCCCGTTCATCCAGAGACTGCCCCGGTCACTTGCCGTGACCTCCAGCCCGTTCACTCAGAGACTGTCCCGGTCACCTGCTGTGACCATCAGCCCGTTCATCCAGAGACTGCCCCGGTCACTTGCCGTGACCTCCAGCCCGTTCACTCAGAGACTGTCCCGGTCACCTGCTGTGACCTCCTGCCCGTCTTCCCTGGTCGCCACCCGCTCCCTTACAAGGACTGCCCCCTTGTATAGTAGCTCAGAGGTTCCGCCTCCCAGACCCGTTACAGACATTACCGCGGCTAGGGCGATCCCTGACCCCCGGGAGCTCAAGACTTTACCACAACATTTTAAATCTGCCCATAACTGTGACCCTCAATCTTTGAGGGTTTGTGGCATTGACGTGGTGCATATGGGCTCCCGGGGTGGGAACGCCAAACGCCTTTTGGCACAAAAGGAAGCCAGGTGGATCACTACTCTTGACACTCTTGCACCACGGGGGCTCAACGAACATCTTGGTTTCTCCTCATTTCTATGATTTCCACCTATTCTCATATTCCTAATCCTTCTAGCTTTGGTTGTATGTTCATTATGCTCTGGTCTTCACGTGTGCGTCTCTGCGCCTGACCAGACCCTGGGTTATGCTTCGCTCCCGATGCCCTGGGGCATTCTTGTTTCTTTTCCCCTAGAGATTTATCCCTAGGGGTTAAACATCCCCCTTTTTGGTGAGGCCCCAGGTGGATGTCTACTGTTTGCCCCTCTGTGCAATATATATCTGCGTGAGCTACCAATCAGTTTGGTGAGTGCCCCGATTTATTTTTACCTGATTGTGACTGTATGCTCTCCCTTTGATCCCACCGTTCTTATGTTTTCTTTCTTTATCCTATCCCCTTGTCTCTTCTCTCCCTCTTGACTCCTCCTCATGTGGATTTTATTTGCACACAATGCATTTTGTAATACATCCCTATGGGAGATTCTGAAGATGTCATGGGGGCTTCTTTTCTTTTTCTTTTTTGCGATCCAACACTCACCCATTGTCTCTACAGTTACATGTGTCCACACATTTTGTATTATTACTTTTGTACATTTTTAATTGAGTAATAAACTTTAACGTTTTTATGCCATTTACACTCATTTTCGCGGATTTTCATTCTATTCCTTGAGTAGTCAATGGTTTACTCACTATTATGAGTGGTGAACTGGTCTGTGTTGTCACTACTGACTCGTGAGTAATTTGATATGTTGGCCAAAGTGTTTTCTATTGGTACAAATATTGTTGGTAACTGTTTGGGAGAAGTGTTGTTTTTGCTCCAACAGATTGCTGACACTGCCAAACCAGGGCAGAGGAAGGTGCTCCAGAGAGAGATTTGAGCCCTCCTGTAACAGCAAGAGGTAAAGCTAACAGGTGGTGAGATTGGTAATGTACGGGTGACAGACCCGATACCCATTGTGATTCCCCCAATGAGTGAGATGCTGATTTGGTGTAGGGCAGCAATAGGTTTCAAGGGACAGAACTACCAGCCGGTAGTGGAGCCCATTAGCTCAGAGCACAGACCTACACTCTTAACTGCTAGAGGGGTAGTTGATGTACGCAATGGGAGGGTACCCATACGTCTCCTAAATTGTGGGGAGGAGGAAGATAAATTACCAAGATACGCCACTGTTGCCAGGTTGAGTACTGTGAATGATGATGCCATACACCCAGTGGAATCCTTGACCTCATCAGATACAGTGGAGGGTAATGACTCAGAAACCCAGCTGGAGGATTGGTGTCAACAACTCCATGTTGGGACTGACTCCACTCCTGTCCATCAAAAACATGGTATACACAGAGTAGTCCAGGAATACAAACTCTTCAGCAAATGTAGCACCCCGAGGGCTCGGTTGCTAGAGAGGTATCGCATCTCACTTAGAGGTGTGGTAACTCACTTCCAGGTAATGATGGAGTGTGGATCAGGACCCTGACAGCTGCATGCATTACACCACATTTCCGGGGGACAGCTCGACAGTGCTCCCAGGAGCAAGCACGACAGACCATGTCCCTGGCTGGAGTGGGAGGGAGGGAACACCCAGAACAGGGGGAACCCAGTAGTGCAGGAGCAGAGAGGAAGCAGTTCCTGGATGCACAGAGAGAGGAGTATAAAAAGGTGGGGGCCATCTTAGTGAGTGAGTTCCGTGAGAGGAGAAGGCAGGGAGCAGAGCTGCTGCATGGCCTCTGCTCCCTGGGCAGGCCTAGCACAGAGGCCGGAGCCTGAGGGAAGTCATCTTTTTGGCGTAGTCGGCAGGATCGTGACCAACCAGCCACCAGCGGGTATTGCGTGCCTGAAAAAAGACTGTAATACTTACCTTGTGGAGTTTCCCGCCATCCGCAGCCGTTTCCCGCCATCAGGCGCCAACTTTGGGACGCCGCGCGGGAAGAAGAGGGGCGTGGACGACGAAAGCGCTCGAGAGCCGAAGACCCGCCTTACGCACTGACGCCGCGCAGGGTCCTGGAAGGAGCTCCAGCAGACGCCGACGTCACCAGCACGCGAAACAAGGTCCTCGCCCAGAGCATCGCCAGCGGAGCCACGGCCTACAGAAGAGGATCGCCGGAAGGTAGGCCACGGTTAACCAGGGGGGAGGAAGACATCAGGAATGGAGGGCAAGATGGCGGACCGGCAGCAGACTAAGCTGCCCAGCATCGGCAGTACCCCAGCCGTCGCGGGTCCCGACCAGCGCCAGGAGAAGACGCGTGACGCAGGAGCGGTCGCGGGAGCAGGTAAGAGGAGTCTCCCTGTCCCGGACGCTGCCAGAGTCAGCCTGCTCCCGGGCCCCCTGGTGGAGCCGCCGATCCCGGGGGTCATCAACAGCGGCCCTCTCCAGGCCCCGCCGCAAGGCCTACTGCACCGCGGCGCAAGGGGCTGGTATGCCCTCAACATCCACCGGGTGGGCGCAGAGAGTCACACTGCTGAGGACCCGGACGGGTCTGAAGATGATTACCAGCAGGAACCACCCGGAGGACACCGCTACTAGGAAAGAGCACCGCAGACTGTACATACTTATCAGTAAGGGTATGAGAAAAGTTTAAAGTTTCCAGTTATGCCCCGTTGGGAATTGTGCAAGTTTTGAGAAAGTTTACCCCGGTTGGGACTGTTACCCGTTTATTTTGGAATCCTCCAATTTACCTGGCTGAGGACTGAGAGCAGCAATTCCCTTTCCAACCTGGCTGAGGACTGAGAGCAGCCAACACTTGTACATATTTGCACTTGGTTAATTGCACCCTGTTACGGTGACATGGACGCCTGGTCGCAACGGGAGCCGTAACCTACTGGAGGACCCCGTCGTGAAAGTTTCTACTGAAATTTGTTTCATGTTGTATATCTGAAGAACTGTTTTCCATTGACGTACCAAGAGTTATATTTAAAATGAAAAATTATATGCATATAGTGAAAGTAAGGCTGATGATGTTGAGATAAGAAGGTTGTTTCCCATACAGGGAAAGAAAAGTTGAATTGATTTTACATGTTTGCATTTAAAAAGTTTTTGCATGTCTTGAGGAAAAATGCTTTTTACTTTATTCCAGCCCGCGGACGTGCTGTGATTTACCAGGGGGGAATGTAGCAGCCCGAGGGCTCGGTTGCTAGAGAGGTATCGCATCTCAGTTAGAGGTGTGGTAACTCACTTCCAGGTAATGATGGAGTGTGGATCAGGACCCTGACAGCTGCATGCATTACACCACATTTCCGGGGGACAGCTCGACAGTGCTCCCAGGAGCAAGCACGACAGACCATGTCCCTGGTTGGAGTGGGAGGGAGGGAACACCCAGAACAGGGGGAACCCAGTAGTGCAGGAGCAGAGAGGAAGCAGTTCCTGGATGCACAGAGAGAGGAGTATAAAAAGGTGAGGGGCCATCTTAGTGAGTGAGTTCCGTGAGAGGAGAAGGCAGGGAGCAGAGCTGCTGCATGGCCTCTGCTCCCTGGGCATGCCTAGCACAGAGGCCGGAGCCTGAGGGAAGAAAGAAGGGGAGCAGGGAGGCTCCAGGAACACGGAGGAAGGAGGATCCCCAGGGGTGCAGAAAGGTCAGTAGCCACTCCACGCCCGAATTCACCACCTGAGTGGAGGGGTGAGGCCGAAGAAGGGGAACCGGATCATTAAATTGGTGGAGGAGAAACTACACTCAGCCAAGAACTGGAGGTTGCGACCATTCATTGGTGCAGCCCCCTGCTAAACCTGCTAGGAAGGCAACACATAGGGCCCAGGGAAAACGGCCGGCACATTAACCCGACAAGGTCCGAGGCAGCCGGACAGAAGTGAGGTCACTGGTGGGGTATGAGAGGCCAGAGAAAGGACACATAAAGGGGGTCCTGTGTAGCGCTTCTAAATTACCTGGAGGTTGATCGAGCCCCTCACCTGGTGAGCGCAGCACGGCTCGGGCAGTCCTTGCTGACAGAAGTGACCTGGATAACAACTGTGAGTAAAAGACCCTAGACTGCATCATTGGACTACAGTGATTACTGCTGCGAATGTACTATCACCCCCAACATCCACCTACACTGCCCTAGGGCTACACGTCTCCCGTGGGGAGTTATACCATTCCTGTGCTGCTCACCAACATCAGCCCCAGTGGTCTGTCCTGCAGCGGCGGTTATCCCTGACCGCAATCCACGGGTGGCGTAGTCGGACATTCAAAACACTGATAAATAGACTGCCACAATTTGGTCTGACCACCCTGAGCCACGGGATCGGGTTGCCACTACTACCCCCAGCATCGTACAGAAGCCCGGTTCCGGGTACCCCACGGCCCAGTGGGCGAGTCACAAACACCACTTGATTTTGGGAGGATTAAAGGGGTACAACACCATATACCCACAGGTGACAATCCACCCATCAAAGAACGTTACAAGCCCATATCACCAGCACACTACCAGAAAGCGAAGGAAATGTTGCATGACATGAAGAAAGCAGGGGTAATAAGAGATAGCTGTAGCCCCTGGGCAGCTCCCCTGGTCCTGGTCAGGAAAAAGGATGGAAGCATGAGGATGTGTGCATAACACAAAAAGATGCATACCCTTTGCCACGTATAGAGGAATCCCTGGCTGCATTAAAGTCTGCAAATTACTTCTCTACCCTTGACCTCACTAGTGGGTACTGGCAAGTAGCAGTTGCTGAGGAGGACCGGGAGAAGACGGCCTTCACTACCCCGATGGGACTCTGTGAGTTCAACAGTATGCCGTTCGTACTCTGCAACGCCCCTGGAACGTTCCAGAGATTGATGGAGTGCTGTTTGGGACCCGTAACTTCGAGACCGTGCTGCTATACCTGGATTACGTGATAGTGTACTCCAAGACGTATGAGGACCATTTGAAGCACCTGGCAAAGGTATTTGAAGCATTGTCCCGGTATGGGATGAAATTGAAGCCTTCCAAGGGCCACCTGCTCAAACGGAAGGTTCAGTACCTGGGACACATCGTCAGTCCAGAAGGAGTACCACCAGACCCGGAGAAGGTCAATGCCATCCAGAAATGGCTGGTACCAAAGAATCTCAAGGAGGTACGTCAGTTACTGGGACTGGTCGGGTATTACCGGAGATTTACAAAGGACTACACCAAGAAGGCAGCGCCTTTGCAAGATCTCCTGGTAGGACAGTCCCACAGAGGCAAACCCCCCCCCCCCCTTCCAGTGGGGTAAAGAGCAGGCTGAGTCCTTTGCAGTGATGAAAGAGATCCTGACTGGCGAAGAAATCCTGGCCTACCCTGACTACAGCCAACCATTGCTGCTGTAAACTGATGCCAGCAACGAGGGACTAGGAGCTGTGTTAAGCCAGAAGCAGTATGGCAAAGAGAAGGTGATTGCCTATGCCAGCAGGAAGCTTTGTCCTACCGAGAGTAATCCGGAAAACTATAGCTCTTTCAAGTTGGAGCTCCTGGTCTTGGTCTGGGCCATCACTGAACGATTCAAGCACTACCTGGCCTCCACTAAGTTCACGGCCTATACAGACAACAACCCCTTGACACATCTATAGACACCCAAGTTGGGAGCCATGGAACAGCGTTGGATGGCCGGACTGTCAAACTATCAGTTCACCATCAAGTACCGGGCAGGCCACAAGAAAGCCAACGGCGATGCCCTATCCAGAATGCCTCACAAGTCGGACACTGAAGAAGAAGTGGATGACCTGGAGGAGATTGAGCTAACTGCCTTCCATAGAAATGGGATGGTCCACGAGCAGCGTACCTCCAGGAGGTATCGTGATAAGACACTAAACCCTTTACCTCATCACAGTTGGAAGGAGACCCAGGACAGCGACCCGGTTGTCAGCTGTATCAAAGAACTGATAACCCAGGAAGGTTCTTCCCTGGAGAAGGACGCTTCTCCACAAGCCAAGCACCTGTTGAATGAGAGAAGCCGGCTGTTCATCTATAGAGAGAAGCTGTGCCGAAGGTATGTTAACCCTAGGACCCATGAGATGGTATGGCAGATCGTAGTCCCCAGGACAGACATCCAGATGGTGTTGGAAGCCTACCACGATCAAGCAGGGCATTTTGGCTGGAAAAAGCTGGAAACTCTCCTGAAGAGTCGATTTTATTGGGTTGGAATGCGGAGCTCCATAGAGAGGTGGTGCCGGGATTGAGGACCCTGTAGCCTCAGAAGAAAAGACTACAGCAGCCAGAAGGCACCCTTGCAGTCCATCAAGACAGCCCAGCCCCTGGAGATCGTCGCCCTGGATCACGTCAAGCTGTCACCCAGCAGGTCGGGCTACTCTTATGCACTGACCATGGTGGATCACTAATCCCGGTTCCTGGTGGTAGCCCCCGTCAAGGATCTGACGGCAGAAACTGCGGCAAGGACGTTTCAAGCATACTTCTGCAGGCCCCATGGATACCCGGATAAGGTGCTGACGGATCAAGGCCCTGCCTTTGAAGCCGAGCTGTTCAAAGAGTTTTGCAATCTGTTGGGGTGTAAGAAGATTCGGACTATGCCGTACCACCCTCAAACTAACGGTCTATGTGAAAAGATGAACAATATCGTCATAGACCTGCTGAAGACCTTACCTCTAGAAGAAAGGAATCAGTGGCCAGACAAACTACCTGACCTGGTAGATTTGTACAATCACATACCTATGAGTTCCACCAATTGTACTCCAGCGTATCTCGTGAGAGCAAGACCCGGAAAGTTGCCCATGGACCTGGAGCTTGGAGTGGTAGAGCCGGAAGCAGACATGTCCACTGAAGACTGCGATATGACCAGACAGGAGCAGTACAAGAGAGTACAGGCCTGTGTCGAAGACAGTCTAAATAGGATGAGAGATAATCAGGAAGCACAGTACAACAAGAGTGCACCCGCAGAACCCTTAACACATGGAGAAGTTGTGCTGAAGCGAAAGAGAAGAAACCACAAGCTTGACGACCAGTGGGAAAGAGAGCCTTACACTGGGTTGGATTCCAGGTTCGATAATAGAAAAACCTGTCTAATCAGTAAAGATGGAGGTAAGACAGTTGTAGCCGTCTCAAGAGACCACCTGAAGCTGTGCCCAGGTCTATTGAAGCCACAGGAAGAAGTACCTCTTATAGTGACTGAAGAGCCCAAAGAAGATGTACTCCATACTGTCTTAGGAGATTTCCTGGCAGATTGGCCTCAAATGGATGGAGCCGTAATAATACCTGTGATGCACTTCTACCACCAGCCAGAAGACTCTCCACTGCAAGTAAGACCTGTAAGTGCCCCAGAAGAGCCTGCTCAGGAAGAATCCTCGGAAGAAGGTTTACCGGTAGAAGCAGAGCCAGTAGGCCCAGTAACCAGTGTACTTGCCAGTCCCATCGAGACGTTAAGACAGTTCTACAATTTACCCACACGTAGATCTGACAGGGTAGCAGACAGTGCAAACACAAACATCAACAACACCCCAGTACTACGTAGGTCAACACGCAGCACAAAAGGCCAGGTCCTTGCCAGGTATAGGGAATAAGAATGAAGTGCCTACCATGTAAATAGTTACCCAGTTGGGTATTGCCTACTGTATTGTTTATTATGTAAACTGAAATTAAATATAATGTGTTTATTTAGTTACCAGTCAGGGTATAAAGACTTGTAGGCTGAGGACTGTGAGCAGTCCAAAAACTGTTCCTGTACATAGTTGCACTCCCTGGAGTGCCCCTTAAGTGACCACGGAACAAAAACCCGTTTGGCGTGGCAGAAGACGTGGTCCAGCACATGGATCACCTATGCCCTGTAGCCACGCCCAGGGCCTATGTTGAGGGTTTTCAGGCGGGTCCCTCATGTTCCTTCATCGGTGAAATGGGCACCAGGTTACGGGACTTACTGTAACTGAATTAATGTTATTATAATTGTTATTATTGTTATATGTTAACCTGTTACAAAATGCTTCAGTCCAGGAGTGCTGAATTGTACTAGGGGGGAATGTGGCACCCTGCAGCGCACAGGTGCCACAGAACCCAGTAGGGTGCATGGATGGACTTCTCCACAAGAGGCCCTCATTACATTCACACACCTCCACCCTACCACCTCAGACCAGCAGAGGGAGCCCGTTAGGGATATATATAGGGAGGGTGGAGCTAGGCAGCTCAGTTTTTAGTTGAGTGTTGAGTCGGAAGTGAAAAGTCAGTGGTTATTTCAGAGAGTGTGCTGGCACTTAGACCAGCGAAGATGCAGCTCGTCTGCTGCTGCCGTAGTGAGGGCCCTGAGTGTGGCCGACGGCAAGGAGGAAGGGAGGGAGGAGTTGAGGGGGCAGAGGAGCGTACCAGGCTCACCCGGGAATATACACAGGACACCGGGTCCGCGCCTACAGGGACCGTTTACACCCAGTAGGGACCACCGGATACCTGGAGGACTACAAGTCCCAGGTCGACCAACGCTGACTACTGTACCAGGGCTAGGAGTTACGGAGGCCCCAGCGTCCAGGGAGAGTGATCTCCAAGAGACTACCCTACCACCAGGTCAGCAGGTGCAAGAGAGAGAGACAGTAATTAAGCCAGGCCTAGCTCCAGGCAGGTCAGAAGCTTAGCAAGTGGAAGCAACCGATCAGGAGGCCCTATACCCGCTCACTGGGGAGAGTCCAGAAGTGCACCCTGCCTACCGAGCACCCTGGACCATACCTGCATCTACACTAGTAAAGGTACCGAAGCGAACCTCCGTGTGAGTGTCCGTCATTTCTTCCTGAACCGCCCAGGCCGTCTCTCCCCTGTACCACCATCCATTACCCCACGCTGCCCTGAGGCCCGCTCCATCTGTGGAGAGCCGTTACATCACAAGCTGCCCTACCATCTGCCTCAGAGGACTGCTCTGTAGCCACAGCTCCCTTTAGCCGCATTCCACAGGTGGCGTCACGAACACTTTACAAATCCCCTATAAATAATTCCCCTTTTGGGTGACCGCCCTGGGGCACGGACCGGGCCAGCCACCGTGATACCCCACACCAGCAGCCAGAGGCCCGGCTGCTGAGTACCTCACGACCCTGGGGGCGCCTCAGCTCCACATATAGTCCTGCACATAATATGATGCCCTCACATATAGTCCTACACATAATATGATGGCCCCACATATAGTCCTGCACATAATATGATATTCCCACATATTGTCCTGCACATAGTATGATGGCCCCACATATAGTCCTGCACATAATATGATGGCCCCACATATAGACCTGCACATAATATGATTGTCCCATATATAGTCCTGCACATAATATGATGTTCCCACATATAGTCCAGCACATAATATGACGGCGCAAAATATAGTCCTGCACATAATATGATGGCCTCACATATAGACCTGCACATAATATGATGGCTGCACATGTAGTCCTACACATATTATGATGGCCTCACATAAAGTCCTGCACGTAATATGACGGCCCCACAGATATTCCTGCACATAGTATGATTGCCTCACATATAGTCCTGCACATAATATGACGGCCCCACATATATTCCTGCATATAGTATGATGGCCTCACATATAGTCCTGCACATAGTATGATGGCCCTACCTATAGTCCTGCACATAATATGATGTTCCCACATAAAGTCCTGCACATAATATGATGACCCCACATATAGTCCTGCACATAATATGATGACCCCACATATAGTCCTGCACATAATATGATGACCCCACATATAGTCCTGCACATCGTATGATGGCCCCTCCAGGCACCTGGAAAATTAAAGAGGTTGGAAGCCGTAAAAACAGGCTGGCAGCCCCCAAGCAGTGCCACACCACGGAAGGCAGATTAGCACTCCGGGCCTGGTCCACAGTGTAGTGTAAATGCTGTGGTCAGTCTCTTTATCACTGCATTGATTGCTACTCTGTTGATTACAAGGCTATTCTATGAAACATGAGAGGAGATTTCTCACTTTAGAAGACAGAGGAAAAGGAGAAGAAATGTTCCTCATCTCTGTAGCGGAGATATGGTTGTGTTAGACTTGGAGTTGTGTATAGCAGATACACATGTAAAATCACACACAGCATATTCTCATGTATCAGGAAGGTGTTATTACACCCCGGCTGGTCTAGAACTTATTCCTAGACCAACGATTATCAGTAATTAATATAAATATTAATTACCTGTTATGTAATTTTTCTGATTCTCTTCTTTGAGTCCACAAGGAGAAATTGCTTGTTCCACCATCTCACGGGGCGTCAGTCACCTGAAAATAGACAAAAGTATGATAATATGTTCCTGGTACATGCTATACACACCAAAAAGTATAACACACTGGGGTCAAAATGACTTATCTCAGGGATAATTGCTGTGGTCTGTCCATTCACAGTGTAATGTAAATGCTGAGGTCAATCTCTTTTAATCACTGCATTGATTGTTACACCGCTGATATCAAGTCTATTCTATGAAACATGAGAGGAGATTCCTTACTTCAGAAGACAGGATAAGGAGAAAAAATGTTTGCTATCTCTGTACCTGAGATATAGTTGTGTTATACTTGGAGTTGTGTATAGAAGATACACATGTAAAATCACTAACATGAATGATATTAAACTGTGTTCAACTTATGTGGTTTACTTTATGAAAACTTTTCATATCTTTTAACACAACTTTCCAATTATCTTAAGATAGAAGCCCATTGTAATGGTTTTTCTTAGCTTTCTATATTTTGGAGATAATCTTTGATGTTTTAATAAAACTCTTCAAAAATTCTTACATTTATACTGATGTCTCTTATAATGGGTTGTCCATTTGAGGAATGTGATAAGGCATGCCTAACCTGGGTGTTGGAAATCTATTCCCTATCCGTTAGATTGAAATGAAATATATATCCAAAAACAGAATAAATTTTCTCTGTTTTAAAATGTCAGTCAAATAGGTCTTCACCATATTTCTCCAGGTGTCAAATTCTCCCAAAATCATTAACTCTCGTGAAAGGGAATTTTACCAAATAGGTGTAAAGGGTAAGATACACTCAGGTCCTAGTAGTCTAGGAGGATTCTAGGACCCAGCTGGAGGATTGGTGTCAACAACTCCATGTTGGGACTGACTCCACTCCTGTCCATGAAAAACAAGGTGTACACAGGGTGGTCCAGGAATACAAACAGGTATTCAGCAAATGTAGCACCCCGAGGGCACGGTTGCTAGAGAGGTATCGCATCTGAGTTAGAGGTGTGGTATCTCACTTCCAGGTAAGGATGGAGTGTGGATCAGGACCCTGACAGCTGCATGCATTACACCACATTTCCGGGGGACAGCTCGACGGTGCTCCCAGCAGCGAGCACGACAGACCATGTCCCTGGCTGGAGTGGGAGGGAGGGAACACCCAGAACAGGGGGAACCCAGTAGAGCAGGAGCAGAGAGGAAGCAGTTCCTGGATGCACAGAGAGAGGAGTATAAAAAGGTGGGGGCCATCTTAGTGAGTGAGTTCTGTGAGAGGAGAAGGCAGGGAGCAGAGCTGCTGCATGGGCTTTGCTCCCTGGGCAGGCCTAGCACAGAGGCTGAAGCCTGAGGGAAGAAAGAAGGGGAGCAGGGAGGCTCCAGGAACACGGAGGAAGGAGGGACCCCAGGGGTGCAGAACGGTCAGTAGCCACTGCATGCCCGAATTCACCACCTGAGTGGAGGGGTCAGGCCGCAGAAGGGGAACCGAATCCCTAAATTGGTGGAGGAGAAACTACACTCAGCCAAGAACTGGAGGTTGCGACCATTCATTGGTGCAGCCCCTGCTAAACTTGCTAGGAAGGCACCACATAGGGCCCAGGGAAAACGGCCGGCACGGTAACCCGACAAGGTCCGAGGCAGCCGGACAGAAGTGAGGTCACTGGTGGGGTATGAGAGGCCAGAGAAAGGACACATAAAGGGGGTCCTGTGTAGCGCTTCTAAATTACCTGGAGGTTGATCGAGCCCCTCACCTGGTGAGCGCAGCACGGCTCGGGCAGTCCTTGCTGACAGAAGTGACCTGGATAACAACTGTGAGTAAAAGACCCTGGACTGCATCATTGGACTTTGTGTGATTACTGCTGAGCCTGTACTAGCACCCCCAACATCCACCTACACTGCCCTGGGGCTACACTTCTCCCGTGGGGAGTTATACCATTCCTGTGCTGCTCACCAACATCAGCCCCAGCGGTCTGTCCTGCAGCGGCGGTTATCACTGACCGCAATCCAAGAGGTGGCGTAGTTGGACATTTAAAACACTGAAAAAAAGACTGCCACAATTTGGTCTGACCACCCTGAGCCACGGGATCGGGTTGCCACTACTACCCCCAGCATCGTACAGAAGCCCGGTTCCGGGTATCCCAAGGCCCAGGGGGCGAGACACAAACACCCACTTGAGTTTGGGAGGATTAAAGGGATACAACACCATATACCCACAGGTGACCATCCACCCATCAAAGAACGTTACAGGCCCATACCACCAGCACACTACCAGAAAGCGAAGGAAATGTTGCATGACATGAAGAAAGCAGGGGTAATAAGAGATAGCAGTAGCCCCTGGGCAGCTCCCCTGGTCCTGGTCAGGAAAAAGGATGGAAGCATGAGGATGTGTGCATAACACATAAAGATGCATATCCTTTGCCAAGTATAGAGGAATCCCTGGCTGCATTAAAGTCTGCAAATTACTTCTCTACCCTTGACCTCACTAGTGGGTACTGGCAAGTAGCAGTTGCTGAGGAGGACCGGGAGAAGACGGCCTTCACTACCCCGATGGGACTCTGCGAGTTCAACAGTATGCCGTTCGGACTCTGCAACGCCCCTGGAACGTTACAGAGATTGATGGAGTGCTGTTTGGGACACCGTAACTTCGAGACCGTGCTGCTATACCTGGATGACGTGATAGTGTACTCCAAGACGTATGAGGACCATTTGAAGCACCTGGCGGAGGTATTTGAAGCATTGTCTCGGTATGGGATGAAATTGAAGCCTTCCAAGTGATACCTGCTCAAACGGAAGGTTCAGTACCTGGGGCACATAGTCAGTCCAGAAGGAGTAGCACCAGACCCGGAGAAGGTCACTGCCATCCAGAAATGGCCGGAACCAAAGAATCTCAAGGAGGTACGTCAGTTACTGGGACTGGTCGGGTATTACCGGAGATTGGCAAAGGACTACACCAAGAAGGCAGCGCCTTTGCAAGATCTCCTGGTAGGACAGTCCCACAGAGGCAAACCCCCCCCCCCCTTCCAGTGGGGTAAAGAGCAGGCTGAGTCCTTTGCAGTGATGAAAGAGATCCTGACTGGTGAAGAAATCCTGGCCTACCCTGACTACAGCCAACCATTGCTGCTATACACTGATGCCAGCAACGAAGGACTAGGAGCTGTGTTAAGCCAGAAGCAGTATGGCAAAGAGAAGGTGATTGCCTATGCCAGCAGGAAGCTTCGTCCTACCGAGAGGAATCGGGAAAACTATAGCTCTTTCAAGTTGGAGCTCCTGGCCTTGGTCTGGGCCATCACTGAACGATTCAAGCACTACCTGGCCTCCACTAAGTTCACGGCCTATACTGACAACAACCCCTTGACACATCTAGAGACAGCCAAGTTGGGAGCCATGGAACAGCGCTGGATGGCCCGACTGTCAAACTATCAGTTCACCATCAAGTACCGGGCAGGCCACAAGAACGCCAAGGCCCATGCCCTATCCAGAATGCCTCACCAGTCGGACACTGAAGAAGAAGTGGATGACCTGGAGGAGATTGAGCTACCTGCCTTCCATAGAAATGGGATGGTCCACGAGCAGCGTACCTCCAGGAGGTATCGTGATAAGACACTAAACCCTTTACCTCATCACAGTTGGAAGGAGACCCAGAACAGCGACCCGGTTGTCAGCTGTGTCAAAGAACTGATAACCCAGGCAGGTTCTTCCCTGGAGAAGGACGCTTCTCCACAAGCAAAGCACCTGTTAAATGAGAGAAGCTGGCTGTTCATCTATAGAGAGAAGCTGTGCCGAAGGTATGTTAACCCTAGGACCCATGAGATGGTATGGCAGATCGTAGTGCCCAGGACAGACATCCAGATGGTGTTGGAGGCCTACCACGATCAAGCAGGGCACTTTGGCTGGAAAAAGCTGGAAACTCTCCTGAAGAGTCGATTTTATTGGGTTGGAATGCGGAGCTCCATAGAGAGGTGGTGCCGGGATTGAGGACCCTGTAGCCTCAGAAGAAAAGACTACAGCAGCCAGAAAGCACCCTTGCAGTCCATCAAGACCACCCAGCCCCTGGAGATTGTCGCCCTGGATCACGTCAAGCTGTCACCCAGCAGGTCGGGCTACTCTTATGCACTGACCATGGTGGATCACTACTCCCGGTTCCTGGTGGTAGCCCCCGTCAAGGATCTGATGGCAGAAACTGCGGCAAGGACGTTTCAAGCATACTTCTGTAGGCCCCATGGATACCCGGATAAGGTGCTGACGGATCAAGGCCCTGCCTTTGAAGCCGAGCTGCTCAAAGAGTTTTGCAATCTGTTTGGGTGTAAGAAGATTTGGACTATGCCGTACCACCCTCAAACTAATGGTCTATGTGAAAAGATGAACAATATCGTCATAGACCTGCTGAAGACCTTACCTCTAGAAGAAAGGAATCAGTGGCCAGACAAACTACCTGACCTGGTAGATCTGTACAATCACATACCTGTGAGTTCCACCAATTGTACTCCAGCGTACCTCATGAGAGCAAGACCTGGAAAGTTGCCCATGGACCTGGAGCTTGGAGTGGTAGAACCGGAAGCAGACATGTCCACTGAAGACTGCGATATGACCCGACAGGAGCAGTACAAGAGAGTACAGGCCTGTGTCGAAGACAGTCTAAATAGGATGAGAGATAAGCAGGAAGCACAGTACAACAAGAGTGCACCCGCAGAACCCTTAACACCTGGAGAAGTTGTGCTGAAGAGAAAGAGAAGAAACCACAAGATTGACGACCAGTGGGAAAGAGAGCCTTACACTGTGTTGGATTCCAGGTTTGATAATAGAAAAACCTGTCTAATCAGTAAAGATGGAGGTAAGACAGTTGCAGCAGTCTCAAGAGACCACCTGAAGTTGTGCCCAGGTCTATTGAAGCCACAGGAAAAAGTACCTCTTATAGTGACTGAAGAGCCCAAAGAAGATGTACTCCATACTGTCTTAGGAGATTTTTAGTTGAGTGTTGAGTCGGAAGTGAAAAGTCAGTGGTTATTTCAGAGAGTGTGCTGGCACTTAGACCAGCGAAGACGCAGCTCGTCTGCTGCTGCCGTAGTGAGGGCCCTGAGAGTGGCCGACGGCAAGGAGGAAGGGAGAGAGTAGTTGAGGGGGCAGAGGAGCGTACCAGGCTCACCCCGGAATATACACAGGACACCATGTCCGCGCCTACAGGGACCCTTTACACCCAGTAGGGACCACCGGATACCTGGAGGACTACAAGTCCCAGGTCGACCAACACTTACTACTGTACCAGGGCTAGGAATCACGGAGGCCCCAGCGTCCAGGGAGAGTGATCTCCAAGAGAAGGCCCTACCACCAGGTCAGCAGGTTCAAAAGAGAGAGACAGTAATTAAGCCAGGCCTAGCTCCAGGCAGGTGAGAAGCTTAGCAAGTGTAAGCAACCGATCAGGAGGCCCTATACCCACTCACTGGGGAGAGTCCAGAAGTGCACCCTGCCTACCGAGTACCCTGGACCATACCTGCATCTACACTAGTAAAGGTACCGAAGCGAACCCCCGTGTGAGTGTCCGTCATTTCTTCCTGAACCGCCCAGGCCGTCTCTCCCCTGTACCACCATCCATTACCCCACGCTGCCCTGAGGCCCGCTCCACCTGTGGAGAGCCGTTCCATCACAAGCTGCCCTACCATCTGCCTCAGAGGACTGCTCTGCAGCCGTGGCTCCTTTTAGCCGCATTCCACAGCTGGCGTCACGAACACTTTACAAATCCCCTATAAATAATTCCCCTTTTGGGTGACCGCCCTGGGGCACGGACCGGGCCAGCCACCGTGATACCCCACACCAGCAGCCAGAGGCCCGGCTGCTGAGTACCCCACGGCCCTGGGGGCGCGTCAGCTCCATATATAGTCCTGCACATAATATGATGCCCTCACATATAGTCCTGCACATAATATGATGGTACCACATATAGTCCTGCACATAATATGATGGTCCCACATATAGTCCTGCACATAGTATGATGGCCCCACATACAGACCTGCACATAATATGATTGTCCCATATATAGTCCTGCACATAATATGATGTTCCCACATATAGTCCTGCACATAATATGACGGCGCCAAATATAGTCCTGCACATAATATGATGGCCCCACATATAGTCCTGCACATATTATGATGGCTCCACATGTAGTCCTAGACATATTATGATGGCCTCACATATAGTCCTGCACGTAATATGACGGCCCCACATATATTCCTGCACATAGTATGATTGCCTCACATATAGTCCTGCACATAGTTTGATGGTCCTACATATAGTCCTGCACATAATATGATGACCCCACATATAGTCCTGCACATAATATGATGGCCCCACATATAGTCCTGCACATCACATGACGGCCCCACATATAGTCCTGCACATAGTTTGATGGTCCTACATATAATCCTGCACATAATATGATGGCCTCACATATAGTCCTGCACATAATATGATGATCCTACATATAATCCTGCACATAATATGATGACCCCACATATAGTGCTACACATAATATGACGGCCCCACTTATACTTCTGCACATAGTATGATGGCCCCTCCAGGCACCTGGAGAATTAAAGAGGTTGGAAGCCGTAAAAACAGGCTGGCAGCCCCCAAGCAGTGCCACACCGCGGAAGGCAGATCAGCACTCCGGGCCTGGTCCACAGTGTAGTGTAAATGCTGTGCTCAGTCTCTTTATCACTGCATTGATTGTTATACCGCTGATTATAAGGCTATTCTATGAAACATGAGAGATTTCTCACTTTAGAAGACAGAGGAAAAGGAGAAGAAATGTTCCTCATCTCTGTAGCTGAGATATGGTTGTGTTAGACTTGGAGTTGTGTATAGCAGATACATATGTAAAATCACACACAGCATATTCTCATGTATCAGGAAGGTGTTATCACACCCCCGCTGGTCTAGAACTTATTCCTAGACCAACGATTATCAGTAATTAATATAAATATTAATTACCTGTTATGTAATTTTTCTGATTCTCTTCTTTGAGTCCACAAGGAGAAATTTCTCGTTCCACCATCTCACGGGGCGTCAGTCACCTGAAAATAGACAAAAGTATGATAATATGTTCCTGGTACATGCTATACACACCAAAAAGTATAACACACTGGGGCCAAAATGACTTATCTCAGGGATAATGGCTGTGGTCTGTCCATTCACAGTGTAATGTAAATGCTGAGGTCAATCTCTTTTAATCACTGCATTGATTGTTACACCGCTGATATCAAGTCTATTCTATGAAACATGAGCGGGGATTCCTTACTTTAGAAGACAGAATAAGGAGAAGAAATGTTTGCTATCTCTGTATCTGAGATATAGTTGTGTTATACTTGGAGTTGTGTATAGAAGATACACATGTAAAATCACTAACATGAATGATATTAAATTGTGTTCAACTTATGTGGTTTACTTTATGAAAACTTTTGATATCTCTTAACACAACTTTCCAATTATCTTAAGATAGAAGCCCGTTGTAATGGTTTTTCTTAGCTTTCTATATTTTGGAGATAATCTTTGATGTTGCAATAAAACTCTTCAAAAATTCTTACATTTATACTGATGTCTTTTATAATGGGTTGTCTATTTGAGGAATGTGATAAGGCATGCCTAACCTGGGTGTTGGAAATCCATTCCCCATCCGTTAGATTGAAATGAAATATATATCCAAAAACAGAATAAATTTTCTCTGTTTTAAAATGTCAGTCAAATAGGTCATCACCATATTTCTCCAGGTGTCCAATTTTCCCAATATCATTAACTCTGGTGAAAGGGAATTTTACCAAATAGGTGTAAAGGGTAAGATACCCTCAGGTCCTAGTAATCTTTCTTGTACAGTTTGCATCAGCGGAGATGCTGGTTACAATTTCCGCTCATTCATGTTTGGAATACCAGATTCCAAAATGAATAACAAATAAGTGTATTTCTCTCAGCACATCCTGTCCCCAAAATTCATTAAAGCTATAAATATCCAACTTTATAAAATTTTGAAGTTGACATGGCAAGTACCACTTTATAGTGGAATACCCCAACCATCTTAAATCTCAGCAAAAATTAAGTACTCCTGCTTAAGCTGAATATGTTTCGCATCATAATATGCCAAATTAAACTTGGTCCCATTCTGCAAAAAACATGTCCTCATACAGCTAAGTTGATGGGAAAATAATTCCATGATATGAGGCAACACTTTATTTTTAAATCTTCTTCTTGTTGTGCAAAATAATACATATTACTATCAATATGAAGGCTAATATGTGAACAGTTAGACAAAATCCCCGCTTCCCATTTTCTGCTACTAAAATCCCAGTCTAATAGGGATTACATGCCCCCTAGCGAGCTGGACAGTCTGAGCTCTGAAGTGCGTCAGCTAAGTAAAACCCTGGCCAGGGTCCTGAGCACCCTGCAGCTACAGGAGGAGCCCGAACCGGAAGGAAGGATCCTACTCGCTGAAATCCCTGAGGATGTTCCCTGGATGAGGAGAAGAGGAAGGACAACACCACCCCGTAGGAGGACAACGCCACCTCGGAGGAGGACAATGCCACCCCGTGGGATGACCAACGACCAATGTCGCCCTCCAGGAGACTTCATCTGCTACCGTTGCCACAAGGCAGGCCACACAGCGCGGTACTGTCCTTTAAACCAGCAAACCCTGGGGCCGAGGGCTGACACCCAGGAGTAAATCAAGAAGGCCCATCAAGCTGGTACCACCGGTTTGTAGGAGGTAGGCCTTTCCAGTCCATCGTGCTGGACGGCATTGCTATACCTGTGTTACTGGACACCGGCTCACAGGTAACCATCATACCTGATGTCCTCTACAAAAGGTACTGGTCCGTAGATGAACTCAGCCCGCCAGCCCCGAACCACTCTGTGTATGCCTCTAACGGCCTTCCTCTTAACCTAGTAGGGGTTAAGGACCTGACAGTGAAGGTGGGGAGAGTGGAGCTAAAGGACCAAGGACTAATTGTCATAGAATCTAACCCTGGTGATACAGACTTGTATATAATACTTGGTACAAATATTGTTGGTAACTGTTTGGGAGAAGTGTTGTTTTTCATCCAACAGATTGCTGACACTACCAAACCAGGGCAGAGGAAGGTGCTCCAGAGAGAGATTCGAGCCCTCCTGTACCAGCAACAGGTAAAGCTAACAGGTGGTGAGATTGGTAATGTAAGGGTGACAGACCCGATACCCATTGTGATTACCCCAATGAGTGAGATGCTGATTTGGTGTAGGGCAGAAATAGGTCTCAAGGGACAGAACTACCAGGCGGTAGTGGAGCCCATTAGGTCAGAGCACAAATATACACTCTTAACTGATAGAGGGGTAGTTGATGTACGCAATGGGAGGGTACCCATACGTCTCCTAAATTGTGGGGAGGCGGAAGTTAAATTACCAAGATAAGCGACTGTTGCCAGGTTGTGTACTGTGAATGATGATGCCATACACCCAGTGGAATCCTTGACCTCATCAGACACAGTGGAGGGTAATGACTCAGAAACCCAGCTGGAGGATTGGTGTCAACAGCTCCATGTTGGGACTGACGCCACTCGTGTCCATCAAAAACAAGGTGTACACAGGGTGGTCCAGAAATAAGAACAGGTATTCAGCAAACACCCACTTGATTTTGGGAGGATTAAAGGGGTACAACAACATATACCCACAGGTGACCATCCACCCATCAAAGAACGTTACAGGCCCATACCACCAGCACACTACCAGAAAGCGAAGGAAATGTTGCCTGACATGAAGAAACCAGAGGTAATAAGAGATAGCTGTAGCCTCTGGGCAGCTCCCCTGGTCCTGGTCAGGAAAAAGGATGAAAGCATGAGGATGTGTGCATAACATATAAAGATGCATACCCTTTGCCCCATATAGAGGAATCCCTGGCTGCATTAAAGTCTGCAAATTACTTCTCTACCCTTGACCTCACTAGTGTGTACTGGCAAGTAGAAGTTGCTGAGGAGGAAAGGGAGAAGACGGCCTTCACTACCCCGATAGGACTCTGAGTTCAACACTATGCCGTTCGGACTCTGCAACGCCCCTGGAACGTTCCAGAGATTGATGGAGTGCTGTTTGAGACACCGTATCTTTGAGACCTTGCTGCTATACCTGGATGACGTGACAGTGTACTCCAAGACGTATGAGGACCATTTGAAGCACCTGGCGGAGGTATTTGAAGCATTGTCCTGGTATGGGATGAAATTGAAGCCTTCCAAGTGCCACCTGCTCAAATGGAAGGTTCAGTACCTGGGGCACATCGTCAGTCCAGAAGGAGTAGCACTAGACCCGGAGAAGGTCACTGCCATCCAGAAATGGGCGGAACCAAAGAATCTCAAGGAGGTACGTTAGTTGCTGGGACTGGTCGGGTATTACCGGAGATTTGTAAATGACTACACCAAGAAGGCAGCGCTTTTGCAAGATCTCCTGGTAGGACAGTCCCACAGAGGCAAAAAAAAACCCTTTCAGTGGGGTAAAGAGCAGGCTGAGTCCTTTGCAGTGATGAAAGAGATCCTGACTGGTGAAGAAATCCTGGCCTACCCTGACTACAGCCAACCATTGCTGCTGTACACTGATGCCAGCAACGAGGGACTAGGAGCTGTTTTAAGCCAGAAGCAGTATGGCAAAGAGAAGGTGATTGCCTATGCCAGCGGGAAGCTTCGTCCTACAGAGAGGAATCCGGAAAACTATAGCTCTTTCAAGTTGGAGCTCCTGGCCTTGGTCTGGGCCATCACTGAACGATTCAAGCACTACCTGGCCTCCACTAAGTTCACGGCCTATACTGACAACAACCCCTTGACACATCTAGAGACAGCCAAGTTGGGAGCCATGGAACAGAGTTGGATGGCCCGACTGTCAAACTATCAGTTCACCATCAAGTACCGGGTAGGCCACAAGAACGCCAACGCCGATGCCCTATCCAGAATGCCTCACCAGTCGGACACTGAAGAAGAAGTGGATGACCTGGAGGAGATTGAGCTACCTGCCTTCCATAGAAATGGGATGGTCCACGAGCAGAGTACCTCCAGGAGGTATCGTGGTAAGACACTAAACCCTTTACCTCATCACAGTTGGAAGGAGACCCAGGACAGCGACCCGGTTGTCAGCCGTGTCAAAGAACTGATAACCCAGGAAGGTTCTTCCCTGGAGAAGGACGCTTCTCCACAAGCCAAGCAACTGTGGAATGAGAGAAGCCGGCTGTTCATCTACAGAGAGAAGCTGTGCCGAAGGTATCTTAACCCTAGGACCCATGAGATGGTATGGCAGATCGTAGTGCCCAGGACAGACATCCAGATGGTGTTGGAGGCCTACCATGATCAAGTAGGGCACTTTGGCTGGAAGAAGCTGGAAACTCTCCTGAAGAGTCGATTTTATTGGGTTGGAATGCGGAGCTCCATAGAGAGGTGGTGCCGGAATTGTGGACTCTGTAGCCTCAGAAGAAAAGACTACAGCAGCCAGAAAGCACCCTTGCAGTATAACAAGACAACCCAGCTCCTGGATATCGTCGCCCTGGATCACGTCAAGCTGTCACCCAGCAGATCGGGCTACTCTTATGCACTGACCATGGTGGATCACTACTCCCGGTCCCTGGTGGTAGCCCCCGTCAAGGATCTGATGGCAGAAACTGCGGCAAGGACGTTTCAAGTATACTTCTGCAGGCCCCATGGATACCCGGATAAGGTGCTGATGGATCAAGGCCCTGCCTTTGAAGCTGAGCTGTTCAAAGAGTTTTGCCATCTGTACGGGTGTAAGAAGATTCGGACTACGCCGTACCACCCTCAAACTAACGGTCTATGTGAAAAGATTAACAATATCGTCATAGACCTGCTGAAGACCTTACCTGTAGAAGAAAGGAATCAGTGGCCAGACAAACTACCTGACCTGGTAGATCAGTACAATCACATACCTGTGAGTTCCACCAATTGTACTCCAGCGTACCTCATGAGAGCAAGACCCGGAAAGTTGCCCATGGACCTGGAGCTTGGAGTGGTAGAGCCAGAAGCAGACATGTCCACTGAAGACTGGGATATGACCGGACAGGAGCAGTACAAGAGAGTACAGGCCTGTGTCGAAGACAGTCTAAATAGGATGAGAGATAAGCAGGAAGCACAGTACAACAAGAGTGCACCCGCAGAACCCTTAACACCTGGAGTAGTTGTGCTGAAGCGAAAGAGAAGAAACCACAAGCTTAACGACCAGTGGGAAAAAGAGCCTTACACTGTGTTCGATTCCAGGTTCGATAATAGAAAATCCTGTCTAATCAGTAAAGATGGAGGTAAGACAGTTGCAGCAGTCTCAAGAGACCACTTGAAGTTGTGCCCAGGTCTATTGAAGCCACAGGAAGAAGTACCTCTTATAGTGACTGGAGAGCCCAAAGAAGATGTACTCCATACTGTCTTAGGAGATTTCCGGCAGATTGGCCTCAACTGGATGGAGCCGTAATAATACCTGTGATGCACTTCTACCAGCAGCCAGAAGACTCTCCACTGCAAGTAAGACCTGTAAGTGCCCCAGAAGATCCTGCTCAGGAAGAATCCCCGGAAGAAGGATCACCAGTAGAAGCAGAGCCAGTAGGCCCAGCAACCAGTGTACTTGCCAGTCCCATCGAGAGGTTAAGACAGTTCTACAATTTGCCCACATGTAGATCTGACAGGGTAGCAGACAGTGCCAATACAAACATCAACAACACCCCAGTACTACGTAGGTCAACAAGCAGCACAAAGGCCAGGTCCCTGCCAGGTGTAGGGAATAAGAATGAAGTGCCTACCATGTAAATAGTTACCCAGTTGGGTATTGCCTACTGTATTGTTTATTATGTAAACTGAAATTAAATATATATGTTTATTTAGTTACCCGTCAGGGTATAAAGACTTGTAGGCTGAGGACTGTGATCAGCCCAAAAACTGTTCCTGTACATAGTGGCACTCCCTGGAGTGCCCCTTAAGTGACCACGGAACAAAAACCCGTTTGGCGTGGCGGAAGACGTGGTCCAACACCTGGATCACCTATGCCCTGTAGCCACGCCCAGGGCCTACGTTGAAGGTTTTCAGGCGGGTTCCTCAAGTTCCTTCATCGGTGAAATGGACACCAGGTTATGGGACTTACTGTAACTGAATTAATGTTATTATAATTGTTATAATTGTTATTATTGTTATTTGTTAACCTGTTACAAAATGCTTCAGTCCAGGAGTACTGAATTGTACTAGGGGGGAATGTGGCGCCCTGCAGCGCACAGGTGCCACGGAACCCAGTAGGGTGCATGGATCGACTTCTCCACAAGAGGCCTTCATTACATTTCCACACCTCCACCCTACCACCTCAGATCAGCAGAGGGAGCCCGTTAGGGATATATATAGGGAGGGTGGAGCTAGGCAGCTCAATTTTTAATTGAGTGTTGAGTCGGAAGTGAAAAGTCAGTGGTTAGTTCAGAGAGTATGCTGGCACTTAGACCAGCGAAGACGCAGCTCGTCTGCTGCTGCCGTAGTGAGGGCCCTGAGTGTGGCCGACAGCAAGGAGGAAGGGAGATACGAGTTGAGGGGGCAGAGGAGAGTAACAGGCTCACCCCGGAATATACACCGGACACCGGGTCCGCGCCTACTGGGACCCTTTACACCCAGTAGGGACCACCGGATACCTGGAGGACTACAAGTCCCAGGTCGACCAACGCTGACTACTGTACCAGGGATAGGAGTCACGGAGGCCCCAGCATAGAGGGAGAGTGATCTCCAAGAGAAGACCATACAACCAGGTCAGCAGGTGCAAGAGAGAGAGACAATAATTAAGCCAGGCCTAGCTCCAGGCAGGTCAGAAGCTTAGCAAGTGGAAGCAACGGATCAGGAGGCCCTATACCCGCTCACTGGGGAGAGTCCAGAAGTGTACCCTGCCTACCGAGTACCCTGGACCATACCTGCATCTACACCAGTAAAGGTACCGAAGCGAACATCCGTGTGAGTGTCCGTCATTTCTTCCTGAACCGCCTGGCAGTCTCTCCCCTGTACCACCATCTATTACCCCACGCTACCCTGAGGCCCGCTCCACCTGTGGGGAGCCGCTCCATCACAAGCTGCCCTACCATCTGCCTAAGAGGACTGCTCCGCAGCAGCGGCTCTCTTTAGCCGAATTGCACAGGTGGCGTCACAAACACTTTACAAATCCCCTATAAATAATTCCCCTTTTGGGTGACCGCCCTGGGCCATGGACCGGGCCAGCCACCGTGATACCCCACACCACCAGCCAGAGGCCCGGCTGCTGAGTACCCCAAGGCCCTGGGGGCGAGTCAGCTCCACATAGAGTCCTGCACATAATATGATGCCCTCGCATATAGTCCTGCACATAATATGATGGCCCCACATATAGTTCTGCACATAATATGATGGTCCCATATATAGTCCTGCACATAATATGATGTTCCCACATATAGTCCTGCACATAATATGACGGCCCCACATATAGTCCTGCACATAATATGATGGCTCCACATATAGTCCTGCACATATTATGATGGCCTCACATATAGTCCTGCACGTAATATGATGGCTTCACATATAGTCCTGCACATAATATGATCGCCCAACATATATTCCTGCACATAGTATGATGGCTTCACATATAGTCCTGCACATAATATGATGGGCTCACATATAGTCCTGCACGTAATATGACGGCCCCACATATATTCCTGCACATAGTATGATGGCCTCACATATAGTCCTGCACATAGTATGATGGTCCTACATATAGTCCTGCACATAATATGATGGCCCCACATATAGTCCTGCACATAATATTATGGCTCCACATATAGTCCTGCACATAGTATGATGACCCCACATATAGTCCTGCAGATAATATGATGGCCCCACATATAGTCCTGCACATAATATGACGGCCCCACATATACTTCTGCACATCGTATGATGGCCTCACATATAGTCCTGCACATAGTATGATGGTCCTACATATAGTCCTGCACATAATATGATGACCCCACATATAGTCCTGCACATAATATGATGACCCCACATATAGTCCTGCACATCGTATGATGGCCCCTCCAGGCACCTGGAAAATTAATGAGGTTGGAAGCCGTAAAAACAGGCTGGCAGCCCCCAAGCAGTGCCACACCGCAGAAGGCAGATTAGCACTCCGGGCCTGGTCCACAGTGTAGTGTAAATGCTACGGTCAGTCTCTTTATCACTGCATTGATTGTTACACTGCTGATTACAAGGCTATTCTATGAAACATGAGAGGAGATTTCTCACTTTAGAAGACAGAGGAAAAACAGAAGAAATGTTCCTCATCTCTGTAGCTGAGATATGGTTGTGTTAGACTTGGAGTTGTGTATAGCAGATACACATGAAAAATCACACACAGCATATTCTCATGTATCAGGAAGGTATTATCACACCCCGGCTGGTCTAGAACTTATTCCTAGACCAACGATTATCAGTAATTAATATAAATATTAATTACCTGTTATGTAATTTTTCAGATTCTTTTCTTTGAGTCCACAAGGAGAAATTTCTCGTTCCACCATCTCACGGGGCGTCAGTCACCTGAAAATAGACAAAAGTATGATAATATGTTCCTGGTACATGCTATACACACCAAAAAGTATAACACACTGGGGCCAAAATGACTTATCTCAGGGATAATGGCTGTGGTCTGTCCATTCACAGTGTAATGTAAATGCTGAGGTCAATCTCTTTTAATCACTGCATTGATTGTTACACCGCTGATATCAAGTCTATTCTATGAAACATGAGAGGGGTTTCCTTACTTTAGAAAACAGGGTAAGGAGAAAAAATGTTTGTTATCTCTGTACCTGAGATATAGTTGTGTTATACTTGGAGTTGTGTATAGAAGATACACATGTGAAATCACTAACATGAATGATATTAAATTGTGTTCAACTTATGTGGTTTACTTTATGAAAACTTTTCATATCTTTTAACACAACTTTCCAATTATCTTAAGATAGAAGCCAGTTGTAATGGTTTTTCTTAGCTTTCTATATTTTGCGGATAATCTTTGATGTTGCAATAAAACTCTTCAAAAATTCATACATTTATACTGATGTCTCTTATAATGGTTGTCCATTTGAGGAATGTGATAGGGCATGCCTAACATGGGTGTTGGAAATCAATTCCCCATCCGTTAGATTGAAATGAAATATATATCCAAAAACGGAATTAATTTTCTCTGTTTTAAAATGTCAGTCAAATAGGTCATCACCATATTTCTCCAGGTGTCCAATTTTCCCAATATCATTAACTCTGGTGAAAGGGAATTTTACCAAATAGGTGTAAAGGGTAAGATACCCTCAGGTCCTAGTAATCTTTCTTGTACAGTTTGCATCAGCGGACATGCTGGTTACAATTTCCGCTCATTCATGTTTGGAATACCAGATTCCAAAATGAATAACAAATAAGTGTATTTCTCTCAGCACATCCTGTCCCCAAAATTCATTAAAGCTATAAATATCTAACTTTATAAAATGTTGAAGTTGACATGGCAAGTACCACTTTACAGTGGAATAACCCAACCATCTTAAATCTCCGCAAAAATTATGAACTCCTGCTTAAGCTGAATATATTTCGAATCATAATATGCCAAATTAAACTTGGTCCCATTCTGAAAAAAATATGTCGTTTTACAGCTAAGTTGATGGGAAAATAATTCCTTGATATGAGGCAACACTTTTTTTGTAAATCGTGTTCAGGTGCAAATTATTACATATTACTATCAATATGAAGGCTAATATGTGAACAGTTAGACAAAATCCCCCCTTCCCATTTTCTGCTACTAAAATCCCAGTCTAATAGGGATTACATGCCCCCTAGAGAGCTGGACAGCCTGCGCTCTGAAGTGCGTCAGCTAAGTAAAACCCTGGCCACTGTCCTGAGCACCCTGCAGCTACAGGAGGAGCCCGAGCCGGAAGGAAGGATCCTAGTCGCCGACAGCCCTGAGGATGACCCCTGGATGAGGAGAAGAAGGAGGACAAGACCACCGCGTAGGAGGACAATGCCACCCCGGAGGAGGACAACGCCACCCCGTGGGAGGACTACAGACCAACGTCGCCCTCCAGGAGACTTCATCTGCTACAGTTGCCACAAGGCAGGCCACACAGCGCAGAACTGTCCTTTAAACGAGCAAATCCTGGGGCAGAGGGCCGAAACCCAGGAGTAAATCAACCAGGCCCATCAAGCTGGTACCACCGGTTCGTAGGAGGAAGGCCTTTCCTGTCCAACGTGCTGGACGGCATTGCTACACCTGCGTTACTGGACACCGGCTCACAGGTAACCATCATACCTGATGTCCTCTACAAATGGTACAGGTCGGTAGATGAACTCAGCGCGCCAGCCCCGAACCGCTCTGTGTATGCCTCTAACGGCCTTCCTCTTAACCTAGAAGGGGTTAAGGACGTGACAGTGAAGGTGGGGAGAGTGGAGCTAAAGGACCAAGGACTAATTGTCATAGAATTTAACCCTGGTGATACAGACTTGTATATGATACTTGGTACAAATATTGTTGGTAACTGCTTGGGAGAAGTGTTGTTTTTGCTCCAACAGATTGCTGACACTGCCAAACCAGGGCAGAGGAAGGTGCTCCAGAGAGAGATTCGAGCCCTCCTTTTCCAGCAACAGGTAAAGCTAACAGGTGGTGAGATTGGTAATGTACGGGTGACAGACCCGATACCCATTGTGATTCCCCCAATGAGTGAGATGCTGATTTGGTGTAGGGCAGCAATAGGTCTCAAGGGACAGTACTACCAGGCAGCAGTGGAGCCCATTAGCTCAGAGCACAGACCTACACTCTTAACTGCTAGAGGGGTAGTTGATGTACGCAATGGGAGGGTACGCATACGTCTCCTAAATTGTGGGGAGGAGGAAGTTAAATTACCAAGATACGCCACGGTTGCCAGGTTGTGTACTGTGAATGATTATGCCATACACCCAGTGGAATCCTTGACCTCATCAGACACAGTGGAGGGTAATGACTCAGAAACCCAGTTGGAGGATTGGTGTCAACAGCTCCATGTTGGGACTGACGCCACTCCTGTCCATCAAAAACAAGGAGTACACAGGGTGGTCCAGAAATACGAACAGGTATTCAGCAAACACCCACTTGATTTTGGGAGGATTAAAGGGATACAACACCATATACCCACAGGTGACCATCCACCCATCAAAGAACGTTACAGGCCCATATCACCAGCACACTACCAGAAAGCGAAGGAAACGTTGCATGACATGAAGAAAGCAGGGGTAATAAGAGATAGCTGTAGTTCCTGGGCAGCTCCCGTGGTCCTGGTCAGGAAAAAGGATGGAAGCATGAGGATGTGTGCATAACACATAAAGATGCATACCCTGTGCCCCGTATAGAGGAATCCCTGGCTGCATTAAAGTCTGCAAATTACTTCTCTACCCTTGACCTCACTAGTGGGTACTGGCAAGTAGCAGTTGCTGAGGAGGACCGGGAGAAGACGGCCTTCACTACCCAGATGGGACTCTGTGAGTTCAACAGTATGCCGTTCGGATTCTGCAACGCCCCTGGAACGTTCCAGAGATTGATGGAGTGCTGTTTGGGACACCGTAACTTCGAGACGGTGCTGCTATACCTGGATGACGTGATAGTGTACTCCAAGACGTATGAGGACCATTTAAAGCACCTGGCGGAGGTATCTGAAGCATTGTCCCGGTATAGGATGAAATTGAAGCCACCTGCTCAAACGGAAGGTTCAGTACCTGTGGCACATCGTCAGTCAAGAAGGAGTAGCACCAGACCCGGAGAAGGTCACTGCCATCCAGAAATGGCCGGAACCAAAGAATCTCAAGGAGGTACGTCAGTTCCTGGGACTGGTCGGGTATTACCGGAGATTTGTAAAGGACTACTGTTATGTTCTGCTACCAAAGCTAAGGAAAGAGAGGAGATCTGTCCCTACTATAAGACTCAACTGAATCCCTACCATGTAACAGGGAACCTGATCCTGCGATCAGACCTGCTAAAGTCCTAATCTAGTCTGTACGGAGACCTATAGATTTGGGGAGGGAATCCCTACAAGTACTAAGGACTGGGAGGAATATGGGACACCTCCTAACAGAAATAGTAGCAGACAGACGAACAAACAAAATAGATAGAACATAGAGGTCCGTAGACCAAGCAAACTAACAGAGTTAGATACAGAGCACAGGCTAGCTAGAAAAAAGATATACAATGAAGTCCAGCAAAGCCAGAAGGGCGGAGCAGGATTAAATAGGCCAACAAGGTCATGTGACCAGCAAAGGAAAAAAAACCTAACAGCAAGGTTCTAACAGTACCCCCCCTTCTAAGAGGATCCTCCGGATCCCCTAGGACCAGGCTTATCAGGAAATCTCCTGTGAAACGCTCTGATAAGTCTGGACGCGGAAACATCATCTGACCTCACCCAAGAGTTATCCTCGGGTCCGAAACCTTTCCAGGCCACAAGATACTGCAAACTACCTCTATACCGTCTAGAGTCAAGGATGCGAGAAATTTCATATTCCCCGTCCTCCACCACCGGAGGAACAGAGGCAGAGGCGTCACCATCCGACACAACAGCTTTTTTTAACAGAGAGACATGAAAGACCGGATTAATTCTCCAGGAGGTAGGAACCTCCAACCTAACAGCAGATTGGTTGACAACCTGAAGCACCTTAAAGGGCCCTACAAACTTGGGACCCAATTTCTTAGAAGGAATCCTCAACCGCAGATTCCTAGAGGACAACCAAACCATGTCACCAACAGCGAACAAAACCTCCTGTCGTTTCCTATCAAAGTAGTCTTTAGATTTTCTGTTGGCCTCCTGAAGATTACCACGCACATCCGTCCAAACTCTTTCCAAATCACCGGAAAAATTCTCCTCCTCAGGCACGGCAGATCCCAACTTGGAGAACGACCCAAACGACGGATGTCTCCCAGAACAACAAAAAAAAGGCGAACAACCAGCAGAAGAAGATGTATGATTGTTCAGAGCAAATTCGGCAAGTGGCAGAAACTCAGACCACCCCTCTTGATTGTCTGCCACAAAACAACGCAAGAACTGCTCAACATCCTGGTTTTTCCTTTCTGTCTGGCCATTAGATTCAGGATGATATCCGGACGAAAACGACAAATGAATTCCCAACCTGTCACAAAAGGCACGCCAAAAACGAGCCACGAACTGAGGACCCCTATCAGAAACAATGTCAGTAGGAACGCCATGAAGTCTGACAATTTCCTTGACAAAGGCCTTAGCGAGAGTTTTAGCGCAGGGCAGTTTGACGAAGGGAACCAAGTGACACATTTTGCTAAAACGGTCCACGACCACCCAGATGACAGTAAAACCCTCAGAGGAGGGAAGGTCAGTTATAAAGTCCATAGCCAAATGTGTCCAAGGAGCACTGGGGACCTCCAAAGGACAAAGCAACCCCGCAGCAGGAGTATGTGAGGACTTAGATCTAGCACATATAGTACATTGGCGCACCCACTTAATGACTTCCTTCTGCCATCCAGGCCACCAAAAACTGCGACCCACCAGTCTCTTGGTCTCAGAGATTCCGGGATGACCTGCCAACCGAGATTCGTGACACTCAACAAACAAATCTCTCCTAAAGGTCCCAGGCACAAACAACCTCCCATGAGGAGTGTTAGATGGGGCATTCTCCTGAGCTTTAAGAATCTCATCTTCCAAAACGGAGTCTAAAGCAGCTATCACAACACCTTCTTGTAAAATGTTTTCCTCTTTCTCAGCACCGACTATGGGAGAAAAACTGCGAGACAAGGCATCCGCCTTAACATTCTTAGTACCAGGGATGTAAGTAACGGAGAAATTAAACCGCGAGAAAAACAGTGCCCACCTAGCCTGACGGGCATTCAGGCGCTTGGCAGCGTCAAGATATATCAGATTTTTATGATCCGTAAGAACCTGAACGGGAAATTCCGCACCTTCCAAGAAGTGGCGCCAGTGTTCAAATGCGAGTTTAATAGCCAATAATTCCCTATTACCAATATCGTAATTCAATTCAGTCTCCGAAAATTTTTTTGAAAAAAATGCACAGGGATGTAATCCATCCCCGTTATCCTGAGACAATACTGCGCCAACCCCCACAGAGGAAGCATCAACCTCAACCAAAAACGGCCTAGTAACATCAGGCTGCATAAGGATGGGAGCAGAGGTGAACGTCTCCTTGAGATACACAAAAGCTTCAATGGCCTCAGAAGACCACTGAACCGCATCAGCACCTTTCCTAGTGAGATCAGTCAGAGGTTTGACAATACTAGAAAAATTTTTTATGAATTTTCTATAGTAATTGGCGAAACCCAAAAACCTCTGTATCGATTTCAAACCAATAGGCCTAGGCCATTCCTGCACAGCCTGAACCTTAACCGGATCCATCTCAAAACCTTTGCTGGAGATAATGTAGCCCAAAAAACTAATTCTCTGTACAGCGAACTCACATTTCTCCAGCTTAGCAAAAAGCGAATTGTCCATTAATAACTGTAATACCTCACGTACGCTCCGCCAATGAGACTCCAGATCTGGCGAATAAATCAAAATGTCATCCAAATACACAACCACATTTTTACCGATCAAAGGTCTAAGGATGTCATTAATCAGATTCTGAAAAAATGCAGGAGCATTAGTAAGACCAAAAGGCATAACCAGATTCTCAAAATGACCCACAGGAGTGTTAAAAGCAGTCTTCCATTCGTCACCCTCCTTCATGCGCAACAGATTGTATGCCCCCTTAAGGTCAATTTTAGAGAACCACTTGGCCCCCAATAACTGGTTAAACAGATCAGGAATCAATGGCAGTGGGTAAGGATTGCGTACCGTAATTTTGTTAATCTCACGAAAATCCAGACAAGGACGTAAACCGCCGTCCTTTTTTTTTACAAAAAAAAATCCAACCGCCACAGGAGACTTAGAGGGCCTAATGTGACCGGCGGCCAAACTTGTCTGTATGTATTCCTCCAAAGCCTTCCTCTCAGGAATAGTAAGGTTAAATAAACGACTTTTAGGAAGAGTCGCTCCAGGGACAAATTCAATAGAACAATCATAGTCTCTATGGGGAGGCAAAACCTGCGATTCTTTCTCAGAAAAAACTCTCCAAAAATCCTGAATAGGAACAGGTAATTCTCCCCTATCCAAAGCTGCAATACGCCCGTTACAACACTTGTCATAACATTTATGGCTCCAGGATTTAATTTCACTGGTAGACCAATCCAGTACAGGATTGTGAAATTTTAACCAGGGCAATCCCAATATTACTGGAGAAGGCAAGTTATTCAACACTACCAAATCCAATTTCTCATGGTGAACACCATTAATAGTGAGAGGAAATTCACTGACCTTGAGAGTAATATTCTTCAAAGGGGAGCCATCCACAGAAACCACAGCAATGGGGGATGATAAAGGTTCAGGTTTTAAATTGAGTTTTTCCACGAATCCCCCATCAATAACATTCAGTGTAGACCCGCAATCAACAAACACCCGAAATTCCATTAATTTTTCCTGAGCAATCGTGGAAGCAGCTAAAAATATACCCTTGGAATTTAAACAGGCAATACGGGCGTGACTGACCATTTTTTTTTCTTTCTTCATACGAAGCTCACAGCCTTTAATCAAATGACCAGATTTCCCGCAATAGAAACACAAGCCTTCTGAAAAACGACGGTGTTTTTCTTGAGAGCGAGGTGCCACCGATCCAATCTCCATCGGTTCACCACTGTTAGTACACACATTATCATAACCAGAAACTGACATAGCAGAGGATTTGCTCTCATTAACCCTTGCACGCAGTCTCCTATCCACCCGTATAGCTAATTGCATAGCCTGTTGCAAATCCTCAGGTGTAGGATAAGCAATTAGCAGGTCTTTAACCTTTTCACTGAGCCCAGCAAGAAATAGACTTTTCAGAGCAGAATCGTTCCACCCTGTTTGAGTGGACCAACGACGAAAATGTGTACAATATTTTTCCATATTACCTGATCCTTGTTTTAAACGTCTCAACTCAGTCTCAGCTGATGCGACACGGTCAGGATCATCATATAATAGTCCTAAAGCAGAAAAAAAACTATCCACTGATCTGAAGCATGTATCACTAGGTTGCAAAGAAAAGGCCCACTCCTGAGGCTCTTTGCGCAAAAGTGACATTATGAACCCTACGCGCTGGGATTCATCCCCAGAGGACTTGGGTCTCAAACGAAAATACAATAAGCAAGCATTTTTAAATGAAAAAAATTCTCGATGTTCACCAAAAAATAAATCCGGCAAACATACCTTAGGCTCCAAGAAATGTGCTCCAGGACAGTTACTCACGTGCTGACGGAGCTCGGCCACTTCCAGAGAGAGTCCCTGCAGGTGTTTAGCCAAATCCTGAACCGACACCATGATGGAACAAAAAAAAATCTTTCCTTAGAGAATTTACTGGCTGGACTTACTGTTATGTTCTGCTACCAAAGCTAAGGAAAGAGAGGAGATCTGTCCCTACTATAAGACTCAACTGAATCCCTACGATGTAACAGGGAACCTGATCCTGCGATCAGACCTGCTAAAGTCCTAATCTAGTCTGTACGGAGACCTATAGATTTGGGGAGGGAATCCCTACAAGTACTAAGGACTGGGAGGAATATGGGACACCTCCTAACAGAAATAGTAGCAGACAGACGAACAAACAAAATAGATAGAACATAGAGGTCCGTAGACCAAGCAAACTAACAGAGTTAGATACAGAGCACAGGCTAGCTAGAAAAAAGATATACAATGAAGTCCAGCAAAGCCAGAAGGGCGGAGCAGGATTAAATAGGCCAACAAGGTCATGTGACCAGCAAAGGAAAAAAAAACCTAACAGCAAGGTTCTAACAACTACACCAAGAAGGCAGCGCCTTTGCAAGATCTCCTGGAAGGACAGTCCCACAGAGGCAAACCCCCCCCTTCCAGTGGGGTAAAGAGCAGGCTGAGTCCTTTGCAGTGATGAAAGAGATCCTGACTGGCGAAGAAATCCTGGCCTACCCTGACTACAGCCAACCATTCCTGCTGTACACTGATGCCAGCAACGAGGGACTAGGAGCTGTGTTAAGCCAGAAGCAGTATGGCAAAGAGAAGGTGATTGCCTATGCCAGCAGGAAGCTTCGTCCTACCGAGAGGAATCCGGAAAACTATAGCTCTTTCAAGTTGGAGCTCCTGGCCTTGGTCTCGGCCATCACTGAACGATTCAAGCACTACCTGGCCTCCACTAAGTTCACGGCCTATACTGACAACAACCCCTTGACACATCTAGAGACAGCCAAGTTGGGAGCCATGGAACAGCGTTGGATGGCCCGACTGTCAAACTATCACTTCACCATCAAGTACCGGGCAGGCCACAAGAACGCCAACGACGACGCCCTATCCAGAATGCTTCACCAGTCGGACACTGAAGAAGAAGTGGATGACCTGGAGGAGATTGAGCTACCTGCCTTCCATAGAAATGGGATGGTCCACGAGCAGCGTATCTCCAGGAGGTATCGTGATAAGACACTAAACCCTTTACCTCATCACAGTTGGAAGGAGACCCAGGACAGCGACCCGGTTGTCAGCCGTATCAAAGAATTGATAACCCAGGAAGGTTCTTCCCTGGAGAACGACGCTTCTCCACAAGCCAAGCAACTGTGGAATGAGAGAAGCTGGCTGTTCATCTATAGAGAGAAGCTGTGCAGTAGGTATCTTAACCCTTGGACCCATGAGATGGTATGGCAGATCGTAGTGCCGAGGACAGACATCCAGATGGTGATGGAGGCCTACCACGATCAAGCAGGGCACTTTGGCTGGAAAAAGCTGGAAACTCTCCTGAAGAGTCGATTTTATTGGGTTGGAATGCGGAGCTCCATAGAGAGGTGGTGCCGGGATTATGGACCCTGTAGCCTCATAAGAAAAGACTACAGCAGCCAGAAAGCACCCTTGCAGTCCATCAAGACAACCCAGCCCCTGAAGATCGTCGCCCTGGATCACGTCAAGCTGTCACCCAGCAGGTCGGGCTACTCTTATGCACTGACCATGGTGGATCACTACTCCCGGTTCCTGGTGGTAGCCCCCGTCAAGGATCTGACGGCAGAAACTGCGGCAAGGACGTTTCAAGCATACTTCTGCAGGCCCCATGGATATCCGGATAAGGTGCTGACGGATCAAGGCCCTGCCTTTGAAGCCAAGCTGTTCAAAGAGTTTCACCATCTGTACGGGTGTAAGAAGATTCGGACTACGCCGTACCACCCTCAAACTAACGGTCTATGTGAAAAGATTAACAATATCGTCATAGACCTGCTGAAGACCTTACCTCTAGAAGAAAGGAATCAGTGGCCAGACAAACTACCTGACCTGGTAGATCTGTACAATCACATACCTGTGAGTTCCACCAATTGTACTCCAGCGTACCTCATGAGAGCAAGACCCAGAAAGCTGCCCATGGACCTGGAGCTTGGAGTGGTAGAGCCGGAAGCAGACATGTCCACTGAAGACTGGGATATGACCAGACAGGAGCAGTACAAGAGAGTACAGGCCTGTGTCGAAGACAGTCTAAATAGGATGAGAGATAAGCAGGAAGCACAGTACAACGAGAGTGCACCCGCAGAACCCTTAACACCTGGAGAAGTTGTGCTGAAGCGAAAGAGAAGAAACCACAAGCTTGACGACCAGTGTGAAAGATAGCCTTACACTGTGTTGGATTCCAGGTTCCATAATAGAAAAACCTGTCTAATCAGTAAAGATGGAGGTAAGACAGTTGCAGCAGTCTCAAGACACCACTTGAAGTTGTGCCCAGGTCTATTGAAGCCACAGGAAGAAGTACCTCTTATAGTGACTGAAGAGCCCAAAGAAGATGTACTCCATACTGTCTTAGGAGATTTCCCGGCAGATTGGCCTCAACTGGATGGAGCTGTAATAATACCTGTGATGCACTTCTACCAGCAGCCAGAAGACTCTCCACTGCAAGTAAGAGCTGTAAGTGCCCCAGAAGAGCCTTCTCAGGAAGAATCCCTGGAAGAAGGATCACCGGTAGAAGCAGAGCCAGTAGGCCCAGTAACCAGTGTACTTGCCAGTCCCATCGAGAGGTTAAGACAGTTCTACAATTTGTCCACACGTAGATCTGACAGGTAAGAAGACAGTGCAAACACAAACATCAACAACACCCCAGTACTACGTAGGTCAACACGCAGCACAAAAGGCCAGGTCCCTGCCAGGTGTAGGGAATAAGAATGAAGTGCCTACCATGTAAATAGTTACCCAGTTGGGTATTGCCTACTGTATTGTTTATATTTAATTTCTGTTTGCATAATATGTGTTTATTTAGTTACCCGTCAGGGTATAAAGACTTGTAGGCTGAGGACTGTGAGCAGCCCAAAAACTGTTCTTGTACATAGTTGCACTCCCTGGAGTGCCCCTTAAGTGACCACGGAACAAAAACCAGTTTGGCGTGGCGGAGGACGTGGTCCAGCACCGGGATTACCTATGCCCTGTAGCCACGCCAAGGGTCTACGTTGAGGGTTTTCAGGCGGGTTCCTCATGTTCCTTCATCCGTGAAATGGACACCAGGTTACGGGACTTACTGTAACTGAATTAATGTTATTATAATCGTTATTATTGTTATTTGTTAACCTGTTACAAAACGCTTCAGTCCAGGAGTACTGAATTGTACTAGGGGGGAATGTGGCGCCCTGCAGCGCACAGGTGCCACAGAACCCAGTAGGGTGCATGGATGGACTTCTCCACAAGAGGCCCTCATTACATTCACACACCTCCACCCTACCACCTCAGACCAGCAGAGGGAGCCCGTTAGGGATATATATAGGGAGGGTGGAGCTAGGCGGCTCAGTTTTTAGCTGAGTGTTGAGTCGGAAGTGAAAAGTCAGTGGTTAGTTCAGAGAGTGTGCTGGCACTTAGACCAGCGAAGACGCAGTTTGTCTGCTGCTGCCGTAGTGAGGGCCCTGAGTGTGGCCGACGGCAAGGAGGAAGGGAGAGAGGAGTTGAGGGGGCAGAGGAGCGTACTATGCTCACCCCGAAATATACACAGGACACCGGGTCCGCGCCTACAGGGACCCTTTACACCCAGTAGGGACCACCGGATATCTGGAGGACTACAAGTCCCAGGTCAACCAACGCTGACTACTGTACCAGGGCTAGGAGTCACGGAGGCCCCAGCGTCCAGGGAGAGTGATCTCCAAGAGAAGGCCCTACCACCAGGTCAGCAGGTGCAAGAGAGAGAGACAGTAATTAAGCCAGGCCTAGCTGCAGGCAGGTCAGAAGCTTAGCAAGTGGAAGCAATAGATCAGGAGGCCCTATACCCGCTCACTGGGGAGAGTCCAGAAGTGCACCCTGCTTACCGAGTACCCTGGACCATACCTGCATCTACACCAGTAAAGGTACCGAAGCGAACCCCCGTGTGATTGTAAGTCATTTCTTCCTGAACAGCCCTGGCTGTCTCTCCCCTGTACCCCCACCTGTGGGGAGCCGCTCCTTCACAAGCTGCCCTACCATGAGCCTCAGAGGACTGCTCCGCAGTGGCGGCTGCCTTTAGCCGCATTCCACAGGTGGCGTCACGAACACTTTACAAATCCCCTATAAATAATTCCCCTTTTGGGTGACGACCCTGGGCCACGGACCGGGCCAGCCACCGTGATACCCCACACCAGCAGCCAGAGGACCGGTAGCTGAGCACCCCACGGCCCTGGGGGCGCGTCAGCTCCACATATAGTCCTGCACATAATATGATGCCCTCACATATAGTCCTGCACATAATATGATGACCCCACATATAGTCCTGCACATAATATGATGGCCCCACATAAACTTCTGCACATCGTATGACGGCCCCTCCAGGCAGCTGGAAAATTAAAGAGGTTGGAAGCCGTAAAAACAGGCTGGCAGCCCCCAAGCAGTGCCACACCGCGGAAGGCAGATTAGCACTCCGGGCCTGGTCCACAGTGTAGTGTAAATGCTGTGGTCAGTCTCTTTATCACTGCATTGATTGCTACTCTGTTGATTACAAGGCTATTCTATGAAACATGAGAGGAGATTTCTCACTTTAGAAAACAGGAAAAGGAGAAGAAATGTTCCTCATCTCTGTAGCTGAGATATGGTTGTGTTAGACTTGGAGTTGAGTATAGCAGATACACATGTAAAATCACACACAGCATATTCTCATGTCTCAGGAAGGTGTTATTACACCCCGGCTGGTCTAGAACTTATTCCTAGACCAACGATTATCAGTAATTAATATAAATATTAATTACCTGTTATGTAATTTTTCTGATTCTCTTCTTTGAGTCCACAAGGAGAAATTTCTCGTTCCACCATCTCACGGGGCGTCAGTCACCTGAAAATAGACAAAAGTATGATAATATGTTCCTGGTACATGCTATACACACCAAAAAGTATAACACACTCGGGCCAAAATGACTTATCTCAGGGATAATGGCTGTGGTCTGTCCATTCACAGTGTAATGTAAATGCTGAGGTCAATCTCTTTTAATCACTGCATTGATTGTTACACTGCTGATATCAAGTCTATTCTATGAAACATGAGAGGGGATTCCTTACTTCAGAAGACAGGATAAGGAGAAAAAATGTTTGTTATCTCTGTACCTGAGATATAGTTGTGTTATACTTGGAGTTGTGTATAGAAGATACACATGTAAAATCACTAACATGAATGATATTAAATTGTGTTCAACTTATGTGGTTTACTTTATGAAAACTTTTCATTTCTTTTAACACAACTTTCCAATTATGTTAAGATAGAAGCCCGTTGTAATGGTTTTTCTTAGCTTTCTATATTTTGGAGATAATCTTTGATGTTGCAATAAAACTTTTCAAAAATTCATACATTTATACTGATGTCTCTTATAATGGGTTGTCCATTTGAGGAATGTGATAGGGCATGCCTAACCTGGGTGTTGGAAATCCATTCCCCATCCGTTAGATTGAAATGAAATATATATCCAAAAACAGAATAAATTTTCTCGGTTTTAAAATGTCAGTCAAATAGGTCATCACTAGAGATGAGCGGTGTTCGACTAGAACTGTTCGCCAATCTCAAATTCGAGCTGTTTTGGGCGGTGTTCGAGTTGTTCGACGAACCCGAACGATTTGCAAAAAATTCGGCTGTTCGAGGTTATGTTCGATAACTGTTCGTGCACCAAAAGCGTGTCCTGCATGTCTGGCGCTATTTAGAGCACCAATCATGCAGGGATTGTCTGCCACTCACTGTAATGCCACAGCCATGGTGGTTGTGGCATTACAGTGATTGCCTAAATCGATGGGAACAGTGCTCACAGTGAAACATGAAAAGCCGGCAATTCAGCAGCGGCATACACCGGTACCCGACAATTTAGAACAGAAAGAATAGAGAATCACACATAGATTAGATAGATAGAAACATGTCAGTCACAAATATAAGAAGCACAGTGACAGTGTTGCTTACTGTACTTGTCATTTAGTGTAAAGGATTTATCAAAAAAAATAATAGTGTTTTCATGCACCGTCTCTTTAAAAAAGCCGGCCGGCAATTCAGCATCTGTACCCGACAATTTAGAATAGAAGGAATAGAGAATCACACATAGATTAGATAGATAGAAACATGTCAGCCACATATATACGAAGTACAGTGACAGTGTTGCTTACTGTACTTGTCATTTAGTGTAAAGGATTTATTAAAAAATATAATAGTGTTTTCGTGCACCGTCTCTTTAAAAAAGCCGGCCGGCAATTCAGCATCTGTACCCGACAATTTATAACAGACAGAATAGAGCTTCACACATAGATTAGATAGATAGAAACATGTCAGTCACATATATATGAAGTACTGTGACAGTGTTGCTTACTGTACTTGTCATTTACTGCAAAGGATTTATTAAAAAAAATAATAGTGTTTTCATGCACCGTCTCTTTAAAAAAGCCGGCCGGCAATTCAGCATCTGTACCCGACAATTTATAACAGACAGAATAGAGCTTCACACATAGATTAGATAGATAGAAACATGTCAGTCACATATATAATAAGTACAGTGACAGTGTTGGTTACTGTACTTGTCATTTAGTATTAAAATAAAGGATTTATTATTAAAAAAAATTGGCGTGGGGTTCCCCGTAATTTTAGTCTCTAGCGGAGGTTAAGCAGACAGCTGGGGCAGATGTTTGAAGCCTGGGAAGGGGGTAATACCCACGGAGCTTCCCAGGCTACTAATATCAGCCCCCAGCTGAATACCTAGCCTTTACTAGCTATTAAAATGGAGGACCCCCCCAAAAAAAATGACGTGGGGGTCCCCCCTAATTTAATAGCTAGCAAAGGCTAGGCAGACAGCTGGGGGCTGATATTAATAGCCCAGGAAGGGAACCATGAATATTGGCCCCCTCCCAGGCTAGAAACACCAGCCGTCAGCCGCCCCAGAAATGGCGCATCCATAGGATGCGCCAATTCTGGCACTTAGCCTCGCTCTTCCACGCTGCCCTGGTGCGGTGGCAGGGGGTAATAGGGTTGGGGTTGATGTCAGCTTATAATGCCAGCTGACATCAAGCCCAGGTTAGTAATGGAGAGGCGTCTATAAGACACCCCCATTACTAACCCCATAGTCAAAGTTAAAAGAAAACACAAACACCCAGAATAAAGTCCTTTAATTGAAATAAAGACACATTCCTTTATTGTTCTAAATTAAACCATACTTACCGTCACGCCCATTCCAGCTGAAGCCAACGATCTCCTGCAATAAAAGAAAAATAATAAAGCAACCTCATCCTTACCTTTCCATGGTTCCCACGACAGCTTCAGCTCTGCTACATCGAGATAATAGGCTGGACCGCAGCAGAACGCTGCCATCCAGCCTGTCATCCCGCAGACACTGAGAAGCGCAGGCATGCTTGCGCTCTGCAGTGTCTGGCTGTGACGGCATAAAGATGAGACGAGTTCATGTCCAATGAACTCGGCGCACCTCATGCACGTCACTGACAGCGTGGGAGAATTCTCACGCTGTAGCGCTGAGTGCAGGAGAATTTTCCCACGCTGTCAGTGACGTGCATGAGGTGAGCTGAGATCATTGGACATGAATGAGCTCACCTCATGCACGTCACTGACAGCGTTGGAAAATTCTCCTGCACTCAGCGCTTCAGCGTGAGAATTTTCCCACGCTGTCAGTGACGTGCATGAGGTGAGCTCATTCATGTCCAATGAACTCAGCTGACCTCATGTACGTCACTGACAGCGTGGGAGAATTTTCACGCTGAAGTGCTGAGTGCAGGAGAATTCTCCCACGCTGTCAGTGACGTGCATGAGGTGCGCCGAGTTCATTGGACATGAGCTTGTCTCATCTTTATGCCGTCACAGCGAGACACTGAGGAGCGCAAGCATGCCTGCGCTTCTGAGTGTCCGCGGGATGACAGGCTGGATGGCAGCGTTCTGCTGCGGTCCAGCCTGTCATCTCGATGTAGCAGAGCTGAAGCTGTCGTGGGAACCATGGAAAGGTAAGGATGAGGTTGCTTTATTATTTTACTTTTATTGCAGAAGACATTGGCTTCAGCTGGAATGGGCGTGACGGTAAGTATGGTTTAATTTAGAACAATAAAGAATTGTGTGTTTATTTCAATTAAAGGACTTTATTCTGGGTGTTGTGTTTTTTTAAATACTTTACTAGAAATTCATGGTGGTCATGTCTAATATTGGCGTGACCCCATGAATTTCGGGCTTAGGGCCAGCTGATAATGCCAAGCTGGCCTTAACCCCTTTATTACCCAGTGAGCCACCGCACCAGGGCCCTGGATGAGTTGGGTACAGCGCCAGAAGATGGCGCTTCTATGAACGCGCCATTTTCTGGGGCGGCTGCGGACTGCAATATGCAGCGGGTGGGGTCCAGAAAGCTTGGGCCTCCCTGCGCTGCAGATTCCAGCCCCCAGCTGCCTAGTTGTACCTGGCTGGGCACAAAAATAGGGCGAAGCCCCACGCATTTTTTTTTAAAATTATTTCATGAAATTCATGGAATAATTAAGAAAAAAAGGGCTTCCCTATATTGTTGTGTCCAACCAGGTACAAATAGGCAGCTGGTGGTTGGGGGCAGCCCATTCCTGCCTGCTGTACCTGGCTGGACACAAATATAGTGCGAAGCCCCACGTCAATTTTTTTTTAATTATTTAATGAAATAATTTTTTTAAAAAAGGGCTTCCCTATATTGTTGTGTCTGGCCAGGTACAAATAGGCAGCTGGTGGTTGGGGGCAGCCCGTTCCTGCCTGCTGTACCTGACTGGACACAAATATAGGGCGAAGCCCCACGTCAATTTTTTTTAAATTATTTCAGGAAATTCATGAAATAATGAAAAAAAAATTGATGTGGGGCTTCGCCCTATATTTGTGTCCAGTCAGGTACAGCAGGCAGGAACGGGCTGCTCCCAACCACCAGCTGCCTATTTGTACCTAGCCGGACACAACAATATAGGGAAGCCCTTTTTTTCTTAATTATTCCATGAATTTCATGAATTTAAAAAAAAAATACGTGGAGCTTCGCCCTATTTTTGTGTCCAGCCAGGTACAACTAGGCAGCTGGGGGCTGGAATCTGCAGCGCAGGGAGGCCCAAGCTTTCTGGGCCCCACCCGCTGCAAATTGCAGTCCGCAGCCGCCCCGGAAAATGGCGCGTACATAGAAGCGCCATCTTCTGGCGCTGTACCCAACTCATCCAGGGCCCTGGTGCGGTGGCTCACTGGGTAATAAAGGGGTTAAGGCCAGCTTGGCATTATCAGCTGGCCCTAAGCCCGAAATTCATGGGGTCACGCCAATATTAGACATGACCACCATGAATTTCTAGTAAAGTATTTAAAAAAAACACAAACACCCAGAAAAAAGTCCTTTAATTGAAATAAACACACAATTCTTTATTGTTCTAAATTAAACCATACTTACCGCCACGCCCATTCCAGCTGAAGCCAATGATCTCCTGCAATAAAAGTAAAATAATAAAGCAACATCATCCTTACCTTTCCATGGCTCCCACGACAGCTTCAACTCTGCTACATCGAGATGACAGGCTGGACCGCAGCAGAACGCTGCCATCCAGCCTGTCATCCCGCAGACACTGAGAAGCGCAGGCATGCTTGCGCTACTCAGTGTCTGGCTGTGACGGCATCCAGATGAGGTTGCTTTATTATTTTTCTTTTATTGCAGGAGATCGTTGGCTTCAGCTAGAATGGGCGTGATGGTAAGTATGGTTTAATTTAGAACAATAAAGAATTGTGTCTTTATTTCAATTAAAGGACTTTATTCTGGGTGTTTGTGTTTTTTTTTTAACTTTGACTATGGGGTTAGTAATGGAGGTGTCTTATAGACGCCTCTCCATTACTAACCTGGGCTTGATGTCAGCTGGCATTATAAGCTGACATCAACCCCAACCCTATTACCCCCTGCCACCGCACCAGGGCAGCGTGGAAGAGCGAGGCTAAGTGCCAGAATTGGCGCATCCTATGGATGCGCCATTTCTGGGGCGGCTGAGGGCTGGTGTTTCTAGCCTGGGAGGGGGCCAATATTCATGGCTCCCTTCTTGGGCTATTAATATCAGCCCCCAGCTGTCTGCCTAGCCTTTGCTAGCTATTAAATTAGGGGGGACCCCACGTCATTTTTTTGGGGGGGTCCTCCATTTTAATAGCTAGTAAAGGCTAGGTATTCAGCTGGGGGCTGATATTAGTAGCCTGGGAAGCTACGTGGGTATTACCCCCTTCACAGGCTTCAAACATCTGCCCCAGCTGTCTGCTTAACCTCCGCTAGAGACTAAAATTACGGGGAACCCCACGCCAATTTTTTTTAATAATAAATCCTTTATTTTAATACTAAATGACAAGTACAGTAACCAACACTGTCACTGTACTTATTATATATGTGACTGACATGTTTCTATCTATCTAATCTATGTGTGAAGCTCTATTCTGTCTGTTATAAATTGTCGGGTACAGATGCTGAATTGCCGGCCGGCTTTTTTAAAGAGACGGTGCATGAAAACACTATTATTTTTTTTAATAAATCCTTTGCAGTAAATGACAAGTACAGTAAGCAACACTATCACAGTACTTCATATATATGTGACTGACATGTTTCTATCTATCTAATCTATGTGTGAAGCTCTATTCTGTCTGTTATAAATTGTCGGGTACCGCTGCTGAATTGCCGGCGGCTTTTTTAAAGAGACGGTGCACGAAAACACTATTATATTTTTTAATAAATCCTTTACACTAAATGACAAGTACAGTAAGCAACACTGTCACTGTACTTCGTATATATGTGGCTGACATGTTTCTATCTATCTAATCTATGTGTGATTCTCTATTCCTTCTATTCTAAATTGTCGGGTACAGATGCTGAATTGCCAGCCGGCTTTTTTAAAGAGACGGTGCATGAAAACGCTATTATTTTTTTTAATAAATTCTTTGCAGTAAATGACAAGTACAGTAAGCAACACTGTCACAGTACTTCATATATATGTGACTGACATGTTTCTATCTATCTAATCTATGTGTGAAGCTGTATTCTGTCTGTTATAAATTGTCGGGTACCGCTGCTGAATTGCCGGCCGGCTTTTTTAAAGAGACGGTGCACGAAAACACTATTATATTTTTTAATAAATCCTTTACACTAAATGACAAGTACAGTAAGCAACACTGTCACTGTACTTCATATATATGTGACTGACATGTTTCTATCTATCTAATCTATGTGTGATGTTCTATTCCTTCATGTCTAAATTGTCGGGTACCGGTGTATGCCGCTGCTGAATTGCCGGCCGGCTTTTTTAAAGAAAGCGTCTTCTGAGCAGTTTGTCAGCTTTTGGACACCTTTGAAGGTGTTTTCTATGTGTTCCTATGTGTTTTTGTTTGCCTGCCATTGGTTTTAACGGTGTTCGACGAACCGAACCGAACCCGAACACTACGGGGGTGGCTCAACACTAGTCATCACCATATTTCTCCAGGTGTCCAATTCTCCCAATATCATTAACTCTGGTGAAAGGGAATTTTACTAAATAAGTGTAAAGGGTAAGATACCCTCAGGTCCTATTAATCTTTCTTGTACAGTTTGCATCAGCGGACATGCTGGTTACAATTTCCGCTCATTCATGTTTGGAATACCAGATTCCAAAATGAATAACAAATAAGTGTATTTCTCTCAGCACATCCTGTCCCCAAAATTCATTAAAGCTATAAATATCCAACTTTATAAAATTTTGAAGTTGACATGGCAAGTACCACTTTACAGTGGAATACCCCAACCATCTTAAATCTCCGCAAAAATTAAGTACTCCTGCTTAAGCTGAATATGTTTCGCATCATAATATGCCAAATTAAACATGGTTCCATTCTGCAAAAAACATGTCCTCATACAGCTAAGTTGATGGGAAAATAATTCCATGATATGAGGCAACACTTTATTTGTAAATCGTGTTCTTGTTGTGCAAAATATAACATATTACTATCAATATGAAGGCTAATATGTGAACAGTTAGACAAAATCCCCGCTTCCCATTTTCTGCTACTAAAATCCCAGTCTAATAGGGATTAAATTCCCCCTAGCGAGCTGGACAGTCTGCGCTCTGAAGTGCGTCAGCTAAGTAAAACCCTGGCCACTGTCCTGAGCACCCTGCAGCTACAGGAGGAGCCCGAGCCGGAAGGAAGGATCCTACTCGCTGAGATCCCTGAGGATGTCCCCTGGATGAGGAGAAGAGGGAGGACAACACCACCCCGTAGGAGGACAACGCCACCTCGGAGGAGGACAACGGCACCCCGTGGAATGACCAACGACCAATGTCGCCCTCCAGGAGACTTCATCTGCTACCGTTGCCACAAGGCAGGCCACACAGCGCGGTACTGTCCTTTAAACGAGCAAACCCTGGGGCCGAGGGCTGACACCCAGGAGTAAATCAAGAAGGCCCATCAAGCTGGTACCACCGGTTTGTAGGACGAAGGCCTTTCCTGTCCATCGTGCTGGACGGCATTGCTACACCTGTGTTACTGGACACCGGCTCACAGGTAACCATCATACCTGATGTCCTCTACAAAAGGTACTGGTCCGTAGATGAACTCAGCCCGCCAGCCCCGAACCTCTCTGTGTATGCCTCTAACGGCCTTCCTCTTAACCTAGTAGGGGTTAAGGACCTGACAGTGAAGGTGGGGAGAGTGGTGCTAAAGGACCAAGGACTAATTGTCATAGAATCTAAACCTGGTGATACAGACTTGTATATGATACTTGGTACAAATATTGTTGGTAACTGTTTGGGAGAAGTGTTGTTTTTGATCCAACAGATTGCTGACACTGCCAAACCAGGGCAGAGGAAGGTGCTCCAGAGAGAGATTCGAGCCCTCCTGTACCAGCAACAGGTAAAGCTAACAGGTGGTGAGATTGGTAATGTACGGGTGACAGACCCGATACCCATTGTGATTCCCCCAATGAGTGAGATGCTGATTTGGTGTAGGGCAGCAATAGGTCTCAAGGGACAGTACTACCAGGCGGCAGTGGAGCCCATTAGCTCAGAGCACAGAATTACACTCTTAACTGCTAGAGGGGTAGTTGATGTACGCAATGGGAGGGTACCCTTATGTCTCCTAAATTGTGGGGAGGAGGAAGATAAATTACCAAGATACGCCACTGTTGCCAGGTTGTGTACTGTGAATGATGATGCCATACACCGAGTGGAATCCTTGACCTCATCAGACACAGTGGAGGGTAATGACTCAGAAACCCAGCTGGAGGATTGGTGTCAACAGCTCCATGTTGGGACTGATGCCACTCCTGTCCATCAAAAACAAGGTGTACACAGGGTGGTCCAGAAATACGAACAGGTATTCAGCAAACACCCACTTGATTTTGGGAGGATTAAAGGGGTACAACACCATATACCCACAGGTGATCATCCACCCATCAAATAACGTTACAGGCCCATACCACCAGCACACTACCAGAAAGCGAAGGAAATGTTGCATGACATGAGGAAAGCAGGGGTGATAAGAGATAGCTGTAGCCCCTGGGCAGCTCCCCTGGTCCTGGTCAGGAAAAAGGATGGAAGCATGAGGATGTGTGCATAACAAATAAAGATGCATACCCTTTGCCCCGTATAGAGGAATCCCTGGCTGCATTAAAGTCTGCAAATTACTTCTCTACCCTTGACCTCACTAGTGGGTACTGGCAAGTAGCAGTTGCTGAGGAGGACCGGGAGAAGACAGCCTTCACTACCCCGATGGGACTCTGAGTTCAACAGTATGCCGTTCGGACTCTGCAACGCCCCTGGAAGGTTCCAGAGATTGATGGAGTGCTGTTTGGGACACCGTAACTTCGAGACCGTGCTGCTATACCTGGATGACGTGATAGTGTACTCCAAGACGTATGAGGACCATTTGAAGCACCTGGCGGAGGTATTTGAAGCATTGTCCCGGTATGGGATGAAACTGAAGCCTTCCAAGTGCCACCTGCTCAAACGTAAGGTTCAGTACCTGGGACACATCGTCAGTCCAGAAGGAGTAGCACCAGACCCGGAGAAGGTCACTGCCATCCAGAAATGGCCGTAACCAAAGAATCTCAAGGAGGTACGTCAGTTCCTGGGATTGGTCGGGTATTACCGTAGATTTGTAAAGGACTACACCAAGAAGGAAGCGCCTTTGCAAGATCTACTGGTAAAACAGTCCCACAGAGGCAAAATCCCCCCTTCCAGTGGGGTAAAGAGCAGGCTGAGTCCTTTGCAGTGATGAAAGAGATCCTGACTGGCGAGGAAATCCTGGCCTACCCTGACTATAGCCAACCATTCCTGCTGTACACTGATGCCAGCAACGAGGGACTAGGAGCTGTGTTAAGCAAGAAGCAGTATGGCAAAGAGAAGGTGATTGCCTATGCCAGCAGGAAGCTTCGTCCTACCGAGAGGAATCCGGAAAACTATAGCTCTTTCAAGTTGGAGCTCCTGGCCTTGGTCTGGGCCATCACTGAACGATTCAAGCACTACCTGGCCTCCACTAAGTTCACGGCCTATACTGACAACAACCCCTTGACACATTTAGAGACAGCCAAGTTGGGAGCCATGGAACAGCGTTGGATGGCCTGACTATCAATTGGATGACCTGGAGGAGATTGAGCTACCTGCCTTCCATAGAAATGGGATTGTCCACGAGCAGCGTACCTCCAGGAGGTATCGTGGTAAGACACTAAACCCTTTACCTCATCACAGTTGGAAGGAGACCCAGGACAGCGACCCGATTGTCAGCCGTATCAAAGAACTGATAACCCAGGAAGGTTCTTCCCTGGAGAAGGACGCTTCTCCACAAGCCAAGCAACTGTGGAATGAGAGAAGCCGGCTGTTCATCTATAGAGAGAAGCTGTGCCGAAGGTATGTTAACCCTAGGACCCATGAGATGGTATGGCAGATCGTAGTGCCCAGGACAGACATCCAGATGGTGTTGGAGGCCTACCACAATCAAGCAGGGCACTTTGGCTGGAAGAAGCTGGAAACTCTCCTGAAGAGTCGATTTTATTGGGTTGGAATGCGGAGCTCCATAGAGAGGTGGTGTCGGGATTGTGGACCCTGTAGCCTCAGAAGAAAAGACTACAGCAGCCAGAAAGCACCCTTGCAGACCATCAAGACAACCCAGCCCCTGGAGATGGTCGCCCTGGATCACGTCAAGCTGTCACCCAGCAGGTCGGGCTACTCTTATGCACTGACCATGGTGGATCACTACTCCCGGTTCCTGGTGGTACCGGGATCTGATGGCAGAAACTGCGACAAGGACGTTTTAAGCATACTTCTGCAGCCCCATGGATACCCGGATAAGGTGCTGACGGATCAAGGCCCTGCCTTTGAAGCCGAGCTGTTCAAAGAGTTTTGCCATTTGTACGGGTGCAAGAAGATTCGGACTACGCCGTACCACACTCTAACTAACGGTCTATGTGAAAAGATTAACAATATCGTCATTGACCTGCTGAAGACCTTACCTCTAGAAGAAAGGAATCAGTGACCAGACAAACTACCTCACCTGGTATATCTGTACAATCACATACCTGTGAGTTCCACCAATTGTACTCCAGCGTACCTCATAAGAGCAAGACCCGGAAAGTTGCCCATGGACCTGGAGCTAGGAGTGGTAGAGCCGGAAGCAGACATGTCCACTGAAGACTAGGATATGACCCGACAGGAGCAGTACAAGAGAGTACAGGCCTGTGTCGAAGACAGTCTAAGTAGGATGAGAGATAAGCAGGAAGCACAGTACAACAAGAGTGCACCCGCAGAACCCTTAACACTTGGAGAAGTTGTGCTGAAGCGAAAGAGAAGAAACCACAAGCTTGACGACCAGTGGGAAAGAGAGCCTTACACTGGGTTGGATTCCAGGTTCGATAATAGAAAAACCAGTCTAATCAGTAAAGATGGATGTAAGACAGTTGCAGCAGTCTCAAGAGACCACTTGAAGTTATGCCCAGGTCTATTGAAGCCACAGGAAGAAGTACCTCTTATAGTGACTGACGAGCCCAAAGAAGATGTACTCCATACTGTCTTAGGAGATTTCCCGGCAGATTGGCCTCAACTGGATGGAGCCGTAATAATACCTGTGATGCACTTCTACCAGCAGCCAGAAGACTCTCCACTGCAAGTAAGACCTGTAAGAGCCCCAGAAAAGCCTGCTCAGGAAGAATCCCCGGAAGAAGGATCACTGGTAGAAGCAGAGCCAGTAGGCCCAGTAACCAGTGTACTTGCCAGTCCCATCGAGAGGTTAAGACAGTTCTACAATTTGCCCACACGTAGATCTGACAGGGTAGCAGACAGAGCAAACACAAACATCAACAACACCCCAGTACTACGTAGGTCAACACGCAGCACAAAAGGCCAGGTCCCTGCCAGGTATAGGGAATAAGAATGAAGTGCCTACCATATAAATAGTTACCCAGTCGGGTATTGCCTACTGTATTGTTTATTATGTAAACTGAAATTAAATAAAATGTGTTTATTTAGTTACCCGTCAGGGTATAAAGACTTGTAGGCTGAGGACTGTGATGAGCCCAAAAACTGTTCCTGTACATAGTTGCACTCCCTGGAGTGCCCCTTAAGTGACCACGGAACAAAAACCCGTTTGGCGTGGCGGAAGACGTGGTCCAGCACCTGGATCACCTATGCCCTGTAGCCAGGGTCTACGTTGAGGGTTTTCAGGCGGGTCCCTCATGTTCCTTCATCGGTGAAATGGATACCAGGTTACGGGACTTACTGTAACTGAATTAATGTTATCATAATTGTTATTAATGTTATTTCTTAACCTGTTGCAAAATGCTTCAGTCCAGGAGTAGTGAATTGTACTAGGGGGGAATGTGGCACCCTGCAGCGTACAAGTGCCACAGAACCCAGTAGGGTGCATGGATGGACTTCTCCACAAGAAGCCCTCATTACATTCACACACCTCCACCCTACCACCTCAGACCAGCAGAGGGAGCCCGTTAGGGATATATATAGGGAGGGTGGAGCTAGGCAGCTCAGTTTTTAGCTGAGTGTTGAGTCGGAAGTGAAAAGTCAGTGGTTAGTTCAGAGAGTGTGCTGGCACTTAGACCAGCGAAGACGCAGTTCGTCTGCTGCTGCCGTAGTGAGGGCCCTGAGTGTGGCCGACGGTAAGGAGGAAGGGAGAGAGGAGTTGAGGGGGCAGAGGAGCGTACCAGGCTCACCCTGAAATATACACCGGACACCGGGTCCGCGCCTACAGGGACCTTTAACACCCAGTAGGGACCACCGGATACCTGGAGGACTACAAGTCCCAGGTCGACCAACGCTGACTACTGTACCAGGGCTAGGAGTCACGGAGGCCCCAGCGTCCAGGGAGAGTGAACTCCAAGAGAAGGCCCTACCACCAGGTCAGCAGGTGCAAGAGAGAGACAGTAATTAAGCCAGGCCTAGCTCCAGGCAGGTCAGAAGCTTAGCAAGTGGAAGCAACGGATCAGGAGGCCCTATACCCGCTCAATGGGGAGATTCCAGAAGTGCACCCTGCCTACCGAGTACCCCGGACCATACCTGCATCTACACCAGTAAAGGTACCGAAGCGAACCCCCGTGTGAGTGTCCGTCATTTCTTCCTGAACCGCCTGGCAGTCTCTCCCCTGTACCACCATCCAATACCCCACGCTGCCCTGAGGCCCGCTCCACCTGTGGGGAGCCGTTCCATCACAAGCTGCCCTACCATCTGCCTCAGAGGACTGCTCCGCAGCGGCGGCTCCCTTTAGCCGCATTCCACAGGTCTTGTCACAAACACTTTACAAATCCCCTATAAATAATTCCCCTTTTGGGTGATCGCCCTGGGCCACAGACCGGGCCAGCCACCGTGATACCCCACCCAGCAGCCAGAGGCCCGGCTGCTGAGTACCCCACGGCTGTGGGGGCGTGTCAGCTCCACATATAGTCCTGCACATAATATGATGCCCTCACATATAGTACTGCACATAATATGATGGCCCCACATATAGTCCTGCACATAATATGATGGCCCCACATATAGTACTGCACATAATATGATGGCACCACATATAGTACTGCACATAGTTATATGGCCCCACATATAGTCCTGCACATAATATGATGGCCCCACATATAGTCCTGCACATAATATGATGGTTCCATATATAGTCCTGCACATAATATGATGGCTCCACATATAGTCCTGCACATATTATGATGGCCTCACATATAGTCCTGCACATAATATGACGGCCCCACATATATTCCTGCACATAATATGATGCCCTCACATATAGTCTTGCACATAATATAATGACCCCACATATAGTCCTGCACATAATATGATGGCCCAACATACAGACCTGCACATAATATGATGGCCCCACATATAGTCCTGCACATAATATGATGGCTTCACATATAGTCCTGCACATAATATGATGGCCCCACATATATTCCTGCACATAGTATGATGGCCTCACATATAGTCCTGCACATAATATGACGGCCCCACATATAGTCCTGCACATAATATGACGGCCCCACATATACTTCTGTACATCGTATGATGGCCCCTCCAGGCACCTGGAAAATTAAAGAGGTTGGAAGCCGTAAAAACAGGCTGGCAGCCCCCAAGCAGTGCCACACCGCGGAAGGCCGATCAGCACTCCGGGCCTGGTCCACAGTGTAGTGTAAATGCTGTGGTCAGTCTCTTTATCACTGCATTGATTGTTATACCGCTGATTACAAGGCTATTCTATGAAACATGAGAGGAGATTTCTCACTTTAGAAGACAGAGGAAAAGGAGAAGAAATGTTCCTCATCTCTGTAGCTGAGATATGGTTGTGTTAGACTTGGAGTTGTGTATAGCAGATACACATGTAAAATCACACACTGCATATTCTCATGTATCAGGAAGGTGTTATCACACCCCGGCTGGTCTAGAACTTATTCCTAGACCAACGATTATCAGTAATTAATATAAATATTAATTACCTGTTATGTAATTTTTCAAATTCTCTTCTTTGAGTCCACAAGGAGAAATTTCTCATTCCACCATCTCACGGGGCATCAGTCACCTAAAAATAGACAAAAGTATGATAATATGTTCCTGGTACATGCTATACACACCAAAAAGTATAACACACTGGGGCCAAAATGACTTATCTCAGGGATAATGGCTGTGGTCTGTCCATTCACAGTGTAATGTAAATGCTGAGGTCAATCTCTTTTAATCACTGCATTGATTGTTACACCGCTGATATCAAGTCTATTCTATGAAACATGAGAGGGGTTTCCTTACTTCAGAAGACAGGATAAGGAGAAAAATGTTTGTTATCTCTGTACCTGAGATATGGTTGTGTTATACTTGGAGTTGTGTATAGAAGATACACATGTAAAATCACTAACATGAATGATATTAAATTGTGTTCAACTTATGTGGTTTACTTTATGAAAAATTTTCATATCTTTTAACACAACTTTCCAATTATCTTAAGATAGAAGCCCGTTGTAATGGTTTTTCTTAGCTTTCTATATTTTGGAGATAATCTTTGATGTTGCAATAAAATTCTTGAAAAATTCTTACATTTATACTGATGTCTCTTATAATGGGTTGTCCATTTGAGGAATGTGATAGGGCATGCCTAACCTGGGTGTTGGAAATCCATTCCCCATCCGTTAGATTGAAATGAAATATATATACAAAAACGGAATTAATTTTCTGTTTTAAAATGTCAGTCAAATAGGTCATCACCATATTTCTCCAGGTGTCCAATTCTCCCAATATCATTAACTCTGGTGAAAGAGAATTTTACCAAATAGGTGTAAAGGGTAAGATACCCTCAGGTCCTAGTAATCTTTCTTGTACAGTTTGCATCAGCGGACATGCTGGTTACAATTTCCGCTCATTCATGTTTGGAATACCAGATTCCAAAATGAATAACAAATAAGTGTATTTCTCTCATCACATCCTGTCCCCAAAATTCATTAAAGCTATAAATATCCAACTTTATAAAATTTTGAAGTTGACATGGAAAGTCCCACTTTACAGTGGAATACCCCAACCATCTTAAATCTCCGAAAAAATTAAGTACTCCTGCTTAAGCTGAATATATTTCGCATCATAATATGCCAAATTAAACTTGGTCCCATTGTGCAAAAAACATGTCCTCATACAGCTAAGTTGATGGGAAAATAATTCCTTGATATGAGGCAACACATTTTTTTGTAAATCGTGTTCTTGTTGTGCAAAATATTACATTTTACTATCAATAAGAAGGCTAATATGTGAACAGTTAGACAAAATCCCCCCTTTCCATTTTCTGCTACTAAAATCCCAGTCTAATAGGGATTACATGACCCTAGCGAGCTGGACAGCCTGCGCTCTGAAGTGCGTCAGCTAAGTAAAACCCTGGCCACTGTCCTGAGCACCCTGCAGCTCCAGGAGGAGCCCGAGCTGGAAGGAAGGATCCTACTCACCGACAGCCCTGAGGATGTCCCCTGGATGAGGAGAAGAAGGAGGACAACACCACCCCGTAGGAGGACAACGCCATCCTGGAGGAGGACAACGCCACCCCGTGGGAGGACCACAGACCAACGTCGCCCTCCAGTAGACTTCATCTGCTACCGTTGCCACAAGGCAGGCCACACAGCGCGGAACTGTCCTTTAAACGAGCAAACCCTGGGGCCGACACCCAGGAGTAAATCAACCAGGCCCATCAAGCTGGTACCACCGGTTGGTAGGAGGAAGGCCTTTCCTGTCCATCGTGCTGGACGGCATTGCTACACCAGCGTTACTGGACACCGGCTCACAGGTAACCATCATACCTGATGTCCTCTACAAAAGGTACTGGTCCATAGATGAACTCCGCCCGCCAGCCCCGAACCTCTCTGTGTATGCCTCTAACGGTCTTCCTCTTAACCTAGTAGGGGTTAAGAACGTGACAGTGAAGGTGGGGAGAGTGGAGCTAAAGGACCAAGGACTAATTGTCATAGAATCTAACCCTGGTGATACAGACTTGTATATGATACTTGGTACAAATATTGTTGGTAACTGTTTGGGAGAAGTGTTGTTTTTGCTCCAACAGATTGCTGACACTGCCAAACCAAGGCAGAGGAAGGTGCTTCAGAGAGAGATTCGAGCCCTCCTGTACCAGCAACAGGTAAAGCTAACAGGTGGTGAGATTGGTAATGTACGGGTGACAGACCAGATACCCATTGTGATTCCCCCAATGAGTGAGATGCTGATTTGGTGTAGGGCAGAAATAGGTCTAAAGGGACAGAACTACCAGGCGGTCGTGGAGCCCATTAGCTCAGAGCACCAACCGACACTCTTAACTGCTAGAGGGGTAGTTGATGTATGCAAAGGGAGGGTACCCATACGTCTCCTAAATTGAGGGGAGGAGGAAGTTAAATTACCAAGATACGCCACTGTTGCCAGGTTGTGTACTGTGAATGATGATGCCATACACCCAGTGGAATCCTTGACCTCATCAGACACAGTGGAGGGTAATGACTCAGAAACCCAGTTGGAGGATTGGTGACAACAGCTCCATGTTGGGACTGACTCCACTCCTGTCCATCAAAAACAAGGTGTACACAGGGTGGTCCAGGAATACGAACAGGTATTCAGCAAACACCCACTTGATTTTGGGAGGATTAAAGGGGTACAACACCATATACCCACAGGTGACCATCCACCCATCAAAGAACGTTACAGGCCCATACCACAAGCACATTACCAGAAAGCGAAGGAAATGTTGCATGACATGAAGAAAGCAGGGGTAATAAGAGATAGCTGTAGCCCCTGGGCAGCTCCCTTGGTCCTGGTCAGGAAAAAGGATGAAAGCATGAGGATGTGTGCATAACACATCAAGATGCATAACCTTTGCCCCGTATAGAGGAATCTCTGGCTGCATTAAAGTCTGCAAATTACTTCTCTACCCTTGACCTCACTAGTGGGTACTGGCAAGTAGCAGTTGCTGAGGAGGACCGGGAGAAGACGGCCTTCACTACCCCGATGTGACTCTGCGAGTTCAACAGCATGCCGTTCGGACTCTGCAACGCCCCTGGAATGTTCCAGAGATTGATGGAGTGTTGTTTGGGACACCATAACTTCGAGACCGTGCTGCTATACCTGGATGATGTGATAGTGTACTCCAAGACGTATGAGGACCATTTGAAGCACCTGGCGGAGGTATTTGAAGCATTGTCCCGGTATAGGATGAAATTGAAGCCTTCCAAGTGCCACCTGCTCAAACGTAAGGTTCAGTACCTGGGACACATCGTCAGTCCAGAAGGAGTAGCACCAGACCCAGAGAAGGTCACTGCCATCCAGAAATGGCCGGTACCAAAGAATCTCAAGGAGGTACGTCAGTTCCTGGGACTGGTCGGGTATTACCGTAGATTTCTAAAGGACTACACCAAGAAGGCAGCGACTTTGCAAGATCTCCTGGTAGGACAGTCCCACAGAGGCAAACCCCCCCTTCCAGTGGGGTAAAGAGCAGGCTGAGTCCTTTGCAGTGATGAAAGAGATCCTGACTGGCGAAGAAATCCTGGCCTATCCTGACTACAGCCAACCATTCCTGCTGTACACTGATGCCAGCAACGAGGGACTAGGAGCTGTGTTAAGCCAGAAGAAGTATGGCAAAGAGAAGGTGATTGCCTATGCCAGCAGGAAGCTTCGTCCTACCGAGAGGAATCCGGAAAACTATTGCTCTTTCAAGTTGGAGCTCCTGGCCTTGGTCTGGGCCATCACTGAACGATTCAAGCACTACCTGGCCTCCACTAACTTCACGGCCTATATAGACAACAACCCCTTGACACATCTAGAGACAGCCAAGTTGGGAGCCATGAAACAGCGTGGGACGGCCCGACTGTCAAACTATCAGTTCACCATCAAGTACCGGGCAGGCCACAAGAACGCCAACGCCGTTGCCCTATCCAGAATGCCTCATCAGTCGGACACTGAAGAAGAAGTGGATGACCTGGAGGAGATTAAGCTACCTGCCTTCCATAGAAATGGGATGGTCCACTAAACCCTTTACCTCATCACAGTTGGAAGGAGACCCAGGACAGCGACCCGGTTGTCAGCTGTATCAAAGAACTGATAACTCAGGAAAGTTCTTCCCTGGAGAAGGACGCTTCTCCACAAGCCGAGCAGCTGTTGAATGAGAGATGCCGGCTATTCATCTATAGAGAGAAGCTGTGCCGAAGGTATGTTAATCCTAGGACCCATGAGATGGTATGGCAGATCGTAGTGCCCAGGATAGACATCCAGATGGTGTTGGAGGCCTACCACGATCAAGCAGGGCACTTTGGCTGGGAAAAGCTGGAAACTCTCCTGAAGAGTCGATTTTATTGGGTTGGAATACGGAGCTCCATAGAGAGGTGGTGCCGGGATTGTGGACCCTGTAGCCTCAGAAGAAAAGACTACAGCAGCCAGAAAGCACCCTTGCAGTCCATCAAGACAACCCAGACTCTGGAGATCGTCGCCCTGGAATACGTCAAGCTGTCACCCAGCAGGTCGGGCTACTCTTATGCACTGACCATGGTGGATCACTACTCCCGGTTCCTGGTGGTAGCCCCCGTCAAGGATCTGACGGCAGAAACGGCGGCAAGGACGTTTCAAGCATACTTCTGCAGGCCCCATGGATACCCGGATAAGGTGCTGACGGATCAAGGACCTGCCTTTGAAGCCGAGCTGTTCAAAGAGTTTTGCCATCTGTACGGGTGTAAGAAGATTCGGACTATGCCGTACCACCCTTAAACTAACGGTCTATGTGAAAAGATGAACAATATCGTCATAGTATACTAGTAGTTTAGGTATAAATTCGCGCTGACAGTAGTGAGGCGGCAGTGTTGGCAGATGGGAACTGTAACGGGTCTGGGAGGCGGAACCTCTGAGCTACTATACAAGGGGGCAGTCCTTGTAAGGGAGCGGGTGGCGACCAGGGAAGACGGGCAGGAGGTCACAGCAGGTGACCGGGACAGTCTCTGAGTGAACGGGCTGGAGGTCACGGCAAGTGACCGGGGCAGTCTCTGGATGAACGGGCTGATGGTCACGGCAAGTGACCGGGGCAGTCTCTGAATGAACGGGCAGATGGTCACGGCAAGTGACCGGGGCAGTCTCTGGATGAACGGGCAGATGGTCACGGCAAGTGACCGGGGCAGTCTCTAGGTAAAGGGTTGGTACGACCTGTGGCGGCTGATGATAGACGTGAGCTCCCAGGTGAGCAGGCGAGAGTCTCTGGATGAACGGGTGGTCACAGCATGTGACGGCGGAGCCTCCAGGAAGACCAACAGACAGGCGGCAGATGAGCGCTCCCAGGTGAGCGGGCAGAAGTCTCTGGACAGGCGGGTGGTCACAGCACGTGACGGCAGAGCCTCCAGGTAGGCTAGCAGACAGGCAGCAGATGAGCGCTCCCAGGTGAGCGAGCAGGAGTCACTGGACAGGCAGGTGGTCACAGCACGTGACGGCGGAGCCTCCAGGTAGACTAGCAGGCAGGTAGCAGGTGTGTGCTCCCAGGTGAGCGGGCAAGCTGGTCCATAGACAGACTGACAGGAGTTGGAAGGCAGACCGTCGGACCTCGGGCAAGCAGGCAGGTGGCTGATGTGCGCTCCCAGGTGAGCGGGCAGACTGGTCCTTAGACAGACTGACAGGAGTAGTAAGGCAGACCGTCGGACCTCAGACTAGCAGGCAGGTAGCAGATAATCAGGCAGGAATCTGGCAGGTAACTGGCAGGTAACTGGCAGGTAACTGGCAACAGGACCTGAGGGCTGAAGCAGAGTAGTGAACAGTGCAACAACATTGCTCGGGCATCTCCATTTTGGAGGAGGTGCCTTATATATGGTGAAGTCCTCCGGCCATTGGCCGGGGACTCCTTAGGACGGCGCGCGCGGCCCCTTTAAGAGGGAGGGAGAGCGCGCGCGCGCCCTAAGCACAGTGGCCGGGAAGGAGCGCGCGCTGCCAGCAGAGCGGGAGGAGGACGCCGGGCACGGAGCAGGGAGGTGAGGGGAACAGCGTCCCTGCCTAGCAGAGGGCAGGGACGCCGGCGCTACAGGAATCATTAGCCATCCACCCTGAAGGCATCCTTCACACGAACTTAGTCCTCTGGCGGAGATTCATAGATGATATTCTTTTTATCTGGTCAGGTGACCAATCCTCCCTAAACATATTCCTACAATGAATAAACAATAATGACTTCTTCCTGGAGTTCACATCTACTACCAGTACCACAACAATAAATTTCCTAGACCTCAACATATACATTGAGAACAATCATATTAAAACCCGCACCTACCATAAACCTACAGATGCAAACGGATATATTCCAATGGATAGCTGCCATCTTCCAAATTGGCTTCTGAATGTCCCCCGCAGTCAATATCTGAGACTACATAGAAACTGCTCAAAACCTAAAGATTTCAACACAGAAGCAGACCAACTAACAAAAAAACTCCTGGAAAAGGGGTATACCGCCCAATTTCTCCATAACACAGCTCAAAAAACAGCAGCTATACCACGAGAGAGCCTCCTCGGTGTGTCCACCACAAACAAACCAGAACAAGACAAAAATAAATACAATATAGATATCCCCATCATTACACCATACTGTGCAAATACCCATCTCTTTAGGAAAATCGTGGAAAGACACTGGTACACATTAAAAGATGACAAGATAATTGGGGACCAGGTGACCACTAGACCTAGATTCATATTCAGGAAAGCACGCAATCTAGGGTCAATTATAGCACCCACTGTAAAAAATAACAAAGCTAGAAATGAACCACATACCCCATTTCAGCAGAAGATAAAAGGCTTTTTCCCATGCAAAAAATGTAAAATGTGCAAATCAATAACAACATAAAAACAAAATATGGTTAGCCAGCAGGAAGAGTCATATCCCATTACAGATTTTATAACCTGTACCACCACAGGGGTTATTTACGGGTTACTATGTCCATGTGCAAAAATGTACGTAGGTAGAACAAAACGACCCATGAATACCAGAATAAATGAACACCTACGGAATATTAAACATAAGTACACTGGCCACCCATTATCCAAACATTTTATGGAGAAGCATAATGGATCTATTCAAGGGGTTAAAGTGACAGGCATACAGACAATACATAGACACTGGAGACAAGGAGATTTTATTAAGAGTATGTCAAAAAAGGAGAGCGAGTGGATCTTCAAATTAAACACTCTAAGACCAAAGGGACTGAACTGTGAAATTGAGTTGTTTGCCTTTAATGACTGACAGGCGGACTACAATTATCCCATCATCTCAAAGGTATCTAAAGACAGCACGTAGCAAGCTATTACTATCCCTGATGAAGACCGCCGCAGCTGTTGAAACGCGTTGGAATTTGTCCCTAACTAGCTAAGGAGGCGCTCACAGGCCTCCGTACCTCGTGCACTCCTTGCACCACGTGACGCCGCGTCATCCAGAACCTCTCGCGCGCTCTCTGCAGGGAGCGCGTCCCCTCCCAACCCGGAAGTACGCGAGCCTGCGGCAGTCACCGGCCGGGACTCCGCTCTCGCTCCGGACCTCTGCACACCCAGACTGAACCCCTGGACTGTGAGTATCACGTAGCTTTGGCCCTGGACACGCAGACCTTCTAACTGTGAGTAACCTCTTACACTGTGCTACCACCCTTTCAGCCAGAGCCTCCTGTTGCATCTACCTCACCAGGACAGCCACCACTGCCAAACTATAAGGCGGTAAAGCTCTATCAGACCCTAATAGGACCTATCAACATCCTGTGAGTACCTAGTAAACCGGACCACACGTGACAGATATCATAACCTGTACCTCTACTCACATAAGTACACTTACCTCCTCAGGACTTGGCTGTTACGTAGACTTCTCTCTACTCAGCCAGAGACCTCTGCTGCACCCATCAGGACAGCAACCACCCTCCAAGCCAACATCATCCCCACTAGGCTATACAGACCCATCTGAACCAAATACGTCCACTAAAAAGGGTGAGTAGCTCTATACGTCAGACCACCATCTGACAGCATCACAACCAGCATCCCTGCTTATACTGTCACACTTATCTCCATAGAACGTTATCCACACTCCCGATCCGGCTTTGCTCTACCAGACCACGTTACGTGGCAATATGGACACTTGAACAACAAAATTGACCTCTAGTCCTTAAGCACCAGCCGAGGAGCCCCAGGAGGATCCTCCAACCAGGTGACTCTTAAGTATCCTTAAACTCCAATACTTGAAGTTTACACCAGTCGATTAATACACCACCCCCACTGTCCTTCAACAGATAACTCTATAGGAACCTAATCCAAAAGGACAACAGCCCTAGAGGACACCTGCCCAGCCAGCCCCCGGCAACGTGCCCATCTTCAATTCAACAACAGGTAACTCAATACTCCACCTACCTCTCAACACATATTTGCCTCACTATAACCACCCATCCTCTATTCTAGATACCACTATAATGAACCAACCAGATTATAACCAATCTGTCCTTAAGAGATACACCCTCGCATCCCACCAGATAACTTTAAGAACACAAATACTGCGCTACTACCCTCCTACTAGACCTAACTACCCCCTCTATTTTCTTTCTCTTACTAGGTCTGCGCAGTCATACCACCTAGCCACCCGATAGCATCATCATACCCTAAAGAACCCCAAGAGCACCGATTTGTATTATTAACCTGTATTATTAACTTGTAATATTAACCTGTATTTCACTATTTATCATTTTATATATTAATTTGTTTTTACGCTGTCTAATATCAATACACAGCCTCTGTATTGTACTACATATTTTTAAAAAAAATCTTTTAACCTATGGTCCAATAAAGGAAAATTTTTTTAATCCTCCCTCTCGAATCAGCCTCACTACTGTCAGCGCGAATTTATACCTAAACTACTAGTATACTTACACTTAAGGACACCAAGTGGTTCCCTGTTCAAAATTCGCAGCTACTGTAAGTGAGTAGCCCGTTAGCGCCTTCTTTTCCCAACCTATACTAATTTAATATCGTCATAGACCTGCTGAAGACCTTACCTCTAGAAGAAAGTAATCAGTGGCCAGACAAACTACCTGACCTGGTAGATCAGTACAATCACATACCTGTGAGTTCCACCAATTGTACTCCAGCGTACCTCATGAGAGCAAGACCCGGAAAGTTGCCCATGGACCTGGAGCTTGGAGTGGTATAGCCGGAAGCAGACATGTCCACTGAAGACTGCGATATGACCCGACAGGAGCGGTACAAGAGAGTACAGGCCTGTGTCGAAGACAGTCTAAATAGGATGAGAGATAAGCAGGAAGCACAGTACAACAAGAGTGCACCCGCAGAACCCTTAACACCTGGAGAAGTTGTGCTGAAGCGAAAGAGAAGAAACCACAAGTGGGAAAGAGAGCCTTACACTGTGTTGGATTCCAGGTTCGATAATAGAAAAACCTGTCTAATCAGTAAAAATGGAGGTAAGACAGTTGCAGCACTCTCAAGAGACCACTTGAAGTTGTGCCCAGGTCTATTGAAGCCACAGGAAGAAGTACCTCTTAGAGTGACTGAAGAGCCCAAAGAAAATGGACTCCATACTGTCTTAGGAGATTTCCCGGCAGATTGGCCTCAACTGGATGGAGCCGTAATAATACCTGTGATGCACTTCTACCAGCAGCCAGAAGACTCTTCACTGTAAGTAAGACCTATAAGTGCCCCAGAAGAGCCTGCTCAGGAAGAATCCCCGGAAGAAGGATCACCAGTAGAAGCAGAGCCAGTAGGCCCAGTAGCCAGTGTACTTGCCAGTCCCATCGAGAGGTTAAGACAGTTCTACAATTTGCCCACACGTAGATCTGACAGGGTAGCAGACAGTGCAAACACAAACATCAACAACACCCCAGTACTACGTAGGTCAACACGCAGCACAAAAGGCCAGGTCCCTGCCAGGTATAGGGAATAAGAATGAAGTGCCTACCATGCAAAGAGTTACCCAGTTGGGTATTGCCTACTGTATTCTTTATTATGTAAACTGAAATTAAATATAATGTGCTTATTTAGTTACCCGTCAGGGTATAAAGACTTGTAGGCTGAGGACTGTGAGCAGCCCAAAAACTGTTCCTGTACATAGTTGCACTCCCTGGAGTGCCCCTTAAGTGACCACGGAACAAAAACCCGTTTGGCGTGGCGGAAGACGTGGTCCAGCACCTGAATCACCTATGCCCTGTAGCCACGCCCACGGTCTACGTTGAGGGTTTTCAGGCGGGTCCCTCATGTTCCTTCATCGGTGAAATGGACACCAGGTTACGGGACTTACTGTAACTGAATTAATGTTACTATAATTGTTATTATTGTTATTTGTTAACCTGTTACAAAATGCTTCAGTCCAGGAGTACTGAATTGTACTAGGGGGGAATGTGGCACCCTGTAGCGCACAGAACCCAGTAGGGTGCATGGATGGACTTCTCCACAAGAGGCCCTCATTACATTCACACACCTCCACCCTACCACCTCAGACCAGCAGAGGGAGCCCGTTAGGGATATATGTAGGGAGGGTGGAGCTAGGCAGCTCAGTTTTTAATTGAGTGTTGAATCGGAAGTGAAAAGTCAATGGTTAGTTCAGAGAGTGTGCTGGCAATTAGACCAGCGAAGACGCAGCTCGTCTGCTGCAGCCGTAGTGAGGGCCCTGAGTGTGGCCGACGGCAAGGAGGAAGGGAGAGGGGAGTTGAGGGGGCAGAGGAGCGTACCAGGCTCACCCTGAAATATACACAGGGCACCGGGTCCGCGCCTACAGGGACCACCATATACCTGGAGGACTTCAAGTCCCAGGTCGACCAACGCTGAATACTGTACCAGGGCTAGGAGTCACGGAGGCCCCAGCGTCCAGGGACAGTGATCTCCAAGAGAAGGCCCTACCACCAGGTCAGCAGGTGAAAGAGAGAGAGACAGTAATTAAGCAAGGCCTAGCTCCAGGCAGGTCAGAAGCTTAGCAAGTGGAAGCAATGGATCAGGAGGCCCTATACCCGCTCACTGGGGAGAGTCCAGAAGTGCACCCTGCCTATCGAGTACCCTGGTCATACCTGCATCTACACCAGTAAAGGTACCGAAGAGAACCCCCGTGTGAGTGTCCGTCATTTCTTCCTGAACCGCCCTGGCCGTCTCTCCCCTGTACCACCATCCATTACCCCACGATGCACTGAGCCAAGCTCCACCTGTGGGGAGCCGTTCCATCACAAGCTGCCATACCACCTGCCTCAGAGGACTGCTCCGCAGCGGCGGCTCCCTTTAGCCGCATTCCACAGGTGGCGTCACAAACACTTTACAAATCCCCTATAAATAATTCCCCTTTTGGGTGACCACCCTGGGCCACGGACCGGGCCAGCCACCATGATACCCCACACCAGCAGCCAGAGGCCCGGCTGCTGAGTAACCCACGGCCCTGGGGGCACGTTAGCTCCACATATAGTCCTGCACATAATATGATGCCCTCACATATAGTCCTGCACATAATATGATGGCCCCACATATAGTCCTGCATATAATATGATGGCCCCACATATAGTCCTGCACATAGTATGATGGCCCCACATATAGTCCTGCACATGATATGATGGTCCCATAAATAGTCCTGCACATAATATGATGTTCCCACATATAGTCCTGCACATAATATGACGGCGCCACATATAGTCCTGCACATAATATGACGGCGCCACATATAGTCCTGCACATAATATGATGGCCCCACATATAGTCCTGCACATAGTATGATGGCCCCACATATAGTCCTACACATAATATGACGGCCCCACATATACTTCTGCACATAGTATGATGGCCCCTCCAGGCACCTGGAAAATTAAAGAGGTTGGAAGCCGTAAAAACAGGCTGGCAGCCCCCAAGCAGTGCCACACCGCGGAAGGCAGATTAGCACTCCGGGCCTGGTCCACAGTGTAGTGTAAATGCTGTGGTCAGTCTCTTTATCACTGCATTGATTGTTACACTGCTGATTACAAGGCTATTCTATGAAACATGAGAGGAGATTTCTCACTTTAGAAGACAGAGGAAAAGGAGAAGAAATGTTCCTCATCTCTGTAGCTGAGATATGGTTGTGTTAGACTTGGAGTTGTGTATAGCAGATACACATGTAAAATCACACACAGCATATTCTCATGTATCAGGAAGGTGTTATTACACCCCGGCTGGTCTAGAACTTATGCCTAGACCAACGATTATCAGTAATTCATATAAATATTAATTACCTGTTATGTAATTTTTCTGATTCTCTTCTTTGAGTCCACAAGGAGAAATTTATCGTTCCACCATCTCACGGGGCATCAGTCACCTGAAAATAGACAAAAGTATGATAATATGTTCCTGGTACATGCTATACACACCAAAAAGTATAACACACTGGGGTCAAAATGACTTATCTCAGGGATAATGGCTGTGGTCTGTCCATTCACAGTGTAATGTAAATGCTGAGGTCAATCTCTTTTAATCACTGCATTGATTGTTACACCGCTGATATCAAGTCTATTCTATGAAACATGAGAGGGGTTTCCTTACTTTACAAGACAGGATAAGGAGAAAAAATGTTTGTTATCTCTGTACCTGAGATATAGTTGTGTTATACTTGGAGTTGTGTATAGAAGATACACATGTAAAATCACTAACATGAATGATATTAAATTGTGTTCAACTTATGTGGTTTACTTTATGAAAACTTTTCATATCTCTTAACACAACTTTCCAATTATCTTAAGATAGAAGCCCGTTGTAATGGTTTTTCTTAGCTTTCTATATTTTGGAGATAATATTTGATGTTGCAATAAAACTCTTCAAAAATTCATACATTTATACTGATGTCTCTTATAATGGTTGTCCATTTGAGGAATGTGATAAGGTATGCCTAACCTGGGTGTTGGAAATCTATTCCCCATCCGTTAGATTGAAATGAAATATATATCCAAAAACAGAATCAATTTTCTCTGTTTTAAAATGTCAGTCAAATAGGTCATCACCATATTTCTCCAGGTGTCAAATTCTCCCAATATCATTAACTCTGGTGAAAGGGAATTTTACCAAATAGGTGTAAAGGGTAAGATACCCTCAGGTCCTAGTAATCTTTCTTGTACAGTTTGCATCAGCGGACATGCTGGTTACAATTTCCGCTCATTCATGTTTGGAATACCAGATTCCAAAATGAATAACAAATAAGTGTATTTCTCTCAGCACATCCTGTCCCCAAAATTCATTAAAGCTATAAATATCCAACTTTATAACATTTTAAAGTTGACATGGCAAGTACCACTTTACAGTGGAATACCCCAACCATCTTAAATCTCTGCAAAAATGATGTACTCCTGCTTAAGCTGAATATGTTTCGTATCATAATATGCCAAATTAAACTTGGTCCCATTCTGCAAAAAACATGACCTCATACAGCTAAGTTGATGGGGAAATAATTCCTTGATATGAGGCAACACTTTTTTTGTAAATCGTGTTCTTGTTGTGCAAAATATTACATATTACTATCAATATGAAGGCTAATATGTGAACAGTTAGACAAAATCCCCCCTTCCCATTTTCTGCTTCTAAAATCCCAGTCTAATAGGGATTACATGCCCTCTAGCGAGCTGGACAGTCTGCGCTCTGAAGTGAATCAGCTAAGTAAAACCCTGGCCACTGTCCTGAGCACCCTGCAGCTCCAGGAGGAGTCCGAGCTGGAAGGAAGGATCCTACTCGCCGACAGAGCAGAGTATGTCCCCTGGATGAGGAGAAGAAGGAGGACAACACCACCCCATAGGAGGACAACGCCATCCCGGAGGAGGGCAACGCCACCCCGTAGGAGGACCAACGACCAATGTCGCCCTCCAGGAGACTTCATCTGCTACCGTTGCCACAAGGCAGGCCACACAGCGCGGAACTGTCCTTTAAACAAGCAAACCCTGGGGCCGAGGGCCGACACCCAGGAGTAAATCAACCAGGTCCATCAAGCTGGTACCACCGGTTTGTAGGAGGAAGGCCTTTCCTGTCCATCGTGCTGGACGGCATTGCTACACCTGCATTACTGGACACAGGCTCACGGGTAACCATCATACCTGATGTCCTCTACAAAAGGTACTGGTCCGTAGATGAACTCCGCCCGCCAGTCCCAAACCTCTCTGTGTATGCCTCTAACGGCCTTCCTCTTAACCTAGTAGGGGTTAAGGACGTGACAGTGAAGGTGGGGAGAGTGGAGCTAAAGGACCAAGGACTAATTGTCATAGAATCTAACCCTGGTGATACAGACTTGTATATGATACTTGGTACAAATATTGTTGGTAACTGTTTGGGAGAAGTGTTGATTTGCTCCAACAGATTGCGGACACTGCCAAACCAGGGCAGAGGAAGGTGCTCCAGAGAGAGATTCGAGCCCTCGTGTAACAGCAACAGGTAAAGCTAACAGGTGGTGAGATTGGTAATGTACGGGTGACAGACCTGATACCCATTGTGATTCCCCCAATAAGTGAGATGCTGATTTGGTGTAGGGCAGCAATAGGTCTCAAGGGACAGAACTACCAGGCGGTAGTGGAGCCCATTAGCTCAGAGCACAGACCTACACTCTTAACTGCTAGAGGGGTAGTTGATGTACGCAATGGGAGGGTACCCATACGTCTTCTAAATTGTGGGGAGAAGGAAGATAAATTACCAAGATACGCCACTGTTGCCAGGTTGTGTACTGTGAATGATGATGCCATACACCCAGTGGAATCCTTGACCTCATCAGATACAGTGGAGGGTAATGACTCAGAAACCCAGCTGGAGGATTGGTGTCAACAACTCCATGTTGGGACTCCACTCCTGTCCATCAAAAACAAGGTGTACACAGGGTGGTCCAGGAATACAAACAGGTATTCAGCAAATGTAGCACACCGAGGGCTCGGTTGATAGAGAGGTATCGCATCTCAGTTAGAGGTGTCGTATCTCACTTCCAGGTAAGGATGGAGTGTGGATCAGGACCCTCACAGCTGCATGCATTACACCACATTTCCGGGGAACAACTCGACCGTGCTCCCAGCAGCAAGCACGACAGACCATGTCCCTGGCTGGAGTGGGAGGGAGGGAACACCCAGAACAGGGGGAACCCAGTAGTGTAGGAGCAGAGAGGAAGCAGTTCCTGGATGCACAGAGAGAGGAGTATAAAAAGGTGGGGGCCATCATAGTGAGTGAGTTCTGTGAGAGTAGAAGGCAGGGAGCAGAGCTGCTGCATGGGTCTGCTCCCTGGGCAGGCCTAGCACAGAGGCCGGAGCCTGAGGGAAGAAAGAAGGGGAGCAGGGAGGCTCCAGGAACACGGAGGATGGAGGGACCCCAGGGGTGCAGAACGGTCAGTAGCCACTGCACGCCCGAATTCACCACCTGAGTGGAGGGGTCAGGCCGCAGAAGGGGAACCGGATCCCTAAATTGGTGGAGGAGAAACTACACTCAGCCAAGAACCGGAGGTTGCGACCATTCATTGGTGCAGCCCCCTGCTAAACCTGCTAAGAAGGCACCACATAGGGCCCAGGGAAAACGGCCGGTACGTTAACCCGACAAGGTCCGAGGCAGCCGGACAGAAGTGAGGTCACTGGTGGGGTATGAGAGGCCAGAGAAAGGACACAAAGGGGGTCCTGTGAAGCGCTTCGAAATTACCTGGAGGTTGATCGAGCCCCTCACCTGGTGAGCGCAGCATGGCTCGGGTAGTCCTTGCTGACAGAAGTAACCTGGATAACAACTGTGAGTAAAAGACCCTGGACTGCATCATTGGACTCTGTGTGATTCCTGCTGCACCTGTACTATCACCCCCAACATCCACCTACACTGCCCTGGGGCTACACTTCTCCCATGGGGAGTTATACCATTCCTGTGCAGCGGCGGTTATCCCTGACCGCAATCCACGGGTGGCGTAGTCGGACATTCAAAACACTGATAAATAGACTGCCACAATTTGGTCTGACCACCCTGAGCCACGGGATCGAGTTGCCACTACTACCCCCAGCATCGTACAGAAGCCCGGTTCCGGGTACCCCACAGCCCAGGGGGCGAGTCACAAACACCCACTTGATTTTGGGAGGATTAAAGGGGTACAACACCATATACCCACAGGTGACCATCCACCTATCAAAGAACGTTACAGGCCCATACCACCAGCACACTACCAGAAAGCGAAGGAAATGTTGCATGACATGAAGAAAGCAGGGGTAATAAGAGATAGCTGTAGCCCCTGGGCAGCTCCCCTGGTCCTGGTCAGGAAAAATGATGGAAGCATGAGGATGTGTGCATAACACATAAAGATGCATACCCTTTGCCACGTATAGAGAAATCCCTGGCTGCATTAAAGTCTGCAAATTACTTCTCTACCCTTGACCTCACTAGTGGGTACTAGCAAGTAGCAGTTGCTGAGGAGGACCGGGAGAAGACGGCCTTCACTACCCCGATGAGACTCTGTGAGTTCAACAGTATGCCGTTCGGACTCTCCAACGCCCCTGGAACGTTCTAGAGATTGATGGAGTGCTGTTTGGGACACCGTAACTTCGAGACCGTGCTGCTATACCTGGATGACGTGATCGTGTACTCCAAGACGTATGAGGACCATTTGAAGCACCTGGCGGAGGTATTTGAAGCATTGTCCAGGTATGGGATGAAATTGAAGCCTTCGAAGTGTCACCTGCTCAAACGGAAGGTTCAGCACATGGGACACATAGTTAGTGCAGAAGGAGTAGCACCAGACACGGAGAAGGTCACTGCCATCCAGAAATGGCCGGAACCAAAGAATCTCAAGGAGGTACGTCAGTTAATGGGACTGGTCGGGTATTACCGGAGATTTGCAAAGGACTACACCAAGAAGGCAGCGCCTTTGCAATATCTCCTGGTAGGACAGTCCCACAGAGGCAACCCCCCCCCCCTTCCAGTGGGGTAAAGAGCAGGCTGAGTCCTTTGCAGTGATGAAAGAGATCCTGACTGGCGAAGAAATCCTGGCCTACCCTGACTACAGCCAACCATTGCTGCTGTACACTGATGCCAGCAACGAGGGACTAGGAGCTGTGTTAAGCCAGAAGAAGTATGGCAAAGAGAAGGTGATTGCCTATGCCAGCAGGAAGCTTCGTCCTACCGAGAGGAATCCGGAAAACTAAAGCTCTTTCAAGTTGGAGCTCCTGGCCTTGGTCTGGGCCATCACTGAACGATTCAAGAACTACCTGGCCTCCACTAACTTCACGGCCTATACTGACAACAACCCCTTGACACATCTATAGACAGCCAAGTTGGGAGCCAAGGAACAGCGTTGGATGGCCCGACTGTCAAACTATCAGTTCACCATCAAGCACCGGGCAGGCCATAAGAAAGCCAACGCCGATGCCCTATCCAGAATGCCTCACCAGTCGGACACTGAAGAAGAAGTGGATGACCTGGAGGAGATTGAGCTACCTGCCTTCCATAGAAATGGGATGGTCCACGAGCAGCGTACCTCCAGGAGGTATCGTGATAAGACACTAAGCCCTTTACCTCATCACAGTTGGAAGGAGACCCAGGACAGCGACCCGGTTGTCAGCTGTATCAAAGAACTGATAACCCAGGAAGGTTCTTCCCTGGAGAAGGACGCTTCTCCACAAGCCAAGCACCTCTTGAATGAGAGAAGCCGGCTGTTCATCTATAGAGAGAAGCTGTGCCGAAGGTATGTTAACCCTAGGACCCATGAGATGGTATGGCAGATCGTAGTGCCCAGGACAGACATCCAGAAGGTGTTGGAGGCCTACCACGATCAAGCAGGGCACTTTGGCTGGAAGAAGCTGGAAACTCTCCTGAAGAGTCGATTTTATTGGGTTGGAATGCGGAGCTCCATAGAGAGATGGTGCCGGGATTGTGGACTCGGTAGCCTCAGAAGAAAAGACTACAGCAGCCAGGAAGCACCCTTGCAGTCCATCAAGACAACCCAGCCCCTGGAGATCGTCGCCCTGGATCACGTCAAGCTGTCACCCAGCAGGTCGGGCTACTCTTATGCACGGACCATGGTGGATCATTACTCCCGATTCCTGGTGGTAGCCCCCGTCAAGGATCTGACGGCAGAAACTGCGGCAAGGACGTTTCAAGCATACTTCTGCAGGCCCCATGGATACTCGGATAAGGTGCTGACGGATCAAGGCCCTGCCTTTGAAGCCGAGCTGTTCAAAGAGTTTTGCAAACTGTATGGGTGTAAGAAGATTCGGACTATGCCGTACCACCCTCAAACTAACGGTCTATGTGAAAAGATGAACAATATCGTCATAGACCTGCTGAAGACCTTACCTCTAGAAGAAAGGAATCAGTGGCCAGACAAGCTACCTGACCTGGTAGATCTGTACAATCACATACCTGTGAGTTCCACCAATTGTACTCCAGCGTACCTTATGAGAGCAAGACCCGGAAAGCTGCCCATGGACCTGGAGCTTGGTGTGGTAGAGACGGAAGCAGACATGTCCACTGAACACTGCGATATGACCCGACAGGAGCAGTACAAGAGAGTACAGGCCTGTGTCGAAGACAGTCTAAATAGGATGAGAGATAAGCAGGAAGCACAGTACAACAAGAGTGCACCCGCAGAACCCTTAACACCTGGAGAAGTTGTGCTGAAGCGAAAGAGAAGAAACCACAAGTGGGAAAGAGAGCCTTACACTGTGTTGGATTCCAGGTTCGATAATAGAAAAACCTGTCTAATCAGTACAGATGGAGGTAAGACAGTTGCAGCAGTCTCAAGAGACCACATGAAGTTGTGCCCAGGTCTATTGAAGCCACAGGAAGAAGTACCTCTTATAGTGACTGAAGAGCCCAAAGAAGATGTACTCCATACTGTCTTAGGAGATTTCCCAGCAGATTGGCCTCAACTGGATGGAGCTGTAATAATACCTGTGATGCACTTCTACCACCAGCCAGAAGACTCTCCACTGCAAGTAAGACCTGTATGTGCCCCAGAAGAGCCTGCTCAGGAAGAATTCTCGGAAGAAGGATCACCGGTAGAAGCAGAGCCAGTAGGCCCAGTAACCAGTGTACTTGTCAGTCCCATCGAGAGGTTAAGACAGTTCTACAATTAGCCCACACGTAGATCTGACAGGGTAGCAGACAGTGCAAACACAAACATCAACAACACCCCAGTACTACGTAGGTCAACACGCAGCACAAAAGGCCAGGTCCCCGCCAGGTATAGGGAATAAGAATGAAGTGCCTACCATGTAAATAGTTACCCAGTTGGGTATTGCCTACTGTATTGTTTATTATGTAAACTGAAATTAAATATAATGTGTTTATTTAGTTACCCGTCAGGGTATAAAGACTTGTAAGCTGAGGACTGTGAGCAGTCCAAAAACTGTTCCTGTACATAGTTGCACTCCCTGGAGTGCCCCTTAAGTGACCACGGAACAAAAACCCGTTTGGCGTGGCGGAAGACGTGGTCCAGCACCTGGATCACCTATGCCCTGTAGCCACGCCCAAGGCCTACGTTGAGGGTTTTCAGGCGGGTCTCTCATGTTCCTTCATCGGTGAAATGGGCACCAGGTTACGGGACTTACTGTAACTGAATTAATGTTATTATAAATGTTATTTGTTAACCTGTTACAAAATGCTTCAGTCCAGGAGTACTGAATTGTACTAGGGGGGAATGTGGAGCCCTGCAGCGAACAGGTGCCACAGAACCCAGTAGGGTGCATGGATAGACTTCTCCACAAGAGGCCCCCATTACATTCACACACCTCCACCCTACCACCTCAAACCAGCAGAGGGAGCCCGTTAGGGATATATATAGGGAGGGTGGAGGTAGGCAGCTCAGTATTTAGTTGAGTGTTGAGTCGGAAGTGAAAAGTCAGTGGTTATTTCAGAGAGTGTGCTGGCACTTAGACCAGCGTAGACGCAGCTCGTCTGCTGCTGCCGTAGTGAGGGCCCTGAGTGTAGCAAACGGCAAGGAGGAAGGGAGAGAGGAGTTGAGGAGGCAGAAGAGCGTATCAGGCTCACCCTGGAATATACACCGGACACCGGGACCGCGCCTACAGGGACCCTTTACACCCAGTAGGGACCACCGGATACCTGGAGGACTACAAGTCCCAGGTCGAGCAACGCTGACTACTGTACCAGGGCTAGGAGTCACGGAGGCCCCAGCGTCCAGGGAGAGTGATCTACAAGAGAAGGCCCTACCACCAGATCAGCAGGTGCAAGAGAGAGAGACAGTAATTAAGCCAGGCCTAGCTCCAGGCAGGTCAGAAGCTTAGCAATTGGAAGCAACCGATCAGGAAGCCCTATATCCGCTCACAGGGGAGAGTCCAGAAGTGCACCTTGCCTACCGAGTACCCTGGACCATACCTGCATCTACACTAGTAAAGGTACCGAAGCGAACCCCAGTGTGAGTGTCCGTCATTTCTTCCTGAACCGCCCTGTACCACCATACATTACCCCACGCTGCCCTGAGGCCCGCTCCACCTGTGGAGAGCCGTTCCATCACAAGCTGCCCTACCATCTTCCTCAGAGGACTGCTCTGCAGCCGCGGCTCCCTTTAGCCGCATTCCACAGGTGGCGTCACGGACACTTTACAAATCCCCTATAAACAAGTCCCCTTTTGGGTGACCGCCCTGGGGCACGGACCGGGCCAGCCACCGTGATACCCCACACCAGCAGCCAGAGGCCCAGCTGCCGAGTACTCCACGGCCCTGGGGGCGCGTCAGCTCCACATATATTCCTGCACATAATATGATGCCCTCACATATAGTCCTGCACATAATATGATGACCCCACATATAGTCCTGCACATAATATGATGGTCCCACATATAGTCCTGCACATAGTATGATGGCCCCACATATAGTCCTGCACATAAAATGATAGCTCCACATATAGACCTGCACATAATATGATTGTCCCATATATAGTCCTGCACATAATATGATGGCTCCATATGTAGTCCTACACATTATGATGGCCTCACATATAGTCCTGCACGTAATATGACGGCCCCACATATATTCCTGCACATAGTATGATTGCCTCACATATAGTCCTGCACATAGTTTGATGGTCCTACATATAGTTCTGCACATATTATGATGGCTCCACATATAGTCCTGCACATAATATGACGGCCCCACATATATTCCTGCACATAGTATGATGGCCTCACATATAGTCCTGCACATAGTATGATGGCCCTACATATAGTCCTGCACATAATATGACGGCCCCACATATATTCCTGCATATAGTATGATGGCCTCACATATAGTCCTGCACATAATATGATGGCCCCACATATATTCCTTCACATAGTATGATGGCCCCACATATAGTCCTGCACATAATATGACGGCCCCACATATATTCCTGCACATAGTATGATGGCCTCACATATAGTCCTGCATATAGTATGATGATCCTACATATAATCCTGCACATAATATGACGGCCCCACTTATACTTCTGCACATCGTATGATGGCCCCTCCAGGCACCTGGAAAATTAAAGAGGTTGGAAGCCGTAAAAACAGGCTGGCAGCCCCCAAGCAGTGCCACACCGCGGAAGGTAGATTAGCACTCCGGGCCTGGTCCACAGTGTAGTGTAAATGCTGTGGTTAGTCTCTTTATCACTGCATTGATTGTTACACTGCTGATTACAAGGCTATTCTATGAAACATGAGAGGAGATTTCTCACTTTAGAAGACAGAGGAAAAGGAGAAGAAATGTTCCTCATCTCTGTAGCTGAGATATGGTTGTGTTAGACTTGGAGTTGTGTATAGCAGATACACATGTAAAATCACACACAGCATATTCTCATGTATCAGGAAGGTGTTATCACACCCCCGCTGGTCTAGAACTTATACCTAGACCAACGATTATCAGTAATTAATATAAATATTAATTACCTGTTATGTAATTTTTCTGATTCTCTTCTTTGAGTCCACAAGGAGAAATTTCTCGTTCCACCATCTCACGGGGCGTCAGTCACCTGAAAATAGACAAAAGTATGATAATATGTTCCTGGTACATGCTATACACACCAAAAAGTATAACACACTGGGGCCAAAATGACTTATCTCAGGGATAATTGCTGTGGTCTGTCCATTCACAGTGTAATGTAAATGCTGAGGTCAATCTCTTTTAATCACTGCATTGATTGTTACACTGCTGATATCAAGTCTATTCTATGAAACATGAGAGGAGATTCCTTACTTCAGAAGACAGGATAAGGAGAAAAAATGTTTGCTATCTCTGTACCTGAGATATAGTTGTGTTATACTTGGAGTTGTGTATAGAAGATACACATGTAAAATCACTAACATGAATGATATTAAATTGTGTTCAACTTATGTGGTTTACTTTATGAAAACTTTTCATATCTTTTAACACAATTTTCCAATTATCTTAAGATAGAAGCCCGTTGTAATGGTTTTTCTTAGCTTTCTATATTTTGGAGATAATCTTTGATGTTGCAATAAAACTCTTAAAAAATTCATACATTTATACTGATGTCTCTTATAATGGGTTGTCCATTTGAGGAATGTGATAGGGCATGCCTAACCTGGGTGTTGGAAATCCATTCCCCATCCGTTAGATTGAAATGAAATATATATCCAAAACCAGAATACATTTTCTCTGTTTTAAAATGTCAGTCAAATAGGTCATCACCATATTTTTCCAGGTGTCAAATTCTCCCAATATCATTAACTCTGGTGAAAGGGAATTTTACCAAATAGGTGTAAAGGGTAAGATACCCTCAGGTCCTAGTAATCTTTCTTGTACAGTTTGCATCAGCGGACATGCTGGTTACAATTTCCGCTCATTCATGTTTGGAATACCAGATTCCAAAATGAATAACAAATAAGTGTATTTCTCTCAGCACATCCTGTCCCCAAAATTCATTAAAGCTATAAATGTCCAACTTTATAACATTTTGAAGTTGACATGGAAGTACCACTTTACAGTGGCATACTCCAACCATCTTAAATCTCCGCAAAAATTAAGTACTCCTGCTTAAGCTGAATATGTTTCGCATCATAATATGCCAAATTAAACTTGGTCCCATTCTGCAAAAAACATGTCCTCATACAGCTAAGTTGATGGGAAAATAATTCCTTGATATGAGCCAACACTTTTTTTGCAAATTGTGTTCTTGTTGTGCAAAATATTACATATTACTATCAATATGAAGGCTAATATGTGAACAGTTAGACAAAATCCCCCCATCCCATTTTCTGCTACTAAAATCCCAGTCTAATAGGGATTACATGCCCCCTAGCGAGCTGGACAGCCTGCGCTCTGAAGTGCGTCAGCTAAGTAAAACCCTGGCCACTGTCCTGAGCACCCTGCAGCTACAGGAGGAGCCCGAGCCGGAAGGAAGGATCCTACTCGCTGACAGCCCTGAGGATGTTCCCTGGATGAGGAGAAGAGGGAGGACAACACCACCCCGTAGGAGGACAACGCCACCCCGGAGGAGGACAACACCACCCCGTGGGATGACCAACGACCAACGTCGCCCTCCAGGAGACTTCATCTGCTACCGTTGCCACAACGCAGGCCACACAGCGTGGAACTGTCCTTTAAATGAGCAAACCCTGGGGCCGAGGGCCGACACCCAGGAGAAAATCAACCAGGCCCATCAAGCTGGTACCACCGGTTTGTAGGAGGAAGGTCTTTCCTGTCCATCGTGCTGGACAGCATTGCTACACCTGCGTCACTGGACACCGGCTCACAGGTAACCATCATACCTGATGTCATCTACAAAAGGTACTGGTCCGTAGATGAACTCCGCCCGCCAGCCCCGAACCTCTCTGTGTATGCCTCTAACGGCCTTCCTCTTAACCTAGTAGGGGTTAAGGACGTGACAGTGAAGGTGGGGAGAGTGGAGCTAAAGGACCAAGGACTAATTGTCATAGAATCTAACCCTGGTGATACAGACTTGTATATGATACTTGGTACAAATATTGTTGGTAACTGCTTGGGAGAAGTGTTGTTTTTGCTCCAACAGATTGCTGACACTGCCAAACCAGGGCAGAGGAAGGTGCTCCAGAGAGAGATTCGAGCCCTCCTGTACCAGCAACAGGTAAAGCTAACAGGTGGTGAGATTGGTAATGTACGGGTGACAGACCCGATACCCATTGTGATTCCCCCAATGAGTGAGATGCTGATTTGGTGTAGGGCAGCAATAGGTCTCAAGGGACAGAACTACCAGGCGGTAGTGGAGCCCATTAGCTCAGAGCACAGACCTACACTCTTAACTGCTAGAGGGGTAGTTGATGTACGCAATGGGAGGGTACCCATACGTCTCCTAAATTGTGGGGAGCAGGAAGTTAAATTACCAAGATACGCCACTGTTGCCAAATTGTGTACTGTAAATGATGATGCCATACACCCAGTGGAATCCTTGACCTCATCAGACACAGTGGAGGGTAATGACTCAGAAACCCAGCTGGAGGATTGGTGTCAACAGGTCCATGTTGGGACTGATGCCACTCCTGTCCATCAAAAACAAGGTGCACACAGGGTGGTCCAGAAATACGAACAGGTATTTGTGGCACCCCAGGGGTCTGGTTGCCACAGTGGTAGAAATACCATGTCTGAGAGCGAGCATGGGTTTTCCTGCTCAGGAGCACATTTGCATGCAACGCCTCCTGCCCCAGTCCAGGGAGGGGAGGAACCTGCCCTTTATAAACTGGATCTGGGGCGGGGTTAGAAGAGAAGAGTCTAGTCTAGTTCCAGAGAAGGGACAGAGCAGCAGCAAGGAGCTCTGTAGGAGCCAGGAGCTGAAGACCAGGGACTGGAGCAGAGAGCTCGTCCTGGCAGAAAGACGCAGAGAACCGGACACCGGAGTCCGAGGCTTTGGGAATTATACATCCAGCAGCAGAAACCACCTGGCAGGGAATTTCAGGTCCTCTGGCCATAGAAAACCCTGAGGCTCAGTCACAAGCAAGGGACTGGCACCGCCATCGAGGAGTGGAAGGCACCAAAGGCCCCAAGTCACCAGCCATACGGATGAGCACCAGACGGTACACTCAGGGACGTGGGCTACTACACGACTACAGCAGAGTAGCCAGGAAGAGTGCAGTCAGACGGGAAGGCCGATACGTCTACCTGGGCAGGGGGACTCTTGTTCGCTCACAGACTGACCAGGCCTCTCATGTTAGCCAGTACTACCGGCAGGGCCTTCTTCACTACCAACAGTAAAGACCCTGAGTCATTTCTGCTGCTCCCGCGCACTATCACCCCCACCATCTGCACTCACTGCCCTAAGACTATACTCCTCCCGTGGGGAGTTACACTACCCTCTGCTGCGCACACAACATCAGCCTCAGCAGTCCGCCCCACAGCGGCGGTTCTCAGTGACCGCAATCCAGCGTAGTCGGACATTTAAACCTTACAAAACCCAAATAAACAGATCCGCCACTGGTTTGACCACCCTGAGCCAAGGGACCGGGTCGCCGCCACGGAGACTACTATCCCCAGTATTGCGCAGAGACCCGTCTCTGGGTATTCCCCCACACACGGCTCAGGGGGCGCGTCAACTTTGGCGTAGTCGGCAGGATTTCGTGCCCGCAACCACCGGGTACTGCGCGCCCGAAAGAAGGACTGTGATATTTACCGTGGTGAAGTTTCCCGCCGTCCGCAGCCATTTTCCCGCCATTGAGCGCCATTTCTGGGACGCCGCCAGGGAAGAAGAGGGGCGTGGACGCCAAAAGCGCGCGAGAGCTGAAGCCCCGCCTTACGCACTGATGCTGCGCAAGGTCCTGGAAGGAGCCGAGCGGACGCCGACGTCACCAGCGCGCGACGCAAGGTCCTCGACCCCGATGATCGCCTGCGGAGCTGCGGCCTACGGAGAAGAAGCAACGGAAGGTAGGCCACGGTTAACTAGGGGGGAGGAAGACACCAGCTCCCACCGCCGGCGCGGCTGCTGCCGCAGTGATGCCGTTCACGATGCCGTATATCCCCGGAGCGGCATGGTTACTCAGGGGAGTCGCATACCCTGAGCGACTTTAAAGAAAGACTGTATAGCCTATTCAAAGTATACCCCCTGTCTGAGGAACAAAAAGTGAGCATCCTGACAGGCCAGTTAATCGGGGCAGCTCAAAGAGAAGTGAAGTCCTGGTCAGCCAGGGAAAAGGGGACTGTAAAGGAAATACTGGCCTGTCTAAAGGACACTTTTGATACCCGCACCTCAGCAGAGATTAAGCTAAAATTTTATGGGTGCAAACAGCGGGCACAAGACAGTATACGAGACTATGCTTTGAATTTGCAGGAGGCCCTGAGAGCCATTAAGCAGGCAGACCCTGACAGCGTGCGGAATGAGGATAAATTGTTGACTGAACAGTTCATTGAGGGTCTACAGTCCAGCGCACACCGAACCCAGCTGCGTGTAATGGCCCTGCAGAACCCTGATTTGGACTTTGCGCAGTTCAAAGACAGGGTCATCCGGGTGCTCCGAGAACTAGCACCAGGTGGCGCTGCAACCCATAGGCGCCCTGCTATCACCTATCACCAGGAGGCGGCGCCCTTGTCTGCAGAGCCTGGGGGAGCTGATGCACAGGCTTTGGACAAAGACCCGGCTGCAGACCTGCACCATCAGGTCCAAGAACTGACCAAAAGCGTTGCCGCGCTAACAAGAACTGTGCAGTCTTTACAGGTGTCTTCCCCAGGAAAGATCCAGCTGGCTTCCAGTCCGGAGGACGTCCCTTGGAGTCAACAGAGGAGGATCCCATCGTCCAGAGGAAGGTCCAGTGACCACTACAACCAGGATGGACAACCCATCTGCCGCCGCTGCAATCAACCAGGACATATGGCAAGGTACTGTCATTTAAATGGGCCCAACCTGGGGCAGAGGGCCGACCCCCAGGCATAAGATCATCAGGCCCATTGAGCTGGCGTGATAAGTATGTAGGGGGACGACGGGTCTTGCCTGTGGTGCTTGATGGCATTCCTATGAGTGCACTACTGGACACCGGGTCACAGGTAACCACCATTCCCTATGTGCTCTTTAAGCGGTACTGGAATGACTCAGATATCACCCGCTACCCAGATGACGATTTGAGCATCATCGCCAGCAATGGTCAGCCCGTACCGCAGGTGGGATTCAAGGAGGTGACCATCAAAATTGGTAAAGTTGAACTGCCAGCGCAAGGACTGATTATTGTGGACATTGACCGTCGTGAAAGCCACCCTAAGATAACCTTGGGTACTAATGTTATTGAAAATTGTCTTGCAGAGATAATTGTCATATTACAACAGGTTGCGGTGAATGCCAGCTCCAGCCAGCAGCGTGTCCTACAAAAAGAGATCAGAGCCCTGATGAAAAGGCAACAGGTAGAACTGTCTGGTGGTGAGATCGGTAGCGTTAGGATGAGTGACCCGTTCCCTATCGCCATGCCCCCAAAAAGTGAGATGATGATCTGGTGCCGGACTGCAATCGGGTTAAGAGGAAGGGACTACAAGCCATGGTAGAACTCGTCTACTCAGACAGTAGGCCCACCATTTTGACAGCACGGGGAGTGGTCGATGTACGCCATGGAAGGGTACCCGTCCGCATCCTAAACATTGGGGAAAGAGAAGTATACTTGCCCCGGTATGCCACTCTAGCCAAATTGTTCACTGTTAACCAAAACTCTGTGAAGGCAGTGGAACCCTTGCCTCCATCTCAACCAGAGGAGGGTAACGGCTCCAAGAAACAAATGGAGGACTGGTGTCAGAAACTGCATGTGGGCACTGACTCCACTCCCTCACACCAAAAACAGGGAGTCTACCGGGTGGTGCAGGAGTACGAAAGAGTCTTTAGCAAACACCCGCTAGACTTTGGGCAAGTAAAAGGGGGTAGAACACCACATCCCCACAGGAGACCATCCACCCATAAAGGAAAGATACCGACCTGTACCCCCTGCACACTATCAGAATGCCAAGGGAATGCTGCGAGAAATGAAGGAGGCTGGGGTAATCAGGGACAGCTGTAGCCCCTGGGCAGCTCCACTATTTCTTGTGAAAAAGAAAGATGGCACCATGAGAATGTGTGTAGATTACAGAAAGGTCAACCGTATAACACACAAAGATGCGTACCCGTTACCTAGAATAGAAGAGTCCTTAGCTGCATTAAAAACTGCTAACGTCTTTTCCACTTTGGACTTTACTAGCGGGTACTGGCAGGTTCCTGTAGCAGAGGCAGACAAGGAGAAGACTGCATTCACCACCCCGATGGGTCTCAGGGAATTCAACTGTATGCCGTTTGGGCTCTGCAACGCACCAGGAACCTTCCAGCGGTTGATGGAGTACTGCCTGGGGCACAGGAATTTCGAGACGGTCCTGCTATACCTGGACGATGTCATCGTGTATTCAAAAACATATGAGGACCATCTGAAACACCTGGCAGAGGTGTTTGACACCCTGGCAGGCTATGGCCTAAAGGTGAAACCCTCCAAGTGTCATCTACTGAAACCAAAGGTACAGTACCTGGGACACGTGGTGAGTGCTGACGGAGTAGCTCCAGACCCTGATAAGATCACAGTGATTAAGGACTGGCCAAGACCCTCCAGCATAAAGGAAGTGCGGCAGTTCCTCGGGTTGGTAGGCTACTACTAAAGATTCATCCCCGGTCTCACCAAAATGGCAGCTCCTATGCAGGACCTCCTGATAGGCAGGTCCAGGAAGGCCAAAAACCAGAAGCCGCCCTTTAAATGGGACAAGCTGGAGGATGAGTCCTTCCGCCAGCTGAAGATGGCCCTCACGGGGGATGAAATCCAGGCGTACCCTGATTACGGCCAGCCTTGTATTCTCCACACAGACGCGAGCAACATCGGGCTAGGGACAGTGCTGTCCCAGATCCAACAGGGCAGAGAAAGGGTAATCGCTTATGCTAGCATGAAGCTCCGGCCCACGGAAAGGAATCCTGAAAATTACAGCTCCTTCAAGCTAGAGTTCCTCGCAGTGGTATGGGCAGTGACAGAGCGCTTTAAACATTACCTTGCCTCTTCCAAGTTCACCGTGTACACGGACAACAACCCGTTGACACACTTGGACACTGCAAAACTAGGTGCACTGGAGCAGAGATGGATGGCCCGCCTATCCAACTATGAGTTCACCATCAAATACCGGGCAGGAAGCACAAATGCCAACGCAAACGCCCTGTCCAGGATGCCGAACTTGCCGGACGGAGGGGAAAATCCAGAAGAACTGGAAGAGATTGAACTCCCTGCGTTCCACCGTCATGGGATTACCCAGTGTTCCCACCGAGTAAGGGGCAGGCACTCTGCCACGTTCAATCCCTTACACCACTACAGCTGGGCGGAGACGCAAGACAGTGACCCAGCCGTCCACCTGGTAAAAGAGATGCTGACACAGGCTGATGCCCGCCTTGACCCTGACGCTCCAGAAGAAACTAAACAGCTGTGGAAGGAGAAGAGTAAACTGTTTCTCTACAAGGGGAAGCTGTGCCGGAGAATTGTCAACTCCCGGACGCATGAGCTGACCTGGCAGGTAGTGGTCCCGAGACGAGACGCGGCTATGGTCCTGGAGGCGTACCACGACGGAGCAGGGCACTTTGGATGGAAGAAGTTGGAGTTCCTGTTACGTGAACGGTTCTTCTGGGTAGGCATGAGAGGGGCCATTGAGAGATGGTGCAGAGACGGCGGCCCGTGCAATCTGAGAAGAAAGGACCGTGCCAGCCAGAAGACTCCCCTGCAGTCCATCATCACCAAGCAGCCACTAGAACTGGTAGCCCTGGACCATGTGAAGCTGGACTTCAAGGACTTAACCGCTCAGACAGCAGCTAGAGCCTTCCAACAGCACTTCTGCTGTCCACACGGGTATCCGGAGCAAGTGTTGACTGACCAAGGTCCAGCCTTCGAAGAGGAGGTCTTCCAGGAGTTCTGCAACCTCTATGGCTGCAAGAAGATAAGGACAACGCCCTATCACCCCCAAACCAACGGATTGTGCGAGAAGATGAACCAGGTGGTGATAGACTTGCTCAAAACGTTGCCCCTGGAAGAACGCAGTCTGTGGCCTGAAAAACTGCCTGATCTGGTGGACTTGTATAACGACATCCCAGTAAATTCCACCAACTGCACCCCGGCTTACCTAATGAGAGCAAGACCTGGTAAGCTGCCTATTGACCAGGAAATGGGAGTCCTCACACCCGAGGACACCTCGCCAGAAGCAAACTGGGATACAGAATGGCAGCAGCAGTACCGGAAAGTGCAGGAGAGTGTTGAGAGAAGTCTGTCTCAAGCAAGAGAAAGGCAAGAGAGGACTTATAACCAGCACGCTCCCGCTGCTCCCCTGGCACCTGGAGAGCAGGTCTTGAAGAGGAAGAGGCGGCTCCATAAGTTGGATGACCAGTGGGAGAAAGACCTGTACACAGTACTGCCCTCAAGTCATGACAATCCGAAAGTATGCATTATCAGTAAGGATGGAGGAGAGACCACAGCCACTGTCTCCAGAGACCACCTGAAGAAGTGTCCCGAGCAGCTGCAAAGCACTGATGAAGACCAAGATAGCCCTCAACCCGCAGAGGAAAGGGAAGAAATGGTCAGTACAGTACTCGGAGAATTTCCCCGATCCTGGACACAAATTAACAACGCTATTGTGGTACCCGTCCTTACCTTTCTCCAGCCAGCCCCTCAAGGGCCTACAGAAGAGCAAGTAGTGTTGGAAGAGCAGCCGGCCCCGGAGGCAGAAGATTCCATACCAGCAGCCCAGGAGAATCAACCCTCTGCTAGTAGTGAGCCTGCCGTGCCCGTAGTAAGCCAAAGAGTACGCAGAAAGCTGCCCAGCCTACCCAAAACATCTCCAGATACCTGTAGTGCAGACACTAGTGAGCCCATTACACAAGGGGTAGAAACAGGGGACCCAGAAAGAACACCACCAGATAGTGTGTTACGTAGGTCCACCAGGAGCACTAGAGGTCAAATGCACGCTCGCTGGAGAATTTAAAATGTGATATAAATACCTGTATATTGCAAATGTTAAAATGTTTGTTGCCAGCGTACTAATTGTGTTTTTCTAGTTACCCGACAGGGTTCATGGACTGACAGGTTATGGACAATGAATAACCGGAACTGTACCTTGTATATAGTTATACCTGTAAAGTGCCCCTTTTTGTCCCAGACCACAGAACAAAAACCTGTGGAGGTGGCTGAAGACGTGGTCCAACGCCGGATCATCGATGCCCCGTAGCCACCCCAGGGACTACGTGGAGGGTTTGGGACAGGTCCCTCACGATACATTTTGGGTGACATGGACACCTGGTTAGGGAAGCGCCGTGACCTATAAAAACTGAACACCTTGTACATATGTTGTGTTATTGTTATACCCTGTTATGCATGTTTTCATAAAATGTGTTTAGTCCCGGAGTACTAAAATTTACTAGGGGGTAATGTGGCACCCAAGGGGTCTGGTTGCCACAGTGGTAGAAATACCATGTCTGAGAGCGAGCATGGGTTTTCCTGGTCAGGAGCACATTTGCAAGCAACGCCTCCTGCCCCAGTCCAGGGAGAGGAGGAAACTGCCCTTTATAAACTGGATCTGGGGCAGGGTTAGAAGAGAAGAGTCTAGTCTAGTTCCAGAGAAGGGACAGAGCAGCAGCAAGGAGCTCTGTAGGAGCCAGGAGCTGAAGACCAAGGACTGGAGCAGAGAGCTCGTCCTGGCAGAAAGACGCAGAGAACCGGACACCGGATTCCGAGGCTGTGGGAATTATACATCCAGCAGCAGAAACCACCTGGCAAGGGATTTCAGGTCCTCTGGCCATAGAAAGCCCGGAGGCTCAGTCACAAGCAAGGGACCGGCACCGCCATTGAGGAGCGGAAGGCACCAAAGGCCCCAAGTCACCAGCCATACGGGTGAGCACCACACGGTACACTCAGGGACGTGGGCTACTACACGACTACAGCAGGGTAGCCAGGAAAAGTGCAGTCAGACGGGAAGGCCTACACCTCCACCTGGCCAGGGGGACTCTTGTTCGCTCACAGACTGACCAGGCCTCTCATGTTAGCCAGTACTACCAGCAGGGCCTTCTTCACTACCAACAGTAAAGACCCTGTACTGCACTGCACAGACTCTGAGTCATTTCTGCTGCTCCCGCGCACTATCAACCCCACCATCTGCATTCACTGCCCTGAGGCTATACTCCTCCCGTGGGGAGATATACTACCCTCTGCTGCGCACACAACATCAGCCTCAGCGGTCCGCCCCGCAGCGGCGGTTCTCAGTGACCGCAATCCACGGGTGGCGTAGTCGGACATTTAAACCATACAAAACCCAAATAAACAGATCCGCCACTGGTTTGACCACCCTGAGCCATGGGATCAGGTCGCCGCCACGGAGAATGATACCCCCAGTATTGCACAGAGACCCGGCCCCGGGTATTCCCCCACACACGGCCTAGGGGGCGCGTCATATTCAGCAAACACCCACTTAATTTTGGGAGGATTAAAGGGGTACAACACCATATACCCACAGGTGACCATCCACCCATCAAAGAACGTTACAGGCCCATACCACCAGCACACTACCAGAAAGCGAAGGAAATTTTACATGACATGAAGAAAGTATGGGTAATAAGAGATAGCTGTAGCCCCTGGGCAGCTCCCCTGGTCCTGGTCAGAAAAAGGGATGGAAGCATGAGGATGTGTGCATAACACATAAAGATGCATACCCTTTGCCCCGTATAGAGGAATCCATGGCTGCATTAAAGTCCGCAAATTACTTCTCTACCCTAGACCTCACTAGTGGGTACTGGCAAGTAGCAGTTGATGAGGAGGACCGGGAGAAGACGGCCTTCACTACCCCGATGGGACTCTGTGAGTTCAACAGTATGCCGTTCGGACTCTGCAACGCCCCTGGAACGTTCCAGAGATTGATGGAGTGCTGTTTGGGACACCGTAACTTCGAGACCATGCTGCTATACCTGGATGACGTGATCGTGTACTTCAAGACGTATGAGGACCATTTGAAGCACCTGGCGGAGGTATTTGAAGCATTGTCCCGGTATGGGATGAAATTAAAGCCTTCCAAGTGCCACCTGCTCAAACAGAAGGTTCAGTACCTGTGGCACATCGTCAGTCCAGAAGGAGTAGCACCAGACCTGGAGAAGGTCACTACCATCCAGAAATGGCTGGAACCAAAGAATCTCAAGGAGGTACGTCAGTTCCTGGGACTGGACGGGTATTATGATTTGTAAAGGACTACACCAAGAAGGCAGCGCATTTGCAAGATCTCCTGGTAGGACAGTCCCACAGAGGCAAAAAAAACCCTTCCAGTGGGGTAAAGAGCAGGCTGAGTCCTTTGCAGTGATGAAAGAGATCCTGACTGGCGAAGAAATCCTGGCCTACCCTGACTACAGCCAACCATTCCTGCTGTACACTGATGCCAGCAACGAGGGACTAGGAGCTGTGTTACGCCAGAAGCAGTATGGCAAAGAGAAGGTGATTGCCTATGCCAGCAGGAAGCTTCGTCCTACCGAGAGGAATCCTGAAAACTATAGCTCTTTCAAGTTGGAGCTCCTGGCCTTGGTCTGGGCCATCAATGAACTGGCCTGGCCACAACTAAGTTCACGGCCTAAACTGACAACAACCCCTTGACACATCTAGAGACAGCCAAGTTGGGAGACTGTCAAACTATCAGTTCACCATCAAGTACCGGGCAGGCCACAAGAACGCCAACGCCGATGCCCTATCCAGAATGCCTCATCAGTCGGACACTGAAGAAGAAGTGGATGACCTGAAGGAGATTGAGCTACCTGCCTTCGATAGAAATGGGATGGTCCACGAGCAGCGTACCTCCAGGAGGTATCGTGGTAAGAAACTAAACCCTTTACCTCATCACAGTTGGAAGGAGACCCAGGACAGCGACCCGGTCATCAGCGTATCAAAGAACTGATAACCCAGGAAGGTTCTTCCCTGGAGAAGGATGTTTCTCCACAAGCCAAGCAACAGTGGAATGAGAGAAGCTGGCTGTTCATCTCTAGAGAGAAGCTGTGCCGAAGGTATGTTAACCCTAGGACCCATGAGATGGTATGGCAGATGGTAGTGACCAGGACAGACATCCAGATGGTGTTGGAGGCCTACCATGATCAAGCAGGGAACTTTGGCTGGAGGAACCTGGAAACTCTCCTGAAGAGTCGATTTTATTGGGTTGGAATGCGGAGCTCCATAGAGAGGTGGTGCCGGGATTGTGGACCCTGTAGCCTCAGAAGAAAAGACTACAGCAGCCAGAAAGCACCCATGCAGTCCATCAAGACAACCCAGCCCCTGGGGATCGTCGCCCTGGATCACGTCAAGCTGTCACCCAGCAGGTCGGGCTACTCTTATGCACTGACCATGGTGGATCACTACTCCCGGTTTCTGGTGGTAGCCCCCGTCAAGGATGTGACGGCAGAAACTGCGGCAAGGACGTTTCAAGCATACTTCTGCAGGCCCCATGGATACCCGGATAAGGTGCTGACGGATCAAGGCCCTGCCTTTGAAGCCGAGCTGTTCAAAGAGTTTTGCCATCTGTACGGGTGTAAGAAGATTCGGACTACGCCGTACCACCCTCAAACTAACGGTCTATGTGAAAAGATGAACAATATCGTCATAGACCAGCTGAAGACCTTACCTCTAGAAGAAAGGAATCAGTGGCCAGACAAACTACCTGACCTGGTAGATCTGTACAATCACATACCTGTGAGCTCCACCAATTGTACTCCAGCGTACCTCATAAGAGCAAGACCCGGAAAGCTGCCCATGGACGTGGAGCTTGGAGTGGTAGAGCTGGAAGCAGACATGTCCACTGAAGACTGGGATATGACCCGACAGGAGCAGTACAAGAGAGTACAGGCCTGTGTCGAAGACTGTCTAAATAGGATGAGAGAAAAGCAGGAAGCACAGTACAACAAGAGTGCACCTGCAGAACCCGTAACACCTGGAGAAGTTGTGCTGAAGAGAAAAAGAGAAGAAACCACAAGCTTGACGACCAGTGGGAAAGAGAGCCTTACACGGTGTTGGATTCCAGGTTCGATAATAGAAAAACCTGTCTAATCAGTAAAGATGGAGGTAAGACAGTTGCAGCAGTCTCAAGAGACCACTTGAAGTTGTGCCCAGGTCTAATGAAGCCACAGGAAGAAGTACCTCTTATAGTGACTGAAGAGCCCAAAGTACTCCATACTGTCTTAGGAGATTTCCCGGCAGATTGGCCTCAACTGGATGGAGCTGTAATAATACCTGTGATGCACTTCTACCAGCAGCCAGAAGACTCTCCACTGCAAGTAAGACCTGTAAGTGCCCCAGAAGACTCTGTTCAGGAAGAATCCCCGGAAGAAGGATCACCGGTAGAAGCAGAGCCAGTAGGCCCAGTAACCAGTGTACTTGCCAGTCCCATCGAGAGGTAAAGACAGTTCTACAATTTGCCCACACGTAGATCTGACAGGGTAGCAGACAGTGCAAACACAATCAACAACAACACCCCAGTACTACGTAGGTCAACACGCAGCACAAAAGGCCAGGTCCCTGCCAGGTATAGAGAATAAGAATGAAGTGCCTACCATGTAAATAGTTACCCAGTTGGGTATTGCCTACTGTATTGTTTATTATGTAAACTGAAATTAAATATATGTGTTTATTTAGTTACCCGTCAGGGTATAAAGACTTGTAGGCTGAGGATTGTGATGAGCCCAAAAACTGTTCCTGTACATAGTTGCACTCCCTGGAGTGCCCCTTAAGTGACCATGGAACAAAAACCCATTTGGCGTGGCGGAAGACGTGGTCCAGCACCTGGATCACCTATGCCCTGTAGCCACGCCCAGGGCCTATGTTGAGGGTTTTCAGGCGGGTCCCTCATGTTCCTTCATCGGTGAAATGGACACCAGGTTACGGGACTTACTGTAACTGAATTAATGTTATTATAATTGTTATTATTGTTATTTGTTAACCTGTTACAAAATGATTCAGTCCAGGAGTACTGAATTGTACTAGGGGGGAATGTGGCGCCCTGCAGCGCACAGGTGCCACAGAACCCAGTAGGGTATATGGATGGACTTCTCCACAAGAGGCCCTCATTACATTCACACACCTCCACCCTACCACCTCAGACAAGCAGAGGGAGCCCGATAGGGATATATATAGGGAGGGTGGAGATAGGCAGCTCAGTTTTTAGTTGAGTGTTGAGTCAGAAGTGAAAAGTCAGTGGTTAGTTCAGAGAGTGTGCTGGCACTTAGACCAGCAAAGACGCAGCTTGTCTGCTGCTGCCGTAGTGAGGGCCCTGAGTGTGGCCGACGGCAAGGAGGAAGGGAGAGAGGAGTTGAGGGGGCAGAGGAGCGTACCAGGCTCACCCCGAAATATACACCGGACACCGGGTTCGCGCCTACAGGGACCCTTTACACCCAGTAGGGACCACCGGATACCTGGAGGACTACAAGTCCCAGGTCGAGCAACGCTGACTACTGTACCAGGGCTAGGAGTCACGGAGGCCCCAGAGTCCAGGGAGAGTGATCTCCAAGAGAAGGCCCTACCACCAGGTCAGCAGGTGCAAGAGAGAGAGACAGTAATTAAGCCAGGCCTAGCTCCAGGCAGGTCAGAAGCTTAGCAAGTGGAAGCAATGGATCAGGAGGCCCTATACCCGCTCACTGGGGAGAGCCCAGAAGTGCACCCTGCCTACCGAGTACCCTAGACCATATCTGCATCTACACCAGTAAAGGTACCGAAGCGAACCCCCGTGTGAGTGTCCGTCATTTCTTCCTGATCCGCCCTGGCTGACTCTCCCCTGTACCACCATCCATTACCCGACACTGCCCTGAGGCCTGCTCCACCTGTGGGGAGCCGTTCCATCACAAGCTGCCCTACCATCTGCCTCAGAGGACTGCTCTGCAGCGGCAGCTCCCTTTAACCGCATTCCACAGGTGGCGTCACGAACACTTTACAAATCCCCTATAAATAATTCCCCTTTTGGGTGACCGTCCTGGGCCACGGACCGGGCCAGCCACCGTTATACCCCACACCAGCAGCCAGAGGCCCGGCTGCTGAGTACCCCACGGCCCTGGGGGCGCGTCAGCTCCACATATAGTCCTGCACATAATATGATGGCCCCACATATAGTCCTGCATATAATATGATGCCCTCACATATAGTCCTGCACATAATATGATGGCCCCACATATAGGCCTGCACATAATATGATGGCTCCACATATAGTCCTGCACATATTATGATGGCCTCACATATAGTCCTGCAAGTAATATGACGGCCCCACATATAATCCTGCACATAGTATGATGGCCTCACATATAGTCCTGCACATAGTATGATGGTCCTACATATAGTCCTGCACATAATATGACGGCCCCACATATAGTCCTGCACACAATATGACGGCCCCACATATACTTCTGTACATCGTATGATGGCCCCTCCAGGCACCTGGAAAATTAAAGAGGTTGGAAGCCGTAAAAACAGGCTGGCAGCCCCCAAGCAGTGCCACACCGAGGAAGGCAGATTAGCACTCTGGGCCTGGTCCACAGTGTAGTGTAAATGCTGTGGTCAGTCTCTTTATCACTGAATTGATTGTTACACTCTGATTACAAGGCTATTCTATGAAACATGAGAGGAGATTTCTCACTTTAGAAGACAGAGGAAAAGGAGAAGAAATGTTCCTCATCTCTGTAGCTGAGATATGGTTGTGTTAGACTTGGAGTTGTGTATAGCAGATACACATGTAAAATCACACACAGCATATTCTCATGTATCAGGAAGGTGTTATTACACCCCGGCTGGTCTAGAACTTATTCCTAGACCAACGATTATCAGTAATTAATATAAATATTAATTACCTGTTATGTAATTTTTCTGATTCTCTTCTTTGAGTCCACAAGGAGAAATTTATCGTTCCACCATCTCACGGGGCGTCAGTCACCTGAAAATAGACAAAAGTATGATAATATGTTCCTGGTACATGCTATACACACCAAAAAGTATAACACACTGGGGATCAAAATGACTTATCTCAGGGATAATGGCTGTGGTCTGTCCATTCACAGTGTAATGTAAATGCTGAGGTCAATCTCTTTTAATCACTGCATTGATTGTTACACCGCTGATATCAAGTCTATTCTATGAAACATGAGAGGGGATTCCTTACTTTACAAGACAGAGGATAAGGAGAAAAAATGTTTGTTATCTCTGTACCTGAGATATAGTTGTGTTATACTTGGAGTTGTGTATAGAAGATACACATGTAAAATCACTAACATGAATGATATTAAATTGTGTTCAACTTATGTGGTTTACTTTATGAAAACTTTTCATATCTTTTAACACAACTTTCTAATTATCTTAAGATAGAAGCCCGTTGCAATGGTTTTTCTTAGCTTTCTATATTTTGGAGATAATCTTTGATGTTGTAATGTCGGGGTCGTAGCGACATTCCACTCGTCCTCCAGTCACTCCAAATTAAGGCTATGAGCATGGGTCAACCATTCAAAGAATGAGTCAGACAACAAGCTGGTTCAAACTCAGAGCATGCTCAGAGGCTACTGGCAAGCCACGATCTCAGCAATGTTCTGTCTTTATTTCCGCATGCACAAACTTAAATACACTACGTAACGGGGAGGGGAAAGGGAGTGTTCGGGGCGGGGTAAGCCATAAATGTCTAGTATCCGGCCACTCCTGATTGGTCCACGACTCCTTAACTCAGTCTCTGGGCAGACAACCGTCAGTTGATGTTTTGGTTTCATTTCTCTGAAACAGGTGCTGGCTGATACTGGCGCCATCTTAGCATAAATTTCAATCTAAGTAACACGTAGCAAGGAAAGCTTATTGTTATAAGACACAAAATGGTGGTTAGTACATAAGCAAAGCGTATAAAAGTAGAGAAAATATATATTCTTTCTTACCCTGACAGTAATAAAATTCATACATTTATACTGATGTCTCTTATAAGGGGTTGTCCATTTGAGGAATGTGATAAGGCATGCCTAACCTGGGTGTTGGAAATCTATTCCCCATCCGTTAGATTGAAATGAAATATATATCCAAAAACAGAATAAATTTTCTCTGTTTTAAAATGTCAGTCAAATAGGTCATCACCATATTTCTCCAGGTGTCAAATTCTCCCAATATCATTAACTCTGGTGAAAGGGAATTTTACCAAATAGGTGTAAAGGGTAAGATACCCTCAGGTCCTAGTAATCTTTCTTGTACAGTTTGCATCAGCGGACATGCTGGTTACAATTTCCGCTCATTCATGTTTGGAATACCAGATTCCAAAATGAATAACAAATAAGTGTATTTCTCTCAGCACATCCTGTCCCCAAATTTCATTAAAGCTATAAATATCCAACTTTATAACATTTTGAAGTTGACATGGCAAGTACCACTTTACAGTGGAATACCCCAACCATCTTAAATCTCCGCAAACATGATGTACTCCAGCTTAAGCTGAATATGTTTCGCATCATAATATGCCAAATTAAACTTGGTCCCATTCTGCAAAAAACACGACCTCATACTGCTAAGTTGATGGCAAAATAATTCCTTGATATGAGGCAACACTTTTTTTGTAAATCGTGTTCTTGTTGTGCAAAATATTACATATTACTATCAATATGAAGGCTAATATGTGAACAGTTAGACAAAATCCCCCCTTCCCATTTTCTGCTACTAAAATCCCAGTCTAGTAGGGATTACATGCCCCCTAGAGAGCTGAACAGCCTGCGCTCTGAAGTGTGTCAGCTAAGTAAAACCCTGGCCAATGTCCTGAGCACCCTGCAGCTCCAGGAGGAGCCCGAGCTGGAAGGAAGGATCCTACTCACCAACAGTCCTGAGGATGTCCCCTGGATGAGGAGAAGGAGGACAACACCACCCCATAGGAGGACAACGCCATCCCGGAGGAGGACAGCGCCACCCCGTGGGAGGACCAACGACCAACGTCGCCCTCCAGGAGACTTCATCTGCTACCGTTGCCACAAGGCAGGCCACACAGCGCGGAACTGTCCTTTAAACGAGCAAACCCTGGGGCCGAGGGCCGACACTCAGGAGTAAATCAACCAGGCCCATCAAGTTGGTACCACCGGTTTGTAGGAGGAAGGCCTTTCCTGTCCATCGTGCTGGACGGCATTGCTACACCTGCGTTACTGGACACCGGCTCACAGGTAACCATCATACCTGATGTCCTCTACAAAAGGTACTGGTCCGTAGATGAACTCCGCCCGCCAGCCCCGAACCTCTCTGTGTATGCCTCTAACGGCCTTCCTCTTAACCTAGTAGGGGTTAAGGACGTGACAGTGAAGGTGGGGAGAGTGGAGCTAAAGGACCAAGGACTAATTGTCATAGAATCTAACCCTGGTGATACAGACTTGTATATGATACTTGGTACAAATATTGCTAATACAAAATGTGTGGACACATGTAACTGTAGAGACAATGGGTGAGTGTTGGATCGCAAAAAAGAAAAAGAAAAAGAAAAGAAGCCCCCATGACATCTTTAGAATCTCCCATAGAGATGTATTACAAAATGCATTGTGTGCAAATAAAATCCACATGAGGAGGAGTCAAGAGGGAGAGAAGAGACAAGGGGATAGGATAAAGAAAGAAAACATAAGAACAGTGGAATCAAAGGGAGAGCATACAGTCACAATCAGGTAAAGGGAATAGGATACCCCTTAGATATAGTTCCGAAATACTGGAGTGAAAAATAGATTTTTCCATCTTTTCCGATTATGGATGAGACATTCAAAGCTAGATGGGAGGACCTGGCGAACACTTGCTCAGTTGGATTTCTGACCCTCCTTAGGGACTTGAATGAGACTTCCCTCAGAGTAATGGAGTCAGAAATCAAGCTGATCCAGACTCAATTACAGAAGGAATTGGATCCAGTTAAACTAAACTACTTAATGACGAGGTGGACCTTGAGTGCCAGAGATGGGTCAAGGAGATTCACACTAATAAACTACAAAAACTACGTCGTGATATTAACGATAAGCAAACCGGATCAGTATATAGATGGGGTAGTATGAACGCCAGATCTCGGTCGAGATCCCGTAAGAACCACCCCTAGCGCTCCAGGTCCACCTCGTTTGCCTCGTCCCTATCCACTGATGATCTACCCTCTGTGGGGAACTTGGACGCTGGTCATGGTTCGGAGGCTCCATCTACGTCGCAGATCCAGACTAGACTGTCACGGGTGTGTCGCCACGAAGATCATCACGATTACACAGCCTGACTTCTCACAGCTGACTTTTTGGTGCTTTGTGTTTTCGGCAGTGAGGGAGTTAATTCTCTCTCTCTCTGTGCTAGACGAGGTCCAGCCTCGCCCAGCTGCAATCAATGCTGCTGTAGTGAGTCTCCTTCAAATACCTGCTGGTCTGTTTGGGAAGTGTCGGTGAAAGCATTTCATACAGACTTACAGAGCGGATCGTGGTATTTGGAGTTTCTGAGATAAGTGTATTTGGAGTGTTTTATCCCTTCCTCGCTTTATCATTTATCTCCTTTCCCGTTGGTGTTCCCTCTGTTGTAGTTGTGTAGTTTTTGTATGCAAGGTGGTTTTGGTTTTTCCCTTGTACTGTCTCGTTCGTCTAAGTACTGTGTGTGGGCATATTATTACTTGTCCTCTTTTGTTGTGATCGGGGTCCTTCTCAGGACTAGATTACTTAGGTGCAGGGATCCTCAGGAGGTAGGGGTTACGCTGGCGGCCTGGACCTCTGTACCTTTAACAGTATCTCCAGGTTGAGGGATTAGTCAGGGCCCCAGCTTAGGGTCAGCTTAGGCCCCCTACCTCCAGTATACAGAGACAGCGTGACATTTTCACCGACCCACTTAGTTTTTCTCCAGCTACCATGGATCCAGTAGCCGGTCTAGCTCGGCAGTTGCAGAGTTTGTCCATGGAGCTGGCGGACGTTTGGTCCAAGGTTTTGCATCCTCTGGAGCAAGCCGGACCAGAACCTAAAGTAGCTCTCCCTGACAGGTTCACTGGGGGGCGGGACAAGTTTTTTGTTTTCCGGGAGGCATGCAAATTGTACTTTCGGCTGCGGCCTCGGTCATCGGGGAGTGAAGAACAAAGGGTGGGAATTGTCATCTCGCTCCTACAAGGGGACCCACAATCTTGGGCGTTCTCTCTTCCCCCGGGCTCCCCGGCTCTCCAGTCAGTGGATAGATTTTTCGCTGCTCTGGGACTCGTATATGATGACCCAGATCGGATCTCCCTTGCTGAGTCTAAGTTACGTAGGATCCAGCAGGGAGATCGTCCGGCGGAGGAATTCTGTTCGGAGTTCCGTAGGTGGGCCACGGACACCCAGTGGAATGACCCGGCTCTTAGGAGCCAGTTTTGTCAAGGTTTATCCGACAAATTACAGGATGTGTTGGCACAGTATGACTCTCCCGCGTCACTGGAAGCCGCTATGGCCCTGGCTATTCGCGTTGACAGACGGCTTCGGGAGAGGTGCGGGATAACTCGACCCCCTGTGATGACTCCACCTCCTACAAGGTCCCCTCATATGGTGGTTCCCCTGGTCAGTCCAGAGGAGCCTATGCAATTAGGAGGGACATCATTTCGGGGGAGGGGACCGGTGGTGCGCCATAAGACAGGAAGGTGTTTCTTCTGCGGGAGAAAGGGACATTTTATTGTGGGGTGTCCATCCCGTCCCTTGCAGAGTGAAGAGTCGTCGGAAAACTGTTGATCCCAGGTTGTGTGGTGGACGGCAATCTGGGAGTAGGTATTTCGTCCCTAGGTTCGTCTCAGTTTCTCGTACCGGCGGAGGTGGTGGTGGGTACGAGAACTGAGAGGATATCTGTTCTTCTGGATAGTGGGGCCGGGGCTAATCTGGTTGATGCTCGGTTTGCCCGGGTTCAAGGTATGCGATTGAGTGAGTTGGCTAAACCCATCCCCATATTCTCGATCGATGCCAGGCCTCTCGGTCAGGGAAGTTTTTTGCAAGCTGTGCATGACGTAAAACTTCAAGTGGGGGCGATACATAAAGAACTGTTGTCTTGCTACGTGTTGGAGGGTCTTCCCACTCCTATAGTGTTGGGCCTTCCTTGGTTAACTAAGCATAACCCGGTTATTAATTGGCAAACCAGAGAGATAAGCCAATGGAGTAAATTCTGTAATAAAAACTGCATGAACACGGTCATCGGTGCGGTTACTCCTTGGGTCTTACCTCCATTTCTGGCGGACTTTGAGGATGTATTCTCGGAGAAAGGGTGTCAGGAACTACCTCCTCATCGCGAGTATGACTGTTCTGTAAAACTGCTCCCTGAGGCCAAGTTACCTAAAGCTAGGTTGTATAACCTTTCTGGTCCTGAGAGGCAGGCCATGAAGGATTATATTTCAGAAAGTCTGGCTAAGGGGCATATTAGACCTTCATCTTCACCGGTGGCTGCGGGGTTCTTCTTTGTTAAGAAGAAAGATGGAGGCCTACGCCCTTGCCTGGATTTCCGTGAACTTAATCGGATTACGGTCCGAGATCCGTATCCACTCCCACTTATTCCCGATCTCTTTAATCAGATCGTGGGCGCCAAATGGTTCTCTAAGTTGGATCTCAGGGGGGCGTACAATCTGATTAGGATGAAGGAGGGGGATGAGTGGAAGACGGCGTTTAACACTCCGGAGGGGCATTATGAGAACCTTGTCATGCCATTCGGTCTGACTAATGCCCCGGCGGTGTTCCAACACTTTGTTAATGACATTTTTCGCCGCCTGGTGAGACAGTTTGTTGTCATATATCTGGATGATATCTTAATTTACTCGCCGGATCTGGTGTCTCATCAGGAGCACGTTAGGCAGGTGTTACAGATCTTGCGGGATAATAAACTGTATGCCAAATGGGAAAAGTGTGTGTTCGCCGTACAGGAACTCCAGTTTTTAGGCTTCCTGGTTTCAGCGTCCGGTTTTCGTATGGACCCTGGGAAAGTGCGGGCAGTTCTTGAGTGGGATCGGCCAGAGAATCTTAAGGCACTACAACGTTTCCTGGGGTTTGCTAATTATTACCGGAAGTTCATTCGTAATTTCTCGTCCATGGTTAAGCCTCTCACAGACATGACTAAAAAGGGGACGGATTTTTCTAGGTGGTCTGACAAAGCTTGTCAAGCATTCTCCTGCTTGAAAAAATGTTTTGCCTCGGCACCCATACTCATTCAACCTGATGCGTCACAGCCATTCATTGTAGAGGTAGACGCTTCCGAGGTAGGGGTGGGAGCAGTATTGTCACAAGGTTCGTCCCCTGGTAAGTGGCATCCGTGCGCCTTTTTCTCTAAAAAATTGTCGTCCGCTGAGAGGAATTACGATGTCGGCAATAGGGAACTCTTGGCCATTAAGTTAGCTTTTGAGGAGTGGCGCCATTTTTTGGAGGGGGCAGTCCATCCGGTCACCGTCATCACCGATCACAAGAACCTGCTATATCTGGAGTCCGCGAAACGTCTGAATCCCAGACAAGCTAGGTGGTCATTGTTTTTTACCAGGTTTAATTTTGTCGTTACATATCGTCCTGGGTCAAAAAATGTAAAGGCGGATGCCTTATCTCGCAGTTTCCCTGGGGCCGGGAATACGGACGACCCGATTCCTATCCTTCAGGAGGGGGTGGTGGTTTCGGCAGTATGCTCTGAGCTGGAGGAGGAGGTATTGGAGGCTCAGGGGGACGCCCCTGTTGGACCTCCGGGGAGACTGTTTGTTCCAGATCAGTTGCGACAAAAGGTGATCGAGGCACACCATAACTCAGTTTTGGCAGGACACCCGGGGAGTAAAGCAACTGTGGATCTCCTCTCGCGTCGGTTTTGGTGGCCTAACTTACATAAGGAGGTGGTAACTTTTGTCGCGTCCTGTGGGGTTTGTGCGCGCTCTAAGACCTCACATACCCGTCCGTCTGGGGCCCTCTTACCTTTGAAGATCCCGGAGCGTCCTTGGACTCATCTGTCTATGGACTTTATTACGGACCTCCCTCCGTCTTCGGGTAAAACGGTCATACTCGTTGTAGTGGACAGGTTCAGCAAGATGGCACATTTTATCGCTCTTCCGGCTCTCCCTAATGCTAAAACTCTTGCGCAGGTGTTCATTGGGGAGATTGTGAGGCTTCACGGGGTACCCTCCGATGTGGTGTCTGATCGGGGGTCTCAGTTTGTGTCCAAGTTCTGGAAGGCGTTTTGTGCACGGCGGGGGATGCATTTGTCATTCTCATCGGCTTTTCACCCTCAGACCAATGGTCAGACGGAACGTATGAACCAGAGCTTGGAGACATATCTCCGGTGTTTTGTGTCAGAGAACCAGGAGGACTGGGCTTCTTTCTTACCTCTGGCAGAGTTTGCTCTTAATAATAGGCGGAGCGAGTCCACTGGTAAGTCCCCGTTTTTTGGGGCATATGGTTTTCACCCCCAGTTTTGTACTTTCAGTAGGGGGGGCTCTTCGGGGGTTCCTGAGGAGGAACGATTTTCCTCATCACTCGCTTCAGTATGGAGAGGGGTGCTGAAGAATCTGAATACTATGGGGAACCGATACAAACGTATGGCTGATAGGAGGAGAGTGTCTGGTCCGGACCTAAGTGTGAACGATCGGGTATGGTTGTCTACCAGGAATATTAAACTTAAGGTTCCCTCCTGGAAACTGGGTCCCAGGTTCATCGGGCCGTACAGAATCAGTTCTATTATTAATCCGGTGGCATTCCGTCTTGACCTCCCCCCTACGTTTAAAATTCACAACGTGTTCCACAGATCGTTGCTTAAGAGGTATGTGGCGCCGGTGGTACCGTCACCTTTACCTCCCCCTCCAGTGGTGGTCAATGGTAACTTGGAGTTCCAGGTATCAAGGGTCATCGATTCACGTTTTAATCGCCGGTCCCTTCAGTACCTGGTTCATTGGAAAGGGTATGGTCCTGAGGAGAGGATGTGGGTTCCTGCGTCGGATATTAACGCAGACCGATTAGTTCGGGCCTTCCACACGACTCACCCGGATAAACCTGGCCCTGAGGGTCCGGAGGCCCCTCGTAGAAGGGGGGGTACTGTCACGGGTGTGTCGCCACGAAAATCGTCACGATTACACAGCCTGACTTCTCACAGCTGACTTTTTGGTGCTTTGTGTTTTCGGCAGTGAGGGAGTTAATTCTCTCTCTCTCTGTGCTAGACGAGGTCCAGCCTCGCCCAGCTGCAATCAATGCTGCTGTAGTGAGTCTCCTTCAAATACTTGCTGGTCTGTTTGGGAAGTGTCGGTGAAAGCATTTCATACAGACTTACAGAGCGGATCGTGGTATTTGGAGTTTCTGAGATAAGTGTATTTGGAGTGTTTTTTCCCTTCCTCGCTTTATCATTTATCTCCTTTCCCGTTGGTGTTCCCTCTGTTGTAGTTGTGTAGTTTTTGTATGCAAGGTGGTTTTGGTTTTTCCCTTGTACTGTCTCGTTCGTCTAAGTACTGTGTGTGGGCATATTATTACTTGTCCTCTTTTGTTGTGATCGGGGTCCTTCTCAGGACTAGATTACTTAGGTGCAGGGATCCTCAGGAGGTAGGGGTTACGCTGGCGGCCTGGACCTCTGTACCTTTAACAGTACCTCCAGGTTGAGGGATTAGTCAGGGCCCCAGCTTAGGGTCAGCTTAGGCCCCCTACCTCCAGTATACAGAGACAGCGTGACATAGACCCACTCATAAGAAAAAACGCACTATCCCTTTTCAGGTGGGTGACCCTCCGGGGGGGCTCCGTATTATCAACTTATCCTCACATACTCTCACTCGGGCGCAGATGGAGGTCCTTAGTTTTGGGCTTTCTTTTTCACCAACCAATGGGTCTGATTACTTTACAGCCCTGAAGGACCTCCATCTGTTTGCCCGTAAACTTATCCTGAAAAAATTGCATTTCAGAGCATCTGGTGAGGGGACCTCTGTGACTGTGGCGGAGAGGGAGGCCTTGGCTAACCTAGAGGACCTCCTTCAGGAGCAGGAGCAACCATCGACAGGTGGGTCATTACAAACAAGACGCCCCAGATCTACAAGATTCCCTCCCTTGTCCCTGAGCCCAGCGATATAACTTTTTGTGCGTTTAGTGTCGAATGAATTGAGATGCCTCCCTACACGGACACGTCATGACAATCTCTCGTACTCACAGCGCACGGCTCTTCGGGAACTACAATCTCTTCCCGATATTGTTATTAAGCCAGCGGACAAGGGAGGTAATGTTGTTCTTCGGCCCTGCTCCTTATATGAGAGGGAGGCCCTAAACCAACTTAGAGATACTCAAACCTACACTAGGTTGACATACAATCCCACGGCCTCCTTCTTCGACACACTCCAGGGTATTTTAGGTCGAGCCTGTGACCGGGGTTTGATTGATAGAAGGACCGTTGAGGCACTTACCGTCCGCTTTCCGAAAACGGACACCTTCTATCTTCTTCCGAAAATCCATAAGGACGCCGTCAACCCCCCGGGACGTCCGATCGTGTCGGGGCTGGAGGGTCTATGTGGCCCTATATGTAAATACATTGATAACCATCTTCGACCGCTAGTCGAGACCCTCCCGTCTTATATCAAAGACACGACGGACGTCCTTACTCGGGTTGACGGCGTCCTTCTTACTCATGATACCCTCCTTGTCACGGCCGACGTCGAAAGCCTGTACACATGCATTAGTCACAACCTGGGTCTGGAGGCGGTCCGCCTCTTCCTGAGCGGTTCCGATCTGGACGGCCCTTCGAGAGATTTTATCCTCGAGCTCCTTGAATTCGTCCTCTGCCATAATTATTTTTTATTTAAGGATAGGGTATATCTTCAGATAAGCGGCACGGCAATGGGGGCGGCCTGTGCCCCCTCATACGCCAACCTCTTCCTGGGTGCATGGGAGAGGGAGATTTTTGGCGATGAGGGGATACGGGCCGTGGACCATGTCGTGTCGTGGATGAGATATATAGATGATATCCTATTTTTTTGGCAGGGGACTGTCGGGGAGCTCGAGGACTTCATGGTCATATTGAATTCAAACAATCGTGCAGTGAAGCTTTCCTATAAGTACAGTTCTAGACAGATCGATTTTTTGGACATCACTTTAGAAGTGGATGCTGAATGTTGTGTCCAACCTGATCTGTTTAGGAAACCCACTGCCGTGAATTCTCTCATCCACGCCACATCGGCACATGACTCTTCCACTATCAGGGCCGTCCCGATCGGGCAGTTTCTCAGGGTGAGGCGGATCTGCTCGACCAATTCTAAATTTGAGAAACGGGCTTCGGACTTAGCCGAACGTTTCAAATACAGGGGTTACAGCAATCGATGTGTCGGCCGTGGCTTTAGGAGGGCGCAGAATATACCCCGGGATCACCTCATCTATCCCCCTCCCTCTGATGGATGCAAAGGTCCGGAGAGGATCCGCTTCATTTCCACATTTAACTCTGAGTGGTGTGGTGTGAGGCGTATCCTCTCCCGACATTGGGATATCTTGGGTACGGAGCCCTCCCTGAGGGAATATATTGGGGAGTCTCCATGCATGACACCTCGACGATCCAACAACCTAGCAGATCTTCTGGTTTCCAGTCACTACCTTCCCTCTGGGAGAAACCCGTTTGGCTCCCGTGGTCCCACCTTGGGGACCTTTCCCTGCGGCCACTGTGCCGCCTGCACTAATGTCCCACGTACTACCATGTTCGCGAACTCTGATGGCTCCCGTAATTTCAACATCCGCCACTATATTTCCTGCAGCACTACACATGTGATCTACCATGCTACATGTGGCTGAGGACTTATTTATGTAGGTCTTACTTCTAGGGAGCTGAGAGTCAGAGTTCGCGAGCATGTTAGGGACATTACTGCAGCTAGGGCGATCCCTGACCCCCGGGAGCTCAAGACTTTACCACAACATTTTAAATCTGCCCATAACTGTGACCCTCGATCCTTGAGGGTTTGTGGCATTGACGTGGTGCATATGGGCTCCCGGGGTGGGAACGCCAAACGCCTTTTGGCACAAAAGGAAGCCAGGTGGATCACTACTCTTGACACTCTTGCACCACGGGGGCTCAACGAACATCTTGGTTTCTCCTCATTTCTATGATTTCCACCTATTCTCATATTCCTAATCCTTCTAGCTTTGGTTGTATGTTCATTATGCTCTGGTCTTCACGTGTGCGTCTCTGCTCCTGACCAGACCCTGGGTTATGCTTCGCTCCCGATGCCCTGGGGCATTCTTGTTTCTTTTCCCCTAGAGATTTATCCCTAGGGGTTAAACATCCCCCTTTTTGGTGAGGCCCCTGGTGGATGTCTACTGTTTGCCCCTCTGTACCCTATATATCTGCGTGAGCTACCAATCAGTTTGGTGAGTGCCCCGATTTATTTTTACCTGATTGTGACTGTATGCTCTCCCTTTGATCCCACCGTTCTTATGTTTTCTTTCTTTATCCTATCCCCTTGTCTCTTCTCTCCCTCTTGACTCCTCCTCGTGTGGATTTTATTTGCACACAATGCATTTTGTAATACATCCCTATGGGAGATTCTGAAGATGTCATGGGGGCTTCTTTTCTTTTTCTTTTTTGCGATCCAACACTCACCCATTGACTCTACAGTTACATGTGTCCACACATTTTGTATTATTACTTTTGTACATTTTTAATTGAGTAATAAACTTTAACGTTTTTATGCCATTTACACTCATTTTCGCGGTTTTTCATTCTATTCCTTGAGTAGTCAATGCTTTACTCACGATTATGAGTGGTGAACTGGTCTGTGTTGTCACTACTGACTCGTGAGTAATTTGATATGTTGGCCAAAGTGTTTTCTATTGGTACAAATATTGTTGGTAACTGTTTGGGAGAAGTGTTGTTTTTGCTCCAACAGATTGCTGACACTGCCAAACCAGGGCAGAGGAAGGTGCTCCAGAGAGAGATTTGAGCCCTCCTGTAACAGCAACAGGTAAAGCTAACAGGTGGTGAGATTGGTAATGTACGGGTGACAGACCCGATACCCATTGTGATTCCCCCAATGAGTGAGATGCTGATTTGGTGTAGGGCAGCAATAGGTCTCAAGGGACAGAACTACCAGGCGGTAGTGGAGCCCATTAGCTCAGAGCACAGACCTACACTCTTAACTGCTAGAGGGGTAGTTGATGTACGCATTGGGAGGGTATCCATACGTCTCCTAAATTGTGGGGAGGAGGAAGATAAATTACCAAGATACGCCACTGTTGCCAGGTTGTGTACTGTGAATGATGATGCCATACACCCAGTGGAATCCTTGACCTCATCAGATACAGTGGAGGGTAATGACTCAGAAACCCAGCTGGAGGATTGGTGTCGACAACTCCATGTTGGGACTGACTCCACTCCTGTCCATCAAAAACAAGGTATACACAGAGTGGTCCAGGAATACAAACAGGTATTCAGCAAATGTAGCACCCCAAGGGCTCGGTTGCTAGAGAGGTATCGCATCTCAGTTAGAGGTGTGGTAACTCACTTCCAGGTAATGATGGAGTGTGGATCAGGACCCTGACAGCTGCATGCATTACACCACATTTCCGGGGGACAGCTCGACAGTGCTCCCAGGAGCAAGCACGACAGACCATGTCCCTGGCTGGAGTGGGAGGGAGGGAACACCCAGAACAGGGGGAACCCAGTAGTGCAGGAGCAGAGAGGAAGCAGTTCCTGGATGCACAGAGAGAGGAGTATAAAAAGGTGGGGGCCATCTTAGTGAGTGAGTTCCGTGAGAGGAGAAGGCAGGGAGCAGAGTTGCTGCATGGCCTCTGCTCCCTGGGCAGGCCTAGCACAGAGGTCGGAGCCTGAGGGAAGAAAGAAGGGGAGCAGGGAGGCTCCAGGAACACGGAGGAAGGAGGGTCCCCAGGGGTGCAGAACGGTCAGTAGCCACTGCACGCCCGAATTCACCACCTGAGTGGAGGGGTGAGGCCGCAGAAGGGGAACAGGGTCCCTAAATTGGTGGAGGAGAAACTACACTCAGCCAAGAACCGGAGGTTGCGACCATTCATTGGTGCAGCCCCCTGCTAAACCTGCTAGGAAGGCAACACATAGGGCCCAGGGAAAACGGCCGGCACATTAACCCGACAAGGTCCGAGGCAGCCGGACAGAAGTGAGGTCACTGGTGGGGTATGAGAGGCCAGAGAAAGGACACATAAAGGGGGTCCTGTGAAGCTCTTCTAAATTACCTGGAGGTTGATCGAGCCCCTCACCTGGTGAGCGCAGCACGGCTCGGGCAGTCCTTGCTGACAGAAGTGACCTGGATAACAACTGTGAGTAAAAGACCCTAGACTGCATCATTGGACTACAGTGATTACTGCTGCGCCTGTACTATCACCCCCAACATCCACCTACACTGCCCTAGGGCTACACGTCTCCCGTGGGGAGTTATACCATTCCTGTGCTGCTCACCAACATCAGCCCCAGCGGTCTGTCCTGCAGCGGCGGTTATCCCTGACCGCAATCCACGGGTGGCGTAGTCGGACATTCAAAACACTGATAAATAGACTGCCACAATTTGGTCTGACCACCCTGAGCCACGGGATCGGGTTGCCACTACTACCCCCAGCATCGTACAGAAGCCCGGTTCCGGGTACCCCATGGTCCAGGGGGCGAGTCATCTTTTTGGCGTAGTCGGCAGGATCGTGACCAACCAGCCACCAGCGGGTATTGCGTGCCTGAAAAAAGACTGTAATACTTACCTTGTGGAGTTTCCCGCCATCCGCAGCAGTTTCCCGCCATCCGCCGCCATTTTCCCGCCATCAGGCGCCAACTTTGGGACGCCGCGCGGGAAGAAGACTGGCGTGGACGACGAAAGCGCGCGAGAGCCGAAGACCCGCCTAACGCACTGACGCCGCGCAGGGTCCTGGAAGAAGCTCCAGCAGATGCCGACGTCACCAGCACGCGACACAAGGTCCTCGCCCAGAGCATCGCCAGCGGAGCCGCGGCCTACAGAAGAGGATCGCCGGAAGGTAGGCCACGGTTAACCAGGGGGGAGGAAGACATCAGGAATGGAGGGCAAGATGGCGGACCGGCAGCAGACTAAGCTGCCCAGCATCGGCAGTGCCCCAGCCGTCGCGGGTCCCGACCAGCGCCAGGAGAAGACGCGTGACGCAGGAGCGGTCGCGGGAGCAGGTAAGAGGAGTCTCCCTGTCCCGGACGCTGCCAGAGTCAGCCTGCTCCCGGGCCCCCTGGTGGAGCCGCCGATCCCGGGCGTCATCAACAGCGGCCCTCTCCAGGCCCCGCCGCAAGGCCTACTGCACCGCGGCGCAAGGGGCTGGTATGCCCTCAACATCCACCGGGTGGGCACAGAGAGTCACACTGCTGAGGACCCGGACAGGTCTGAAGATGATTACCAGCAGGAACCACCAGGAGGAAACCGCTACTAGGAAAGAGCACCGCAGACTGTACATACTTACCCGTAAGGGTATGAGAAAAGTTTAAAGTTTCCAGTTATGCCCCGTTGGGAATTGTGCAAGTTTTGAGAAAGTTTACCCCGGTTGGGACTGTTACCCGTTTATTTTGGAATCCCCAAATTTACCTGGCTGAGGACTGAGAGCAGCCATTCCCGTTTCCAACCTGGCTGAGGACTGAGAGCAGCCAACACTTGTACATATTTGCACTTGGTTAATTGCACCCTGTTACGGTGACATGAACGCCTGGTCGCAACGGGAGCCGTAACCTACTGGAGGACTCCGTCGTGAAAGTTTCTACTGAAATTTGTTTCATGTTGTATATCTGAAGAACTGTTTTCCATTGACGTACCAAGAGTTATATTTAAAATGAAAAATTATATGCATATAGTGAAAGTAAGGCTGATGATTTTGAGATAAGAAGGTTGTTTCCCATAAAGGGAAAGAAAAGTTGAATTGATTTTACATGTTTGCATTTAAAAAGTTTTTGCATGTCTTGAGGAAAAATGCTTTTTACTTTATTCCAGCCCGCGGACGTGCTGTGATTTACCAGGGGGGAATGTAGAACCCCGAGGGCTCGGTTGCTAGAGAGGTATCGCATCTCAGTTAGAGGTGTGGTATCTCACTTCCAGGTAAGGATGGAGTGTGGATCAGGACCCTGACAGCTGCATGCATTACACCACATTTCCGGGGGACAGCTCGACGGTGCTCCCAGCAGCGAGCACGACAGACCATGTCCCTGGCTGGAGTGGGAGGGAGGGAACATCCAGAACAGGGGGAACCCAGTAGTGCAGGAGCAGAGAGGAAGCAGTTCCTGGATGCACAGAGAGAGGAGTATAAAAAGGTGGGGTCCATCTTAATGAGTGAGTTCCGTGAGAGGAGAAGGCAGGGAGCAGAGCTGCTGCATGGGCTCTGCTCCCTGGGCAGGCCTAGCACAGAGGCCGGAGCCTGAGGGAAGAAAGAAGGGGAGCAGGGAGGCTCCAGGAACACGGAGGAAGGAGGGACCCCAGGGGTGCAGAATGGTCAGTAGCCACTGCACGTCCGAATTCACCACCTGAGTGGAGGGGTCAGGCCGCAGAAGGGGAACCAGATCCCTAAATTGGTGGAGGAGAAACTACACTCAGCCAAGAACCGGAGGTTGCGACCATTCATTGGTGCAGCCCCCTGCTAAACCTGCTAGGAAGGCACCACATAGGGCCCAGGGAAAACGGCCGGCACGTTAACCCGACAAGGTCCGAGGCAGCCGGACAGAAGTGAGGTCACTGGTGGGGTATGACAGGCCAGAGAAAGGACACATAAAGGGGGTCCTGTGTAGCGCTTCTAAATTACCTGGAGGTTGATCGAGCCCCTCACCTGGTGAGCGCAGCACGGCTCGGGCAGTCCTTGCTGACAGAAGTGACCTGGATAACAACTGTGAGTAAAAGACCCTGGACTGCATCATTGGACTCTGTGTGATTACTGCTGAGCCTGTACTATCACCCCCAACATCCACCTACACTGCCCTAGGGCTACACTTCTCCCGTGGGGAGTTATACCATTCCTGTGCTGCTCACCAACATCAGCCCCGGCGGTCTGTCCTGCAGCGGCGGTTATCCCTGACCGCAATCCACGAGGTGGCGTAGTTGGACATTTAAAACACTGAAAAAAAGACTGCCACAATTTGTTCTGACCACCCTAAGCCACGGGATCGGGTTGCCACTACTACCCCCAGCATCGTACAGAAGCCCGGTTCCGGGTATCCCAAGGCCCAGGGGGCGAGACACAAACACCCACTTGATTTTGGGAGGATTAAAGGGGTACAACACCATATACCCACAGGTGACCATCCACCCATCAAAGAACGTTACAGGCCCATACCACCAGCACACTACCAGAAAGCGAAGGAAATGTTGCATGACATGAAGAAAGCAGGAGTAATAAGAGATAGCAGTAGCCCCTGGGCAGCTCCCCTGGGGTCCTGGTCAGGAAAAAGGATGGAAGCATGAGGATGTGTGCATAACACATAAAGATGCATATCCTTTGCCAAGTATAGAGGAATCCCTGGCTGCATTAAAGTCTGCAAATTACTTCTCTACCCTTGACCTCACTAGTGGGTACTGGCAAGTAGCAGTTGCTGAGGAGGACCGGGAGAAGACGGCCTTCACTACCCCGATGGGACTCTGCGAGTTCAACAGTATGCCGTTCGGACTCTGCAACGCCCCTGGAACGTTCCAGAGATTGATGGAGTGCTGTTTGGGACACCGTAACTTCGAGACCGTGCTGCTATACCTGGATGACGTGATAGTGTACTCCAAGACGTATGAGGACCATTTGAAGCACCTGGCGGAGGTATTTGAAGCATTGTCCCGGTATGGGATGAAATTGAAGCCTTCCAAGTGATACCTGCTCAAACGGAAGGTTCAGTACCTGGGGCACATAGTCAGTCCAGAAGGAGTAGCACCAGACCCGGAGAAGGTCACTGCCATCCAGAAATGAACGGACCCAAAGAATCTCAAGGAGGTAAGTCAGTTACTGGGACTGGTCGGGTATTACCGGAGATTGGCAAAGGACTACACCAAGAAGGCAGCGCCTTTGCAAGATCTCCTGGTAGGACAGTTCCACAGAGGCAACCCCCCCCCCCCCTTCCAGTGGGGTAAAGAGCAGGCTGAGTCCTTTGCAGTGATGAAAGAGATCCGGACTGGCGAAGAAATCCTGGCCTACCCTGACTACAGCCAACCATTGCTGCTATACACTGATGCCAGCAACGAGGGACTAGGAGCTGTGTTAAGCCAGAAGCAGTATGGCAAAGAGAAGGTGATTGCCTATGCCAGCAGGAAGCTTCGTCCTACCGAGAGGAATCCGGAAAACTATAGCTCTTTCAAGTTGGAGCTCCTGGCCTTGGTCTGGGCCATCACTGAACGATTCAAGCACTACCTGGCCTCCACTAAGTTCACGGCCTATACTGACAACAACCCCTTGACACATCTAGAGACAGCCAAGTTGGGAGCCATGGAACAGCGTTGGATGGCCCGACTGTCCAACTATCAGTTCACCATCAAGTACCGGGCAGGCCACAAGAACGACAAGGCCCATGCCCTATCCAGAATGCCTCACCAGTCAGACACTGAAGAAGAAGTGGATGACCTAGAGGAGATAGAGCTACCTGCCTTCCATAGAAATGGGATGGTCCACGAGCAGCGTACCTCCAGGAGGTATCATGATAAGACACTAAACCCTTTACCTCATCGCAGTTGGAAGGAGACCCAGGACAGCGACCCGGTTGTCAGCTGTGTCAAAGAACTGATAACCCAGGCAGGTTCTTCCCTGGAGAAGGACGCTTCTCCACAAGCCAAGCACCTGTGGAATGAGAGAAGCTGGCTGTTCATCTATAGAGAGAAGCTGTGCCGAAGGTATGTTAACCCTAGGACACATGAGATGGTATGGCAGATCGTAGTGCCCAGGACAGACATCCAGATGGTGTTGGAGGCCTACCACGATCAAGCAGGGCACTTTGGCTGGAAAAAGCTGGAAACTCTCCTGAAGAGTCGATTTTATTGGGTTGGAATGCGGAGCTCCATAGAGAGGTGGTGCCGGGATTGAGGACCCTGTAGCCTCAGAAGAAAAGACTACAGCAGCCAGAAAGCACCCTTGCAGTCCATCAAGACCACCCAGCCCCTGGAGATCGTCGCCCTGGATCACGTCAAGCTGTCACCCAGCAGGTCGGGCTACTCTTATGCACTGACCATGGTGGATCACTACTCCCGGTTCCTGGTGGTAGCCCCCGTCAAGGATCTGACGGCAGAAACTGCGGCAAGGACGTTTCAAGCATACTTCTGTAGGCCCCATGGATACCCGGATAAGGTGCTGACGGATCAAGGCCCTGCCTTTGAAGCCGAGCTGCTCAAAGAGTTTTGCAATCTGTTTGGGTGTAAGAAGATTTGGACTATGCCGTACCACCCTCAAACTAATGGTCTATGTGAAAAGATGAACAATATCGTCATAGACCTGCTGAAGACCTTACCTCTAGAAGAAAGGAATCAGTGGCCAGACAAACTACCTGACCTGGTAGATCTGTACAATCACATACCTGTGAGTTCCACCAATTGTACTCCAGCGTACCTCATGAGAGCAAGACCTGGAAAGTTGCCCATGGACCTGGAGCTTGGAGTGGTAGAGCCGGAAGCAGACATGTCCACTGAAGACTGCGATATGACCCGACAGGAGCAGTACAAGAGAGTACAGGCCTGTGTCGAAGACAGTCTAAATAGGATGAGAGATAAGCAGGAAGCACAGTACAACAAGAGTGCACCCGCAGAACCCTTAACACCTGGAGAAGTTGTGCTGAAGAGAAAGAGAAGAAACCACAAGATTGACGACCAGTGGGAAAGAGAGCCTTACACTGTGTTGGATTCCAGGTTTGATAATAGAAAAACCTGTCTAATCAGTAAAGATGGAGGTAAGACAGTTGCAGCAGTCTCAAGAGACCACCTGAAGTTGTGCCCAGGTCTATTGAAGCCACAGGAAAAAGTACCTCTTATAGTGACTGAAGAGCCCAAAGAAGATGTACTCCATACTGTCTTAGGAGATTTTTAGTTGAGTGTTGAGTCGGAAGTGAAAAGTCAGTGGTTATTTCAGAGAGTGTGCTGGCACTTAGACCAGCGAAGACGCAGCTCGTCTGCTGCTGCCGTAGTGAGGGCCCTGAGAGTGGCCGACGGCAAGGAGGAAGGGAGAGAGTAGTTGAGGGGGCAGAGGAGCGTACCAGGCTCACCCCGGAATATACACAGGACACCGGGTCCGCGCCTACAGGGACCCTTTATACCCAGTAGGGACCACCGGATACCTGGAGGACTACAAGTCTCAGGTCGACCAACACTTACTACTGTACCAGGGCTAGGAATCACGGAGGCCCCAGCGTCCAGGGAGAGTGATCTCCAAGAGAAGGCCCTACCACCAGGTCAGCAGGTTCAAAAGAGAGAGACAGTAATTAAGCCAGGCCTAGCTCCAGGCAGGTGAGAAGCTTAGCAAGTGGAAGCAACCGATCAGGAGGCACTATACCCACTCACTGGGGAGAGTCCAGAAGTGCACCCTGCCTACCGAGTACCCTGGACCATACCTGCATCTACACTAGTAAAGGTACCGAAGCGAACCCCCGTGTGAGTGTCCGTCATTTCTTCCTGAACCGCCCAGGCCGTCTCTCCCCTGTACCACCATCCATTACCCCATGCTGCCCTGAGGCCCGCTCCACCTGTGGAGAGCTGTTCCATCACAAGCTGCCCTACCATCTGCCTCAGAGGACTGCTCTGCAGCCGCGGCTCTCTTTAGCCGCATTCCACAGGTGGCGTCACGAACACTTTACAAATCCCCTATAAATAATTCCCCTTTTGGGTGACCGCCCTGGGGCACGGACCGGGCCAGCCACCGTGATACCCCACACCAGCAGCCAGAGGCCCGGCTGCTGAGTACCCCACGGCCCTGGGGGCGCGTCAGCTCCATATATAGTCCTGCACATAATATGATGCCCTCACATATAGTCCTGCACATAATATGATGGTACCACATATAGTCCTGCACATAATATGATGGTCCCACATATAGTCCTGCACATAGTATGATGGCCCCACATACAGACCTGCACATAATATGATTGTCCCATATATAGTCCTGCACATAATATGATGTTCCCACATATAGTCCTGCACATAATATGACGGCGCCAAATATAGTCCTGCACATAATATGATGGCCCCACATATAGTCCTGCACATAATATGATGGCTCCACATGTAGTCCTAGACATATTATGATGGCCCCACATATAGTCCTGCACGTAATATGACGGCCCCACATATATTCCTGCACATAGTATGATTGCCTCACATATAGTCCTGCACATAGTTTGATGGCCCCACATATAGTCCTGCACATAATATGACGGCCCCACATATAGTCCTTCACATAATATGACGGCCCCACATATATAAATGCACATAGTATGACGGCCCCACATATAGTCCTGCACATAATATGATGACCCCACATATAGTCCTGCACATAATATGATGGCCCCACATATAGTCCTGCACATCATATGACGGTCCCACATATAGTCCTGCACATAATATGATGACCCCACATATAGTCCTGCACATAATATGACGGCCCCACATATATTCCTGCACATAATATGATGCCCTCACATATAGTCCTGCACATAATATGATGATCCTACATATAGTCCTGCACATAATATGATGACCCCACATATAGTCCTGCACATAATATGACGGCCCCACATATACTTCTGCACATCGTATGATGGCCCCTCCAGGCACCTGGAGAATTAAAGAGGTTGGAAGCCGTAAAAACAGGCTGGCAGCCCCCAAGCAGTGCCACACCGCGGAAGGCAGATCAGCACTCCGGGCCTGGTCCACAGTGTAGTGTAAATGCTGTGGTCAGTCTCTTTATCACTGCATTGATTGTTACACTGCTGATTACAAGGCTATTCTATGAAACATGAGAGGAGATTTCTCACTTTAGAAGACAGAGGAAAAGGAGAAGAAATGTTCCTCATCTCTGTAGCTGAGATATGGTTGTGTTAGACTTGGAGTTGTGTATAGCAGATACACATGTAAAATCACACACTGCATATTCTCATGTATCAGGAAGGTGTTATCACACCCCGGCTGGTCTAGAACTTATTCCTAGACCAACGATTATCAGTAATTAATATAAATATTAATTACCTGTTATGTAATTTTTCTGATTCTCTTCTTTGAGTCCACAAGGAGAAATTGCTTGTTCCACCATCTCACGGGGCGTCAGTCACCTGAAAATAGACAAAAGTATGATAATATGTTCCTGGTACATGCTATACACACCAAAAAGTATAACACACTGGGGTCAAAATGACTTATCTCAGGGATAATGGCTGTGGTCTGTCCATTCACAGTGTAATGTAAATGCTGAGGTCAATCTCTTTTAATCACTGCATTGATTGTTACACCGCTGATATCAAGTCTATTCTATGAAACATGAGCGGGGATTCCTTACTTTAGAAGACAGGATAAGGAGAAAAAATGTTTGCTATCTCTGTACCTGAGATATAGTTGTGTTATACTTGGAGTTGTGTATAGAAGATACACATGTAAAATCACTAACATGAATGATATTAAACTGTGTTCAACTTATGTAGTTTACTTTATGAAATCTTTTCATATCTTTTAACACAACTTTCCAATTATCTTAAGATAGAAGCCCGTTGTAATGGTTTTTCTTAGCTTTCTATATTTTGGAGATAATCTTTGATGTTGCAATAAAACTCTTCAAAAATTCATACATTTATACTGATATCTCTTATAATGGTTGTCCATTTGAGGAATGTGATAGGGCATGCCTAACCTGGGTGATGGAAATCCATTCCCCATCCGTTAGATTGAAATGAAATATATATCCAAAACCAGAATAAATTTTCTCTGTTTTAAAATGTCAGTCAAATAGGTCATCACCATATTTTTCCAGGTGTCAAATTCTCCCAATATCATTAACTCTGGTGAAAGGGAATTTTACCAAATAGGTGTAAAGGGTAAGATACCCTCAGGTCCTAGTAATCTTTCTTGTACAGTTTGCATCAGCGGACATGCTGGTTACAATTTCCGCTCATTCATGTTTGGAATACCAGATTCCAAAATGAATAACAAATAAGTGTATTTCTCTCAGCACATCCTGTCCCCAAAATTCATTAAAGCTATAAATATCCAACTTTATAAAATTTTGAAGTTGACATTGCAAGTACCACTTTACAGTGGAATACCCCAACCATCTTAAATCTCCGCAAAAATGAAGTACTCCTGCTTAAGCTGAATATGTTTCGCATCATAATATGCCAAATTAAACTTAGTCCCGTTCTGCAAAAATCATGTCCTCATACAGCTATGTTGATGGGAAAATAATTCCTTGATATGAGGCAACACTTTTTTTGTAAATCGTGTTCTTGTTGTGCAAAATATTACATTTTACTATCAATATGAAGGCTAATATGTGAACAGTTAGACAAAATCCCCCCTTCCCATTTTCTGCTACTAAAATCCCAGTCTAATAGGGATTACATGCCCCCTAGCGAGCTGGACATTCTGCGCTCTGAGGTGCGTCAGCTAAGTAAAACCCTGGCCACTGTCCTGAGCACGCTGCAGCAACAGTAGGAGCCCGAGCCGGAAGGAAGGATCCTACTCGCTGACAGACCTGAGGATGTCCCCTGGATGAGGAGAAGAGGGAGGACAACACCACCCCGTAGGAGTACAACGCCACCCCGTGGGAAGGACCAACGACCAACGTCGCCCTCCAAGAGACTTCATCTGCTACTGTTGCCACAAGGCAGGCCACACAGCGCGGAACTGTCCTTTAAACGAGCAAACACTGGGGCCGAGGGCTGACACCCAGGAGTAAATCAACCAGGCCCATCAAGCTGGTACCACCGGTTTGTAGGAGGAAGGTCTTTCCTGCCCATCGTGCTGGACGGCATTGCTACACCTGTGTTACTGGACACCGGCTCACAGGTAACCATCATACCTGATGTCCTCTACAAAAGGTACCGAACCTTTCTGTGTATGCCTCTAATGGCCTTCCTCTTAACCTAGTAGGGTTAAGGACGTGACAGTGAAGGTGGGGAGAGTGGAGCTAAAGGACCAAGGACTAATTGTCATAGAATCTGTAGCATCGGCGTCTCTGTCTCCTGCCAGGTAGAGACGCCGTCCCTCTCACCTCACCGCTCCCCGCGCGACGTCCTCCAGCGTTGCTCTTCCTGCAGCGGCCAATTGCCGGAGGACCTCCCATATATAAGGCACCTCCTCCAAAATGGAGGTGCCCGAGCGAAAGTTGTTGCACAAGTATACTTACCTCTGCTTCAGCCCTCAGGTCCCGTTGCCAGCCTGACTTCCTGTCCTGTCTGCCAGCTTGTCTACTCTCCAGCCCTACAGTCTGTCTAAGGTCATCCGCCAGTCTTTCTATGGGCAAGTCCACCTGCTTACCAGGAAGCACCTGCCAGTTACCTGCCTGCTACCTGCCGTGCTTGCTAACCCGCTCACCTGGGAGTGCTCCCCTGTTACCCGTCTGTTACCTGCTAGCCTACCTGGAGGCTCTGCCGTCACTTGCCGTGACCACCTGCCTGCTAGCCTAGAGACTTCAGCCTGCTTGGCTGTCACTTGCCGTAACCACGTGATAGCCTACCTGGAGGCTCCTGCTGTCACTTGCTGTGACCACCTGCCTGGTAACCCTAGAGACTACTACCTGCTCTGCTGTCACGTACGTTGACCACCCGTCTGCTTACCCAGAGACTTCTGCCTGCTTGCTGTGTCCATCCGTCATACCGGTCAGTCCCAGTCATCTGACCCGTGGGAGCCACCTGCTCTCTTACAAGGTCGTCCCCCGAGTAGCACCTGGTCCCTCTGCCCGGATCCTCCCTGGTCACGGAGTCGTTAGCCGCCGTCCGACCAGGGTCGGTTCGGGTTGATACTTAGTTACGCCCCTCTGGGTCCCTCCTTGCACCGCGGCACAGAGGTTCCACCACCCGGACTCGTAAAAGTTTGCTCGGGCCATGGAACCTGGTGGCCCCCAGATCTCCGATCTGCACCAGGAAGTCTTACGTCAGAGAACTCAGCAGGAAGTGGTGCTGTCCTATCTACGGTCCGTTAACTCTCATCTAGGCGCATTGTTTGACTCGTCTATGTCTATCTCTGGCCCAGCCATACCTGTTCCTGCAGCACTGCAATCCAGTCCCATTATGGCACTCGGCTATGGACCTCGGCTCCTGGCACTTCCACGCTTTGCCGGCGACCCCACTTTAGCTCGGGGTTTCATAAACCCTGCACTTTGAGCTCTTGGCATACCAGTTCATCTCCGACCGGGCCAAGGTGGCCTTCATCATGTCCTATCTCACTGGGGAGGCACTGGCATGGCTAAATCCCCTGTGGGAGAGAGGGGACCCCTGGTGTCCGACCTGTCGTCTTTCCCTCTGCTTTCCGGAAGTCTTCGATGAACCTGGACGGAAAACCTCTTCTGCCTCCTCTCTGCTACGTCTCCGCCAAGAGAGTCTCACCGTGGGCCAATATGCCATACGGTTCCGTACCCTCTCTTCTGAGCTTGCCTGCGAAAATGAGGCTCTGGTGTCCGTCTTCTGGGAGGGTCTTTCCGGTCGGATTAAGGACGAGTTAGCTGGTCGGGACATTCCTACCACCCTGGATGACCTGGTGTCACTAGCTACCCGGATTGACATCCGGTTCCAAGAACGTGCCAAAGAGACTACCCGGAAGAGAGACTTTTCTCAACTTGCTCCTACTTTCCTGAGACCCGCCTCTCAACCAATCACTCCCCGGGCGCACTCGCCTGAACCTATGCAGATCGACCAGACCAAGATGGTCAAATCTCGCCAAGAGTCACGCCGAGCAGAGGGAAGCTGTTTCTATTGTGGCAGTAAGGAGCACTTCATCCGTTCCTGCCCGGAGAAGTCGGGAAACCCCAGTGTCTAGGACCGCTCGGAGAGGTCGTCCTAGGCAAAAGTAAGCCCTCTCCATCCCTGACTCTGTCAGTCTCTATCTCCTGGGGAGAGAACCGTCACTTTGAACTCGCCCACCTGGATTCTGGAGCTGCTGGAAACCTCAATTCCCAGTCCCTGGTAGAGAAATACTGTATTCCCACCAAATCTCTGGCTGAACCATTGTCAGTCGCCTCCGTGGATGGAGGACTCCTTCCGGTGACCATCCTGCTCGTCACTGAACCCATAATCCTGCAGGTGGGAATGCTGCACTCTGAGAAAATCTCCTTCCATGTGCTACCCGGACTCTCTCACTCCCTATTGCTAGGTCTCCCCTGGCTCCAGACACATGAACCCGTGTTGAACTGGCAATCCGGTGAGGTACTCCGGTGGGGGCCGGACTGCCATAGGACCTGCCTGGTTCCGGTTGGCCCGGTTCGTCCACCACCTACTCCAGCTAATTTACCCGGTCTTCCGGCTCCTTACTGGCCCTATGCAGACGTCTTCGGTAAAAAAGAAGCAGAGACATTGCCACCTCATAGGCCATATGATTGCCCGATCGACCTGGTACCTGGCCCCACTTCACCCCGTGGGCGTATTTACCCGTTGTCTGCGGCTGAGACCCGGGCCATGTCTGAGTACACTGAAGAGAATCTGGCTAGGGGATTCATCCGGAAGTCTACCTCCCCGGCTGGAGCCGGATTCTTCTTTGTCAAAAAAAAAGATGGCTCGCTACGCCCCTGTATTGACTATAGAGGACTCAATCAGATCACGGTAAAGAATAAATACCCCCTGACACTCATCTCAGAGTTGTTTGACCGCCTTAAAGGAACCAGGATCTTTTCCAAGCTGGATCTACGTAGAGCATATAACCTGGTCCGTATCCGGCAAGGAGACGAGAGGAAGATGGCATTCAATACCCGGGACGGTCACTATGAGTACCGTGTGATGCCCTTCGGTCTCTGCAATGCTCCCGCCGTCTTCCAAGAACTGGTTAACGACATCTTCCGTAATCTTCTTTACTCCTGCGTGGTGGTATACCTGGACGACATCTTGGTCTTCTCTCCGGATCTTCCCACACAAAGGAGGGATGTTCGTCAGGTCCTGCTTAGGCTCAGGCAGAACCAACTCTATGCTAAATACGAGAAGTGCCTCTTCGAGCAGACCTCTCTTCCATTCCTGGGCTATGTTATCTCTCAGACAGGCTTGCGAATGGATCCCGAGAAACTCTCTGCTGTCCTAAAGTGGCCCCATCCGGAGGGGTTGAAGGCGATTCAGCGATTCCTGGGCTTCACCAATTACTATCGTCTCTTCATCCCACACTTCTCGTCCCGGACTGCTCCTATATCTGCGCTCTCCCATAAGAGAGCAGATCCCAAGGTATGGGCGCCCGAAGCTGAGGAGGCCTTCCTTTCCTTAAAGCAAGCCTTCTCCTCTGCACCAGTACTGCACCGTCCGGACTGCAATAAACAATTCTACCTGGAGGTTGATGCTTCCTCCTCCGGAGCCGGAGCGGTGCTCACCCAAAAATCTTCTTCCGGGAGAATGGTAACCTGCGGCTTCTTCTCCAAAATCTTCTCCTCATCTGAGCGCAACTACTCCATAGGAGATCGAGAATTGCTAGCCGTCAAATTGGTGCTGGAGGAGTGGCGCTACCAGCTTGAAGGGGCTCTATACCCGGTGATCATCTATATGGATCACAAAAATCTGGCATATCTCCAGAATGCCCAAAGACTCAATCCGCGTCAGGCCCGGTGGTCTTTGTTCTTTGCCCGCTTCGACTTCATACTACATTTCCGCCCGGTGGACAAGAATGTCAAAGCCGATGCCTTGTCCCGATCCTTCCTGTCCTCCGACCAAGAGGAGGAGCCTATGCACATCATCGACCCCTCCAAGGTGATGAATATGGCCCCCTTGGAGGTGACTCGTCTTCCACCCGGTAAGACATTTGCAGCGGTTCCTCACTGTGAGAGGGTTCTTCGCTGGGGTCATTCTTCTAAACTAGCCGGCCATGCTGGCCAAAAGAAGACCTTCCTGCTCATTACCCGGCATTACTGGTGGCCTACCCTGCGTAAGGATGTGGTAGAATTCATCTCAGCTTGTTCATCTTGTGCCCGCAACAAAGTTCCCAGACATTTACCAGCCGGTCATCTCCTACCTCTTCCCGTACCTGCTGCCCCGTGGCAACACATTGCTATGGACTTTATTACCGATCTCCCTGTTTCTGCCAGTTGTACAGTCATTTGGGTGGTCGCGGACCGCTTTTCTAAAATGGCCCACTTCATCCCTCTGCCTGGTCTCCCGTCGGCATCAGAGCTAGCTAAGGACTTTTTTCACCATATCTTTCGTCTCCATGGCCTACCTCTCCACATCGTGTCGGATCGAGGGGTTCAGTTCACCTCACGCTTCTGGAGAGCTACCTGTAAGCTGCTGGATGTTACCCTGGATTTCTCCTCCGCTTACCACCCACAGTCCAATGGTCAGGTAGAGCGGATCAACCAGATCCTTACCAGCTACCTCCGGCACTTTGTCAATGCCCACCATACTGATTGGGTGGACCTCCTACCTTGGGCCGAATTCTCCTATAACAATCATGAGAGCGAATCCTCTTCCAAGTCCCCATTCTTTATTGTCTATGGCCAACACCCCCGGATGCCGTTTCCCGTCTCCGCTTCTGTGGACAACCCTGCCGCGGAGTCTCTGGTCAGTGAATTCTCCACTATCTGGGAGAGTACTAGGTCCGCACTTCTTCAGTCCTCCGAGCGGATTTAGAGATTTGCTGACAAAAGACGTCTGGATCCGCCTCAATTCCGTCCGGGAGACAAGGTTTGGCTCTCCTCCAAACATACCCTCCTACAAGCTGGGTCCTCGGTTCATCGGTCCATTTGAGGTCCTTAAACAGATCAATCCAGTGGCCTACAAGTTGAAGCTTCCACCCACCTTAAGCATTCCCAACACCTTCCACGTATCTCTCCTCAAACCTGCTGTCTTTAACTCTTTCTCCAATAATTCAGGTACTCCTCATGCTCCGGTTTCTGCTGAGGACGTTTTTGAGGTAGAGAATATTCTGGCCACCAAGAGGGTAAGAGGGAGAACCTTTTTTCTGGTGGATTGGAAGGGGTTTGGCCCAGAGGAGAGAACTTGGGAACCCAGGGAAAACATCCATGCCCCGCTTCTCCTTGAAATTTTTTTTGCCAGCCTAAAAAAGAGGGGGCGTAAAGGGCGGGGGGGTTACTGTAGTATCAGCGTCTCTACCTCCGGCCAGGCAGAGACGCCGTCCCTCTCACCTCACCACTCCTCGCGTGGCGTCCTCCAGCGCTCCTCATCCTACAGCGGCCGGCGCGCGCTCCTTCCCTGGCACTGTGCTTAGGGCGAGCGCGCTCCCTCTCTCTTAAAGGGGCCGCGTGCGCCGTCCTAAGGAGTCCCCAGCCAATTGCCGGAGGTCCTCCCATATATAAGGCACCTCCTCCAAAATGGAGGTGCCCGAGCAAAAGTTGTTGCAAAAGTATACTTACCTCTGCTTCAGCCCTCAGGTCCCGTTGCCAGCCTGACTTCCTGTCCTGTCTGCCAGCTTGTCTACTCTCCAGCCCGACAGTCTGTCTCCGGTCATCCGCCAGTCTGTCTATGGGCAAGTCCACCTACTTACCAGGATGCACCTGCCAATTACCTGCCTGCTACCTGCCGTGCTTGCTAACCCGCTCACCTGGGAGAGCTCGCCTGTTACCCGTCTGTTACCTGCTAGCCTACCTGGAGGCTCTGCTGTCACTTGCCGTGACCACCTGCCGGCTAGCCTAGAGACTTCAGCCTGCTTGGCCGTCACTTGCCGTGACCACCTGATAGCCTACCTGGAGTCTCCTGCTGTCACTTGCTGTGACCACCTGCCTGGTAACTCTAGAGACTACTATCTGCTCTGCTGTCACGTACCGTGACCACCTGTCTGCTTACCCAGAGACTTCTGCCTGCTTGCTGTGTCCATCCGTCATACCGGTCAGTCCCAACCATCTGAACCATGGGAGCCACCTGCTCTCTTACAAGGTCGTCCCCAGAGTAGCACCTGGTCCCTCTGCCTGGATCCTCCCTGTTCACGGAGTCGTTAGCCGCCGTCCGACCAGGGTCGGTTCTGGTTGATACTTAGTTACGCCCCTCTGGGTCCCTCCTTGCACCGCGGCACAGAGGTTCCACCACCCGGACCCGTAACAGGATCTAACCCTGGTGATACAGACTTGTATATGATACTCGGTACAAATATTGTTGGTAACTGCTTGGGAGAAGTGTTGTTTTTGCTCCAACAGATTGCTGACACTGCCAAACCAGGGCAGAGGAAGGTGCTCCAGAGAGAGATTCGAGCCCTCCTGTACCAGCAACAGGTAAAGCTAACAGGTTGGTAATGTACGGGTGACAGACCCGATACCCATTGTGATTCCCCCAATGAGTGAGATGCTGATTTGGTGTAGGGCAGCAATAGGTCTCAAGGGACAGAACTACCAGCCGGTAGTGGAGCCCATTAGCTCAGAGCACAGACCTACACTCTTAACTGCTAGAGGGGTAATTGATGTACGCAATGGGAGGGTACCCATACGTTTCCTAAATTGTGGGGAGGAGGAAGTTATATTACCAAGATACGCCACTGTTGCCAGGTTGTGTACTGTGAATGATGATGCCATACACCCAGTGGAATCCTTGACCTCATCAGACACAGTGGAGGGTAATGACTCAGAAACCCAGCTGGAGGATTGGTGTCAACAGCTCCATGTTGGGACTGTCGCCACTCTTGTCCATCAAAAACAAGGTGTACACAGGGTGGTCCAGAAATAAGAACAGGTATTCAGCAAACACCCACTTGATTTTGGGAGGCTTAAAGGGGTACAACACAATATACCCACAGGTGACCATCCACCCATCAAAGAACGTTACAGGCCCATACCACCAGCACACTACCAGAAAGAGAAGGAAATGTTGCATGACATGAAGAAAGCAGGGGTAATAAGAGATAGCTGTAGCCCCTGGGCAGCTCCCCTGGTCCTGGTCAGGAAAAAGGATGGAAGCATGAGGATGTGTGCATAACACATAAAGGTGCATACCCTTTGCCCGGTATAGAGGAATCCCTGGCTGCATTAAAGCCTGCAAATTAATTCTCTACCCTTGACCTCACTAGTGGGTACTGGCAAGTAGCAGTTGCTGAGGAGGACCGGGAGAAGACGGCCTTCACTACCCCAAAGGGACTCTGTGAGTTTAACAGTATGCCGTTCGGACTCTGCAATGCCTCTGGAATGTTCCAGAGATTGATGGAGTGCTGTTTGGGGCAAAGTTAATTCGAGACCGAGCTGCTATACCTGGATGACGTGATAGTGTACTCCAAGACGTATGAGGACCATTTGAAGCACCTGGCGGAGGTATTTGAAGCATTGTCCCAGTATGGGATGAAATTGAAGCCTTCCAAGTGCCACCTGCTCAATCGGAAGGTTCAGTACCTGGGGCACATAGTCAGTCCAGAAGGAGTAGCACCAGACCCGGAGAAGGTCACTGCCATCCAGAAATGGCCGGAACCAAAGAATCTGAAGGAGGTACGTCAGTTCCTGGGATTGGTCGGGTAGTACCGGAAATTTGTAAAGGACTACACCAAGAAGGCAGCGCCTTTGCAAGATCTCCTGGTAGGACAGTCCCACAAAGGTAAAAAAAAAACCTTCCAGTGGGGTAAAGAGCAGGCTGAGTCCTTTGCAGTGATGAAAGAGTTCCTGACTGGCGAAGAAATCCTGGCCTACCCTGACTACAGCCAACCATTCCTGCTGTACACTGATGCCAGCAACGAGGGACTAGGAGCTGTGTTAAGCCAGAAGCAGTATGGCAAAGAGAAGGTGATTGCCTATGCCAGCGGAAGCTTCGTGCTATCCAGAGGAATCCGGAAAACTATAGAACTATAGCTCTTTCAAGTTGGAGCTCCTTGCCTTGGTCTGGGCCATGACTGAACGATTGAAGCACTAACTGGCCTCCACTAAGTTCACGGCCTATACTGACAACAACCCCTTGACACATCTAGAGACAGCCAAGTTGGGAGCCATGGAACAGCATTGGTTGGTCCGACTGTCAAACTATCAGTTCACCATCAAGTACCGGGCAGGCCACAAGAAAGCCAAAGCCGATGTCCTATCCAGAATGCCTCACCAGTCGGACACTGAAGAAGAAGTGGATGACCTGGAGGAGATTGAGCTACCTGCTTTCCATAGAAATGGGATGGTCCACGAGCAGCGTACCTCCAGGAGGTATCGTGGTAAGACACTAAACCTGCTGAAGACCTTACCTCTAGAAGAAAGGAATCAGTGGCCAGACAAACTACCTGATCTGGTAGATCTGTACAATCACATACCTGTGAGTTCCACCAATTGCACTCCAGCGTACCTCGTGAGAGCAAGACCCGGAAAGTTGCCCATGGACCTGGAGCTTGGAGTGGTAGAGCCGGAAGCAGACATGTCCACTGAAGACTGCGATATGACCCGACAGGAGCGGTACAAGAGAGTACAGGCCTGTGTCGAAGACAGTCTAAATAGGATGAGAGATAAGCAGGAAGCACAGTACAACAAGAGTGCACCAGCAGAACCCTTAACACCTGGAGAAGTTGTGCTGAAGCGAAAGAGAAGAAACCACAAGCTTGACGACCAGTGTGAAAGAGAGCCTTACACTGTGTTGGATTCCAGGTTCGATAATAGAAAAATCTGTCTAATCAGTAAAGATGGAGGTAAGACAGTTGCAGCAGTCTCAAGAGGCCACTTGAAGTTGTGCCCAGGTCTATTGAAGCCACAGGAAGAACTACCTCTTATAGTGACTGAAGAGCCCAAAGAAGATGTACTCCATACTGTCTTAGGAGATTTCCCGGCAGATTGGCCTCAACTGGATGGAGCCGTAATAATACCTGTGATGCATTTCTAGCAGCAGCCAGAAGACTCTCCACTGCAAGTAAGACCTGTAAGTGCCCCAGAAGAGCCTGCTCAGGAAGAATCCCCGGAAGAAGGAACACCGGTAGAAGCAGAGCCAGTAGGCCCAGTAACCAGTGTACTTGCCAGTCCCAACGAGAGGTTAAGACAGTTCTACAATTTGCCCACACGTAGATCTGACAGGGTAGCAGACAGTGCAAACACAAACATCAACAACACCCCAGTATTACGTAGGTCAACACGCAGCACAAAAGGCCAGGTCCCTGCCAGGTGTAGGGAATAAGAATGAAGTGCCTACCATGTAAATAGTTACCCAGTTGGGTATTGCCTACTGTATTGTTTATTATGTAAACTGAAATTAAATATATGTGTTTATTTAGTTAACTGTAGCCACGCCCAGGGCCTACATTGAGGGTTTTCAGGCGGGTCCCTCATGTTCCTTCATCGGTGAAATAGACACCAGGTTACGGGACTTACTGTAACTGAATTAATGTTATTATAATTGTTATTATTGTTATTTGTTAACCTGTTACAAAATGCTTCAGTCCAGGAGTACTGAATTGTACTAGGGGGGGAATGTGGCGCCCTGCAGCGCACAGGTGCCAGAGAACCCAGTAGGGTGCATGGATGGACTTCTCCACAAGAGGCCCTCATTACATTCACACACCTCCACCCTACCACCTCAGACCAGCAGAGGGAGCCCATTAGGGATATATATAGGGAGGGTGGAGCTAGGCAGCTCAGTTTTTAGTTGAGTGTTGAGTCGGAAGTGAAAAGTCAGTGGCTAGTTCAGAGAGTGTGCTGGCACTTAGACCAGCGAAGACGCAGCTTTTCTGCTGCTGCCGTAGTGAGGGCCCTGAGTGTGGCCGACGGCAAGGAGGAAGGGAGAGAGTAGTTGAGGGGGCAGAGGAGCATACCAGGCTCACCCCAAAATATACACCGGACACCGGGTCTGCGCCTGCAGGTACCCTTTACACCCAGTAGGGACCACCGGATACCTGGAGGACTACAAGTCCCAGGTCGACCAACGCTGAATACTGTACCAGGGCTAGGAGTCACGGAGGCCCCAGCGTCCAGGGACAGTGATCTCCAAGAGACGGCCCTACCACCAGGTCAGCAGGTGCAAGAGAGAGAGACAGTAATTAAGCCAGGCCTAGCTCCAGGCAGGTCAGAAGCTTAGCAAGTGGAAGCAACGGATCAGGAGGCCCTATACCCGCTCACTGGGGAGAGTCCAGAAGTGCACCCTGCCTACCGAGTACCCTGGACCATACCTGCATCTACTCCAGTAAAGGTACCGAAGCGAACCCACGTGTGAGTGTCTGTCATTTCTTCCTGAACCGCCCTGGCCGTCTCTCCCCTGTACCACCATCCATTACCCCACGCTGCCCTGAGGCCCGCTCCACCTGTGGGGAGCCGCTCCATCACAAGCTCCCCTACCATCTGCCTCAGAGGACTGCTCCGCAGAGACGGCTCCCTTTAGCCGCATTCCACAGGTGGCGTCACGAACACTTTACAAATCCCCTATAAATAATTCCCTTTTTGGGTGACCGCCCTGGGCCGTGCACCGGGCCAGTCACCGTGATACCCCACACCAGAAGCCAGAAGCCCGGCTGCTGAGTACCCCAAGGCCCTGGGGGCGTGTCAGCTCCACATATAGTCCTGCACATAATATGATGCCCTCACATATAGTCCTGCACATAATATGATGGCCCCACATATAGTCCTGCACATAATATGATGGCCCCACATATAGTCCTGCACATAATATGATGGCCCCACATATAGTCCTGCACATAATATGAAGGCCTCACATATAGTCCTGCACATAATATGATGGCCCCACATATAGTCCTGCACATAATATGATGGCCTCACATATAGTCCTGCACATAATATGATGGCCCCACATATAGTCCTGCACATAATATGATGGCCCCACATATAGTCCTGCACATAATATGATGCCCTCACATATAGTCCTGCACATAATATGATGGCCCCACATATAGTCCTGCACATAATATGATGGCCCCACATATAGTCCTGCACATAATATGATGGCCCCACATATAGTCCTGCACATAATATGAAGGCCTCACATATAGTCCTGCACATAATATGATGGCCCCACATATAGTCCTGCACATAATATGATGGCCCCACATATAGTCCTGCACATAATATGATGGCCCCACATATATTCCTGCACATAGTATGATGGCCCCACATATAGTCCTGCACATAATATGATGGCCTCACATATAGTCCTGCACATAATATGATGGCCCCACATATAGTCCTGCACATAATATGATGGCCCCACATATAGTCCTGCACATAATATGATGGCCCCACATATAGTCCTGCACATAATATGATGGCCTCACATATAGTCCTGCACATAATATGATGGCCCCACATATAGTCCTGCACATAATATGATGGCCCCACATATAGTCCTGCACGTAATATGACGGCCCCACATATATTCCTGCACATAGTATGATGGCCTCACATATAGTCCTGCACATAATATGATGGCCCCACATATAGTCCTGCACATAATATGACGGCCCCACATATAGTGCTACACATAATATGACGGCCCCACATATACTTCTGCACATCGTATGATGGCCCCTCCAGGCACCTGGAAAATTAAAGAGGTTGGAAGCCGTGAAAACAGGCTGGCAGCCCCCAAGCAGTGCCACACCACGGAAGGCAGATTAGCACTCCGGGCCTGGTCCACAGTGTAGTGTAAATGCTGTGGTCAGTCTCTTTATCACTGCATTGATTGTTACACTGCTGATTACAAGGCTATTCTATGAAACATGAGAGGAGATTTCTCACTTTAGAAGACAGAGGAAAAGGAGAAGAAATGTTCCTCATCTCTGTAGCTGAGATATGGTTGTGTTAGACTTGGAGTTGTGTATAGCAGATACACATGTAAAATCACACACATCATATTCTCATGTATCAGGAAGGTGTTATCACACCCCGGCTGGTCTAGAACTTATTTGTAGACCAACGATTATCAGTAATTAATATAAATATTAATTACCTGTTATGTAATTTTTCTGATTCTCTTCTTTGAGTCCACAAGGAGAAATTTATCGTTCCACCATCTCACGGGGCGTCAGTCACCTGAAAATAGACAAAAGTATGATAATATGTTCCTGGTACATGCTATACACACCAAAAAGTAAAACACACTGGGGCCAAAATGACTTATCTCAAGGATAATTGCTGTGGTCTGTCCATTCACAGTGTAATGTAAATGCTGAGGTCAATCTCTTTTAATCACTGCATTGATTGTTACACCGCTGATATCAAGTCTATTCTATGAAACATGAGAGGGGTTTCCTTACTTTAGAAGACAGGATAAGGAGAAAAAATGTTTGTTATCTCTGTACCTGAGATATAGTTGTGTTATACTTGGAGCTGTGTATAGAAGATACACATGTAAAATCACTAACATGAATGATATTAAATTGTGTTCAACTTATGTGGTTTACTTTATGAAAACTTTTCATATCTTTTAACACAACTTTCCAACTATCTTAAGATACAAGCCCGTTGTAATGGTTTTTCTTAGCTTTCTATATTTTGGAGATAATCTTTGATGCTGCAATAAAACTCTTCAAAAATTCATACATTTATACTGATGTCTCTTATAATGGTTGTCCATTTGAGGAATGTGATAGGGCATGCCTAACCTGGGTGTTGGAAATCCATTCCCCATCCGTTAGATTGAAATGAAATATATATCCAAAAACAGAATACATTTTCTCTGTTTTAAAATGTCAGTCAAATAGGTCATCACCATATTTCTCCAGGTGTCAAATTCTCCTAATATCATTAACTCTGGTGAAAGGGAATTTTACCAAATAGGTGTAAAGGGTAAGATACCCTCAGGTCCTAGTAATCTTTCTTGTACAGTTTGCATCAGCGGACATGCTGGTTACAATTTCCGCTCATTCATGTTTGGAATACCAGATTCCAAAATGAATAACAAATAAGTGTATTTCTCTCAGCACATCCTGTCCCCAAAATTCATTAAAGCTATAAATATCCAACTTTATAAAATTTTGAAGTTGACATGGCAAGTACCACTTTACAGTGGAATACCCCAACCATCTTAAATCTCCGCAAAAATTAAGTACTCCTGCTTAAGCTGAATATGTTTCGCATCATAATATGCCAAATTAAACTTTGTCTCATTCTGCAAAAAACATGTCCTCATACAGCTAAGTTGATGGGAAAATAATTCCTTGATATGAGGCAACACTTTTTTTGTAAATCGTGTTCTTGTTGTGCAAAATATTACATTTTACTATCAATATGAAGGCTAATATGTGAACAGTTAGACAAAATCCCCCCTTCCCATTTTCTGCTACTAAAATCCCAGTCTAATAGGGATTACATGCCCCCTAGCGAGCTGGACAGCTTGAGCTCTGAAGTGCGTCAGCTAAGTAAAACCCTGGCCACTGTCCTGAGCACGCTGCAGCAACAGTAGGAGCCCGAGCCGGAAGGAAGGATCCTACTCGCTGACAGCCCTGAGGATGTCCCCTGGATGAGGAGAAGAGGGAGGACAACACCATCCCATAGGAGGACAACGCCACCCCGGAGGAGGACAACGCCACCACGTAGGAGAACCAACGAGCAAAGTCGCCCTCCAGTAGACTTCATCTGCTACCGTTGCCACAAGGCAAGCCACACAGCGCGGAACTGTCCTTTAAAGCAATCAGGCGCCAACTTTGGGACGCCGCGCGGGAAGAAGACTGGCGTGGACGACGAAAGCGCGCGAGAGCCGAAGACCCGCCTTACGCACTGACGCCGCGCAGGGTCCTGGAAGAAGCTCCAGCAGATGCCGACGTCACCAGCACGCGACACAAGGTCCTCGCCCAGAGCATCGCCAGCGGAGCCGCGGCCTACAGAAGAGGATCGCCGGAAGGTAGGCCACGGTTAACCAGGGGGGAGGAAGACATCAGGAATGGAGGGCAAGATGGCGGACCGGCAGCAGACTAAGCTGCCCAGCATCGGCAGTGCCCCAGCCGTCGCGGGTCCCGACCAGCGCCAGGAGAAGACGCGTGACGCAGGAGCGGTCGCGGGAGCAGGTAAGAGGAGTCTCCCTGTCCCGGACGCTGCCAGAGTCAGCCTGCTCCCGGGCCCCCTGGTGGAGCCGCCGATCCCGGGCGTCATCAACAGCGGCCCTCTCCAGGCCCCGCCGCAAGGCCTACTGCACCGCGGCGCAAGGGGCTGGTATGCCCTCAACATCCACCGGGTGGGCGCAGAGAGTCACACTGCTGAGGACCCGGACAGGTCTGAAGATGATTACCAGCAGGAACCACCAGGAGGAAACCGCTACTAGGAAAGAGCACCGCAGACTGTACATACTTACCCGTAAGGGTATGAGAAAAGTTTAAAGTTTCCAGTTATGCCCCGTTGGGAATTGTGCAAGTTTTGAGAAAGTTTACCCCGGTTGGGACTGTTACCCGTTTATTTTGGAATCCCCAAATTTACCTGGCTGAGGACTGAGAGCAGCCATTCCCGTTTCCAACCTGGCTGAGGACTGAGAGCAGCCAACACTTGTACATATTTGCACTTGGTTAATTGCACCCTGTTACGGTGACATGAACGCCTGGTCGCAACGGGAGCCGTAACCTACTGGAGGACTCCGTCGTGAAAGTTTCTACTGAAATTTGTTTCATGTTGTATATCTGAAGAACTGTTTTCCATTGACGTACCAAGAGTTATATTTAAAATGAAAAATTATATGCATATAGTGAAAGTAAGGCTGATGATGTTGAGATAAGAAGGTTGTTTCCCATAAAGGGAAAGAAAAGTTGAATTGATTTTACATGTTTGCATTTAAAAAGTTTTTGCATGTCTTGAGGAAAAATGCTTTTTACTTTATTCCAGCCCGCGGACGTGCTATGATTTACCAGGGGGGAATGTAGAACCCCGAGGGCTCGGTTGCTAGAGAGGTATCGCATCTCAGTTAGAGGTGTGGTATCTCACTTCCAGGTAAGGATGGAGTGTGGATCAGGACCCTGACAGCTGCATGCATTACACCACATTTCCGGGGGACAGCTCGACGGTGCTCCCAGCAGCGAGCACGACAGACCATGTCCCTGGCTGGAGTGGGAGGGAGGGAACATCCAGAACAGGGGGAACCCAGTAGTGCAGGAGCAGAGAGGAAGCAGTTCCTGGATGCACAGAGAGAGGAGTATAAAAAGGTGGGGTCCATCTTAATGAGTGAGTTCCGTGAGAGGAGAAGGCAGGGAGCAGAGCTGCTGCATGGGCTCTGCTCCCTGGGCAGGCCTAGCACAGAGGCCGGAGCCTGAGGGAAGAAAGAAGGGGAGCAGGGAGGCTCCAGGAACACGGAGGAAGGAGGGACCCCAGGGGTGCAGAATGGTCAGTAGCCACTGCACGTCCGAATTCACCACCTGAGTGGAGGGGTCAGGCCGCAGAAGGGGAACCAGATCCCTAAATTGGTGGAGGAGAAACTACACTCAGCCAAGAACCGGAGGTTGCGACCATTCATTGGTGCAGCCCCCTGCTAAACCTGCTAGGAAGGCACCACATAGGGCCCAGGGAAAACGGCCGGCACGTTAACCCGACAAGGTCCGAGGCAGCCGGACAGAAGCGAGGTCACTGGTGGGGTATGACAGGCCAGAGAAAGGACACATAAAGGGGGTCCTGTGTAGCGCTTCTAAATTACCTGGAGGTTGATCGAGCCCCTCACCTGGTGAGCGCAGCACGGCTCGGGCAGTCCTTGCTGACAGAAGTGACCTGGATAACAACTGTGAGTAAAAGACCCTGGACTGCATCATTGGACTCTGTGTGATTACTGCTGAGCCTGTACTATCACCCCCAACATCCACCTACACTGCCCTAGGGCTACACTTCTCCCGTGGGGAGTTATACCATTCCTGTGCTGCTCACCAACATCAGCCCCAGCGGTCTGTCCTGCAGCGGCGGTTATCCCTGACCGCAATCCACGAGGTGGCGTAGTTGGACATTTAAAACACTGAAAAAAAGACTGCCACAATTTGTTCTGACCACCCTAAGCCACGGGATCGGGTTGCCACTACTACCCCCAGCATCGTACAGAAGCCCGGTTCCGGGTATCCCAAGGCCCAGGGGGCGAGACACAAACACCCACTTGATTTTGGGAGGATTAAAGGGGTACAACACCATATACCCACAGGTGACCATCCACCCATCAAAGAACGTTACAGGCCCATACCACCAGCACACTACCAGAAAGCGAAGGAAATGTTGCATGACATGAAGAAAGCAGGAGTAATAAGAGATAGCAGTAGCCCCTGGGCAGCTCCCCTGGGGTCCTGGTCAGGAAAAAGGATGGAAGCATGAGGATGTGTGCATAACACATAAAGATGCATATCCTTTGCCAAGTATAGAGGAATCCCTGGCTGCATTAAAGTCTGCAAATTACTTCTCTACCCTTGACCTCACTAGTGGGTACTGGCAAGTAGCAGTTGCTGAGGAGGACCGGGAGAAGACGGCCTTCACTACCCCGATGGGACTCTGCGAGTTCAACAGTATGCCGTTCGGACTCTGCAACGCCCCTGGAACGTTCCAGAGATTGATGGAGTGCTGTTTGGGACACCGTAACTTCGAGACCGTGCTGCTATACCTGGATGACGTGATAGTGTACTCCAAGACGTATGAGGACCATTTGAAGCACCTGGCGGAGGTATTTGAAGCATTGTCCCGGTATGGGATGAAATTGAAGCCTTCCAAGTGATACCTGCTCAAACGGAAGGTTCAGTACCTGGGGCACATAGTCAGTCCAGAAGGAGTAGCACCAGACCCGGAGAAGGTCACTGCCATCCAGAAATGAACGGAACCAAAGAATCTCAAGGAGGTAAGTCAGTTACTGGGACTGGTCGGGTATTACCGGAGATTGGCAAAGGACTACACCAAGAAGGCAGCGCCTTTGCAAGATCTCCTGGTAGGACAGTTCCACAGAGGCAAACCCCCCCCCCCCCTTCCAGTGGGGTAAAGAGCAGGCTGAGTCCTTTGCAGTGATGAAAGAGATCCGGACTGGCGAAGAAATCCTGGCCTACCCTGACTACAGCCAACCATTGCTGCTATACACTGATGCCAGCAACGAGGGACTAGGAGCTGTGTTAAGCCAGAAGCAGTATGGCAAAGAGAAGGTGATTGCCTATGCCAGCAGGAAGCTTCGTCCTACCGAGAGGAATCCGGAAAACTATAGCTCTTTCAAGTTGGAGCTCCTGGCCTTGGTCTGGGCCATCACTGAACGATTCAAGCACTACCTGGCCTCCACTAAGTTCACGGCCTATACTGACAACAACCCCTTGACACATCTAGAGACAGCCAAGTTGGGAGCCATGGAACAGCGTTGGATGGCCCGACTGTCAAACTATCAGTTCACCATCAAGTACCGGGCAGGCCACAAGAACGACAAGGCCCATGCCCTATCCAGAATGCCTCACCAGTCAGACACTGAAGAAGAAGTGGATGACCTAGAGGAGATAGAGCTACCTGCCTTCCATAGAAATGGGATGGTCCACGAGCAGCGTACCTCCAGGAGGTATCATGATAAGACACTAAACCCTTTACCTCATCGCAGTTGGAAGGAGACCCAGGACAGTGACCCGGTTGTCAGCTGTGTCAAAGAACTGATAACCCAGGCAGGTTCTTCCCTGGAGAAGGACGCTTCTCCACAAGCCAAGCACCTGTTGAATGAGAGAAGCTGGCTGTTCATCTATAGAGAGAAGCTGTGCCGAAGGTATGTTAACCCTAGGACACATGAGATGGTATGGCAGATCGTAGTGCCCAGGACAGACATCCAGATGGTGTTGGAGGCCTACCACGATCAAGCAGGGCACTTTGGCTGGAAAAAGCTGGAAACTCTCCTGAAGAGTCGATTTTATTGGGTTGGAATGCGGAGCTCCATAGAGAGGTGGTGCCGGGATTGAGGACCCTGTAGCCTCAGAAGAAAAGACTACAGCAGCCAGAAAGCACCCTTGCAGTCCATCAAGACCACCCAGCCCCTGGAGATCGTCGCCCTGGATCACGTCAAGCTGTCACCCAGCAGGTCGGGCTACTCTTATGCACTGACCATGGTGGATCACTACTCCCGGTTCCTGGTGGTAGCCCCCGTCAAGGATCTGACGGCAGAAACTGCGGCAAGGACGTTTCAAGCATACTTCTGTAGGCCCCATGGATACCCGGATAAGGTGCTGACGGATCAAGGCCCTGCCTTTGAAGCCGAGCTGCTCAAAGAGTTTTGCAATCTGTTTGGGTGTAAGAAGATTTGGACTATGCCGTACCACCCTCAAACTAATGGTCTATGTGAAAAGATGAACAATATCGTCATAGACCTGCTGAAGACCTTACCTCTAGAAGAAAGGAATCAGTGGCCAGACAAACTACCTGACCTGGTAGATCTGTACAATCACATACCTGTGAGTTCCACCAATTGTACTCCAGCGTACCTCATGAGAGCAAGACCTGGAAAGTTGCCCATGGACCTGGAGCTTGGAGTGGTAGAGCCGGAAGCAGACATGTCCACTGAAGACTGCGATATGACCCGACAGGAGCAGTACAAGAGAGTACAGGCCTGTGTCGAAGACAGTCTAAATAGGATGAGAGATAAGCAGGAAGCACAGTACAACAAGAGTGCACCCGCAGAACCCTTAACACCTGGAGAAGTTGTGCTGAAGAGAAAGAGAAGAAACCACAAGATTGACGACCAGTGGGAAAGAGAGCCTTACACTGTGTTGGATTCCAGGTTTGATAATAGAAAAACCTGTCTAATCAGTAAAGATGGAGGTAAGACAGTTGCAGCAGTCTCAAGAGACCACCTGAAGTTGTGCCCAGGTCTATTGAAGCCACAGGAAAAAGTACCTCTTATAGTGACTGAAGAGCCCAAAGAAGATGTACTCCATACTGTCTTAGGAGATTTTTAGTTGAGTGTTGAGTCGGAAGTGAAAAGTCAGTGGTTATTTCAGAGAGTGTGCTGGCACTTAGACCAGCGAAGACGCAGCTCGTCTGCTGCTGCCGTAGTGAGGGCCCTGAGAGTGGCCGACGGCAAGGAGGAAGGGAGAGAGTAGTTGAGGGGGCAGAGGAGCGTACCAGGCTCACCCCGGAATATACACAGGACACCGAGTCCGCGCCTACAGGGACCCTTTATACCCAGTAGGGACCACCGGATACCTGGAGGACTACAAGTCTCAGGTCGACCAACACTTACTACTGTACCAGGGCTAGGAATCACGGAGGCCCCAGCGTCCAGGGAGAGTGATCTCCAAGAGAAGGCCCTACCACCAGGTCAGCAGGTTCAAAAGAGAGAGACAGTAATTAAGCCAGGCCTAGCTCCAGGCAGGTGAGAAGCTTAGCAAGTGGAAGCAACCGATCAGGAGGCACTATACCCACTCACTGGGGAGAGTCCAGAAGTGCACCCTGCCTACCGAGTACCCTGGACCATACCTGCATCTACACTAGTAAAGGTACCGAAGCGAACCCCCGTGTGAGTGTCCGTCATTTCTTCCTGAACCGCCCAGGCCGTCTCTCCCCTGTACCACCATCCATTACCCCATGCTGCCCTGAGGCCCGCTCCACCTGTGGAGAGCTGTTCCATCACAAGCTGCCCTACCATCTGCCTCAGAGGACTGCTCTGCAGCCGCGGCTCTCTTTAGCCGCATTCCACAGGTGGCGTCACGAACACTTTACAAATCCCCTATAAATAATTCCCCTTTTGGGTGACCGCCCTGGGGCACGGACCGGGCCAGCCACCGTGATACCCCACACCAGCAGCCAGAGGCCCGGCTGCTGAGTACTCCACGGCCCTGGGGGCGCGTCAGCTCCATATATAGTCCTGCACATAATATGATGCCCTCACATATAGTCCTGCACATAATATGATGGTACCACATATAGTCCTGCACATAATATGATGGTCCCACATATAGTCCTGCACATAGTATGATGGCCCCACATACAGACCTGTACATAATATGATTGTCCCATATATAGTCCTGCACATAATATGATGTTCCCACATATAGTCCTGCACATAATATGACGGCGCCAAATATAGTCCTGCACATAATATGATGGCCCCACATATAGTCCTGCACATAATATGATGGCTCCACATGTAGTCCTAGACATATTATGATGGCCTCACATATAGTCCTGCACGTAATATGACGGCCCCACATATATTCCTGCACATAGTATGATTGCCTCACATATAGTCCTGCACATAGTTTGATGGTCCTACATATAGTCCTGCACATAATATGATGGCCCCACATATAGTCCTGCACATAATATGACGGCCCCACATATATAAATGCACATAGTATGACGGCCCCACATATAGTCCTGCACATAATATGATGACCCCACATATAGTCCTGCACATAATATGACGGCCCCACATATATAAATGCACATAGTATGACGGCCCCACATATAGTCCTGCACATAATATGATGGCCCCACATATAGTCCTGCACATAATATGACGGCCCCACATATATAAATGCACATAGTATGACGGCCCCACATATAGTCCTGCACATAATATGATGGCCCCACATATAGTCCTGCACATCATATGACGGTCCCACATATAGTCCTGCACATAATATGATGGCCTCACATATAGTCCTGCACATAATATGATGATCCTACATATAGTCCTGCACATAATATGACGGCCCCACTTATACTTCTGTACATCGTATGATGGCCCCTCCAGGCACCTGGAAAATTAAAGAGGTTGGAAGCCGTAAAAACAGGCTGGCAGCCCCCAAGCAGTGCCACACCACGGAAGGCAGATCAGCACTCCGGGCCTGGTCCACAGTGTAGTGTAAATGCTGTGGTCAGTCTCTTTATCACTGCATTGATTGTTATACCGCTGATTATAAGGCTATTCTATGAAACATGAGAGATTTCTCACTTTAGAAGACAGAGGAAAAGGAGAAGAAATGTTCCTCATCTCTGCAGCTGAGATATGGTTGTGTTAGACTTGGAGTTGTGTATAGCAGATACACATGTAAAATCACACACAGCATATTCTCATGTATCAGGAAGGTGTTATCACACCCCGGCTGGTCTAGAACTTATTCCTAGACCAACGATTATCAGTAATTAATATAAATATTAATTACCTGTTATGTAATTTTTCTGATTCTCTTCTTTGAGTCCACAAGGAGAAATTGCTTGTTCCACCATCTCACGGGGCGTCAGTCACCTGAAAATAGACAAAAGTATGATAATATGTTCCTGGTACATGCTATACACACCAAAAAGTATAACACACTGGGGTCAAAATGACTTATCTCAGGGATAATGGCTGTGGTCTGTCCATTCACAGTGTAATGTAAATGCTGAGGTCAATCTCTTTTAATCACTGCATTGATTGTTACACCGCTGATATCAAGTCTATTCTATGAAACATGAGAGGGGTTTCCTTACTTCGGAAGCAGGATAAGGAGAAAAAATGTTTGTTATCTCTGTACCTGAGATATGGTTGTGTTATACTTGGAGTTGTGTATAGAAGATACACATGTAAAATCACTAACATGAATGATATTAAACTGTGTTCAACTTATGTAGTTTACTTTATGAAATCTTTTCATATCTTTTAACACAACTTTCCAATTATCTTAAGATAGAAGCCCGTTGTAATGGTTTTTCTTAGCTTTCTATATTTTGGAGATAATCTTTGATGTTGCAATAAAACTCTTCAAAAATTCATACATTTATACTGATATCTCTTATAATGGTTGTCCATTTGAGGAATGTGATAAGGCATGCCTAACCTGGGTGATGGAAATCCATTCCCCATCCGTTAGATTGAAATGAAATATATATCCAAAAACAGAATAAATTTTCTCTGTTTTAAAATGTCAGTCAAATAGGTCATCACCATATTTTTCCAGGTGTCAAATTCTCCCAATATCATTAACTCTGGTGAAAGGGAATTTTACCAAATAGGTGTAAAGGGTAAGATACCCTCAGGTCCTAGTAATCTTTCTTGTACAGTTTGCATCAGCGGACATGCTGGTTACAATTTCCGCTCATTCATGTTTGGAATACCAGATTCCAAAATGAATAACAAATAAGTGTATTTCTCTCAGCACATCCTGTCCCCAAAATTCATTAAAGCTATAAATATCCAACTTTATAAAATTTTGAAGTTGACATTGCAAGTACCACTTTACAGTGGAATACCCCAACCATCTTAAATCTCCGCAAAAATGAAGTACTCCTGCTTAAGCTGAATATGTTTCGCATCATAATATGCCAAATTAAACTTAGCCCCGTTCTGCAAAAATCATGTCCTCATACAGCTATGTTGATGGGAAAATAATTCCTTGATATGAGGCAACACTTTTTTTGTAAATCGTGTTCTTGTGCAAAATATTACATTTTACTATCAATATGAAGGCTAATATGTGAACAGTTAGACAAAATCCCCCCTTCCCATTTTCTGCTACTAAAATCCCAGTCTAATAGAGATTACATGCCCCCTAGCGAGCTGGACATTTTGCGCTCTGAGGTGCGTCAGCTAAGTAAAACCCTGGCCACTGTCCTGAGCACGCTGCAGCAACAGTAGGAGCCCGAGCCGGAAAGAAGGATCCTACTCGCTGACAGCCCTGAGGATGTCCCCTGGATGAGGAGAAGAGGGAGGACAACACCACCCCGTAGGAGGACAACGCCACCCCGTGGGAAGGACCAACGACCAACGTCGCCCTCCAAGAGACTTCATCTGCTACTGTTGCCACAAGGCAGGCCACACAGCGCGGAACTGTCCCTTAAACGAGCAAACACTGGGGCCGAGGGCTGACACCCAGGAGTAAATCAACCAGGCCCATCAAGCTGGTACCACCGGTTTGTAGGAGGAAGGTCTTTCCTGCCCATCGTGCTGGACGGCATTGCTACACCTGTGTTACTGGACACCGGCTCACAGGTAACCATCATACCTGATGTCCTCTACAAAAGGTACTGGTCCGTAGATGAACTCCGCCCGCCAGAACCGAACCTTTCTGTGTATGCCTCTAACGGCCTTCCTCTTAACCTAGTAGGGTTAAGGACGTGACAGTGAAGGTGGGGAGAGTGGAGCTAAAGGACCAAGGACTAATTGTCATAGAATCTGTAGCATCGGCGTCTCTGTCTCCTGCCAGGTAGAGACGCCGTCCCTCTCACCTCACCGCTCCCCGCGCGACGTCCTCCAGCGTTGCTCTTCCTGCAGCGGCCAATTGCCGGAGGACCTCCCATATATAAGGCACCTCCTCCAAAATGGAGGTGCCCGAGCGAAAGTTGTTGCACAAGTATACTTACCTCTGCTTCAGCCCTCAGGTCCCGTTGCCAGCCTGACTTCCTGTCCTGTCTGCCAGCTTGTCTACTCTCCAGCCCTACAGTCTGTCTAAGGTCATCCGCCAGTCTTTCTATGGGCAAGTCCACCTGCTTACCAGGAAGCACCTGCCAGTTACCTGCCTGCTACCTGCCGTGCTTGCTAACCCGCTCACCTGGGAGTGCTCCCCTGTTACCCGTCTGTTACCTGCTAGCCTACCTGGAGGCTCTGCCGTCACTTGCCGTGACCATCTGCCTGCTAGCCTAGAGACTTCAGCCTGCTTGGCTGTCACTTGCCGTAACCACGTGATAGCCTACCTGGAGGCTCCTGCTGTCACTTGCTGTGACCACCTGCCTGGTAACCCTAGAGACTACTACCTGCTCTGCTGTCACGTACGTTGACCACCCGTCTGCTTACCCAGAGACTTCTGCCTGCTTGCTGTGTCCATCCGTCATACCGGTCAGTCCCAGTCATCTGACCCGTGGGAGCCACCTGCTCTCTTACAAGGTCGTCCCCCGAGTAGCACCTGGTCCCTCTGCCCGGATCCTCCCTGGTCACGGAGTCGTTAGCCGCCGTCCGACCAGGGTCGGTTCGGGTTGATACTTAGTTACGCCCCTCTGGGTCCCTCCTTGCACCGCGGCACAGAGGTTCCACCACCCGGACCCGTAACAGTTTGCTCGGGCCATGGAACCTGGTGGCCCCCAGATCTCCGATCTGCACCAGGAAGTCTTACGTCAGAGAACTCAGCAGGAAGTGGTGCTGTCCTATCTACGGTCCGTTAACTCTCATCTAGGCGCATTGTTTGACTCGTCTATGTCTATCTCTGGCCCAGCCATACCTGTTCCTGCAGCACTGCAATCCAGTCCCATTATGGCACTCGGCTATGGACCTCGGCTCCTGGCACTTCCACGCTTTGCCGGCGACCCCACTTTAGCTCGGGGTTTCATAAACCCTGCACTTTGAGCTCTTGGCATACCAGTTCATCTCCGACCGGGCCAAGGTGGCCTTCATCATGTCCTATCTCACTGGGGAGGCACTGGCATGGCTAAATCCCCTGTGGGAGAGAGGGGACCCCTGGTGTCCGACCTGTCGTCTTTCCCTCTGCTTTCCGGAAGTCTTCGATGAACCTGGACGGAAAACCTCTTCTGCCTCCTCTCTGCTACGTCTCCGCCAAGAGAGTCTCACCGTGGGCCAATATGCCATACAGTTCCGTACCCTCGCTTCTGAGCTTGCCTGCGAAAATGAGGCTCTGGTGTCCGTCTTCTGGGAGGGTCTTTCCGGTCGGATTAAGGACGAGTTAGCTGGTCGGGACATTCCTACCACCCTGGATGACCTGGTGTCACTAGCTACCCGGATTGACATCCGGTTCCAAGAACGTGCCAAAGAGACTACCCGGAAGAGAGACTTTTCTCAACTTGCTCCTACTTTCCTGAGACCCGCCTCTCAACCAATCACTCCCCGGGCGCACTCGCCTGAACCTATGCAGATCAACCAGACCAAGATGGTCAAATCTCGCCAAGAGTCACGCCGAGCAGAGGGAAGCTGTTTCTATTGTGGCAGTAAGGAGCACTTCATCCGTTCCTGCCCGGAGAAGTCGGGAAACCCCAGTGTCTAGGACCGCTCGGAGAGGTCGTCCTAGGCAAAAGTAAGCCCTCTCCATCCCTGACTCTGTCAGTCTCTATCTCCTGGGGAGAGAACCGTCACTTTGAACTCGCCCACCTGGATTCTGGAGCTGCTGAAAACCTCAATTCCCAGTCCCTGGTAGAGAAATACTGTATTCCCACCAAATCTCTGGCTGAACCATTGTCAGTCGCCTCCGTGGATGGAGGACTCCTTCCGGTGACCATCCTGCTCGTCACTGAACCCATAATCCTGCAGGTGGGAATGCTGCACTCTGAGAAAATCTCCTTCCATGTGCTACCCGGACTCTCTCACTCCCTATTGCTAGGACTCCCCTGGCTCCAGACACATGAACCCGTGTTGAACTGGCAATCCGGTGAGGTACTCCGGTGGGGGCCGGACTGCCATAGGACCTGCCTGGTTCCGGTTGGCCCGGTTCGTCCACCACCTACTCCAGCTAATTTACCCGGTCTTCCGGCTCCTTACTGGCCCTATGCAGACGTCTTCGGTAAAAAAGAAGCAGAGACATTGCCACCTCATAGGCCATATGATTGCCCGATCGACCTGGTACCTGGCCCCACTTCACCCCGTGGGCGTATTTACCCGTTGTCTGCGGCCGAGACCCGGGCCATGTCTGAGTACACTGAAGAGAATCTGGCTAGGGGATTCATCCGGAAGTCTACCTCCCCGGCTGGAGCCGGATTCTTCTTTGTCAAAAAAAAAGATGGCTCGCTACGCCCCTGTATTGACTATAGAGGACTCAATCAGATCACGGTAAAGAATAAATACCCCCTGACACTCATCTCAGAGTTGTTTGACCGCCTTAAAGGAACCAGGATCTTTTCCAAGCTGGATCTACGTAGAGCATATAACCTGGTCCGTATCCGGCAAGGAGACGAGAGGAAGATGGCATTCAATACCCGGGACGGTCACTATGAGTACCGTGTGATGCCCTTCGGTCTCTGCAATGCTCCCGCCGTCTTCCAAGAACTGGTTAACGACATCTTCCGTGATCTTCTTTACTCCTGCGTGGTGGTATACCTGGACGACATCTTGGTCTTCTCTCCGGATCTTCCCACACAAAGGAGGGATGTTCGTCAGGTCCTGCTTAGGCTCAGGCAGAACCAACTCTATGCTAAATACGAGAAGTGCCTCTTCGAGCAGACCTCTCTTCCATTCCTGGGCTATGTTATCTCTCAGACAGGCTTGCGAATGGATCCCGAGAAACTCTCTGCTGTCCTAAAGTGGCCCCATCCGGAGGGGTTGAAGGCGATTCAGCGATTCCTGGGCTTCACCAATTACTATCGTCTCTTCATCCCACACTTCTCGTCCCGGACTGCTCCTATATCTGCGCTCTCCCATAAGAGAGCAGATCCCAAGGTATGGGCGCCCGAAGCTGAGGAGGCCTTCCTTTCCTTAAAGCAAGCCTTCTCCTCTGCACCAGTACTGCACCGTTCGGACTGCAATAAACAATTCTACCTGGAGGTTGATGCTTCCTCCTCCGGAGCCGGAGCGGTGCTCACCCAAAAATCTTCTTCCGGGAGAATGGTAACCTGCGGCTTCTTCTCCAAAATCTTCTCCTCATCTGAGCGCAACTACTCCATAGGAGATCGAGAATTGCTAGCCGTCAAATTGGTGCTGGAGGAGTGGCGCTACCAGCTTGAAGGGGCTCTATACCCGGTGATCATCTATACGGATCACAAAAATCTGGCATATCTCCAGAATGCCCAAAGACTCAATCCGCGTCAGGCCCGGTGGTCTTTGTTCTTTGCCCGCTTCGACTTCATACTACATTTCCGCCCGGTGGACAAGAATGTCAAAGCCGATGCCTTGTCCCGATCCTTCCTGTCCTCCGACCAAGAGGAGGAGCCTATGCACATCATCGACCCCTCCAAGGTGATGAATATGGCCCCCTTGGAGGTGACTCGTCTTCCACCCGGTAAGACATTTGCAGCGGTTCCTCACTGTGAGAGGGTTCTTCGCTGGGGTCATTCTTCTAAACTAGCCGGCCATGCTGGCCAAAAGAAGACCTTCCTGCTCATTACCCGGCATTACTGGTGGCCTACCCTGCGTAAGGATGTGGTAGAATTCATCTCAGCTTGTTCATCTTGTGCCCGCAACAAAGTTCCCAGACATTTACCAGCCGGTCATCTCCTACCTCTTCCCGTACCTGCTGCCCCGTGGCAACACATTGCTATGGACTTTATTACCGATCTCCCTGTTTCTGCCAGTTGTACAGTCATTTGGGTGGTCGCGGACCGCTTTTCTAAAATGGCCCACTTCATCCCTCTGCCTGGTCTCCCGTCGGCATCAGAGCTAGCTAAGGACTTTTTTCACCATATCTTTCGTCTCCATGGCCTACCTCTCCACATCGTGTCGGATCGAGGGGTTCAGTTCACCTCACGCTTCTGGAGAGCTACCTGTAAGCTGCTGGATGTTACCCTGGATTTCTCCTCCGCTTACCACCCACAGTCCAATGGTCAGGTAGAGCGGATCAACCAGATCCTTACCAGCTACCTCCGGCACTTTGTCAATGCCCACCATACTGATTGGGTGGACCTCCTACCTTGGGCCGAATTCTCCTATAACAATCATGAGAGCGAATCCTCTTCCAAGTCCCCATTCTTTATTGTCTATGGCCAACACCCCCGGATGCCGTTTCCCGTCTCCGCTTCTGTGGACAACCCTGCCGCGGAGTCTCTGGTCAGTGAATTCTCCACTATCTGGGAGAGTACTAGGTCCGCACTTCTTCAGTCCTCCGAGCGGATTTAGAGATTTGCTGACAAAAGACGTCTGGATCCGCCTCAATTCCGTCCGGGAGACAAGGTTTGGCTCTCCTCCAAACATACCCTCCTACAAGATGGGTCCTCGGTTCATCGGTCCATTTGAGGTCCTTAAACAGATCAATCCAGTGGCCTACAAGTTGAAGCTTCCACCCACCTTAAGCATTCCCAACACCTTCCACGTATCTCTCCTCAAACCTGCTGTCTTTAACTCTTTCTCCAATAATTCAGGTACTCCTCATGCTCCGGTTTCTGCTGAGGACGTTTTTGAGGTAGAGAATATTCTGGCCACCAAGAGGGTAAGAGGGAGAACCTTTTTTCTGGTGGATTGGAAGGGGTTTGGCCCAGAGGAGAGAACTTGGGAACCCAGGGAAAACATCCATGCCCCGCTTCTCCTTGAAATTTTTTTTGCCAGCCTAAAAAAGAGGGGGCGTAAAGGGGGGGGGGGTTACTGTAGCATCAGCGTCTCTACCTCCGGCCAGGCAGAGACGCCGTCCCTCTCACCTCACCACTCCTCGCGTGGCGTCCTCCAGCGCTCCTCATCCTACAGCGGCCGGCGCGCGCTCCTTCCCTGGCACTGTGCTTAGGGCGAGCGCGCTCCCTCTCTCTTAAAGGGGCCGCGTGCGCCGTCCTAAGGAGTCCCCAGCCAATTGCCGGAGGTCCTCCCATATATAAGGCACCTCCTCCAAAATGGAGGTGCCCGAGCAAAAGTTGTTGCAAAAGTATACTTACCTCTGCTTCAGCCCTCAGGTCCCGTTGCCAGCCTGACTTCCTGTCCTGTCTGCCAGCTTGTCTACTCTCCAGCCAGACAGTCTGTCTCCGGTCATCCGCCAGTCTGTCTATGGGCAAGTCCACCTACTTACCAGGATGCACCTGCCAATTACCTGCCTGCTACCTGCCGTGCTTGCTAACCCGCTCACCTGGGAGAGCTCGCCTGTTACCCGTCTGTTACCTGCTAGCCTACCTGGAGGCTCTGCCGTCACTTGCCGTGACCACCTGCCGGCTAGCCTAGAGACTTCAGCCTGCTTGGCCGTCACTTGCCGTGACCACCTGATAGCCTACCTGGAGTCTCCTGCTGTCACTTGCTGTGACCACCTGCCTGGTAACTCTAGAGACTACTATCTGCTCTGCTGTCACGTACCGTGACCACCTGTCTGCTTACCCAGAGACTTCTGCCTGCTTGCTGTGTCCATCCGTCATACCGGTCAGTCCCAACCATCTGAACCATGGGAGCCACCTGCTCTCTTACAAGGTCGTTCCCAGAGTAGCACCTGGTCCCTCTGCCTGGATCCTTCCTGTTCACGGAGTCGTTAGCCGCCGTCCGACCAGGGTCGGTTCTGGTTGATACTTAGTTACGCCCCTCTGGGTCCCTCCTTGCACCGCGGCACAGAGGTTCCACCACCCGGACCCGTAACAGGATCTAACCCTGGTGATACAGACTTGTATATGATACTCGGTACAAATATTGTTGGTAACTGCTTGGGAGAAGTGTTGTTTTTGCTCCAACAGATTGCTGACACTGCCAAACCAGGGCAGAGGAAGGTGCTCCAGAGAGAGATTCGAGCCCTCCTGTACCAGCAACAGGTAAAGCTAACAGGTTGGTAATGTACGGGTGACAGACCCGATACCCATTGTGATTCCCCCAATGAGTGAGATGCTGATTTGGTGTAGGGCAGCAATAGGTCTCAAGGGACAGAACTACCAGCCGGTAGTGGAGCCCATTAGCTCAGAGCACAGACCTACACTCTTAACTGCTAGAGGGGTAATTGATGTACGCAATGGGAGGGTACCCATACGTTTCCTAAATTGTGGGGAGGAGGAAGTTATATTACCAAGATACGCCACTGTTGCCAGGTTGTGTACTGTGAATGATGATGCCATACACCCAGTGGAATCCTTGACCTCATCAGACACAGTGGAGGGTAATGACTCAGAAACCCAGCTGGAGGATTGGTGTCAACATCTCCATGTTGGGACTGTCGCCACTCTTGTCCATCAAAAACAAGGTGTACACAGGGTGGTCCAGAAATAAGAACAGGTATTCAGCAAACACCCACTTGATTTTGGGAGGCTTAAAGGGGTACAACACAATATACCCACAGGTGACCATCCACCCATCAAAGAACGTTACAGGCCCATACCACCAGCACACTACCAGAAAGAGAAGGAAATGTTGCATGACATGAAGAAAGCAGGGGTAATAAGAGATAGCTGTAGCCCCTGGGCAGCTCCCCTGGTCCTGGTCAGGAAAAAGGATGGAAGCATGAGGATGTGTGCATAACACATAAAGGTGCATACCCTTTGCCCCGTATAGAGGAATCCCTGGCTGCATTAAAGCCTGCAAATTAATTCTCTACCCTTGACCTCACTAGTGGGTACTGGCAAGTAGCAGTTGCTGAGGAGGACCGGGAGAAGACGGCCTTCACTACCCCAAAGGGACTCTGTGAGTTTAACAGTATGCCGTTCGGACTCTGCAATGCCTCTGGAATGTTCCAGAGATTGATGGAGTGCTGTTTGGGGCAAAGTTAATTCGAGACCGAGCTGCTTTACCTGGATGACGTGATAGTGTACTCCAAGACGTATGAGGACCATTTGAAGCACCTGGCGGAGGTATTTGAAGCATTGTCCCAGTATGGGATGAAATTGAAGCCTTCCAAGTGCCACCTGCTCAATCGGAAGGTTCAGTACCTGGGGCACATAGTCAGTCCAGAAGGAGTAGCACCAGACCCGGAGAAGGTCACTGCCATCCAGAAATGGCCGGAACCAAAGAATCTGAAGGAGGTACGTCAGTTCCTGGGATTGGTCGGGTAGTACCGGAAATTTGTAAAGGACTACACCAAGAAGGCAGCGCCTTTGCAAGATCTCCTGGTAGGACAGTCCCACAAAGGTAAAAAAAAACCCTTCCAGTGGGGTAAAGAGCAGGCTGAGTCCTTTGCAGTGATGAAAGAGTTCCTGACTGGCGAAGAAATCCTGGCCTACCCTGACTACAGCCAACCATTCCTGCTGTACACTGATGCCAGCAACGAGGGACTAGGAGCTGTGTTAAGCCAGAAGCAGTATGGCAAAGAGAAGGTGATTGCCTATGCCAGCGGAAGCTTCGTGCTATCCAGAGGAATCCGGAAAACTATAGAACTATAGCTCTTTCAAGTTGGAGCTCCTTGCCTTGGTCTGGGCCATGACTGAACGATTGAAGCACTAACTGGCCTCCACTAAGTTCACGGCCTATACTGACAACAACCCCTTGACACATCTAGAGACAGCCAAGTTGGGAGCCATGGAACAGCATTGGTTGGTCCGACTGTCAAACTATCAGTTCACCATCAAGTACCGAGCAGGCCACAAGAAAGCCAAAGCCGATGTCCTATCCAGAATGCCTCACCAGTCGGACACTGAAGAAGAAGTGGATGACCTGGAGGAGATTGAGCTACCTGCCTTCCATAGAAATGGGATGGTCCACGAGCAGCGTACCTCCAGGAGGTATCGTGGTAAGACACTAAACCTGCTGAAGACCTTACCTCTAGAAGAAAGGAATCAGTGGCCAGACAAACTACCTGATCTGGTAGATCTGTACAATCACATACCTGTGAGTTCCACCAATTGCACTCCAGCGTACCTCGTGAGAGCAAGACCCGGAAAGTTGCCCATGGACCTGGAGCTTGGAGTGGTAGAGCCGGAAGCAGACATGTCCACTGAAGACTGCGATATGACCCGACAGGAGCGGTACAAGAGAGTACAGGCCTGTGTCGAAGACAGTCTAAATAGGATGAGAGATAAGCAGGAAGCACAGTACAACAAGAGTGCACCAGCAGAACCCTTAACACCTGGAGAAGTTGTGCTGAAGCGAAAGAGAAGAAACCACAAGCTTGACGACCAGTGTGAAAGAGAGCCTTACACTGTGTTGGATTCCAGGTTCGATAATAGAAAAATCTGTCTAATCAGTAAAGATGGAGGTAAGACAGTTGCAGCAGTCTCAAGAGGCCACTTGAAGTTGTGCCCAGGTCTATTGAAGCCACAGGAAGAACTACCTCTTATAGTGACTGAAGAGCCCAAAGAAGATGTACTCCATACTGTCTTAGGAGATTTCCCGGCAGATTGGCCTCAACTGGATGGAGCCGTAATAATACCTGTGATGCATTTCTAGCAGCAGCCAGAAGACTCTCCACTGCAAGTAAGACCTGTAAGTGCCCCAGAAGAGCCTGCTCAGGAAGAATCCCCGGAAGAAGGATCACCGGTAGAAGCAGAGCCAGTAGGCCCAGTAACCAGTGTACTTGCCAGTCCCAACGAGAGGTTAAGACAGTTCTACAATTTGCCCACACGTAGATCTGACAGGGTAGCAGACAGTGCAAACACAAACATCAACAACACCCCAGTATTACGTAGGTCAACACGCAGCACAAAAGGCCAGGTCCCTGCCAGGTGTAGGGAATAAGAATGAAGTGCCTACCATGTAAATAGTTACCCAGTTGGGTATTGCCTACTGTATTGTTTATTATGTAAAACTGAAATTAAATATATGTGTTTATTTAGTTAACTGTAGCCACGCCCAGGGCCTACATTGAGGGTTTTCAGGCGGGTCCCTCATGTTCCTTCATCGGTGAAATAGACACCAGGTTACGGGACTTACTGTAACTGAATTAATGTTATTATAATTGTTATTATTGTTATTTGTTAACCTGTTACAAAATGCTTCAGTCCAGGAGTACTGAATTGTACTAGGGGGGGAATGTGGCGCCCTGCAGCGCACAGGTGCCACAGAACCCAGTAGGGTGCATGGATGGACTTCTCCACAAGAGGCCCTCATTACATTCACACACCTCCACCCTACCACCTCAGACCAGCAGAGGGAGCCCATTAGGGATATATATAGGGAGGGTGGAGCTAGGCAGCTCAGTTTTTAGTTGAGTGTTGAGTCGGAAGTGAAAAGTCAGTGGCTAGTTCAGAGAGTGTGCTGGCACTTAGACCAGCGAAGACGCAGCTTTTCTGCTGCTGCCGTAGTGAGGGCCCTGAGTGTGGCCGACGGCAAGGAGGAAGGGAGAGAGTAGTTGAGGGGGTAGAGGAGCATACCAGGCTCACCCCAAAATATACACCGGACACCGGGTCCGCGCCTGCAGGTACCCTTTACACCCAGTAGGGACCACCGGATACCTGGAGGACTACAAGTCCCAGGTCGACCAACGCTGAATACTGTACCAGGGCTAGGAGTCACGGAGGCCCCAGCGTCCAGGGACAGTGATCTCCAAGAGACGGCCCTACCACCAGGTCAGCAGGTGCAAGAGAGAGAGACAGTAATTAAGCCAGGCCTAGCTCCAGGCAGGTCAGAAGCTTAGCAAGTGGAAGCAACGGATCAGGAGGCCCTATACCCGCTCACTGGGGAGAGTCCAGAAGTGCACCCTGCCTACCGAGTACCCTGGACCATACCTGCATCTACTCCAGTAAAGGTACCGAAGCGAACACACGTGTGAGTGTCTGTCATTTCTTCCTGAACCGCCCTGGCCGTCTCTCCCCTGTACCACCATCCATTACCCCACGCTGCCCTGAGGCCCGCTCCACCTGTGGGGAGCCGCTCCATCACAAGCTCCCCTACCATCTGCCTCAGAGGACTGCTCCGCAGAGGCGGCTCCCTTTAGCCGCATTCCACAGGTGGCGTCACGAACACTTTACAAATCCCCTATAAATAATTCCCTTTTTGGGTGACCGCCCTGGGCCATGCACCGGGCCAGTCACCGTGATACCCCACACCAGAAGCCAGAAGCCCGGCTGCTGAGTACCCCAAGGCCCTGGGGGCGTGTCAGCTCCACATATAGTCCTGCACATAATATGATGCCCTCACATATAGTCCTGCACATAATATGATGCCCTCACATATAGTCCTGCACATAATATGATGGCCCCACATATAGTCCTGCACATAATATGATGGCCCCACATATAGTCCTGCACATAATATGATGGCCCCACATATAGTCCTGCACATAATATGATGGCCTCACATATAGTCCTGCACGTAATATGACGGCCCCACATATATTCCTGCACATAGTATGATGGCCTCACATATAGTCCTGCACATAATATGATGGCCCCACATATAGTCCTGCACATAATATGACGGCCCCACATATAGTGCTACACATAATATGACGGCCCCACATATACTTCTGCACATCGTATGATGGCCCCTCCAGGCACCTGGAAAATTAAAGAGGTTGGAAGCCGTGAAAACAGGCTGGCAGCCCCCAAGCAGTGCCACACCACGGAAGGCAGATTAGCAATCCGGGCCTGGTCCACAGTGTAGTGTAAATGCTACGGTCAGTCTCTTTATCACTGCATTGATTGTTACACAGCTGATTACAAGGCTATTCTATGAAACATGAGAGGAGATTTCTCACTTTAGAAGACAGAGGAAAAGGAGAAGAAATGTTCCTCATCTCTGTAGCTGAGATATGGTTGTGTTAGACTTGGAGTTGTGTATAGCAGATACACATGTAAAATCACACACAGCATATTCTCATGTATCAGGAAGGTGTTATCACACCCCGGCTGGTCTAGAACTTATTTGTAGACCAACGATTATCAGTAATTAATATAAATATTAATTACCTGTTATGTAATTTTTCTGATTCTCTTCTTTGAGTCCACAAGGAGAAATTTCTCGTTCCACCATCTCACGGGGCGTCAGTCACCTGAAAATAGACAAAAGTATGATAATATGTTCCTGGTACATGCTATACACACCAAAAAGTATAACACACTGGGGCCAAAATGACTTATCTCAGGGATAATGGCTGTGGTCTGTCCATTCACAGTGTAATGTAAATGCTGAGGTCAATCTCTTTTAATCACTGCATTGATTGTTACACCGCTGATATCAAGTCTATTCTATGAAACATGAGAGGGGTTTCCTTACTTTAGAAGACAGGATAAGGAGAAAAAATGTTTGTTATCTCTGTACCTGAGATATAGTTGTGTTATACTTGGAGTTGTGTATAGAAGATACACATGTAAAATCACTAACATGAATGATATTAAATTGTGTTCAACTTATGTGGTTTACTTTATGAAAACTTTTCATATCTTTTAACACAACTTTCCAATTATCTTAAGATAGAAGCCCGTTGTAATGGTTTTTCTTAGCTTTCTATATTTTGGAGATAATCTTTGATGTTGCAATAAAACTCTTCAAAAATTCATACATTTATACTGATGTCTCTTATAATGGTTGTCCATTTGAGGAATGTGATAGGGCATGCCTAACCTGGGTGTTGGAAATCCATTCCCCATCCGTTAGATTGAAATGAAATATATATCCAAAAACAGAATACATTTTCTCTGTTTTAAAATGTCAGTCAAATAGGTCATCACCATATTTCTCCAGGTGTCAAATTCTCCTAATATCATTAACTCTGGTGAAAGGGAATTTTACCAAATAGGTGTAAAGGGTAAGATACCCTCAGGTCCTAGTAATCTTTCTTGTACAGTTTGCATCAGCGGACATGCTGGTTACAATTTCCGCTCATTCATGTTTGGAATACCAGATTCCAAAATGAATAACAAATAAGTGTATTTCTCTCAGCACATCCTGTCCCCAAAATTCATTAAAGCTATAAATATCCAACTTTATAAAATTTTGAAGTTGACATGGCAAGTACCACTTTACAGTGGAATACCCCAACCATCTTAAATCTCCGCAAAAATTAAGTACTCCTGCTTAAGCTGAATATGTTTCGCATACATATTATGCCAAATTAAACTTTGTCCCATTCTGCAAAAAACATGTCCTCATACAGCTAAGTTGATGGGAAAATAATTCCTTGATATGAGGCAACACTTTTTTTGTAAATCGTGTTCTTGTTGTGCAAAATATTACATTTTACTATCAATATGAAGGCTAATATGTGAACAGTTAGACAAAATCCCCCCTTCCCATTTTCTGCTACTAAAATCCCAGTCTAATAGGGATTACATGCCCCCTAGAGAGCTGGACAGCCTGAGCTCTGAAGTGCGTCAGCTAAGTAAAACCCTGGCCACTGTCCTGAGCACGCTGCAGCAACAGTAGGAGCCCGAGCCGGAAGGAAGGATCCTACTCGCTGACAGCCCTGAGGATGTCTCCTGGATGAGGAGAAGAGGGAGGACAACACCATCCCATAGGAGGACAACGCCACCCCGGAGGAGGACAACGCCACCACGTAGGAGAACCAACGACCAAAGTCGCCCTCCAGGAGACTTCATCTGCTACCGTTGCCACAAGCCAAGCCACACAGCGCGGAACTGTCCTTTAAAGCCATCAGGCGCCAACTTTGGGACGCCGCGCGGGAAGAAGACTGGCGTGGACGACGAAAGCGCGCGAGAGCCGAAGACCCGCCTTACGCACTGACGCCGCACAGGGTCCTGGAAGAAGCTCCAGCAGATGCCGACGTCACCAGCACGCGACACAAGGTCCTCGCCCAGAGCATCGCCAGCGGAGCCGCGGCCTACAGAAGAGGATCGCCGGAAGGTAGGCCACGGTTAACCAGGGGGGAGGAAGACATCAGGAATGGAGGGCAAGATGGCGGACCGGCAGCAGACTAAGCTGCCCAGCATCGGCAGTGCCCCAGCCGTCGCGGGTCCCGACCAGCGCCAGGAGAAGACGCGTGACGCAGGAGCGGTCGCGGGAGCAGGTAAGAGGAGTCTCCCTGTCCCGGACGCTGCCAGAGTCAGCCTGCTCCCGGGCCCCCTGGTGGAGCCGCCGATCCCGGGCGTCATCAACAGCGGCCCTCTCCAGGCCCCGCCGCAAGGCCTACTGCACCGCGGCGCAAGGGGCTGGTATGCCCTCAACATCCACCGGGTGGGCGCAGAGAGTCACACTGCTGAGGACCCGGACAGGTCTGAAGATGATTACCAGCAGGAACCACCAGGAGGAAACCGCTACTAGGAAAGAGCACCGCAGACTGTACATACTTACCCGTAAGGGTATGAGAAAAGTTTAAAGTTTCCAGTTATGCCCCGTTGGGAATTGTGCAAGTTTTGAGAAAGTTTACCCCGGTTGGGACTGTTACCCGTTTATTTTGGAATCCCCAAATTTACCTGGCTGAGGACTGAGAGCAGCCATTCCCGTTTCCAACCTGGCTGAGGACTGAGAGCAGCCAACACTTGTACATATTTGCACTTGGTTAATTGCACCCTGTTACGGTGACATGAACGCCTGGTCGCAACGGGAGCCGTAACCTACTGGAGGACTCCGTCGTGAAAGTTTCTACTGAAATTTGTTTCATGTTGTATATCTGAAGAACTGTTTTCCATTGACGTACCAAGAGTTATATTTAAAATGAAAAATTATATGCATATAGTGAAAGTAAGGCTGATGATGTTGAGATAAGAAGGTTGTTTCCCATAAAGGGAAAGAAAAGTTGAATTGATTTTACATGTTTGCATTTAAAAAGTTTTTGCATGTCTTGAGGAAAAATGCTTTTTACTTTATTCCAGCCCGCGGACGTGCTGTGATTTACCAGGGGGGAATGTAGAACCCCGAGGGCTCGGTTGCTAGAGAGGTATCGCATCTCAGTTAGAGGTGTGGTATCTCACTTCCAGGTAAGGATGGAGTGTGGATCAGGACCCTGACAGCTGCATGCATTACACCACATTTCCGGGGGACAGCTCGACGGTGCTCCCCAGCAGCGAGCACGACAGACCATGTCCCTGGCTGGAGTGGGAGGGAGGGAACATCCAGAACAGGGGGAACCCAGCCTGAGGGAAGAAAGAAGGGGAGCAGGGAGGCTCCAGGAACACGGAGGAAGGAGGGACCCCAGGGGTGCAGAATGGTCAGTAGCCACTGCACGTCCGAATTCACCACCTGAGTGGAGGGGTCAGGCCGCAGAAGGGGAACCAGATCCCTAAATTGGTGGAGGAGAAACTACACTCAGCCAAGAACCGGAGGTTGCGACCATTCATTGGTGCAGCCCCCTGCTAAACCTGCTAGGAAGGCACCACATAGGGCCCAGGGAAAACGGCCGGCACGTTAACCCGACAAGGTCCGAGGCAGCCGGACAGAAGTGAGGTCACTGGTGGGGTATGACAGGCCAGAGAAAGGACACATAAAGGGGGTCCTGTGTAGCGCTTCTAAATTACCTGGAGGTTGATCGAGCCCCTCACCTGGTGAGCGCAGCACGGCTCGGGCAGTCCTTGCTGACAGAAGTGACCTGGATAACAACTGTGAGAAAAAGACCCTGGACTGCATCATTGGACTCTGTGTGATTACTGCTGAGCCTGTACTATCACCCCCAACATCCACCTACACTGCCCTAGGGCTACACTTCTCCCGTGGGGAGTTATACCATTCCTGTGCTGCTCACCAACATCAGCCCCAGCGGTCTGTCCTGCAGCGGCGGTTATCCCTGACCGCAATCCACGAGGTGGCGTAGTTGGACATTTAAAACACTGAAAAAAAGACTGCCACAATTTGTTCTGACCACCCTAAGCCACGGGATCGGGTTGCCACTACTACCCCCAGCATCGTACAGAAGCCCGGTTCCGGGTATCCCAAGGCCCAGGGGGCGAGACACAAACACCCACTTGATTTTGGGAGGATTAAAGGGGTACAACACCATATACCCACAGGTGACCATCCACCCATCAAAGAACGTTACAGGCCCATACCACCAGCACACTACCAGAAAGCGAAGGAAATGTTGCATGACATGAAGAAAGCAGGAGTAATAAGAGATAGCAGTAGCCCCTGGGCAGCTCCCCTGGGGTCCTGGTCAGGAAAAAGGATGGAAGCATGAGGATGTGTGCATAACACATAAAGATGCATATCCTTTGCCAAGTATAGAGGAATCCCTGGCTGCATTAAAGTCTGCAAATTACTTCTCTACCCTTGACCTCACTAGTGGGTACTGGCAAGTAGCAGTTGCTGAGGAGGACCGGGAGAAGACGGCCTTCACTACCCCGATGGGACTCTGCGAGTTCAACAGTATGCCGTTCGGACTCTGCAACGCCCCTGGAACGTTCCAGAGATTGATGGAGTGCTGTTTGGGACACCGTAACTTCGAGACCGTGCTGCTATACCTGGATGACGTGATAGTGTACTCCAAGACGTATGAGGACCATTTGAAGCACCTGGCGGAGGTATTTGAAGCATTGTCCCGGTATGGGATGAAATTGAAGCCTTCCAAGTGATACCTGCTCAAAAGGAAGGTTCAGTACCTGGGGCACATAGTCAGTCCAGAAGGAGTAGCACCAGACCCGGAGAAGGTCACTGCCATCCAGAAATGAACGGAACCAAAGAATCTCAAGGAGGTAAGTCAGTTACTGGGACTGGTCGGGTATTACCGGAGATTGGCAAAGGACTACACCAAGAAGGCAGCGCCTTTGCAAGATCTCCTGGTAGGACAGTTCCACAGAGGCAAACCCCCCCCCCCTTCCAGTGGGGTAAAGAGCAGGCTGAGTCCTTTGCAGTGATGAAAGAGATCCGGACTGGCGAAGAAATCCTGGCCTACCCTGACTACAGCCAACCATTGCTGCTATACACTGATGCCAGCAACGAGGGACTAGGAGCTGTGTTAAGCCAGAAGCAGTATGGCAAAGAGAAGGTGATTGCCTATGCCAGCAGGAAGCTTCGTCCTACCGAGAGGAATCCGGAAAACTATAGCTCTTTCAAGTTGGAGCTCCTGGCCTTGGTCTGGGCCATCACTGAACGATTCAAGCACTACCTGGCCTCCACTAAGTTCACGGCCTATACTGACAACAACCCCTTGACACATCTAGAGACAGCCAAGTTGGGAGCCATGGAACAGCGTTGGATGGCCCGACTGTCAAACTATCAGTTCACCATCAAGTACCGGGCAGGCCACAAGAACGACAAGGCCCATGCCCTATCCAGAATGCCTCACCAGTCAGACACTGAAGAAGAAGTGGATGACCTAGAGGAGATAGAGCTACCTGCCTTCCATAGAAATGGGATGGTCCAAGAGCAGCGTACCTCCAGGAGGTATCATGATAAGACACTAAACCCTTTACCTCATCGCAGTTGGAAGGAGACCCAGGACAGCGACCCGGTTGTCAGCTGTGTCAAAGAACTGATAACCCAGGCAGGTTCTTCCCTGGAGAAGGACGCTTCTCCACAAGCCAAGCACCTGTGGAATGAGAGAAGCTGGCTGTTCATCTATAGAGAGAAGCTGTGCCGAAGGTATGTTAACCCTAGGACACATGAGATGGTATGGCAGATCGTAGTGCCCAGGACAGACATCCAGATAGTGTTGGAGGCCTACCACGATCAAGCAGGGCACTTTGGCTGGAAAAAGCTGGAAACTCTCCTGAAGAGTCGATTTCATTGGGTTGGAATGCGGAGCTCCATAGAGAGGTGGTGCCGGGATTGAGGACCCTGTAGCCTCAGAAGAAAAGACTACAGCAGCCAGAAAGCACCCTTGCAGTCCATCAAGACCACCCAGCCCCTGGAGATCGTCGCCCTGGATCACGTCAAGCTGTCACCCAGCAGGTCGGGCTACTCTTATGCACTGACCATGGTGGATCACTACTCCCGGTTCCTGGTGGTAGCCCCCGTCAAGGATCTGACGGCAGAAACTGCGGCAAGGACGTTTCAAGCATACTTCTGTAGGCCCCATGGATACCCGGATAAGGTGCTGACGGATCAAGGCCCTGCCTTTGAAGCCGAGCTGCTCAAAGAGTTTTGCAATCTGTTTGGGTGTAAGAAGATTTGGACTATGCCGTACCACCCTCAAACTAATGGTCTATGTGAAAAGATGAACAATATCGTCATAGACCTGCTGAAGACCTTACCTCTAGAAGAAAGGAATCAGTGGCCAGACAAACTACCTGACCTGGTAGATCTGTACAATCACATACCTGTGAGTTCCACCAATTGTACTCCAGCGTACCTCATGAGAGCAAGACCTGGAAAGTTGCCCATGGACCTGGAGCTTGGAGTGGTAGAGCCGGAAGCAGACATGTCCACTGAAGACTGCGATATGACCCGACAGGAGCAGTACAAGAGAGTACAGGCCTGTGTCGAAGACAGTCTAAATAGGATGAGAGATAAGCAGGAAGCACAGTACAACAAGAGTGCACCCGCAGAACCCTTAACACCTGGAGAAGTTGTGCTGAAGAGAAAGAGAAGAAACCACAAGATTGACGACCAGTGGGAAAGAGAGCCTTACACTGTGTTGGATTCCAGGTTTGATAATAGAAAAACCTGTCTAATCAGTAAAGATGGAGGTAAGACAGTTGCAGCAGTCTCAAGAGACCACCTGAAGTTGTGCCCAGGTCTATTGAAGCCACAGGAAAAAGTACCTCTTATAGTGACTGAAGAGCCCAAAGAAGATGTACTCCATACTGTCTTAGGAGATTTTTAGTTGAGTGTTGAGTCGGAAGTGAAAAGTCAGTGGTTATTTCAGAGAGTGTGCTGGCACTTAGACCAGCGAAGACGCAGCTCGTCTGCTGCTGCCGTAGTGAGGGCCCTGAGAGTGGCCGATGGCAAGGAGGAAGGGAGAGAGTAGTTGAGGGGGCAGAGGAGTGTACCAGGCTCACCCCGGAATATACACAGGACACCGGGTCCGCGCCTACAGGGACCCTTTATACCCAGTAGGGACCACCGGATACCTGGAGGACTACAAGTCTCAGGTCGACCAACACTTACTACTGTACCAGGGCTAGGAATCACGGAGGCCCCAGCGTCCAGGGAGAGTGATCTCCAAGAGAAGGCCCTACCACCAGGTCAGCAGGTTCAAAGAGAGAGACAGTAATTAAGCCAGGCCTAGCTCCAGGCAGGTGAGAAGCTTAGCAAGTGGAAGCAACCGATCAGGAGGCACTATACCCACTCACTGGGGAGAGTCCAGAAGTGCACCCTGCCTACCGAGTACCCTGGACCATACCTGCATCTACACTAGTAAAGGTACCGAAGCGAACCCCCGTGTGAGTGTCCGTCATTTCTTCCTGAACCGCCCAGGCCGTCTCTCCCCTGTACCACCATCCATTACCCCATGCTGCCCTGAGGCCCGCTCCACCTGTGGAGAGCTGTTCCATCACAAGCTGCCCTACCATCTGCCTCAGAGGACTGCTCTGCAGCCGCGGCTCTCTTTAGCCGCAATCCACAGGTGGCGTCACGAACACTTTACAAATCCCCTATAAATAATTCCCCTTTTGGGTGACCGCCCTGGGGCACGGACCGGGCCAGCCACCGTGATACCCCACACCAGCAGCCAGAGGCCCGGCTGCTGAGTACCCCACGGCCCTGGGGGCGCGTCAGCTCCATATATAGTCCTGCACATAATATGATGCCCTCACATATAGTCCTGCACATAATATGATGGTACCACATATAGTCCTGCACATAATATGATGGTCCCACATATAGTCCTGCACATAGTATGATGGCCCCACATACAGACCTGCACATAATATGATTGTCCCATATATAGTCCTGCACATAATATGATGTTCCCACATATAGTCCTGCACATAATATGACGGCGCCAAATATAGTCCTGCACATAATATGATGGCCCCACATATAGTCCTGCACATAATATGATGGCTCCAGATGTAGTCCTAGACATATTATGATGGCCTCACATATAGTCCTGCACGTAATATGACGGCCCCACATATATTCCTGCACATAGTATGATTGCCTCACATATAGTCCTGCACATAGTTTGATGGTCCTACATATAGTCCTGCACATAATATGATGGCCCCACATATAGTCCTGCACATAATATGACGGCCCCACATATATAAATGCACATAGTATGACGGCCCCACATATAGTCCTGCACATAATATGATGACCCCACATATAGTCCTGCACATAATATGATGGCCCCACATATAGTCCTGCACATCATATGACGGTCCCACATATAGTCCTGCACATAATATGATGGCCCCACATATAGTCCTGCACATAATATGATGGCCCCACATATATTCCTGCACATAGTATGATGGCCCCACATATAGTCCTGCACATAATATGATGGCCCCACATAGAGTCCTGCACATAATATGATGGCCCCACATATAGTCCTGCACATAATATGATGACCTCACATATAGTCCTGCACATAATATGATGGCCCCACATATAGTCCTGCACATCATATGACGGTCCCACATATAGTCCTGCACATAATATGATGACCCCACATATAGTCCTGCACATAATATGATGGCCCCACATATAGTCCTGCACATCATATGACGGTCCCACATATAGTCCTGCACATAATATGATGACCCCACATATAGTCCTGCACATAATATGATGGCCTCACATATATTCCTGCACATAATATGATGGCCTCACATATAGTCCTGCACATAATATGATGGCCCCACATATAGTCCTGCACATAATATGATGATCCTACATATAGTCCTGCACATAATATGATGGCTCCACATATAGTCCTGCACATAATATGACGGCCCCACATATATTCCTGCACATAATATGATGGCCTCACATATAGTCCTGCACATAATATGATGATCCTACATATAGTCCTGCACATAATATGATGACCCCACATATAGTCCTGCACATAATATGACGGCCCCACTTATACTTCTGTACATCGTATGACGGCCCCTCCAGGCACCTGGAGAATTAAAGAGGTTGGAAGCCGTAAAAACAGGCTGGCAGCCCCCAAGCAGTGCCACACCGCGGAAGGCCGATCAGCACTCCGGGCCTGGTCCACAGTGTAGTGTAAATGCTGTGGTAAGTCTCTTTATCACTGCATTGATTGTTATACCGCTGATTACAAGGCTATTCTATGAAACATGAGAGATTTCTCACTTTAGAAGACAGAGGAAAAGGAGAAGAAATGTTCCTCATCTCTGTAGCTGAGATATGGTTGTGTTAGACTTGGAGTTGTGTATAGCAGATACACATGTAAAATCAGACACAGCATATTCTCATGTATCAGGAAGGTGTTATTACACCCCGGCTGGTCTAGAACTTATTCCTAGACCAACGATTATCAGTAATTAATATAAATATTAATTACCTGTTATGTAATTTTTCTGATTCTCTTCTTTGAGTCCACAAGGAGAAATTGCTTGTTCCACCATCTCACGGGGCGTCAGTCACCTGAAAATAGACAAAAGTATGATAATATGTTCCTGGTACATGCTATACACACCAAAAAGTATAACACACTGGGGCCAAAATGACTTATCTCAGGGATAATGGCTGTGGTCTGTCCATTCACAGTGTAATGTAAATGCTGAGGTCAATCTCTTTTAATCACTGCATTGATTGTTACACCGTTGATATCAAGTCTATTCTATGAAACATGAGAGGGGATTCCTTACTTTAGAAGACAGGATAAGGAGAAAAAATGTTTGTTATCTCTGTACCTGAGATATAGTTGTGTTATACTTGGAGTTGTGTATAGAAGATACACATGTAAAATCACTAACATGAATGATATTAAACTGTGTTCAACTTATGTAGTTTACTTTATGAAATCTTTTCATATCTTTTAACACAACTTTCCAATTATCTTAAGATAGAAGCCAGTTGTAATGGTTTTTCTTAGCTTTCTATATTTTGGAGATAATCTTTGATGTTGCAATAAAACTCTTCAAAAATTCTTACATTTATACTGATGTCTCTTATAATGGTTGTCCATTTGAGGAATGTGATAAGGCATGCCTAACCTGGGTGATGGAAATCCATTCCCCATCCGTTAGATTGAAATGAAATATATATCCAAAAACAGAATACATTTTCTCTGTTTTAAAATGTCAGTCAAATAGGTCATCACCATATTTTTCCAGGTGTCAAATTCTCCCAATATCATTAACTCTGGTGAAAGGGAATTTTACCAAATAGGTGTAAAGGGTAAGATACCCTCAGGTCCTAGTAATCTTTCTTGTACAGTTTGCATCAGCGGACATGCTGGTTACAATTTCCGCTCATTCATGTTTGGAATACCAGATTCCAAAATGAATAACAAATAAGTGTATTTCTCTCAGCACATCCTGTCCCCAAAATTCATTAAAGCTATTAATATCCAACTTTATAAAATTTTGAAGTTGACATTGCAAGTACCACTTTACAGTGGAATACCCCAACCATCTTAAATCTCCGCAAAAATGAAGTACTCCTGCTTAAGCTGAATATGTTTCGCATCATAATATGCCAAATTAAACTTAGTCCCATTCTGCAAAAATCATGTCCTCATACAGCTATGTTGATGGGAAAATAATTCCTTGATATGAGGCAACACTTTTTTTGTAAATCGTGTTCTTGTGCAAAATATTACATTTTACTATCAATATGAAGGCTAATATGTGAACAGTTAGACAAAATCCCCCCTTCCCATTTTCTGCTACTAAAATCCCAGTCTAATAGGGATTACATGCCCCCTAGCGAGCTGGACATTCTGCGCTCTGAGGTGCGTCAGCTAAGTAAAACCCTGGCCACTGTCCTGAGCACGCTGCAGCAACAGTAGGAGCCCGAGCCGGAAGGAAGGATCCTACTCGCTGACAGCCCTGAGGATGTCCCCTGGATGAGGAGAAGAGGGAGGACAACACCACCCCGTAGGAGGACAATGCCACCCCGTGGGAAGGACCAACGACCAACGTCGCCCTCCAAGAGACTTCATCTGCTACTGTTGCCACAAGGCAGGCCACACAGCGCGGAACTGTCCTTTAAACGAGCAAACACTGGGGCCGAGGGCTGACACCCAGGAGTAAATCAACCAGGCCCATCAAGCTGGTACCACCGGTTTGTAGGAGGAAGGTCTTTCCTGCCCATCGTGCTGGACGGCATTGCTACACCTGTGTTACTGGACACCGGCTCACAGGTAACCATCATACCTGATGTCCTCTACAAAAGGTACTGGTCCGTAGATGAACTCCGCCCGCCAGAACCGAACCTTTCTGTGTATGCCTCTAACGGCCTTTCTCTTAACCTAGTAGGGTTAAGGACGTGACAGTGAAGGTGGGGAGAGTGGAGCTAAAGGACCAAGGACTAATTGTCATAGAATCTGTAGCATCGGCGTCTCTGTCTCCTGCCAGGTAGAGACGCCGTCCCTCTCACCTCACCGCTCCCCGCGCGACGTCCTCCAGCGTTGCTCTTCCTGCAGCGGCCAATTGCCGGAGGACCTCCCATATATAAGGCACCTCCTCCAAAACGGAGGTGCCCGAGCGAAAGTTGTTGCACAAGTATACTTACCTCTGCTTCAGCCCTCAGGTCCCGTTGCCAGCCTGACTTCCTGTCCTGTCTGCCAGCTTGTCTACTCTCCAGCCCTACAGTCTGTCTAAGGTCATCCGCCAGTCTTTCTATGGGCAAGTCCACCTGCTTACCAGGAAGCACCTGCCAGTTACCTGCCTGCTACCTGCCGTGCTTGCTAACCCGCTCACCTGGGAGTGCTCCCCTGTTACCCGTCTGTTACCTGCTAGCCTACCTGGAGGCTCTGCCGTCACTTGCCGTGACCACCTGCCTGCTAGCCTAGAGACTTCAGCCTGCTTGGCTGTCACTTGCCGTAACCACGTGATAGCCTACCTGGAGGCTCCTGCTGTCACTTGCTGTGACCACCTGCCTGGTAACCCTAGAGACTACTACCTGCTCTGCTGTCACGTACGTTGACCACCCGTCTGCTTACCCAGAGACTTCTGCCTGCTTGCTGTGTCCATCCGTCATACCGGTCAGTCCCAGTCATCTGACCCGCGGGAGCCACCTGCTCTCTTACAAGGTCGTCCCCCGAGTAGCACCTGGTCCCTCTGCCCGGATCCTCCCTGGTCACGGAGTCGTTAGCCGCCGTCCGACCAGGGTCGGTTCGGGTTGATACTTAATTACGCCCCTCTGGGTCCCTCCTTGCACCGCGGCACAGAGGTTCCACCACCCGGACCCGTAACAGTTTGCTCGGGCCATGGAACCTGGTGGCCCCCAGATCTCCGATCTGCACCAGGAAGTCTTACGTCAGAGAACTCAGCAGGAAGTGGTGCTGTCCTATCTACGGTCCGTTAACTCTCATCTAGGCGCATTGTTTGACTCGTCTATGTCTATCTCTGGCCCAGCCATACCTGTTCCTGCAGCACTGCAATCCAGTCCCATTATGGCACTCGGCTATGGACCTCGGCTCCTGGCACTTCCACGGTTTGCCGGCGACCCAACTTTAGCTCGGGGTTTCATAAACCCTGCACTTTGAGTTCTTGGCATACCAGTTCATCTCCGACCGGGCCAAGGTGGCCTTCATCATGTCCTATCTCACTGGGGAGGCACTGGCATGGCTAAATCCCCTGTGGGAGAGAGGGGACCCCTGGTGTCCGACCTGTCGTCTTTCCCTCTGCTTTCCGGAAGTCTTCGATGAACCTGGACGGAAAACCTCTTCTGCCTCCTCTCTGCTACGTCTCCGCCAAGAGAGTCTCACCGTGGGCCAATATGCCATACGGTTCCGTACCCTCGCTTCTGAGCTTGCCTGCGAAAATGAGGCTCTGGTGTCCGTCTTCTGGGAGGGTCTTTCCGGTCGGATTAAGGACGAGTTAGCTGGTCGGGACATTCCTACCACCCTGGATGACCTGGTGTCACTAGCTACCCGGATTGACATCCGGTTCCAAGAACGTGCCAAAGAGACTACCCGGAAGAGAGACTTTTCTCAACTTGCTCCTACTTTCCTGAGACCCGCCTCTCAACCAATCACTCCCCGGGCGCACTCGCCTGAACCTATGCAGATCGACCAGACCAAGATGGTCAAATCTCGCCAAGAGTCACGCCGAGCAGAGGGAAGCTGTTTCTATTGTGGCAGTAAGGAGCACTTCATCCGTTCCTGCCCGGAGAAGTCGGGAAACCCCAGTGTCTAGGACCGCTCGGAGAGGTCGTCCTAGGCAAAAGTAAGCCCTCTCCATCCCTGACTCTGTCAGTCTCTATCTCCTGGGGAGAGAACCGTCACTTTGAACTCGCCCACCTGGATTCTGGAGCTGCTGGAAACCTCAATTCCCAGTCCCTGGTAGAGAAATACTGTATTCCCACCAAATCTCTGGCTGAACCATTGTCAGTCGCCTCCGTGGATGGAGGACTCCTTCCGGTGACCATCCTGCTCGTCACTGAACCCATAATCCTGCAGGTGGGAATGCTGCACTCTGAGAAAATCTCCTTCCATGTGCTACCCGGACTCTCTCACTCCCTATTGCTAGGTCTCCCCTGGCTCCAGACACATGAACCCGTGTTGAACTGGCAATCCGGTGAGGTACTCCGGTGGGGGCCGGACTGCCATAGGACCTGCCTGGTTCTGGTTGGCCCGGTTCGTCCACCACCTACTCCAGCTAATTTACCCGGTCTTCCGGCTCCTTACTGGCCCTATGCAGACGTCTTCGGTAAAAAAGAAGCAGAGACATTGCCACCTCATAGGCCATATGATTGCCCGATCGACCTGGTACCTGGCCCCACTTCACCCCGTGGGCGTATTTACCCGTTGTCTGCGGCCGAGACCCGGGCCATGTCTGAGTACACTGAAGAGAATCTGTCTAGGGGATTCATCCGGAAGTCTACCTCCCCGGCTGGAGCCGGATTCTTCTTTGTCAAAAAAAAAGATGGCTCGCTACGCCCCTGTATTGACTATAGAGGACTCAATCAGATCACGGTAAAGAATAAATACCCCCTGACACTCATCTCAGAGTTGTTTGACCGCCTTAAAGGAACCAGGATCTTTTCCAAGCTGGATCTACGTAGAGCATATAACCTGGTCCGTATCCGGCAAGGAGACGAGAGGAAGATGGCATTCAATACCCGGGACGGTCACTATGAGTACCGTGTGATGCCCTTCGGTCTCTGCAATGCTCCCGCCGTCTTCCAAGAACTGGTTAACGACATCTTCCGTGATCTTCTTTACTCCTGCGTGGTGGTATACCTGGACGACATCTTGGTCTTCTCTCCGGATCTTCCCACACAAAGGAGGGATGTTCGTCAGGTCCTGCTTAGGCTCAGGCAGAACCAACTCTATGCTAAATACGAGAAGTGCCTCTTCGAGCAGACCTCTCTTCCATTCCTGGGCTATGTTATCTCTCAGACAGGCTTGCGAATGGATCCCGAGAAACTCTCTGCTGTCCTAAAGTGGCCCCATCCGGAGGGGTTGAAGGCGATTCAGCGATTCCTGGGCTTCACCAATTACTATCGTCTCTTCATCCCACACTTCTCGTCCCGGACTGCTCCTATATCTGCGCTCTCCCATAAGAGGGCAGATCCCAAGGTATGGGCGCCCGAAGCTGAGGAGGCCTTCCTTTCCTTAAAGCAAGCCTTCTCCTCTGCACCAGTACTGCACCGTCCGGACTGCAATAAACAATTCTACCTGGAGGTTGATGCTTCCTCCTCCGGAGCCGGAGCGGTGCTCACCCAAAAATCTTCTTCCGGGAGAATGGTAACCTGCGGCTTCTTCTCCAAAATCTTCTCCTCATCTGAGCGCAACTACTCCATAGGAGATCGAGAATTGCTAGCCGTCAAATTGGTGCTGGAGGAGTGGCGCTACCAGCTTGAAGGGGCTCTATACCCGGTGATCATCTATACGGATCACAAAAATCTGGCATATCTCCAGAATGCCCAAAGACTCAATCCGCGTCAGGCCCGGTGGTCTTTGTTCTTTGCCCGCTTCGACTTCATACTACATTTCCGCCCGGTGGACAAGAATGTCAAAGCCGATGCCTTGTCCCGATCCTTCCTGTCCTCCGACCAAGAGGAGGAGCCTATGCACATCATCGACCCCTCCAAGGTGATGAATATGGCCCCCTTGGAGGTGACTCGTCTTCCACCCGGTAAGACATTTGCAGCGGTTCCTCACTGTGAGAGGGTTCTTCGCTGGGGTCATTCTTCTAAACTAGCCGGCCATGCTGGCCAAAAGAAGACCTTCCTGCTCATTACCCGGCATTACTGGTGGCCTACCCTGCGTAAGGATGTGGTAGAATTCATCTCAGCTTGTTCATCTTGTGCCCGCAACAAAGTTCCCAGACATTTACCAGCCGGTCATCTCCTACCTCTTCCCGTACCTGCTGCCCCGTGGCAACACATTGCTATGGACTTTATTACCGATCTCCCTGTTTCTGCCAGTTGTACAGTCATTTGGGTGGTCGCGGACCGCTTTTCTAAAATGGCCCACTTCATCCCTCTGCCTGGTCTCCCGTCGGCATCAGAGCTAGCTAAGGACTTTTTTCACCATATCTTTCGTCTCCATGGCCTACCTCTCCACATCGTGTCGGATCGAGGGGTTCAGTTCACCTCACGCTTCTGGAGAGCTACCTGTAAGCTGCTGGATGTTACCCTGGATTTCTCCTCCGCTTACCACCCACAGTCCAATGGTCAGGTAGAGCGGATCAACCAGATCCTTACCAGCTACCTCCGGCACTTTGTCAATGCCCACCATACTGATTGGGTGGACCTCCTACCTTGGGCCGAATTCTCCTATAACAATCATGAGAGCGAATCCTCTTCCAAGTCCCCATTCTTTATTGTCTATGGCCAACACCCCCGGATGCCGTTTCCCGTCTCCGCTTCTGTGGACAACCCTGCCGCGGAGTCTCTGGTCAGTGAATTCTCCACTATCTGGGAGAGTACTAGGTCCGCACTTCTTCAGTCCTCCGAGCGGATTTAGAGATTTGCTGACAAAAGACGTCTGGATCCGCCCCAATTACGTCCGGGAGACAAGGTTTGGCTCTCCTCCAAACATACCCTCCTACAAGCTGGGTCCTCGGTTCATCGGTCCATTTGAGGTCCTTAAACAGATCAATCCAGTGGCCTACAAGTTGAAGCTTCCACCCACCTTAAGCATTCCCAACACCTTCCACGTATCTCTCCTCAAACCTGCTGTCTTTAACTCTTTCTCCAATAATTCAGGTACTCCTCATGCTCGGGTTTCTGCTGAGGACGTTTTTGAGGTAGAGAATATTCTGGCCACCAAGAGGGTAAGAGGGAGAACCTTTTTTCTGGTGGATTGGAAGGGGTTTGGCCCAGAGGAGAGAACTTGGGAACCCAGGGAAAACATCCATGCCCCGCTTCTCCTTGAAATTTTTTTTGCCAGCCTAAAAAAGAGGGGGCGTAAAGGGGGGGGGGGTTACTGTAGCATCAGCGTCTCTACCTCCGGCCAGGCAGAGACGCCGTCCCTCTCACCTCACCACTCCTCGCGTGGCGTCCTCCAGCGCTCCTCATCCTACAGCGGCCGGCGCGCGCTCCTTCCCTGGCACTGTGCTTAGGGCGAGCGCGCTCCCTCTCTCTTAAAGGGGCCGCGTGCGCCGTCCTAAGGAGTCCCCAGCCAATTGCCGGAGGTCCTCCCATATATAAGGCACCTCCTCCAAAATGGAGGTGCCCGAGCAAAAGTTGTTGCAAAAGTATACTTACCTCTGCTTCAGCCCTCAGGTCCCGTTGCCAGCCTGACTTCCTGTCCTGTCTGCCAGCTTGTCTACTCTCCAGCCCGACAGTCTGTCTCCGGTCATCCGCCAGTCTGTCTATGGGCAAGTCCACCTACTTACCAGGATGCACCTGCCAATTACCTGCCTGCTACCTGCCGTGCTTGCTAACCCGCTCACCTGGGAGAGCTCGCCTGTTACCCGTCTGTTACCTGCTAGCCTACCTGGAGGCTCTGCCGTCACTTGCCGTGACCACCTGCCGGCTAGCCTAGAGACTTCAGCCTGCTTGGCCGTCACTTGCCGTGACCACCTGATAGCCTACCTGGAGTCTCCTGCTGTCACTTGCTGTGACCACCTGCCTGGTAACTCTAGAGACTACTATCTGCTCTGCTGTCACATACCGTGACCACCTGTCTGCTTACCCAGAGACTTCTGCCTGCTTGCTGTGTCCATCCGTCATACCGGTCAGTCCCAACCATCTGAACCATGGGAGCCACCTGCTCTCTTACAAGGTCGTCCCCAGAGTAGCACCTGGTCCCTCTGCCTGGATCCTCCCTGTTCACGGAGTCGTTAGCCGCCGTCCGACCAGGGTCGGTTCTGGTTGATACTTAGTTACGCCCCTCTGGGTCCCTCCTTGCACCGCGGCACAGAGGTTCCACCACCCGGACCCGTAACAGGATCTAACCCTGGTGATACAGACTTGTATATGATACTCGGTACAAATATTGTTGGTAACTGCTTGGGAGAAGTGTTGTTTTTGCTCCAACAGATTGCTGACACTGCCAAACCAGGGCAGAGGAAGGTGCTCCAGAGAGAGATTCGAGCCCTCCTGTACCAGCAACAGGTAAAGCTAACAGGTTGGTAATGTACGGGTGACAGACCCGATACCCATTGTGATTCCCCCAATGAGTGAGATGCTAATTTGGTGTAGGGCAGCAATAGGTCTCAAGGGACAGAACTACCAGCCGGTAGTGGAGCCCATTAGCTCAGAGCACAGACCTACACTCTTAACTGCTAGAGGGGTAATTGATGTACGCAATGGGAGGGTACCCATACGTTTCCTAAATTGTGGGGAGGAGGAAGTTATATTACCAAGATACGCCACTGTTGCCAGGTTGTGTACTGTGAATGATGATGCCATACACCCAGTGGAATCCTTGACCTCATCAGACACAGTGGAGGGTAATGACTCAGAAACCCAGCTGGAGGATTGGTGTCAACAGCTCCATGTTGGGACTGTCGCCACTCTTGTCCATCAAAAACAAGGTGTACACAGGGTGGTCCAGAAATAAGAACAGGTATTCAGCAAACACCCACTTGATTTTGGGAGGCTTAAAGGGGTACAACACAATATACCCACAGGTGACCATCCACCCATCAAAGAACGTTACAGGCCCATACCACCAGCACACTACCAGAAAGAGAAGGAAATGTTGCATGACATGAAGAAAGCAGGGGTAATAAGAGATAGCTGTAGCCCCTGGGCAGCTCCCCTGGTCCTGGTCAGGAAAAAGGATGGAAGCATGAGGATGTGTGCATAACACATAAAGGTGCATACCCTTTGCCCCGTATAGAGGAATCCCTGGCTGCATTAAAGCCTGCAAATTAATTCTCTACCCTTGACCTCACTAGTGGGTACTGGCAAGTAGCAGTTGCTGAGGAGGACCGGGAGAAGACGGCCTTCACTACCCCAAAGGGACTCTGTGAGTTTAACAGTATGCCGTTCGGACTCTGCAATGCCTCTGGAATGTTCCAGAGATTGATGGAGTGCTGTTTGGGGCAAAGTTAATTCGAGACCGAGCTGCTATACCTGGATGACGTGATAGTGTACTCCAAGACGTATGAGGACCATTTGAAGCACCTGGCGGAGGTATTTGAAGCATTGTCCCAGTATGGGATGAAATTGAAGCCTTCCAAGTGCCACCTGCTCAATCGGAAGGTTCAGTACCTGGGGCACATAGTCAGTCCAGAAGGAGTAGCACCAGACCCGGAGAAGGTCACTGCCATCCAGAAATGGCCGGAACCAAAGAATCTGAAGGAGGTACGTCAGTTCCTGGGATTGGTCGGGTAGTACCGGAAATTTGTAAAGGACTACACCAAGAAGGCAGCGCCTTTGCAAGATCTCCTGGTAGGACAGTCCCACAAAGGTAAAAAAAAACCCTTCCAGTGGGGTAAAGAGCAGGCTGAGTCCTTTGCAGTGATGAAAGAGTTCCTGACTGGCGAAGAAATCCTGGCCTACCCTGACTACAGCCAACCATTCCTGCTGTACACTGATGCCAGCAACGAGAGACTAGGAGCTGTGTTAAGCCAGAAGCAGTATGGCAAAGAGAAGGTGATTGCCTATGCCAGCGGAAGCTTCGTGCTATCCAGAGGAATCCGGAAAACTATAGAACTATAGCTCTTTCAAGTTGGAGCTCCTTGCCTTGGTCTGGGCCATGACTGAACGATTGAAGCACTAACTGGCCTCCACTAAGTTCACGGCCTATACTGACAACAACCCCTTGACACATCTAGAGACAGCCAAGTTGGGAGCCATGGAACAGCATTGGTTGGTCCGACTGTCAAACTATCAGTTCACCATCAAGTACCGGGCAGGCCACAAGAAAGCCAAAGCCGATGTCCTATCCAGAATGCCTCACCAGTCGGACACTGAAGAAGAAGTGGATGACCTGGAGGAGATTGAGCTACCTGCCTTCCATAGAAATGGGATGGTCCACGAGCAGCGTACCTCCAGGAGGTATCGTGGTAAGACACTAAACCTGCTGAAGACCTTACCTCTAGAAGAAAGGAATCAGTGGCCAGACAAACTACCTGATCTGGTAGATCTGTACAATCACATACCTGTGAGTTCCACCAATTGCACTCCAGCGTACCTCGTGAGAGCAAGACCCGGAAAGTTGCCCATGGACCTGGAGCTTGGAGTGGTAGAGCCGGAAGCAGACATGTCCACTGAAGACTGCGATATGACCCGACAGGAGCGGTACAAGAGAGTACAGGCCTGTGTCGAAGACAGTCTAAATAGGATGAGAGATAAGCAGGAAGCACAGTACAACAAGAGTGCACCAGCAGAACCCTTAACACCTGGAGAAGTTGTGCTGAAGCGAAAGAGAAGAAACCACAAGCTTGACGACCAGTGTGAAAGAGAGCCTTACACTGTGTTGGATTCCAGGTTCGATAATAGAAAAATCTGTCTAATCAGTAAAGATGGAGGTAAGACAGTTGCAGCAGTCTCAAGAGGCCACTTGAAGTTGTGCCCAGGTCTATTGAAGCCACAGGAAGAACTACCTCTTATAGTGACTGAAGAGCCCAAAGAAGATGTACTCCATACTGTCTTAGGAGATTTCCCGGCAGATTGGCCTCAACTGGATGGAGCCGTAATAATACCTGTGATGCATTTCTAGCAGCAGCCAGAAGACTCTCCACTGCAAGTAAGACCTGTAAGTGCCCCAGAAGAGCCTGCTCAGGAAGAATCCCCGGAAGAAGGATCACCGGTAGAAGCAGAGCCAGTAGGCCCAGTAACCAGTGTACTTGCCAGTCCCAACGAGAGGTTAAGACAGTTCTACAATTTGCCCACACGTAGATCTGACAGGGTAGCAGACAGTGCAAACACAAACATCAACAACACCCCAGTATTACGTAGGTCAACACGCAGCACAAAAGGCCAGGTCCCTGCCAGGTGTAGGGAATAAGAATGAAGTGCCTACCATGTAAATAGTTACCCAGTTGGGTATTGCCTACTGTATTGTTTATTATGTAAACTGAAATTAAATATATGTGTTTATTTAGTTAACTGTAGCCACGCCCAGGGCCTACATTGAGGGTTTTCAGGCGGGTCCCTCATGTTCCTTCATCGGTGAAATAGACACCAGGTTACGGGACTTACTGTAACTGAATTAATGTTATTATAATTGTTATTATTGTTATTTGTTAACCTGTTACAAAATGCTTCAGTCCAGGAGTACTGAATTATACTAGGGGGGGAATGTGGCGCCCTGCAGCGCACAGGTGCCACAGAACCCAGTAGGGTGCATGGATGGACTTCTCCACAAGAGGCCCTCATTACATTCACACACCTCCACCCTACCACCTCAGACCAGCAGAGGGAGCCCATTAGGGATATATATAGGGAGGGTGGAGCTAGGCAGCTCAGTTTTTAGTTGAGTGTTGAGTCGGAAGTGAAAAGTCAGTGGCTAGTTCAGAGAGTGTGCTGGCACTTAGACCAGCGAAGACGCAGCTTTTCTGCTGCTGCCGTAGTGAGGGCCCTGAGTGTGGCCGACGGCAAGGAGGAAGGGAGAGAGTAGTTGAGGGGGCAGAGGAGCATACCAGGCTCACCCCAAAATATACACCGGACACCGGGTTCGAGCCTGCAGGTACCCTTTACACCCAGTAGGGACCACCGGATACCTGGAGGACTACAAGTCCCAGGTCGACCAACGCTGAATACTGTACCAGGGCTAGGAGTCACGGAGGCCCCAGCGTCCAGGGACAGTGATCTCCAAGAGACGGCCCTACCACCAGGTCAGCAGGTGCAAGAGAGAGAGACAGTAATTAAGCCAGGCCTAGCTCCAGGCAGGTCAGAAGCTTAGCAAGTGGAAGCAACGGATCAGGAGGCCCTATACCCGCTCACTGGGGAGAGTCCAGAAGTGCACCCTGCCTACCGAGTACCCTGGACCATACCTGCATCTACTCCAGTAAAGGTACCGAAGCGAACCCACGTGTGAGTGTCTGTCATTTCTTCCTGAACCGCCCTGGCCGTCTCTCCCCTGTACCACCATCCATTACCCCACGCTGCCCTGAGGCCCGCTCCACCTGTGGGGAGCCGCTCCATCACAAGCTCCCCTACCATCTGCCTCTGAGGACTGCTCCGCAGAGGCGGCTCCCTTTAGCCGCATTCCACAGGTGGCGTCACGAACACTTTACAAATCCCCTATAAATAATTCCCTTTTTGGGTGACCGCCCTGGGCCATGCACCGGGCCAGTCACCGTGATACCCCACACCAGAAGCCAGAAGCCCGGCTGCTGAGTACCCCAAGGCCCTGGGGGCGTGTCAGCTCCACATATAGTCCTGCACATAATATGATGCCCTCACATATAGTCCTGCACATAATATGATGGCCCCACATATAGTCCTGCACATAATATGATGGCCCCACATATAGTCCTGCACATAATATGATGGCCCCACATATAGTCCTGCACATAATATTATGGCCTCACATATAGTCCTGCACGTAATATGACGGCCCCACATATATTCCTGCACATAGTATGATGGCCTCACATATAGTCCTGCACATAATATGATGGCCCCACATATAGTCCTGCACATAATATGACGGCCCCACATATAGTGCTACACATAATATGACGGCCCCACATATACTTCTGCACATCGTATGATGGCCCCTCCAGGCACCTGGAAAATTAAAGAGGTTGGAAGCCGTGAAAACAGGCTGGCAGCCCCCAAGCAGTGCCACACCACGGAAGGCAGATTAGCAATCCGGGCCTGGTCCACAGTGTAGTGTAAATGCTGTGGTCAGTCTCTTTATCACTGCATTGATTGTTACACAGCTGATTACAAGGCTATTCTATGAAACATGAGAGGAGATTTCTCACTTTAGAAGACAGAGGAAAAGGAGAAGAAATGTTCCTCATCTCTGTAGCTGAGATATGGTTGTGTTAGACTTGGAGTTGTGTATAGCAGATACACATGTAAAATCACACACATCATATTCTCATGTATCAGGAAGGTGTTATCACACCCCGGCTGGTCTAGAACTTATTCCTAGACCAACGATTATCAGTAATTAATATAAATATTAATTACCTGTTATGTAATTTTTCTGATTCTCTTCTTTGAGTCCACAAGGAGAAATTTCTCGTTCCACCATCTCACGGGGCGTCAGTCACCTGAAAATAGACAAAAGTATGATAATATGTTCCTGGTACATGCTATACACACCAAAAAGTATAACACACTGGGGCCAAAATGACTTATCTCAGGGATAATGGCTGTGGTCTGTCCATTCACAGTGTAATGTAAATGCTGAGGTCAATCTCTTTTAATCACTGCATTGATTGTTACACCGCTGATATCAAGTCTATTCTATGAAACATGAGAGGGGTTTCCTTACTTTAGAAGACAGGATAAGGAGAAAAAATGTTTGTTATCTCTGTACCTGAGATATAGTTGTGTTATACTTGGAGCTGTGTATAGAAGATACACATGTAAAATCACTAACATGAATGATATTAAATTGTGTTCAACTTATGTGGTTTACTTTATGAAAACTTTTCATATCTTTTAACACAACTTTCCAATTATCTTAAGATAGAAGCCCGTTGTAATGGTTTTTCTTAGCTTTCTATATTTTGGAGATAATCTTTGATGTTGCAATAAAACTCTTCAAAAATTCATACATTTATACTGATGTCTCTTATAATGGGTTGTCCATTTGAGGAATGTGATAGGGCATGCCTAACCTGGGTGTTGGAAATCCATTCCCCATCCGTTAGATTGAAATGAAATATATATCCAAAAACAGAATACATTTTCTCTGTTTTAAAATGTCAGTCAAATAGGTCATCACCATATTTCTCCAGGTGTCAAATTCTCCTAATATCATTAACTCTGGTGAAAGGGAATTTTACCAAATAGGTGTAAAGGGTAAGATACCCTCAGGTCCTAGTAATCTTTCTTGTACAGTTTGCATCAGCGGACATGCTGGTTACAATTTCCGCTCATTCATGTTTGGAATACCAGATTCCAAAATGAATAACAAATAAGTGTATTTCTCTCAGCACATCCTGTCCCCAAAATTCATTAAAGCTATAAATATCCAACTTTATAAAATTTTGAAGTTGACATGGCAAGTACCACTTTACAGTGGAATACCCCAACCATCTTAAATCTCCGCAAAAATTAAGTACTCCTGCTTAAGCTGAATATGTTTCGCATACATATTATGCCAAATTAAACTTTGTCCCATTCTGCAAAAAACATGTCCTCATACAGCTAAGTTGATGGGAAAATAATTCCTTGATATGAGGCAACACTTTTTTTGTAAATCGTGTTCTTGTTGTGCAAAATATTACATTTTACTATCAATATGAAGGCTAATATGTGAACAGTTAGACAAAATCCCCCCTTCCCATTTTCTGCTACTAAAATCCCAGTCTAATAGGGATTACATGCCCCCTAGCGAGCTGGACAGCCTGAGCTCTGAAGTGCGTCAGCTAAGTAAAACCCTGGCCACTGTCCTGAGCACGCTGCAGCAACAGTAGGAGCCCGAGCCGGAAGGAAGGATCCTACTCGCTGACAGCCCTGAGGATGTCCCCTGGATGAGGAGAAGAAGGAGGACAACACCATCCCATAGGAGGACAATGCCACCCCGGAGGAGGACAACGCCACCACGTAGGAGAACCAACGACCAAAGTCGCCCTCCAGGAGACTTCATCTGCTACCGTTGCCACAAGGCAAGCCACACAGCGCGGAACTGTCCTTTAAAGCCATCAGGCGCCAACTTTGGGACGCCGCGCGGGAAGAAGACTGGCGTGGACGACGAAAGCGCGCGAGAGCCGAAGACCCGCCTTACGCACTGACGCCGCGCAGGGTCCTGGAAGAAGCTCCAGCAGATGCCGACGTCACCAGCACGCGACACAAGGTCCTCGCCCAGAGCATCGCCAGCGGAGCCGCGGCCTACAGAAGAGGATCGCCGGAAGGTAGGCCACGGTTAACCAGGGGGGAGGAAGACATCAGGAATGGAGGGCAAGATGGCGGACCGGCAGCAGACTAAGCTGCCCAGCATCGGCAGTGCCCCAGCCGTCGCGGGTCCCGACCAGCGCCAGGAGAAGACGCGTGACGCAGGAGCGGTCGCAGGAGCAGGTAAGAGGAGTCTCCCTGTCCCGGACGCTGCCAGAGTCAGCCTGCTCCCGGGCCCCCTGGTGGAGCCGCCGATCCCGGGCGTCATCAACAGCGGCCCTCTCCAGGCCCCGCCGCAAGGCCTACTGCACCGCGGCGCAAGGGGCTGGTATGCCCTCAACATCCACCGGGTGGGCGCAGAGAGTCACACTGCTGAGGACCCGGACAGGTCTGAAGATGATTACCAGCAGGAACCACCAGGAGGAAACCGCTACTAGGAAAGAGCACCGCAGACTGTACATACTTACCCGTAAGGGTATGAGAAAAGTTTAAAGTTTCCAGTTATGCCCCGTTGGGAATTGTGCAAGTTTTGAGAAAGTTTACCCCGGTCGGGACTGTTACCCGTTTATTTTGGAATCCCCAAATTTACCTGGCTGAGGACTGAGAGCAGCCATTCCCGTTTCCAACCTGGCTGAGGACTGAGAGCAGCCAACACTTGTACATATTTGCACTTGGTTAATTGCACCCTGTTACGGTGACATGAACGCCTGGTCGCAACGGGAGCCGTAACCTACTGGAGGACTCCGTCGTGAAAGTTTCTACTGAAATTTGTTTCATGTTGTATATCTGAAGAACTGTTTTCCATTGACGTACCAAGAGTTATATTTAAAATGAAAAATTATATGCATATAGTGAAAGTAAGGCTGATGATGTTGAGATAAGAAGGTTGTTTCCCATAAAGGGAAAGAAAAGTTGAATTGATTTTACATGTTTGCATTTAAAAAGTTTTTGCATGTCTTGAGGAAAAATGCTTTTTACTTTATTCCAGCCCGCGGACGTGCTGTGATTTACCAGGGGGGAATGTAGAACCCCGAGGGCTCGGTTGCTAGAGAGGTATCGCATCTCAGTTAGAGGTGTGGTATCTCACTTCCAGGTAAGGATGGAGTGTGGATCAGGACCCTGACAGCTGCATGCATTACACCACATTTCCGGGGGACAGCTCGACGGTGCTCCCAGCAGCGAGCACGACAGACCATGTCCCTGGCTGGAGTGGGAGGGAGGGAACATCCAGAACAGGGGGAACCCAGTAGTGCAGGAGCAGAGAGGAAGCAGTTCCTGGATGCACAGAGAGAGGAGTATAAAAAGGTGGGGTCCATCTTAATGAGTGAGTTCCGTGAGAGGAGAAGGCAGGGAGCAGAGCTGCTGCATGGGCTCTGCTCCCTGGGCAGGCCTAGCACAGAGGCCGGAGCCTGAGGGAAGAAAGAAGGGGAGCAGGGAGGCTCCAGGAACACGGAGGAAGGAGGGACCCCAGGGGTGCAGAATGGTCAGTAGCCACTGCACGTCCGAATTCACCACCTGAGTGGAGGGGTCAGGCCGCAGAAGGGGAACCAGATCCCTAAATTGGTGGAGGAGAAACTACACTCAGCCAAGAACCGGAGGTTGCGACCATTCATTGGTGCAGCCCCCTGCTAAACCTGCTAGGAAGGCACCACATAGGGCACAGGGAAAACGGCCGGCACGTTAACCCGACAAGGTCCGAGGCAGCCGGACAGAAGTGAGGTCACTGGTGGGGTATGACAGGCCAGAGAAAGGACACATAAAGGGGGTCCTGTGTAGCGCTTCTAAATTACCTGGAGGTTGATCGAGCCCCTCAGCTGGTGAGCGCAGCACGGCTCGGGCAGTCCTTGCTGACAGAAGTGACCTGGATAACAACTGTGAGTAAAAGACCCTGGACTGCATCATTGGACTCTGTGTGATTACTGCTGAGCCTGTACTATCACCCCCAACATCCACCTACACTGCCCTAGGGCTACACTTCTCCCGTGGGGAGTTATACCATTCCTGTGCTGCTCACCAACATCAGCCCCAGCGGTCTGTCCTGCAGCGGCGGTTATCCCTGACCGCAATCCACGAGGTGGCGTAGTTGGACATTTAAAACACTGAAAAAAAGACTGCCACAATTTGTTCTGACCACCCTAAGACACGGGATCGGGTTGCCACTACTACCCCCAGCATCGTACAGAAGCCCGGTTCCGGGTATCCCAAGGCCCAGGGGGCGAGACACAAACACCCACTTGATTTTGGGAGGATTAAAGGGGTACAACACCATATACCCACAGGTGACCATCCACCCATCAAAGAACGTTACAGGCCCATACCACCAGCACACTACCAGAAAGCGAAGGAAATGTTGCATGACATGAAGAAAGCAGGAGTAATAAGAGATAGCAGTAGCCCCTGGGCAGCTCCCCTGGGGTCCTGGTCAGGAAAAAGGATGGAAGCATGAGGATGTGTGCATAACACATAAAGATGCATATCCTTTGCCAAGTATAGAGGAATCCCTGGCTGCATTAAAGTCTGCAAATTACTTCTCTACCCTTGACCTCACTAGTGGGTACTGGCAAGAAGCAGTTGCTGAGGAGGACCGGGAGAAGACGGCCTTCACTACCCCGATGGGACTCTGCGAGTTCAACAGTATGCCATTCGGACTCTGCAACGCCCCTGGAACGTTCCAGAGATTGATGGAGTGCTGTTTGGGACACCGTAACTTCGAGACCGTGCTGCTATACCTGGATGACGTGATAGTGTACTCCAAGACGTATGAGGACCATTTGAAGCACCTGGCGGAGGTATTTGAAGCATTGTCCCGGTATGGGATGAAATTGAAGCCTTCCAAGTGATACCTGCTCAAACGGAAGGTTCAGTACCTGGGGCACATAGTCAGTCCAGAAGGAGTAGCACCAGACCCGGAGAAGGTCACTGCCATCCAGAAATGAACGGAACCAAAGAATCTCAAGGAGGTAAGTCAGTTACTGGGACTGGTCGGGTATTACCGGAGATTGGCAAAGGACTACACCAAGAAGGCAGCGCCTTTGCAAGATCTCCTGGTAGGACAGTTCCACAGAGGCAAACCCCCCCCCCTTCCAGTGGGGTAAAGAGCAGGCTGAGTCCTTTGCAGTGATGAAAGAGATCCGGACTGGCGAAGAAATCCTGGCCTACCCTGACTACAGCCAACCATTGCTGCTATACACTGATGCCAGCAACGAGGGACTAGGAGCTGTGTTAAGCCAGAAGCAGTATGGCAAAGAGAAGGTGATTGCCTATGCCAGCAGGAAGCTTCGTCCTACCGAGAGGAATCCGGAAAACTATAGCTCTTTCAAGTTGGAGCTCCTGGCCTTGGTCTGGGCCATCACTGAACGATTCAAGCACTACCTGGCCTCCACTAAGTTCACGGCCTATACTGACAACAACCCCTTGACACATCTAGAGACAGCCAAGTTGGGAGCCATGGAACAGCGTTGGATGGCCCGACTGTCAAACTATCAGTTCACCATCAAGTACCGGGCAGGCCACAAGAACGACAAGGCCCATGCCCTATCCAGAATGCCTCACCAGTCAGACACTGAAGAAGAAGTGGATGACCTAGAGGAGATAGAGCTACCTGCCTTCCATAGAAATGGGATGGTCCACGAGCAGCGTACCTCCAGGAGGTATCATGATAAGACACTAAACCCTTTACCTCATCGCAGTTGGAAGGAGACCCAGGACAGTGACCCGGTTGTCAGCTGTGTCAAAGAACTGATAACCCAGGCAGGTTCTTCCCTGGAGAAGGACGCTTCTCCACAAGCCAAGCACCTGTTGAATGAGAGAAGCTGGCTGTTCATCTATAGAGAGAAGCTGTGCCGAAGGTATGTTAACCCTAGGACACATGAGATGGTATGGCAGATCGTAGTGCCCAGGACAGACATCCAGATGGTGTTGGAGGCCTACCACGATCAAGCAGGGCACTTTGGCTGGAAAAAGCTGGAAACTCTCCTGAAGAGTCGATTTTATTGGGTTGGAATGCGGAGCTCCATAGAGAGGTGGTGCCGGGATTGAGGACCCTGTAGCCTCAGAAGAAAAGACTACAGCAGCCAGAAAGCACCCTTGCAGTCCATCAAGACCACCCAGCCCCTGGAGATCGTCGCCCTGGATCACGTCAAGCTGTCACCCAGCAGGTCGGGCTACTCTTATGCACTGACCATGGTGGATCACTACTCCCGGTTCCTGGTGGTAGCCCCCGTCAAGGATCTGACGGCAGAAACTGCGGCAAGGACGTTTCAAGCATACTTCTGTAGGCCCCATGGATACCCGGATAAGGTGCTGACGGATCAAGGCCCTGCCTTTGAAGCCGAGCTGCTCAAAGAGTTTTGCAATCTGTTTGGGTGTAAGAAGATTTGGACTATGCCGTACCACCCTCAAACTAATGGTCTATGTGAAAAGATGAACAATATCGTCATAGACCTGCTGAAGACCTTACCTCTAGAAGAAAGGAATCAGTGGCCAGACAAACTACCTGACCTGGTAGATCTGTACAATCACATACCTGTGAGTTCCACCAATTGTACTCCAGCGTACCTCATGAGAGCAAGACCTGGAAAGTTGCCCATGGACCTGGAGCTTGGAGTGGTAGAGCCGGAAGCAGACATGTCCACTGAAGACTGCGATATGACCTGACAGGAGCAGTACAAGAGAGTACAGGCCTGTGTCGAAGACAGTCTAAATAGGATGAGAGATAAGCAGGAAGCACAGTACAACAAGAGTGCACCCGCAGAACCCTTAACACCTGGAGAAGTTGTGCTGAAGAGAAAGAGAAGAAACCACAAGATTGACGACCAGTGGGAAAGAGAACCTTACACTGTGTTGGATTCCAGGTTTGATAATAGAAAAACCTGTCTAATCAGTAAAGATGGAGGTAAGACAGTTGCAGCAGTCTCAAGAGACCACCTGAAGTTGTGCCCAGGTCTATTGAAGCCACAGGAAAAAGTACCTCTTATAGTGACTGAAGAGCCCAAAGAAGATGTACTCCATACTGTCTTAGGAGATTTTTAGTTGAGTGTTGAGTCGGAAGTGAAAAGTCAGTGGTTATTTCAGAGAGTGTGCTGGCACTTAGACCAGCGAAGACGCAGCTCGTCTGCTGCTGCCGTAGTGAGGGCCCTGAGAGTGGCCGACGGCAAGGAGGAAGGGAGAGAGTAGTTGAGGGGGCAGAGGAGCGTACCAGGCTCACCCCGGAATATACACAGGACACCGGGTCCGCGCCTACAGGGACCCTTTATACCCAGTAGGGACCACCGGATACCTGGAGGACTACAAGTCTCAGGTCGACCAACACTTACTACTGTACCAGGGCTAGGAATCACGGAGGCCCCAGCGTCCAGGGAGAGTGATCTCCAAGAGAAGGCCCTACCACCAGGTCAGCAGGTTCAAAAGAGAGAGACAGTAATTAAGCCAGGCCTAGCTCCAGGCAGGTGAGAAGCTTAGCAAGTGGAAGCAACCGATCAGGAGGCACTATACCCACTCACTGGGGAGAGTCCAGAAGTGCACCCTGCCTACCGAGTACCCTGGACCATACCTGCATCTACACTAGTAAAGGTACCGAAGCGAACCCCCGTGTGAGTGTCCGTCATTTCTTCCTGAACCGCCCAGGCCGTCTCTCCCCTGTACCACCATCCATTACCCCATGCTGCCCTGAGGCCCGCTCCACCTGTGGAGAGCTGTTCCATCACAAGCTGCCCTACCATCTGCCTCAGAGGACTGCTCTGCAGCCGCGGCTCTCTTTAGCCGCATTCCACAGGTGGCGTCACGAACACTTTACAAATCCCCTATAAATAATTCCCCTTTTGGGTGACCGCCCTGGGGCACGGACCGGGCCAGCCACCGTGATACCCCACACCAGCAGCCAGAGGCCCGGCTGCTGAGTACCCCACGGCCCTGGGGGCGCGTCAGCTCCATATATAGTCCTGCACATAATATGATGCCCTCACATAAAGTCCTGCACATAATATGATGGTACCACATATAGTCCTGCACATAATATGATGGTCCCACATATAGTCCTGCACATAATATGATGACCCCACATATAGTCCTGCACATAATATGACGGCCCCACATATATTCCTGCACATAATATGATGGCCTCACATATAGTCCTGCACATAATATGATGATCCTACATATAGTCCTGCACATAATATGATGACCCCACATATAGTCCTGCACATAATATGACGGCCCCACATATATTCCTGCACATAATATGATGCCCTCACATATAGTCCTGCACATAATATGATGGTACCACATATAGTCCTGCACATAATATGATGGTCCCACATATAGTCCTGCACATAGTATGATGGCCCCACATACAGACCTGCACATAATATGATTGTCCCATATATAGTCCTGCACATAATATGATGTTCCCACATATAGTCCTGCACATAATATGATGGCTCCACATGTAGTCCTAGACATATTATGATGGCCTCACATATAGTCCTGCACGTAATATGACGGCCCCACATATATTCCTGCACATAGTATGATTGCCTCACATATAGTCCTGCACATAGTTTGATGGTCCTACATATAGTCCTGCACATAATATGATGGCCCCACATATAGTCCTGCACATAATATGACGGCCCCACATATATAAATGCACATAGTATGACGGCCCCACATATAGTCCTGCACATAATATGATGACCCCACATATAGTCCTGCACATAATATGATGGCCCCACATATAGTCCTGCACATCATATGACGGCCCCACATATATTCCTGCACATAATATGATGGCCTCACATATAGTCCTGCACATAATATGATGACCCCACATATAGTCCTGCACATAATATGACGGCCCCACTTATACTTCTGCACATCGTATGATGGCCCCTCCAGGCACCTGGAGAATTAAAGAGGTTGGAAGCCGTAAAAACAGGCTGGCAGCCCCCAAGCAGTGCCACACCGCGGAAGGCAGATCAGCACTCCGGGCCTGGTCCACAGTGTAGTGTAAATGCTGTGGTCAGTCTCTTTATCACTGCATTGATTGTTACACTGCTGATTACAAGGCTATTCTATAAAACATGAGAGGAGATTTCTCACTTTAGAAGACAGAGGAAAAGGAGAAGAAATGTTCCTCATCTCTGTAGCTGAGATATGGTTGTGTTAGACTTGGAGTTGTGTATAGCAGATACACATGTAAAATCACACACAGCATATTCTCATGTATCAGGAAGGTGTTATCACACCCCGGCTGGTCTAGAACTTATTCCTAGACCAACGATTATCAGTAATTAATATAAATATTAATTACCTGTTATGTAATTTTTCTGATTCTCTTCTTTGAGTCCACAAGGAGAAATTGCTTGTTCCACCATCTCACGGGGCGTCAGTCACCTGAAAATAGACAAAAGTATGATAATATGTTCCTGGTACATGCTATACACACCAAAAAGTATAACACACTGGGGTCAAAATGACTTATCTCAGGGATAATGGCTGTGGTCTGTCCATTCACAGTGTAATGTAAATGCTGAGGTCAATCTCTTTTAATCACTGCATTGATTGTTACACCGCTGATATCAAGTCTATTCTATGAAACATGAGAGGGGATTCCTTACTTCAGAAGACAGGATAAGGAGAAAAAATGTTTGTTATCTCTGTACCTGAGATATGGTTGTGTTATACTTGGAGTTGTGTATAGAAGATACACATGTAAAATCACTAACATGAATGATATTAAACTGTGTTCAACTTATGTAGTTTACTTTATGAAATCTTTTCATATCTTTTAACACAACTTTCCAATTATCTTAAGATAGAAGCCAGTTGTAATGGTTTTTCTTAGCTTTCTATATTTTGGAGATAATCTTTGATGTTGCAATAAAACTCTTCAAAAATTCATACATTTATACTGATATCTCTTATAATGGTTGTCCATTTGAGGAATGTGATAAGGCATGCCTAACCTGGGTGATGGAAATCCATTCCCCATCCGTTAGATTAAAATGAAATATATATCCAAAAACAGAATAAATTTTCTCTGTTTTAAAATGTCAGTCAAATAGGTCATCACCATATTTTTCCAGGTGTCAAATTCTCCCAATATCATTAACTCTGGTGAAAGGGAATTTTACCAAATAGGTGTAAAGGGTAAGATACCCTCAGGTCCTAGTAATCTTTCTTGTACAGTTTGCATCAGTGGACATGCTGGTTACAATTTCCGCTCATTCATGTTTGGAATACCAGATTCCAAAATGAATAACAAATAAGTGTATTTCTCTCAGCACATCCTGTCCCCAAAATTCATTAAAGCTATAAATATCCAACTTTATAAAATTTTGAAGTTGACATTGCAAGTACCACTTTACAGTGGAATACCCCAACCATCTTAAATCTCCGCAAAAATGAAGTACTCCTGCTTAAGCTGAATATGTTTCGCATCATAATATGCCAAATTAAACTTAGTCCCATTCTGCAAAAATCATGTCCTCATACAGCTATGTTGATGGGAAAATAATTCCTTGATATGAGGCAACACTTTTTTTGTAAATCGTGTTCTTGTGCAAAATATTACATTTTACTATCAATATGAAGGCTAATATGTGAACAGTTAGATAAAATCCCCCCTTCCCATTTTCTGCTACTAAAATCCCAGTCTAATAGGGATTACATGCCCCCTAGCGAGCTGGACATTCTGCGCTCTGAGGTGCGTCAGCTAAGTAAAACCCTGGCCACTGTCCTGAGCACGCTGCAGCAACAGTAGGAGCCCGAGCCGGAAGGAAGGATCCTACTCGCTGACAGCCCTGAGGATGTCCCCTGGATGAGGAGAAGAGGGAGGACAACACCACCCCGTAGGAGGACAACGCCACCCCGTGGGAAGGACCAACGACCAACGTCGCCCTCCAAGAGACTTCATCTGCTACTGTTGCCATAAGGCAGGCCACACAGCGCGTAACTGTCCTTTAAACGAGCAAACACTGGGGCCGAGGGCTGACACCCAGGAGTAAATCAACCAGGCCCATCAAGCTGGTACCACCGGTTTGTAGGAGGAAGGTCTTTCCTGCCCATCGTGCTGGACGGCATTGCTACACCTGTGTTACTGGACACCGGCTCACAGGTAACCATCATACCTGATGTCCTCTACAAAAGGTACCGAACCTTTCTGTGTATGCCTCTAACGGCCTTCCTCTTAACCTAGTAGGGTTAAGGACGTGACAGTGAAGGTGGGGAGAGTGGAGCTAAAGGACCAAGGACTAATTGTCATAGAATCTGTAGCATCGGCGTCTCTGTCTCCTGCCAGGTAGAGACGCCGTCCCTCTCACCTCACCGCTCCCCGCGCGATGTCCTCCAGCGTTGCTCTTCCTGCAGCGGCCAATTGCCGGAGGACCTCCCATATATAAGGCACCTCCTCCAAAATGGAGGTGCCCGAGCGAAAGTTGTTGCACAAGTATACTTACCTCTGCTTCAGCCCTCAGGTCCCGTTGCCAGCCTGACTTCCTGTCCTGTCTGCCAGCTTGTCTACTCTCCAGCCCTACAGTCTGTCTAAGGTCATCCGCCAGTCTTTCTATGGGCAAGTCCACCTGCTTACCAGGAAGCACCTGCCAGTTACCTGCCTGCTACCTGCCGTGCTTGCTAACCCGCTCACCTGGGAGTGCTCCCGTTACCCGTCTGTTACCTGCTAGCCTACCTGGAGGCTCTGCCGTCACTTGCCGTGACCATCTGCCTGCTAGCCTAGAGACTTCAGCCTGCTTGGCTGTCACTTGCCGTAACCACGTGATAGCCTACCTGGAGGCTCCTGCTGTCACTTGCTGTGACCACCTGCCTGGTAACCCTAGAGACTACTACCTGCTCTGCTGTCACGTACGTTGACCACCCGTCTGCTTACCCAGAGACTTCTGCCTGCTTGCTGTGTCCATCCGTCATACCGGTCAGTCCCAGTCATCTGACCCGTGGGAGCCACCTGCTCTCTTACAAGGTCGTCCCCCGAGTAGCACCTGGTCCCTCTGCCCGGATCCTCCCTGGTCACGGAGTCGTTAGCCGCCGTCCGACCAGGGTCGGTTCGGGTTGATACTTAGTTACGCCCCTCTGGGTCCCTCCTTGCACCGCGGCACAGAGGTTCCACCACCCGGACCCGTAACAGTTTGCTCGGGCCATGGAACCTGGTGGCCCCCAGATCTCCGATCTGCACCAGGAAGTCTTACGTCAGAGAACTCAGCAGGAAGTGGTGCTGTCCTATCTACGGTCCGTTAACTCTCATCTAGGCGCATTGTTTGACTCGTCTATGTCTATCTCTGGCCCAGCCATACCTGTTCCTGCAGCACTGCAATCCAGTCCCATTATGGCACTCGGCTATGGACCTCGGCTCCTGGCACTTCCACGCTTTGCCGGCGACCCCACTTTAGCTCGGGGTTTCATAAACCCTGCACTTTGAGCTCTTGGCATACCAGTTCATCTCCGACCGGGCCAAGGTGGCCTTCATCATGTCCTATCTCACTGGGGAGGCACTGGCATGGCTAAATCCCCTGTGGGAGAGAGGGGACCCCTGGTGTCCGACCTGTCGTCTTTCCCTCTGCTTTCCGGAAGTCTTCGATGAACCTGGACGGAAAACCTCTTCTGCCTCCTCTCTGCTACGTCTCCACCAAGAGAGTCTCACCGTGGGCCAATATGCCATACGGTTCCGTACCCTCGCTTCTGAGCTTGCCTGCGAAAATGAGGCTCTGGTGTCCGTCTTCTGGGAGGGTCTTTCCGGTCGGATTAAGGACGAGTTAGCTGGTCGGGACATTCCTACCACCCTGGATGACCTGGTGTCACTAGCTACCCGGATTGACATCCGGTTCCAAGAACGTGCCAAAGAGACTACCCGGAAGAGAGACTTTTCTCAACTTGCTCCTACTTTCCTGAGACCCGCCTCTCAACCAATCACTCCCCGGGCGCACTCGCCTGAACCTATGCAGATCGACCAGACCAAGATGGTCAAATCTCGCCAAGAGTCACGCCGAGCAGAGGGAAGCTGTTTCTATTGTGGCAGTAAGGAGCACTTCATCCGTTCCTGCCCGGAGAAGTCGGGAAACCCCAGTGTCTAGGACCGCTCGGAGAGGTCGTCCTAGGCAAAAGTAAGCCCTCTCCATCCCTGACTCTGTCAGTCTCTATCTCCTGGGGAGAGAACCGTCACTTTGAACTCGCCCACCTGGATTCTGGAGCTGCTGGAAACCTCAATTCCCAGTCCCTGGTAGAGAAATACTGTATTCCCACCAAATCTCTGGCTGAACCATTGTCAGTCGCCTCCGTGGATGGAGGACTCCTTCCGGTGACCATCCTGCTCGTCACTGAACCCATAATCCTGCAGGTGGGAATGCTGCACTCTGAGAAAATCTCCTTCCATGTGCTACCCGGACTCTCTCACTCCCTATTGCTAGGTCTCCCCTGGCTCCAGACACATGAACCCGTGTTGAACTGGCAATCCGGTGAGGTACTCCGGTGGGGGCCGGACTGCCATAGGACCTGCCTGGTTCCGGTTGGCCCGGTTCGTCCACCACCTACTCCAGCTAATTTACCCGGTCTTCCGGCTCCTTACTGGCCCTATGCAGACGTCTTCGGTAAAAAAGAAGCAGAGACATTGCCACCTCATAGGCCATATGATTGCCCGATCGACCTGGTACCTGGCCCCACTTCACCCCGTGGGCGTATTTACCCGTTGTCTGCGGCCGAGACCCGGGCCATGTCTGAGTACACTGAAGAGAATCTGGCTAGGGGATTCATCCGGAAGTCTACCTCCCCGGCTGGAGCCGGATTCTTCTTTGTCAAAAAAAAAGATGGCTCGCTACGCCCCTGTATTGACTATAGAGGACTCAATCAGATCACGGTAAAGAATAAATACCCCCTGACACTCATCTCAGAGTTGTTTGACCGCCTTAAAGGAACCAGGATCTTTTCCAAGCTGGATCTACGTAGAGCATATAACCTGGTCCGTATCCGGCAAGGAGACGAGAGGAAGATGGCATTCAATACCCGGGACGGTCACTATGAGTACCGTGTGATGCCCTTCGGTCTCTGCAATGCTCCCGCCGTCTTCCAAGAACTGGTTAACGACATCTTCCGTGATCTTCTTTACTCCTGCGTGGTGGTATACCTGGACGACATCTTGGTCTTCTCTCCGGATCTTCCCACACAAAGGAGGGATGTTCGTCAGGTCCTGCTTAGGCTCAGGCAGAACCAACTCTATGCTAAATACGAGAAGTGCCTCTTCGAGCAGACCTCTCTTCCATTCCTGGGCTATGTTATCTCTCAGACAGGCTTGCGAATGGATCCCGAGAAACTCTCTGCTGTCCTAAAGTGGCCCCATCCGGAGGGGTTGAAGGCGATTCAGCGATTCCTGGGCTTCACCAATTACTATCGTCTCTTCATCCCACACTTCTCGTCCCGGACTGCTCCTATATCTGCGCTCTCCCATAAGAGGGCAGATCCCAAGGTATGGGCGCCCGAAGCTGAGGAGGCCTTCCTTTCCTTAAAGCAAGCCTTCTCCTCTGCACCAGTACTGCACCGTCCGGACTGCAATAAACAATTCTACCTGGAGGTTGATGCTTCCTCCTCCGGAGCCGGAGCGGTGCTCACCCAAAAATCTTCTTCCGGGAGAATGGTAACCTGCGGCTTCTTCTCCAAAATCTTCTCCTCATCTGAGCGCAACTACTCCATAGGAGATCGAGAATTGCTAGCCGTCAAATTGGTGCTGGAGGAGTGGCGCTACCAGCTTGAAGGGGCTCTATACCCGGTGATCATCTATACGGATCACAAAAATCTGGCATATCTCCAGAATGCCCAAAGACTCAATCCGCGTCAGGCCCGGTGGTCTTTGTTCTTTGCCCGCTTCGACTTCATACTACATTTCCGCCCGGTGGACAAGAATGTCAAAGCCGATGCCTTGTCCCGATCCTTCCTGTCCTCCGACCAAGAGGAGGAGCCTATGCACATCATCGACCCCTCCAAGGTGATGAATATGGCCCCCTTGGAGGTGACTCGTCTTCCACCCGGTAAGACATTTGCAGCGGTTCCTCACTGTGAGAGGGTTCTTCGCTGGGGTCATTCTTCTAAACTAGCCGGCCATGCTGGCCAAAAGAAGACCTTCCTGCTCATTACCCGGCATTACTGGTGGCCTACCCTGCGTAAGGATGTGGTAGAATTCATCTCAGCTTGTTCATCTTGTGCCCGCAACAAAGTTCCCAGACATTTACCAGCCGGTTATCTCCTACCTCTTCCCGTACCTGCTGCCCCGTGGCAACACATTGCTATGGACTTTATTACCGATCTCCCTGTTTCTGCCAGTTGTACAGTCATTTGGGTGGTCGCGGACCGCTTTTCTAAAATGGCCCACTTCATCCCTCTGCCTGGTCTCCCGTCGGCATCAGAGCTAGCTAAGGACTTTTTTCACCATATCTTTCGTCTCCATGGCCTACCTCTCCACATCGTGTCGGATCGAGGGGTTCAGTTCACCTCACGCTTCTGGAGAGCTACCTGTAAGCTGCTGGATGTTACCCTGGATTTCTCCTCCGCTTACCACCCACAGTCCAATGGTCAGGTAGAGCGGATCAACCAGATCCTTACCAGCTACCTCCGGCACTTTGTCAATGCCCACCATACTGATTGGGTGGACCTCCTACCTTGGGCCGAATTCTCCTATAACAATCATGAGAGCGAATCCTCTTCCAAGTCCCCATTCTTTATTGTCTATGGCCAACACCCCCGGATGCCGTTTCCCGTCTCCGCTTCTGTGGACAACCCTGCCGCGGAGTCTCTGGTCAGTGAATTCTCCACTATCTGGGAGAGTACTAGGTCCGCACTTCTTCAGTCCTCCGAGCGGATTTAGAGATTTGCTGACAAAAGACGTCTGGATCCGCCTCAATTCCGTCCGGGAGACAAGGTTTGGCTCTCCTCCAAACATACCCTCCTACAAGCTGGGTCCTCGGTTCATCGGTCCATTTGAGGTCCTTAAACAGATCAATCCAGTGGCCTACAAGTTGAAGCTTCCACCCACCTTAAGCATTCCCAACACCTTCCACGTATCTCTCCTCAAACCTGCTGTCTTTAACTCTTTCTCCAATAATTCAGGTACTCCTCATGCTCCGGTTTCTGCTGAGGACGTTTTTGAGGTAGAGAATATTCTGGCCACCAAGAGGGTAAGAGGGAGAACCTTTTTTCTGGTGGATTGGAAGGGGTTTGGCCCAGAGGAGAGAACTTGGGAACCCAGGGAAAACATCCATGCCCCGCTTCTCCTTGAAATTTTTTTTGCCAGCCTAAAAAAGAGGGGGCGTAAAGGGGGGGGGGGGTTACTGTAGCATCAGCGTCTCTACCTCCGGCCAGGCAGAGACGCCGTCCCTCTCACCTCACCACTCCTCGCGTGGCGTCCTCCAGCGCTCCTCATCCTACAGCGGCCGGCGCGCGCTCCTTCCCTGGCACTGTGCTTAGGGCGAGCGCGCTCCCTCTCTCTTAAAGGGGCCGCGTGCGCCGTCCTAAGGAGTCCCCAGCCAATTGCCGGAGGTCCTCCCATATATAAGGCACCTCCTCCAAAATGGAGGTGCCCGAGCAAAAGTTGTTGCAAAAGTATACTTACCTCTGCTTCAGCCCTCAGGTCCCGTTGCCAGCCTGACTTCCTGTCCTGTCTGCCAGCTTGTCTACTCTCCAGCCCGACAGTCTGTCTCCGGTCATCCGCCAGTCTGTCTATGGGCAAGTCCACCTACTTACCAGGATGCACCTGCCAATTACCTGCCTGCTACCTGCCGTGCTTGCTAACCCGCTCACCTGGGAGAGCTCGCCTGTTACCCGTCTGTTACCTGCTAGCCTACCTGGAGGCTCTGCCGTCACTTGCCGTGACCACCTGCCGGCTAGCCTAGAGACTTCAGCCTGCTTGGCCGTCACTTGCCGTGACCACCTGATAGCCTACCTGGAGTCTCCTGCTGTCACTTGCTGTGACCACCTGCCTGGTAACTCTAGAGACTACTATCTGCTCTGCTGTCACGTACCGTGACCACCTGTCTGCTTACCCAGAGACTTCTGCCTGCTTGCTGTGTCCATCCGTCATACCGGTCAGTCCCAACCATCTGAACCATGGGAGCCACCTGCTCTCTTACAAGGTCGTCCCCAGAGTAGCACCTGGTCCCTCTGCCTGGATCCTCCCTGTTCACGGAGTCGTTAGCCGCCGTCCGACCAGGGTCGGTTCTGGTTGATACTTAGTTACGCCCCTCTGGGTCCCTCCTTGCACCGCGGCACAGAGGTTCCACCACCCGGACCCGTAACAGGATCTAACCCTGGTGATACAGACTTGTATATGATACTCGGTACAAATATTGTTGGTAACTGCTTGGGAGAAGTGTTGTTTTTGCTCCAACAGATTGCTGACACTGCCAAACCAGGGCAGAGGAAGGTGCTCCAGAGAGAGATTCGAGCCCTCCTGTACCAGCAACAGGTAAAGCTAACAGGTTGGTAATGTACGGGTGACAGACCCGATACCCATTGTGATTCCCCCAATGAGTGAGATGCTGATTTGGTGTAGGGCAGCAATAGGTCTCAAGGGACAGAACTACCAGCCGGTAGTGGAGCCCATTAGCTCAGAGCACAGACCTACACTCTTAACTGCTAGAGGGGTAATTGATGTACGCAATGGGAGGGTACCCATACGTTTCCTAAATTGTGGGGAGGAGGAAGTTATATTACCAAGATACGCCACTGTTGCCAGGTTGTGTACTGTGAATGATGATGCCATACACCCAGTGGAATCCTTGACCTCATCAGACACAGTGGAGGGTAATGACTCAGAAACCCAGCTGGAGGATTGGTGTCAACAGCTCCATGTTGGGACTGTCGCCACTCTTGTCCATCAAAAACAAGGTGTACACAGGGTGGTCCAGAAATAAGAACAGGTATTCAGCAAACACCCACTTGATTTTGGGAGGCTTAAAGGGGTACAACACAATATACCCACAGGTGACCATCCACCCATCAAAGAACGTTACAGGCCCATACCACCAGCACACTACCAGAAAGAGAAGGAAATGTTGCATGACATGAAGAAAGCAGGGGTAATAAGAGATAGCTGTAGCCCCTGTGCGCTCCCCTGGTCCTGGTCAGGAAAAAGGATGGAAGCATGAGGATGTGTGCATAACACATAAAGGTGCATACCCTTTGCCCCGTATAGAGGAATCCCTGGCTGCATTAAAGCCTGCAAATTAATTCTCTACCCTTGACCTCACTAGTGGGTACTGGCAAGTAGCAGTTGCTGAGGAGGACCGGGAGAAGACGGCCTTCACTACCCCAAAGGGACTCTGTGAGTTTAACAGTATGCCGTTCGGACTCTGCAATGCCTCTGGAATGTTCCAGAGATTGATGGAGTGCTGTTTGGGGCAAAGTTAATTCGAGACCGAGCTGCTATACCTGGATGACGTGATAGTGTACTCCAAGACGTATGAGGACCATTTGAAGCACCTGGCGGAGGTATTTGAAGCATTGTCCCAGTATGGGATGAAATTGAAGCCTTCCAAGTGCCACCTGCTCAATCGGAAGGTTCAGTACCTGGGGCACATAGTCAGTCCAGAAGGAGTAGCACCAGACCCGGAGAAGGTCACTGCCATCCAGAAATGGCCGGAACAAAAGAATCTGAAGGAGGTACGTCAGTTCCTGGGATTGGTCGGGTAGTACCGGAAATTTGTAAAGGACTACACCAAGAAGGCAGCGCCTTTGCAAGATCTCCTGGTAGGACAGTCCCACAAAGGTAAAAAAAAACCCTTCCAGTGGGGTAAAGAGCAGGCTGAGTCCTTTGCAGTGATGAAAGAGTTCCTGACTGGCGAAGAAATCCTGGCCTACCCTGACTACAGCCAACCATTCCTGCTGTACACTGATGCCAGCAACGAGAGACTAGGAGCTGTGTTAAGCCAGAAGCAGTATGGCAAAGAGAAGGTGATTGCCTATGCCAGCGGAAGCTTCGTGCTATCCAGAGGAATCCGGAAAACTATAGAACTATAGCTCTTTCAAGTTGGAGCTCCTTGCCTTGGTCTGGGCCATGACTGAACGATTGAAGCACTAACTGGCCTCCACTAAGTTCACGGCCTATACTGACAACAACCCCTTGACACATCTAGAGACAGCCAAGTTGGGAGCCATGGAACAGCATTGGTTGGTCCGACTGTCAAACTATCAGTTCACCATCAAGTACCGGGCAGGCCACAAGAAAGCCAAAGCCGATGTCCTATCCAGAATGCCTCACCAGTCGGACACTGAAGAAGAAGTGGATGACCTGGAGGAGATTGAGCTACCTGCCTTCCATAGAAATGGGATGGTCCACGAGCAGCGTACCTCCAGGAGGTATCGTGGTAAGACACTAAACCTGCTGAAGACCTTACCTCTAGAAGAAAGGAATCAGTGGCCAGACAAACTACCTGATCTGGTAGATCTGTACAATCACATACCTGTGAGTTCCACCAATTGCACTCCAGCGTACCTCGTGAGAGCAAGACCCGGAAAGTTGCCCATGGACCTGGAGCTTGGAGTGGTAGAGCCGGAAGCAGACATGTCCACTGAAGACTGCGATATGACCCGACAGGAGCGGTACAAGAGAGTACAGGCCTGTGTCGAAGACAGTCTAAATAGGATGAGAGATAAGCAGGAAGCACAGTACAACAAGAGTGCACCAGCAGAACCCTTAACACCTGGAGAAGTTGTGCTGAAGCGAAAGAGAAGAAACCACAAGCTTGACGACCAGTGTGAAAGAGAGCCTTACACTGTGTTGGATTCCAGGTTCGATAATAGAAAAATCTGTCTAATCAGTAAAGATGGAGGTAAGACAGTTGCAGCAGTCTCAAGAGGCCACTTGAAGTTGTGCCCAGGTCTATTGAAGCCACAGGAAGAACTACCTCTTATAGTGACTGAAGAGCCCAAAGAAGATGTACTCCATACTGTCTTAGGAGATTTCCCGGCAGATTGGCCTCAACTGGATGGAGCCGTAATAATACCTGTGATGCATTTCTAGCAGCAGCCAGAAGACTCTCCACTGCAAGTAAGACCTGTAAGTGCCCCAGAAGAGCCTGCTCAGGAAGAATCCCCGGAAGAAGGATCACCGGTAGAAGCAGAGCCAGTAGGCCCAGTAACCAGTGTACTTGCCAGTCCCAACGAGAGGTTAAGACAGTTCTACAATTTGCCCACACGTAGATCTGACAGGGTAGCAGACAGTGCAAACACAAACATCAACAACACCCCAGTATTACGTAGGTCAACACGCAGCACAAAAGGCCAGGTCCCTGCCAGGTATAGGGAATAAGAATGAAGTGCCTACCATGTAAATAGTTACCCAGTTGGGTATTGCCTACTGTATTGTTTATTATGTAAACTGAAATTAAATATATGTGTTTATTTAGTTAACTGTAGCCACGCCCAGGGCCTACATTGAGGGTTTTCAGGCGGGTCCCTCATGTTCCTTCATCGGTGAAATAGACACCAGGTTACGGGACTTACTGTAACTGAATTAATGTTATTATAATTGTTATTATTGTTATTTGTTAACCTGTTACAAAATGCTTCAGTCCAGGAGTACTGAATTGTACTAGGGGGGGAATGTGGCGCCCTGCAGCACACAGGTGCCACAGAACCCAGTAGGGTGCATGGATGGACTTCTCCACAAGAGGCCCTCATTACATTCACACACCTCCACCCTACCACCTCAGACCAGCAGAGGGAGCCCATTAGGGATATATATAGGGAGGGTGGAGCTAGGCAGCTCAGTTTTTAGTTGAGTGTTGAGTCGGAAGTGAAAAGTCAGTGGCTAGTTCAGAGAGTGTGCTGGCACTTAGACCAGCGAAGACGCAGCTTTTCTGCTGCTGCCGTAGTGAGGGCCCTGAGTGTGGCCGACGGCAAGGAGGAAGGGAGAGAGTAGTTGAGGGGGCAGAGGAGCATACCAGGCTCACCCCAAAATATACACCGGACACCGGGTCCGCGCCTGCAGGTACCCTTTACACCCAGTAGGGACCACCGGATACCTGGAGGACTACAAGTCCCAGGTCGACCAACGCTGAATACTGTACCAGGGCTAGGAGTCACGGAGGCCCCAGCGTCCAGGGACAGTGATCTCCAAGAGACGGCCCTACCACCAGGTCAGCAGGTGCAAGAGAGAGAGACAGTAATTAAGCCAGGCCTAGCTCCAGGCAGGTCAGAAGCTTAGCAAGTGGAAGCAACGGATCAGGAGGCCCTATACCCGCTCACTGGGGAGAGTCCAGAAGTGCACCCTGCCTACCGAGTACCCTGGACCATACCTGCATCTACTCCAGTAAAGGTACCGAAGCGAACCCACGTGTTAGTGTCTGTCATTTCTTCCTGAACCGCCCTGGCCGTCTCTCCCCTGTACCACCATCCATTACCCCACGCTGCCCTGAGGCCCGCTCCACCTGTGGGGAGCCGCTCCATCACAAGCTGCCCTACCATCTGCCTCAGAGGACTGCTCCGCAGAGGCGGCTCCCTTTAGCCGCATTCCACAGGTGGTGTCACGAACACTTTACAAATCCCCTATAAATAATTCCCTTTTTGGGTGACCGCCCTGGGCCATGCACCGGGCCAGTCACCGTGATACCCCACACCAGAAGCCAGAAGCCCGGCTGCTGAGTACCCCAAGGCCCTGGGGGCGTGTCAGCTCCACATATAGTCCTGCACATAATATGATGCCCTCACATATAGTCCTGCACATAATATGATGGCCCCACATATAGTCCTGCACATAATATGACGGCCCCACATATAGTGCTACACATAATATGACGGCCCCACATATACTTCTGCACATCGTATGATGGCCCCTCCAGGCACCTGGAAAATTAAAGAGGTTGGAAGCCGTGAAAACAGGCTGGCAGCCCCCAAGCAGTGCCACACCACGGAAGGCAGATTAGCAATCCGGGCCTGGTCCACAGTGTAGTGTAAATGCTACGGTCAGTCTCTTTATCACTGCATTGATTGTTACACAGCTGATTACAAGGCTATTCTATGAAACATTCTCACTTTAGAAGACAGAGGAAAAGGAGAAGAAATGTTCCTCATCTCTGTAGCTGAGATATGGTTGTGTTAGACTTGGAGTTGTGTATAGCAGATACACATGTAAAATCACACACATCATATTCTCATGTATCAGGAAGGTGTTATCACACCCCGGCTGGTCTAGAACTTATTCCTAGACCAACGATTATCAGTAATTAATATAAATATTAATTACCTGTTATGTAATTTTTCTGATTCTCTTCTTTGAGTCCACAAGGAGAAATTTCTCGTTCCACCATCTCACGGGGCGTCAGTCACCTGAAAATAGACAAAAGTATGATAACATGTTCCTGGTACATGCTATACACACCAAAAAGTATAACACACTGGGGCCAAAATGACTTATCTCAGGGATAATGGCTGTGGTCTGTCCATTCACAGTGTAATGTAAATGCTGAGGTCAGTCTCTTTTAATCACTGCATTGATTGTTACACCGCTGATATCAAGTCTATTCTATGAAACATGAGGGATTCCTTACTTTAGAAGACAGGATAAGGAGAAAAAATGTTTGTTATCTCTGTACCTGAGATATAGTTGTGTTATACTTGGAGTTGTGTATAGAAGATACACATGTAAAATCACTAACATGAATGATATTAAATTGTGTTCAACTTATGTGGTTTACTTTATGAAAACTTTTCATATCTTTTAACACAACTTTCCAATTATCTTAAGATAGAAGCCCGTTGTAATGGTTTTTCTTAGCTTTCTATATTTTGGAGATAATCTTTGATGTTGCAATAAAACTCTTCAAAAATTCATACATTTATACTGATGTCTCTTATAATGGGTTGTCCATTTGAGGAATGTGATAGGGCATGCCTAACCTGGGTGTTGGAAATCCATTCCCCATCCGTTAGATTGAAATGAAATATATATCCAAAAACAGAATACATTTTCTCTGTTTTAAAATGTCAGTCAAATAGGTCATCACCATATTTCTCCAGGTGTCAAATTCTCCTAATATCATTAACTCTGGTGAAAGGGAATTTTACCAAATAGGTGTAAAGGGTAAGATACCCTCAGGTCCTAGTAATCTTTCTTGTACAGTTTGCATCAGCGGACATGCTGGTTACAATTTCCGCTCATTCATGTTTGGAATACCAGATTCCAAAATGAATAACAAATAAGTGTATTTCTCTCAGCACATCCTGTCCCCAAAATTCATTAAAGCTATAAATATCCAACTTTATAAAATTTTGAAGTTGACATGGCAAGTACCACTTTACAGTGGAATACCCCAACCATCTTAAATCTCCGCAAAAATTAAGTACTCCTGCTTAAGCTGAATATGTTTCGCATACATATTATGCCAAATTAAACTTTGTCCCATTCTGCAAAAAACATGTCCTCATACAGCTAAGTTGATGGGAAAATAATTCCTTGATATGAGGCAATACTTTTTTTGTAAATCGTGTTCTTGTTGTGCAAAATATTACATTTTACTATCAATATGAAGGCTAATATGTGAACAGTTAGACAAAATCCCCCCTTCCCATTTTCTGCTACTAAAATCCCAGTCTAATAGGGATTACATGCCCCCTAGCGAGCTGGACAGCCTGAGCTCTGAAGTGCGTCAGCTAAGTAAAACCCTGGCCACTGTCCTGAGCACGCTGCAGCAACAGTAGGAGCCCGAGCCGGAAGGAAGGATCCTACTCGCTGACAGCCCTGAGGATGTCCCCTGGATGAGGAGAAGAGGGAGGACAACACCATCCCATAGGAGGACAACGCCACCCCGGAGGAGGACAACGCCACCACGTAGGAGAACCAACGAGCAAAGTCGCCCTCCAGGAGACTTCATCTGCTACCGTTGCCACAAGGCAAGCCACACAGCGCGGAACTGTCCTTTAAAGCCATCAGGCGCCAACTTTGGGACGCCGCGCGGGAAGAAGACTGGCGTGGACGACGAAAGCGCGCGAGAGCCGAAGACCCGCCTTACGCACTGATGCCGCGCAGGGTCCTGGAAGAAGCTCCAGCAGATGCCGACGTCACCAGCACGCGACACAAGGTCCTCGCCCAGAGCATCGCCAGCGGAGCCGCGGCCTACAGAAGAGGATCGCCGGAAGGTAGGCCACGGTTAACCAGGGGGGAGGAAGACATCAGGAATGGAGGGCAAGATGGCGGACCGGCAGCAGACTAAGCTGCCCAGCATCGGCAGTGCCCCAGCCGTCGCGGGTCCCGACCAGCGCCAGGAGAAGACGCGTGACGCAGGAGCGGTCGCGGGAGCAGGTAAGAGGAGTCTCCCTGTCCCGGACGCTGCCAGAGTCAGCCTGCTCCCGGGCCCCCTGGTGGAGCCGCCGATCCCGGGCGTCATCAACAGCGGCCCTCTCCAGGCCCCGCCACAAGGCCTACTGCACCGTGGCGCAAGGGGCTGGTATGCCCTCAACATCCACCGGGTGGGCGCAGAGAGTCACACTGCTGAGGACCCGGACAGGTCTGAAGATGATTACCAGCAGGAACCACCAGGAGGAAACCGCTACTAGGAAAGAGCACCGCAGACTGTACATACTTACCCGTAAGGGTATGAGAAAAGTTTAAAGTTTCCAGTTATGCCCCGTTGGGAATTGTGCAAGTTTTGAGAAAGTTTACCCCGGTTGGGACTGTTACCCGTTTATTTTGGAATCCCCAAATTTACCTGGCTGAGGACTGAGAGCAGCCATTCCCGTTTCCAACCTGGCTGAGGACTGAGAGCAGCCAACACTTGTACATATTTGCACTTGGTTAATTGCACCCTGTTACGGTGACATGAACGCCTGGTCGCAACGGGAGCCGTAACCTACTGGAGGACTCCGTCGTGAAAGTTTCTACTGAAATTTGTTTCATGTTGTATATTTGAAGAACTGTTTTCCATTGACGTACCAAGAGTTATATTTAAAATGAAAAATTATATGCATATAGTGAAAGTAAGGCTGATGATGTTGAGATAAGAAGGTTGTTTCCCATAAAGGGAAAGAAAAGTTGAATTGATTTTACATGTTTGCATTTAAAAAGTTTTTGCATGTCTTGAGGAAAAATGCTTTTTACTTTATTCCAGCCCGCGGACGTGCTGTGATTTACCAGGGGGGAATGTAGAACCCCGAGGGCTCGGTTGCTAGAGAGGTATCGCATCTCAGTTAGAGGTGTGGTATCTCACTTCCAGGTAAGGATGGAGTGTGGATCAGGACCCTGACAGCTGCATGCATTACACCACATTTCCGGGGGACAGCTCGACGGTGCTCCCAGCAGCGAGCACGACAGACCATGTCCCTGGCTGGAGTGGGAGGGAGGGAACATCCAGAACAGGGGGAACCCAGTAGTGCAGGAGCAGAGAGGAAGCAGTTCCTGGATGCACAGAGAGAGGAGTATAAAAAGGTGGGGTCCATCTTAATGAGTGAGTTCCGTGAGAGGAGAAGGCAGGGAGCAGAGCTGCTGCATGGGCTCTGCTCCCTGGGCAGGCCTAGCACAGAGGCCGGAGCCTGAGGGAAGAAAGAAGGGGAGCAGGGAGGCTCCAGGAACACGGAGGAAGGAGGGACCCCAGGGGTGCAGAATGGTCAGTAGCCACTGCACGTCCGAATTCACCACCTGAGTGGAGGGGTCAGGCCGCAGAAGGGGAACCAGATCCCTAAATTGGTGGAGGAGAAACTACACTCAGCCAAGAACCGGAGGTTGCGACCATTCATTGGTGCAGCCCCCTGCTAAACCTGCTAGGAAGGCACCACATAGGGCCCAGGGAAAACGGCCGGCACGTTAACCCGACAAGGTCCGAGGCAGCCAGACAGAAGTGAGGTCACTGGTGGGGTATGACAGGCCAGAGAAAGGACACATAAAGGGGGTCCTGTGTAGCGCTTCTAAATTACCTGGAGGTTGATCGAGCCCCTCACCTGGTGAGCGCAGCACGGCTCGGGCAGTCCTTGCTGACAGAAGTGACCTGGATAACAACTGTGAGTAAAAGACCCTGGACTGCATCATTGGACTCTGTGTGATTACTGCTGAGCCTGTACTATCACCCCCAACATCCACCTACACTGCCCTAGGGCTACACTTCTCCCGTGGGGAGTTATACCATTCCTGTGCTGCTCACCAACATCAGCCCCAGCGGTCTGTCCTGCAGCGGCGGTTATCCCTGACCGCAATCCACGAGGTGGCGTAGTTGGACATTTAAAACACTGAAAAAAAGACTGCCACAATTTGTTCTGACCACCCTAAGCCACGGGATCGGGTTGCCACTACTACCCCCAGCATCGTACAGAAGCCCGGTTCCGGGTATCCCAAGGCCCAGGGGGCGAGACACAAACACCCACTTGATTTTGGGAGGATTAAAGGGGTACAACACCATATACCCACAGGTGACCATCCACCCATCAAAGAACGTTACAGGCCCATACCACCAGCACACTACCAGAAAGCGAAGGAAATGTTGCATGACATGAAGAAAGCAGGAGTAATAAGAGATAGCAGTAGCCCCTGGGCAGCTCCCCTGGGGTCCTGGTCAGGAAAAAGGATGGAAGCATGAGGATGTGTGCATAACACATAAAGATGCATATCCTTTGCCAAGTATAGAGGAATCCCTGGCTGCATTAAAGTCTGCAAATTACTTCTCTACCCTTGACCTCACTAGTGGGTACTGGCAAGTAGCAGTTGCTGAGGAGGACCGGGAGAAGACGGCCTTCACTACCCCGATGGGACTCTGCGAGTTCAACAGTATGCCGTTCGGACTCTGCAACGCCCCTGGAACGTTCCAGAGATTGATGGAGTGCTGTTTGGGACACCGTAACTTCGAGACCGTGCTGCTATACCTGGATGACGTGATAGTGTACTCCAAGACGTATGAGGACCATTTGAAGCACCTGGCGGAGGTATTTGAAGCATTGTCCCGGTATGGGATGAAATTGAAGCCTTCCAAGTGATACCTGCTCAAACGGAAGGTTCAGTACCTGGGGCACATAGTCAGTCCAGAAGGAGTAGCACCAGACCCAGAGAAGGTCACTGCCATCCAGAAATGAACGGAACCAAAGAATCTCAAGGAGGTAAGTCAGTTACTGGGACTGGTCGGGTATTACCGGAGATTGGCAAAGGACTACACCAAGAAGGCAGCGCCTTTGCAAGATCTCCTGGTAGGACAGTTCCACAGAGGCAAACCCCCCCCCCCCTTCCAGTGGGGTAAAGAGCAGGCTGAGTCCTTTGCAGTGATGAAAGAGATCCGGACTGGCGAAGAAATCCTGGCCTACCCTGACTACAGCCAACCATTGCTGCTATACACTGATGCCAGCAACGAGGGACTAGGAGCTGTGTTAAGCCAGAAGCAGTATGGCAAAGAGAAGGTGATTGCCTATGCCAGCAGGAAGCTTCGTCCTACTGAGAGGAATCCGGAAAACTATAGCTCTTTCAAGTTGGAGCTCCTGGCCTTGGTCTGGGCCATCACTGAACGATTCAAGCACTACCTGGCCTCCACTAAGTTCACGGCCTATACTGACAACAACCCCTTGACACATCTAGAGACAGCCAAGTTGGGAGCCATGGAACAGCGTTGGATGGCCCGACTGTCAAACTATCAGTTCACCATCAAGTACCGGGCAGGCCACAAGAACGACAAGGCCCATGCCCTATCCAGAATGCCTCACCAGTCAGACACTGAAGAAGAAGTGGATGACCTAGAGGAGATAGAGCTACCTGCCTTCCATAGAAATGGGATGGTCCACGAGCAGCGTACCTCCAGGAGGTATCATGATAAGACACTAAACCCTTTACCTCATCGCAGTTGGAAGGAGACCCAGGACAGCGACCCGTTTGTCAGCTGTGTCAAAGAACTGATAACCCAGGCAGGTTCTTCCCTGGAGAAGGACGCTTCTCCACAAGCCAAGCACCTGTTGAATGAGAGAAGCTGGCTGTTCATCTATAGAGAGAAGCTGTGCCGAAGGTATGTTAACCCTAGGACACATGAGATGGTATGGCAGATCGTAGTGCCCAGGACAGACATCCAGATGGTGTTGGAGGCCTACCACGATCAAGCAGGGCACTTTGGCTGGAAAAAGCTGGAAACTCTCCTGAAGAGTCGATTTTATTGGGTTGGAATGCGGAGCTCCATAGAGAGGTGGTGCCGGGATTGAGGACCCTGTAGCCTCAGAAGAAAAGACTACAGCAGCCAGAAAGCACCCTTGCAGTCCATCAAGACCACCCAGCCCCTGGAGATCGTCGCCCTGGATCACGTCAAGCTGTCACCCAGCAGGTCGGGCTACTCTTATGCACTGACCATGGTGGATCACTACTCCCGGTTCCTGGTGGTAGCCCCCGTCAAGGATCTGACGGCAGAAACTGCGGCAAGGATGTTTCAAGCATACTTCTGTAGGCCCCATGGATACCCGGATAAGGTGCTGACGGATCAAGGCCCTGCCTTTGAAGCCGAGCTGCTCAAAGAGTTTTGCAATCTGTTTGGGTGTAAGAAGATTTGGACTATGCCGTACCACCCTCAAACTAATGGTCTATGTGAAAAGATGAACAATATCGTCATAGACCTGCTGAAGACCTTACCTCTAGAAGAAAGGAATCAGTGGCCAGACAAACTACCTGACCTGGTAGATCTGTACAATCACATACCTGTGAGTTCCACCAATTGTACTCCAGCGTACCTCATGAGAGCAAGACCTGGAAAGTTGCCCATGGACCTGGAGCTTGGAGTGGTAGAGCCGGAAGCAGACATGTCCACTGAAGACTGCGATATGACCCGACAGGAGCAGTACAAGAGAGTACAGGCCTGTGTCGAAGACAGTCTAAATAGGATGAGAGATAAGCAGGAAGCACAGTACAACAAGAGTGCACCCGCAGAACCCTTAACACCTGGAGAAGTTGTGCTGAAGAGAAAGAGAAGAAACCACAAGATTGACGACCAGTGGGAAAGAGAGCCTTACACTGTGTTGGATTCCAGGTTTGATAATAGAAAAACCTGTCTAATCAGTAAAGATGGAGGTAAGACAGTTGCAGCAGTCTCAAGAGACCACCTGAAGTTGTGCCCAGGTCTATTGAAGCCACAGGAAAAAGTACCTCTTATAGTGACTGAAGAGCCCAAAGAAGATGTACTCCATACTGTCTTAGGAGATTTTTAGTTGAGTGTTGAGTCGGAAGTGAAAAGTCAGTGGTTATTTCAGAGAGTGTGCTGGCACTTAGACCAGCGAAGACGCAGCTCGTCTGCTGCTGCCGTAGTGAGGGCCCTGAGAGTGGCCGACGGCAAGGAGGAAGGGAGAGAGTAGTTGAGGGGGCAGAGGAGCGTACCAGGCTCACCCCGGAATATACACAGGACACCGGGTCCGCGCCTACAGGGACCCTTTATACCCAGTAGGGACCACCGGATACCTGGAGGACTACAAGTCTCAGGTCGACCAACACTTACTACTGTACCAGGGCTAGGAATCACGGAGGCCCCAGCGTCCAGGGAGAGTGATCTCCAAGAGAAGGCCCTACCACCAGGTCAGCAGGTTCAAAAGAGAGAGACAGTAATTAAGCCAGGCCTAGCTCCAGGCAGGTGAGAAGCTTAGCAAGTGGAAGCAACCGATCAGGAGGCACTATACCCACTCACTGGGGAGAGTCCAGAAGTGCACCCTGCCTACCGAGTACCCTGGACCATACCTGCATCTACACTAGTAAAGGTACCGAAGCGAACCCCCGTGTGAGTGTCCGTCATTTCTTCCTGAACCGCCCAGGCCGTCTCTCCCCTGTACCACCATCCATTACCCCATGCTGCCCTGAGGCCCGCTCCACCTGTGGAGAGCTGTTCCATCACAAGCTGCCCTACCATCTGCCTCAGAGGACTGCTCTGCAGCCGCGGCTCTCTTTAGCCGCATTCCACAGGTGGCGTCACGAACACTTTACAAATCCCCTATAAATAATTCCCCTTTTGGGTGACCGCCCTGGGGCACGGACCGGGCCAGCCACCGTGATACCCCACACCAGCAGCCAGAGGCCCGGCTGCTGAGTACCCCACGGCCCTGGGGGCGCGTCAGCTCCATATATAGTCCTGCACATAATATGATGCCCTCACATATAGTCCTGCACATAATATGATGGTACCACATATAGTCCTGCACATAATATGATGGTCCCACATATAGTCCTGCACATAGTATGATGGCCCCACATACAGACCTGCACATAATATGATTGTCCCATATATAGTCCTGCACATAATATGATGTTCCCACATATAGTCCTGCACATAATATGATGGCCCCACATATAGTCCTGCACATAATATGATGGCTCCACATGTAGTCCTAGACATATTATGATGGCCTCACATATAGTCCTGCACGTAATATGACGGCCCCACATATATTCCTGCACATAGTATGATTGCCTCACATATAGTCTTGCACATAGTTTGATGGTCCTACATATAGTCCTGCACATAATATGATGGCCCCACATATAGTCCTGCACATAATATGACGGCCCCACATATATAAATGCACATAGTATGACGGCCCCACATATAGTCCTGCACATAATATGATGACCCCACATATAGTCCTGCACATAATATGATGGCCCCACATATAGTCCTGCACATCATATGACGGCCCCACATATATTCCTGCACATAATATGATGGCCTCACATATAGTCCTGCACATAATATGATGACCCCACATATAGTCCTGCACATAATATGACGGCCCCACTTATACTTCTGTACATCGTATGATGGCCCCTCCAGGCACCTGGAGAATTAAAGAGGTTGGAAGCCGTAAAAACAGGCTGGCAGCCCCCAAGCAGTGCCACACCGCGGAAGGCAGATTAGCACTCCGGGCCTGGTCCACAGTGTAGTGTAAATGCTGTGGTCAGTCTCTTTATCACTGCATTGATTGTTACACTGCTGATTACAAGGCTATTCTATAAAACATGAGAGGAGATTTCTCACTTTAGAAGACAGAGGAAAAGGAGAAGAAATGTTCCTCATCTCTGTAGCTGAGATATGGTTGTGTTAGACTTGGAGTTGAGTATAGCAGATACACATGTAAAATCAGACACAGCATATTCTCATGTATCAGGAAGGTGTTATCACACCCCGGCTGGTCTAGAACTTATTCCTAGACCAACGATTATCAGTAATTAATATAAATATTAATTACCTGTTATGTAATTTTTCTGATTCTCTTCTTTGAGTCCACAAGGAGAAATTGCTTGTTCCACCATCTCACGGGGCGTCAGTCACCTGAAAATAGACAAAAGTATGATAATATGTTCCTGGTACATGCTATACACACCAAAAAGTATAACACACTGGGGTCAAAATGACTTATCTCAGGGATAATGGCTGTGGTCTGTCCATTCACAGTGTAATGTAAATGCTGAGGTCAATCTCTTTTAATCACTGCATTGATTGTTACACCGCTGATATCAAGTCTATTCTATGAAACATGAGAGGGGATTCCTTACTTCAGAAGACAGGATAAGGAGAAAAAATGTTTGTTATCTCTGTACCTGAGATATGGTTGTGTTATACTTGGAGTTGTGTATAGAAGATACACATGTAAAATCACTAACATGAATGATATTAAACTGTGTTCAACTTATGTAGTTTACTTTATGAAATCTTTTCATATCTTTTAACACAACTTTCCAATTATCTTAAGATAGAAGCCAGTTGTAATGGTTTTTCTTAGCTTTCTATATTTTGGAGATAATCTTTGATGTTGCAATAAAACTCTTCAAAAATTCATACATTTATACTGATATCTCTTATAATGGTTGTCCATTTGAGGAATGTGATAAGGCATGCCTAACCTGGGTGTTGGAAATCCATTCCCCATCCGTTAGATTAAAATGAAATATATATCCAAAAACAGAATAAATTTTCTCTGTTTTAAAATGTCAGTCAAATAGGTCATCACCATATTTTTCCAGGTGTCAAATTCTCCCAATATCATTAACTCTGGTGAAAGGGAATTTTACCAAATAGGTGTAAAGGGTAAGATACCCTCAGGTCCTAGTAATCTTTCTTGTACAGTTTGCATCAGCGGACATGCTGGTTACAATTTCCGCTCATTCATGTTTGGAATACCAGATTCCAAAATGAATAACAACTAAGTGTATTTCTCTCAGCACATCCTGTCCCCAAAATTCATTAAAGCTATAAATATCCAACTTTATAAAATTTTGAAGTTGACATTGCAAGTACCACTTTACAGTGGAATACCCCAACCATCTTAAATCTCCGCAAAAATGAAGTACTCCTGCTTAAGCTGAATATGTTTCGCATCATAATATGCCAAATTAAACTTAGTCCCGTTCTGCAAAAATCATGTCCTCATACAGCTATGTTGATGGGAAAATAATTCCTTGATATGAGGCAACACTTTTTTTGTAAATCGTGTTCTTGTGCAAAATATTACATTTTACTATCAATATGAAGGCTAATATGTGAACAGTTAGATAAAATCCCCCCTTCCCATTTTCTGCTACTAAAATCCCAGTCTAATAGGGATTACATGCCCCCTAGCGAGCTGGACATTCTGCGCTCTGAGGTGCGTCAGCTAAGTAAAACCCTGGCCACTGTCCTGAGCACGCTGCAGCAACAGTAGGAGCCCGAGCCGGAAGGAAGGATCCTACTCGCTGACAGCCCTGAGGATGTCCCCTGGATGAGGAGAAGAGGGAGGACAACACCACCCCGTAGGAGGACAACGCCACCCCGTGGGAAGGACCAACGACCAACGTCGCCCTCCAAGAGACTTCATCTGCTACTGTTGCCACAAGGCAGGCCACACAGCGCGTAACTGTCCTTTAAACGAGCAAACACTGGGGCCGAGGGCTGACACCCAGGAGTAAATCAACCAGGCCCATCAAGCTGGTACCACCGGTTTGTAGGAGGAAGGTCTTTCCTGCCCATCGTGCTGGACGGCATTGCTACACCTGTGTTACTGGACACCGGCTCACAGGTAACCATCATACCTGATGTCCTCTACAAAAGGTACTGGTCCGTAGATGAACTCCGCCCGCCAGAACCGAACCTTTCTGTGTATGCCTCTAACGGCCTTCCTCTTAACCTAGTAGGGTTAAGGATGTGACAGTGAAGGTGGGGAGAGTGGAGCTAAAGGACCAAGGACTAATTGTCATAGAATCTGTAGCATCGGCGTCTCTGTCTCCTGCCAGGTAGAGACGCCGTCCCTCTCACCTCACCGCTCCCCGCGCGACGTCCTCCAGCGTTGCTCTTCCTGCAGCGGCCAATTGCCGGAGGACCTCCCATATATAAGGCACCTCCTCCAAAATGGAGGTGCCCGAGCGAAAGTTGTTGCACAAGTATACTTACCTCTGCTTCAGCCCTCAGGTCCCGTTGCCAGCCTGACTTCCTGTCCTGTCTGCCAGCTTGTCTACTCTCCAGCCCTACAGTCTGTCTAAGGTCATCCGCCAGTCTTTCTATGGGCAAGTCCACCTGCTTACCAGGAAGCACCTGCCAGTTACCTGCCTGCTACCTGCCGTGCTTGCTAACCCGCTCACCTGGGAGTGCTCCCCTGTTACCCGTCTGTTACCTGCTAGCCTACCTGGAGGCTCTGCCGTCACTTGCCGTGACCACCTGCCTGCTAGCCTAGAGACTTCAGCCTGCTTGGCTGTCACTTGCCGTAACCACGTGATAGCCTACCTGGAGGCTCCTGCTGTCACTTGCTGTGACCACCTGCCTGGTAACCCTAGAGACTACTACCTGCTCTGCTGTCACGTACGTTGACCACCCGTCTGCTTACCCAGAGACTTCTGCCTGCTTGCTGTGTCCATCCGTCATACCGGTCAGTCCCAGTCATCTGACCCGTGGGAGCCACCTGCTCTCTTACAAGGTCGTCCCCCGAGTAGCACCTGGTCCCTCTGCCCGGATCCTCCCTGGTCACGGAGTCGTTAGCCGCCGTCCGACCAGGGTCGGTTCGGGTTGATACTTAGTTACGCCCCTCTGGGTCCCTCCTTGCACCGCGGCACAGAGGTTCCACCACCCGGACCCGTAACAGTTTGCTCGGGCCATGGAACCTGGTGGCCCCCAGATCTCCGATCTGCACCAGGAAGTCTTACGTCAGAGAACTCAGCAGGAAGTGGTGCTGTCCTATCTACGGTCCGTTAACTCTCATCTAGGCGCATTGTTTGACTCGTCTATGTCTATCTCTGGCCCAGCCATACCTGTTCCTGCAGCACTGCAATCCAGTCCCATTATGGCACTCGGCTATGGACCTCGGCTCCTGGCACTTCCACGCTTTGCCGGCGACCCCACTTTAGCTCGGGGTTTCATAAACCCTGCACTTTGAGCTCTTGGCATACCAGTTCATCTCCGACCGGGCCAAGGTGGCCTTCATCATGTCCTATCTCACTGGGGAGGCACTGGCATGGCTAAATCCCCTGTGGGAGAGAGGGGACCCCTGGTGTCCGACCTGTCGTCTTTCCCTCTGCTTTCCGGAAGTCTTCGATGAGCCTGGACGGAAAACCTCTTCTGCCTCCTCTCTGCTACGTCTCCGCCAAGAGAGTCTCACCGTGGGCCAATATGCCATACGGTTCCGTACCCTCGCTTCTGAGCTTGCCTGCGAAAATGAGGCTCTGGTGTCCGTCTTCTGGGAGGGTCTTTCCGGTCGGATTAAGGACGAGTTAGCTGGTCGGGACATTCCTACCACCCTGGATGACCTGGTGTCACTAGCTACCCGGATTGACATCCGGTTCCAAGAACGTGCCAAAGAGACTACCCGGAAGAGAGACTTTTCTCAACTTGCTCCTACTTTCCTGAGACCCGCCTCTCAACCAATCACTCCCCGGGCGCACTCGCCTGAACCTATGCAGATCGACCAGACCAAGATGGTCAAATCTCGCCAAGAGTCACGCCGAGCAGAGGGAAGCTGTTTCTATTGTGGCAGTAAGGAGCACTTCATCCGTTCCTGCCCGGAGAAGTCGGGAAACCCCAGTGTCTAGGACCGCTCGGAGAGGTCGTCCTAGGCAAAAGTAAGCCCTCTCCATCCCTGACTCTGTCAGTCTCTATCTCCTGGGGAGAGAACCGTCACTTTGAACTCGCCCACCTGGATTCTGGAGCTGCTGGAAACCTCAATTCCCAGTCCCTGGTAGAGAAATACTGTATTCCCACCAAATCTCTGGCTGAACCATTGTCAGTCGCCTCCGTGGATGGAGGACTCCTTCCGGTGACCATCCTGCTCGTCACTGAACCCATAATCCTGCAGGTGGGAATGCTGCACTCTGAGAAAATCTCCTTCCATGTGCTACCCGGACTCTCTCACTCCCTATTGCTAGGTCTCCCCTGGCTCCAGACACATGAACCCGTGTTGAACTGGCAATCCGGTGAGGTACTCCGGTGGGGGCCGGACTGCCATAGGACCTGCCTGGTTCCGGTTGGCCCGGTTCGTCCACCACCTACTCCAGCTAATTTACCCGGTCTTCCGGCTCCTTACTGGCCCTATGCAGACGTCTTCGGTAAAAAAGAAGCAGAGACATTGCCACCTCATAGGCCATATGATTGCCCGATCGACCTGGTACCTGGCCCCACTTCACCCCGTGGGCGTATTTACCCGTTGTCTGCGGCCGAGACCCGGGCCATGTCTGAGTACACTGAAGAGAATCTGGCTAGGGGATTCATCCGGAAGTCTACCTCCCCGGCTGGAGCCGGATTCTTCTTTGTCAAAAAAAAAGATGGCTCGCTACGCCCCTGTATTGACTATAGAGGACTCAATCAGATCACGGTAAAGAATAAATACCCCCTGACACTCATCTCAGAGTTGTTTGACCGCCTTAAAGGAACCAGGATCTTTTCCAAGCTGGATCTACGTAGAGCATATAACCTGGTCCGTATCCGGCAAGGAGACGAGAGGAAGATGGCATTCAATACCCGGGACGGTCACTATGAGTACCGTGTGATGCCCTTCGGTCTCTGCAATGCTCCCGCCGTCTTCCAAGAACTGGTTAACGACATCTTCCGTGATCTTCTTTACTCCTGCGTGGTGGTATACCTGGACGACATCTTGGTCTTCTCTCCGGATCTTCCCACACAAAGGAGGGATGTTCGTCAGGTCCTGCTTAGGCTCAGGCAGAACCAACTCTATGCTAAATACGAGAAGTGCCTCTTCGAGCAGACCTCTCTTCCATTCCTGGGCTATGTTATCTCTCAGACAGGCTTGCGAATGGATCCCGAGAAACTCTCTGCTGTCCTAAAGTGGCCCCATCCGGAGGGGTTGAAGGCGATTCAGCGATTCCTGGGCTTCACCAATTACTATCGTCTCTTCATCCCACACTTCTCGTCCCGGACCGCTCCTATATCTGCGCTCTCCCATAAGAGGGCAGATCCCAAGGTATGGGCGCCCGAAGCTGAGGAGGCCTTCCTTTCCTTAAAGCAAGCCTTCTCCTCTGCACCAGTACTGCACCGTCCGGACTGCAATAAACAATTCTACCTGGAGGTTGATGCTTCCTCCTCCGGAGCCGGAGCGGTGCTCACCCAAAAATCTTCTTCCGGGAGAATGGTAACCTGCGGCTTCTTCTCCAAAATCTTCTCCTCATCTGAGCGCAACTACTCCATAGGAGATCGAGAATTGCTAGCCGTCAAATTGGTGCTGGAGGAGTGGCGCTACCAGCTTGAAGGGGCTCTATACCCGGTGATCATCTATACGGATCACAAAAATCTGGCATATCTCCAGAATGCCCAAAGACTCAATCCGCGTCAGGCCCGGTGGTCTTAGTTCTTTGCCCGCTTCGACTTCATACTACATTTCCGCCCGGTGGACAAGAATGTCAAAGCCGATGCCTTGTCCCGATCCTTCCTGTCCTCCGACCAAGAGGAGGAGCCTATGCACATCATCGACCCCTCCAAGGTGATGAATATGGCCCCCTTGGAGGTGACTCGTCTTCCACCCGGTAAGACATTTGCAGCGGTTCCTCACTGTGAGAGGGTTCTTCGCTGGGGTCATTCTTCTAAACTAGCCGGCCATGCTGGCCAAAAGAAGACCTTCCTGCTCATTACCCGGCATTACTGGTGGCCTACCCTGCGTAAGGATGTGGTAGAATTCATCTCAGCTTGTTCATCTTGTGCCCGCAACAAAGTTCCCAGACATTTACCAGCCGGTCATCTCCTACCTCTTCCCGTACCTGCTGCCCCGTGGCAACACATTGCTATGGACTTTATTACCGATCTCCCTGTTTCTGCCAGTTGTACAGTCATTTGGGTGGTCGCGGACCGCTTTTCTAAAATGGCCCACTTCATCCCTCTGCCTGGTCTCCCGTCGGCATCAGAGCTAGCTAAGGACTTTTTTCACCATATCTTTCGTCTCCATGGCCTACCTCTCCACATCGTGTCGGATCGAGGGGTTCAGTTCACCTCACGCTTCTGGAGAGCTACCTGTAAGCTGCTGGATGTTACCCTGGATTTCTCCTCCGCTTACCACCCACAGTCCAATGGTCAGGTAGAGCGGATCAACCAGATCCTTACCAGCTACCTCCGGCACTTTGTCAATGCCCACCATACTGATTGGGTGGACCTCCTACCTTGGGCCGAATTCTCCTATAACAATCATGAGAGCGAATCCTCTTCCAAGTCCCCATTCTTTATTGTCTATGGCCAACACCCCCGGATGCCGTTTCCCGTCTCCGCTTCTGTGGACAACCCTGCCGCGGAGTCTCTGGTCAGTGAATTCTCCACTATCTGGGAGAGTACTAGGTCCGCACTTCTTCAGTCCTCCGAGCGGATTTAGAGATTTGCTGACAAAAGACGTCTGGATCCGCCTCAATTCCGTCCGGGAGACAAGGTTTGGCTCTCCTCCAAACATACCCTCCTACAAGCTGGGTCCTCGGTTCATCGGTCCATTTGAGGTCCTTAAACAGATCAATCCAGTGGCCTACAAGTTGAAGCTTCCACCCACCTTAAGCATTCCCAACACCTTCCACGTATCTCTCCTCAAACCTGCTGTCTTTAACTCTTTCTCCAATAATTCAGGTACTCCTCATGCTCCGGTTTCTGCTGAGGACGTTTTTGAGGTAGAGAATATTCTGGCCACCAAGAGGGTAAGAGGGAGAACCTTTTTTCTGGTGGATTGGAAGGGGTTTGGCCCAGAGGAGAGAACTTGGGAACCCAGGGAAAACATCCATGCCCCGCTTCTCCTTGAAATTTTTTTTGCCAGCCTAAAAAAGAGGGGGCGTAAAGGGGGGGGGGGTTACTGTAGCATCAGCGTCTCTACCTCCGGCCAGGCAGAGACGCCGTCCCTCTCACCTCACCACTCCTCGCGTGGCGTCCTCCAGCGCTCCTCATCCTACAGCGGCCGGCGCGCGCTCCTTCCCTGGCACTATGCTTAGGGCGAGCGCGCTCCCTCTCTCTTAAAGGGGCCGCGTGCGCCGTCCTAAGGAGTCCCCAGCCAATTGCCGGAGGTCCTCCCATATATAAGGCACCTCCTCCAAAATGGAGGTGCCCGAGCAAAAGTTGTTGCAAAAGTATACTTACCTCTGCTTCAGCCCTCAGGTCCCGTTGCCAGCCTGACTTCCTGTCCTGTCTGCCAGCTTGTCTACTCTCCAGCCCGACAGTCTGTCTCCGGTCATCCGCCAGTCTGTCTATGGGCAAGTCCACCTACTTACCAGGATGCACCTGCCAATTACCTGCCTGCTACCTGCCGTGCTTGCTAACCCGCTCACCTGGGAGAGCTCGCCTGTTACCCGTCTGTTACCTGCTAGCCTACCTGGAGGCTCTGCCGTCACTTGCCGTGACCACCTGCCGGCTAGCCTAGAGACTTCAGCCTGCTTGGCCGTCACTTGCCGTGACCACCTGATAGCCTACCTGGAGTCTCCTGCTGTCACTTGCTGTGACCACCTGCCTGGTAACTCTAGAGACTACTATCTGCTCTGCTGTCACGTACCGTGACCACCTGTCTGCTTACCCAGAGACTTCTGCCTGCTTGCTGTGTCCATCCGTCATACCGGTCAGTCCCAACCATCTGAACCATGGGAGCCACCTGCTCTCTTACAAGGTCGTCCCCAGAGTAGCACCTGGTCCCTCTGCCCGGATCCTCCCTGTTCACGGAGTCGTTAGCCGCCGTCCGACCAGGGTCGGTTATGGTTGATACTTAGTTACGCCCCTCTGGGTCCCTCCTTGCACCGCGGCACAGAGGTTCCACCACCCGGACCCGTAACAGGATCTAACCCTGGTGATACAGACTTGTATATGATACTCGGTACAAATATTGTTGGTAACTGCTTGGGAGAAGTGTTGTTTTTGCTCCAACAGATTGCTGACACTGCCAAACCAGGGCAGAGGAAGGTGCTCCAGAGAGAGATTCGAGCCCTCCTGTACCAGCAACAGGTAAAGCTAACAGGTTGGTAATGTACGGGTGACAGACCCGATACCCATTGTGATTCCCCCAATGAGTGAGATGCTGATTTGGTGTAGGGCAGCAATAGGTCTCAAGGGACAGAACTACCAGCCGGTAGTGGAGCCCATTAGCTCAGAGCACAGACCTACACTCTTAACTGCTAGAGGGGTAATTGATGTACGCAATGGGAGGGTACCCATACGTTTCCTAAATTGTGGGGAGGAGGAAGTTATATTACCAAGATACGCCACTGTTGCCAGGTTGTGTACTGTGAATGATGATGCCATACACCCAGTGGAATCCTTGACCTCATCAGACACAGTGGAGGGTAATGACTCAGAAACCCAGCTGGAGGATTGGTGTCAACAGCTCCATGTTGGGACTGTCGCCACTCTTGTCCATCAAAAACAAGGTGTACACAGGGTGGTCCAGAAATAAGAACAGGTATTCAGCAAACACCCACTTGATTTTGGGAGGCTTAAAGGGGTACAACACAATATACCCACAGGTGACCATCCACCCATCAAAGAACGTTACAGGCCCATACCACCAGCACACTACCAGAAAGAGAAGGAAATGTTGCATGACATGAAGAAAGCAGGGGTAATAAGAGATAGCTGTAGCCCCTGGGCAGCTCCCCTGGTCCTGGTCAGGAAAAAGGATGGAAGCATGAGGATGTGTGCATAACACATAAAGGTGCATACCCTTTGCCCCGTATAGAGGAATCCCTGGCTGCATTAAAGCCTGCAAATTAATTCTCTACCCTTGACCTCACTAGTGGGTACTGGCAAGTAGCAGTTGCTGAGGAGGACCGGGAGAAGACGGCCTTCACTACCCCAAAGGGACTCTGTGAGTTTAACAGTATGCCGTTCGGACTCTGCAATGCCTCTGGAATGTTCCAGAGATTGATGGAGTGCTGTTTGGGGCAAAGTTAATTCGAGACCGAGCTGCTATACCTGGATGACGTGATAGTGTACTCCAAGACGTATGAGGACCATTTGAAGCACCTGGCGGAGGTATTTGAAGCATTGTCCCAGTATGGGATGAAATTGAAGCCTTCCAAGTGCCACCTGCTCAATCGGAAGGTTCAGTACCTGGGGCACATAGTCAGTCCAGAAGGAGTAGCACCAGACCCGGAGAAGGTCACTGCCATCCAGAAATGGCCGGAACCAAAGAATCTGAAGGAGGTACGTCAGTTCCTGGGATTGGTTGGGTAGTACCGGAAATTTGTAAAGGACTACACCAAGAAGGCAGCGCCTTTGCAAGATCTCCTGGTAGGACAGTCCCACAAAGGTAAAAAAAAAACCTTCCAGTGGGGTAAAGAGCAGGCTGAGTCCTTTGCAGTGATGAAAGAGTTCCTGACTGGCGAAGAAATCCTGGCCTACCCTGACTACAGCCAACCATTCCTGCTGTACACTGATGCCAGCAACGAGGGACTAGGAGCTGTGTTAAGCCAGAAGCAGTATGGCAAAGAGAAGGTGATTGCCTATGCCAGCGGAAGCTTCGTGCTATCCAGAGGAATCCGGAAAACTATAGAACTATAGCTCTTTCAAGTTGGAGCTCCTTGCCTTGGTCTGGGCCATGACTGAACGATTGAAGCACTAACTGGCCTCCACTAAGTTCACGGCCTATACTGACAACAACCCCTTGACACATCTAGAGACAGCCAAGTTGGGAGCCATGGAACAGCATTGGTTGGTCCGACTGTCAAACTATCAGTTCACCATCAAGTACCGGGCAGGCCACAAGAAAGCCAAAGCCGATGTCCTATCCAGAATGCCTCACCAGTCGGACACTGAAGAAGAAGTGGATGACCTGGAGGAGATTGAGCTACCTGCCTTCCATAGAAATGGGATGGTCCACGAGCAGCGTACCTCCAGGAGGTATCGTGGTAAGACACTAAACCTGCTGAAGACCTTACCTCTAGAAGAAAGGAATCAGTGGCCAGACAAACTACCTGATCTGGTAGATCTGTACAATCACATACCTGTGAGTTCCACCAATTGCACTCCAGCGTACCTCGTGAGAGCAAGACCCGGAAAGTTGCCCATGGACCTGGAGCTTGGAGTGGTAGAGCCGGAAGCAGACATGTCCACTGAAGACTGCGATATGACCTGACAGGAGCGGTACAAGAGAGTACAGGCCTGTGTCGAAGACAGTCTAAATAGGATGAGAGATAAGCAGGAAGCACAGTACAACAAGAGTGCACCAGCAGAACCCTTAACACCTGGAGAAGTTGTGCTGAAGCGAAAGAGAAGAAACCACAAGCTTGACGACCAGTGTGAAAGAGAGCCTTACACTGTGTTGGATTCCAGGTTCGATAATAGAAAAATCTGTCTAATCAGTAAAGATGGAGGTAAGACAGTTGCAGCAGTCTCAAGAGGCCACTTGAAGTTGTGCCCAGGTCTATTGAAGCCACAGGAAGAACTACCTCTTATAGTGACTGAAGAGCCCAAAGAAGATGTACTCCATACTGTCTTAGGAGATTTCCCGGCAGATTGGCCTCAACTGGATGGAGCCGTAATAATACCTGTGATGCATTTCTAGCAGCAGCCAGAAGACTCTCCACTGCAAGTAAGACCTGTAAGTGCCCCAGAAGAGCCTGCTCAGGAAGAATCCCCGGAAGAAGGATCACCGGTAGAAGCAGAGCCAGTAGGCCCAGTAACCAGTGTACTTGCCAGTCCCAACGAGAGGTTAAGACAGTTCTACAATTTGCCCACACGTAGATCTGACAGGGTAGCAGACAGTGCAAACACAAACATCAACAACACCCCAGTATTACGTAGGTCAACACGCAGCACAAAAGGCCAGGTCCCTGCCAGGTGTAGGGAATAAGAATGAAGTGCCTACCATGTAAATAGTTACCCAGTTGGGTATTGCCTACTGTATTGTTTATTATGTAAACTGAAATTAAATATATGTGTTTATTTAGTTAACTGTAGCCACGCCCAGGGCCTACATTGAGGGTTTTCAGGCGGGTCCCTCATGTTCCTTCATCGGTGAAATAGACACCAGGTTACGGGACTTACTGTAACTGAATTAATGTTATTATAATTGTTATTATTGTTATTTGTTAACCTGTTACAAAATGCTTCAGTCCAGGAGTACTGAATTGTACTAGGGGGGGAATGTGGCGCCCTGCAGCGCACAGGTGCCACAGAACCCAGTAGGGTGCATGGATGGACTTCTCCACAAGAGGCCCTCATTACATTCACACACCTCCACCCTACCACCTCAGACCAGCAGAGGGAGCCCATTAGGGATATATATAGGGAGGGTGGAGCTAGGCAGCTCAGTTTTTAGTTGAGTGTTGAGTCGGAAGTGAAAAGTCAGTGGCTAGTTCAGAGAGTGTGCTGGCACTTAGACCAGCGAAGACGCAGCTTTTCTGCTGCTGCCGTAGTGAGGGCCCTGAGTGTGGCCGACGGCAAGGAGGAAGGGAGAGAGTAGTTGAGGGGGCAGAGGAGCATACCAGGCTCACCCCAAAATATACACCGGACACCGGGTCCGAGCCTGCAGGTACCCTTTACACCCAGTAGGGACCACCGGATACCTGGAGGACTACAAGTCCCAGGTCGACCAACGCTGAATACTGTACCAGGGCTAGGAGTCACGGAGGCCCCAGCGTCCAGGGACAGTGATCTCCAAGAGACGGCCCTACCACCAGGTCAGCAGGTGCAAGAGAGAGAGACAGTAATTAAGCCAGGCCTAGCTCCAGGCAGGTCAGAAGCTTAGCAAGTGGAAGCAACGGATCAGGAGGCCCTATACCCGCTCACTGGGGAGAGTCCAGAAGTGCACCCTGCCTACCGAGTACCCTGGACCATACCTGCATCTACTCCAGTAAAGGTACCGAAGCGAACCCACGTGTGAGTGTCTGTCATTTCTTCCTGAACCGCCCTGGCCGTCTCTCCCCTGTACCACCATCCATTACCCCACGCTGCCCTGAGGCCCGCTCCACCTGTGGGGAGCCGCTCCATCACAAGCTCCCCTACCATCTGCCTCAGAGGACTGCTCCGCAGAGGCGGCTCCCTTTAGCCGCATTCCACAGGTGGCGTCACGAACACTTTACAAATCCCCTATAAATAATTCCCTTTTTGGGTGACCGCCCTGGGCCATGCACCGGGCCAGTCACCGTGATACCCCACACCAGAAGCCAGAAGCCCGGCTGCTGAGTACCCCAAGGCCCTGGGGGCGTGTCAGCTCCACATATAGTCCTGCACATAATATGATGCCCTCACATATAGTCCTGCACATAATATGATGGCCCCACATATAGTCCTGCACATAATATGATGGCCCCACATATAGTCCTGCACATAATATGATGGCCCCACATATAGTCCTGCACATAATATGATGGCCTCACATATAGTCCTGCAAGTAATATGACGGCCCCACATATATTCCTGCACATAGTATGATGGCCTCACATATAGTCCTGCACATAATATGATGGCCCCACATATAGTCCTGCACATAATATGACGGCCCCACATATAGTGCTACACATAATATGACGGCCCCACATATACTTCTGCACATCGTATGATGGCCCCTCCAGGCACCTGGAAAATTAAAGAGGTTGGAAGCCGTGAAAACAGGCTGGCAGCCCCCAAGCAGTGCCACACCGCGGAAGGCAGATTAGCACTCCGGGCCTGGTCCACAGTGTAGTGTAAATGCTATGGTCAGTCTCTTTATCACTGCATTGATTGTTACACAGCTGATTACAAGGCTATTCTATGAAACATTCTCACTTTAGAAGACAGAGGAAAAGGAGAAGAAATGTTCCTCATCTCTGTAGCTGAGATATGGTTGTGTTAGACTTGGAGTTGTGTATAGCAGATACACATGTAAAATCACACACAGCATATTCTCATGTATCAGGAAGGTGTTATTACACCCCGGCTGGTCTAGAACTTATTTGTAGACCAACGATTATCAGTAATTAATATAAATATTAATTACCTGTTATGTAATTTTTCTGATTCTCTTCTTTGAGTCCACAAGGAGAAATTTCTCGTTCCACCATCTCACGGGGCGTCAGTCACCTGAAAATAGACAAAAGTATGATAATATGTTCCTGGTACATGCTATACACACCAAAAAGTATAACACACTGGGGCCAAAATGACTTATCTCAGGGATAATGGCTGTGGTCTGTCCATTCACAGTGTAATGTAAATGCTGAGGTCAATCTCTTTTAATCACTGCATTGATTGTTACACCGCTGATATCAAGTCTATTCTATGAAACATGAGAGGGGTTTCCTTACTTTAGAAGACAGGATAAGGAGAAAAAATGTTTGTTATCTCTGTACCTGAGATATAGTTGTGTTATACTTGGAGTTGTGTATAGAAGATACACATGTAAAATCACTAACATGAATGATATTAAATTGTGTTCAACTTATGTGGTTTACTTTATGAAAACTTTTCATATCTTTTAACACAACTTTCCAATTATCTTAAGATAGAAGCCCGTTGTAATGGTTTTTCTTAGCTTTCTATATTTTGGAGATAATCTTTGATGTTGCAATAAAACTCTTCAAAAATTCATACATTTATACTGATGTCTCTTATAATAGATTGTCCATTTGAGGAATGTGATAGGGCATGCCTAACCTGGGTGTTGGAAATCCATTCCCCATCCGTTAGATTGAAATGAAATATATATCCAAAAACAGAATACATTTTCTCTGTTTTAAAATGTCAGTCAAATAGGTCATCACCATATTTCTCCAGGTGTCAAATTCTCCTAATATCATTAACTCTGGTGAAAGGGAATTTTACCAAATAGGTGTAAAGGGTAAGATACCCTCAGGTCCTAGTAATCTTTCTTGTACAGTTTGCATCAGCGGACATGCTGGTTACAATTTCCGCTCATTCATGTTTGGAATACCAGATTCCAAAATGAATAACAAATAAGTGTATTTCTCTCAGCACATCCTGTCCCCAAAATTCATTAAAGCTATAAATATCCAACTTTATAAAATTTTGAAGTTGACATGGCAAGTACCACTTTACAGTGGAATACCCCAACCATCTTAAATCTCCGCAAAAATTAAGTACTCCTGCTTAAGCTGAATATGTTTCGCATACATATTATGCCAAATTAAACTTTGTCCCATTCTGCAAAAAACATGTCCTCATACAGCTAAGTTGATGGGAAAATAATTCCTTGATATGAGGCAACACTTTTTTTGTAAATCGTGTTCTTGTTGTGCAAAATATTACATTTTACTATCAATATGAAGGCTAATATGTGAACAGTTAGACAAAATCCCCCCTTCCCATTTTCTGCTACTAAAATCCCAGTCTAATAGGGATTACATGCCCCCTAGCGAGCTGGACAGCCTGAGCTCTGAAGTGCGTCAGCTAAGTAAAACCCTGGCCACTGTCCTGAGCACGCTGCAGCAACAGTAGGAGCCCGAGCCGGAAGGAAGGATCCTACTCGCTGACAGCCCTGAGGATGTCCCCTGGATGAGGAGAAGAGGAAGGACAACACCATCCCATAGGAGGACAACGCCACCCCGGAGGAGGACAACGCCACCACGTAGGAGAACCAACGACCAAAGTCGCCCTCCAGGAGACTTCATCTGCTACCGTTGCCACAAGGCAAGCCACACAGCGCGGAACTGTCCTTTAAACGAGCAAACTCTGGGGCCGAGGGCCGACACCAAGGAGTAAATCAACCAGGCCCATCAAGCTGGTACCACCGGTTTGTAGGAGGAAGGCCTTTCCTGTCCATCGTGCTGGACGGCATGGCTACACCTGCGTTACTGGACACCGGCTCACAGGTAACCATCATACCTGATGTCATCTACAAAAGGTACTGGTCCGTAGATGAACTCCGCCCGCCAGCCCCGAACCTCTCTGTGTATGCCTCTAACGGCCTTCCTCTAGTAGGGGTTAAGGACGTGACAGTGAAGGTGGGGAGAGTGGAGCTAAAGGACCAAGGACTAATTGTCATAGAATCTAACCCTGGTGATACAGACTTGTATATGATACTTGGTACAAATATTGTTGGTAACTGTTTGGGAGAAGTGTTGTTTTTGCTCCAACAGATTGCTGACACTGCCAAACCAGGGCAAAGGAAGGTGCTCCAGAGAGAGATTCGAGCCCTCCTGTACCAGCAACAGGTAAAGCTAACAGGTGGTGAGATTGGTAATGTACGGGTGACACACCCGATACCCATTGTGATTCCCCCAATGAGTGAGACGCTGATTTGGTGCAGGGCAGCAATAGGTCTCAAGGGACAGAACTACCAGGCGGTAGTGGAGCCCATTAGCTCAGAGCACAGACCTACACTCTTAACTGCTAGAGGGGTAGTTGATGTACACAATGGGAGGGTACCCATACGTCTCCTAAATTGTGGGGAGGAGGAAGTTAAATTACCAAGATACGCCACTGTTGCCAAGTTGTGTACTGTGAATGATGATGCCATACACCCAGTGGAATCCTTGACCTCATCAGACACAGTGGAGGGTAATGAATCAGAAACCCAGCTGGAGGATTGGTGTTAACAGCTCCATGTTGGGACTGACGCCACTCCTGTCCATCAAAAACAAGGTGTACACAGGGTGGTCCAGAAATACGAACAGGTATTTGTGGCACCCCAGGGGTCTGGTTGCCACAGTGGTAGAAATACCATGTCTGAGAGCGAGCATGGGTTTTCCTGGCCAGTAGCACATTTGCATGCAACGCCTCCTGCCCCAGTCCAGGGAGGGGAGGAACCTGCCCTTTATAAACTGGATCTGGGGCGGGTTTAGAAGAGAAGAGTCTAGTCTAGTTCCAGAGAAGGGACAGAGCAGCAGCAAGGAGCTCTGTAGGAGCCAGGAGCTGAAGACCAGGGACTGGAGCAGAGAGCTCGTCCTGGCAGAAAGACGCAGAGAACCGGACACCGGAGTCCGAGGCTGTGGGAATTATACATCCAGCAGCAGAAACCACCTGGCAGGGGATTTCAGGTCCTCTGGCCATAGAAAGCCCAGAGGCTCAGTCACAAGCAAGGGACCGGCACCGCCATCGAGGAGCGGAAGGCACCAAAGGCCCCAAGTCACCAGCCATATGGGTGAGCACCACACGGTACACTCAGGGACGTGGGCTACTACACGACTACAGCAGGGTAGCCAGGAAAAGTGCAGTCAGACGGGAAGGCCTACACCTCCACCTGGCCAGGGGGACTCTTGTTCGCTCACAGACTGACCAGGCCTCTCATGTTAGCCAGTACTACCGGCAGGGCCTTCTTCACTACCAACAGTAAAGACCCAGAACTGCACTGCACGGACTCTGAGTCATTTCTGCTGCTCCCGCGCACTATCACCCCCACCATCTGCACTCACTGTCCTGAGACTATACTCCTCCCGTGGGGAGTTATACTACCCTCTGCTGCGCACACAACATCAGCCTCAGCGGTCCGCCCCACAGCGGCGGTTCTCAGTGACCACAATCCACGAGTGGCGTAGTCGGACATTTAAACCTTACAAAACCCAAATAAACAGATCCGCCACTGGTTTGACCACCCTGAGCCACGGGATCGGGTCGCCGCCACGGAGAATACTACCCCCAGTATTGCACAGAGACCCGGCTCTGGGTATTCCCCCACACACGGCCCAGGGGGCGCGTCATATTCAGCAAACACCCACTTAATTTTGGGAGGATTAAAGGGGTACAACACCATATACCCACAGGTGACCATCCACCCATCAAAGAACGCTACAGGCCCATACCACCAGCACACTACCAGAAAGCGAAGGAAATTTTACATGACATGAAGAAGGTAGGGGTAATAAGAGATAGCTGTAGCCCCTGGGCAGCTCCCCTGGTCCTGGTCAGGAAAAAGGATGGAAGCATGAGGATGTGTGCATAACACAAAGATGCATACCCTTTGCCCCGTATAGAGGAATCCATGGCTGCATTAAAGTCTGCAAATTACTTCTCTAGCCTTGACCTCACTAGTGGGTACTGGCAAGTAGCAGTTGCTGAGGAGGACCGGGAGAAGACGGCCTTCACTACCCCAATGGGACTCTGTGAGTTCAACAGTATGCTGTTCGGACTCTGCAACGCCCCTGGAACGTTCCAGAGATTGATGGAGTGCTGTTTGGGACACCGTAATTTCGAGACCATACTGCTATACCTGGATGATGTGTGTTATGGTCTGCTAAAAGCACTAAGGAAAGACAGGAGATCTGTCCCTACAATAGAACTAAACTGGATCCCTACGATGTAACGGGGAACCTGATCCTGCGATCAGACCCGCTAAAGTCCTCGGCTAGTCTGTACGAAGACCTATAGATGCAAGGGAGGGATCCCTACAAGAACTAGGGACTGGGATAAAGTTGGACACCTCCTAGCAGAAATTGTAGCAGTAAAAGACAAACACACAACATAGAACATAGAGGTCAGAAGACCTAGCAAAACTAACAGAGAAAGGTAACAGAGTACCAAGCTAGCTCAAGAGTAGAAAATACAATGAAGTCCAGCAAGGCCAGGAGGGCGGAGCCGGATTAATTAGGCAAAAATGGTCATGTGACCAGCAAACTACAAAAAAACTAACAGGAGAGTTCTAACAGTACCTCCTCTTCTAAGAGCATCCTCCGGATCCCCTAGGACCGGGCTTATCAGGAAACCTCTTGTGAAACGCTCTGACAAGTCTGGAAGCAGAAACATCATCCGCCCTCACCCATGAGTTATCCTCGGGTCCGAAACCCTTCCAAGCGACGAGATACTGCAAACTCCGTCTATACCGTCTAGAATTTAGGATGCGGGAAATTTCATATTCCCCGTCCTCCACCACTGGAGGAACAGTGGCAGAGGCATCACCAACCGACACATCAGCTTTTTTCAACAGAGAAACATGAAACACCGGATTAATCTTCCAGGAGGTAGGAACCTCCAACCTAACAGCAGATTGGTTAACTATCTGAAGCACCTTAAAGGGCCCTACAAACTTGGGACCCAATTTTTTCGAAGGAATCCTCAATCGCAGATTCTTAGAGGACAACCAAACCATGTCACCAATAGCAAAAGAAACCTCTTGCCGTTTCCTATCAAAGTACCTCTTAGATTTTTTGTTAGCCTCCTGAAGATTATCATGCACATCCGTCCAAACTCTCTCCAAATCACCGGAAAAACTCTCCTCCTCCGGCACAGCCGATACCAATTTGGAGAATGACCCAAAAGACGGATGTCTCCCAGTACAACAAAAAAAAGGCGAACACCCAGCAGAAGAGGATGTATGGTTGTTAAGAGGAAATTCAGCAAGTGGCAGAAACTCAGACCACCCCTCTTGATTGTCTGCCACAAAGCAACGCAAGAACTGCTCAACATCCTGGTTCTTTCTTTCTGTCTGGCCATTAGACTCAGGATGATATCCGGATGAAAACGACAAATGAACTCCCAACCTGTCACAAAAGGCACGCCAAAAACGAGCCACGAACTGAGGTCCCCTATCAGAAACAATGTCAGTAGGGACACCATGTAGTCTGACAATTTCCTTGACAAAGGCCTTAGCGAGTGTCTTAGCGCAAGGCAGTTTGATGAAGGGAACCAAGTGACACATCTTGCTAAAACGGTCCACGACCACCCAGATGACCGTGAAACCTTCAGAAGGGGGAAGGTCAGTAATAAAGTCCATAGCCAGATGTGTCCATGGTGCACTAGGAACCTCCAGAGGGCAAAGCAACCCTGCAGCAGGAGCATGCGAAGACTTAGATCTAGCACACACAGTACATTGACGCACCCACTTAATGACTTCCTTCTGCCATCCAGGCCACCAAAAACTGCGACCCACAAGTCTCTTGGTCTCAGAAATTCCTGGATGACCTGCCAACCGAGACTCATGACACTCAACAAACAAATCTCTCCTAAAGGTCCTAGGCACAAACAACCTCCCATGGAGAGTGTTAGATGGGGCATTCTCCTGAGCTTTAAGAATCTCATCCTCCAAAACGGAGTCCAAAGCAGCAATCACAACACCTTCTTGTAAGATGCTCTCCTCCTCCTCCTCAGCACTGACCATGGGAGAAAAGCTGCGAGACAAAGCATCCGCTTTAACATTCTTGGTACCCGGGATGTAAGTAACGGAAAAATTAAACCGCGAGAAAAAAAGTGCCCACCTAGCCTGACGGGCATTCAAGCGCTTGGCAGCATCAAGATAGATCAGATTTTTATGATCAGTGAAAACCTGAATGGGAAATTCAGCACCTTCCAAGAGATGATGCCAGTGTTCAAATGAGAGTTTAATAGCCAGCAATTCCCGATTACCAATATCGTAATTAAGTTCAGTCTCAGAAAATTTTTTTGAAAAAAAGGCACAGGGATGTACTCCATCCATGCTTTCCTGAGACAACACCGCACCAACCCCCACAGAAGAAGCATCAACCTCAACCAAAAACGGCTTAGTCACATCAGGCTGCATAAGGATGGGAGCAGAGCTGAACTTCTCCTTTAGAAACACAAAAGCTTCAATGGCCTCAGAAGTCCACTGAACCGCATTAGCACCTTTCCTAGTGAGATCGGTCAGCGGTTTGACAATAATAGAATTTTTTTTTATGAATTTTCTGTAATAATTGGCGAAACCCAAAAACCTCTGTATCGATTTCAAACCAATAGGCCTAGGCCATTCCTGCACAGCTTGAACTTTAACCGGGTCCATCTCAAAACCTTCACTGGAGATAATGTAACCCAAAAAACTAATTCTCTGTACAGCGAACTCACATTTCTCTAGCTTAGCAAAAAGCGAATTGTCCATTAATAACTGTAAAACCTCACGTACGCTCCGCCAATGAGACTCCAGATCAGGCGAATAAATCAGAATGTCATCCAAATACACAACCACATTTTTGCCGATCAAAGGTCTAAGGATGTCATTAATAAGATTCTGAAAAAATGCTGGAGCATTGGTAAGACCAAAAGGCATAACCAGATTCTCAAAATGATCCACAGGAGTGTTAAAAGCAGTCTTCCATTGATCACCCTCCTTCATGCGCAACAAATTGTATGCCCCCCAGAGATCAATTTTAGAGAACCACTTGGCCCCCACTAACTGGTTAAACAAATCAGGAATCAATGGCAGTGGGTAAGGATTGCGTACAGTAATTTTATTAATCTCACGAAAGTCCAGACAAGGACGTAAACCGCCATCTTTTTTTTTAACAAAAAAAAATCCAACAGCCACAGGAGACTTGGAAGGCCTAATGTGACCGGCGGCCAAGCTTGTCTGTATGTATTCCTCCAAAGCCTTTCTCTCAGGAATAGTAAGATTAAATAAACGACTTTTAGGAAGAGTCGCTCCATTTACAAATTCAATGGTACAATCATAGTCTCTATGGGGAGGCAAAATTTGTGACTCCTCCTCAGAAAAAACTCTCCAAAAATCCTGAATAGGTACAGGTAATTCCCCTTTTTCCATTGCAGCAATACGTCCGTTACAACACTTGTCATAACATTTAGGGCTCCAGGACTTAATTTCATTGGTAGACCAATCCAGTACAGGATTATGCAATTTTAACCAGGACAACCCCAATATTACTGGAGAAGGCAAATTATTCAATACTACCAAATCCAAATTCTCTTGATGAACACCATTAATAGTGAGGGGAAACTCACAGACCTTGTGAGTAACACTCTTCAAGGGAGAGCCATCAACAGAAACCACAGCAATAGGGGATGACAAAGGTTTAGGTTTTAATGTAAGTTTTTCCAAGAATCCCCCATCAATCACATTCAGAGTAGAACCACAATCCACAAATACCCGAAATTCAATTAATTCTTGCTGAGCAGCGGTAGTAGCAGATAGGAATACTCCCTTAGTATTTAAACAGGCTATACGTGCATAACTGACCATTTTTTTTTCTTGTTCATAAGAAGCACACAGTTCTTAATAAAATGACCAGAATTTCCGCAATAGAAGCACAAACCTTCAGAAAGCCTGCGGTCTTTTTCCTGAGAGCGGGGTGTCATCGCCCCAATCTCCATCGGCTCTCCCTTGTCAGCACAGACCCTCTCAAGACTCGGAGCTGACATAGCAGAGGATTTGCTCTCATTAACCATTGCTCGCAGTCTCCTGTCCACCCGTATAGCTAATTGCATAGCCTCCTGCAAGTTTCCAGGTGTGGGATAAGCAATCAGCAAATCTTTAACCCTTTCACCTAGCCCCGCAAGAAACAAACTTTTCAAAGCTGAATCGTTCCACCCCACCTGGGCAGACCACCGACGGAAGTGAGAACAATATTTTTCCACATTACCTGATCCCTGCCTCAAACGTCTCAATTCAGACTCAGCAGATGAGACACGATCAGGATCATCGTACAACAAACACAAAGCAGAAAAAAAACTATCCACTGATCTAAAGCACGGATCACTAGGTTGGAGAGAAAAAGCCCATCCCTGAGGATCCTTGCGCAAAAGTGACATTATGAACCCTATGCGCTGTGATTCATCACCAGAGGATCCAGGTCTTAAACAAAAATACAATAAACAAGCATTTTTAAAAGAAAAAAAATCTTGTTGTTCACCAAAAATTAGATCAGGCAGAAGTACCTTTGACTCTACAAAATGTGCTCCAGGACAGCTACTCACGTGTTGTTGGAGCTCGGCCACCTCCAGAGAGAGTCCCTGCAAGCGTTGTGCCAAATATTGAACCGAGCCCATGATGGAAACTGGAGGTCTTTCCTTAGAGAAATTTTTTGGGCTGGACTTACTGTTATGGTCTGCTACAAGCACTAAGGAAAGACAGGAGATCTGTCCCTACAATAGAACTAAACTGGATCCCTACGATGTAACGGGGAACCTGATCCTGCGATCAGATCCGCTAAAGTCCTCGGCTAGTCTGTACGAAGACCTATAGATGCAAGGGAGGGATCCCTACAGGAACTAGGGACTGGGATAAAGTTGGACACCTCCTAGCAGAAATTGTAGCAGTAAAAGACAAACACACAACATAGAACATAGAGGTCTGAAGACCTAGCAAAACTAACAGAGAAAGGTAACAGAGTACCAAGCTAGCTCAAGAGTAGAAAATACAATGAAGTCCAGCAAGGCCAGGAGGGCGGAGCCGGATAAAATAGGCAAAAATGGTCATGTGACCAGCAAACTAGAAAAAACCTAACAGGAGAGTTCTAACAATGTGATAGTGTACTCCAAGACGTATGAGGATCATTTGAAGCACTTGGCGGAGGTATTTGAAGCATTGTCCCGGTATGGGATGAAATTGAAGCCTTCCAAGTGCCACCTGCTCAAACAGAAGATTCAGTACCTGGGGCACATCGTCAGTCCAGAAGGAGTAGCACCAGACCCGGAGAAGATCACTGCCATCCAGAAATGGCTGGAACCAAAGAATGTCAAGGAGGTACGTCAGTTCCTGGGACTGGTCGGGTATTACCGGAGATTTGTAAAGGACTACACCAAGAAGGCAGTGCCTTTGCAAGATCTCCTGGTAGGACAGTCACACAGAGGCAAAAAAAACCCCTTCCAGTGGGGTAAAGAGCAGGCTGAGTCCTTTGTAGTGATGAAAGAGTTCCTGACTAGCGAAGAAATCCTGGCCTACCCTGACTACAGCCAACCATTCCTGCTGTACACTGACGCCAGCAATGAGGGACTAGGAGTTGTGTTAAGCCAGAAGCAGTATAGCAAAGAGAAGGTGATTGCCTATGCCAGCGGGAAGCTTCGTCTTACCGAGAGGAATCCTGAAAACTATAGCTCTTTCAAGTTGGAGCTCCTGGCCTTGGTCTGGGACACCACTGAACGATTCAAGCACTACCTGGCCTCCACTAAGTTCACGGCCTATACTGACAACAACCCCTTGACACATCTAGAGACAGCCAAGTTGGGAGCCATGGAACAGCGTTGGATGGCCCGACTGTCAAACTATCAGTTCACCATCAAGTACCGGGCAGGCCATAAGAACGCCAACGACGATGCCCTATCCAGAATGCCTCATAAGTCGGACACTGAAGAAGAAGTGGATGACCTGGAGGAGATTGAGCTACCTGCCTTCCATAGAAATGGGATGGTCCACGAGCAGAGTACCTCCAGGAGGTATCGTGGTAAGAAACTAAACCCTTTACCTCATCACAGTTGGAAGGAGACCCAGGACAGCGACCCAGTTGTCAGCTGTATCAAAGAACTGATAACCCAGGAAGGTTCTTCCCTGGAGAAGGATGCTTCTCCACAAGCCAAGCAACAGTGGAATGAGAGAAGCCGGCTGTTCATCTATAGAGAGAAGCTTTGCCGAAGGTATGTTAACCCTAGGACCCATGAGATGGTATGGCAGATCGTAGTGGCCAGGACAGACATAGAGATGGTGTTGGAGGCCTACCGTGATCCAGCAGGGCACTTTGGCTGGGAAAAGGTGGAAACTCTCCTGAAGAGTCGATTTTATTGGGTTGGAATGCGGAGCTCCATAGAGAGGTGGTGCCGGGATTGTGGACCCTGTAGCCTCAGAAGAAAATACTACAGCAGCCAGAAAGCACCCTTGCAGTCCATCAAGACAACCCAGCCCCTGGAGATTGTCGCCCTGGATCACGTCAAGCTGTCACCCAGCAGGTCGGGCTACTCTTATGCACTGACCATGGTAGATCACTACTCCCAGTTCTTGGTGGTAGCCCCCGTCAAGGATCTGATGGCAGAAACGGCGGCAAGGACGTTTCAAGCATACTTCTGCAGGCCCCATGGATACCCGGATAAGGTGCTGACGGATCAAGGCCCTGCCTTTGAAGCCGAGCTGTTCAAAGAGTTTTGCCATCTGTACGGGTGTAAGAAGATTCGGAATACGTCGTACCACCCTCAAACTAACGGTCTATGTGAAAAGATGAACAATATCGTCATAGACAAGCTGAAGACCTTACCTCTAGAAGAAAGGAATCAGTGGCCAGACAAACTACCTGACCTGGTAGATCTGTACAATCACATACCTGTGAGTTCCACCAATTGTACTCCAGCGTACCTCATGAGAGCAAGACCCGGAAAGTTGCCCATGGACGTGGAACTTGGAGTGGTAGAGCCGGAAGCAGACATGTCCACTGAAGACTGTGATATGACCCGACAGGAGCAGTACAAGAGAGTACAGGCCTGTGTTGAAGACTGTCTAAATAGGATGAGAGATAAGCAGGAAGCACAGTACAACAAGAGTGCACCTGCAGAACCCTTAACACCTAGAGAAGTTGTGCTGAAGCGAAAGAGAAGAAACCACAAGCCTGATGACCAGTGGGAAAGAGAGCCTTACACTGTGTTGGATTCCAGGTTCGATAATAGAAAAACCTGTCTAATCAGTAAAGATGGAGGTAAGACAGTTGCAGCAGTCTCAAGAGACCACTTGAAGTTGTGCCCAGGTCTATTGAAGCCACAGGAAGAAGTACCTCTTATAGTGACTGAAGAGCCCAAAGAAGATGTACTCCATAATGTCTTAGGAGATTTCCCGGCAGATTGGCCTCAACTGGATGGAGCTGTAATAATACCTGTGATGCACTTCTACCAGCAGCCAGAAGACTCTCCACTGCAAGTAAGACCTGTAAGTGCCCCAGAAGAGCCTGCTCAGGAAGAATCCCTGGAAGAAGGATCACCGGTAGAAGCAAAGCCACTAGGCCCAGTAACCAGTGTACTTGCCAGTCCCATCGAGAGGTTAAGACAGTTCTACAATTTGCCCACACGTAGATCTGACAGGGTAGCAGACAGTGCAAACACAAACATCAACAACACCCCAGTACTATGTAGGTCAACACGCAGCACAAAAGGCCAGGTCCCTGCCAGGTATAGAGAATAAGAATGAAGTGCCTACCATGTAAATAGTTACCCAGTTGGGTATTGCCTACTGTATTGTTTATTATGTAAACTGAAATTAAATATATGTGTTTAATTAGTTACCCGTCAGGGTATAAAGACTTGTAGGCTGAGGACTGTGAGCAGCCCAAAAACTGTTTCTGTATATAGTTGCACTCCCTGGAGTGCCCCTTAAGTGACCACGGAACAAAAACCCGTTTGGCGTGGCGGAAGACGTGGTCCAGCACCTGGATCACCTATGCCATGTAGCCACGCCCAGGGCCTATGTTGAGGGTTTTCAGGCGGGTCCCTCATGTTCCTTCATCGGTGAAATGGACACCAGGTTACGGGACTTACTGCAACTGAATTAATGTTATTATAATTATTTGTTAACCTGTTACAAAATGCTTCAGTCCAGGAGTACTGAATTGTACTAGGGGTGAATGTGGCGCCCTGCTGCGCACAGGTGCCACAGAACCCAGTAGGGTGCATGGATGTACTTCTCCACAAGAGGCCCTCATTACATTCACACACCTCCACCCTATCACCTCAGACCAGCAGAGGGAGCCCGTTAGGGATATATATAGGGAGGGTGGAGCTAGGCAGCTCAGTTTTTAGTTGAGTGTTGAGTTGGAAGTGAAAAGTCAGTGGTTAGTTCAGAGAGTGTGCTGGCACTTAGACCAGCGAAGACGCAGCTTGTCTGCTGCTGCCGTAGTGAGGGCCCTGAGTGTGGCCGACGGCAAGGAGGAAGGGAGAGAGGAGTTGAGGGGGCAGAGGAGCGTACCAGGCTCACCCCGAAATATACACCGGACATCGGGTCCGCGCCTACAGGGAGCCTTTACACCCAGTAGGGACCACCGGATACCTGGAGGACTACAAGTCCCAGGTCGAGCAACGCTGACTACTGTACCAGGGCTAGGAGTCACGGAGGCCCCGCATCCAGGGACAGTGATCTCCAAGAGAAGGCCCTACCACCAGGTCAGCAGGTGCAAGAGAGAGAGAGACAGTAATTAAGCCAGGCCTAGCTCCAGGCAGGTCAGAAGCTTAGCAAGTGGAAGCAACCGATCAGGAGGCCCTATACCCACTCACTGGGGAGAGTCCAGAAGTCCACCCTGCCTACCCAGTACCCTGGACCATACCTGCATCTACACCAGTAAAGGTACAGTAGAGAACCCCCGTGTGAGTGTCCGTCATTTCTTCCTGAACCGCCCTGGCATTCTCTCCCCTGTACCACCATCCGTTACCCCACGCTGCCCTGAGGCCCGCTCCACCTGTGGGGAGCTGTTCCATCACAAGCTGCCCTACCATCTGCCTCAGAGGACTGCTCCGCAGCGGCGGCTCCCTTTAGAAGCATTCCACAGGTGGCATCACGAACACTTTACAAATCCCCTATAAATAATTCCCCTTTTGGGTGACCACCCTGGGCCAAGGACAGGTCCAGCCAACGTGATACCCCACACCAGCAGCCAGAGGCCCGGCTGCTGAGTACCCCACGGCACTGGGGGCGCGTCAGCTCCACATATAGTCCTGCACATAATATGATGGCCCCACATATAATCCTGCACATAATATGATGACCCCACATATAGTCCTGCACGTAATATGATGGCCCCACATATAATCCTGCACGTAATATGATGGCCCCACATATAATCCTGCACATAGTATGATGGCCTCACATATAGTCCTGCACATAGTATGATGGTCCTACATATAGTCCTGCACATAATATGATGGCCACACATATAGTCCTGCACATAATATGACGGCCCCACATATAGTCCTGCACACAATATGACGGCCCCACATATATTTCTGTACATCGTATGATGGCCCCTCCAGGCACCTGGAAAATTAAAGAGTTTGGAAGCCGTAAAAGCAGGCTGGCAGCCCCAAAGCAGTGCCACACCGCGGAAGGCAGATCAGCACTCCGGGCCTGGTCCACAGTATAGTGTAAATGCAGTGGTCAGTCTATTTATCACTGCATTGATTGTTACACTGCTGATTACAAGGCTATTCTATGAAACATGAGAGGAGATTTCTCACTTTAGAAGACAGAGGAAAAGGAGAAGAAATGTTCCTCATCTCTGTAGCTGAGATATGGTTGTGTTAGACTTGGAGTTGTGTATAGCAGATACACATGTAAAATCACACACAGCATATTCTCATGTATCAGGAAGGTGTTATCACACCCCGGCTGGTCTAGAACTTATTCCTAGACCAACGATTATCAGTAATTAATATAAATATTAATTACCTGTTATGTAATTTTTCTGATTCTCTTCTTTGAGTCCACAAGGAGAAATTTCTCGTTCCACCATCTCACGGGGCGTCAGTCACCTGAAAAAAGACAAAAGTATGATAATATGTTCCTGGTACATGCTATACACACTAAAAAGTATAACACACTGGGGCCAAAATGACTTATCTCAGGGATAATGGCTGTGGTCTGTCCATTCACAGTGTAATGTAAATGCTGAGGTCAATCTCTTTTAATCACTGCATTGATTGTTACACCGCTGATATCAAGTCTATTCTATGAAACATGAGAGGGGATTCCTTACTTCAGAAGACAGGATAAGGAGAAAAAATGTTTGTTATCTCTGTATCTGAGATATAGTTGTGTTATACTTGGAGTTGTGTATAGAAGATACACATGTGAAATCACTAACATGAATGATATTAAATTGTGTTCAACTTATGTGGTTTACTTTATGAAAACTTTTCAGATCTTTTAACACAACTTTCCAATTATCTTAAGATAGAAGCCCGTTGTAATGGTTTTTCTTAGCTTTCTATATTTTGGAGATAATCTTTGATGTTGTAATAAAACTCTTCAAAAGTTCATACATTTATACTGATGTCTCTTATAATGGATTGTCCATTTGAGGAATGTGATAAGGCATGCCTAACCTGGGTGTTGAAAATCTATTCCCCAACCGTTAGATTGAAATGAAATATATATCCAAAAACAGAATCAATTTTCTCTGTTTTAAAATGTCAGTCAAATAGGTCATCACCATATTTCTCCAGGTGTCAAATTCTCCCAATATCATTAATTCTCGTGAAAGGGAATTTTACCAAATAGGTGTAAAGGGTAAGATACCCTCAGGTCCTAGTAATCTTTCTTGTACAGTTTGCATCAGCGGACATTCTGGTTACAATTTCCGCTCATTCATGTTTGGAATACCAGATTCCAAAATGAATAACAAATAAGTGTATTTCTCTCAGTACATCCTGTCCCCAAAATTCATTAAAGCTATAAATATCCAACTTTATAACATTTTGAAGTTGACATGGCAAGTACCACTTTACAGTGGAATACCCCAACCATCTTAAATCTCCGCAAAAATTATGTACTCCAGCTTAAGCTGAATATGTTTCGCATCATAATATGCCAAATTAAACTTGGTCCCATTCTGCAAAAAACATGACCTCATACAGCTAAGTTGATGGGAAAATAATTCCTTGATATGAGGCAACACTTTTTTTGTAAATAGTGTTCTTGTTGTGCAAAATATTACATATTACTATCAATATGAAGGCTAATATGTGAACAGTTAGACAAAATCCCCCCTTCCCATTTTCTGCTACTAAAATCCCAGTCTAGTAGGGATTACATGGCCCCCAGCGAGCTGGACAGCCTGCGCTCTGAAGTGCGTCAGCTAAGTAAAACCCTGGCCACTGTCCTGAGCACCCTGCAGCTCCAGGAGGAGCCTGAGCTGGAAGGAAGGATCCTACTCACCGACAGCCCTGAGGATGTCCCCTGAATGAGGAGAAGAAGGAGGACTACACCACCCCATAGGAGGACAACGCCATACCGGAGAAGGACAACGCCACCCTGTGGGAGGACCAACGACCAACGTCACCCTCCAGGAGACTTCATCTGCTACCGTTGCCACAAGGCAGGCCACACAGCACGGAACTGTCCTTTAAACGAGCAAACCCTGGGGCCGAGGGCCGACACTCAGGAGTAAATCAACCAGGCCCATCAAGCTGGTACCACCGGTTTGTAGGAGGAAGGCCTTTCCTGTCCATCGTGCTGGACGGCATTGCTACACCTGCGTTACTGGACACCGGCTCACAGGTAACCATCATACCTGATGTCCTCTACAAAAGGTACTGGTCCGTAGATGAACTCCGCCCGCCAGCCCCGAACCTCTCTGTGTATGCCTCTAACGGCCTTCCTCTTAACCTAGTAGGGGTTAAGGACGTGACAGTGAAGGTGGAGAGAGTGGAGCTAAAGGACCAAGGACTAATTGTCACAGAATCTAACCCTGGTGATACAGACTTGTATATGATACTTGGTACAAATATTGTTGGTAACTGTTTGGGAGAAGTGTTGTTTTTGCTCCAACAGTTTGCTGACACTGCCAAACCAGGGCAGAGGAAGGTGCTCCAGAGAGAGATTCGAGCCCTCCTGTAACAGCAACAGGTAAAGCTAACAGGTGGTGAGATTGGTAATGTACGGGTGACAGACCCGATACCCATTGTGATTCCCCCAATGAGTGAGATGCTGATTTGGTGTAGGGCAGCAATAGGTCTCAAGGGACAGAACTACCAGACGGTAGTGGAGCCCATTAGCTCAGAGCACAGACCTACACTCTTAACTGCTAGAGGGGTAGTTGATGTACGCAATGGGAGGGTACCCATACCCAATACTAAATTGTGGGGAGGAGGAAGTTATATTACCAAGATACGCCACTGTTGCCAGGTTGTGTACTGTGAATGATGATGCCATACACCCAGTGGAATCCTTGACCTCATCAGATACAGTGGAGGGTAATGACTCAGAAACCTAGCTGGAGGATTGGTGTCAACAACTTCATGTTGGGACTGACTCCACTCCTGTCCATCAAAAACAAGGTGTACACAGGGTGGTCCAGGAATACAAACAGGTATTCAGCAAATGTAGCACCCCGAGGGCTCGGTTGATAGAGAGGTATCGCATCTGAGTTAGAGGTGTGGTATCTCACTTCCAGATAAGGATGGAGTGTGGATCAGGATCCTGACAGCTGCATGCATTACACCACATTTCCGGGGGACAGCTCGACAGTGCTCCCAGCAGCGAGCACAACAGACCATGTCCCTGGCTGGAGTAGGAGGGAGGGAACACCCAGAACAGGGGGAACCCAGTAGTGCAGGAGCAGAGAGGAAGCAGTTCCTGGATGCACAGAGAGAGGAGTATAAAAAGGTGGGGGCCATTTTATTGAGTGAGTTCTGTGAGAGGAGAAGGCAGGGAGCAGAGCTGCTGCATGGGCTCTGCTCCCTGGGCAGGCCTAGCACAGAGGCCAGAGCCTGAGGGAAGAAAGAAGGGGAGCAGGGAGGCTCCAGGAACACGGAGGAAGGAGGGACCCCAGGGGTGCAGAACGGTCAGTAGCCACTGCACGCCCGAATTCACCACCTGATTGGAGGGGTCAGGCCGCAGAAGGGGAACCGGGTCCCTAAATTGGTGGAGGAGAAACTACACTCAACCAAGAACCGGAGGTTGCGACCATTCATTGGTGCAGCCCCCTGCTAAACCTGCTAGGAAGGCACCACATAGGGCCCAGGGAAAACGGCCGGCACGTTAACCCGACAAGGTCCGAGGCAGCCGGACAGAAGTGAGGTCACTGGTGGGGTATGAGAGGCCAGAGAAAGGACACATAAAGGGGGTCCTGTGAAGCGCTTCTAAATTACCTGGAGGTTGATCGAGCCCCTCACCTGGTGAGCGCAGCACGGCTCGGGCAGTCCTTGCTGACAGAAGTGACCAGATAAAAACTGTGAGTAAAAGACCCTGGACTGCATCATTGGACTACAGTGATTACTGCTGCGCCTGTACTATCACCCCCAACATCCACCTACACTGCCCTGGGGCTACACTTCTCCCGTGGGGAGTTATACCATTCCTGTGCTGCTCACCAACATCAGCCCCAGCGGTCTGTCCTGCAGCGGCGGTTATCCCTGACCGCAATCCACGGGTGGCGAAGTTGGACATTCAAAACACTGATAAATAGACTGCCACAATTTGGTGTGACCACCCTGAGCCACGGGATCGGGTTGCCACTACTACCCCCAGCATCGTACAGAAGCCAGGTTCCAGGTACCCCACAGCCCAGGGGGCGAGTCAGCTTTTTGGCGTAGTTGGCAGGATCGTGACCAACCCGCCACCAGCGGGTATTGCGTGCCTGAAGAAACACTGTAATACTTACCTTGTGGAGTTTCCCGCCATCAGCAGCCGTTTCCCGCCATCCGCGGCCATTTTCCCGCCATCGGGCGCCAACTTTGGGACGCCGCGCGGGAACTAAAGGGGCGTGGACGACGAAAGCGCGCGAGAGTCGAAGACCCGCCTTACGCACTGACGCCACGCAGGGTCCTGGAAGGAGCTCCAGCAGACGCCAACGTCACCAGCACGCGACGCAAGGTCCTCGCCCAGAGCATCGCCAGCGGAGCCGCGGCCTACAGAAGAGGATCGCCGGAAGGTAGGCCACGGTTAACCAGGGGGGAGGAAGACATCAGGAATGGAGGGCAAGATGGCGGACCGGCAGCAGACTAAGCTGCCCAGCATCGGCAGTGCCCCAGCCATCGCGGGTCCCGACCAGCGCCAGGAGAAGACGCGTGACGCAGGAGCGGTCGCGGGAGCAGGTAAGAGGAGTCTCCCTGTCCCGGACGCTGCCAGCGTCAGCCTGCTCCTGGGCCCCCTGGTGGAGCCGCCGATCCCGGGCGTCATCAACAGCGACCCTCTCCAGGCCCCGCCGCAAGGCCTACTGCACCGCGGCGCAAGGGGCTGGTATACCCTCAACATTCACCGGGTGGGCGCAGAGAGTCACACAGCGGAGGACACGGACGGGTCTGAAGATGATTACCAGCAGGAACCACCAGGAGGACACCACTACTAGGAAAGAGCACCACAGACTGCACATACTTACCCATAAGGGTATGAGAAAAGTTTAAAGTTTCCAGTTATGCCCCGTTGGGAATTGTGCAAGTTTTGAGAAAGTTTACCCCGGTTGGGACTCTTACCCGTTTATTTTGGAATCCCCCAATTTACCTGGCTGAGGACTGAGAGCAGCCATTCCCCTTTCCAACCTGGCTGAGGACTGAGAGCAGCCAACACTTGTACATATTTGCGCTTGGTTAATTGCACCCTGTTACGGTGACATGGACGCCTGGTCGCAACGGGAGCCGTAACCTACTGGAGGACTCCGTCGTGAAAGTTTCTACTGAAATTTGCTTCATGTTGTATATCTGAAGAACTGCTTTCCATTGACGTACCAAGAGTTCTATTTAAAATGAAAAATTATATGCATATAATGAAAGTAAGGCTGATGATGTTGAGATAAGAAGGTTGTTTCCCATAAAGGGAAAGAAAAGTTGAATTGATTTTACATGTTTGCATTTAAAAAGTTTTTGCATGTCTTGAGGAAAAATGCTTTATACTTTATTCCAGCCCACGGACGTGCTGTGATTTACCAGGGGGGTATGTAGCACCCCGAGGGCTCGGTTGCTAGAGAGGTATCGCATCTCAGTTAGAGGTGTGGTATCTCACTTCCAGGTAAGGATGGAGTGTGGATCAGGACCCTGACAGCTGCATGCATTACACCACATTTCCGGGGGACAGCTCGACGGTGCTCCCAGCAGCGAGCACAACAGAACATGTCACTGGCGGGAGTGGGAGGGAGGGAACACCCAGAACAGGGGGAACCCAGTAGTGCAGGAGCAGAGAGGAAGCAGTTCCTGGATGCACAGAGAGAGGAGTATAAAAAGGTGGGGTCCATCTTAATGAGTGAGTTCCGTGAGAGGAGAAGGCAGGGAGCAGAGCTGCTGCATGGGCTCTGCTCCCTGGGCAGGCCTAGCACAGAGGCCGGAGCCTGAGGGAAGAAAGAAGGGGAGCAGGGAGGCTCCAGGAACACGGAGGAAGGAGGGACCCCAGGGGTGCAGAATGGTCAGTAGCCAATGCACGTCCGAATTCACCACCTGAGTGGAGGGGTCAGGCCGCAGAAGGGGAACCGGATCCCTAAATTGGTGGAGGAGAAACTACACTCAGCCAAGAACCGGAGGTTGCGACCATTCATTGGTGCAGCCCCCTGCTAAACCTGCTAGGAAGGCACCACATAGGGCCCAGGGAAAACGGCCGGCACGTTATCCCGACAAGGTCCGAGGCAGCCGGACAGAAGAGAGGTCACTGGTGGGGTATGAGAGGCCAGAGAAAGGACAAATAAAGGGGGTCCTGTGAAGCGCTTCTAAATTACCTGGAGGTTGATCGAGCCCCTCACCTGGTGAGCGCAGCACGGCTCGGGCAGTCCTTGCTGACAGAAGTGACCTGGATAACAACTGTGAGTAAAAGACCTTGGACTGCATCATTGGACTCTGTGTGATTACTGCTGCGCCTGTACTATCACCCCAACATCCACCTACACTGCCCTGGGGCTACACTTCTCCCGTGGGGAGTTATACCATTCCTGTGCTGCTCACCAACATCAGCCCCAGCGGTCTGTCCTGCAGCGGCGGTTATCCCTGACCGCAATCCACGGGTGGCGTAGTTGGACATTCAAAACACTGATAAATAGACTGCCACAATTTGGTCTGACCACCCTGAGCCACGGGATCGGGTTGCCACTACTACCCCCAGCATCATACAGAAGCCCGGTTCCGGGTACCCCACGGCCCAGGGGGCGAGTCACAAACACCCACTTGATTTTGGGAGGATTAAAGGGGTACAACACCATATACCCACAGGTGACCATCCACCCATCAACGAACGTTACAGGCCCATACTACCAGCACACTACCAGAAAGCGAAGGAAATGTTGCATGACATGAAGAAAGCAGGGGTAATAAGAGATAGCTGTAGCCCCTGGGCAGCTCCCCTGGTCCTGGTCAGGAAAAAGGATGGAAGCATGAGGATGTGTGCATAACACATAAAGATGCATACCCTTTGCCACATATAGAGGAATCCCTGGCTGCATTAAAGTCTGCAAATTACTTCTCTACCCTTGACGTCACTAGTGGGTACTGGCAAGTAGCAGTTGCTGAGGAGGACCGGGAGAAGACGGCCTTCACTACCCCGATGGGACTCTGCGAGTTCAACAGTATGCCGTTCGGACTCTGCAACGCCCCTGGAACGTTCCAGAGATTGATGGAGTGCTGTTTGGGATACCGTAACTTCGAGACCATGCTGCTATACCTGGATGAAGTGATAGTGTACTCCAAGAAGTATGAGGACCATTTGAAGCCCCTGGCGGAGGTATTTGAAGCATTGTCCCAGTATGGGAAGAAATTGAAGCCTTCGAAGTGCCACCTGCTCAAACGGAAGGTTCAATACCTGGGACACATCGTCAGTCCAGAAGGAGTAGCACCAGACCCGGAGAAGGTCACTGCCATCCAGAAATGGCCGGAACCAAAGAATCTCAAGGAGGTAAGTCAGTTACTGGGACTGGTCGGGTATTACCGGAGATTTGCAAAGGACTACACCAAGAAGGCAGCGCCTTTGCAAGATCTCCTGGTAGGACAGTCCCACAGAGGCAAAACCCCTCCTTCCAGTGGGGTAAAGAGCAGGCTGAGTCCTTTGCAGTGATGAAAGAGATCCTGACTGGCGAAGAAATCCTGGCCTACCCTGACTACAGCCAACTATTGCTGCTGTACACTGATGCCAGCAACGAGGGACTAGGAGCTGTGCTAAGCCAGAAGCAGTATGGCAAAGAGAAGGTGATTGCCTATGCCAGCAGGAAGCTTCGTCTTACCGAGAGGAATCCGGAAAACTATAGCTCTTTCAAGTTGGAGCTCCTGGCCTTGGTCTGGGCCATCACTGAACGATTCAAGCACTACCTGGCCTCCACTAAGTTCACGGCCTATACAGACAACAACCCCTTGACACATCTATAGACAGCCAAGTTGGGAGCCATGTAACAGCGTTGGATGGCCCGACTGTCAAACTATCAGTTCACCATCAAGAACCAGGCAGGCCACAAGAACGCCAACGCCGATGCCCTATCCAGAATGCCTCATCAGTCGGACACTGAAGAAGAAGTGGATGACCTGGAGGAGATTGAGCTACCTGCCTTCCATAGAAATGGGATGGTCCACGAGCAGCGTATCTCCAGGAGGTATCGTGATAAGACACTAAACCCTTTACCTCATCACAGTTGGAAGGAGACCCAGGACAGCGACCCGGTTGTCAGCTGTATCAAAGAACTGATAACCCAGGAAGGTTCTTCCCTGGAGAAGGACGCTTCTCCACAAGCCAAGCACCTGTTGAATGAGAGAAGCCGGCTGTTCATCTATAGAGAGAAGCTGTGCTGAAGGTATGTTAACCCTAGGACCCATGAGATGGTATGGCAGATCGTAGTGGCCAGGAGAGACATCCAGATGGTGTTGGAGGCCTACCACGATCAAGCAGGGCACTTTGGCTGGAAAAAGCTGGAAACTCTCCTGAAGAGTCGATTTTATTGGGTTGGAATGCAGAGCTCCATAGAGAGGTGATGCCGGGATTGAGGACTCTGTAGCCTCAGAAGAAAAGACTACAGCAGCCAGAAAGCACCCTTGCAGTCCATCAAGACAACCCAACCCCTGGAGATCGTCGCCCTGGATCACGTAAAGCTGTCATCCAGCAAGTCGGGCTACTCTTATGCACTGACCATGGTGGATCACTACTCCCGGTTCCTGGTGGTAGCCCCTGTCAAGGATCTGATGGCAGAAACTGCGGCAAGGACGTTTCAAGCATACTTCTGCAGGCCCCATGGATACCCGGATAAGGTGCTGACGGATCAAGGCCCTGCCTTTGAAGCCGAGCTGTTCAAAGAGTTTTGCCATCTGTACGGGTGTAAGAAGATTCTGACTATACCGTACCACCCTCAAACTAACGGTCTATGTGAAAAGATGAACAATATCGTAATAGACCTGCTGAAGACCTTACCTCTAGAAGAAAGGAATCAGTGGCCAGACAAACTACCTGACCTGGTAGATCTGTACAATCACATACCTGTGAGTTCCACCAATTGTACTCCAGCGTACCTCATGAGAGCAAGACCCGGAAAGTTGCCCATGGACCTGGAGCTTGGAGTGGTAGAGCCGGAAGCAGATATGTCCACTGAAGACTGCGATATGACCCGACAGCAGCAGTACAAGAGAGTACAGGCCTGTGTCGAAGACAGTCTAAATAGGATGAGAGATAAGCAGGAAGCACAGTACAACAAGAGTGCACCCGCAGAACCCTTAACACCTGGAGAAGTTGTGCTGAAGCGAAAGAGAAGAAACCACAAGATTGACGACCAGTGGGAAAGAGAGCCTTACACTGTGTTGGATTCCAGGTTCGATAATAGAAAAACCTGTCTAATCAGTAAAGATGGAGGTAAGACAGTTGCAGCAGTCTCAAGAGACCACCTGAAGTTGTGCCCAGGTCTATTGAAGCCACAGGAAGAAGTACCTCTTATAGTGACTGAAGAGCCCAAAGAAGATGTACTCCATACTGTCTTAGGAGATTTCCCGGCAGATTGGCCTCAACTGGATGGAGCCGTAATAATACCTGTGATGCACTTCTACCACCAGCCAGAAGACTCTCCACTGCAAGTAAGACCTGTAAGTGCCCCAGAAGAGCCTGCTCAGGAAAAATCCTCGGAAGAAGTTTCACCGGTAGAAGCAGAGCCAGTAGGCCCAGTAACCAGTGTACTTGCCAGTCCCATCGAGAGGTTAAGACAGTTCTACAATTTGCCCACACGTAGATCTGACAGGGTAGCAGACAGTGCAAACACAAACATCAACAACACCCCAGTACTACGTAGGTCAACAAGCAGCACAAAAGGCCAGTTCCCCGCCAGGTATAGGGAATAAGAATGAAGTGCCTACCATGTAAATAGTTACCCAGTTGGGTATTGCCTACTGTATTGTTTATTATGTAAACTGAAATTAAATATAATGTGTTTATTTAGTTACCAGTCAGGGTATAAAGACTTGTAGGCTGAGGACTGTGAGCAGTCCAAAAACTGTTCCTGTACATAGTTACACTCCCTGGAGTGCCCATTAAGTGACCACAGGAACAAAAACCCGTTTGGCGTGGCGGAGGACGTGGTCCAGCACCTGGATCACCTATGCCATGTAGCCACGCCCAGGGCCTATGTTGAGGGTTTACTTACTGTAACTGAATTAATGTTATTATAATTGTTATAATTGCTATTATTGTTATTTGTTAACCTGTTACAAAATGCTTTAGTTCAGGAGTACTGAATTGTACTAGGGGGGAATGTGGCACCCTTCAGTGCACAGGTGCCACAGAACCCAGTAGGGTGCATGGATGGACTTCTCCACAAGAGGCCCTCACTACATTCACACACCTCCACCCTACCACCTCAGACCAGCACAGGGAGCCCGTTAGGGATATATATAGGGAGGGTGGAGCTAGGCAGCTTAGTTTTTAGTTGAGTGTTGAGTCGGAAGTGAAAAGTCAGTAGTTATTTCAGAGAGTGTGCTGGCACTTAGACCAGCGAAGACGCAGCTCCTCTGCTGCTGCCGTAGTGAGGGCCCTGAGTGTGGCCGACGGCAAGGAGGAAGGGAGAGAGGAGTTGAGGGGGCAGAGGAGCGTACTAGGCTCACCCCGGAATATACACAGGACACCGGGTCCGCGCCTACAGGGACCTTTTACACCCAGTAGGGACCACCGGATACCTGGAGGACTACAAGCCCCAGGTCGACCAACGCTGACTACTGTACCAGGGCTAGGAGTCATGGAGGCCCCAGCGTCCAGGGAGAGTGATCTCCAAGAGAAGGACCTACCACCAGGTCAGCAGGTGCAAGAGAGAGAGACAGTAATTAAGCCAGGCCTAGCTCCAGGCAGGTCAGAAGCTTAGCAAGTGGAAGCAACCGATCAGTAGGCCCTATACCCGCTCACTGGGGAGAGTCCAGAAGGGCACCCTGCCTACCGAGTACCCTGGACCATACCTGCATCTACACTAGTAAAGGTACCGAAGCGAACCCCCGTGTGAGTGTCCGTCATTTCTTCCTGAACCGCCCAGGCCGTCTCTCCCCTGTACCACCATCCATTACCCCACGTTGCCCTGAGGCCCACTCCACCTGTGGAGAGCCGTTCCATCACAAGCTGCCCTACCATCTGCCTCAGAGGACTGCTCTGCAGCCGCGCCTCCCTTTAGCCGCATTCCACAGGTGGCGTCACGAACACTTTACAAATCCCCTATAAATAATTCCCCTTTTGGGTGACCGTCCTGGGGCATGGACCGGGCCTGCCACCGTGATACCCCACACCAGCAGCCAGAGGCCCGGCTGCTGAGTACCCCACGGCCCTGGGGGCGCGTCAGCTCCATATATAGTCCTGCACATAATATGATGCCCTCACATATAGTCCTGCACATAATATGATGGTACCACATATAGTCCTGCACATAATATGATGGTCCCACATATAGTCCTGCACATAGTATGATGGCCCCACATATAGTCCTGCACATAATATGATGGCCCCACATATAGACCTGCACATAATATGATTGTGCCATATATAGTCCTGCACATAATATGATGGTCCTACATATAGTCCTGCACATAATATGATGGCCCCACGTATAGTCCTGCACATAATATGACGGCCCCACATATAGTCCTACACATAATATGATGACCCCACATATAGTCCTGCACATAATATGACGGCCTCACATATACTTCTGCACATCGTATGATGGCACCTCCAGGCACCTGGAAAATTAAAGAGGTTGGAAGCAGTAAAAACAGGCTGGCAGCCCCCAAGCAGTGCCACACCGCGGAAGGCAGATTAGCACTCCGGGCCTGGTCCACAGTGTAGTGTAAATGCTGTGGTCAGTCTCTTTATCACTGCATTGATTGTTACACTCTGATTACAAGGCTATTATATGAAACATGAGAGGAGATTTCTCACTTTAGAAGACAGAGGAAAAGGAGAAGAAATGTTCCTCATCTCTGTAGCTGAGATATGGTTGTGTTAGACTTGGAGTTGTGTATAGCAGATACACATGTAAAATCACACACTGCATATTCTCATGTATCAGGAAGGTGTTATCACACCCCGGCTGGTCTAGAACTTATTCCTAGACCAACGATTATCAGTAATTAATATAAATATTAATTACCTGTTATGTAATTTTTCTGATTCTCTTCTTTGAGTCCACAAGGAGAAATTTCTCGTTCCACCATCTCACGGGGCGTCAGTCACCTGAAAATAGACAAAAGTATGATAATATGTTCCTGGTACATGCTATACACACCAAAAAGTATAACACACTGGGGTCAAAATGACTTATCTCAGGGATAATGGCTGTGGTCTGTCCATTCACAGTGTAATGTAAATGCTGAGGTCAATCTCTTTTAATCACTGCATTGATTGTTACACCGCTGATATCAAGTCTATTCTATGAAACATGAGAGGGGATTCCTTACTTCAGAAGACAGGATAAGGAGAAAAAATGTTTGTTATCTCTGTACCTGAGATATAGTTGTGTTATACTTGGAGTTGTGTATAGAAGATACACATGTAAAATCACTAACATGAATGATATTAAATTGTGTTCAACTTATGTGGTTTACTTTATGAAAACTTTTCATATCTTTTAACACAACTTTCCAATTATCTTAAGATAGAAGCCCGTTGTAATGGTTTTTCTTAGCTTTCTATATTTTGGAGATAATCTTTGATGTTGCAATAAAACTCTTCAAAAATTCTTACATTTATACTGATGTCTCTTATAATGGGTTGTCCATTTGAGGAATGTGATAGGGCATGCCTAACCTGGGTGTTGGAAATTCATTCCCCATACGTTAGATTGAAATGAAATATATATCCAAAAACAGAATACATTTTCTCTGTTTTTAAATGTCAGTCAAATAGGTCATCACCATATTTCTCCAGGTGTCAAATTCTCCCAATATCATTAACTCTGGTGAAAGGGAATTTTACCAAATAGGTGTAAAGGGTAAGATACCCTCAGGTCCTAGTAATCTTTCTTGTACAGTTTGCATCAGCGGACATGCTGGTTACAATTTCCGCTCATTCATGTTTGGAATACCAGATTCCAAAATGAATAACAAATAAGTGTATTTCTCTCAGCACATCCTGTCCCCAAAATTCATTAAAGCTATAAATATCCAACTTTATAAAATTTTGAAGTTGACATGGCAAGTACCACTTTACAGTGGAATACCCCAACCATCTTAAATCTCCGCAAAAATTAAGTACTCCTGCTTAAGCTGAATATGTTTCGCATCATAATATGCCAAATTAAACTTGGTCCCATTCTGCAAAAAACATGTCCTCATACAGCTAAGTTGATGGGAAAATAATTCCTTGATATGAGGCAACACTTTTTTTGTAAATCGTGTTCTTGTTGTGCAAAATATTACATATTACTATCAATATGAAGGCTAATATGTGAACAGTTAGATAAAATCCCCCCTTCCCATTTTCTGCTACTAAAATCCCAGTCTAATAGGGATTACATGCCCCCTAGCGAGCTGGACAGCCTGCGCTCTGAAGTGCGTCAGCTAAGTAAAAGCCTGGCCACTGTCCTGAGCACCCTGCAGCTCCAGGAGGAGCCCGAGCTGGAAGGAAGGATCCTACTCGCTGACAGCCCTGAGGATGTCCCCTGGATGAGGAGAAGAAGGAGAACAACACCACCCCGTAGGAGGACAACGCCACCCCGGAGGAGGACAAAGCCACCCCGGAGGAGGACCAACGACCAACGTCGCCCTCCAGGAGAATTCATCTGCTACCGCTACCACAAGGCAGGCCACACAGCGTGGAACTGTCCTTTAAACGAGCAAACCCTGGGGCCGAGGGCTGACACCCAGGAGTAAATCAACCAGGCCCATCAAGCTGGTACCACCGGTTTGTAGGAGGAAGGCCTTTCCTGGCCATCGTGCTGGATGGCATTGCTACACCTGTGTTACTGGACACCGGCTCACAGGTAACCATCATACCTGATGTCCTCTACAAAAGGTACTGGTCCGTAGATGAACTCCGCCCGCCAGCCCCGAACCTCTCTGTGTATGCCTCTAACGGTCTTCCTCTTAACCTAGTAGGGGATAAGGACGTGACAGTGAAGGTGGGGAGATTGGAGCTAAAGGACCAAGGACTAATTGTCATAGAATGTGTAGCATCGGCGTCTCTGCCTCCTGCCAGGCAGAGACGCCGTCCCTCTCACCTCACCGCTCCCCGCGCGACGTCCTCCAGCGCTGCTCTTCCTGCAGCGGCCGGCGCGCGCTCCTTACCTGGCACTGTGCTTAGGGCGCGCGCGCGCTCCCTCTCTCAAAGTGGCCGCGCACGCCGTCCTAAGGAGTACCCGGCCAATGTCCAGAGGACCTCCCATATATAAGGCACCTCCTCCAAAATGGAGGTGCCCGAGCAAAAGTTGTTGCACAAGTATACTTACCTCTGCTTCATCCCTCAGGTCCCGTTGCCAGCCTGACTTCCTGTCCTGTCTGACAGCTTGTCTACTCCAGCCCGACAGTCTGTCTCCGGTCATCCGCCAGTCTGTCTATGGGCAAGTCCACCTGCTTACCAGGAAGCACCTGCCAGTTACCTGCCTGCTACCTGCCGTGCTTGCTAACCCGCTCACCTGGGAGCGCTCTCCTGTTACCCGTTTGTTTCCTGCTAGCCTACCTGGAGGCTCTGTCGTCACTTGCCGTGACCACCTGATAGCCTACCTGGAGGCTCCTGCTGTCACTTGCTGTGACCACCTGCCTGGTAATCCTAGAGACTACTACCTGCTCTGCTGTCACGTACGTTGACCACCCATCTGCTTACCCAGAGACTTCTGCCTGCTTGCTGTGTCCATCCGTCATACCGGTCAGTCCCAGCCATCTGACCCGTGGGAGCCACCTGCTCTCTTACAAGGTCGTCCCCCGAGTAGCACCTGGTCCCTCTTCCCGGATCCTCCCTGGTCACGGAGTCGTTAGCCGCCGTCTGACCAGGGTCGGTTCGGGTTGATACTTAGTTACGCCCCTCTGGGTCCCTCCTTGCACAGAGGCACAGAGGTTCCACCACCCGGACCCGTAACAGTTTGCTCGGGCCATGGAACCTGGTGGCCCCCAGATCTCCGATCTGCACCAGGAAGTCTTACGTCAGAGAACTCAGCAGGAAGTGGTGCTGTCCTATCTACGGTCCGTTAACTCTCGTCTAGACGCATTTTTGACTCGTCTATGTCTATCTCTGGCCCAGCCATACCTGTTCCTGCGGCACTGTAATCCAGTCCCATTATGGCACCCGGTTATGGACCTCGGCTCCTGGCACTTCCACGCTTAGCCGGCGACACCGCTTTAGCTCGGGGTTTCATAAACCCTGCACTTTGAGCTCTTGGCATACCAGTTCATCTCCGACCGGGCCAAGGTGGCCTTCATCATGTCCCATCTCACTGGGGAGGCACTGGCATGGCTAAATCCCCTGTGGGAGAGAGGAGACCCCTGGTGTCCGACCTGTCGTCTTTCCTCGCTGCTTTCCGGAAGTCTTCGATGAACCTGGACGGAAAACCTCTTCTGCCTCCTCTCTGCTACGTCTCCGCCAAGAGATTCTCACCGTGGGCCAATATGCCATACGGTTCCGTACCCTCGCTTCTGAGCTTGCCTGCGAAAATGAGGCTCTGGTGTCCGTCTTCTGGGAGGGTCTTTCCGGTCGGATTAAGGACGGGTTAGCTGGTCGGGACATTCCTACCACCCTGGATGACCTGGTGTCACTAGCTACCCGGATTGACATCCGGTTCCAAGAACGTGCCAAAGAGACTACCCGGGAGAGAGACTTTTTTCGCCTTGCTCCTACTTTCCTGAGACCCGCCTCTCAACCAGTCACTCCCCGGGCGCACTCGCCTGAACCTATGCAGATCGACCAGACCAAGATGGTCAAATCTCGCCAAGAGTCACGCCGAGCCGAGGGAAGCTGTTTCTACTGTGGCAGTAAGGAGCACTTCATCCGTTCCTGCCCGGAGAAGCCGGGAAACGCTAGTGTCTAGGACCGCTCGGAGAGGTCGTCCTAGGCAAAAGTAAGCCCTCTCCATCCCTGACTCTGTCAGTCTCTATCTCCTGGGGAGAGAACCGTCACTTTGAACTCGCCCACCTGGATTCTGGAGCTGCTGGAAACCTTATTTCCCAGTCCCTGGTAGAGAAATACTGTATTCCCACCAAATCTCTGGCTGAACCATTGTCAGTCGCCTCCGTGGATGGAGGACTCCTTCCGGTGACCATCCTGCTCGTCACTGAACCCATAATCCTGCAGGTGAGAATGCTGCACTCTGAGAAAATCTCCTTCCATGTGCTACCCGGACTCTCTCACTCCCTATTGCTAGGTCTCCCCTGGCTCCAGACACATGAACCCGTACTCCGGTGGGGGCCGGACTGCCATAGGACCTGCCTGGTTCCGGTTCGCCCGGTTCGTCCACCACCTACTCCAGCTAATTTACCCGGTCTTCCGGCTCCTTACTGGCCCTATGCAGACGTCTTCGGTAAAAAAGAAGCAGAGACATTGCCACCTCATAGGCCATATGATTGCCCGATCGACCTGGTACCTGGCGCCACTTCACCCCGTGGGCGTATTTACCCGTTGTCTGCGGCCGAGACCCGGGCCATGTCTGAGTACACTGAAGAGAATCTGGCTAGGGGATTCATCCGGAAGTCTACCTCCCCGGCTGGAGCCGGATTCTTCTTTGTCAAAAAAAAAGATGGCTCGCTACGACCCTGTATTGACTATAGAGGACTCAATCAGATCACGGTAAAGAATAAATACCCCCTGACACTCATCTCAGAGTTGTTTGACCGCCTTAAAGGCGCCAGGACCTTTTCCAAGCAGGATCTAAGTAGAGCATATAACCTGGTCCATATCCGGCAAGGAGACGAGTGGAAGACGGCATTCAATACCCGGGACGGTCACTATGAGTACCGTGTGATGCCCTTCGGTCTCAGCAATGCTCCCGCCGTCTTCCAAGAACTGGTTAACGACATCTTCCGTGATCTTCTTTACTCCTGCGTGGTGGTATACCTGGACGACATCTTGGTCTTCTCTCCGGATCGTCGCACACACCGGAGGGATGTTCGTCAGGTCCTGCTTAGGCTCAGGCAGAACCACCTCTATGCTAAATACGAGAAGTGCCTCTTCGAGCAGACCTCTCTTCCATTCCTGGGCTATGTTATCTCTCAGACAGGCTTGCGAATGGATCCCGAAAAACTCTCTGCTGTCCTAAAGTGGCCCCGTCCGGAGGGGTTGAAGGCGATTCAGCGATTCCTGGGCTTCGCCAATTACTATCGTCTCTTCATCCCACACTTCTCGTCCCGAACTGCTCTCATATCTGCGCTCACCCGTAAGGGGGCAGATCCCAAGGTATGGTTGCCCGAAGCTGAGGAGGCCTTCCTTTCCTTAAAGCAAGCCTTCTCCTCTGCCCCAGTACTGCACCGTCCGGACTGCAATAAACAATTCTACCTGGAGGTTGATGCTTCCTCCTCTGGAGCCGGAGCGGTGCTCACCCAAAAATCTTCTTCCGGGAGAATGGTAACCTGCGGCTTCTTCTCCAAAATCTTCTCCTCATATGAGCGCAACTACTCCATAGGAGACCGAGAATTGCTAGCCGTCAAATTGGCACTGGAGAACTGGCGCTACCTGCTTGAAGGGGCTCTATACCCGGTGATCATCTATAAGGATCACAAAAATCTGGCATATCTCCAGAATGCCCAAAGACTCAATCCGAGTCAGGCCAGGTGGTCTTTGTTCTTTGCCATCTTCGACTTCATCCTACATTTCCGAACGGCGGACAAGAATGTCAAAGCCGATGCCTTGTCCCGATCCTTCCTGTCCTCCGACCAAGAGGAGGAGCCTATGCACATCATCGACCCCTCCAAGGTGATGAATGTGGCCCCCTTGGAGGTGACTCGTCTTCCACCCGGTAAGACATTTGTAGCGGTTCCTGACCATGAGAGGGTTCTTCGCTGGGGTCATTCTTCTAAACTAGCCGGCCATGCTGGCCTAAAGAAGACCTTCCTGCTCATTACCCGGCATTACTGGTGGACTACCCTGCGTAAGGATGTGGTAGACTTCGTCTCAGCTTGTTCATCTTGTGCCCGCAACAAAGTTCCCAGACATTTACCAGCCGGTCATCTCCTACTTCTTCCCGTACCTGCTGCCCCGTTTCAACACATTGCTATGGACTTTATTACCGATCTCCCTGTTTCTGCCAGTTGTACAGTCATTTGGGTGGTCGCGAACGGCTTTTCTAAAATGGCCCACTTCATCCCTCTGCCTGGTCTCCAGAGCTAGCTAAGGACTTTTTTCACCATATCTTTCGTCTCCATGGCCTACCTCTCCACATCGTGTCGGATCGAGGGGTTCAGTTCACCTCACGCTTCTGGAGAGCTACCTGTAAGCTGCTGGATGTTACCCTGGATTTCTCCTCCGCTTACCACCCACAGTCCAATGGTCAGGTAGAGCGGATCAACCAGATCCTTACCAGCTACCTCCGGCACTTTGTCAATGCCCACCATACTGATTGGGTGGACCTCCTACCTTGGGCCGAATTCTCCTATAACAATCATGAGAGCGAATCCTCTTCCAAGTCCCCATTCTTTATTGTCTATGGCCAACACCCCCGGATGCCGTTTCCCGTCTCCGATTCTGTGGACAACCCTGCCGCGGAGTCTCTGGTCAGTGAATTCTCCATTATCTGGGAGAGTACTAGGTCCGCACTTCTTCAGTCCTCCAAGCGGATGAAGAGATTTGCTGACAAAAGACGTCTGGATCCGCCTCAATTCCGTCCGGGAGACAAGGTTTGGCTCTCCTCCAAACATACCCTCCTACAATCTGGGTCCTCGGTTCATCGGTCCATTTGAGGTCCTTAAACAGATCAATCCAGTGGCCTACAAGTTGAAGCTTCCACCCACCTTACGCATTCCCAACTCCTTCCACGTATCTCTCCTCAAACCTGCTGTCTTTAACTCTTTCTCCAATAATTCAGGTACTCCTCCTGCTCCGGTTTCTGCTGAGGACGTTTTTGAGGTAGAGAATATTCTGGCCACCAAGAGGGTAAGAAGGAGAACCTTTTTTCTGGTGGATTGGAAGGGGTTTGGCCCAGAGGAGAGAACTTGGGAACCCAGGGAGAACATCCATGCCCCGCTTCTCCTTGAAATTTTTTTTGCCAGCCTAAAAAAGAGGGGGCGTAAAGGGGGGGGGGTACTGTAGCATTGGCGTCTCTGCCTCCGGCCAGGCAGAGACGCCGTCCCTCTCACCTCACCGCTCCCCGCGCGGCGTCCTCCAGCGGTCCTCTTCCTGCAGCGGCCGGCGCGCGCTCCTTCCGGGGCACTGTGCTTAGGGCGTGCGCGCGCTCCCTCCCTCTTAAAGGGGCCGCGCGCGCCGTCCTAAAGAGTCCCCGGCCAATTGCCGGAGGACCTCCCATATATAAGGCACCTTCTCCAAAATGGAGGTGCCCGAGCAAAAGTTGTTGCACAAGTATACTTACCTCTGCTTCAGCCCTCAGGTCCCGTTGCCAGCCTGAATTCCTGTCTTGTCTGCCAGCTTGTCTACTCTCCAGCCCGACAGTCTGTCTCCGGTCATCCGCCAGTCTGTCTATGGGCAAGTCCACCTGCTTACCAGGAAGCACCTGCCAGTTACCTGCCTGCTACCTGCCGTGCTTGCTAACCTGCTCACCTGGGAGCGCTCGCCTGTTACCCGTCTGTTACCTGCTAGCCTACCTGGAGGCTGTGCCGTCACGTGCCGTGACCACCTGCCTGCTAGCCTAGAGACTTCAGCCTGCTTGGCTGTCACTTGCCGTGACCACCTGATAGCCTACCTGGAGGCTCCTGCTGTCACTTGCTATGACCACCTGCCTGGTAACCCTAGAGACTACTACCTGCTCTGCTGTCACGTACCGTGACCACCCGTCTGCTTACCCAGAGACTTCTGCCTGCTTGCGGTGTCCATCCGTCATACCGGTCAGTCCCAGCCATCTGACCCGTGGGAGCCACCTGCTCTCTTACAAGGTCGTCCCCAGAGTAGTACCTGGTCCCTCTGCCCGGATCCTCCCTGTTCACGGAGTCGTTAGCCGCCGTCCGACCAGGGTCGGTTCTGGTTGATACTTAATTACGCCCCTCTGGGTCCCTCCTTGCACCGCGGCACAGAGGTTCCACCAACCGGACCCGTAACAGAATCTAACCCTGGTGATACAGACTTGTATATGATACTTGGTACAAATATTGTTGGTAACTGCTTGGGAGAAGTGTTGTTTTTGCTCCAACAGATTGCTGACACTGCCAAACCAGGGCAGAGGAAGGTGCTCCAGAGAGAGATTCGAGCCCCCCTGTACCAGAAACAGGTAAAGCTAACAGGTTGGTAATGTATGGGTGACAGACCCGATACCCATTGTGATTCCCCCAATGAGTGAGATGCTGATTTGGTGTAGGGCAGCAATAGGTCTCAAGGGATAGAACTACCAGCCGGTAGTGGAGCCCATTAGCTCAGAGCACAGACCTACACTCTTAACCGCTAGAGGGGTAGTTGATGTACGCAATTTATGTATCCTAAATTGTGGGGAGGAGGAAGTTATATTACCAAGATACGCCACTGTTGCCAGGTTGTGTACTGTGAATGATGATGCCATACACCCAGTGGAATCCTTGATCTCATCAGACACAGTGGAGGGTAATGACTCAGAAACCCAGCTGGAGGATTGGTGTCAACAGATCCATGTTGGGACTGTCGCCACTCTTGTCCATCAAAAACAAGGTGTACACAGGGTGGTCCAGAAATACGAACAGGTATTCAGCAAACACCCACTTCATTTTGGGAGGATTAAAGGGGTACAACACAATATACCCACAGGTGACCATCCACCCATCAAAGAACGTTACAGGCCCATACCACCAGCACACTACCAGAAAGCGAAGGAAATGTTGCATGACATGAAGAAAGCAGGGGTAATAAGAGATAGCTGTAGGCCCTGGGCAGCTCCCCTGGTCCTGGTCAGGAAAAAGGATGGAAGCATGAGGATGTGTGCATAACACATAAAGATGCATACCCTTTGCCCCGTATAGAGGAATCCCTGGCTGCATTAAAGCCTGCAAATTACTTCTCTACCCTTGACCTCACTAGTGGGTACTGGCAAGTAGCAGTTGCTGAGGAGGACCGGGAGAAGACGGCCTTCACTACCCCGATGGGACTCTGCGAGTTTAACAGTATGCCGTTGGGACTATGCAAGGCCCCTGGAACGTTCCAGAGATTGATGGAGTGCTGTTAGGGACACCGTTACTTCGAGACCGTGCTGCTATACCTGGATGACGTGATAGTGTACTCCAAGATGTATGAGGACCATTTGAAGCACCTGGCAGAGGTATTTGAAGCTTTGTCCCGGTATGGGATAAAATTGAAGCCTTCGAAGTGCCACCTGCTCAAAAGGAAGGTTCAGTACCTGGGGCACATAGTCAGTCCAGAAGGAGTAGCACCAGACCCGGAGAAGGTCACTGCCATCCAGAAATGGCCGGAACCAAAGAATCTGAAGGAGGTACGTCAGTTCCTGGGATTGGTCGGGTAGTACCGGAGATTTGTAAAGGACTACACCAAGAAGGCAGCGCCTTTGCAAGATCTCCTGGTAGGACAGTCCCACAGAGGCAAACCCCCCCCCCCCCTTCCAGTGGGGTAAAGAGCAGGCTGAGTCCTTTGAAGTGATGAAAGAGATCCTGACTGGCGAAGAAATCCTGGCCTACCCTGACTACAGCCAACCATTCCTGCTGTACACTGATGCCAGCAACGAGGGACTAGGAGCTGTGTTAAGACAGAAGCAGTATGGCAAAGAGAAGGTGATTGCCTATGCCAGCGGAAGCTTCGCCCTACCGAGAGGAATCCGGAAAACTATAGAACTATAGCTCTTTCAAGTTGGAGCTCCTGGCCTTGGTCTGGGCCATCACTTAACGATTCAAGCACTACCTGGCCTCCACTAAGTTCACGGCCTATACTGACAACAATCCCTTGACACATCTAGAGACAGCCAAGTTGGGAGCCATAGAACAGCGTTGGTTGGCCCGACTGTCAAACTATCAGTTCACCATCAAGTACCGGGCAGGCCACAAGAATGAAAACGCCGATGCCCTATCCAGAATGCCTCACCAGTCGGACACTGAAGAAGTGGATGACCTGGAGGAGATTGAGCTGCCTGCCTTCCATAGAAATGGGATCGTCCACGAGCAGCGTACCTCCAGGGGGTATCGTGGTAAGACACTAAACAGCTGAAGACCTTACCTCTAGAAGAAAGGAATCAGTGGCCAGACAAACTACCTGACCTGGTAGATCTGTACAATCACATACCTGTGAGTTCCACCAATTGTACTCCAGCGTACCTCATGAGAGCAAGACCCGGAAAGTTGCCCATGGACGTGGAGCTTGGAGTGGTAGAGCCGGAAGCAGACATGTCCACTGAAGACTGCGATATGACCCGACAGGAGCAGTACAAGAGAGTACAGGCCTGTGTCGAAGACAGTCTAAATAGGATGAGAGATAAGCAGGAAGCACAGTACAACAAGAGTGCACCAGCAGAACCCTTAACACCTGGAGAAGTTGTGCTGAAGCGAAAGAGAAGAAACCACAAGCTTGACGACCAGTGGGAAAGAGAGCCTTACACTGTGTTGGATTCCAGGTTCGATAATAGAAAAACCTGTCTAATCAGTAAAGATGGAGGTAAGACAGTTGCAGCAGTCTCAAGAGACCACCTGAAGTTGTGCCCAGGTCTATTGAAGTCACAGGAAGAACTACCTCTTATAGTGACTGAAGAGCCCAAAGAAGATGTACTCCATACTGTCTTAGGAGATTTCCCGGCAGATTGGCCTCAACTGGATGGAGCCGTAATAATACCTGTGATGCACTTCTACCAGCAGCCAGAAGACTCTCCACTGCAAGTAAGACCTATAAGTGCCCCAGAAGAGCCTGCTCAGGAAGAATCCCCGGAGGAAGGATCACCAGTAGAAGCAGAGCCAGTAGGCCCAGTAACCAATGTACTTGCCAGTCCCATCGAGAGGTTAAGACAGTTCTACAATTTGCCCACACGTAGATCTGACAGGGTAGCAGACAGTGCAAACACAAACATCAACAACACCCCAGTACTACGTAGGTCAACACGCAGCACAAAAGGCCAGGTCCCTGCCAGGTATAGGGAATAAGAATGAAGTGCCTACCATGTAAATAGTTACCCAGTTGGATATTGCCTACTGTATTGTTTATTATGTAAACTGAAATGAAATATAATGTGTTTATTTAGTTACCCGTCAGGGTATAAAGACTTGTAGGCTGAGGACTGTGAGCAGTCCAAAAACTGTTCCTGTACATAGTTGCACTCCCTGGAGTGCCCCTTAAGTGACCACGGAACAAAAACCCATTTGGCGTGGCGGAAGACGTGGTCCAGCACCTGGATCACCTATGCCCTGTTGTCACGCCCAGGGCCTACATTGAGGGTTTTCAGGTGGGTCCCTCATGTTCCTTCATCAGTGAAATGAGCACCAGGTTACGGGACTTACTGTAACTGAATTAATGTTATTATAATTGTTATAATTGTTATTATTGTTATTTGTTAACCTGTTACAAAATGCTTCAGTCCAGGAGTACTGAATTGTACTAGGGGGGAATGTGGCACCCAACAGCGCACAGGTGCCACAGAACCCAGTAGGGTGCATGGATGGACTTCTCCACAAGAAGCCCTCATTACATTCACACACCTCCACCCTACCACCTCAGACCAGCAGAGGAAGCCCGTTAGGGATATATATAGGGAGGGTGGAGCTAGGCAGCTCAGTTTTTAGTTGAGTGTTGAGTCGGAAGTGAAAAGTCAGTGGTTAGTTCAGAGAGTGTGCTGGCACTTAGACCAGCGAAGATGCAGATTGTCTGCTGCTGCCGTAGTGAGGGCCCTGAGTGTGGCCGACGGCAAGGAGGAAGGGAGAGAGTAGTTAAGGGGGCAGAGGAGCATACCAGGCTCACCCCAAAATATACACCGGACACCGGGTCCGCGCCTGCAGGTACCCTTTACACCCAGTAGGGACCACCGGATACCTGGAGGACTACAAGTCCCAGGTCGACCAACGCTGACTACTGTACCAGGGCTAGGAGTCACGGAGGCCCCAGCGTCCAGGGACAGTGATCTCCAAGAGAAGGCCCTACCACCAGGTCAGCAGGTGCAAGAGAGAGAGACAGTAATTAAGCCAGGCCTAGCTCCAGGCAGGTCAGAAGCTTAGCAAGTGGAAGCAACGGATCAGGAGGCCCTATACCCGCTCACTGGGGAGAGTCCAGAAGTGCACCCTGCCTACCGAGTACCCTGGACCATACCAGCATCTACACCAGTAAAGGTACCGAAGCGAACCCCCGTGTGAGTGTCCGTCATTTCTTCCTGAACCGCCCTGGCCGTCTCTCCCCTGTACCACCATCCATTACCCCACGCTGCCCTGAGGCCCGCTCCACCTGTGGGGAGACGCTCCATCACAAGCTGCCCTACCATCTGCCTCAGAGGACTGCTCCGCAGAGGCGGCTCCCTTTAGCCGCATTCCACAGGTGGCGTCACGAACACTTTACAAATCCCCTATAAATAATTCCCCTTTTGGGTGATCGTCCTGGGCCATGCACCGGGCCAGCCACCGTGATACCCCACACCAGAAGCCAGAAGCCCGGCTGCTGAGTACCCCAAGGTCCTGGGGGCGCGTCAGCTCCACATATAGTCCTGCACATAATATGATGGCCCCCACATATAGTCCTGCACATAATATGATGGCCCCACATAAAGTCCTGCACATAGTATGATGGCCCCACATATAGTCCTGCACATAATATGATGGCCCCACATATAGTCCTGCAGATAATATGATGGCTCCACATATAGTCCTGCACATATTATGATGGCCTCACATATAGTCCTGCACGTAATATGACGGCCACACATATATTCCTGCACATAGTATGATGGCCTCACATATAGTCCTGCACATAGTATGATAGTCCTACATATAGTCCTGCACATAATATGATGGCCCCACGTATAGTCCTGCACATAATATGACGGTCCCACATATAGTCCTACACATAATATGATGACCCCACATATAGTCCTGCACATAATATGACGGCCCCACATATACTTCTGCACATCGTATGATGGCCCCTCCAGGCACCTGGAAAATTAAAGAGGTTGGAAGCGGGGGCGTGGCCTGGCATGTGAGTAGAAGTGAGGCAGAAGAGCTCTTATAACCCTGTCCTGTAATCCTTCCTGCCCGAGGGAATCATTGCTTCTAAAAGATCTCACCAGGTGGCCTGGGGTCTCAGGAGTGCGGGGGGAGCAGTCGGTGGTGCAGAACGAGATGACCCGGCGAGATAGCAAGCAGAGGCAGGCGGCTGGCTCATCACAGCATGAGGGCCAAAATGGTGCCGTGGCCTCTGAGGCGGGAACTGAAACTCCAAGGCAGCGGGAGAAGAGCATGGAGGTGGTGAACAGGCTCTCCAAATATGCGCATGGCGGAGGAGCTGAGGAGCTTACACCTGACCGGAATGTGCATTCATTAAAAAGCACGGTAACTGAGGGGGATGTGGAGAAGGCAGCGGGGGAGGCACATGAGAGGAATGTGCAGGCTGCTAAAACAACAACTACCCCCAGCAGAGAGGCTCAGGTTACCAGTGGTGCTGACTCACTGGCAGAGGATGATGAGCCTACTTTAAAGGATGTGCTGCTGGCCATCTCACATAGTAAAGCAGATCTCACTGAACACATAGGGTCTGTGAAAGTGGACATATCTCATATACGCCATGACATGCAGAAAATGAGGGAGCGCCTCACTGCAACAGAAGGCAGAGTGGGGGATTTGGAAGATACTGTGTCTCCTATGACTAAAACACTTAAAACAGCTACTGACTCTATTAACTATTTACTCAACAAAGCGGATGATCTTGAAAATCGCCTAAGAAGAAATAACGTGCGTATTGTGGGTGTGCCTGAGAAAGCAGAGGGCAGAGAGGTGGTGGACTTTTTTGAGAAATGGCTGCTGCAATCCTTTGGAAAAGATAAATTCTCTAAAATGTTCGCTATTGAGAGGGCACACAGGGTCCCCACCAGACCTCCACCGCCTGGGGCACTGCCACGTACAGTTTTAATCAAAATGCTGCATTTTCGTGACAGAGATAAAATCCTACAATTGGCGCGGTCTGCTAATGACTTATGTATAGAGGGGGCGAGAGTGTCCTTCTATCCTGATTTTTCGGTGGAGGTTCAAAGGAGACGCGCCCAATTTCAAGATATCAAGCGCAGATTGAGAGCCCTTCAAGTACCCTATGCAATGCTATATCCTGCACGGCTGCGGGTCACAGCACTGGGTGAAACTCATTTCTTTGATTCACCAAAGGAGGCTGCAAAGTGGCTGGACTTAAAAGAGAGACAAATCCGGACGGGCTGACGCCAATTTTGAGAAGATTCTTGACAGAATATAATATAATAATTCAAGAAATTTGAATTCTAGTGGATAATACTCCGCTGTTGGCTAATGAATCTCTGTTTATAAATGTTATGATTATTATTTTTCAGTTTTTGTATACTGCTTATAACCTGGCTCTCATATATACCTCGGGCAGGCCAATATACTTATATAGTTGTTGAGGTGCTGGTTTCACCTACAATGTATAGGCAGGGTTAAGACACTCTGCCGTTTGAATGTTCTGGGAACGTTGTGTGGGGGGGAAATGAGGGAGTCTGTGATGCAACTTATGTCGGGGCGCCTCGTGTGCTTAAGGCCTACTAGGCTGCAAGAGGCTAAACACCAGACTCTACATGTTACGGCTGTTGGTATTCATTTGATTAAGGGGGGGGGATGTTAAATGAGGTAGTGAGGGGGGGTAAAAGAACAGAATTTACTTTGATTGGTGCAGACTGTGTATTATTACAATACCATAATCTTGATGATCAGACACACGTGTGGGTACAGAGGGGGGCATGTGACAGTTCATCTTCAATCGTTAAAACATGGTTAAGCAGATTAATGTAGTATCCTGGAATGTTAAAGGTATGGGAGATCACAACAAAAGATTTGCGGCACTTAAATATCTTAAGGAATATCGGGAGTCGATAATCTGTCTGCAAGAGACGCATTGCAATACGGAGGCCGCTGCGGCACTGAGCAAGCTTTGGAGGGGGCCGGCCTATCACTCTATACATAGTACATACTCTAGAGGGGTTAGTATATTGATTCATCCGAATTTACCCTTTGAATGTGAGAGAAGTATTTGTGACAGAGAGGGTAGGTATGTGTGCCTAGTGTGCAGAGTGGCTGGGCTTAGAATTTGCCTAATTGCTCTATATGTTCCTCCACCTTTCTCTATACAGACTTTGCGCCAACTATTCCCGTGGATAACGGAATTTGCTACCATACCCCTGTTAGTTATCGGTGATTTTAATATGTATCTACATGCTGAGCTTGATAAGTATAGGGGTAATGTGGGGGGAGGGGCTGCTCAAGAGACATCGTTGGCAAGGGTCCTGCAGGAAATCAGTCTGGTAGATGTGTGGCGGGTTCGTTTCCCAAATGTTAGGCAGTATTTGTGTTATTCAGCATCCTATTCCTCTCTGTCCAGAATTGACCTGGCTCTGGGAAATAGTCATCTGGTCCCTCTAGTCACTAAAGTAGAATACTGCACAAGATTGTTATCTGATCATTCCCCATTATTGGTTGTTCTGGGGGTCGATCCTGGCACCATAAACAGAAGGGCACTGTGGAGGTTTAATCCCTACTGGCTGGACGTATTCGGGGAACAGTTAGATTTAGCAGGTAAATTGGAGCATTTCTTTAAAGACAATATAGGCTCTGCTCCTTTAAATACGGTATGGGAAGCCATGAAGGCGTTCTTAAGGGGGATCCTGATTAAGGAAATTTCCATGATCAAATCCAAAAATAGGGCTCGTACTCAGGAGTTGCGGAGGGAAGTAGACATATTGGAACAGAGGTATGTTGGGTCTCCAATCATAGAGAATAGGGAACACTGGACTCGGGCACAGGCTACACTAAATGACCATATATTGAAACAAGCAGAACATAAACGTTTTTTTCTTAAACAGCAATTTTATGTGGAGGGAGAGAGTGCAGGGCACTTGCTGGCCACTATAGCTAAGGCCCAAACTGGGGCTCCTATGATTGCAGCTATCAGGGATACTAGGGGTGCGGTAATTACTGATTCAAAGGCTATAATGGAAGAATCTTTTCAGTTCTACAGACAATTATATGCTTCCAAACTGACTAAGGCGCAAAGGGACATAGATCTATACCTTCATGATATGCAAATACCATGCCTAACAGATAGCCAGAGAGAGCAACTAGATGCACCAATCACCCTGGAGGAGATGCAGGAAGCTTTAAAAGATTTTCAAAATAACAAAGCCCCTGGTGCTGATGGGATCCCCGCGGAAATTTATAAGGAGGCTGGGGGGGTTTTACTTCCCAGGTTACTGGAAGTGTTTAAAGAAGCGAGGGAGGGGGGTCCTTGCCGGCTTCAATGAGGGAGGCTAACATAGTCCTTTTGCCAAAACCTGGAAAGGATGCACTAAACCCCGAATCATATAGGCCAATATCTTTACTCTCGGTAGATGTAAAAATTTAAGCTAAGGTCTTGGCTATCAGATTGGTGGTGGTTATTACACATCTGGTTGCAGAAGACCAGACTGGGTTTATACCGGCCAAGTCGACGGCAATTAACTTGCGTCGGCTTTTTCTTAATCTACAAATGCAGTCACAAAATGCAGGTGGTAGGGCAGTACTATCACTTGATGCCGCTAGGGCTTTTGATAGTGTCGAATGGGAGTATTTATGGGCTGCTTTGCGAAAAATGGGGTTCGGTACTGGATTTCGGGCCTGGGTACGGCTTCTATATAACAATCCGGTAGCTCGGATTAGAATTAATGGTAATATTTCTGGTAGCATTGAAATGGGCAGGGGCACGCGTCAGGGCTGCCCGTTGTCTCCCCTACTGTTCGCCCTGGCTGTGGAGCCATTGGCTGTTAAGCTTCGTTCCAGCAGTGAAATTCAGGGTTTCCGCTACAAAACACTGGAGGAGCGGGTGGCCCTATACGCTGACAACCTTCTGTTGTTTTTGGGTGACACGGAGCAATCTCTGATGACAGATATGAATTTAATAAGGGAGTTTGGAGATCATTCTGGCTTACGGATTAATTGGGACAAATCAGTTCTTATGCCGGTTGATGGTTTGTCTCAGAATACTAGGGTAGGGAGTACTTGCTTGAAGGTGGTGCGAGAATTTAAATATCTCGGAGTTAGAGTGACCACATCTATCGGAGATTATATTCCTTTAAATTTACTTGAACTGCTTACTAAATTTCAACAAAAGGCCAATACTTGGAGCAAACTTCCCCTATTAATGGTAGGTCAAACTAACTTAATTAAAATGGCGTTAATGCCCCAATTATTATATATCCTTCATAATTCACCGGTTTGGATCCCCATGAGAATATTTTATAAATTTCAGGCACTGTTTCGGGAATTGATCTGGAAAAAAGGGGTGGCCAGAATCAGTTTGGATACACTTCAAAGGCCCAAAGAACAGGGGGGACTAGCCGCACCTAATCCATGGATATATTTTCTAGCTTCTCAAATGCAACAGCTCTGGTTAATCCAGGGGAACCTAGATAAACTGATACGTCCACTCTCACACGATCTGCCAATTACCTCCTTTCTAGAAACAGGAACCTCAGGGTGGGATGCTAGGCGACACCTCCCGACCCTAACACTTATGGGGAAAACGTGGCAGAAAATCAAATTGTTGTTGGGAATAAAAGGCTTTACCCCGTTGTGGCATAATGTGGGCCTTCCAGAGATCCATAAATTGAAAGGATTCGGAATATGGGAAAAATTGGGAATAACTAATGTGGCGCAAATATTAGAGGGGGAAATATTTAAATCGTTCCAACAGATAAAAGAAGAATATTGTATTCCACAAACTAGTTTTTACTTTTATCTCCAATTGAGGCATGCATGGTTTGTACAGCCGCGACATATGCAAAGTAAAATCCAACATCATCTACTGTTTAACACATTATTATGCCATAGAGGTGGGAAGGGATTGATTTCCAGAATTTACGGGATACTTATGCAGCAATTTCAGTGGGACAGACCCTTAAATGTTAAGGAGAGGTGGGAACGCGACATTGGTACTATAACCTCGGAAGAATGGGAAGATGTGGTGGGGAGCATTCCGATACTATCTACATGTGAGGCACATACACTTTCACAGTTGTACTTATTACATAGGGTATATAGAACCCCCAAATTTCTACAGCGCATTAGGGTAAGGAATGACAGTATGTGTCCGAAATGTGGAGAGGAAGGAGCAGATCTTATGCATATGATGTGGACGTGTAGAAAGGTCGCTGTATTCTGGAATGAGTGTGTGCAATACATTAATGATGTGTTTGAGTGTAATTTACCCCTATATCCTAAAGTGTGTGTATTAGGCCTTGTAGAAATAATAGGATGTGAAGAGGATGAAATAATAGCTGTTAAGAGGACTCTATACCAGGTCAGAAAGCTTATAGCTGCACATTGGTTGGATCCCTCCCCTCTCAGGCTCCAGGAATTTTTGGATAGAATGCGTCTTTTAGTGAGATTAGAAGAGGGAGTGTACAAAAAGCGGAAGGCTATAAGTAAATTTGATAAAATCTGGGGTAAATGGAATATGTTTCATGGTTATCATATTATGTCTATTTTAAATATCACTTGAGTTTGAAATGTTGTGGTCTCTCAAGTTCTGTATAACTAATTACTGATTATCAGATATTAAGCTCTGTACCCATGGATCAAATTATTAATGCTTTAACAGTCGGATAAGCTATATGATGGTATACGGTCTGTAACAAAAATTTGCTTTTGCCATATGGTTCTTGGGGCTGTTATGGGTGGGGGGAAGGGGAACGGGTGGGTCTTGAGAGGCACTGCTAGCTTAGTGATGCCTCACTGTTGTTTATGTATAATGTTCTAAAAAGTTTTTTAATAAAAAATATCTGATTTAAAAAAAAGAGGTTGGAAGCAGTAAAAACAGGCTGGCAGCCCCCAAGCAGTGCCACACCGCGGAAGGCAGATCAGCACTCCGGGCCTGGTCCACAGTGTAGTGTAAATGCTGTGGTCAGTCTCTTTATCACTGCATTGATTGTTACACTGCTGATTACAAGGCTATTATATGAAACATGAGAGGAGATTTCTCACTTTAGAAGACAGAGGAAAAGGAGAAGAAATGTTCCTCATCTCTGTAGCTGAGATATGGTTGTGTTAGACTTGGAGTTGTGTATAGCAGATACACATGTAAAATCACACACAGCATATTCTCATGTATCAGGAAGGTGTTATCACACCCCGGCTGGTCTAGAACTTATTCCTAGACCAACGATTATCAGTAATTAATATAAATATTAATTACCTGTTATGTAATTTTTCTGATTCTCTTCTTTGAGTCCACAAGGAGAAATTTCTCGTTCCACCATCTCAGGGGGCGTCAGTCACCTGAAAATAGACAAAAGTATGATAATATGTTCCTGGTACATGCTATACACACCAAAAAGTATAACACACTGGGGTCAAAATGACTTATCTCAGGGATAATGGCTGTGGTCTGTCCATTCACAGTGTAATGTAAATGCTGAGGTCAATCTCTTTTAATCACTGCATTGATTGTTACACCGCTGATATCAAGTCTATTCTATGAAACATGAGAGGGGTTTCCTTACTTCAGAAGACAGGATAAGGAGAAAAAAATGTTTGTTATCTCTGTACCTGAGATATAGTTGTGTTATACTTGGAGTTGTGTATAGAAGATACACATGTAAAATCACTAACATGAATGATATTAAATTGTGTTCAACTTATGTGGTTTACTTTATGAAAACTTTTCATATCTTTTAACACAACTTTCCAATTATCTTAAGATAGAAGCCAGTTGTAATGGTTTTTCTTAGCTTTCTATATTTTGGAGATAATCTTTGATGTTGCAATAAAACTCTTCAAAAATTCATACATTTATACTGATGTCTCTTACAATGGGTTGTCCATTTGAGGAATGTGATAGGGCATGCCTAACCTGGGTGTTGGAAATCCATTCCCCATCCGTTAGATTGAAATGAAATATATATCCAAAAACAGAATACATTTTCTCTGTTTTAAAATGTCAGTCAAATAGGTCATCACCATATTTCTCCAGGTGTCAAATTCTCCCAATATCATTAACTCTGGTGAAAGGGAATTTTACCAAATAGGTGTAAAGGGTAAGATACCCTCAGGTCCTAGTAATCTTTCTTGTACAGTTTGCATCAGCGGACATGCTGGTTACAATTTCCGCTCATTCATGTTTGGAATACCAGATTCCAAAATGAATAACAAATAAGTGTATTTCTCTCAGCACATCCTGTCCCCAAAATTCATTAAAGCTATAAATATCCAACTTTATAAAATTTTGAAGTTGACATGGCAAGTACCACTTTACAGTGGAATACCCCAACCATCTTAAATCTCCGCAAAAATTAAGTACTCCTGCTTAAGCTGAATATGTTTCGCATCATAATATGCCAAATTAAACTTGGTCCCATTCTGCAAAAAACATGTCCTCATACAGCTAAGTTGATGGGAAAATAATTCCTTGATATGAGGCAACACTTTTTTTGTAAATCGTGTTCTTGTTGTGCAAAATATTACATATTACTATCAATATGAAGGCTAATATGTGAACAGTTAGATAAAATCCCCCCTTCCCATTTTCTGCTACTAAAATCCCAGTCCAATAGGGATTACATGGCCTCCAGCGAGCTGGACAGCCTGCGCTCTGAAGTGCGTCAGCTAAGTAAAACCCTGGCCACTGTCCTGAGCACCCTGCAGCTACAGGAGGAGCCCGAGCCGGAAGGAAGGATCCTACTCGCTGACAGCCCTGAGGATGTCCCCTGGATGAGGAGAAGAGGGAGGACAACACCACCCCGTAGGGGGACAACGCCACCCCGTGGGAGGACCAACGACCAACGTCGCCCTCCAGGAGACTTCATCTGCTACTGTTGCCACAAGGCAGGCCACACAGCGCGGAACTGTCCTTTAAATGAGCAAACCCTGGGGCCGAGGGCCGACAACCAGGAGTAAATCAACCAGGCCCATCAAGCTGGTACCACCGGTTTGTAGGAGGAAGGCCTTTCCTGTCCATCGTGCTGGACGGCATTGCTACACCTGCGTTAATGGACACCGGCTCACAGGTAACCATCATACCTGATGTCATCTACAAAAGGTACTGGTCCGTAGATGAACTCCGCCCGCCAGCCCAGAACCTCTCTGTGTATGCCTCTAACGGCCTTCCTCTTAACCTAGTAGGGGTTAAGGACGTGACAGTGAAGGTGGGGAGAGTGGAGCTAAAGGACCAAGGACTAATTGTCATAGAATCTAACCCTGGTGATACAGACTTGTATATGATACTTGGTACAAATATTGTTGGTAACTGTTTGGGAGAAGTGTTGTTTATGCTCCAACAGATTGCTGACACTACCAAACCAGGGCAGAGGAAGGTGCTCCAGAGAAAAATTCGAGCCCTCCTGTACCAGCAACAGGTAAAGATAACAGGTGGTGAGATTGGTAATGTACGGGTGACAGACCCGATACCCAGGGTGATTCCCCCAATGAGTGAGATGCTGATTTGGTGTAGGGCAGCAATAGGTCTCAAGGGACAGAACTACCAGGCGGTAGTGGAGCCCATTAGCTCAGAGCACAGACCTACACTCTTAACTGCTAGAGGGGTAGTTGATGTACGCAATGGGAGGGTACCCATATGTCTCCTAAATTGTGGGGAGGAGGAAGTTAAATTACCAAGATAAGCCACTGTTGCCAAGTTGTGTACTGTGAATGATGATGCCATACACCCAGTGGAATCCTTGACCTCATCAGACACAGTGGAGGGTAATGACTCAGAAACCCAGCTGGAGGATTGGTGTCAACAGCTCCATGTTGGGACTGACGCCACTCCTGTCCATCAAAAACAAGGTGCACACAGGGTGGTCCAGAAATACGAACAGGTATTTGTGGCACCCCAGGGGTCTGGTTGCCACAGTGGTAGAAATACCATGTCTGAGAGCGAGCATGGGTTTTCCTGGTCAGGAGCACATTTGCATGCAACGCCTCCTGCCCCAGTCCAGGGAGGGGAGGAACCTGCCCTTTATAAACTGGATCTGGGGCGGGGTTAGAAGAGAAGAGTCTAGTCTAGTTCCAGAGAAGGGACAGAGCAGCAGCAAGGAGCTCTGTAGGAGCCAGGAGCTGAAGACCAGGGACTGGAGCAGAGAGCTCGTCCTGGCAGAAAGACGCAGAGAACCGGACACCGGAGTCCGAGGCTGTGGGAATTATACATCCAGCAGCAGAAACCACCTGGCAGGGGATTTCAGGTCCTCTGGCCATAGAAAGCCCTGAGGCTCAGTCACAAGCAAGGGACCGGCACCACCATCGAGGAGCGGAAGACACCAAAGGCCCCAAGTCACCAGCCATACGGGTGAGCACCACACGGTACACTCAGGGACGTGGGCTACTACACGACTACAGCAGGGTAGCCAGGAAAAGTGCAGTCAGACGGGAAGGCCTACACCTCCACCTGGCCAGGGGGACTCTTGTTCGCTCACAGACTGACCAGGCCTCTCATGTTAGCCAGTACTACCGGCAGGGCCTTCTTCACTACCAACAGTAAAGACCCTGAACTGCACTGCACGGACTCTAAGTCATTTCTGCTGCTCCCGCGCACTATCACTCCCACCATCTGCACTCACTGCCCTGAGGCTATACTCCTCCCGTGGGTAGTTATACTACCCTATGCTGCGCACACAACATCAGCCTCAGCGGTCCGCCCCGCAGCGGCGGTTCTCAGTGACCGCAATCCACGGGTGGCGTAGTCAGACATTTAAACCTTACGAAACCCAAATAAACAGATCCGCCACTGGTTTGACCACCCTGAGCCACGGGATCGGGTCGCCACCACGGAGAATACTACCCCCAGTATTGCACAGAGACCCGGCTCCAGGTATTCCCCCACACACAGCCCAGGGGGCGCGTCATATTCAGCAAATACCCACTTAATTTTGGGAGGATTAAAGGGGTACAACACCATATACCCACAGGTGACCATCCACCCATCAAAGAAATTTACAGGCCCATACCACCAGCACACTACCAGAAAGCGAAGGAAATTTTACATGACATGAAGAAAGTAGGGGTAATAAGAGATAGCTGTAGTCCCTGGGCAGCTCCCCTAGTCCTGGTCAGGAAAAAGGATGGAAGCATGAGGATGTGTGCATAACACATAAAGATGCATACCCTATTCCCCGTATAGAGGAATCCATGGTTGCATTAAAATCTGCAAATTACTTCTCTACCCTTGACCTCACTAGTGGGTACTGGCAAGTAGCAGTTGCTGAGGAGGACCGGGAGAAGACGGCCTTCACTACCCCGATGGGACTCTGCGAGTTCAACAGTACGCCGTTGGAACTCTGCAACGCCCCTGGAACGTTCCAGAGATTGATGGAGTGCTGTTTGGGACACCGTAACTACGAGACCGTGCTGCTATACCTGGATGACGTGATAGTGTACTGAATGATTCAAGGACTACCTGGCCTCCACTAAGTTCACGGCCTATACTACAACCCCTTGACACATCTAGAGACAGCCAAGTTGGGAGCCATGGAGCAGCGTTGGATGGCCCGACTGTCAAACTATCAGTTCACCATCAAGTATCGGGCAGGCCACAAGAACGCCAACGCCGATGCCCTATCCAGAATGCCTCATCAGTCGGACACTGAAGAAGAAGTGGATGACCTGGAGGAGATTGAGCTACCTGCCTTCCATAGAAATGGGATGGTCCATGAGCAGCGTACCTCCAGGAGGTATCGTGGTAAGAAACAAAACCCTTTACCTCATCACAGTTGGAAGGAGACCCAGGACAGCGACCCGGTTGTCAGCCGTATCAAAGAACTGATAACCCAGGAAGGTTCTTCCCTGGAGAAGGATGCTTCTCCACAAGCCAAGCAACAGTGGAATGAGAGAAGCCGGCTGTTCATCTATAGAGAGAAGCTGTGCCGAAGGAGATTTCCCGGCAGATTGGCCTCAACTGGATGGAGCCGTAATAATACCTGTGATGCACTTCTACCAGCAGCCAGAAGACTCTCCACTGCAAGTAAGACCTATAAGTGCCCCAGAAGAGCCTGCTCAGGAAGAATCCCCGGAGGAAGGATCACCGGTAGAAGCAGAGCCAATAGGCCCAGTAACCAGTGTACTTGCCAGTCCCATCGAGAGGTTAAGACAGTTCTACAATTTGCCCACACGTAGATCTGACAGGGTAGCAGACAGTGCAAACACAAACATCAACAACACCCCAGTACTACGTAGGTCAACACGTAGCACAAAAGGCCAGGTCCCTGCCAGGTATAGGGAAGAAGAATGAAGTGCCTACCATGTAAATAGTTACCCAGTTGGGTATTGCCTACTGTATTGTTTATTATGTAAACTGAAATTAAATATAATGTGTTTATTTAGTTACCCGTCAGGGTATAAAGACTTGTAGGCTGAGGACTGTGAGCAGTCCAAAAACTGTTCCTGTACATAGTTGCACTCCCTGGAGTGCCCCTTAAGTGACCACGGAACAAAAACCCATTTGGCGTGGCGGAAGACGTGGTCCAGCACCTGGATCACCTATGCCCTGTAGTCACGCCCAGGGCCTACATTGAGGGTTTTCAGGTGGGTCCCTCATGTTCCTTCATCGGTGAAATGAGCACCAGGTTACGGGACTTACTGTAACTGAATTAATGTTATTATAATTGTTATAATTGTTATTATTGTTATTTGTTAACCTGTTACAAAATGCTTCAGTCCAGGAGTACTGAATTGTACTAGGGGGGAATGTGGCACCCAACAGCGCACAGGTGCCACAGAACCTAGTAGGGTGCATGGATGGACTTCTCCACAAGAGGCCCTCATTACATTCACACACCTCCACCCTACCACCTCAGACCAGCAGAGGGAGCCCGTTAGGGATATATATAGGGAGGGTGGAGCTAGGCAGCTAAGTTTTTAGTTGAGTCGGAAGTGAAAAGTCAGTGGTTAGTTCAGAGAGTGTGCTGGCACTTAGACCAGCGAAGACGCAGATTGTCTGCTGCTGCCGTAGTGAGGGCCCTGAGTGTCGCCGACGGCAAGGAGGAAGGGAGAGAGTAGTTGAGGGGGGCAGAGGAACATACCAGGCTCACCCCAAAATATACACCGGACACCGGGTCCGCGCCTGCAGGTACCCTTTACACCCAGTAGGGACCAACGGATACCTGGAGGACTACAAGTCCCAGGTCGACCAACGCTGACTACTGTACCAGGGCTAGGAATCACGGAGGCCCCAGCGTCCAGGGACAGTGATCTCCAAGAGAAGGCCCTACCACCAGGTCAGCAGGTGCAAGAGAGAGAGACAGTAATTAAGCCAGGCCTAGCTCCAGGCAGGTCAGAAGCTTAGCAAGTGGAAGCAACGGATCAGGAGGCCCTATACCCGCTCACTGGGGAGAGTCCAGAAATGCACCCTGCCTACCGAGTACCCTGGACCATACCGGCATCTACACCAGTAAAGGTACCGAAGCGAACCCCCGTGTGAGTGTCCGTCATTTCTTCCTGAACCGCCCTGGCCGTCTCTCCCCTATACCATCATCCATTACCCCACGCTGCCCTGAGGCCCGCTCCACCTGTGGGGAGCCGCTCCATCACAAGCTGCCCTACCATCTGCCTCAGAGGACTGCTCCGCAGAGGCGGCTCCCTTTAGCTGCATTCCACAGGTGGCGTCACAAACACTTTACAAATCCCCTATAAATAATTCCCCTTTTGGGTGACCGCCCTGGGCCATGCGCCGGGCCAGCCACCGCGATACCCCACACCAGAAGCCAGAAGCCCGGCTGCTGAGTACCCCAAGGTCCTGGGGGCGTGTCAGCTCCACATATAGTCCTGCACATAATATGATGGCCCCACATATAGTCCTGCACATAATATGATGGCCCCACATATAGTCCTGCAGATAATATGATGGCCCCACGTATAGTCCTGCACATAATATGACGGCCCCACATTTAGTCCTGCACATAATATGACGGCCCCACTTATACTTCTGCACATCGTATGATGGCCCCTCCAGGCACCTGGAAAATTAAAGAGGTTGGAAGCAGTAAAAACAGGCTGGCAGCCCCCAAGCAGTGCCACACCGCGGAAGGTAGATTAGCACTCCGGGCCTGGTCCACAGTGTAGTGTAAATGCTGTGGTCAGTCTCTTTATCACTGCATTGATTGTTACACTCTGATTACAAGGCTATTATATGAAACATGAGAGGAGATTTCTCACTTTAGAAGACAGAGGAAAAGGAGAAGAAATGTTCCTCATCTCTGTAGCGGAGATATGGTTGTGTTAGACTTGGAGTTGTGTATAGCAGATACACATGTAAAATCACACACAGCATATTCTCATGTATCAGGAAGGTGTTATCACACCCCGGCTGGTCTAGAACTTATTCCTAGACCAACGATTATCAGTAATTAATATAAATATTAATTACCTGTTATGTAATTTTTCTGATTCTCTTTTTTGAGTCCACAAGGAGAAATTTCTCGTTCCACCATCTCAGGGGGCGTCAGTCACCTGAAAATAGACAAAAGTATGATAATATGTTCCTGGTACATGCTATACACACCAAAAAGTATAACACACTGGGGTCAAAATGACTTATCTCAGGGATAATGGCTGTGGTCTGTCCATTCACAGTGTAATGTAAATGCTGAGGTCAATCTCTTTTAATCACTGCATTGATTGTTACACCGCTGATATCAAGTCTATTCTATGAAACATGAGATGGGATTCCTTACTTCAGAAGACAGGATAAGGAGAAAAAATGTTTGTTATCTCTGTACCTGAGATATAGTTGTGTTATACTTGGAGCTGTGTATAGAAGATACACATGTAAAATCACTAACATGAATGATATTAAACTGTGTTCAACTTATGTGGTTTACTTTATGAAAACGTTTCATATCTTTTAACACAACTTTCCAATTATCTTAAGATAGAAGCCCGTTGTAATGGTTTTTCTTAGCTTTCTATATTTTGGAGATAATCTTTGATGTTGCAATAAAACTCTTCAAAAATTCTTACATTTATACTGATGTCTCTTATAATGGGTTGTCCATTTGAGGAATGTGATAAGGCATGCCTAACCTGGGTGTTGGAAATCCATTCCCCATCCGTTAGATTGAAATGAAATATATATCCAAAAACAGAATACATTTTCTCTGTTTTAAAATGTCAGTCAAATAGGTCATCACCATATTTCTCCAGGTGTCAAATTCTCCCAATATCATTAACTCTGGTGAAAGGGAATTTTACCAAATAGGTGTAAAGGGTAAGATACCCTCAGGTCCTAGTAATCTTTCTTGTACAGTTTGCATCAGCGGACATGCTGGTTACAATTTCCGCTCATTCATGTTTGGAATACCAGATTCCAAAATGAATAACAAATAAGTGTATTTCTCTCAGCACATCCTGTCCCCAAAATTCATTAAAGCTATAAATATCCAACTTTATAAAATTTTGAAGTTGACATGGCAAGTACCACTTTACAGTGGAATACCCCAACCATCTTAAATCTCCGCAAAAATTAAGTACTCCTGCTTAAGCTGAATATGTTTCGCATCATAATATGCCAAATTAAACTTGGTCCCATTCTGCAAAAAACATGTCCTCATACAGCTAAGTTGATGGGAAAATAATTCCTTGATATGAGGCAACACTTTTTTTGTAAATCGTGTTCTTGTTGTGCAAAATATTACATATTACTATCAATATGAAGGCTAATATGTGAACAGTTAGATAAAATCCCCCCTTCCCATTTTCTGCTACTAAAATCCCAGTCTAATAGGGATTACATGGCCCCCAGCGAGCTGGACAGCCTGCGCTCTGAAGTGCGTCAGCTAAGTAAAACCCTGGCCACTGTCCTGAGCACCCTGCAGCTACAGGAGGAGCCCGAGCCGGAAGGAAGGATCCTACTCGCTGACAGCCCTGAGGATGTCCCCTGGATGAGGAGAAGAGGGAGGACAACACCACCACGTAGGAGGACAACGCCACCCCGTGGGAGGACCAACGACCAACGTCGCCCTCCAGGAGACTTCATCTGCTACTGTTGCCACAAGGCAGGCCACACAGCGCGGAACTGTCCTTTAAATGAGCAAACCCTGGGGCCGAGGGCCGACAACCAGGAGTAAATCAACCAGGCCCATCAAGCTGGTACCACCGGTTTGTAGAAGGAAGGCCTTTCCTGTCCATCGTGCTGGACGGCATTGCTACACCTGCGTTACTGGACACCGGCTCACAGGTAAGCATCATACCTGATGTCATCTACAAAAGGTACTGGTCCGTAGATGAACTCCGCCCGCCAGCCCAGAACCTCTCTGTGTATGCCTCGAACGGCCTTCCTCTTAACCTAGTAGGGGTTAAGGACGTGACAGTGAAGGTGGGGAGAGTGGAGCTAAAGGACCAAGGACTAATTGTCATAGAATCTAACCCTGGTGATACAGACTTGTATATGATACTTGGTACAAATATTGCGGGTAAATGTTTGGGAGAAGTGTTGTTTATGCTCCAACAGATTGCTGACACTGCCAAACCAGGGCAGAGGAAGGTGCTCCAGAGAAAAATTTGAGCCCTGGTGTACCAGCAACAGGTAAAGATAACAGGTGGTGAGATTGGTAATGTACGGGTGACAGACCCGATACCCAGGGTGATTCCCCCAATGAGTGAGATGCTGATTTGGTGTAGGGCAGCAATAGGTCTCAAGGGACAGAACTACCAGGCGGTAGTGGAGCCCATTAGCTCAGAGCACAGACCTACACTCTTAACTGCTAGAGGGGTAGTTGATGTACGCAATGGGAGGGTACCCATATGTCTCCTAAATTGTGGGGAGGAGGAAGTTAAATTACCAAGATAAGCCACTGTTGCCAAGCTGTGTACTGTGAATGATGATGCCATACACCCAGTGGAATCCTTGACCTCATCAGACACAGTGGAGGGTAATGACTCAGAAACCCAGCTGGAGGATTGGTGTCAACAGCTCCATGTTGGGACTGACGCCACTCCTGTCCATCAAAAACAAGGTGTACACAGGGTGGTCCAGAAATACGAACAGGTATTTGTGGCACCCCAGGGGTCTGGTTGTCACAGTGGTAGAAATACCATATCTGAGAGCGAGCATGGGTTTTCCTGGTCAGGAGCACATTTGCATGCAACGCCTCCTGCCCCAGTCCAGGGAGGGGAGGAACCTGCCCTTTATAAACTGGATCTGGGGCGGGGTTAGAAGAGAAGAGTCTAGTCTAGTTCCAGAGAAGGGACAGAGCAGCAGCAAGGAGCTCTGTAGGAGCCAGGAGCTGAAGACCAGGGACTGGAGCAGAGAGCTCGTCCTGGCAGAAAGATGCAGAGAACCGCACACCGGAGTCCGAGGCTGTGGGAATTATACATCCAGCAGCAGAAACCACCTGGCAGGGGATTTCAGGTCCTCTGGCCATAGAAAGCCCTGAGGCTCAGTCACAAGCAAGGGACCGGCACCACCATCGAGGAGCGGTAGACACCAAAGGCCCCAAGTCACCAGCCATACGGGTAAGCACCACACGGTACACCCAGGGACGTGGGCTACTACACGACTACAGCAGGGTAGCCAGGAAAAGTGCATTCAGACGGGAAGGCCTACACCTCCACCTGGCCAGGGGGACTCTTGTTCGCTCACAGACTTACCAGGCCTCTCATGTTAGCCAGTACTACCGGCAGGGCCTTCTTCACTACCAACAGTAAAGACCCTGAACTGCACAGCACGGACTCTGAGTCATTTCTGCTGCTCCCGCGCACTATCACCCCCACCATCTGCACTCACTGCGCTGAGGCTATACTCCTCCCGTGGGTAGTTATACTACCCTATGCTGCGCACACAACATCAGCCTCAGCGGTCCGCCCCGCAGCGGCGGTTCTCAGTGACCGCAATCCACGGGTGGCGTAGTCAGACATTTAAACCTTACAAAACCCAAATAAACAGATCCGCCACTGGTTTGACCACCCTGAGCCACGGGATCGGGTCGCCACCACGGAGAATACTACCCCCAGTATTGCACAGAGACCCGGCTCCGGGTATTCCCCCACACACGGCCCAGGAGGCGCGTCATATTCAGCAAATACCCACTTAATTTTGGGAGGATTAAAGGGGTACAACACCATATACCCACAGGTGACCATCCACCCATCAAAGAACGTTACAGGCCCATACCACCAGCACACTACCAGAAAGCGAAGGAAATTTTACATGACATGAAGAAAGTAGGGGTAATAAGAGATAGCTGTAGCCCCTGGGCAGCTCCCCTGGTCCTGGTCAGGAAAAAGGATGGAAGCATGAGGATGTGTGCATAACACATAAAGATGCATACCCTTTGCCCCGTATAGAGGAATCCATGGTTGCATTAAAATCTGCAAATTACTTCTCTACCCTTGACCTCACTAGTGGGCACTGGCAAGTAGCAGTTGCTGAGGAGGACCGGGAGAAGACGGCCTTCACGAGTTCAACAGTATGCCGTTGGGACTCTGCAACGCCCCTGGAACGTTCCAGAGATTGATGGAGTGCTGTTTGGGACACCGTAACTACGAAACCTTGCTGCTATACCTGGATGACGTGATAGTGTACTCCAAGACGTATGAGGACCATTTGAAGCACCTGGCGGAGGTATTTGAAGCATTGTCCCGGTATGGGATGAAATTGAAGCCTTCCAAGTGCCACCTGCTCAAACAGAAGGTTCAGTACCTGGGGCACATCGTCAGTCCAGAAGGAGTAGCACCAGACCCGGAGAAGGTCACTGCCATCCAGAAATGGCTGGAACCAAAGAATCTCAAGGAGGTACGTCAGTTCCTGAGACTCGTCGGGTATTACCGGAGATTTGTAAAGGACTACACCAAGAAGGCAGCGCCTTTGCAAGATCTCCTGGTAGGACAGTCCCACAGAGGCAAAAAAATCCCCTTCCAGTGGGGTAAAGAGCAGGCTGAGTCCTTTACAGTGATGAAAGAGTTGCTGACTGGCGAAGAAATCCTGGCCTACCCTGACTACAGCCAACCATTCCTGCAGTACACGGATGCCAGCAACGAAGGACTAGGAGCTGTGTTAAGCCAGAAGCAGTATGGCAAAGAGAAGGTGATTGCCAATGCCAGCGGTAAGCTTCGTCTTACCGAGAGGAATCCTGAAAACTATAGCTCTTTCAAGTTGGAGCTAATGGCCTTGGTCTGGGCCATCACTGAATGATTCAAGCACTACCTGGCCTCCACTAAGTTCACGGCCTATACTACTACCCCTTGACACATCTAGAGACAGCCAAGTTGGGAGCCATGGAGCAGCGTTGGATGGCCCGACTGTCAAACTATCAGTTCACCATCAAGTACCGGGCAGGCCACAAGAACGCCAACGCCGATGCCCTATCCAGAAAGCCTCATCAGTCGGACACTGAAGAAGAAGTGGATGACCTGGAGGAGATTGAGCTACCTGCCTTCCATAGAAATGGCATGGTCCATGAGCAGCGTACCTCCAGGAGTTATCGTGGTAAGAAACTAAACCCTTTACCTCATCACAGTTGGAAGGAGACCCAGGACAGCGACCCGGTTGTCAGCCGTATCAAAGAACTGATAACCCAGGAAGGTTCTTCCCTGGAGAAGGATGCTTCTCCACAAGCCAAGCAACAGTGGAATGAGAGAAGCCGGCTGTTCATCTATAGAGAGAAGCTGTGCCGAAGGTATGTTAACCCTAGGACCCATGAGATGGTATGGCAGATCGTAGTGCCCAGGACAGACATCCAGATGGTGTTGGAGGCCCACCACGATCAAGCAGGGCACTTTGGCTGGAAGAAGCTGGAAACTCTCCTGAAGAGTCGATTTTATTGGGTTGGAATGCGGAGCACCATAGATAGGTGGTGCCGGGATTGTGGACCCTGTAGCCTCAGAAGAAAAGACTACAGCAGCCAGAAAGCACCGTTGCAGTCCATGAAGACAACCCAGCCCCTGGAGATCGTCGCCCTGGATCAAGTCAAGCTGTCACCCAGCAGGTCGGGCTACTCTTATGCACTGACCATGGTGGTTCAGTACACCCGGTTCCTGGTGGTAGCCCCCGTCAAGGATCTGACGGCAGAAACTGCGGCAAGGACGATTCAAGCATACTTCTGCAGGCCCCATGGATACCCGGATAAGGTGCTGACGGATCAAGGCCCTGCCTTTGAAGCCGAGCTGTTCAAAGAGTTTTGCCATCTGTACGGGTGTAAGAAGATTCGGACTACGCCGTACCACCCTCAAACTAACGGTCTATGTGAAAAGATGAACAATATCGTCATAGACCAGCTGAAGACCTTACCTCTAGAAGAAAGGAATCAGTGGCCAGACAAACTACCTGACCTGGTAGATCTGTACAATCACATACCTGTGAGTTCCACCAATTGTACTCCAGCGTACCTCATGAGAGCAAGACCCGGAAAGTTGCCCATGGACGTGGAGCTTGGAGTGGTAGAGCCGGAAGCAGACATGTCCACTGAAGACTGCGATATGACCCGACAGGAGCAGTACAAGAGAGTACAGGCCTGTGTCGAAGACAGTCTAAATAGGATGAGAGATAAGCAGGAAGCACAGTACAACAAGAGTGCACCAGCAGAACCCTTAACACCTGGAGAAGTTGTGCTGAAGCGAAAGAGAAGAAACCACAAGCTTGACGACCAGTGGGAAAGAGAGCCTTACACTGTGTTGGATTCCAGGTTCGATAATAGAAAAACCTGTCTAATCAGTAAAGATGGAGGTAAGACAGTTGCAGCAGTCTCAAGAGACCACCTGAAGTTGTGCCCAGGTCTATTGAAGCCACAGGAAGAAGTACCTCTTATAGTGAATGAAGAGCCCAAAGAAGATGTACTCCATACTGTCTTAGGAGATTTCCCGGCAGATTGGCCTCAACTGGATGGAGCCGTAATAATATCTGTGATGCACTTCTACCAGCAGACAGAAGACTCTCCACTGCAAGTAAGACCTATAAGTGCCCCAGAAGAGCCTGCTCAGGAAGAATCCCCGGAGGAAGGATCACTGGTAGAAGCAGAGCCAGTAGGCCCAGTAACCAGTGTACTTGCCAGTCCCATCGAGAGGTTAAGACAGTTCTACAATTTGCCCACACGTAGATCTGACAAGGTAGCAGACAGTGCAAACACAAACATCAACAACACCCCAGTACTACGTAGGTCAACACGCAGCACAAAAGGCCAGGTCCCTGCCAGGTATAGGGAATAAGAATGAAGTGCCTACCATGTAAATAGTTACCCAGTTGGGTATTGCGTACTGTATTGTTTATTATGTAAACTGAAATTAAATATAATGTGTATATTTAGTTACCCGTCAGGGTATAAAGACTTGTAGGCTGAGGACTGTGAGCAGTCCAAAAACTGTTGCTGTACACATAGTTGCACTCCCTGGAGTGCCCCTTAAGTGACCACGGAACAAAAACCCATTTGGCGTGGCGGAAGACGTGGTCCAGCACCTGGATCACCTATGCCCAGTAATCACGCCCAGGGCCTACATTGAGGGTTTTCAGGTGGGTCCCTCATGTTCCTTCAACGGTGAAATGAGCACCAGGTTACGGGACTTACTGTAACTGAATTAATGTTATTATAATTGTTATAATTGTTATTATTGTTATTTGTTAACCTGTTACAAAATGCTTCAGTCCAGGAGTACTGAATTGTACTAGGGGGGAATGTGGCACCCAACAGCGCACAGGTGCCACAGAACCCAGTAGGGTGCATGGATGGACTTCTCCACAAGAAGCCCTCATTACATTCACACACCTCCACCCTATCACCTCAGACCAGCAGAGGGAGCCCGTTAGGGATATATATAGGGAGGGTGGAGGTAGGCAGCTCAGTTTTTAGTTGAGTCGGAAGTGAAAAGTCAGTGGTTAGTTCAGAGAGTGTGCTGGCACTTAGACCAGCGAAGACGCAGCTCGTCTGCTGCTGCCATAGTGAGGGCCCTGAGTGTGGCCGACGGCAAGGAGGAAGGGAGAGAGGAGTTGAGGGGGCAGAGGAGCGTACCAGGCTCACCCCGAAATATACACCGGACACCGGGTCTGCACCTACAGGGACCCTTTACACCCAGTAGGGACCACCGGATACCTGGAGGACTACAAGTCCCAGGTCGACCAACGCTGACTACTGTACCAGGGCTAGGAGTCACAGAGGCCCCAGCGTCCAGGGAGAGTGATCTCCAAGAGAAGGCCCTACCACCAGGTGCAAGAGAGAAAGACAGTAATTAAGCCAGGCCTAGCTCCAGGCAGGTCAGAAGCTTAGCAAGTGGAAGCAACGGATCAGGAGGCCCTATACCCGCTCACTGGGGAGAGTTCAGAAGTGCACACTGCCTACCGAGTACCCTGGACCATACCTGCATCTACACCAGTAAAGGTACCGAAACGAACCCCCATGTGAGTGTCCGTCATTTCTTCCTGAACCGCCCTGGCCGTCTCTCCCCTGTACCACCATCCATTACCATCACAAGCTGCCCTACCATCTGCCTCAGAGGACTGCTCCGCAGCGGCGGCTCCCTTTAGCCGCATTCCACAGGTGGCGTCACGAACACTTTACAAATCCCCTATAAATAATTCCCCTTTTGGGTGACCGCCCTGGGCCACGGACCGGCCCAGCCACCGTGATACCCCACACCAGCAGCTGACTACTCCACGGCCCTGGGGGCGCGTCAGCGCCACATATAGTCCAGCACATAATATGATGCCCTCACATATAGTCCTGCACATAATATGATGGCCCCACATATAGTCCTGCACATAATATGATGGTCCCATATATAGTCCTGCACATAATATGATGGTCCCATATATAGTCCTGCACATAATATGATGGCCCCACATATATTCCTGCACATAGTATAATGGCCCCACATATAGTCCTGCACATAATATGATGACTCCACATATAGTCCTGCACATAATATGACGGCCCCACATATATTCCTACACATAATATGATGACTCCACATATAGTCCTGCACATAATATGATGGCCCCACATATAGTCCTACACATAATATGATGACTCCACATATAGTCCTGCACATAATATGACGGCCCCACATATACTTGTGCACATCGTATGATGGCCCCTCCAGGCACCTGGAAAATTAAAGAGGTTGGAAGCCGTAAAAACAGGCTGGCAGCCCCCAAGCAGTGCCACACCGCGGAAGGCAGATTAGCACTCCGGGCCTGGTCCACAGTGTAGTGTAAATGCTGTGGTTAGTCTCTTTATCACTGCATTGATTGTTACACTGCTGATTACAAGGCTATTCTATGAAACATGAGAGGGGATTTCTCACTTTAGAAGAGAGAGGAAAAGGAGAAGAAATGTTCCTCATCTCTGTAGCTGAGATATGGTTGTGTTAGACTTGGAGTTGTGTATAGCAGATACACATGTAAAATCACACACAGCATAGTCTCATGTATCAGGAAGGTGTTATCACACCCCGGCTGGTCTAGAACTTATTCCTAGACCAACGATTATCAGTAATTAATATAAATATTAATTACCTGTTATGTAATTTTTCTGATTCTCTTCTTTGAGTCCACAAGGAGAAATTTCTCGTTCCACCATCTCACGGGGCGTCAGTCACCTGAAAATAGACAAAAGTATGATAATATGTTCCTGGTACATGCTATACACACCAAAAAATATAACACACTGGGGCCAAAATGACTTATCTCAGGGATAATGGCTGTGGTCTGTCCATTCACAGTGTAATGTAAATGCTGAGGTCAATCTCTTTTAATCACTGCATTGATTGTTACACCGCTGATATCAAGTCTATTCTATGAAACATGAGAGGGGATTCCTTACTTTAGAAGACAGGATAAGGAGAAAAAATGTTTGTTATTTCTGTACCTGAGATATAGTTGTGTTATACTTGGAGTTGTGTATAGAAGATACACATGTAAAATTGTATTTGTAATTGGAAAACTGATTGAATGATATTAAATTGTGTTCAACTTATGTGGTTTACTTTATGAAAACTTTTCATATCTTTTAACACAACTTTCTAATTATCTTAAGATAGAAGCCAGTTGTAATGATTTTTCTTAGCTTTCTATATTTTGGAGATAATCTTTGATGTTGCAATAAAACTCTTCAAAAATTCATACATTTATACTGATGTCTCTTATAATGGGTTGTCCATTTGAGGAATGTGATAAGGCATGCCTAACCTGGGTGTTGGAAATCCATTCCCCATCCGTTAGATTGAAATGAAATATATATCTAAAAACAGAATAAATTTTCTCTGTTTTAAAATATCAGTCAAATAGGTCATCACAATATTTTTCCAGGTGTCAAATTCTCCCAATATCATTAACTCTGGTGAAAGGGAATTTTACCAAATAGGTGTAAAGGGTAAGATACCCTCAGGTCCTAGTAATCTTTCTTGTACAGTTTGCATCAATGGACATGCTGGTTACAATTTCCGCTCATTCATGTTTGGAATACCAGATTCCAAAATGAATAACAAATAAGTGTATTTCTCTCAGCACATCCTGTCCCCAAAATTCATTAAAGCTATAAATATCCAACTTTATAAAATTTTGAAGTTGACATGGCAAGTACCACTTTACAGTGGAATACCCCAACCATCTTAAATCTCCGCAAAAATTAAGTACTCCTGCTTAAGCTGAATATGTTTCGTATCATAATATGCCAAATTAAACTTGGTCCCATTGTGCAAAAAACATGTCCTCATACAGCTATGTTGATGGGAAAATAATTCCTTGATATGAGGCAACACTTTTTTTGTAAATCGTGTTCTTGTTGTGCAAAATATTACATATTACTATCAATATGAAGGCTAATATGTGAACAGCTAGACAAAATCCCCCCTTCCCATTTTCTGCTACTAAAATCCCAGTCTAATAGGGATTACATGCAAAGAAATATGACAAATGGCCTCCCACTTCCATTTTCCTGTATCTATAATGTAAATGATGTAAGATATAGATATATAAAATCTTTATGTAAGATTTATAAATATTTTTCATAACATGGAGTCCTGGAACTTAAATCTATTCTGATCGATAATTAGGATTTAATTACCTCTCCTGTGTCACCTTGTCCTCTTTCCCTCCTCCTGTCAGTGTGTGCTCCATGTGATGGCAATGACCTGAACTGTGACTCTACATTACCACATTCTAACATAATATGATGTCACGCCTTTATGACATCATAATGAGCAATGGAATCCTGGGACGATGTGACATAGTGGTTGCATGCAGTCTGCTGTTCTTACCAACAATTTACTAATGTTCTGTAAATCTCTATATTTTAATTTGCAATAGAGCAAAACGTATTTGATTTAAAATTAAATTTGTAAAAGTGAAAAAAAAAAAAAAAAGATTTCTGAATTAAAAAAAATGTTTTAAAAAAGGAAAAATTTGCAAATCCTTCTGGTTGTCATATATCAAATATGTCTGAGACAATGAAGTAGCTTTTGTTTCTTCAAATCAGCTAATAAGCCCACAAAGTCCGGAGGCTCTATTGGCGGTACCATCATTTTTATAATGGTAGTACTAAGTTTGGATCTCCCTGGTCACTGGGACCCCCACCAAATCTTAAAATCAAAGCTCTGCAGAGTCTCTTTCTGAATGGAGAGGAGGTATATCTTGTGCACTGCAGCTCCATTCATTCTCTATGGGACTGCTGGAGATAAATTAGTACAGCAGTATCTCAGGAAGTCCCTTAGACAATGAATGGAGCAGAGGTTTACAGGATGAATCTCTGCTCTGCATTCTCGAGATCGGTGAGGGTCCTAGTTGTTGGATCTCCAGCAATCAGGATGTTGTCACCTATTCTACGTTAGAGAATTAATGATGATTTTTAGATGCAATCTGACCCAAGGCCCTTTTGGGGGATATGATACCCTAATTACATTGGTTTAACTTGCTGCCTAGAATTAGCTTGTATTCTGATAATTGTAATTAATTATAGTAATTACCTGTGCTAGGTCACCTCTTCCACATCTTTGTGCTTCATCACGATGGCATCAACTGCACAAGTGATTGGAATGTAGAGAGCTGAAAGTTCTAAGTGATTGTGACATCACCTCTCTATGACATCATCAGTGAGGACCAGCAAGGGATGCAGGAAAGGACATTGGATGATGACATAAGGTCTCACAATGGTGGAGAATGCTCAAGACATTACAAGTTCACCCATCTTCCCTTATATTAACAACACTTCACTACATACAGAAAGACTCCAGCAGCTAAATGCAATGTTCCTGTAAATAGCCTTCTATTAGACAATTCCTGCTTATGTAATTTCCTAATATGTTATTTAAAAATTGACCTTTAACTTGAATCCACTTTATCTAGCTTCTCTTTGAAGCTAAAAGTGTGCATTTTTTTGTCTTTACGAATATACATCACATTAACATGGAGGATATGTTTATTAGATAGCACCACCTACTGATATCTGCAGAACAACGTACAACGTCCTACACCTCCTTCTAGAAATAAGTGTCACTTTCTCTTGACCAAGTACTTAGACTCTTAATTCATTTTGTACAAGACTTTCCTAGAGTACAATGTAACTAGACAAAGATCCTTAAAGTGCGCCATCGCTATAAAATACTGAACTACTCTTCGGTGGCAGATAACAGCAGCATGGATGAGTTACTCAGCGGTGTTGTGGTGACATATTGACTTCAAATGCCCAAACCACGGGCTGAATGAATCAGAGTGTGGATGCACAATTGTCTCCAGGTATGTTGTACTCTGAAATGCTGCACCATTTCAGAGAAAACATAGTTTGAAGATCCGGGGACCATAGGAAGAGACATGACTAGTCCGTTTGACCCCCGGCTGGCTTTGCCCCTCACAGTTTCAGGTGATTAATAGGTCTCTTCCTACACACATAAATAAGAGAGACCTGTCAATCAACTAGATCCATGCGGAAAGAAGTAGGTCGGGGAGGTGCTCTGTCTCTGGACTCCAATTGGCTTTTTAAGCTATGTGTTCTTTGAAATGCTGGAGTGTTGCAGAGAAAAACATAGCCGGCTGCAATTGTGCATCCACGCTGTGATTTATGCTGCTGTGGCTTGGGCAGACTGAACCAAGTGACAGGTTCCCTTTAAAGATTAATTGGTAGGGTATCTGGAACCTGATCACTCCTCTGATGCCAAAATCAAGTTTGCACTGCCCACAAATACTCATTGCACTCAACTGTTTTTGTATCTGCTATTGACTTCTATAAAGAGTTGCTGCAAATGTTTTGGCACCTGGATCTTCTCCAGGCACCTCTATTCACAGAATCAGCAAGAATCTAATAGATGGCACACACAAGCTGGCTATAGGTCATAGAAGTCACAAAACCATAAAGGCTAGGAGACATGTCTGTGCATACCCTCATACATTAGCGGAGGCTCATTTTGCATCTCTATAAACCTCAGATTTTGCATCATAGAAGTATGGCTTCTGATGAGAAATATAACTATTTGAAGGTGCGGTACTGTGGCACACAGGTTCCTATGGGACCTTTTATAATTCCATATGTTGTCCTGCAATGGTCTGTGCACAAGACTGTTACATACCTATCCCGGGTCCAGGCTCTCCTCCCTTCACCTTGGTCCGCTGCCCTCTGTTGTGCTCCAAGTCGGGCTTTGCAGGTTGCCCAGTGTGTGACATCATCTCCCTAGTCCTTTTAAGGCCCATTAGGACATACACCTGTCTTCGGATTATTATTCAAGACTTTAATCTGTTTCTCTCCTCCTCCTGTGCACACGTGTTACAAACTCACTATTCAGACCGTTAGAATGAGCTCACTGACAGATTCTCGTTTTATTCATTCTGCAAAATAGAGGCTGTAGATGGAAAACGCTGCAAAATTTTTAATGGAACACAATTACAAAAATGATTTTTTTTAGCTCTAAAAGAAAATTGTCCTCAGAGGTGGACAACCTTTATTAAAAGAGATTGCACCCCCTTTGAAAAAGGACACTGAATAGGAACTGTGGCTTGGGGACCATAGTTCAGCAAGATTTGCAGTTAGAATCTGTGAAAGGTAGCGGCATAGCGGACACAGTGACCCACAGAGCTACCGTACAATTCCACATTAAGTAATTGGTGTAACCCTGCATGCAACACACAGGCAGGTCAGGTCTCTGAGACCTGTAACAGCTCAGTAGGTTGGGCTCTGAAGCCGACGGTCACATTGTCCTGTTCAGAAATGACTCAATATTCTGTTACTGTTCAATTAAGAAAGTGATTGATCAATCTGAGAAATTGTGGCCCGATTCATCATTTGTGATTTCTGAAAGTTGATTTTCTTTTTTTTTCTTATGGTATTCATTTTGCGAAAAAATTCTTCAAAATAACGCACACGGTTCATGAATTTGGTGCATAATCAAAAATGCTCTTTATTTTCTTGTCAAAAAAATTAAATAGAAAAATCCTTCAGAAACCTTACTCCAGGCAGGGACTGGAATGAGATGTGCCACATCTGGTAAAATTCTTATTTCATGAATCTGTCTAAAATATGTGGATAAGCAAAGTTGTTGAGAAAAAAATAACAAAAAAAAGTTAAAAAAGAAAGTCAACTTAAAAAGTGTCTCAAAATGTATAGAGAATAAGGTGCAAATATAAAAGCCAGTAGAAAAAGGGCAAAATTACTCCAGAAAAGCAGAGAAACAGCATGAATCTGGGCCTCTGTGAGTTTCTGGGAGCCCCTCTTATATGCCAAAAATATGTTATGAAAAAGTAACAGCTTGCACAGAATAATTGGTGTCTAATTTACAAGTACATTTACCACTTAATCTGTGTGTGGTACGTACTAATGGAATCAATGATCGGGTGTTTTGAATTGAAGTTTATTTCTAACACTAGAGGGCACCAAATATTACGGAGCTACAAATGGGTATTCAAAGGCACTTTTTTGTCTCTATTATATTCCTTGATGTTTTGTGAACCAGATTCCTCAAAACTAATCACTGATGAGTGAGGCGAGCATATCTGAATAACAATAAATCTAGCAAGCTAGCAAATGAGTAAAAAATATATAATAAGCATAAAGGAGGAAAAAAATTAACACACATGAAAGGCTGCACTTTAAAACTAAAAATATTTCTTGAGACCAACCAACAACTAAAAAAATTAAAAACAGCTATATGGTTAAAATAAACTACCATATGGCAAACAACTCAAACCTGAAGACCACAAGGTTACCGCATAGGAACAAAATATATAACAGGCATAGCAAGGTTATGTAGAGAAAGAAACACCTAGTAAAAATATAATAAATGCTGATAAGAGTAAATAATCAAAATACAAACCAGTGCTTAAATATTATGCACCATGGCAAAACATGTACAGAAAGTAGCCTAAATATATGGTAGTGTTTAGTAAGCAGAAAAAATAAAGTACCCCATTGATATTTGATATTTGGATGCAAAGGTCACACCATTGTAAGATGGCTTCAACAGGGAGCTTCATCAGAGAAAATAACTTCTCAGGAAGTTTAGGGATTGGACTGCAGAGGACTGGGGTAAAGTTATTTTCTCTGACGAAGCCCCTTCAGACTGTTTGGGACATCTGGAACAATGATTGTTCAGAGAAGAAAAGGTGAGCACTACCAGGAGTCCTGTGTCATACCAATAGTAAAGCATCCTGAGACCATTCATGTGTTGGGGGTTTTCATCCAAGGGAAGGTTCTCACTCACAATTTTGCTGAGAAACACCACAAGTAATGAATAAGATCCAAAGATCCTCCAAGAGCAACTTCTCCCAATGATCCAGGAGCAATTTAGTGATGAACAATGTTTTTTCCAGCATGATGGAGACCATGTCACAAGGTAAAAATTATAGCTAAGTGGCTCGGTGAACTAAACATTGTCATTTTGGTTCAGTGGTCAGAAAACTCCCCAGATCTCAATCCCATTGAGAACCTTTGGTCAGTCCGCAGAAAGCAGGTGTACAAACAAAAACATAGAAATTGTGATAAACTGATTAGCCAAAAATGGGTGGTCATCAGTCAGGATGAAGGGCAAAGGGCAGAAGTTTTTTAAAATAAGGGTCAACACTATAATTATTAAATCTTTACATAACCCCTTAATGACCAAATCAATTTTGACTTTCCTCACCAGGCCAAATTTTTAAAATCTGACCAGTGTCACTTCATTAATAAGTTTGGAATTCTGCAAAGTATTCTAGTGATTCTGAGATTTTTTTTTTCGGAACACATTGTACTTTATGTTAGTTGGTAAATTTAGATTAATATGTTTTGCATTTATTTGTGAAAATATTGGAATTTTGGTGAAAAGTTAGAAAAATTCACAATTTTCAAACTTTCAATCTTTATATCTCTAACCCCTTGACTCCCCACATCTGTTTCCACCTTTATGACCAGGCCACATTTTACAATTCTAACCAGTGTCACTTTATGTGGTAATAACTGTGAAACGCTTCAACGGATCCCACTGATTTTGAGATTGTTTTTTCATGACATATAGAAACCCCCGGACCACTAAACAGAGGGGGACATGACTTTTGGGGACACTCCTGAAGCTTTGTTTGTATAGCTGTGTAGTCTTTAAGCAAGAGTGATTCTGCTTTAAGAGGAAGGATTACACTATTGTCTGTGCCTGGTGTCTTACTGTGAGGGAGTGGGGCTTACATAGAGGAGGTAACTCTGTTTTATCTCTCTGTCTTTCTCTCACCAGAAGAACTGGAGGAAACATCACCTGCACTCCCGCCTGCTTATAATTACTGTCCTGCAACACTTTATTTAACTATTAATTGTATAGTGATGAATGCTTTATTGTATTTGTTCAATTAGAAATTGTATATCTTGTATCATGCCCAATTTTATGATGGCTATAAAGAGTTGATGTTAGCATTAACCTTCTAAGTCTAAGGGAAGGGCAATCCTTCAGCCATGGTTCCCTACACAGGGGAATAACAGCTTTCTTTAGAAGAACTCCAACAGTGCACACAGCCTCAAGACTCCAGAGAGGACGTGGTGCCGCTTCAGCCAAGGTTCAGGTAGAAATGAGTATAACGGGCGACACCCACCTAGAAACACCAGGTATATATACACCCAGACTAAAGGGAGGTAGTCGCTGGGTCCTAAACACAGCCTCCTATCTGGGCAGCTGTCTGCATTGCCAAAAGATGAGATATCCTGCACACCACTGCAGGGCGACTGTCTGTCACCTCTGACACACCCGTGACATTGACATTACGCATATATCCAATATGTGGGGGAAAACTACTGTTTGGGCGCATTACAGGAAGGAGTGACGTTTTGGAACTCTAACTTTGATGGAATGGTCTGTGGGTGTCATTTTGCGTTTGGAGAACCCCTGATGTGCCTAAATAGTGGAAACCCCCCACAAGTGACCTCATTTTGGAAACTAGACACCCTCAGGGAATTTTTTTATATGTGTGGTGAGCACCTTGAACATGTGCGTCAAAGAATTTTACAACATTGATCTGTGAAAATGAAAAACAATTATTTTTTCCACAAAAAATGTTGTTTTAGCCCCAATTTTTTTAATTTTCACAAAGATAGCAGGAGAAAATGGACCCCAAAATGTGTTATGCAATTTCTCCTGAGTACACAGATTCTGCATATGTGGTCAAAAACTACTTTTGAGGCACAGTGCAAAGCTCAGAAGGGAAGAAGCGCCATATTGAAGTTCGGGTATTTCTGAAGAGCAGAGCCCCTGAGGTGCCAGAACAGCAGAAACCCCCACATGTGACCTCATTTTACAAACTACACACCCCCAATGAATTCATCTAGGGGTGCAGTGATCATATTGACACCACATGTGCCTCACAGAATTTTATACCATTGGTTGGTGAAGAAAGAATAATTACATTTTTACCACAAAAAATTATTTTAGCCCCAGACTTAAAATGTTCACATGGGGAAATGGGTAAAAAATGGCACCAAAATTTGTCACACAATTTCTGATGAATGTGGAAATACATCATATGTGGCTGGACAGTACTGCTTTGCCACACGCTGAGACTTGGGAGGGACGGAGCGCTATTTGCCTCCTGTAGCGTGATTTTCCTAGAATAGTTTGCAGACTCCATATACAGAGCTCCAAAGAGCTAGAAGAGCAGAACACCCTCTTAAGTGACTCCATTTTGGAAATTATACCCCTTTGGGAATTTATCTACATGTGTAGTGATGATTTGACTCCATGGGTGTTTTCCAGAAACAAGCAGCAGTGGATGTTGCTGAGTGAAAATTGCAAATCTGCCATTGTAGTGCCTGTACATTGTAGTGACCAGTACGTTATGCCCAGCTTGTGCTTCTGGAGACATGCACCCATAAATTAAGTGGGCTCTCATCACTACAGAAACGCCAAACATGTGGATTCTAAATGTGGTTTAGGCACATTGTGGGGCTCAGAAGGGAGGGGACATTTGGATTTGAGAGTGCTGGATTTCTTTTGTTGAGCGATGAGCCATGGTATTTTTCCAGTGCCTTTGTGCTACAAGTAACGAGGAAGCCCCTTTTATTTCCATTAACAGATGACGGACCTAAGTGGGAACTTGCTATTTTTGTGGATTGAGTTGAAGCTTTTATTGGGAACATTTTACATAACATTTTGGATCACATTTATCTTGCGCTCTACGCTGAGCACTTAAATCGAAGTTTCCATCTAAGGGCTCGCTCCCACTTGCGATTAAATCGGACGAATACAATTCGATAAAAAATCTCATTGCATTAAGTTCAATGTTAATAAATTATTCTGTGCTCATATGCGTTTTTTTCAATAGGATTAAGATCAGACTGAAAAAAAATCAGCATGCTGCGGTTCCATGTGAAATTCGGATCGCAAGCAGACATGTAAGTCTATCAGTACGTGTGAAACATGAGTGCAGTGAGATTCCCGCAGACTCCGGCAACACAGGAGATGAAGAAATTAATTTCCCCATCTCCTACGCAGCTGTGCTGCGATCCTCTCTTGCGAGAGATGGGAGCACAGAGCACTGACACTCAGCTCCCACTCGAAGCAGAGCAGGAGCTGAGTGTCATTAGCATATCGCATCGGATGTGACATGCTAGTGTGTCTCCGGCCTAAACCTCAGAGTGACATGATTCAGATAAAATCACCAAGTGATCCATTCACTATAATGAGGCAGCAGACTTACTCTGGTGTCTGTCTGGCCTCTGTTCAGCTCTGTCCTTCTTTTCAGAGGTGCACAAAACTGTGGCCGGCGGCACTTTAAGAAGGTCAAGAATTGGTTTTACTTATTTTTTTTACAGCATTTCTAGTGCGGTATAAGTGATAAGACGATTTTTTTTCTTCGGGTCGGTGCGATTACAGTGATACCAGATTTTTAGCGTTTTTTTCTGTTTGGCTGCTGTCACACACTAAAAGATGCTTTTTTTTGCGAAAACTAGTTTTTGCAGCGCCATATTTTGAGAACTATATTTTTTACATATTTCTGCCGACAGAGTTATGTGAGGGCTTGTCTTTTGCGGGACGTGTTCACGTTTTTATTGGTACCATTTTTGGGCTCCTGACATTTTTTGATCACTTTCTATTCTGAAATTTTTGGGAGGCAGAATGAACAAAAAAACAGCAATTCAGGAAATGGTCTAGCAAACTTGCCAGCTCTTTTGTTCCGAATGTTGTTATGACGACATGGGGTCACAATTGCAACGATTGGCCCCTCACAATGACGTTGCAGAGGCGCCGATCGGAGGGTACATGGAGCCCCTTCCCTCTCCCTATGATATCGATCATAGCATTTAGGGGTTAAAGTGTCAGGAACAGTGCAGGCACCGCTCCTGGCAGTGAGAGCAGGGTGTCAGCTATCAGATTCACTGAACACCTGGCAGCGATCGCTCGCATTCACAAAGCCTATACATTCAAATTCGCCAGGACGTATCCATATGTCCAAGGTCAGGAAATCCTTCCCAACCTGGACATATGGATACGTCTAAGGTCGTGAAGGGGTTAAAGGAGTTTGTTGTGACATGCAGAAGTAGTGCTGTTACTTTAAAAGCATTAAGCAACTATTAGAAGTAACACAAGCGCATGAGACAGGAAGTTTTGTGCTCCAGAAGCATACGGCAACTAGAGAGGTTAACACAGTCACAGGAGAAGGGGCGTGTTTTAGCAGAACCCCAGGGGGATTGTGGGGAAGTTGTTTACTGTCTGGCTGGAGCTGAAGAGAAAGGTGGTGTCTGTACTCTGTATCTCACAGAAGCGCCCCTGCAAGTGAAAAAGATTAAGGTCGGGTAGAGTTCCTGAACTAATAGTGCAGATTATTGTCAGACAGAAAGATAAGGACTGGAAGAAATGCTGTCACAGGGATCATCTCCCTCAGCAAACCCTCCCCCCTCCTCCTTCTCACTGTGCTGTAAAGAATCCTGTGTTCATTAATATGCCTTTGCATTAGAACTGTGCTGTCCTGTACTACTGGGAAAACTATGAACTGATGTGCTGCTAAGGAAACTGTACTGTTTGTTACTGGAGCCCATTGCTCATAAGACTTAACTTGCACTGGCTGTGCAGCTTCTTATTAAATGCTACTGTTCTATCCTTTAAGAGGACTCTTGTCAAGTGTGTCTGGTCAGCAAGTGAAACAACCTACGTGTCTGTGCCTGAGGGTCAATACCCCAGTGTGCCTGAGAGCACATGGTCTATGGTCGCCCTGAGTAACGGTTCCCCCAGGATTCCAAAGAATTCATGTAACCTGTCTCCCCCCTATCTGAACCTAGCAACGTGAGTGTAACATTGTCCCTTCCATTTTATCTCCCTCATCCCTGGCTTCTGTCACAATTCCACCCCTCAATGTGTCTGGGATGCAGTTACTGACAGCTCAGCCATCCAATCTCGTACAGGGGCGTGCAAAACTTGTCAGTACTTTGATTAACAGCTCTGTACCCAGTCTGGTGCAGGGCGTGCTGAGCTGTCGGTGTTTTGATTGACAGCTCGGCCGTCCAATCTGAGATTGGAAGTTGCTGGCTGTTTCCAGGTGTTCATTGTCCCAGGCGATTGCCCTGCTACTTAGCTGGGCTGTTAATCCCAGTCCTCTGCCATATGTAGCTTCAGCTAAGTGCGGTTGATTTTCTCTGTGCCTAATGTTTTGCTTGATGATCTTTCGTTGCCTGACCTTGGACTTCGTTCTGAACATTTGTCTGTTTAACCCCTTTGCTCTGATCTGCTATCTTCCTGGTATTTTGACCTCGGACGGTTACTTGACTACGCTTTTATCTTTTCCCTCTGTTTATGATGTACCCTCCTCGCTTTTGATCTCAGACTCCTTGACTATCTCGACTCACGGCTTGTCTGTGAGAAATGACTCAGGGTCACACTTTTCTCATGTATAGCTATCACCCGCATGAATTTCGACAGTGCGGCGGCACTATTTACTTATTCCGGATCGCTGTTTTAAAACGGCAAAGAGGGAATAAGGCCCCATAACAACCGCCGCATGTATTTGTCAATAAAAGTGTAAAAACTTATGAAATGCTGATAATTATACTTCAGTAACCATAGAAACATCCAACCTTAGATCTCAAAATACTGAAGCAGCAAACTGTGAAAACCAAAATTTATGTTATTCTCAAAACTTTAGGCCACGAGTGAATTTTTATCTTGGTGTTCACTGCATGGCATAAATATTTTTATATTTTATTATTTTGGCCAATTACTCAATACCAAATATGTTACTTGTTTTTTTTTTTACATTTTTCTAACTATGGTTGGGGGAAAAGGGGGGTGATTTAAACTTTTTGTGGATTTGAACCTGCAAGCCTTCGATCTACATATAAAATTCACTGCAATACTAAAGTATTGCAGTGTGTTGTAAAATTTCGGGTCGCCTATGAAACTCAACTGGATACTCATCTGTTCTAGCTACAGTGCCAAGGTTGGTTTCTCCATCGCCTATATCTGACTCCCTCTGTGCTTGCATCAGGTTATGATAATAACTCAATGCGCACCGTTGATGTCATCATCCAAGGCATTTGAAAGCCGGCACAGGCTTGTATAGTGACCGTCTCTAAAGGGTTGAAGTTAACCTAACAGCTGATACATGCTCCCCGAACCATGGGCAGCATGTATCCGACACTGGCTGTATGAACTCAGCCAGGTATTTTTGGCTCTGAAATTATGTGATAGTTTAATAGCCGCTAGGTTCTGAGCTGCACCGTAGACTTGTCGGACAGGTGGGTCCCCAGTGGCTGACAGGTCTTTCCCTGAATTCATGCATAGATAGAGACCTGTCTCTCAAGGGGAGAAGGCATGGAGGCTTTTAAAGTATGTCAAATATACCTGGCTGAACTCGTACAGCCGGTGCCTAATACATACTGCCAGTGGTTCGAGCAACATGTATCCGCTGTCAGGTTCACTTTAAAGTCTCTTTGCCGGCAATGAATTTTTGATGAGTTTTTCATATTTTTGCTGCATCAATAACGCAGCGTCTTACAGTTCCAGCAAAGTGCCCACTGAGCTTCTGTTTAACTCAGCATAAACTGACCTGCGGTGCATGTTTCAGATCCTCAACATGTCAGTTTCATTTGCAGCTACGCTGAGTTTTATGTGCAGATTTTTCACATAGACTTACATTAGAGGCGAAAATCCACAGGTAGAAACGCACATGCATTTTTAGTACGTTTCTGCTGTGGAAGCACATCAAAAACCCATGTAATCCGCACATGACTCTATCAAAGATCCAGCTGCTATTGGTTAATTTAGTTACATAAAAAATAAACTAATTTTTTGTCTGGTCCCTCCTCCCCCAAAAAAAGCGGATAGCAGATGAATTAATTTTTAATTATTTTTTTCCTATTGAAATCCATAGGAAACAGTTTGTTTCCATTTTGCATGCATTTGTATTCCGTTAGTAAAAAATCCATTTTTTAAATACAAACGGATGACAGCTGGACATGTGAACAGAGACTTACAGGTTTTGCATTGGGGACCAAGGGCTTCAAGTTACACCTCTAGGGATGAGGACTTGTCACAGGGTTCATTACCCATCCCATTAGGAAGGTTGGCATATCCAACAGCCTGGCATTTGGCACACACTGCCCGCCACTGCCTCATTTTTGCTAATGCAGCTGAGGGAAGTGTAAAAATAGCTGCATTATGTAAGACTGCCTGACGTCAAAAGCTGCCATGCTCTGCCACTTTACAGTAAGTTCAAGAACAACATTTATACTCAACCAAGGGAACAACATGCTATAATAATATACACATGGGGAAGCAGATTTTCACTGCTCCGTAATCATTGCCAGCGATACTGTAAAAACTTCTCATACTTCCAGTACAATAGTTGCATCCTCAGCAGAAGCAAGAGAGGCAGTTATGCTATGTTATAATACATGGGAGCGATGACAATGGGATGCACAGAACGCATCTTGCGCTATATTTTGTAGATCGTTTTTCCTGTGGATTTTCCATTGTGGAATTGTGTGTGAAAAAATCTGCCACGTGTTAGAGTAGCCATATTGTGGATCCATATGCTACTGTAAAAATCCACAGTGGGAATTTATCAGTGGCGCATATTTTAAATCAAGGGGATATGAAATTTACGTTGCAAATTTTCACAGTACATTTCACCTTTTTTTCAATCTGCAGACGATTTATGGCATTTCCGCAATGCAATCTGCAATAAAAAGCAAGTCATTTGTTGTGTTTTTTTTGCTGTCGCTAATTTTGCAGTGGTCCAAAGCTCTGTGGACATCCCCCCCCACAGTGTCAGATTGTCAGGGCCACCTTTTTAAGAGGTCCTGTTGCAGGTATTGCCTGTAGACAGAGTTAAGGTACAGTAAATGCAAACGTTGAGTATTTGCAGCCGATTTTTCTTCACTAAAATGCGTTTCTTGGCAAGAAAAATGCAAAGTAAAATGTGCACATCTTTAGGCTATGTGCCCACGTTGCGGAAATGAAGCATATTTTTTAAGCTTCTCCCTGGCAGGAAAAACGCATGCGGATTTTACATGCGTTTTTTCCCGCCAGGTAGAAGCGTTTGTCAAGCGTTTTTACATGCATTTCCGCATGCGGGTTATCAAGCGCTTTTCCAAGCGATTTTAGCATCACTTGGAAAGTGCTTGACAACTTGTTCACACTATATAAATCCATGCAACCGGCATGGATTTATAGTAGTGTGACCAAGTTAGTTAAAAAAAAGAATAAGAAAGGTGAAAAGAAAAATAAAAAAAAATTATACTCACCTACCGATGTCTTCCCGGTGTTTTGTCTGCTCCGTCCTGTGTCTTGCAATGCTTGCGGTAGTGTGAAGGACCTGCGGTGACGTCATTGAGCCATGTGATGGGTCACATGACTCAGTGACGTCATGGCAGGTCCTTCACATCAACGCGAACATTGCAAGACACCGTCCCGGAGCAGACAAAACACCGGGAAGACATCGGTAGGTGAGTATAAACTTTATTTTTTATTTTAAATTATTTTTTTTACAGTTTTCTATGGTACCCAGGTCTGGATGAGAGTCTTCTCTCCTCCAGACTTGGGTACCATCCGCACATTGAACCGTGTGATATCCGCATGTGCAGATGCAGTGATGCGGATGTCACACGGTCCAATGCAAGTCAATGGCGGCGATTACGCTGCGTGTCCACAAAATTAATGGACATGCTGCGGATTTTTGAGCGCAGCATAAACGCTGCGGAAAAATCCGCAACATGGGCATTGAAAGTGCGGCTTGTCATTGGGGACCATGGGGGGCGGATTACCAAGCGTTTCCCAAGCGTTTATGCTGCGGAAATTCCGCAGCATAAACGCTTGTAAAACGCTACGTGGGCACACAGCCTAAGGCATTTTTACTTGCGTTTTTGTTGCATTTATGATGAGGTTTTTTAATGCATTCGTTTGAATGGGTGAAAAACGGTGCAAAAATGCTGAAGGAAGTGACATGCAGATTTGAAAAAACACATTGATGGATACAAAAGAAGCATGTGCATGAGATTTCAGAAATCTCATTAACCTCTTTATGTCCTTGGACATAGGAGTATGTCCAAGGTCGCATCCCCCTCTTTGGCGTGGGCTCCGGTACTGAGACCGCATCTTTCCGGGGACATGACAGCTGATCTGATGAGCTGTCATGTGCCCCTAACAGCTGCAGGCGGAATCTCGATCCACCCGCAGCTGTTAACATGTTTAATGCCGCTGTCAGAGATTAACATGTTAACATAGCTTTGGCTGAAGGACGTCACTAGTCCTGCCCATCGGCGCCTGTAAAAGAAGCTAACAGATCAGCCATATATAAGATTTACTTTCAAACATATTAACATTTATAATGGTATTAAAATGGCTGCCACAGAGTAGGACTATCAACACGACGAATCATCATATATAGCTAAATAGGGGGGAGGGACGACCTAAGTCGCCTAAATAATGATAGTGACGTCCATGATATACAAAAAAAATCAAATAAACTTTATTGTTTAAAATTTAGACAGATTAATGTGGAATAAAAGCATCAACAGCAATTGCCATATGAAAAAAAGCACACATGTAAACTTACAGAAACATGCATATTGTTAGCATGTGCTATATATATAGTATGACAGTATCTGTTTTACTCCACATATGCATGTATGCTTAAGGTCTCAAAAAACCTGGTTCGCTATAGCGGGTCTCTATAAACAAACAATAGTATGTAAGGTATTTGTCATATTACCTGTATAGAGAGATATGCCCTAGGGAACCCAAACCTGTGCTCAACCCCGACGCGCGTTTCGGCGTGGGCCTTTGTCAAGGGGCAATAGGTGAATGTCAAGAGCGTGTATTTAAAAGAGATTGTGTCCAATGGTCAGGTGGCAAACCGCGGGCCAATCAACTCATAGCCCGCCCCCGGAAATTACGTCCGTTGTCGCGGTAACGCGGTAAAGCTGTTTCAGATGCCGAATGTAGGCCGGAACTGACGCATGCGCTGTCATGGTGACCGGGAAGCTCAGCGGCGTCGGCATCATGCCTGGATGATGGGGGGTGGAACCACACGTCACACAGTACTACTGATGCCAAAGGCCAGCGGAGGTGCCAGGACCATGGCGCGCATGCGTACTGGCCAGAGACGACATATAGACGCTGCAACTAAAGAGAGGATACTGTAGAGTCGGTATGTACGCAGAACAATTACCTTATTTCATACATATATAACCACCTCAAAAATGGTATATAGATTTGACATCAGCTTTAAATAGAAATATTTAGTATCTGGATAAACACACGGCATCAGCACTGACCAGGGGGGAGAAAAATAAGACAGGGCATGTTGTGTATATATTATTATTACTAGTCTATACCATAAGTAAACCCCCCTAGGTACTGCAGATGCCGAGGGGTGAGAATACAAGGCAATGGCTGATAAATATACGCTAACTACCAATAGATTACATATATTGTCTATAGAGAATTATCAACAAACACAGAAAGAACAGAAACAAATGTATATAATATTAAACAATGCAAGTATGAACCACGTATATCGCCATGGCTGCCTGCATAGAACGAGAAACAGTCCTTTCACAAAAAATGGAAGTATACACGGATGCATTACTATATGCATCCAAATACTTCTGTGCATAGGCATGTGCAACACAGAATCCAACTTTACCCTGATTCATAATGATGACTTGTTACCATTACACATAGGGATATGTGATCTTGCTGTATATTGAAGAATGAGATGAGGAGCGTCATATTATAAAGTAGAATTCATGAAGAGCAGAAACGCTATATACCGACATGTTAGGAGTAGATGCCACAGGACCAGAGGACCTTCCGAAAATAAATAAAAACAAATTAAAACCCGATAAAAACAACATATGGCAATACATATATACATATATATGTATAAGATGTAAGCAAAGATCAAAGCTCATATATATAACTGGTGATCACAAAAATGATGCAAAGCTCAAATTTTCATTGAGCCCCGCCGGATGAACGGTATTCAAGGTCCATATCCACCTGGACTCCAATTGGGCCAGGCGTTGTGATATCTGTCCACCACGGATCCCCACCTCAATCAGGTCAATACCTCTCACTCTTAACAGTTTAGCATTGCTCTGATGGTGTGATTTAAAGTGGCGAGGGATCGTTTTCAATGTGGATGTGTCCGTGTGATACGCGGCTGCAATTATGCCCAACACGTGTTCTCTTACTCGTACTTTAAGTTGGCGTGTCGTAAGTCCAACATAGATTAGCCCACATGGGTATGTGGCATAATACACCACATTTTTTGATAGACACGTAATGTATTTTTTTATCTTATATTTCGTGGAACCGCTAGAATCAACAAATTCATTACAGCGTTCCAGATTAGGGCAGGCCACGCAGCGTCCACACGGGGCACATCCACATTTTCTTACGGATCCATCCAAAAATGTCACTCCAGGTTCACCCACAAAGTGACTTTTGACCAGTCGATCACGAAGGTTCTTAGACCGTTGGAGCACCATAGCAGGTGTCTCGGGTATAAATTTTGAAATGATCGGGTCTGCATTCAAAATTGACCATGCTTTCCCTAATGCTTCCCTCATTGCAGGCACTTGTGGGTAAAATTTGGTTATGAATCTCACAAGGTTACCCTCCTTAGTAACTCTAGAGCTATACAAAAGATTTTGGCGAGATGAATATTTCGCTCTATGATATGCTCTCTTAGTCATCCTATGACTATACCCTCCATCATGGAACCTATTTCTGAGGTCCTGGGTCTGTTTTTCGAAGTCTTGATCAGTGGAACAGATCCTGCGTAGGCGCAGGAACTGCCCCACAGGAACAGCTTGGACCATATGTTTTGGATGTGAGGAAGATGCATGTAAGAGCATATTAGTAGATGTAGGCTTCCTATAGATATCAGTTTGCATAGCGTTCTCTCCATCCCTCCTGAGTGTGACATCGAGGAAAACCGCCTTATTAGGATCATATTGGTATGTAATGTGAACATTTATGTCATTGCCATTTAGCCCAGATATGAAGGTTTCTAACTGTTGAATAGAACCCTGCCAGATCAGTAATATGTCGTCGATGTACCGCATCCAGGAGAGGACGCGGCCCATCGACGGCTGCCGATCTGACAGGAGGAGGTCCCTCTCCCACAGCCCCAGGAACAGGTTGGCATAGGAGGGGGCGAAGGTGGCCCCCATAGCTGTTCCCTGGAGCGGCAGGAAGAAGGACCCCTTAAAAACCAAAAAATTGTGTGTTAATGTAAATTCCAATAGCTCAATCACCAATTGACGAATAGAAAACGGTAAGCTAGAGCCATCCAAAAAGAATTTTGTTGCTCTAAGGCCATCATGATGCCTTATGTTGGTATACAGGGATTCTACATCCGCTGTTACCATCAGTGTATCCGGCTCTAAATAGACCCCATCAACTCTCCGTAATAAATCCACTGTGTCTTTCAGAAATGAGGGGAGGTTCTCAACTAGGGGCTGTAGTTTGGAGTCAATCCATTTGTTGACATGCTCCAAATAATTCCCTCTTCCAGATATAATAGGACGCCCCAGGGGTGTCTCCAAATTTTTGTGGAGTTTCGGGAGCAGATAGAACATAGGTATAGTGGGCTCTGTGACAGACAACGCTAAGGCCAGATAACAGGTAATAACCCCACTTGTGGTGGCAGTATCAAGAATAGTTTGCAGCTGTTGTCTAAAGTCAGACAAGGGGTTGTACGTAAGCTTCTTATAACAGATTTTGTTCTCGAGTTGGCGGAATGCCTCCTTTTCGTACATTTGTATAGGCCAGATAACAATATTCCCCCCCTTGTCTGCTGGTTTCAATACAACATCCGTCAAACCGCTCAACACCTTTAGTCTATCACGCTCCTTACTAGTGAGATTATCATCCTTGATAAAACAAGGGATCTTTTGGAATTCGTTGGTGACAATCTGCACAAAAAGTTCTACATTTGTACAGTTGGAGAGAGGGGGGAATTTTTTTGAGCGTTGTCTAATTGATGGCGGTATCTTACCGTTTTCAGTTGTATTATGTTCAGCAGATAGCGCCTCCAATGTCCTTAGGGCCAATTGTTCCTCCTCTGTAGGGAACAATTTATGAAGATCATCATTAGAAAAATGGCGTTTCAAGATCAATGACCGTGCAAATATATGTAAGTCCTTTATGACAGTGAAGCTATCGAACCGAGAGGATGGGAAGAAGGACAGACCCTTACTAAGTAGGGAAAGATCGACAGCAGAGAGAGTATGTTTACTTAAATTATTTACCTTATTATCTTTCTTTTTATTCTCTGCTGGTCGAAAATCATACCGTTTATAAGGATGGTAATTAAATTCCCGTTGTTTAATAGAGTTTGTCCCAGACCGCGTAACCATAGACGTGGACAGTGCATCTGATGTATTACTCACAGATGATAAAGAGGTAACGGATGGTGTACGAGAAGATGGAGGACGAGATGAAGATACTTGTCTCCAACGGTACACTGTCTTAAGTTGGTAATCACGGATATCTCTATTAAGTTTGGTTGATTGAGTGTCATGAATTTTTTTTACCGTGATGTCCATTATACCATCAATCTGAGTATCAAAAGCCTGTACTTTTTCAGGTGGACAGTTAGACCTAAGGACAGTCTGTGCAGCATCAATCAATTTATCTAGATTTGTAAAGGCAGTAGTATTAGATTCATCCAGAAGTTGCATAAAGATGTTAGAGCAATTATCGCATGCCTCCTCCCATTTAGCCACAAACATTTCATCATCCACAGGGAAGGTAGGTGTAACCCGCACGCGAAGACCTCTGGGAATCAATTTGCGTCTCATATATTTTTCTAGGAACGCTCGGTTCCACCAGAGCTTCGTCCTTTTAATTAGTAGGGATTGGACATTAGAGATTTGATCATCCCATTTGTGATCACCAGTTGAATGAGCATCACCATTATCACCACCAAAAAACTGTTCGATCTGAGCGAGCCAAGTTTTCTCCTTGGCCTTATAGTCCATTGTTTCTGTAGTAGAACCTGTGCAGAACACAGCAAGTACAATGTAAAAGAAGCTAATAGAGATCAGCCATATTTAAGATTTACTTTAAAGCATATTAACATATATAATGGTATTAAAATGGCTGTCAAAGAGTAGGACTATCAACACGACGAATCATCACATATAGCTAAATAGGGGGGAGGGACGACCTAAGTCGCCTAAATAATGATAGTGACATCCATGATATACAAAAAAATCAAATAAACTTTATTGTTTAAAATTTAGACAGATTAATGTGGAATAAAAGCATCAACAGCAATTGCCATATGAAAAAAAGCACACAGGTAAACTTACAGAAACATGTATATGGTTAGCATGTGCTATATATATAGTATGACAGTATCTGTTTTACTCCACATATGCATGTATGCTTAAGGTCTCTAAAAACGTGGTTCACTATGGCGCCTGTGTCACATGACCGCGGGTCACCGATGGGTTGGCATGACAACCCAGGGTCTGCAGAAGACCCCTGCAGTTGTCATTGCCGGGAAACTATGAGCGCTGCCCAGCGGTCGGCGCTCATAGCAAGTGAGCATTTTTGTTACACAAAGCAGCGCTGAAGCCCTGCTATGTGTAGCACAGGCGATCAGGTGATCGCAGCTTCTAGTCTCCCATTGAGACTATTGAAGCATGTGTAAAATAAAAAAAAGTTTTTAAAAATATTTAAAAAAATTAAAAAAAATGTTAAAGTTCAAATCACCCCCCTTTCGCCCCATTCAAAATAAAAAAAAAATCAAAACACAATAAAAAATACACACTTGGTATCACCAAGTTCAGAATCGCTCGATCTACCAATATAAAAAAAAATAATCCGATCAGTAAATGGTGTAACGAGAAAAAAAAAAATCAAAAAGCCAGAATTACGTTCTTTAGTCGCTGCAACATTGCATTAAAATGCTATAACGGGTGATTAAAACATTGTATCTACCCTAAAATGGTGTAAATACATGTTTGGTAGCTACGAATTCGTAATGACCTGGAGAATCATAATGTCAGGTCACTTTTAGCATTTATTGAACATGATAAAAAAAAAAAACAACCACACTTGGAATTTTTTCCCGTTTTCTAGTACACCATATGGTAAAACCAATGGTCTAGTTCAAAAGTATAACTTGTCCCACTAAAAACAAGCCCTCACATGGCCATATTGACGAATAAATAAAAAAGTTATGGCTATGGAAAGAAGAGGAGCAAAAAAATAAAATGCAAAATCAGAAAAACCCAAGGTGGTTTATTTTGACGGTAATGTAAGGAGCGTGTTGACATGTTGCATTTTTGCCGCAGTTTTTCCTTATGTTTTTGCAGTAGAAAAAAAGCATCGTTGTACCAGCAAAGTGAATAGAGATTTCTGAAATCTCATGCATTTGCTGCCTTTTTTTTAACCTTCAAAGCATTTTTTCAAATCTGCAGCATGTTAATTCTTTCACTTTTTGCAATATTTTTCACCCATTACATAGCGTTTTTCCTTCCAACACTTTTTTTTACAACATAAAAAGCTGTTGGAAATACTCAATGTGTGCACATGGCCTAAAATACAGTGTTTTTTATGCATGAAATAACGCACTGAAAATAAAAAACTCTACAAATACTCGAGGTGTGGATAGATAGATTAGATAGATAGATAGATAGAGAGATAGAGAGATAGATAGATATTTTGGAGCAGCTCGGCTTACTTCCCTACTGGGAAGGAGGACGTTTTATTAAAAAACTGAGAAGTCCTATAACCAAACAAAGGTCATTGTCATCTGAGTGTCATGACAATTAGTGGGATTGGATTTGTCCACCATATCCATACAAATCCAGGTCACAACAACACTAGAAGGGGGCTGGAAGCAAGCGCAGATAGAAGAAATGCCCACATGACTGGGATTGGCCAGGGGGGTGCAATTTTTAAATATAAGGGATCAGGATTGGGTATTAGGGTGGAGGGGGGTTGGACATTGAAAGAGGGGGGGTATATTAAAGAAAGGGAAAATAGCCAGGCTGGCAGGGGGGTCAGAAGAGAAAGTTGGCCGTACACGGTCATGTATATAACATATTTATTTCTGTCCACTAGAGCAGCTTGACATGCCTAATGCTGACCTTATTTTTAGTAAAGCAATACATTTCCAACATTTTACATGTAATATCCAAATAAGCATTGTTATTCTTAATGGAGAAAATAGCTAAAAAGCTCCACATGTTCTACTCCTGTCTTCTTAAGGATACATACTGTATATACAGGGGAGGGATTTGACTGGTTCTCCACACACCGATTGTTAAAATTGCAGCAGGTTCCCAGAACTGGCAAGAAGCATTGCCCCAAACCAGTACTGGGGGCCCAGTCAGTTTCCTCTGAATGTGCGTTCTCAGACACACATTCAATTGAAATGTATTGTGGTTCCGAAAGCCACCAGCATCCTGCACCGCAATAGTTAAACAGTGCCACCCTATCAGAGGCTGGCAGCTGACATTGGTGTGCACATCGCCGCGTATGACGTCACTGCCATGTGCCGACCCCTCCACACTGCTTACGGAGCAGAAAGAGGATGCCACTTGACTGCGGACAGGTGAGAAAAGAGGTAATACGGAGGACTTACAGTGGGTACGGAAAGTATTCAGACCCCTTTAAATTTTTCACTCTTTGTTTCATTGCAGCCATTTGGTAAATTCTAAAAAGTTAATTTTTTTCTCATTAAAGTACACTCTGCACCCCACCTTGACTGAAAAAAACAGAAATGTAGACATTTTTGTAAATTTATTAAAAAAGAAAAACTGAAATATCACATGGTCATAAGTATTCAGACCTTTTCAGGGTCGGACTGGGGTGCCTAGGGCCCCACACTATAGCCCACCATAAACGGTTTTATTACTTGTTATGCTTTTCTATAATGTACTATAATTACATGATTGGCTGCGCTGTGGAGCACCAAGCGGCAGGACTTTGTTCAAACAGTGATTTCGTACGGCCAGAGTTCCTTTAATGGTAACTTGTCACCTTGAAAAACGCTATTTATCTGCAGATATAGGGGTAATCTGCAGGTAAATAGGGTTTAAAGTCTGGTTAGACGGCTTATTGGAAAAGCGTTGGCTACACGGAGAAAATTACATTTTATTCCCACTGCCGCCACTCGCTTACTGTTATTGGGTCGGTGCAAGGAGGGAGACATTACAGTCACCTCGAACTACAAAGTGAGCGTGCTGCAATAACATCCGGCACCTTGATTGTGACATCTTCCATGGAGCCCAACCTCAGGCTGAGCTTCATTGAATGACTAACTTGGCAGCAGTACCTGGCAACTAGCGCTGAGCGAGCGTGGTCGGATAAGGTGTGATCCCAGCATGCTCGGGTGTTATCTGAGTATCTTGTAGTGCTCTGCTACTATGCTCGAGTCCCCGGGGGTAGCATGCGGCGGTAGACAGATGCAACACATGCAGGAATTGCCTGTTTGTTAGGTAATCCCTGCATGTGTTGCTTCTGTCTACCGCCGCAAAACATGCTACCCTGGGGACTCGAGCATAGTAGCAGAGCACTACAAGATACTCGGATAACAACCGAGCATGCTGGGATCACACCTTATCCGACCACACTCACTCAGCACTAGTTGCCAGGTGCTGCTGCCATGTTAGTCATTCAATGAAGCTCAGCCTGAGGTTGGGCTCCATGGAAGATGTCACAATCAAGGTGCCGGATGTTATTGCAGCACGCTCACTTTGTAGTTCGAGGTGACTGTAATGTCTCTTATCCGACCACGCTCACTCAGCACTACTGGCAACCCATCAGCAACCTGCAACTGCATCACAGGGGGCTGAAGGGAACAGGTGACTGCATGCATCGGCCATCGTGCTATCTAAATGCCGCTGTCAGTGATTGACAAGGGCACATAAATACTCAAAACAGCAGCAATCAAGGGGAGCTCTGATCACTGCTGTAACAGGCAGACGCCGGTTATGTAACACAGCCTACATCTGCCCGGTATGGAGCAGGCTCAGCTCCTGAACCCGCTCCATACAAGTATAACCCTATGGTTATGACAAGGTTAGCAGATTTCACTTGTCTGTTCCTAAATGTGGAAAGACAAATGGAATTCCCTAACACATGTGAAAGAGACCTAATAGATTTAGTAAAGGTGCCTCAAGCATATGAATGTTATTACACACCACAATGCACAGTTACATACACGCATCTTACAAAAATACATATTATTCCAGATACGCAGACACATACAAACACGCAGACACGCACAAACACATCAGTACATGAATACATCATCTGAACCACCATCATTTGTAATGTCACGTCAGCCCCATATATCTTTGTATCACATAAACCTACAACTCCCAGTATGTAATTAACAATAGAGATACTGGGAGTTGTTATCAGTCAGACTGCGGACCATACAGGAACCACAGTACTGATGAGATGCAGGCAGGATCACAAATGAACATTTACATCCAGGTATCTTACCTGAGAAGTCTTCTCTGATTAGATTCGTTCTCTTTCTTTTCTTCTTCTTGTCCACTCCATGATGAGTTTTCTCATCCACAGCTCGTCTCTGCTGACTTCCATCTTCTCCGGTCTTCTGCAACACATCCCTACACGATGCCCTTAAAGATAGCAGTGTCATTATAATGCTCCTGAATAAAAAATATCTACACTGAGCCCCTGAATAAACCTAACTCTCACAATGCTCCCTGCACAAAACATGACATACACTCTACCCCCCTTATGGTACCTGCTCTCCACACTGTCCTCTCCTTACCATACTGGGCCCCCTCTTCACACTGTCCTCTCACACTGTGTATCCCCTATACTGTGCCCCTTCATCACACTCCCCCTCCTCAGCATACTGTTCCCTCCTTTCTGTGCCCTCACACTGTTTCCCCCATACTACCTCATCACTATACCTTCCCCCACACTACCTAGTCTCTGTGCAGTGTCACCTCACACTTTTCTCCCTCCATACTGTCTCCTCACACTATTCCCCCACTCTCCATACTGTTTCCTCATACACCCCCCTTCCCCATTCTGTTCCTGCACTCATTCTCACCCCTTCCCTAGTTCACCATACTGTTTCTTCACACATCTCCCCATTCTGTCTCCTAAAATTTCTCTCCCATCTCTCCCCAAATATAATTAATCTTCGGAAGACCACACAGACATGCAGAAGCGCGCTTACACACACGAAAACAAGCGCACACAGACACATACTAAGGGCTCTTTCACACGGCAGTACGTGTGGTGAAAGTTTCCACATGTACCAGAGACATTGGTACACGTAGACCCATTCAAATGAATGTGTACATGTTAGTGTGTTTCCACTTTCCACAGACCATGTGTTGTCCGTGGGCAAAACACGCTGACATGTCTGTTTTTTACCTGCTGCACCTCCCGCAAAAGGTCACGCACACTGATGACGGTTAGCGCTCTTCCCAAGCATCGGGTGCTGAACGCTGCTCTCATCATAGATCCCTGCCGGCGCTGCGATCAGCAGCAGGGTCAATGATGAGAGTAGTATTCTACTCCCGCCGTGTCAAACTGTAAAAATAGGAATAAAATAAAAAAATCCTTATACTCACCTCTCCTAAGTGTCACCCGCTGTAGTCTGTGCGAGCGCTCACGCCGAGGAGAATGTCTCCTGCAGCGAGTGGACCCCGGAGCTGTGCTCAAGAAGCGGTGCCCTGTCAATCACTGAGCGCAGCAACGGGGCCCGCTCGCTGCAGGAGTCATTCTCCTCAGAGTGAGCACTCGCACAGATTACAGCGGGTGACACTTAGGAGAGGTGAGTATAAGGATTTTTTTTATTTTATTCCTATTTTTACAGTTGGACACGGCGGGAGTAGACTACTACTCTCATCATTGACCCTGCTGCTGCTGATCACAGCGCCGGCAGGGATCTATGATGAGGGCAGCGCTCAGCACCCGGCTCTTGGGAACAGCGCTAACTGTACAGATTCCCAAGCGCCGGTATGTGTTACACGGATGACACAGGTGGACACGAATATCTCCAGTCCCGTAAATATCAGGACATGTGAAAGAGCCCTAATATACACACACAGACACACATGCTCACAGAAATGGGGACACGTGCACACGCAGTCATGCACAGACACACTCAGACAATCACACACAAAAATGCAGACACGCAGGGAAGCACGCACACACGTGTGAAGACACATATACACACGTAGACATGCAGGCACTCAAATACATACACACAAACACATGCAGGCATATACACACGCACACGCATGCAGGCATATACACACACACAGGCATATACACACACACACATATAAACACACACTGGCATATAAACACACACAGAGGCATATACACACACAGGCATACACACACACACACAGGCATACACACACACACACAGGCATACACACACACACACACAGGCATATACACACACACACACAGGCATATACACACACACAGGCATACATACACACGCAGGCAGCATATACATAAAAATTCATACAAACACACACAAATATTATACCACCTGTACAGTACAGACGCGCTCCTAAGGCGGTAGACTGCAGTGCAGGGCGCGCTGTGACATCACTTTTAGCAGACATGTGGCCCTGTCTGCTGCGTGTGACGCTGCAGTGCAGCCCCTGCTCTGCTCTTCGACTCTCCTGCTCCCAGGCCCCTCCCGCTACTGTACTGGGCATCGCGGCGGTGAGAGTGCTGTCGTCTGTCTTCTCTGCAGGGGGCCCGGGGCCCACCGGGAAATTTCCCGGAATCCCGCCAGGCCCAGTCCGAGCCTGGACCCTTTGCTCAGACACTCATATTTAAGTCACATGTTGTCCATTTCCTTGTGATCCTCCTTGAGATGGTTCTACTCATTCATTGGAGTCCAGCTGTGTTTAATTAAACTGATAGGACTTGATTTGGAAAGGCACACACCTGTCTATATAAGACCTCACAACTCACAGTGCATGTCAGACCAAATGAGAATCATGAGCTCAAAGGAACTGCGCAAGTGTAACATACCTGGCGGCGTCCTTGCATGGTGGTCCATCTCCCACTGTGCAAGAGAGCGCACTTGATCTCCTGTCCAGAATGTCTCTCTGGCTTCCCTCCATGCTGTCTGTTTGTGTCTGTTTCTGCTGCTTAAGGGCGGCGCCCGATCACTTCCTGCTTTTTGTACCTGCTGTGGGTCACGCCCCTTGTGCGTCCTCAGCCTATTGCTGTCTGACACTTGGTATATAGCTCAGCAGCTCCCTTCTATCCCTGCCTGAGCATAGTGTTTCCTTCAGTGTGTGCTTGCACTCTGAAGGTGCCAGGTCCCGTCTTTGTTTCCTTGTCTGCCTTTCCTGGAGGCTGTATTTCCAGGCCTGTCTGAACTTAGTCCTGTATGTCTCCTGCTTTGCGGTATCAGCTCCCGTGTCTGAACTGTGTCCTGTATGTCTCCTGCTTTGCGGTATCAGCTCCCGTGTCTGAACTGAGTCCTGTATGTCTCCTGCTTTACGGTATTAGTTCCCGTGTCTGAACTGAGTCCTTTCTGTGTATCTTGTCTGTCCTGTCTGAACACGCTCCTAGCCTGTTCCTCCTGCCTTCTAGGGGCCGATTACCTAGACCCGCTCCTGTATCTTGTCTGTCCTGTCTGAACACGCTCCTAGCCTGTTCCTCCCGCCTTCTAGGGGCCGATTACCTAGACCCGCTCCTGTATCTTGTCTGTCCTGTCTGAACTCGCTCCTAGCCTGTTCCTCCCGCCTTCTAGGGGCCGATTACCTAGACCCGCTCCTGTATCTTGTCTGTCCTGTCTGAACTCGCTCCTAGCCTGTTCCTCCCGCCTTCTAGGGGCCGATTACCTAGACCCGCTCCTGTATCTTGTCTGTCCTGTCTGAACACGCTCCTTGCCTGTTCGTCCCGCCTCTCTGGGGGCAGTATTCCCAGACCCGCTCCTGTATCCCGCTGCAGTGTCGGTCTCCTCCGTACACTCAGTTCCAGTCTGAACTCTCTCCTATCCTTTACCTGTTTTGCCTCTATGTCCGTTCCCTTCCTTTTTCTGCAGAGTCTGAACTCGTACCTAACTCCTGCCTGTTGTCTCTGTACTCCCGTTTGTGAGTTTGTGGTCCACTCGCTACTTCACTGCAAGTACCCTTTGGGTGTCTGGCTCTGCCTTTCCCTTCCTGTCTGTTCTGTGTGAACAGAGCCCTGTCCCCCCTACTCAGCCTAGCCTGCTCTGACTCCTCTGCCCGCTGCTCCGGCAGTCCTGTCCTGCCCTGCTTCTGCCCGCTGCTCCGGCAGTCCTGTCCTGCCCTGCTTCTGCCCGCTGCTCCGGCAGTCCTGTCCTGCCCTGCTTCTGCCCGCTGCTCCGGCAGTCCTGTCCTGCCCTGCTTCTGCCCGCTGCTCCGGCAGTCCTGTCCTGCCCTGCTTGTGCTCGCTGCTCCTGCAGCCCCGTCCTGCTCTGTTCTTGCCCACCGCTTTGGGCGTTCCCTCTCTGCTGTGGTTGTCTACCGCATCTGCGGTTCTGTGACCCAGTCTGTACTGGGTCTTAACCTTTCTGTGCTCCAGCCCGTCCTTTCGGCCAGTACCTCCCTGCCTGCATACCCGCCTGCCTGCATACCAGTCGTGCCTGCCTATACCCTCCAGTCTGTGTGCCAGCCTACCAGCCTGTTCCTGTATTCCCCTGTGTGGGTCAACAGCCGTGTCCGGGGTCTGTCCTGGAGTAGCACCTGGTCCCTCTGCTCGGTTCCTCCTTGGTGCACTGGCGTCGTATGCCGTCGTGCGACCCTGGTCGGATCGGGTGAATACTTAGTCACGCCCCTCCAGGCATTCACTCTCCGGCACGGTCCAGTGGAATCACTACCAATCACACGCACACGCCGCTTAGCCCGGGCGTGTGCATAACAGCATGCTCAGGCCATGGTTCCCGTTGAGCCCCACGGCCTTCGCCCTCTGAGAAGTTTTCCAGCGAATATATGCATTAAAATAAATAAATAAATTTTTTTCCTCTTAGCTGAGTTCCAGGCGAAATTACGCACCGTCCAGATGGATCTATCAGCTCTCGTTCCTGCGGATCCGCCACGTTACTATGGGGATCCAAGACAGTGTCGTGCATTTGTGGAGCAATGCATGCTACACTTTAAGGCCTACCCTCTCTACTTTCCTTCCGATTGGGCTAAAGTGGCCTTTATGATGTCTTACCTGGCGGGTGATGCCTTGGAATGGATCAACCCCCTATATGAAACACAGGATCCGATCCTCCGGGACCTAATGGCCTTCCTGGTGGCCTTTCTAATGGTCTTCGATGATCCTAACCCGGAGGCTCCTGCTGAAGCTTCACCTCCCAATATCCCGGAGCAGCCCCGATGGGTAATGTGTGTGGGTAGCGCAATAGTCCTCCAGCCCAATGAGACTACTGCCCACCCAGAATCCTCACAGGGTGACTACGCTTTCCGGAATACTTCTCTCAACCTCAAGAGGCAGTCCAGACGTGCTAGACGTAGAGGCAAGCCGTCACGCCAGGGTCTGTCCTCCCTGAGACCTCCTGACCCCAACCTTGAAGTCCCTACTGAAGCTTCATCTCCCTGTATCCCGGAGAAACCCCAATGGGTAATGTGCGTGGGTAGTGCACCAGTTCTCCTGCCCGAAGAGACTTCTGCCCATCCAGACTCCACACAGGAGAACTTCCTGCACCCGGCATCAGATGCTTCTCTCTCTTTAACCGGTGTGCATGTCCAAGGATGCTCCAAAGCTGTGGTTACCTCTGAGTCTGTGCACCTCTACTACCTGGCGGAGGATCCCCTGTTGCCTCCTGAATCCTCCGGGATACCACTCGATGACAAATGGAGAGAGACTTCTCTACACCCGGTACTCAATACTTTGTCCGCTTCGTCCTGTGAGCCTGACAATGGGTACCCCAAAGTGGTAGTTACCTCCGAGTCTCTACACCCCTCCGACCAGGCGGAGGATCTCCAGTTGTCTCCTGAACTCTTCGGGGTGCTACCTGGTAACGAAAGGACAGAGACTCTCCTATACTCTGTACCTGATACCTCGCTCGCTTCGTCCAGTGAGTCCAACCTAGTGTACTCCGAAGCAGAGGTTACTCCCGAGTCTCTACACCCCTCCGACCAGGCGGAGGACCTCCAGTTGTGTTCAGAACCCTTCGGGGTGCCACCTGGTGGTGAATGGACAGAGACTTTCCTATACTCGGTACCCGATACCTCGCCTGCTTCCTCCAGTGAGTCCGACCTAGTGTACTCTGAAGCAGTTGTTTTCTCTGAGCCTCTGCACTCTTCTGACCCGGCGGAGGACCTCCAGTTGTTTCCTGAATCCTCCGGGGTACCACCAGATAACAAAGTGACAGTGACTTTTCCTCATTATGTACCTGATAACCCGTCTATTTTTTCCTGTGAGCTTGACAAGATGTACCTCGAAGCAGAGATTACCCTCAAGTCTCTGTCCCCCTCCAACCCAGTGAACGACTGGTCCTCGAATTCCCTGCGGAAGATTCTGGCAGGCCTGAAGAAGAGGGGGCGTAAGGGGGGAGGTACTGTAACATACCTGGCGGCGTCCTTGCATGGTGGTCCATCTCCCACTGTGCAAGAGAGCGCACTTGATCTCCTGTCCAGAATGTCTCTCTGGCTTCCCTCCATGCTGTCTGTTTGTGTCTGTTTCTGCTGCTTAAGGGCGGCGCCCGATCACTTCCTGCTTTTTGTACCTGCTGTGGGTCACGCCCCTTGTGCGTCCTCAGCCTATTGCTGTCTGACACTTGGTATATAGCTCAGCAGCTCCCTTCTATCCCTGCCTGAGCATAGTGTTTCCTTCAGTGTGTGCTTGCACTCTGAAGGTGCCAGGTCCCGTCTTTGTTTCCTTGTCTGCCTTTCCTGGAGGCTGTATTTCCAGGCCTGTCTGAACTTAGTCCTGTATGTCTCCTGCTTTGCGGTATCAGCTCCCGTGTCTGAACTGTGTCCTGTATGTCTCCTGCTTTGCGGTATCAGCTCCCGTGTCTGAACTGAGTCCTGTATGTCTCCTGCTTTACGGTATTAGTTCCCGTGTCTGAACTGAGTCCTTTCTGTGTATCTTGTCTGTCCTGTCTGAACACGCTCCTAGCCTGTTCCTCCTGCCTTCTAGGGGCCGATTACCTAGACCCGCTCCTGTATCTTGTCTGTCCTGTCTGAACACGCTCCTAGCCTGTTCCTCCCGCCTTCTAGGGGCCGATTACCTAGACCCGCTCCTGTATCTTGTCTGTCCTGTCTGAACTCGCTCCTAGCCTGTTCCTCCCGCCTTCTAGGGGCCGATTACCTAGACCCGCTCCTGTATCTTGTCTGTCCTGTCTGAACTCGCTCCTAGCCTGTTCCTCCCGCCTTCTAGGGGCCGATTACCTAGACCCGCTCCTGTATCTTGTCTGTCCTGTCTGAACACGCTCCTTGCCTGTTCGTCCCGCCTCTCTGGGGGCAGTATTCCCAGACCCGCTCCTGTATCCCGCTGCAGTGTCGGTCTCCTCCGTACACTCAGTTCCAGTCTGAACTCTCTCCTATCCTTTACCTGTTTTGCCTCTATGTCCGTTCCCTTCCTTTTTCTGCAGAGTCTGAACTCGTACCTAACTCCTGCCTGTTGTCTCTGTACTCCCGTTTGTGAGTTTGTGGTCCACTCGCTACTTCACTGCAAGTACCCTGTGGGTGTCTGGCTCTGCCTTTCCCTTCCTGTCTGTTCTGTGTGAACAGAGCCCTGTCCCCCCTACTCAGCCTAGCCTGCTCTGACTCCTCTGCCCGCTGCTCCAGCAGTCCTGTCCTGCCCTGCTTCTGCCCGCTGCTCCGGCAGTCCTGTCCTGCCCTGCTTCTGCCCGCTGCTCCGGCAGTCCTGTCCTGCCCTGCTTCTGCCCGCTGCTCCGGCAGTCCTGTCCTGCCCTGCTTCTGCCCGCTGCTCCGGCAGTCCTGTCCTGCCCTGCTTGTGCTCGCTGCTCCTGCAGCCCCGTCCTGCTCTGTTCTTGCCCACCGCTTTGGGCGTTCCCTCTCTGCTGTGGTTGTCTACCGCATCTGCGGTTCTGTGACCCAGTCTGTACTGGGTCTTAACCTTTCTGTGCTCCAGCCCGTCCTTTCGGCCAGTACCTCCCTGCCTGCATACCCGCCTGCCTGCATACCAGTCGTGCCTGCCTATACCCTCCAGTCTGTGTGCCAGCCTACCAGCCTGTTCCTGTATTCCCCTGTGTGGGTCAACAGCCGTGTCCGGGGTCTGTCCTGGAGTAGCACCTGGTCCCTCTGCTCGGTTCCTCCTTGGTGCACTGGCGTCGTATGCCGTCGTGCGACCCTGGTCGGATCGGGTGAATACTTAGTCACGCCCCTCCAGGCATTCACTCTCCGGCACGGTCCAGTGGAATCACTACCAATCACACGCACACGCCGCTTAGCCCGGGCGTGTGCATAACAGCAAGGAGCTCAGAGACAGAATTGTGGCAAGGCACAGATCTGGCCAAGGATACAAAATAATTTCTGCATTACTCAAGGTTCATAAGAGCACAGTGGCCTCCATAATCCTTAAAAGGAAGAAGTTTGGAACCACCAGAAGTCTTCCTAGACCTGTCCATCCAGCCAAATTGAGCAATCGTGGGAGAAGAGCCTTGGTGAGAGAGGTAAAGAAGAACCCCAAGATCACTGTGGCTGAGCTCCAGAGATTCAGTAGGGAGATAGGAGAAAGTTCCACAAAGTCAACTATCACTGCAGCCCTCCACCAGTCGGGCCTTTATGGCAGAGTGGCCCAACAGAAGCCTCTCCTCAGTGCAAGACATATGAAAGCCCGCATAGAGTTTGCTTAAAAACACATGAAGGACTCCCAGACTATGAGAAATAAGATTCTCTGGTCTGATGAGACAAAGATAGAACTTTTTTGTGTGATAATTCTAAGCAGTATGTGTGGAGAAAAAGAGGCACTGCTCATCGCCTGCCCCATACAATCCCTACAGTGAAACATGGTGGTGGCAGCATCATGCTATGGGGGTGTTTTTCAGCTGCAGGGACAGGATAACTGGTTGCAATTGAAGGAAACATGAATGCGGCCAAGTACAGAGATATCCTGGATGAAAACCTCTTCCAGAGTGCTCTGGACCTCAGACTTGGCTGAAGGTTCACCTTCCAACAAGACAATGACCCTAAGCACACAGCTAAAATAACAAAGGAGTGGCTTCAGAACAACTCTGTGACCATTCTTGACTGGCCCAGCCAGAGCCCTGACCTAAACCCAATTAAGCATCTCTGGAAAGACCTGAAAATGGCTGTCCACCAACGTTCACCATCCAACCTGACGGAACTGAAGAGGATCTGCAAGGAAGAATGGCAGAGGATCCCCAAATCCAGGTGTGAAAAACTTGTTGCATCATTCCCAAGAAGACTCATGGCTGTACTAGCTCAAAAGGGTGCTTCTACTCAATACTGAGCAAAGGGTCTGAATACTTATGGCCATGTGATATTTCAGTTTTTCTTTTTTAATAAATTTGCAAAAACTTCTACATTTCAATTTTTTTCAGTCAAGATGGGGTGCAGAGTGTGCTTTAATGAGAAAAAAAAAATACTTTTTAGAATTTACCAAATGGCTGCAATGAAACAAAAAGTGAAAAATTTAAAGGGGTTTGAATACTTTCCATACCCTCTGTATCACAGAGATGGCTGTCCTCTGTGATGTAACCCGGTGTGTTGCTCTAGTGCCCGTAAGTACTACTAAAATTTAAGAAGGCCTGGATGCCTTTCTTGAAAAGTATAATATTACAGGTTATATATTCCTTGATAGGGCGTTGATCCAGGGAACTAGTCTGATTGCCGTATGTGGAGTCAGGAAGGAGTTTTTACCCCCAATGTGGAGCTTGGTGTTTGCCACATGTTTTTTTTTTCCTTCCTCTGGATCAACATGTTAGGCTATGGGTTGAACTAGATGGACTTAGTCTTCCTTTAACCTTAAAAACTATGTTACTAAGAGGACTGATTGGTGTACCTGGGACAGGGTTATGAGTAGTTTGGAGAGTTGGGCGGGTCCAGCTACCCACATACCTCACCTCTGGGTGTGGTTAACAACCTATAAAATGGAGGCCGTTTGTTTGGCACATGGTTTGTGTGTTTAGAGGGAGAAGGCCTCCTGTGTGTAGTTGTCTCCAGACTGAGCCAGGATACTGGACGCTACCCAGCCTGTGTGCCCACAGGACTGGTTAAGCAGAGACTTGCTTAAAGGACACTTTACTTTGTTTGCCTGACCTAAAGGCGGTTTGTTTCCTTTTTGCTTTTTGGTTTATGAAGTAATAAACCGACATGGACTTTTAAAGGATCATGCCTCCTGTTTGCCTCCTGTCGCACCCAAGTGAGTAAAAACCCTACAATTGGTGGAAAATGGACTTGGTCGGTCCCTTAGTTAAGTCTACTCGTGGGCATCAATATATATTGGTCATCTTGGACTATGCCACCCGCTATCCTGATGCAATCCCTCTTAGAAACTCCTCCGCCAAGAGTATAGCTCACGAGTTGGTTCATGTTTTTTTCCTGGACAGGGAGATCCTGACCGACCAGGGAACACCTATTATGAGTAAGGTGATGAGGGAATTGTGCAAGGTCCTGCAAATTTCCCAACTGAGAACATCAGTATATCATCCTCAGACAGATGGCCCCGTGGAGAGGTTCAAAAAAACTCTGGAGAGTATGCTAAAGAAGGCCATAGAAAAGGATGGGAGACTGGGACTGTCTCCTGCCGTGTCTGTTGTTCTCTATCCGAGAGGTTCCACAGGCTCTACTGAGTTCTCACCATTTGAACTCCTGTATTGCCGACATCCACGGGGTCTCCTCGACATAGCAAAAGAAATCTGGGAAGCCAAGGTCACGTTCCACAGGAGCGTCACCGAGCACATCGCCCTGATGCAAGAGAGGATTGCAAAGGTGATGCCCATCGTAAAAGAACATCTCCTCCAGGACAGGAGGCGCAGGCCAGGGTCTACAGCTGGTCAGCCAGAGTGCGGCAGTTCAATCCTGGTGACAGAGTCCTCGTGTTGATTCCTACCGTGGAAAATAAGTTCTTGGCCAAGTGGCAAGGGCCGTATGAAGTGGTGGAAAAGTTTGGTAAAGTGAATTACAAGATTCATCAGCCAGGACGACGTAAGCCATACCAGATATACCAAGTCAACCTCATCAAGCCATGGCAAGACAGAGAGGCTGTTGAAGCTCCATGCTTGCTGGTCAAACCAGAAGGTGACGTTGGAGAAGTCGCAATAGCGTAAACGCTAACAAAGACCCAAAAACAGCAGTGTCGGAAGTTGCTGCAGAAGAACAGAGATCTGTTCTCGGAATTGCTGGGCTGCACAAGGGTCATAGAACACGAGGTTCTGACGGAGCCACATGTGCGGGTGAACTTGAAACCCTATCAGATACCTGAGGCCTGACAAGTAGTGATGGGCGTGCACTAAAATGCTCGGGTGCTCAAAGCTCGTGTCGAACAAATTGGAATGCTCGGGTGCTCAATGTAAGTCTATGGGAAACTCAAGTATTTTTCAGGCGGCTCCCCCTGGCGGTCTGCAGAGGGCCTAAAAATTGCCCAAATTGATGGGAACAGTGCACAAAAAAAATGGGAACAGCATGGGGAAGACCCCTGGAAGCATTTATGACTCCCAGGTTACTGCTGTCAACAACGTTGTCAGAGGTATTACGCCACTTTTACGGACTCACAATAAAACATACAAAAACTAAACCAAAATGGATTTTCCTGGGAAATATGTTAAGGAACATCCTTTCCAGGGTAATGACTTGTATATAAGGCAAAATAAATAACCAAAAACACTCCTCCACACCTTGGCTATGTTCACACGTAGCATTTTTGATGTGGTTTTGCACTTTTGCATTGCTTTCAATTGTGACATGCTGTATAAAAAAAATTTTCACGGGCATCATAAACACCAATTAAAAAAATTATGTGGGCGTTGTATCACGAACCACGGTCACCCTGGTGATATGTGTTGGCATATACAACAGATTAGGACTTATTATAAGTAAAAGGAGGACTTTATACTAATCAGACAGCAGATGGTGATAGTGTGTATAGTTATATGCTTGCTGTAATGTGGGGGAGGAAAGCTCTCAATTGTTGGTTGTTTTTACTTCCTGTGTTTTTTTTCTTCTTTCCTGAATGTGTTATGTCAGCAGCACACGGACTGTGTGACACTGAATTGTATCTCATGTTTAATCAGTATGAAGTAAATACTGTTTACTCAAGATATCTTGCTGATTGAAGCTCTTGTAAGTAGTGTTGAGCCACCCCCGTAGTGTTCGAGTTCGGTTCGGTTCGTCGAACACCCGTGTGTTCGCCGAACTGTTCGTCGAACTGTTCGTCGAACACCTTCGAACACCGTTAAAACCAATGGCAGGCAAACAAAAACACATAGAAACACATAGAAAACACCTTCAAAGGTGTCCAAAAGCTGACAAACTGCTCAGAAGACACAACTAACACATGGAAAAGTGACAAGTACATATAGTCATGCGAAAAGAAAAGAGGTGGAGGAGTAAAAGGAGGGGGAGACACAGATATAGGCATGTCATGCCCTTCTAAAATCCAAAAAGTGAGAAGCCGAGACGGCCAGTCCGCTCCTGCCCGTGCCACCTCCGTGTCGCCGGGTTTGTGCCAGAGCCGCGGTGAACCCTGACGGCCAGCCCCCCTCTCCCAATACTGGTGCCTGTCCGCTGGTGGGTCGAGAGAGCCCCCCTGTGGTGGAGGCAGCTCTAAGCTTTTTAATTTAAATTGTCCCTCTAATTTGAATGAATACACTTTAAATCCATTTACAAGGATCTATTGGAGGGCAAGTCTCATGCCAGCAGCCGTGTAATTCCAGCTCCAGTAGCGTCCACTAAAGCTGCTGCAGTTAAAAAGCTTTTATAAGGATCGAGCTCGGCTGTCCACCGCAAGGCATCCTAGTGCCAGTCCCAGCCCCTATGCCTTGGGGTGCCTCCTGATGCTCTTCACTAAGTATCCCGTGGTCCCGAAGCATTTCCTTTGAAAAAATTAAGTGTCCAAACTACAGGTGGTGTAGCTTGCTTAACAGCCGGGATAATCCGCTGACTAGCAGACACTGCTACTAGGCACAAAGTATTTCCTGGGCTAGATGCAGTTAAAAATTTGTAAGTAGATACTCTCGTTGGATGCTGAGAAAGCATTCCATAGAGTCTCCTGGCACGCCATATATGATTCTCTTAAAAAGCTTGGGGTAGGGGTCTAGGGGACCCTTTTATAGCCAAAATCACGGCCCTGTATCACAATACGTCACCTAGGCTGAAGATAAATGGAACTGTAGCACCGAGGGCTCGGTTGCTACAGACGTATTGCACCTCACCCAGAGGTGTGATATCTCACTCTCAGATAAGGATGGAGTGTGGATCAGGACCCGACACCTGCATGCATTACACCACATTGCCGTGGGGCAGGGCGACCAATATGCCCCTGAGATGGGCACGACAGTCCCTGTCCCTGGCTGGAGTGGGGGGAGGGAACACTGAGTAAGGGGAACCCTGCAGTGCAGGAGCAGGGAGGAAGCAGTTCCTGGGTGCATTGAGAAGGGAGTATAAAAGGTGGGCACCATCTTAGTTCAGTGCAGAGAAGTCTGAGCAGAAGTGGCAGGGAGCAGGGGCTCTGCATGAGCATTGCTCCGGAGGCGGGCCTAGTAACAGAGGCCCAGGCCTGCAAGAGGGAGAAGGAAGGAAGAGGAGCGGAGAAGGCTCCAGGAACGAGGAATGAAGGGATCCCAGGGGTGCGGACGGGCGAGTCGCCACCGCACGCCCGAATCCACCTGCGTGGAGGGGTCAGGCCAAAGGGGGAGACCGGTCCCCGAACTAGTGGAGGCAGGAAACGACCCTCAGCTAGAAACCGGAGGCTCTGACATTTTATGTGGCGCAGCCCCTTGCTCCACCCGCTAGGAAGGCACCACATAGGGTCAGGGAAACTGGCGCCAAGTTTACCAAGAGGAGGCCCGAGGCAGCCGGACAGAAGTGTTGGTAAGAAAGGCCAGACAAAGGACACACAAAGGGGGTCCTGTGAAGCGCTCCAAAGTTATCTGGGAGTTGTCTGAGCCCCTCACCTGGTGAGCACAGTACGACGTGGGCAGCTGTTACCTGCAGACGTGGTCTGGATAATAAGAACTGTGAGTAAAGGCCCTGAACTGCATCACTGACTCCGTGTCGTTACTGCTGCTGCCCTGCACCATCACCCCCATCCTCCGCATACACTGCCCTGAGGCTATACTCCTCCCGTGGGGAGTTATGCTACGCTCTGCTGCACCCACAACACCAGCCTTAGCGGTCTGCCCTGTAGCGGCGGTTCACTCTGACCGCAATCCACGGGTGGCGTAGTCGGACATTTAAACATCAAAACCACATAAATAGTTCCGCCACTGGTTTGACCGCCCTGAGCCACGGAACCGGATCGCCGCCACGAAGACTACAACCACCAGCATCCACCAAAAAGGGTCCGGCTCCGGGTGTCCCAAGGCCCAGGGGGTGCGTCAGAACATTTTCATCACCTTTCACAATCACCAATGGGACAAGGCAGGGATGTCCTCTGTCCCCTCTCTTATACATCCTAGTGACGGAGCACCTGCTCTCATCAATTCGCCATAACCCCAATATTAGGTGGATTGAGGTGGGAGGCACCGAGTACAAGTGCTCTCTATTTGCTGATGATGTCCTAGTATATATCACTCAATCACATATATCCATCCCTGCTGTTATGGCTGAAATAGATCACTTTGTTACATGGTAAAATTTTAAAATCAATGCAGCGAAGTCTGAGGCCCTCGATGTCTCCCTCCCTAAATCCATATAGGATTCCATCCAGTCCAACTTTCCCTTTGCCTGGCCCTCACAGGGTATCAAATACTTAGGAATTCCTATTCATAGAGACCTCTCCCATCTATGTTATCTTAATTTTGGGCCCTTTATTGAACAATTCCATACAGACCACGGTTGGCAAGTTAGAACTGTAAGATTCACTACGTGAACCACTGGTGTTTTGTGGAAAAGCACATGTACACCGCGTTCCAAATTATTATGCAAAAAGTGTTTAGGAGTGATAAGGGAAGAATTTGTTTGTTTGTCAGTTAAACTCATTGATGGTGATGTGTGTCAGGGCTCTTTATATCACTGTAAGCAATTGCAGACACCTGTGCTAATTAGTTTGGCAGGTGTGTCCAATGAAAGGCAAGACTACTTAAGAAGGCTCTCTCACATTATTAAGCAGCCTACATTTTCTGCCAAAATGGGAAAGAAAAAGGATGTGTCGGCTGCTGAGAAGCAACAAATTGTGGAGTGTTTAGGTCAAGGCATGACTACAATCAACATTGTGCGATGATCAGGATGAAGTGTCTTGGCAATCAAGAAGTATGTAGCTGATTCACAGTACACACGTGTGCGTGCTGATAAGGGCAAATTGAGGACTCTTTCCTACAGGCAATTACGTCAGGTTGAAACAGCAGCGGCAAAAAAGCCTTGTCATAGCAGCAGACAAGTTTTTGAAGCTGCTTGTGCCTCCAACGTCCCCCGAACAACAAGATGCAGGGTCCTTCAGAGGTTTGCAGCTGTGCATATGCCATCCTGTCGACCTCCTCTATCCACTTCACACAAGCAGAAACGGCTCCAGTGGGCCAAACATTACATGAAGACTGATTTCAAAACTGTTTTGTTCACGGATGAGTGCCGTGCAGCGCTCGATGGTCCAGATGAATGGAGTGGAGGATGGCTGGTTGATGGACACCCCACGCAAACACGGCTACAGCGCCAACAAGGAGGAGGTGGAGTAATGTTTTGGGCTGGAATCATGGGGAGAGAGATTGTCGGCCCCTTTAGGATCCCTGAAGGCGCTAAAGATGAACTCCATAATGTATGTGGATTTTCTCAAACAGCACTTCCTGCCATGGTTCAAGAAGAAGAACCGTGTATTTCACAGCAAGATCATTTTTCTGCATGATAATGCACCATCTCATGCTGCACATAAAACATCTGCATCTCTGGCTGATATGGGCATAAAAGGGGACAAACTTATGGTGTGACCCCCATGCTCCCCGGACCTCTACCCCATTCAGAACCTTTGGAGCATCATTAAAAGGAGTGTCTATGATGGCGGGAGGCAGTTCACATCTAAGCAACAGCTCTGGGAGGGTATTCTGTCCTCATGCAAAACAATTGAAGCAGAAACCATCCAAAACCTGACAAATTCAATGGACGAGAGAGTTCAGAAGCTCCTTTCGAACAAGGGGTCCTATGTGAAAATGTAACATCACCTAGAATAAAGTTTTGAGTTGAAAACTGTTTGATTTCAGTTTCTAACAACCTGCTAATGCTTATAATTTCAAAAATGACCATTTTTTTGGTCTTTATTAAAATGAAAAGGTTGATCGAAAAGTTTGGGGGATCTAAGAGTGTGGCAACCCAGTAGTCATGATTACTTCGAATTCTGACAATATGAGGGTCATGCTGCAGGTAGTGCAGCAAGAAGGCACTTATGTGTCTTGCGCATCTCGGAGCCCCAAAATTATTTTCCGGGCTAGATGCAGCTAAAAATTATTTTTAATTTTAAATCTGGTGAAGCTTATTATAGATGGCCTAATAGGATCAGTGCTGCACACTGCTACAAAGCCCAAATTATTTTCCAGTCAAGATACAGATAAACATGATTAGTAATTTGAAAGCTTAAAACGGTTGGTAGGGTGATTTTAACCAATCATCAAGCTTTTACTCTCCCCAGGATGACACAGGGGTAGAAAAGTCGTTTCGGATCCATGATTTGTTCATCTTTATGAACGTGAGTCTGTCTACATTATCAGTGGAGAGCCGCGTGCGCTTATCTGTCAGCACACCACCAGCAGCGCTGAACACACGTTCAGACAGAACGCTGGCTGCGGGGCATGACAAGATCTCCAAGGCGTAAGTGGCTAGCTCCGGCCATTTATCCAGATTGGAAGCCCAAAAAGAGCAAGGGTCCAGTGACACAGTCGTGGCTTCAATGTTTACTTGGAGATACTCCTGTACCATCATCTCTAGGCGTTGACTATGTGTCAGACTTCTTGTCTCCTGTGGCCTTGCAAAGGATGGGCTAAAAAAGTGGTGAAATGATTCCGCAAAATTGATGTTACCAGCAGATACTGTGGTTCTGTTACGGTTTGAGTGCTGAACACTTGACGGTCCCACGGTTGGCAAGTTGGAACTGTGAGATTCACTACGTGCACCACTGGTATTTTGTGGAAAAGCACATGTAAGATTCTGCAACAGTCTCTGCTGATACTCCTGCATGCGTGCATCCCTTTCTATGGCAGGAATAATTTCTGCAAATTTACTTTTGTACCGGGGATCTAACAGTGTGGCAACCCAGTAGTCAGGATTATTTCTAATTCTCACAATTCGAGGGTCATGTTGCAGGTAGTGCAGCAAGAAGGCACTCATGTGTGTTGAGCATCCAGGAGCACCAAGTCCCTGTTGTGTTGGTGGCGAGGTAACAATCATGCTTCCTTCCTCTGTCCTCTCCCCCCAACCTCGCACAACAGAAATGTGATCAAGGTCTCCCTCATCTGATGAGTCTTCCATCAGTTCGTCCTCCACTTCTTCCTGGGCTCCTGCACCTTCCTCACTAGTTTGGCTGCTACCATGCGCCCTGGTAAAATCATCTCCCCCACCCTCACATGCCTGCCGCCCTGGTGCTGCCGACCGTCTGGACCTTGCAGATGTTAGCCCTTCCGCATACAACTCCTCCTCCTCTACTTCCTCCACCTCCTCTTGTGCCACCACCTGACTCCGAATTCTGTTTAACATGTGCTCCAGCATGTAAATCACCGGAATAGTCATGCTGATAATGGCATCGTCAGCACTAAACATCTTCGTCGCCATTTCAAAACTGTGCAGAAGGGTGCATAGGTCCCTGATCTGAGACCACTCCTCCAGCGTGATTTGCCCCACCTCTGAATCTCGTTGGCCCAGGCTATACGTCAGAACGTATTGCACCAGGGCTTGTCGGTGCTGCCACAGTCGCTGCAACATGTGCAGAGTTGAATTCCACCGGGTAGGCACATCGCATTTTAGCCGGTGAAGTGGCAGGCCCAACGACTTCTGTAGAGATGTAAGTCGCTGAGCTGCGGGATGCGAACGGCGGAAGTGAGCACACAGCGACCGTGCCCTCTGCAGAAGGCCATCTAGTCTGGGATAGTGGGCTAAAAATTGCTGGACAACCAGGTTCAACACGTGAGCCATACAAGGCACGTGTGTGACATTGCCCCGGCGAAGGGCCGCACCCAGGTTTGCAGCATTGTCGCACACGGCCTTCCCTGGTTTCAGGTCCAGTGGAGACAACCATTCATGAAATTGGTTCTCCAGAGCTGACCACAACTCCTCAGCTGTGTGACTCACATTTCCCAGACATTTCAATGTAAAAACCGCCTGATGACATTGAGCCCTACTGCCAGCATAGTAAGGAGGTGTGCAGGATCCCTTCTGCGCAGTTAGAAAGCTTGTGGCATGACCAGACAGGCTTTGGGTGCAGGTGGAAGACCGAGAGGAGGTTGAGGAGGCAGAAGCAGTGGAGGAAAAATGACATAAAGAGGATTGACGCACAACTCGTGGGGACGGCAAGACTTGGACAGCAGCCCCTTGTCCTGCTGTCACCATAGTTACCCAGTGCCCAGTCAGCGACATGTAACGCCCCTGTCCATGCCTACTCGTCCAAGTGTCTGTGGTGAAATGCACCCTGTCACACACAGAGTTTCTCAAAGAAGCGGTGATGTTGTGTGCGACATGCTGGTGGAGCGCAGGCACACCTTTCTTTGAGAAGTAGTGCCGACTGGGCATCTGGTACTGGGGCACTGCGACGGACATAAGGTCTCGAAAATCCTCTGTGTCCACCAGGCGGAAAGGCAGCATTTCTGTAGCCAAGAGCTTGCAGATGGTGAAATTCAACCTCTTAGCTTTCTCATGGCTAGGAGGAAATGGTCTTTTACTTGTCCACATCTGAGGGACCGAGGGCTGGCTATTGTGCTTAGACGGGGTTGATAAGGGTGTCCCCGGCAAACTGCCGGTCTGTGAGGAAGATGCAGGCGGACATGTTAGGTTGCCTTGATCCAAAGGTGGTGCTATCGATGTCGGACAGCGCTCAAGACCAGCTGGTGTTACCACCTCCAAAGAAAATGATGACCTGCCAATCACGCTGGCTGTTGCGGGTAAAGAGGTGGCAGGTCTGCGCCCCAAAACAGGTGTGACTGCTGTCCCCCCAGTCACAGAGGATGAAGAGGCCGCGGATGCACAAGATATGGCAGACGGTGGTTGGCCCGGCCGGCTAGACCGCATTGTAGCACACTGAGCTTCCCACTGCAACTTATGCTTCATGTCCATGTGCCAGTTCATGCATGAAGTACTCAAACTATGTATTTTTTGGCCTCTACTTAGCTTTTGCTGACAAATGTTACAGATAACACGAGTTGGGTCATCTTTATCGATCTGAAAAAATGCCCAGGCTATGCAAGGCTTAGCACCCATGCGACCTGAAGAGCCACCACGACTTGTGGTGAGAGGCAGAGTTGTGTTTGAGGATGCAGTTGTTGACGTGCTTCCAGTACTACGTCTCTGTCCAGGAAGGCGCAACCTGACCTCGTCGTCACTAGCATCTTCCTCCACCTCCTCTGCTGACCTCATCTCTTGGCTGACTGTGGGTTGACAGTAAGTGGGATCTCCGACCTCATCATCATCACCCTGTGCGTTATCACACCCGTCGTCCTCAGAGCCAACCTGTTCCTGCCCTGACAAAAAACTAAAGTTGTCGCTCCAATCAGGTATTTGAGTCTTATCATCGTCTTCCTCATTGTCTCCACCAACAGGAGTTACAGTTTGGGAATGAGGGTCTACATTATGGTCAGAACCTTCTGCGTCTGGTCCTGGATCCGACTCATAAAGATTCTGGGCATCAGTGCAGATCATTTCCTCGTCTGGATTCACAGAAGCGCTGGAGTCGACCTCTGATTCCCAGGCTATAGTATGAGTAAACAGCTCTGCAGACTCAACCATCTGTTCTACCTCATACTCAGACGGGCAGCTGGAGATTTGGGAGCTGTGAGGAAGCAAGTGCGATTTGGGTGACACCTTTGAGGACTGGAGTATTTGTGATGTTGAAGTTGATGTGGAGGAGAGCCCACTTAAAGGAGCACTTGATATCCGTTGAAGCACCTGCTGTTTTTGTGCCTCATCTGGAATTTGTAGCGATTGGCGTGGCCGTAAGAAAGGGATCTTATCACATTGTCCGCTAAAAGAAGTAGACATTTTAGTTTGGCTGGAAGATGGTCTTTCTTCTGCACCTACCCCACGGACACAACCTTTTTTCCCCTTCCCAACACGCCTATTCCCCTTTCCACCAGCAGCAGGCCTTTTTCCACTCATTTTGGTGGTTAACTAATTCACAACTCTGGAGTTGTTTGCACAAAAAAACAATGGATGGTAACCGAGCAGAGCTGAGTGGCCAAACTGTGGTATTAGGCCAAAACTATTGGCTGGGTTAGATGCAGAAAAAAATTATTTTTAATTTGCAACCTGATGGAGGTCAGTATAGATGGACTAATAGACCAAGTCCCACACACCGCTAGAAGCCCAAATATTTTTTCAGAGCTAGATGCAGAAAATTTTTTTATTCAATTTGCAACCTGATGGAGGTCAGTATAGATGGACTAATAGACCAAGTCCCACACACCGCTAGAAGCCCAAATATTTTTTCAGAGCTAGATGCAGAAAAAAATTATATTCAATTTGCAACCTGCTGGACGTCAGTATAGAAGGACTAATAGAACAAGTCCCACACACTGCTAGAAGCCCAAATATTTTTTCAGAGCTAAATGAAGAAAAAAATTATTTTTAATTTGCAACCTGATGGAGGTCAGTATAGATGGACTAATAGACCAAGTCCCACACACTGCTAGAAGCCCAAATATTTTTTCAGAGCTAGATGCAGAAAAAAATTATTTTTAATTTGCAACCTGATGGAGGTCAGTATAGATGGACTAATAGACCAAGTCCCACACACCGCTAGAAGCCCAAATATTTTTTCAGAGCTAGATGCAGAAAATTTTTTTATTCAATTTGCAACCTGATGGAGGTCAGTATAGATGGACTAATAGACCAAGTCCCACACACTGCTAGAAGCCCAAATATTTTTTCAGAGCTAGATGCAGAAAAAAATTATTTTTAATTTGCAACCTGATGGAGGTCAGTATAGATGGACTAATAGACCAAGTCCCACACACTGCTAGAAGCCCAAATATTTTTTCAGAGCTAGATGCAGAAAAAAATTATTTTTAATTTGCAACCTGATGGAGGTCAGTATAGATGGACTAATAGAACAAGTCCCACACGCTGCTAGAAGCCCAAATATTTTTTCAGAGATAAATGAAGAAAAAAATTATTTTTAATTTGCAACCTGATGGAGGTCAGTATAGATGGACTAATAGACCAAGTCCCACACACTGCTAGAAGCCCAAATATTTTTTCAGAGCTAGATGCAGAAAAAAATTATTTTTAATTTGCAACCTGATGGAGGTCAGTATAGATGGACTAATAGACCAAGTCCCACACACCGCTAGAAGCCCAAATATTTTTTCAGAGCTAGATGCAGAAAAAAATTATATTCAATTTGCAACCTGCTGGAGGTCAGTATAGAAGGACTAATAGAACAAGTCCCACACACTGCTAGAAGCCCAAATATTTTTTCAGAGCTAAATGAAGAAAAAAATTATTTTTAATTTGCAACCTGATGGAGGTCAGTATAGATGGACTAATAGACCAAGTCCCACACACTGCTAGAAGCCCAAATATTTTTTCAGAGCTAGATGCAGAAAAAAATTATATTCAGTTTGCAACCTGATGGAGGTCAGTATAGATGGACTAATAGAATGATGCTATGCCCAAAAGATTTTACTTCACTAGGTGCAGTAAAAAAATTGGTATTCTATACACAGGTGGTATATCTTGCAACACAGATAGGCTACTCCACTGACTAACACACTCTGCAATAGGCCAAAAAGGATTAGCTTTGCTAGATTCAGCCAAATGCTGTGAAAAAAACTTGCACAGCACTGGCACAGACCTGCCTGGCAAAAACTGATAGGAACTGATGTAACCTAGTCCTGAAAAGGACTCCAATTACAATTAGTCTTTACTCCCACAATCTATCTATTTAAGAGCACAGACCTGCCTGATAAAAGTCGTAGGAAATGCTGTAACCTAGTCCTTAAAAGGACTGCAATCACAACTATTCCCTACTCCCAAGCTATCTGTATATTTGTGCGAAAATTGGCTTGAAATTAACAAGGTATAGCGCACACAGCAACAGCGGTGCCGTCTAACACGCAGCTGCAGCAGTGAGAAAATGGTGGCGACGGGGAAAATGGCTTGGTCTTATAGGGCAAGGACATGTGACATACACTGCCAATCACACATGTCCTTGCTTGTGTGAAAAAAAGCACTTCGCTCCGTGTGTGCGCTGCTGATAGGCTGACAGATTGCACCTCCCCACTGCAAATGCGGGAAAGAGAAAAAAAAATGGAGATCTTCATTGTTCCTGCAGAGATCCATCCCCTGCCCCTCCCCCCGCCCCGCTGTACACTCAAACTGCGTATTAACATTAATTTTCATCATTACTGAGAAAAAATCCAGTTATGATTTTGGTGCACGAACAGTTATCGAACATAACCTCGAACAGCCGAATTTTTCTCAAATTGTTCGTGTTCGCCGACCGGCTCGAACACCGCCCAAAACAGCTCGAATTTGAGATTGGCGAACAGTTCGAGTAGAACAACGCTCATCTCTACTCAGGATATCTCTGTGCCTCAGTACCTCTGCTCCGCTGGGCCCACCTATATTCCCAATGCCAGGCCCCAGCCAACTACCTCCATCCCCTTGCGACCCCAGCCCTGATGGGAACAAACGAGACATAGATCCACACTCACCACACTGCGCAGGTGCTGTGTCCCCGCCAGCCGGAAAATCCTGAATTTCGAAGATCCCGTCCGTCTTCCCGCTCATTGCCGGATGCTGATCCCTCTGACTCTAACCGAAGCTCAGGGCCAGTGCCCCTGGCCTCCTCGTCACCAGGAGGGACCCGAGCACTTGATGCAGTTCCCGTCACTCCGCGAGCAGAGGACCGCCTTGCCCTTGTATCCCTGCTGGACCTCCTAGCAGATCTTGATCCCCCTCTCCTCTGCTTCCACAACCTGGTGGCCTATCTCGGTCCGTGCTGTTTCTTGTTGGACTGCCAGACAGCTCTCTGGTGCTGCCCGCCGCCGTGCTTCGCCGCTGCCTAGGAGAGCCAGGCAGCAGGTCTCCAGACTGCTGTTGCTGCTGCCTGCCGGCTGATCCCCGCTGCGTCGCCTGCCCGCCGCTCCATCCAGCAGGCACCCCGACAGGAGCATCGCCGCAGGTACCTGCCGTGCCGCTTGATATGCCCGATGTCCTGGCCGTTGCTCTCCTGACCGCCTGTGCCCTCTGCCTTGAAAATGCTCTGCGTGGTATGCAATCAGCTGTAGCGCACGTATTATGGGCTCCCCCAGCATCCGGTCCCAGCATCTCTTGCGCCGCATGCCGCACTTCCTGTGCGGCCCTAACTTCCGATGCGGCCCGCGATCCTCTCCGTACTGCGCCCGCAAGCTGGCTGGTCGGCTTCCTGCCGAGCAAGCGCGGCGGTGGGGGACCGCACCATCTCGCTCACCTGCCGCAGGGTCCCGGGAGGGGCTCCGAAGCCGGCGCCTGCTGCGCGTTGATAATTCCAGGGACAATCTTTCCTTGTTCTCCTTCTCGTCTCCGGTGCCGGGTCGTGCGGGCGGGTAGTTCCCAGCAATGAGGATAGCTGAGACTCCAGCCATCCTCCACTTCTTGACCGAGCCGCATTTCACAACTGACCGACCAGAGCTTCAATGGCATCCATTAGGTCAGTGTCGCCATGTCTGTCCTGCTTGTCTTCCACCTCAGGAATGGAGTTTTTCCTGCATTTTTCCTTATATACTCCACCCCCGCCTCATCCTGAATTCCCTCCCCCCAATCTCCATACCCAATCCTGCACACCCCATCCTTCAAAACTTGAACCCTCACGGCCAATCCCAGTCATGGGGGGCCTCCTTCTAGCTCTGCTCTTCTCCTGCCCCCTCCTTTCTCTCTCTCTATATATAATCTGTACACACACGCGCATATATATATATATATATATACACACTTGCACTGCATACATATATACACATGATGCATATATATACACACACACACACCATACACTCCTGCATGCACTTTTCACATATATGCAGACATTTCACACATGTACACACAGTTATACATACACTGACCATATGAAGTAAATAACACCCCTCTTTTCTGGCACATATCTTCCTCAGGGTTTAGTTTCTGTTGCTAGCAACATCTTTCTCCTTTCAAGGTGCTTGTGGTGACAGTGGGGGAGGGGCACAATCACTACTGGAGGCTTCATTGCTGGACAGTGTGAGCCAAGGGAGCTGGGAGGTGAAGGAGGAAACAGGAGAGCAGTCTCCAGCTCACTGCCTGGTGCGTTATGGAGCACAGCACATACCCACAGCTGCACACTGGACTGAACACATCCAGCTCAGTCACATTCCCTGCCTGGGCTCAGACCTGCAGACTGCCGTTCACTTTCCTTGATGCACTGCATCATGGGAGAGTGACGTCAGCACCGCAGAAAAGGGGGAATTCCCCTGCCTGGAGGCGTCTTCAGCTGAAGTCGGCTCTGTTGAGTGAGAGGCTCATGCCAATAAAGTGAGTTTTTCTCCCACTTGGTATATGCCTTGTTTATAATGTTTTGGTCAAATGATAAATGTTATTATATCTATATTTAATTTAAATAATAAAATATTTAGTGATAGGTGCACTTTAAAGAAAATAAGCAAAGTCAGCGGCTGCACACTGGTTCAATTTTCAGGCACAGTGTCCCCAAAAGTCATTCGCCAACTCTTCTTACACGCAAGGGGAGGAAAAAGTTTTTCTTAGTGACTGTAATGGCCGCTCCAGAATCTTCCAGGACTTCGTCTGAAACCAAACCTTGGGATCATTGTAATGTTGGAAGATCTAATATCGCTTCTTCACAGACGGCATTGAGTTTTTTTCCTACGATTTCCTGGCACATGATTTAATTCATTTGCCCTCTACATAATGCAGGTTTCCAGTGCCAGGGGAATCAAAGTACAGCCATCGCCGAGACACCACTATGTTTCACTTTAGGCATCACTGAGCCACTGCCATGCTTCACTGTAGGCATCACTGATCCACCACCATGCTTCACTGTAGGCATCACTGAGCCACCGCCATGCTTCATTGTAGGCATCACCAATCTACCACCATGCTTCACTGTAGGCATCACTGAGCCACCGCCATGCTTCATTGTAGGCATCACCAATCTACCACCATGCTTCACTGTAGGCATCACTGAGCCACCGCCATGCTTCACTGTAGGCATCCCTGAGCCACAGCCATGCTTCACTGTAGTCATCACCAATCTACCACCATGCTTCACTGTGGGCATCACTCAGCCGCCACTATGCTTCCTGTAGACATTACTGTTCTTTTCAATGTATGAGTAATTCCTCCTCCACCAGACTTACCACTAATCCATAGGCCTTAAAAAGGTTAAAATGTTGTTTCATCACTCCAAGGACTCCCCAAAATTCTGTGGATTATTTATGTAGCTTTCAGCATTTTGAGGCTGCTTCTTTGGTCAGTAGAGATGTATATCTTGGAATTTGGGTATGGAAACCTTGAAAGTTTAATATGCGCCTTAGTGTGCAAACTGAAACCACAGTTCCTGTTGCCGTCAAGTCTTGCTGCAGGTCTTTTGCAGTCAGTCAAAGGTTTTTAACCACTCGACTCCTCAGAATGTGGTGGTTGCTTGTGACAGCGTCCTCTTTCTGCCACATCCAGGCCGTGCAGCCAATATTTATGTAAGTTTGAACTTGAGAACTCTGCTTCCATCTATATCTCTAGGAACATTCACTGTCTTTGTAACTTTTTGTATCCCTTTCCTTGTTTGTGCAAGCAATCATCTCTTACATTTTTAGGCCACTATCCTGACTTAGTCCACATCTAATTTTTACGTTACTAATCCACAGCTCTTTCCCTTCCAGTTTATTAGAATATAAAGCAAGTATTTTGTTCCATATCTTGCTGAGATACGATCTGCATGTGACGCCTCTTCTCGGAAGCCCCTTGTTTACCCTGGGAGATGGGGGACTCGGAGTCGTGTCCTGTGATGGAGAGATGGGGTGCAGCCGTGGCCCGGACCCGCTCCGTGCCCAGGGCCGTCACATTAAAAAGGATGGTGTGGGCTTATACACGTTGAGTGGCTGATTTCGACTACGCCACCTGTGGTACCTGGTGAGAGGCCACCAGCGCTGCCGCAGTCCGCTGAGGCCTGGTGTTAGGGCAGCCGGCGTTGTTACTACTCCCCACAGGCGGAGCAAGGCCTCAGGGCAGAGGGACAGGATGGAGGGGGTAGTAGTCCAGGTGGTCTGGTGCTGCGTAGTGTGGTGTAGTGCAGAATAAAGAGTCCGGAGGCCATAGGGGTGAACTTCCAAGGCTTTACTCACAATAGAGATGGCAGTAGGAAGGCGACTCCCTGCTCCTCGCGGAGTTCTGCGATCACCAGAGACGAAGGGGGTCCGACAACCTCCGAGTAAGTCAAGTGTTAAATCAAGACCCCGCAACAGAGTGTTCCTAGACTTCAGACCGGGTCCTCACCTGTCTGTGTGTGTGTATATAGGCCGGGTCTCCCTCTGAACTCCTCTCAGAAAAAGGGCACGGGTGGCAGCGATACCCGATGGGATCCTCAGGGCCTACCCGGGCTTCCCTGACCAGGACGTAGAGTAGCAAGATCAGGTGTCGGGGGCCGCTACCCCTTTTTGCAGCCGGAATCCCTCTGACTAGATCAGCATAGAGAGGACAGGTGGTGTACACCGCTCCGTCTGCATCCTCCCTGGGATCCATTTGCTATGGAGCTACACTCTTGAGCTCCGGGCCTTCTTGATTATGGTCCTTGACCGGGTTGAGACATTCATTATCTGCAACCTGCCCCTGCCCGTGTCTCCGTCCTCTGCATGTCCATACAGGATCCACTCTCAGGGAGGGTGATCACATTACAAGAACAGTCAAAAGAACAAGAACCGACAGACTGACTGACCATGAGCCATGATGGCTGTGTATTAAATATGAAATATTAAGTGTAAACTAAATGTGAGTCCACCACCCTCACCCACTAAATGGTTCCCCTATCTTTTGGTTCCCCAGTCTCCCTGCAACCAGGAGGGCAGCACCTAGTGCATTCTAGCCCCCTCTGGTGGGAGAAGTGTGGTGTTGGATGTGAAGGAAGGGTCCTGACCATCGCACTGTTCTTACCTCAGAGGAGGAACACTACACTCCATTAGAGAAGTGCAGCATCCCTGTGGCGGTCGAACCCTCAGGGGCGCCACATTCCTCCCTGGTGAAACACAGCACGTCCGCGGGCTGCAAAAAGAGTAACACCCAGGAAATTTTATTTTTATATAACCACAAACTATCTTCCCTTTATGGGAGGCACATCTTCTTAAATGTTGCAAATACAATACATTATAAAAGTACAAAAGCATAAAATTATAAAAGTGCTAGCTTTTTCCAGAGACATTTTGTGCAGACAGACGGGTTAAGGTGCAAAGACGCAGAGTCAGTTCAGAAGTGCGAGGGACCTGTCCCAAACCCTCAACGTAGGCCCTGGGGTGGCTGCAGGGCATGAAGATCCCGAGTTGGACCACCCGGAGAGCCACCCTGACAGGTTTTCCTTCTGAGGTCTTGAGGTAGAAATGTATACGCGGTTTTACATAAAACCAATAAGGAGCACCTAAAGAGATGCAAACTATATACAGGAAAGGAGTCTATCTGCTGCCAGTCCGCAGGGACACGTCTCCAGAAACCGGGGTTAGAAGAAAATCAAAACTTAAATATCAACATTTTAACTATAAACAAGTTGCAACCTCCGGGGCTGCCTAGATCTCGGGTTCCCTCCTGGGAAAAGGCTCGTTCCTCCCAACGGAGGCTGACCGGTCCCCTGAGGCTGAGTGCGAGGGGGCGTCGCTCCCGGACACTTTGTGTACATCCAAGGCGTACCACCCCCGCACCCCATGGTGGCGAGAGTAAGTTACCACATCGCCCGGGAACAGGTTCCGACCAGGGTGTCCCTTCTTTAACCGCGGCTCGACCTCCCGCCTGCTGACAAACACGTCATCCTCGTGCTGGGGACTTCTGATGAACCCCCACCCCGCCTCATGGTGGAAGCGGACGACTTGCCCTTCCACATGGGGACTGGGACGGGTGGCCTCTTCCTGATGAGCCCGGGATTTAGCAGCTTTGCCCCGTACCTCGAGGCGTTCGCAGCAGAGCTCCCGTTGACGTTGCTCCCGAGCGAGTTGGAGTATCTGCTCACTGCACCGCTCACTCCTCCTCCGCGCTTCTGCCCGGGTCTCCCGGGGGAAGCCCATCAGGTCCCCCCCCCGGTTGTCCCAGGCCCACTCCTCAGCCTCCGGCCAGGTGACTGTTGGTGCGGGTAGCGGTGTCATTAGGGGTTGCTGCGGGTCCTCTGCAAGCGCGGACCAGTCCGGGTTGGAGCCGGTGGGCACCTCTGCAGCTTCAGGCGCTTCGGATTCGGGAGTAGGGCGACATCGCAGGTCCCCACCTATAGCTGCCGCTTGCAGCTCCGGAGCCAAGACCTTCTCCCAGGTGGCCGCGCCGGGCAAGAGATATTCGGCCATGAGGTCCAGGATTGGAACGGTAGGCTCAGCAGCCGGGGCAAGGGTTGCACACTCACCCGCCTGTGGGCCGCTCACAACCTCTGTCACCGTGTCTCCTTGGGCTTCAACTCCTTGGCGGTGGGCCCGGATGCGCAGCAACATTTCTTTCCGCCACGCAGCCGTCGCCACCTCCTGGGCCTCTCTCTGTCTCCGCATGAGTCCCGGGGCTTCCTGGTAGAGAAACTCCAATTCTCCCTCTGTTAGAACATTGCAGCCTCGCTCCATGCCGGGTGAAGGGCGTGAAACGGGTTCAGATGGCTCGGTAGGTTGCGCTCCAGAAGCGTCCATGTCTGCTCCCGGAGATTGCCAACCTCCGACTGGTATGGCCGCACCTTGTTGCTTTTCTTCTTCCTCCTCTTTCGGGGCGGTTCCTGGGCGGCATGCTGACAGGCCCGCCTTCGTTCAGCCCATCCGGTTTGACGAGCATTACCCCACGGACAGTCTCTGATGGAAGGGGCCGTCCACACTTTTGGCGCCAAACGGGAGCCCAGCCCACGATGGGAGGTGTTTGAAGACCGTCTTTTTACAGTATTATGGCGCCTGTTCTTCTTGGGCGAGCGCCAATTTAAGTGGAAAACAACAGTTCAAGGTGTAAGGCACACAGTACCCGGTAGCAATGGGCAATTCCTTCCGTTGCTGCGGGCACGAGATCCTGCCGACTACGCCAAGTTGTGACGCCTCTTCTCGGAAGCCCCTTGTTTACCCTGGGAGATGGGGGACTCGGAGTCGGGTCCTTTGATGGAGAGATGGGGTGCAGCCGTGGCCCGGACCCACTCCGTGCCCAGGGCCGTCACATTAAAAAGGATGGTGTGGGCTTATCCGGGTTGAGTGGCTGATTTCTACTACGCCACCTGTTTTAGCTGGTGATAGGCCACCAGTGCTGCCGCAGTCCGCTGAGGCCTGGTGTTAGGGCAGCCGTCGTTGTTACTACTCCCCACAGGCGGAGCAAGGCCTCAGGGCAGAGGGACAGGATGGAGGGTGTAGTAGTCCAGGTGGTCTAGTGCTGCGTAGTGTGGTGTAGTGCAGAATAAAGAGTCCGGAGGCCATAGGGGTGAACTTCCAAGGCTTTACTCACGATAGAGATGGCAGTAGGAAGGCGACTCCCTGCTCCTCGCGGAGTTCTGCGATCACCAGAGACGAAGGGGGTCCAACAACCTCCGAGTAAGTCCAGTGTTAAATCAAGACCCCGCAACAGAGTGTTCCTAGACTTCAGACCGGGTCCTCTCCTGTCTGTGTGTGTGTGTATATGACGCGCCCCCTGGGCCATATTCTTTTAGGGGGAGCCGGATCAGATGGGGGTTGTAGTCTTCCGAGTGGCTGTGACCCGGTCCATGCCCAGGGTGTCAAACTCAGTTGTATGTGGCAGTCCTACAGATGTTATTAAGTTCTTTATTGTCGACTACGCCACCCGTTGTATTGCGGTCACTATGGCCGCCGCTGCAGCAGGGTCCGCTGAGGCTGATGGTGTAGGTGCAGCTTGTGATGGTATAACCCCCAACGGGTGGGGTATAGCCTCAGGGGGTCAGGTGCAGAGGATGGGGGTTGTGGTGGTGCAGCATAGGTGTTAAATGAAGACAGAGTCGGGTGGTGCAGTTTAGGGTGTTTACTCACTGCTGATGTTCCGGTCACTCCAGCTTCAAGTGACCTCCCGAGCCGTGCTGCATCCACCAGGTCCTGGATCCAGCCAACCCCCAAGCGAGTCCGGAGCGTGACCCTGAGCTCTCCTTCTGTCCTTTCTCTGGCCGTCCCCACTATTGATCCACCCAGGTCCAGCTCCCTCGGGCCTTCTGTTGGGAGACCCTTGGCCTTGGGTTCCCTGACCCTCCACGTGGTATGCCTTCGGGGTGGATGTGGTGGGTGGCCGTGGCAGACACTGCCCACGGCCTCCGGTCTCTGGCTAGGGTGTGTTTTTGCCCCCACCAGCTTGGGTTCCGGTACCCTAATGCCAACTCTTCACCCGCTGATGGACTTTGGGTTCTCAGAGTTCCTTTTCTGTTTCCCCCTCTGGGTCTTTCTTGCTTTCTCCTCTCTCTCTCTGGGGCTGCTCTGCTCCTCTTCCTCTGCTCTGCTCTGACAAAAGGATGACAGACTGACTGACCCTGTTCTTTGATGGTGCCCACCTTATATACACCCTCTATGTGTGAGCTCAGGTGACCAGCACCCAATGAGCTCCTATCTTTACCCAGGCTGCTCCCCCTATCTGCCCCTACACTACTTGGGATGTACCACCCCCCTCCCACTCCAGCCAGGAACAGACTCGGTCGTACCTGCACATTTCTAAGTGGGAGTACCGTCGGTCTGCTCCTCGGAAATGGGATGTGTGTAGTGCATGCAGCCTACCGAGCTCAGGTCCACACTCCATCCTTACCCGGGAGTGGAATATCACACCTCTGGGTTGAGGTGCAATACCCCTGTAGCAGCCGAATCCTCAGGGTGCTACATATATAGGCCGGGTCTCCCTCTGAACTCCTCTCAGAAAAAGGGCACGGGTGGCAGCGCCATTCCTTCCGACACCCGATGGGATCCTCAGGGCCTACCCGGGCTTCCCTCACCAGGACGTAGAGTAGCAAGATCAGATGTCGGGGGCCGCTACCCCTTTTTGCAGCCGGAATCCCTCTGACTAGATCAGCATAGAGAGGACAGGTGGTGTACACCGCTCCGTCTGCATCCTCCCTGGGATCCATTTGCTATGGAGCTACACTCTTGAGCTCCGGGCCTTCTTGATTATGGTCCTTGACCGGGTTGAGACATTCATTATCTGCAACCTGCCCCTCGACCCCAAGGCTAAGGTACGAGGGCCGTGTCTCCGTCCTCTGCATGTCCACACAGGATCCACTCTCAGGGAGGGTGATCACATTACAAGAACAGTCAAAAGAACAAGAACCGACAGACTGACTGACCATGAGCCAAGATGGCTGTGTATTAAATATGAAATATTAAGTGTAAACTAAATGTGAGTCCTCCACCCTCACCCACTAAATGGTTCCCCTATCTTTTGGTTCCCCAGTCTCCCTGCAACCAGGAGGGCAGCACCTAGTGCATTCTAGCCCCCTCTGGTGGGAAAAGTGTGGTGTTGGATGTGAAGGAAGGGTCCTGACCATCGCACTGTTCTTACCTCAGCGGAGGAACACTACACTCCATTAGAGAAGTGCAGCATCCCTGTGGCGGTCGAACCCTCAGGGGCGCCCCATGTACATCCTGTTTGTATCTTTTTATATCTTTCGTTGATTTTGTCTTGTAGTGTATGTAGCATTTGATTATAACTGTTGATATCTTATATTCTGATTTTGCTACTATATGTTTCTGTATAGATTGTCTTTTCCGCTCCAGTAAACTGTATTATTTCACATAGTCATTGCGTGTGATCCTATTTCTTCTTGCATCTTTAAATCCATTGTAAACTAGTCTCACAGCGCAACAGCTCAAACTTATGTTTATCCATGTGACGGAGGAGTGGGAGTCAGTTGAAGGGGGAATATTGAACGAATGAACAGACATGCTAGAACGCAGGAGATATATTTTAATGTTTAATTGAATAAAAATGAAGCATTAATGACATGTGAAAAATGGATGAGTTAATACAAAATTAAGACAAGAGATGAGCAAATGGGAGAAGAAAGTGAATTAGTAGGACAGTGAACATTTCACCTACAAATAGGAGAAAAAAAAACTAAGACTAAATTGCTACTCATGGATAATCACTAAAATAGCAGCATGAATTAGAGTATTGCAGCTATGTAAAAGCCGGCTGGGGACTATGGCTCCGATTCATCAAGACCAATGTTTTTCACCTGTAGTAGGATTTTTTTGCAACTTGCTTGTTGCGGCCGCAAGTCGCAATGCAACTTTATTCAGCTACATTGTGCAGCAATGTAGCTGCTATACCTGGTAATCTTTGTTCGTGTGACCTGTGTCACAGACAAAGTCACCATCTAGTCCCAGGCTAAAAGTGAATTTTGGATAATTATTTTTATGTCATGATTAAGAATGATTTGACGTCTGGAAACACGTTGATGTTTTTACATTTTTGTGTAGTTACGGGAGGATTTTAAACATACAGAATTAAAAAACAGAAGGTTTTACAGGAAAAGCGTGTGTTTTTTCAATTTGAGATTATTACCTGGTGTAGAGGAGCTCCGTGCATACTGGATAAATCCCAACCAATTGTTGCTGCTCCACTGATTTTGGAACAGTTTTTCTTTATCTTCCGTCCTCCTTCCTATTCAAAAGTTATGTTCCCCAGAAATAATGGTGCAATTTTTCCCCTTCAACCAACTAATGCTTGCCAATGAAAACACGGCTGCGTCTACAGTCAAGTTCTGTGGTACCCACTCAGTTATTTAAAGGTAAAATATACATCTTTCTTACCGGGGGGCATAACTTTGAAACAGAGGGGCACAGAAGTAAAAGTTTAAATTCGACAGTATACAACGTAACAGTGGTATCCAAAAAATGTTAGTGTCACGAGTGTGCCACACCCTGCTGGGACCTGTGGTGCACCTGGGATCAGAAGATCACTGAGATTAGCTGATCACAGGTCTCCTTTGGAGTCTACGCGACCATTCACATTAGTGATGCAGGTTTATTGTTTCTTTTGGTATAGAAGGGGTTAAGAGTTCTTGGTTTCAGGCTGCGTGCCCACTATGTGTTTTTCAAGCGTTTTTTATGCGGAATTTCCGCAGCGTAAACGCTTTAAAAATGCTTGATAATCCGTGCCCCATGGTCCCCAATGAAAATCCGCATGTTCTGTGCACATGCTGCGGAATTTCCGCAACAGATTTTCCTTGCGGAAAAATCCGCAGCATGTCCATTATTTGTGCGTTTCCGCATGCGGATTTGAGGTCACAATTAGTGTTGAGCGAGTATGTTCTGGTCCGAGTATGCTCGGGCCGAGCTCCGAGTATTAACATCTGCTCGGTGATATGGTTTGAATCACTCCCGTATGCATGATTTGCAACTGTTTGACAGCTTTATTACATGTGAGGAATGTGTAAGAAATAGACATTCCTCCCATGTATTAAAACTGTCAAACAGTCGCAAATCATGCACACGGGAGTGATTCAACCATATCACCGAGCAGCTGTAAATACTCAGAGCTCGACCCGAGCATACTCGGCGAAAGGATTAATAGAACATACTCGCTCAACACAAGTCACAATGCATTTGAAAAACGCACGTCAAATCCGCATGTAAAAACGCTGCAAAAATGCATAAAAAACACGTGTAAAATCCGCAAGCGTTTTTACTACCAAGGACATGCAGAAACGCTGCGGAAATTTTCTGCTTCAATTCTGCATCGTGGGCACATAGCCTAAGTCTGCTGAGATTTTATTTGGCTTTGGTCTCAGCTGCTGTTTATTGGTAACGCTCCCCCCTCACTATTTAAGCTCACTCCTGACTTCTTTCCATGCATGCAATAGGTTTCTATCCTGGGCCTTGCTTATCTGGAGTAGCGGTGGTGTTCCTGGAGAAGTTTTAGAGTTCTTGGAGAAATTGTTTGTGTTCCTTTTGATTCCTGTGGATTTCCATTTGTGTGTGTGTTTCCCCTGTCTGTCCCTTTCCTTGTGTTGTCTTATTGTAGTAGTAAGACTAGTGTCTTGCTGCCCAGCTCACTATGTAAGGCTAAGACCCAAGGTCAGCCAGGGCTTAGGCACGTGACGGCTCACAGGGGGAAGGACCCATCTAGGGCGATAGGGAGCGCAGGTGTCAGCATAAGATGAGTGTTGAGGAGTCACCATCTTCTCCCTCTCCCTATCGTCAGGGCTCCCCTTTACCAGCTCCCTCACCCCCTCTCTTTGTGTCACATGCTGGGCATCCCTGCCCTGGTGTGACATTTAGAACTTTTTTATAAGAGGGTGGTGGAGCATTTTCCAATACAAGAAGAACGAACTGCTCTCCAGGTTGTATATTTTAAATCCCCGTGCCTCAACATACATGTCCTATATTGAACGTATGTAGAACCCAAAACCAAACAGATTTTCAGTCAAAATAAATCTGATCCTATAAATATCCAAACTACAATTATAGAGCTCAGCGTCTTATTCAGAGCCACACTACTATAAGCAACATCGCTTAACGCATTCTTAGACAGGTCACTGCATCTTACAAGTACAAGAGTCTTAATGAGAGCCAGTGCCTACCAAAGCCTCGAAGAAGAACAGAACATTAGTCTGGAAATATTTTGTGAGCGGTCTAATAATCTCGTTTGTAACCGTGTCTTTTCTCTGTATCTACCTGGAAACAACACCCAGTAGAAAATCAAGACGGAATCATAATAAGATGCTTAATAATAAGGAAGCCCTAGTCAGACTTATCTTAATAAAATATTATAAATGCCCATTATTGGACAAGACTTCCTTGTTTTGGTTGTGGCGTGAATCGGAACAGGCAAGTCAGGAGCACTTGTCTAATAGTGTATTAAAAGATGATCTGCAATTAAAATACTGAAAAACCTAATGACTCAAAAAAAGCAAAAAATAAGTTATTTATCTATCTACAGTATATCTCTAGATGAATAAAATATTTATCTACTGATCTGCCTGTCTATTTATTTATCTGTCACACATCTGACCCTATACCTCCTAGAGGTCCACACTGATGGCCGGAGCTCCATCAAGGTAACCAGGCACTCTATTGTGTGCCACAGCATCCCTGCGCTCATGCAAGCTATGGCTCAAGTGATCTGCCCTGCTCTTCTGCTCCGTAGTGTAGTAGAGTTTGGTTGCCACAGACCTTGGCACTTCCATTAACATAACCAGTAGCCTATATATAATGGTCGTTGTGTTACTCAACTGCCATGGTCCAGCCTGCCATCATTTTTGAACATTTGATATAATATATTTAGTATTTTATACTAAATTGGATCTTTGCAGGGTCTATAATCTGCTTTCACAAACAGCATTCAACTCTCGGGATGGTGTCATGGGTGTGTCAGAGGTGACAGACAGTCGCCTTGCAGTTGGTTGCAGGATATCTCTATGTTTTGCATTACAGACATCTTCTTAGAGGCTGTCTCTAGGACCCAGCAGCTACCTCTCTCTGACTAATTAACACCCTGCCTGGATGTATAAATACCTGCTGTGTTTCAGAGGGAGGTGCGGCGATATTCATTAGTACTTGTGAAGGCTTTAGCAAGAGCAGTACGTCGTCCTCTCTGGAGCTTGAGGTCGTATGCGCATTTGTCTGGATTCGTCTAAAGCTAAGCAATTTCTCCCTGTTTGTCCACCCTTGTTTTCTATAGTGTTTAGTGGAGATTGACTAGTGCTCATCTCTTCCCTTCCCTAGCCTTAGCCATATGCCAGGGAAAGATAGGACGAGACACGCGTGCGGCGATTAGTGAAGAGCCAATACAGGGACATTAGGGGAGACAGGGTGACGCTAGATAAACCTAGGAGGTCTCCACTCCTCCCTTTCCCTAGTGTCTGGGCTCCCTTTCCCTTTTCCCTTTGTGTTGCACTAAGTCTTTCCCACACCTTGCGTGACAGATGGACACTACAACAAGTATTTGGTCACTTAATGAAGAGATCTTCCAAGACGTGTTGAATTGGTTCATACTCATGTATCCTTATTATATACTGACATACTCTCAAGACCTGGCCTCTCACACCTTCACGGCACTTTTTTCTACATATGTTGCAGGAGAAAAAAATTTACGCCAAACTTGAAAAGTGTCTTTTGAACGCTAGGAACCAGCATTTTTAGAACATGAGCAAATACCCTGTAGTAAGTAAATAAATAGTAATAGTACATGAAAATAACATAGGGCACTTAGTTAACATTGTTTTGATCAAAAAATATAAAAGCCATCCCACCGCGACAAGGTGTGTCGGGACCGTCCCAACTGGGTAAACCTTATTGTGGGGGGATGGTTTTTATGTGTTTTTTTTATCAAAACGATGTTAACTAAGTACCATATGTTATTTACATGTACTATTACTATATATTTATTTAGTACAGAATATTTGCTCATTGTTTTTTCTTGGGTTCTGTTTGTTAAATGGCCACAGTGTGTGTGAATGCACAACCGTGCATTGTACTTATACCAACATATGCTCTTCTTTATTTTTTGTGAGGTTTTCATTTTTATGACATGTTATATATTATGGAGGCTTACGAATCGGGCTCAGCAATGCAAAAGGTCACAGCAATTCAAAACTGTCCATAACCATTGGGCTTTAAAAACGTTTAGAAAAGTCTTGTTTTTGGAAATTATTACCGGAGGTTCATTAAGAAATTCTCTCAAGTGGTTTCTCCTCTGACGGCCCTGACTCCTAAAGGGCAGACTCACAAAACTGCACAGTTGATTTCTCTTCACCAGTTGTACATCATCCTGACGTTATCTAGCCATTTCTTTTGGAGGTAGATGCTTCCTCCATAGGAATGAAAGCAGCAATGCTTTTGCAGCAGCCTTATGAAACCAAGAACCAACCTCTCTGCATTTTCTCCAAGAAATTTACATCTGCAGAGAACAATTTTTTCTATTGGTGACTGTAAACTCCTGTTAAATTAGTGGCTAAGTAACTATCTCTACAGACTATATAAACACTGGATATCTTTAATCTGCATAAAGGAGGTCAAGTCCGCGTCAAGCATATTGGGTGTTCCTCTTTTCTCGATTGTGTTTTACTTTTTAAACATTATTCCATGGGAAAAAGATGCGGAGTTGAGGCCCTCTCAAGACCTTTCGATCCTTCAGACATCTCAGAGGAGATGCTTTCTAGTAATAGTCAGTACATCTCCCAATTTTACTATTATTTGATCATATGGAAGCTTTGTTTGGGTGTGTGACAGAGCAGTCAGGGACAGAAGATCGGTGAACAATTCAAAAAACGTTTATTGTGCCTGGAAGAATGTTCCACTGAACATAGATATGATTCCCCAGAGTCTATAATGTGGTCACAACAGATGGAACAAATCCAGGGGCGCCACCCGTTAATGCAACCCAAAGGAAAATGCATCACTGGTCCTTAGACTAGTTCCTTATAACTAGCAGCAATGGCAAGACCTCACAATACCACATGGCTGATCCCCAATTTCTAAAAGTCAAAGTAGTCCACCAGGATCTGGCCACAGCAGCAAATGCTCAATCTTCAGAAGACACAACACACAACAACCTCCAAACATCATGTGTCTTCCCTTTTCTACCTTCTTCTTCGGATCAGCCCCCTGGTAAACACCTGGTACATTAAATTCAAAGATTTAAAGACTGTCCCTGAAGTCTTGTCTCCGGCCAGTCGGGAAGTTGCAGGACAGGGAATGCCAACAGAGGCCTAATTACATTATGTTCCATGTGGCCTAAGGAGTTTGTTGCTTTGTGTACTCAATGTGCAATTCTCTTATCTGGCACCTCTAGGACCTTTACAACCATTGACTAAGCTAAATCAAAAACAGTACTAGGGGGCCAGTAGATACAAAACCAAACTTAGCAAGAACTCGAATAAAACGTATAATTCTTTATTAGACATACAGTAAAAATATTAACTCCTTCCTGCAAATGGACGTGTTATTCACATCCTGGGAAAGGGTCCACAGGTGTAGAGCTGGCTCAGGAGCTGAGCTCCCTCCACACGTGGCAGATACCAGCTATATTAAATAGCCGGCATCTGTCTCTAAAAGCCACGTCCAGCGACAAGTTCTGGCCATAGGTGTTAACCATTTAAATGCAACTGTCAATCTCTGACAGCGGCATTTAAATGGGACACATGCCAGTGCCTGTGAGAATCTGCTCTTATCGGCCTCCCATGATGCGATCGCAGGGGACCGATGGACGACTATGACAGTCAGGGGTCTGCTGAAGACCCCTGTCATATTGCTCCTCCTGTGAAGTTCAGCCGTGGGCTGAGCTTCTTATGAGACAGAGATTTAAAGCAGGTTTTTGTCTCGACTAACAAATACTGAAAAGTAATGAAAAAAAGTTTTAAAAAATACAAAACTTAAAATCACTCACCTGATCCCCCATTAAAAATAAAGAAAGGAAGATAAAACATATTTGGCATTGCCGCGTTGGTAAAAGTCCGAACTATTAATTAACTATGAATTAATTACCCCAATAGGTAAATGCTGTGAAGAGAAAATAAAGCTGAGAGCCAGGATTGCATTTTTTTTAATCAACTCAAGTCACTAACCTAAAAATATTTCATAATAAGCAATCAAATCATCGTATGTAAACAAAAGTGGTATCAATAAAGATGTCAGCTCACCGCTCAAAATACAAGCCCTCACTCCGCCCCATCAGCAGAAAAACAAAAATGTTATGTGTCTCGGAACCTGTCAGCATAAAAGCAAAAAAAAATATTTTTACAATATTCAGATTTTTTTTTCATAATTTAAATGGAAAAAAATCAGTGCATGTGTTTTTGTCAAAGTAATGGGACTAACAGGGACAATGATGTTTCTAGGTTACTTTTACCACACAATGAATGCCGCAAAAACAGAACCCTGCCTAAACTAGCTGAATTGCGTTTTTTTACCCACTATTTTATCACACTTGTTTTGCCGTTTTTCAGTAAAATGAATGGTATCGTTCAAAACTACAACTTGTCTCGCAAAAGGCCTCATAGAGCTATGTTGCCAGAAAAATGCAAAACTTATAGCTCTTGAAAGAACACAAGAAAAAAACGAATGAGCAAAAACTAAAAATTTCCTTGTGTTTTAAGGGTTAATTACATACATTTTTGCGTTCATTTCCAATAAAAAACGAGGCAAATGACTGATATACTCACACAATACATAAGTCATATTTGCTCCACAATATCTTATAGGAGCAGATAACCACACAAAAGCCAGGATTTATACGTCCTTACTGGACGCTGTATCAGACCGGCTTTTCAGCGGAGGTTGGCAGTGCACCCTAAATTGCGATATGGCACCAGCACTCAATGTCGGCTTACCCTATTAACATCCTAATGTATCCCTATGTCCAATGTGTGTATTGTGCCACAGTAAAGGGTGCCATATAGTTTACAAATAAGTGTATAATTGCATCCATGTCACTTAATCAAGAGAAGTTCCCACAAACATTACATTATGAAGAGAAAGGAAATGAAAACATCCCCCAATATGGAGGCAACTTGTCTGAACTTTGATTTGCATCTTGTCCCTCATCCTGATGTGTAGCACCCTGAGGATTCGGCTGCTACAGGGGTATTGCACCTCAACCCAGAGGTGTGATATTCCACTCCCGGGTAAGGATGGAGTGTGGAACTGAGCTCGGTAGGCTGCATGCACTACACACATCCCATTTCCGAGGAGCAGACCGACGGTACTCCCACTTAGAAATGTGCAGGTACGACCGAGTCTGTTCCTGGCTGGAGTGGGAGGGGGGTGGAACATCCCAAGTAGTGTAGGGGCAGATAGGGGGAGCAGCCTGGGTAAAGATAGGAGCTCATTGGGTGCTGGTCACCTGAGCTCACACATAGAGGGTGTATATAAGGTGGGCACCATCAAAGAACAGGGTCGGTCAGTCTTTGCAGAGGAGTCAGTCTGCCACCATCGGTCAGTCTGTCAGAGTAAGAAGCAGAGGAGCAGAGCAGCCCAAGAGAGAGAGAGAGGAGAAAGAAAGAGAGACCCAGAGGGGGAAGAAGAAGAGAGGACTCTAAGACCCCAAATCCAATCCACGGGTGAAGAGTCGGCATCAGGGTACCGGAACCCAAGCTGGTGGGGGCAAAAACACACCCCAGCCAGAGACCGGAGGCCGTGGGCAGCGTCTGCCACGGCCACCCACCATATCCACCACGAAGGCATACCACGTGGAGGGTCAGGGAACCCAAGGCCAAGGGTCTCCCAACAGAAGGCCCGAGGGAGCTGGACCTGGGTGGATCAATAGTGGGGACGGCCAGAGAAAGGACAGAAGGAGAGCTCAGGGTCACGCTCCGGACTTGCTTGGGGGTTGGCTGGATCCAGGACCTGGTGGATGCAGCACGGCTCGGGAGGTCACTTGAAGCTGGAGTGACCGGAACATCAGCAGTGAGTAAATACCCTAAACTGCATAACCCGACTCTGTCTTCCTTTAACACCTATGCTGCACCACCACAACCCCCATCCTCTGCACCTGACCCCCTGAGGCTATACCCCACCCGTTGGGGGTTATACCATCACAAGCTGCACCTACACCATCAGCCTCAGCGGACCCTGCTGCAGCGGCGGCCATAGTGACCGCAATACAACGGGTGGCGTAGTCGACAATAAAGAACTTAATAACATCTGTAGGACTGCCACATACAACTGAGTTTGACACCCTGGGCACGGACCGGGTCACAGCCACTCGGAGACTACAACCCCCATCTGATCCGGCTCCGGGTATTCCCCTAAAGAATATGGCCCAGGGGGTGCGTCAACTTTGGCGTAGTCGGCAGGATTACGTGCCCACAACAACCGGGTACTGCGTGCCTGAAGAAAAGAACGAGTTTACCTCAAAAAGAAGTCTCCTGCCGGTTCCGGAGGGTCCCCGCCATCGGACCCCATCACAGGTCGATTCCAGCCGGTTGTCCGCCATTAACAGCGTTTTCCCGCCATCTGCAGAGTTTCCCGCCACTGGGAAGCGATTCCCGCCATTTCCAAAGGTTTCCCGCCTTGGAAGAGCGGACGCCATTATGGGCGTGCCAGAGGGTGGCGAGAGGCCACCTCCCATCGTGGGCCAGGACCGAAAATGGCGCCAAAAGTGGAAACCGCCCCCACCAACAGAGACTGTGATGCTAGAGGTGTCTGTCAGCGTGAAAGAACTGCCCCTGGAGCTGACAATCACCAAGTGGCCCCGGGACCGCCCTCGAAGTGGGAGGAGACGAAAGGAGAGAACAAAGATGGGTGCCGCTTGGAGCGGTCTGGAGAGAGCGCACCCGGAGGCAAGAAGCCTGGAGAAGAATATCGGAGGAGCTTACCCGGAGATGGCGAGAAAGCAGAGCAGCACCGGCCCGTTGGCCAGGAGCCTGCTAGAAACAGAGGAGGGAGAGCAGAGCAGCACCGGCCCGCTGGCCAGGAGCCTGCTGGAGACAACTGTAGGAGAGCAGAGCAGCACCGACCCGTTGGTCAGGAGCCTGCTGGAAGTAACGACCCCACTAGGCCTAGTGGAGGTCCTAGCACAGCTCCCCCGAGACCGGGAGTGTGCACAGACCGCTCTGGAGGGCCTCGCAAGGAGGATGGCCCGGGTGCAGCGAGAGACGTTGGCGGAGTGGAGCCGTGAGATGGCCCAGCAGACCGAGACCTGTCAGCGGAGCACGCCACCCGAGACGAGGAGACAGACCGCCTCTGAGGATGGCGCGGGAGGATTGAAGGCCGGAGACGGCGCCAAGAAGGGAGCCGAACGAGTGGAGGCAGGTAAAGGGGACGTCTATACCCCAAACCGGGAAACCGCGTACCTGCCCCAGCTCCCCGTCGCAGAGCCCGAAGTCTATCCTGCCGTGCCCGTCGCTGCAACGTCACCGCCGCAGACTAGGCCTCAAACGGGAGCCGCGACCCCTGTGACGTCACACGCCTCGACCCCGAGCGTGACCAAGCAGGAAGTACCACCAGCCTGGTCGCAGGGCCTAGTACCCCCGGGCGCCGCAATACCAACAGCGCCCCCTACCTCCGCGGAGCCCCCGGCCTGGTCGCAGGGCCAAGTAGCCCAGGGCGCCGCCGTCCTTACGGTGCCCTTTACCTTCCAGATACCCCAGGCCTGGCCGCAAGGCCCGGGCATCCCGGGCGCCACCACCACCGCGCCCATAAGACCAAAAGTGCCGCATCTGGGAGAGGACCTGTACGCCCAGCATACGTGCCCGGATGGGCAGCCATTTATATGGCCACCGGAGTTCCACCATCCCCGACTCCGGAGAGAGACCCCTGGATGAACCCCTGATCCCGGCTCCAAAGCCCGTGAAGAGGATCTCGCCCCCGCTAGCGGAAGCGCAGTTTGAGTGGGACCCCACCGGAGAAGATCTTATGGGATTCACTCAAGAGACTCGGGCAGCTGCAGTGGAGCGTGCTGAGTGCTGCCGCCAACAGCTCGAGGACTTCGAGAGGGAGCGGAGAGAGAGGCGGGTCCGGGAACAGCAAGCTCAAGTAAAGAGCGCGGAGCAGAAGAGCCGGGCCAGGAGAGACCCCCGTGCAGCGCATAGTCCCCGCACCACCGGGACTGTGATAAAGTTTAACCTGCAGCATGGGTGGGGCTTCATCCGAGACCATCACACCCTAGGCGACGTCTTCGTAACCAGGAGAGACGTTGAGTCCCACCTACCGGAGGGACACAGAGGTCGTGACCTTTACATCGGGGACGAGGTCACCTTCACCCGGCACAAGTGTGCCAAAGGTCCCTACGCCCTCCATGTGCATCGCCTGACAGAGGAAGAGCTGCGGTGTGAGGAGGAAGAACAAGAGGACCCGGACGGGTCTGAAACTAGAGCCAAAAGTAACCAAAAAGCAAGAGCAGGAGGACGCCGTCGCTATGGACAGCGAAGCAGAAGCTGTATATAGTTGCCCGTCGGGGCACAGTAAACTGAAACTGAAACTGAAACTGAAACCGTGAAACTGAAACTGTTGTTGCTAATATAGTCCCCGTTGGGACCAGCAAGTGTGAACTGTTAACCGTTTTTCCCTTAATCCCACTGACCGAGGACTGAGAGCGGTCATTCCTCCCCAATACCTGGCCGAGGACTGAGAGCGGCCACTATCCCTGTATATAGTTGCGCGTCCTAAAGCGCCCCCTACCGGTTTTTGAAGGAAAACCATTTTTCAAGAAAAAACTGTCGCACTTTACCCGGTCACACGTTGCACAGTGACCGGAGGAGGAGCCAGAGGCGACGAGAATGTTTTATATTGGTATATATATATATATATTGTTTTATATGTTTTATATGTTTATGGAAAAAAATTTGTATGTTTTTGGTGTTTTATGTCTTACAGCCCGAGGACGTGCTGTGATTTACCAGGGGGGAATGTAGCACCCTGAGGATTCGGCTGCTACAGGGGTATTGCACCTCAACCCAGAGGTGTGATATTCCACTCCCGGGTAAGGATGGAGTGTGGAACTGAGCTCGGTAGGCTGCATGCACTACACACATCCCATTTCCGAGGAGCAGACCGACGGTACTCCCACTTAGAAATGTGCAGGTACGACCGAGTCTGTTCCTGGCTGGAGTGGGAGGGGGGTGGAACATCCCAAGTAGTGTAGGGGCAGATAGGGGGAGCAGCCTGGGTAAAGATAGGAGCTCATTGGGTGCTGGTCACCTGAGCTCACACATAGAGGGTGTATATAAGGTGGGCACCATCAAAGAACAGGGTCGGTCAGTCTTTGCAGAGGAGTCAGTCTGCCACCATCGGTCAGTCTGTCAGAGTAAGAAGCAGAGGAGCAGAGCAGCCCAAGAGAGAGAGAGAGGAGAAAGAAAGAGAGACCCAGAGGGGGAAGAAGAAGAGAGGACTCTAAGACCCCAAATCCAATCCACGGGTGAAGAGTCGGCATCAGGGTACCGGAACCCAAGCTGGTGGGGGCAAAAACACACCCCAGCCAGAGACCGGAGGCCGTGGGCAGCGTCTGCCACGGCCACCCACCATATCCACCACGAAGGCATACCACGTGGAGGGTCAGGGAACCCAAGGCCAAGGGTCTCCCAACAGAAGGCCCGAGGGAGCTGGACCTGGGTGGATCAATAGTGGGGACGGCCAGAGAAAGGACAGAAGGAGAGCTCAGGGTCACGCTCCGGACTTGCTTGGGGGTTGGCTGGATCCAGGACCTGGTGGATGCAGCACGGCTCGGGAGGTCACTTGAAGCTGGAGTGACCGGAACATCAGCAGTGAGTAAATACCCTAAACTGCATAACCCGACTCTGTCTTCCTTTAACACCTATGCTGCACCACCACAACCCCCATCCTCTGCACCTGACCCCCTGAGGCTATACCCCACCCGTTGGGGGTTATACCATCACAAGCTGCACCTACACCATCAGCCTCAGCGGACCCTGCTGCAGCGGCGGCCATAGTGACCGCAATACAACGGGTGGCATAGTCGACAATAAAGAACTTAATAACATCTGTAGGACTGCCACATACAACTGAGTTTGACACCCTGGGCACGGACCGGGTCACAGCCACTCGGAGACTACAACCCCCATCTGATCCGGCTCCGGGTATTCCCCTAAAGAATATGGCCCAGGGGGTGCGTCAGATGCCTTTCCCCTCACAGTCTAAAAGTTCACAAGAAAATCTTTGCCTTAAAGGAGTGATTTCACGTCCTTAAAGGGGTGATCTAAAACTAACTGATTTAATCCTAAATGCCTATCCAGTGGCGTAACTTGAAGCTCATGGGTCCCAATGTAAAAGCTCTCATAGGGCCCCCAATTATTGCATATCTTTAATAGTATTGGTCTTTTGATATAGGCTAAAGAGACTTTTAGGGCCCCTTAGACTCCAGGGCCTGGGTGCCATTGCAACCCCTGCAACTATTGTACTTACGCCCCTGTGCCTATCTATTTAATCGCTTTTCTAATATACCTTAATTAAAAAGTCCCTACCGTTCCTTCTCTACTCTAACTGCTTTAAATTTTTTTCACTAACTTCCTGTTTGATGGCATTTTGTTTGGGAATTCTCAGTGCATGCTGGGATATTCAAATGAGATGTCACTGCCGCAGCCTATGTCCCCACCCAAAAACAAAGTGTCATCAGTGGTGTCCGTTTCAGGGGCTGACCTAGTCCCTGCTCTACTGAGCATGTGCCGGTTGTCAATGCGGACGTATACTCAGTAGGATCTTGTCACTGTGCAATATTCTTTTTAATGCACAATGTCAGATCACTTTGTAAGGAGAAAATCCAGCAAGCAGGAAAAGTAGAGACCTGCCCCACCCACATAAGTGACATTGGTTTCGGAGACTATGCTGGTCTCTTCTTTTCCTGCTCTCCTGGTTCTCCTTTTAGAATGCACACTGACAGTCACTTTCCATCTGAGCCAGCGAGCACACTGTCACTGTGCATTGAAGAGAATATTGCACAGTGACAAGATTCTACTGAGCAATCATCAGAATTGACAATGGGCATATGATCAGTAGAGCAGGGACTAGTCCAGTCCCCGGATCGCAGTCTCTGCTCCCTGGTGACAACTTATTTGTCTATCCCAGCATGCACTGGGGATTCTCGACCAAAGCTTCATCAAATAGGCAGTTGATAAAAAAAAAATAAGGCTGTTTGATAAAGAGGGAACTGTAGAGAATTTTTAATTAAAGTATGTCAGAAAAGCAATTAAATTATTACATTAACTAGATATGAATTTAGGATTAAATCAGTGTTAGTTTTGGACCGCCCCTTTAAATTTGTTTAATTAGTAGTGTTGAGCATTCCGATACTGAAATATCGAGCATCAACCGATATTCGCGGTATCGGTGTTCCGATACTGAGTTCTGATACTTTTAGAATATCGGATACCGGAATCGGAAGTTCCCATAATGCAATGAGCCAGTGTGATTTTATTCAGCCAATGAGGATCTTAAGAAGTGTGGGCACATCCTGTGGCATGTTAGGCATGTTAACTAATGGCATGGCTGTGATTGGCTGCTGAAATGATGTCATGATGCACTATAAAAGCCTCCGCCGCCATTTTAGGTTCACTCTGCTGTGAATTCAGTTAGGGATAGGACGCTGTTGTTCTGAGGGACAGTTTTAGCTACCTATTTGCTCTATTCTGCTTTACCCAAGCTACTTTATAAACAGCTGTGCCTTGCAGTGCTAGTGCACAGTTCTCTGTGCTGTTCACCGCTGTCTGCGAGGTCTCTGTGTGTGAGTGCAGCTCACGCTGTAGTGTGTGCTTCAGCCACGTCCGGTTGTAGTCCGCTCAGCGTGCGTCACTGCCTCATATATTGTCCTTTTTTGCTAATTTGCTCATTTTTCCTGATTTCTCCTATTAGTGTGGTTCCATCCGTATCCAGATAGATTGGTTCCAAACACACTATATAGGAGTAGATAGAGGAGCCTTTCTGCAGCATTGTGCCCTGCAGCCCCAGCCAGATTAGTATTAGCCTATTTTTTGTAGCCTTATCTATTGCATTGTAGGTTACCTTCCTGCATTGTAATAGCTACAAAAAGTTTGTGATACTATCGGTTTTACATCTTTGGGCACATCCAGTGTCTTTTTGTGAAAAAAAAAACCTAAATAAAGTTCACCAAACACTCCACTTTACAGTTGTGTAGGCCACATTAGCTCATATTAAAGTCTAGTCCACACTTTATAAAATTAGTGTTTCTTATACCTGTTAGCAGCTGTTCAGGAATAAGCACACTAAGCCCTTAGTACTTTTCTGCCTATCTTTATCAGTCTACCAAGATGAAGAAGGCAGGGAGTAAGGCATGTGGTCGTGGTCGTGGGCATGGGCGTGGAGTTTCTGCAGGGAGAGGACGTGAGGATTCTGTGCCTGCAGGGAGAGGACGTGGGGATTCTGTGCCTGCTGCGGGAACCAGTGACTCAGAATCCCCCAGTTTTACCAGGGAACAGTCCTTTATGCGCAGCTTTGTAGGAGCTAGCCATACCCCACTGCTGCGGGAGGACCAAATTGAAGCTGTTGTCAGATGGATGGCAGCTAACGCATCGACTTCAATTAGTTCCAGATCCTCTCAGGTCCTGAGCACTGAAGAGCACCCATCTGTCTCTTCACCACCTGCCAAATTGCCCAGGCAGTCAGAGAACCCTGCACAGGAGCCATCTCTACTTCTGTTCTCTGAATCTCTTGGCTTGGAAAGAGGGGGCCAGCCAAGCAGAATTCTAGAATTTGAAGAAGAGGTAGTATGCAGTGATGCACAACCGTTTTCTCTCTCTGAATCTGAAGAGGCGGGTGGGCCAGTGCCTATGGTCAGCTGCACACCTCAGTACGCATCTGATGATGAGACTCAGGTGCCACTTTCTGGTGCGTACTGTGCTGTCGAGACTACCCAGGAGAAGCAGTTGTTTGAAGAGGGTGGTGTAGATGATGAGGTCCTTGACCCATCATGGCATGAGGGACAGGAAGGTGGTGGGAGCAGCTCTGAGGAAGAGATTCCCCGAACGGCCCAAAAAGGAGGGAGAGGGAGGGGGCAGACTTGGTTGCCTGTAGCCTCCACTTCGGCACCCATTAGGAGCATGCCTCTTCCAAAACCCAAAACGGGCGCTCCCAAGACTTGCAGTGCCTGGTCCTTTTTTGACACAGTTGCAGATGACATTTGCTTTGTCAAATGCAAGCTGTGTAATCAGAAAGTGAAAAGAGGGAAAAGTGTCAGCAACCTCAATACCACAAATATGTGGAAACATGTGCGGACCAAGCACGTGGTGGAGTTACAAAGACACACTGAAGACCTAGGCCAACCTACTGCGCCACCTACCACCTCTTCAGCTCGTGTTGTAGCCTCTTCCTCCAGCTCACACACAGCTGGTTCAGCTTCCTCACAGGATCGCCATGGAAGAATCTCTGGCACTGTTGTACAGAGACACAGTGTAATTCTACCCACAGCACCACGTTCCCTGTCATCCTCACACTCCCAGGCCAGTCTACAGCCATCGTTAGCACAGGCATGGGAGAAAAGGCGCCCATACTCGGCAAACCACCCCCTAGCACAGGCTCTAAATGCTGGTATTGCAAAACTACTGGCCCTTGAAATGCTATCATTCAGGCTGGTGGAGACTGATGTAGCACCCCGAGGGCTCGGCCGCTACAGGGGTATTGCACCTCAGACCAGAGGTGTGATATTCCACTCTCGGGTAAGGATGGAGTATGGACCAGGGCTCAGTTAGCTGCATGCAGCACACACACCCCATTTCTCAGGGACAGCTCAACGGTGCTCCCACTAGACATAAGTGCAGGCACGACCGACCATGTCCCTGCTGGAGTGGGGAGGGAGGGGTGGAACACCCAGTGCTGTAGGGGCAGATAGGGGGCGGTTCCTGAGTGTAGGAAGGAGCCCATTGGTTGCTGGTCACCTGGGCTCATGGCTAGAGGGAGGTATAAAAGGTGGGCACCATCTTAGTTCTGGGTCAGTTCAGCCAGAGGAGAAGACAGGGAGTAGAGGCTCTGTAGGAGCTCTACTCCAGGAGGGCCTAGTGAAGAGGCCGAGGAGGAGGTGAAGGGGAGCTGAGATTCTGGCTCATCTCAGCTCCAAGAGAACGGAACAAGAAAGGAACAGAAAGGAACAGAGAAAGAGAAGGAGAGACAGAGAAACAGAAGGGCTCAGGAACAAGAAGGTGGAAGGGACCCTAAGAACCCACGAGAATCCAGGGTGAAGGGTCAGGCAGATTAAGGGTACCGGATCCCAAGTTGGTGGAGGAGAAACAACCCTCAGCCAAAGACCGGTCGTCGTGATCATCTATTGGTGCGACACCTCATCAAACCTGCTAGGAAGGCACCATATAGGACAGCGGAGGACGGGGCCCACGTTTAACCGCACAAGTCCGCGGCAGCTGGACAAAAGTGGGCCACTGGTGAGGCAGGTCAGAGAGAGGATTAAAGGGGGTCCTGTGCCATGCTCCTGAACTGCCTGGGAGTTGACCGAGCCCCACACCTGGTGGACGCAGCACGGCTCGGGCGGTCACTATCTGTGCACAAGTGACCTGGACTACCTGAACTGTGAGTAAAAGACATTGGACTGCAGTACGTTGTCTGTGTGCTCTTTCGCGCCTCCAGCACTTTCAGCACCGGGACCCGCACTACCATCCCTCCCAACATCCACTACACTGCCCTGGGGCCGCACTCTTCCCGTGGGGAGTCACATCACCTCAGCTGCACCCATCATCAGCCCCAGCGGACTGCCTTGCAGCGGCGGTTCCTAATAACCGCAATCCACGGGTGGCGTAGTCGGACATTATCTGAAGTACGTAGCAGACTACCAATGGCCTGACCACCCTGAGCCGCGGGACCGGGCCGCCACCACTACTACCCCCAACGTCTCCCTATCGCCCGGTTCCGCGTGCCCCACGGCCCAGGGGGCGAGTCAGCGTTGGCGTAGTCGGCAGGATCGTGACCAACCCGCCACAAACGGGTATTGCGTGCCTGAAGAGAATTGCACATGTACCTTAAAAAGAAGTTTCCCGCCGTCCGGAGTCATTTCCCGCCATCCGGAGCCGATTCCCGCCATCAGACGCCATCTTGGACCGTTTCCCGCCATCTTCATCCGTCTTTCCCGCCCTGGCAGAGCGGACGCCATTATGGGCGCACCAAAAGACAGCAGGAAGCCACCTCCCATCGTGGGCCAGGTCCCAGAATGGCGCCAAAGAAGAAGCCCGCCCCCACCAGCCATGAATGCAGTAGTGGAGATGTCCATCAACATGGGGGGGCTGCCCCTGAAAGTGATTGTCAGCAGAATGCCCCAGGACCACCCCCTCTGGGGGCGGAAAGAGAAGAAAACTGTGGGGCAGGGCGCGGTCTGGATCAGTCTGGCCAGGCCGCACCCGAAGATAGAGACAGGAACCAGCTCCAGTGCCCTGGTGCGTGGCCTGCTGCAGGCCGAATCCCCATGCAGCTTCACGGAGCTGCTAGCACACCTCCCCAAGGAAGACCCCGAGTATGTGCGGGCTGCGCTGGAGGAGCTGGACCGGAGGATGGTCCGGGCGCAGCAGGACGTGATCGCCGGATGGAAGAAGGAAGTGGCCCGGCGGGCTGAGATCCTGCAGCCGAAGGCGCCATCAACGAGCAGCGCACCAGCCACCGAGGGCAGTGAAGGCCGAGCGGAGGCCGAGGACGACGCCGCGGAGGAGGCCGCGACAGCAGAGGCAGGTAACGGAGACGCCCCTATCCCGAACCCTGGGGCCGCCGACCTGCCCCTGCACCCTGTTGCGGAGCCCAACGTACCTGAACCCGCCATCAACACCGTGCCTCCACCGCTACCAACCGGTTCCCAGGCCATCGACACCACCAGCGAGCCCCGCCCCACGCCGTGCCCTCTGACCCCGGGCGTGATCAGCAGACCACAATCGCAGGCCCGGTCGCAAGGCCTAGCGCCCCCGTACGCCGCCCGTCGACGGGAGTACTGCCGCCAACAGCTGGAGGTGTTCGAGAGGGAGCAGCGGGAGCGGCGCATGAAACAGGAGAAGCTGCAGGCCCAAAGTGCAGAGCAGAAGATGAAGGCCCGACGAGATCCCCGAGCTGCCCGCGGTCCCCGAGTCACCGGGACTGTCGTGAAATTTCACATGGAACATGGCTGCGGTTTCATCCGAGACCCCGAGACCATCAGCGACGTGTTTGTGACAAGGAGAGATGTGGAGAGTCACCTACCGGAAGGCCATCGTGGGCGGGATCTATTCCCAGGCGACGTGGTGTCTTACACCCGACACCAAGGCGTGAAGGGGTGGTACGCCCTACACGTCTGCCGAGTAGTAGAGGAGGAGGAACAGCACTACTCGGACGCTGAGTACCAGGAGGGCCCGGATGGGCCTGAAGATCCGTATGAGGAGGAAGAAGGAGCGTCACAAAGACACCGTTACCAGTGAACGGTAAAGTGGCATTGTAAATAGTTACCCGTAAGGGTGCAAAAGAACTGTGTGGGACTGTTTCAAATTGAGTGTGGTCCCCGTTGGGACTGATATAGGACTGTGTGAAAATTATCCCCTACATCCCCTAACAGGCTGAGGACTGTGAGCAGCCATTTCCCTTCCCAAAACCGGCCGAGGACTGGGAACGGCCAATCCCTTGTATATAGTTGCGCTTCTTAAAGCGCCCCCTACTGGTTTTATAAAAAGACTGCAACGTCTACCTCTAGTCTACAAATTTGCTGGACTGTTGCACCTTTAAAAAGAAAGAACACCTGGTCGCAAGTTGCACCGTGGCCATGAATCAAGAACCCAAGAATGTGCTTTAGTTAAAAATGTTTTAGATTTTATATGCTGCTAAATAGTAATGAAAAAGTTTTCTATAATGTCTAGTGAAAAGAAAAGTGTGTCCCATAAAGGGAGTTGAACCGTATTGTCTGTTTCTAATGTGAAAAGTTTTAAAAAGTTTTGCATGTCCTGTAAATAACTGTTTTTGCTCTTTTCCAGCCCGAGGACGTGCTGTGCTTTACCAGGGGGGAATGTAGCGCCCCGAGGGCTCGGCCGCTACAGGGGTATTGCACCTCAGACCAGAGGTGTGATATTCCACTCTCGGGTAAGGATGGAGTATGGACCAGGGCTCAGTTAGCTGCATGCAGCACACACACCCCATTTCTCAGGGACAGCTCAACGGTGCTCCCACTAGACATAAGTGCAGGCACGACCGACCATGTCCCTGCTGGAGTGGGGAGGGAGGGGTGGAACACCCAGTGCTGTAGGGGCAGATAGGGGGCGGTTCCTGAGTGTAGGAAGGAGCCCATTGGTTGCTGGTCACCTGGGCTCATGGCTAGAGGGAGGTATAAAAGGTGGGCACCATCTTAGTTCTGGGTCAGTTCAGCCAGAGGAGAAGACAGGGAGTAGAGGCTCTGTAGGAGCTCTACTCCAGGAGGGCCTAGTGAAGAGGCCGAGGAGGAGGTGAAGGGGAGCTGAGATTCTGGCTCATCTCAGCTCCAAGAGAACGGAACAAGAAAGGAACAGAAAGGAACAGAGAAAGAGAAGGAGAGACAGAGAAACAGAAGGGCTCAGGAACAAGAAGGTGGAAGGGACCCTAAGAACCCACGAGAATCCAGGGTGAAGGGTCAGGCAGATTAAGGGTACCGGATCCCAAGTTGGTGGAGGAGAAACAACCCTCAGCCAAAGACCGGTCGTCGTGATCATCTATTGGTGCGACACCTCATCAAACCTGCTAGGAAGGCACCATATAGGACAGCGGAGGACGGGGCCCACGTTTAGCCGCACAAGTCCGCGGCAGCTGGACAAAAGTGGGCCACTGGTGAGGCAGGCCAGAGAGAGGATTAAAGGGGGTCCTGTGCCATGCTCCTGAACTGCCTGGGAGTTGACCGAGCCCCACACCTGGTGGACGCAGCACGGCTCGGGCGGTCACTATCTGTGCACAAGTGACCTGGACTACCTGAACTGTGAGTAAAAAACATTGGACTGCAGTACATTGTCTGTGTGCTCTTTCGCGCCTCCAGCACTTTCAGCACCGGGACCTGCACTACCATCCCTCCCAACATCCACTACACTGCCCTGGGGCCGCACTCTTCCCGTGGGGAGTCACATCACCTCAGCTGCACCCATCATCAGCCCCAGCGGACTGCCTTGCAGCGGCGGTTCCTAATAACCGCAATCCACGGGTGGCGTAGTCGGACATTATCTGAAGTACGTAGCAGACTACCAATGGCCTGACCACCCTGAGCCGCGGGACCGGGCCGCCACCACTACTACCCCCAACGTCTCCCTATCGCCCGGTTCCGCGTGCCCCACGGCCCAGGGGGCGAGTCACTGACACCTTCCGTAAATTGATGGCATTGGCAGTCCCACAATACAACGTGCCCAGCCGCTTTTATTTCAGCAGGCAAGCCGTCCCTGCCCTGCAACAGCATGTGGAGGGAAAAATTAAACATGCGCTACAAAACGCCGTCAGTAGCAAGGTCCACCTGACCACCGATGCATGGACCAGTAAGCATGGACAGGGACGATACCTTTCCCTCACTGCCCATTGGGTAAATGTTGTGGAGCCAGGTACAGATCTTGAGAGTGGCGCTGTACGTGTTCTGCCAACTCCAAGGATTGCAGGAATCCAGTCTGTAGGCATTGACTCCTCCTCATACTCCAGTTCCTCTGAATCAGCGCTGCAGGAGCCGTCACGGTCTACCTCCACATCGACCCGTGAACGGTTACCTGTTACGACCGATATGAGCACAGCTGTGGCCAAACGTCAACAGGCCGTATTGAAATTAATTTATTTGGGCAATCTAAGCCACACTGCGCAGGAGCTATGGAATGCCATCAAGCAGCAGAGCAACGTGTGGTTTGTGCCAGCGAATCTCCAGCCAGGCATGGTAGTGTGTGACAATGGCCGAAATCTGGTGGCAGCTCTGGGCCTAGGCAACCTCACTCACATCCCATGTCTGGCACAATGTGCTCAACTTGGTCCTGCAGAGTTTTTGAGGGACTATCCGGATCTTGATGCACTGTTGCACAAGGTCCGCATAGAGTGCGCTCACTTGCGGCGTTCCAGCAATGCAAGATCGCGCATTGCAGCTCTGCAGCGACGATTACGACTTCCGGAACATCGCATCATATGTGACCTACCCACCAGGTGGAATTCAACGTTACATATGATGGAGAGGTTGTGTGTGCAGCAGGCAGCAGTAATGGAGTACCAGCTGCAGCAGGCGCAAACAAGTTGCACTTCACCACCACTGAGTGGGCCTCTATGAAGGACATCTGCCACGTTTTGCGTGCCTTCGATTATTCCACGCGGATGGCGAGTGCAGATGATGCACTAGTCAGCATGACTATCTCCCTTATCTGCCTGCTTGAAAAAACATGGCAAGCACTAAGGGAGGAGGTTTTGGAAGAGGTGGAGGATGAGGAGTCACAAATGCCATCTGCTTCTGTACAGTCTGCGCAACGTGGTTCCTCACAAAGGCTTAGGCAGGGGACACTTTGTGAGGAGGATGAGGAGGAGTCAATGGAGGAGGAAGACATCTGTCCAGAGGAGGGAGGTACACAATGCTCTAGTAGTCAGTATGTAGAGCGAGGGTGGGGTGATGCAGAGCAGGCAGAGATCACGTCTCAAGCAGGGGACAGCGTTTCTTGGCCAGTTGGCAGTCTGCAGCACATGGTTGATTTCATGCTGCAGTGCCTGAGAAACGACCACCGCATCGCCCACATTGTCAACACGGCTGATTATTGGGTGTCCACCCTCCTAGATCCTCTCTACCGGGACAACTTACAAAGCCTTATAACACCGTTGAACCGGGAGCATAAAATGCGGGAGTACCAAGACGCACTGGTGCATTCCATCATGTTCTCCATTCCACCCGAGAGCAGTGCTGCTAGTGCTTTACAAAGCAGCTCAGTGCGTCGAGGCAGTGGAGGAAGCTCTGCACAAAGAGGGAGCATCAGCACAAGGCAAGACCAGTATGGCCCAAATGTGGCAAAGTTTTGTGTCCCCGCCACAAATGTCTACACCATCACCGACGGCTCCAGTCAGCAGGAGGCAACGTTTCCGTCAGATGGTGACAGACTACATGTCTTGCCCTCTCAGTGTACTCCCAGATGGCTCTTCCCCCTTCAAGTTTTGGGTCTCTAAGCTGGATACATGGCCAGAGCTTAGTCAGTATGCATTGGAGGTGCTGGCTTGCCCTGCTGCTAGTGTATTATCGGAACGCGTCTTTAGTGCCACAGGTGGTGTACTAACAGACCGTCGCATGCGACTATCCTCCGATAACGTTGACCGGCTTACTTTTCTGAAAATGAACAAGGCCTGGATCTCGCATGAATTTGCCAGTCCTCTTCCAGATTAAATAATTGGTTGGCAACAGTATCCAGGTCTCCTGTTGTGTTCATGTTTCTACAACCTGAACTGTAATCCCTGGGCTCCAACACCGCCAGTTGCTGCTCAGAAGTGCCGTCTGCACAGTCAACGCTTGCTCCAATGTTATTGGGGTTCAGTAACGTCAGCTGATCCCCTGCTGTGTGTCTGGCAAATTCTCCTGCTCTGTCCACATCCACACTACTACTAATTTAAAACTTGCTCCAATTAGGCCTCTGGCTCCTCTCTGTTTTCAGTATTTACCCTGAGCTCCAACACCGCCAGTTCCTGCTCAGAAGTCCCGGCTGCACAGTCAACGCTTGCTCCAGTGTTATTGGGGTTCAGTAACGTCAGATGATCCCCAGCTGTGTGTCCGGCAATATCTCCTGCTCCGTCCACATTCACACTACTACAGATTTTAAACTTGCTCGAATTACACCTCTGGCTCCTCTCTGTTTTCAGTATTATCCCTGAGCTCCAACACCGCCAGTTGCTGCTCAGAAGTGCCGTCTGCACAGTCAACACGTGCTACAGTGTTATTGGGGTTCAGTAACGTCAGCTGATCCCCTGCTGTGTGTCAGGTAAATTCTCTTGCTCTGTCCACATCCACACTACTACTAATTTAAAACTTGCTCCAATTAGGCCTCTGGCTCCTCTCTGTTTTCAGTATTTACCCTGAGCTCCAACATACCGCCAGTTGCTGCTCAGAAGTGCCGTCTGCACAGTCAACACTTGCTCCAGTGTTATTGGGGTTCAGTAACGTCAGCTGATCCCCAGCTGTGTGTCCGGCAATTTCTCCTGCTCTGTCCACATTGACACTACTACTGGTTTTACACTTGCTCCAATTAGGCCTCTGGCTCCTCTCTGTTTTTAGTATTTACCCTGGGTTCCAGCACCGCCAGCTGTTTCCCAGCAGTGTCTTTGGCACGGGTACTCCCTCCTGCCCAGCCTGGTTCCAGCACGCCAGCTGTTTCCGGGAAGTATCAACGTCACTTTGCCTCCAATACGTTGTCCTGTCGTGTTGCGATCGGGTTAGCCGACTCTATGGTGCCTGCAGTTTAGGTGACTCCTATGTGGGCTGCGGGATCTGGTAATGAAGGCTGGTTCCATAGTGCCAATAGGACAAGCACCCCCTGTAGGACTGTGGGTTTCGGTAACTCTGGCCGGCTCGCGGCCTTGCAACTTTTTTTTTCATGTGTACCTTCTGCTGACTATCTGAGTTCCAGTACTGTCAGCTGGTTCTCGGTAGTGTCTTTGGCTCTTGTACCTTCTGCTACCCATCCGGGTTCCAGTACCATCAGCTGGTTCTCGGTAGTGTCTTTGGCACGGGTACTCCCTCCTGCCCAGCCTGGTTACAGCACGCCAGCTGTTTCCGGGTAGTGTCAACGTCACTTTGCCTCCAATACGTTGTCCTGTCGTGTTGCGGTCGGGTTAACCGACTCTATGGTGCCTGCAGTTTAGGTGACTCCTATGTGGGCTGTGGGATCTGATAATGAAGGCTGGTTCCATAGTGCCAATAGGACAAGCACCCCCTGTAGGACTGTGGGTTTCGGTAACTCCGGCTGTCTCGAGGCCTTGCAACTTTTTTTTTTATGTGTACCTTCTACTGACTATCTGAGTTCCAGTACCATTAGCTGGTTCTTTGGAAGTCAATCTTGAATATGTCCCCCTGGGTTCCAGTACCGTCAGCTGGTTCTCGGCAGTGCCTTTGGCTTAGGTGCCTCCTTCTCAGTATCCGAGTTCCACCAACGTCTGCTGGTGCTTGGTAGTGCTTTCTGTCACAGGTACCTCCTGCTTAGTAACCGGGTTCCAGTACTGTCAGCTGGTTCTCGGTAGTTCCATTGGCTCTTGTACCTTCTGCTACCCATCCGGGTTCCAGTACCGTCAGCTGGTTCTCGGCAGTTCCTCAGCCTTCTTGTACCTTCTGCTACATTTCCAAGTTCAAGCTTTTTGAAATGGTTTTTGGTAATCACTCTGGATCTCCCTGACGACGACCCTGAAGACCACCCCGAAGTAGACGAGGACCCCGAAGACGAGGACCCTGAAGACGAGGAACCTGAAGACCACCCCGAAGAAGACGAGGACCCCGAAGACGACGACCCTGAAGACAACGACCCTGAAGACCACGCCAAAGAAGACGAGGACCCCAAAGACGACGACCCTGAAGACGACGACCCTGGAGACCACCCCGAAGAAGACGAGGACCCCGAAGACGACGACCCTGAAGACAACCCTGAAGACCACCCCGAAGAGGATGAGGACCCCGAAGATGACAACCCTGAAGATGACGACCCTGAAGACCACCCCGAAGAAGACGACGACCCTGAAGACGACGACCCTGAAGACCACCCCGAAGAAGACGAGGACCCCGAAGACGACGACCCTGAAGACGATGACCCTGAAGACCACCCCAAAGAAGACGAGGACCCCGAAGACGATGACCCTGAAGACCACCCCAAAGAAGACCAAGAAGATGACCCTGAAGAAGATGACCAAGAGGACAAAGAACAAGAAGACAACCACCAAGATACAGAAGAACAAGAGACAGAAAACCAAGAAGCAGAAGAACAAGAAGCTGGAGAACAAAAAGCAGAAGAACATTAAGCATAAAACTAAAAATCAGAGCAAAAGATATTATCTAAATTATAAGCAGAAGGAGACTAAGCAGTGTATGGGGGTGAGTCTGTTCCTCCTCATGGTGCCCCTGGAAAAGACCTGCTGCTGCAGGCCAATCTGAACGCGGACAAATCCTGTTGTAAATCTTTTGTGACAGGCAGAACGGAAGGTGTAATCTTCAAACTTTTATAGATAACAACTACAGGAATGCCTGTCACAAATAAGAATATGATGAAGAAGAAGAATATGAAGAAGATGAAGAAGTAGAATATGAAGAAGAATAATAGTTGAATAAGAAGAATATGAAGAATGTAAAAAAAAGAATAATAGGAAGAAGGTGAAGAAGAAGAAGATGAATAAGGTGAAGAAGAAGTTGATGAAAAAGATGCTGCTGCTGAGTATGATGAAGGAGAAAGTGTGGGAGAAGTAAAAAAGAAGGTGAAGAGCATGGAAGTAGTGAAACATAAATATCTGACAAATTATAAAAAAGCTTAACATAGTCAATATCTTTGTAACTCCGAACGTCTTAAAAAAAAATTAATTCCTGCTATTCCATTTGATTGGGCTAAACCTCTATGCCTTTAATGTCTCCCCCACCTCCCCCAATACATTCTACATTATTCTTAGTTGTTTTCCTTCATGTAGAATTAACCTACAAGGAAAGAAAGGGTTTATTTTCATTCCGATATTTGTGTCCCATTGACTTGCATTGGTTTCCGGTATCGGAATCAGCGATATCCGATATTTTATGGGTATCAGTCCGATCGAATCCGATCCGATATTTCCCGATATCGGAAGGTATCGCTCAACACTATTAATTAGTAAGCATGAAAATAAGCAAGTTTGCAACTGACTTCCTTTTTGTATCTGATGTCATTCTCCTGCAATGAGACCTTTTACAGCTGGTCTCCATGAAGCCTACAGACCTAGGCTCAGTGTGTGCAGTAGTTACATTTCACTGGGTTAACTTTTAACATCCCAGTCAGATCTCTCCAGTATATTTTTATACCGCAGTTAGCTGCTCACCTTCTGTCCTTCCCTCACATCTTCTGTCCAAAATTGGGTCACTTGTAGGTGGTTTCCACTGTTTAGGCACATCAGTGGCTCTTCAAATGCAACATGGCATCCGCACTCGATTACAGCCAATTTTACATTTAAAAAGTCAAACGGTGCTCCTTCCCTTCCTAGCCCTGCGGTGCATCCAGACAGTAGTTTTCCTCTACATACTGTATTGAGTATCTGACAACCGATTTGCTTTAATTAGCAAGCAGTACATGTTTAAGCCCTATTGGCAGCATGTAGTTTTGACATCTGCCCTGTGTATATCACCACCAAAATAATAGTATTATTCACTCACCAGAGGAATTGCTTGGCTCTACAGCAATTACTACAATACTGCTATCAGATATAGTGAGTAATAAGAGGACAAGTAAGGAATGAAAAAAAGAAAGAGTGTATGACAAATGAAGAAATGGACAATAGAGAACAATATTGATTCTATTATCTGTTGTCTAAATAGAATCAGTTGCATAATGCCGCATACATTAGTCACACTGATACCTTTATGGCATATAATACAAAGTGCAGTTCCCATTAAAGCTGAATCATAACACCGGATAGGTAGTGGATATTTTGGAGGCTGTTTAAAAACATTAATTGAGGTTCTGAAATGATGACGTTCAATGAAGAAGCTAAAAAAAACACTACAGTTTTCCTTAAGAAGATGCTAGTTATTTCAGCTGTTATGGAAATCACAAAAGGAGGAGGCGGACAACAAGTACAGTATATGGTGAAAACAAAGATGTTATTCTTTATGAAAACTGTCATACTATAAAATAGAAAAGAATATCCACAAGAGAATATTACAAAGTGGCCTCCAGTATGGGATCTGATGTTCCATTCGTTAACATGCAAGCTTAGTAGGTCAGTTTACATGTATGAATGATTGCATATTATGTTATTATTATTTCTAAAGCGCCTACATGGTCCATAGCACATTACAAATAAGTGAAGGAAAAGTATAGAGTAAGAACCAGTGGATATCAGACAAAGAGAATGGGAGCAATGACAAGAAAAGTGCAAATTGTTTAGAATGGATTAGTCTCCTTTATTGGCAATGAGAACATACAAAACATAATTGGTGGCTCAGTGGTTAGCACTGTTCCTTTGCAGCGCTGGGTTCCTGGGTTCAAATCCCACCAAGAACAACATCTGCAAGGAGTTTGTATGTTCTCCTTGTGTTTGCGTGGGTTTCCTCCAGGTTCTCCGGTTTCCTCCCACACTCCAAAGACATACTGATAGGGAATGTAGATTGTGAGCCCTAATGGGGACAGTGCTCATAATGTCTGTAAAGCGCTGTGGAATTAATAGTGCTATATTAGTGAGTAGATAAAAAAAAAAAATGAACCTGTCACCCAACTAGGATTTGAGACAACACTGATGGAATGAAAGTAGCAGGCTGAGGAGATAGTAGGTTGGAGTGGAAAGATATCTACGACCATAGGAATTGTGGTTGTAGCTGAAACAGAAGAAGTGATATAAGCTTTCTGGAAGAAATTAGTTTTAAGGTTTTTAAGGAGGTCAGTTCCGTAGAATAGGTGCAGCATGGGAGAGATACTGAAGACATGCATGCAAAGATGTAATTAGGGAAGACAATCATTAGCTAAGTGAATTGAATGAGTGGGTTGTTAGAAGGAGATGGTAAAGGAAGCGTATGACGGCACAGTGTCATGGAGGAGAAGTAGTAGAAGATTTTTTCATTTAATTCTTCAAGAATCAGGTGACCATGTAATAGATAGAGTGAAGAGGCATTCGTATAATAGTTGGTCGTGTTTCTGTTCTTTAGAAATGGTTCGACAATGTCAAAAAATGTACAATTTGTGAAGAAAGGTTGGACTTGGTGGACCTTGACCTTTTTACAACCTATGTAACTATGTAACGGCTATTGTTTCATTGATATGACCAAGATTATGTCCACACTTTGCTCCTCTCCAAAATCCTCCTTAAAAACTGCTTAAAAAACTCAGGGAAATGTCTTCCAATTAATTTATATGGGAAATCCACTTTGGTGTTCATACAGTGGCTTGCAAAAGTATTTACCCCTCCCCCCCCCTTTCCTTGGCTTTTTACCTATTTCGTTATATTACTGTGTTTAAATATTTTTATATTTTGATTTGTATGTGATGCAGCATGACTAAATAGTCAGAGTTGGTGAAGTGAAGTGAGAAAAATATAAGCATAAATTTAATTTATGGGATCGAATAACTAAAAATTGGCATGTGCATATGTAATAGCCCCTTTTGCTATGAAGTCACTAAAAATTTCTGGTGCAAGCAATTACCTTCATAAGTCACATGTTTAGTGAAAGAAAGGCCAGAGATTGCTGCAACACCATTAAGCAAGAAGCACCACTAATCAATATTTACCAAATGGGGAAACCCCATATAATACCCCTCACTAAAGACTATAAAATTTAACTTTTATTAAATATTAAATTAAAATGCACAATGGGTATTAAAAAACATCCCTGATCTACCTAAACTTTCTAATATAATCACTCATATGTTTGTTCTGATGGCCTCATAGGAAGCCACCATTCGTGGCAGAATAGTAAGGTAGTTTATACTAGCACATGTCCCCCCAACATATTTCACCGCTTCAGCGTCGTCGTCAGGGGATGGGACATTGGCTTGACAAGCCAATGTCCCATCCCCTGATGATGGCGCTGAAGCGGTGAAACATGTTAAGCATGTTAAGCATGGGATGCATAATAAGAATTCCTCCAGGCTATTTATATTCCTCTTGTTGGTATTTGCCACCACTAACCAAACAACACCATGAATACCAAAGAGAACGATAAACAAGTCAGGGACAAAGTTTTTGAGAAGTACAAGTCAGGGTTGGGTTATAAAAAAAAATATCCCAATCTCTGAGGGTCCCTCGAAGCACCATCAAAACCATTATCATCAAATGAAAAGAACATATTACCACAACGAATCTGCCAAGAGAGGGCCGAACACCAAAACTCTCAGCCCGGACAAGAAAGGCATTAATCAGAGAGGCAGCACAGAGACCAAAGGTAACCCTGAAGAAGCTGCAGAGTTCCCAAGCAGAGACTGGAGTATCTGTCCCTACAACCACAATAAGCCGTACACTCCATAGAGGTGGCCTTTATGGAAGAGTGGACAGAAAAAAAGCCTTTACTTACACACAAAATTTGTAAGGCTCGTTTTGAGTTTGCTAAAAGATATGTGGGAGACTCCCCAAATGTATGGAGGAAGGTGCTGCGGTCAGATGAGACCAAAATTGAAATTTTTGGCCACCAAGGTAAATACTATGTCTGGCCCCAAACCAACACAGCTCATCACCCCAGGAACACCATCACCACAGTGACACATTGTGGTGGCAGCATCATGGTGTGAGGATTCTTTTCGGCAGGGACAGGGAAAATGGTCAGAGTCAAGGGGAAGATGGATGGTGCGAAATACAGGGATATTTTTGAGCAAAATCTGTTTCAGTCTGTCAGTGATTTGGCGTCCGCTAATTATTCAAGCAAATTTTACATTCAAAAAGTCGTATGGCACTTCTTCCCTTCCGAGCCCTGCCGTGCGCCCAAACAATGGTTTTCCCCCACATATGAGGTATCGGCTTACTCAGGAGAAATTGTACAACAAATGGTATGGTGCAATTACTCCTGTTACTCTTATGAAAATGCAAAGTTGGGGACTGAAAAACATTTTGTGGAAATGGTATTTTTATGTCTCAATGTTATAAACTTCTGTGAAGCACCTGGACTGAGGTCTAAGGGGTAATGTTTCTCCTTGTGGAGAGTGACACACCGGCTCTGGCATGCCAAGGTAAGGAGGCATTTTCGCCGTGCAATGCTCCTCTGGGAAATTTAATATGCAAATTGCCTCTTCAGAGAAAAAAAGGATTGTACTCTATAGCGCCACCTATTGGAAGCAGCAATCCTACAAGTCACAATCAACCCTTTAGCGAGTCGTGCAATATGACTTACGATAATAGCCAAATCATAATCTCAATTTGCAGACACGGTGTTTCGGACTGTTAGCCCTCGTCAGTGCAAAGTATGAGAACTGATTTGCCTAGGTGAGAGGCTCTGGACTGATGTCTAAGGGGTGAAGCACCTGGGGATTCAAGATGCTCACCAGACATCTAGATAAGTTCCCTGAGGGGTCTAGTTTCCAAAATGGGGTCACTTGTGGGGTGTTTCCATTGTTTAGGCACATCAGGGCCTCTCCAAAAGGAATATGGCGTCTGCTAATTATTCAAGCAAATTTTATAATCAAAAAGTCAAATGGTACGCCTTCCCTTCCGAGCCCTGCCGTGTGCCCAAACAGTGGTTTTCCCCCATATATGTGATATCGGCGTGCTCAGAAGAAATTGCACAACAAATTTTGGGGTCCATTTTTTCATGTTACCCTTGAGAAAATAAAAAAAATGTAGGTCTAAAGTAACAATTTTGTGAAAAAAAGTTAAATGTTCATTGCTTTCTTCCACATTCCAAAAATTCCCGTGAAGCACCTGAAGGGTTAATAAACTTAAATGTGGTTTTGAGCACCTTGAGGGGTGCAGTTTTTAGAATGGTGTCACTTTTGGGTATTTTCTGTCATAAAGACCCCTCAAAGTGACTTCAGATGTGATGTGGTCCCTAAAAAAATGGTTTTGTAAATTTTGTTGGAAAAATTAGAAATCGCTGGTCAACTTTTAACCCTTATAACTTGCTAACAAAAAAAAAACTTGGTTCCAAAATTGTGCTGATGTAAAGTAGACATGTGGAAAATGTTATTTATTAACTATTTTGTGTGACATATCTCTCTGATTTAAGGGCATGAAAATTCAAATTTGCAAAATTTTCTACATTTTTGCCAAATTTCCAATTTTTTCACAAATAAACGCAAGTCTTATCGAATCAATTTTACCACTATCATGAAGTACAATATGTCACGAAAAAATAATCTCAGAATCAGTGGGATCCGTTAAAGCGTTCCAGAGGTATTACCTCATAAAGTGACAGTGGTCAGAATTGTAAAAACTGGCCTGGTCAGTAACGTGCAAACAACCTTTGCTGTAAAGGGGTTAGGTATTAGGTTGACTATTAGGTTTTGGACAACCCCTTTAAGCTGCACTTGAACTATCTCATGTGTATGCCTGAATTCTTTACCCCATCCCGGAGTAGAAAATCACTCGACCACTTAGGACCAGTGACGCGCCCCTGGGCCTGTGTCGCGCTGCGTTGCGCACGCGGGAGCTTACCCGGAGCCAGATCTCTTGAGGGTTGTAGTCTCGTGGCGGTGACCCGGTCCGTGCCCAGGGAGTCAAACTGAGCGGCGATGTAACAGCGGTAGATGTAGGACGACTACGCCACCCGTTGAATGCAGCTATGGAGCTGCCGCTGCAGGACAGTCCGCTGAGGCCGGTGGATGGATGGTGCAGCGTAGATGGTATAACCCCCAACGGGAGGGGTATGGCCTCAGGGCAGCAGATGTGGATGATGGGGGTAGCAGGAACCACTCAGAGACGGTGCGGTGTAATTCAGGGTCTTTACTGGTAACAACGATAGACCCTCCCGGAGTACTTGCTAGTGAACGGGGCCTGGTCAGTCCTTGAGCAGATGGGATCTCCCCTGGCCAGGCGGAGTTGTAGGCCTCCCAAACTATCTGTACTCTTCTGGCTACCTTGCTAGAAGCAGATATAAGTAGCCCACGTCCCTGAGTGTACCGTGTGGTGCTCACCCGTATGGCCGGTGACTCGGGGCCTTCTAATGGCTTCCGTTCCACGATGGCGGTGCTGGTCCCACGCGTGCGACCGTGCCTTCGGGTTTCTGGGCCTGAGGACCTGAAATCCCCTGCCGGTCGGCTTCTGCTGCTGGGTAAGAGTTAGTCCCCACAGCCTCGGACGCCGGGTCCGGTAAGAAAGCTTCTCAGTCAGGGCGAGCTCTGCAGCTGCCAGCCCCTGACTCGTAGTAGTATTGCTTCTGCTGTTTCTTGTCTCTACTCTCCTTGACTGACTAACCCTGCCTCAGCCCAGGGTTTATACAGGGGAAGTTCTTCCCCTCCCAAGACTGGGCAGGAGGTGTGGCATGCACAGGATCCCTGACCAAAGGACCTCCCACCTGCTCTCAGACATAACATTACATTACTGTGGAAAACCAGACCCCTGGGGTGCCACATTCCCCCCTAGTGAAATTTAGTACTCCGGGACTAAACATATTTTAGAAAAAAACATAACAAGATATAACAAAAATAATAGTACAATAAGAAGAAACACATAAAGGTGGTCACGGCATGTCCGTAACCGGGTGTAGTCTTTGAAGAAAGCAAGGTGTCCATTTCACCAAAACAGGGAGACGTAACCAGGTAGGGGTCTGTCCTACCCCGAGTCCTTAACAGTCTCTAGTCCATCCTGGGTTACGCTCCAACTATGTACAAGGATTCCCGGTAAATCCACCAAGGATTCCTAAAAATAACTGGAAACACAAAATTATACACAAGCAACAATACACAGATAAACATAAATAAAACAATTTATACACTTCAAATCCTCCAGCGTGCGGGTAACTGGCCTCTAGTGGCCCTAGTGGACCTACGGAGCTGACTGTCTGGCCCTGAACTACAGGGTGTAGTAGCTGTCAAGGGTAAACTGGGCAGCTGTCTACCGGCTCTTTGTCTCACTAGGGGTACGGCAGGCTCACTATAAGCAGAGGGTTGATCCTCCTGTTCTGCTTGTGTGGAGTCTTCTGCCTCCTGGACCGGCTGTTCTTCCAGCTCTACCTGTTGCTCCGTAGGTGCTTGGGATGCTGGTTGGAGGAAGGTGAGTACGGGTACCACAACTGCACCATTGACTTGAGTCCAAGACCGAGGGAAGTCCCCGAGCACAGTACTAACCATATCTTCCCTTTCCTCTACGGGTCGATGGTCTTCTTGTTCCTCTTCAGGGTTCCTCAGTTGTTCGGGACACTTCTTCAGGTGGTCCCGGGATACAATGGCTGTGGTTTCCCCTCCGTCTTTACTGATGGTACAAACCTTTGGGTTCTCGTGGCTTGAGGGCAGTACGGTGTACGGGTCCTTCTCCCACTGGTCATCCAACTTGTGGAGCCGTCTCTTCCTCTTCAAGACCTGCTCTCCGGGTACCAGGGGAACAGCGGGAGCATACTGGTTGTAAGTTTTCTCTTGTCTTTCCCTAGCCTGACAGAGACTTCGCTCCACGCTCTCCTGTACTCTCCGGTACTGCTGCTGCCTCTCTGTGTCCCAGTCTGTTTCTGGTGAAGTGTCCTCGGGTGTCAGGACTCCCATTTCCAGGTCAACAGGTAACTTACCAGGTCTTGCCCTCATTAGGTAAGCCGGGGTACAGTTGGTGGAACCTACCGGGATGTGGTTATATAGGTCCACCAGATCGGGCAACTTCTCAGGCCATAGACTGCGTTCTTCCAGGGGCAACGTTTTTAGAAGATCCATTACCACCTGGTTCATTTTCTCACAAAGTCCATTAGTTTGCGGATGGTAGGGTGTCGTCCTTATCTTCCGGCAGCCATACAGATTGCAGAATTCCTGGAAGACCTCCGCTTCAAAGGCAGGTCCCTGGTCCGTCAGCACTTGGTCCGGGTACCCGTGTGGACGGCAAAAGTGCTGCTGGAAGGCTCTAGCTGCTGTTTGAGCCGTTAAGTCCTTGACGGGGACGACAACCAGAAACCGGGAGTAATGATCCACGATTGTTAACGCGTAGACGTAGCCACTTCTGCTTGGGGTCAGTTTTACATGATCCAAGGCTACCAGTTCCAACGGTTGCCGGGTGACGATGGACTGCAGGGGAGTCTTCTGGCTGGCACGGTCCTTCCTTCTCAGGTTGCACGGGCCACAGTCTCTGCACCACTTCTCGATGGTTTCCCTCATGCCTACCCAGTGGAACCGCTCGCGCAGCAGGAACTCCAGCTTCTTCCACCCGAAGTGTCCAGCTCCGTCGTGGTATGCCTCCATCACCATGGCTGCGTCTCTTCGTGGCACCACTACTTGCCAGAGTAATTCATGCGTCCGGGAGTTAACCATTCTGCGGCACAACTTCCCTTTGTAAAGGAACAGTCGACTCTTCTCTGCCCATAGTTGTTTGGCTTCCTCCGGAGCGTCTGGTTCAAGGCGAGCCTCCGGCCGAGTCAGCATCTCCTTCACCAGTCGGACGGCAGGGTCGCTGTCTTGCGTTTCCGCCCAGTTGTAGTGGGGTAAGGGGTTCAACGTAGCAGCCTGCTTACTCCTTACCCGGTGGGAATACTGGATAGTCCCATGACGGTGGAATGCAGGGAGTTCAACTTCTTCCAGTCCCTCCGGATCTTCTCCTCCGTCCGGCAGGTTGGGCATCCTGGACAGGGCGTCCGCGTTGGTATTGGAGCGTCCTGCCCGGTATTTGATTGTGAACTCGTAGTTGGACAGACGGGCCATCCACCTCTGCTCCAGGGCACCGAGTCTTGCCGTGTCCAGGTGTGTCAACGGGTTGTTATCCGTGTACACGGTGAACCGGGAAGAAGCGAGGTAATGCTTAAAGCGCTCGGTGACTGCCCATACTACGGCCAGGAACTCTAACTTAAATGAGCTGTAATTCTCGGGGTTCCTTTCGGTGGGTCGCAGTTTTCGGCTGGCGTAGGCAATTACTCGTTCCTTCCCCTGCTGGATCTGGGACAGTACGGCTCCTAGCCCGATGTTACTGGCGTCGGTGTAGAGGATAAAGGGCTGGCTATAATCCGGGTACGCCAGGATTTCGTCCCCCATGAGGGCCATCTTCAGCTGGCGGAAGGACTCTTCTTCCAGCTCCTCCCATTTGAAGGGCGGCTTCTGGTTCTTGGCCTTCCGGGACTGGCCTATCAGGAGGTCCTGCATAGGTGCTGCCTTTTTGGTGAAACCGGGAATAAACCTTCGGTAGTAGCCTGCCAACCCGAGGAACTGCCGCACTTCTTTTACGCTGGAGGGGCTTGGCCATTCCTTAATTGCGGTGATCTTATCAGGGTCGGGAGCCACTCCGTCAGCGCTCACCACGTGTCCCAGGTACTGCACCTTTGGTTTCAGGAGGTGACACTTGGAGGGTTTCACCTTTAGGCCGTAACTTGCCAGAGCTTCGAACACTTCCGCCAGGTGTTTCAGGTGGTCCTCATACGTCTTGGAATATACGATGACATCGTCCAGGTACAACAGGACCGTCTCGAAGTTTCTGTGGCCCAGACAACACTCCATTAGTCGTTGGAAGGTTCCCGGTGCGTTGCAGAGTCCGAACGGCATGCAGGTGAACTCGCTAAGTCCCATCGGGGTGGTGAATGCGGTCTTCTCCCGGTCCGCCTCTGCTACAGGAACCTGCCAGTACCCGCTAGTGAGATCCAAGGTAGAGAAGAAGTTAGCAGATCTTAAAGCAGCCAATGACTCCTCTATCCTTGGTAAGGGGTACGCATCCTTGTGTGTGATACGATTGATTTTCCGGTAATATACACACATCCTCATGGTGTTGTCTTTCTTTCGGACTAAGACTAGTGGAGCTGCCCAGGGGCTACAGCTATCCCTGATCACCCCAGCCTCCTTCATGTCTCTAAGCATCCCCTTGGCGTGTTGGTAGTGGGCAGGGGGTACGGGTCGATACCTCTCTTTTATAGGAGGATGGTCTCCCGTGGGGATGTGGTGTTCTACCCCCTTGACTCGCCCAAAGTCTAACGGGTGTTTACTGAACACTCTCTCGTACTCCTGAACCACCCGATAGACTCCTTGTTTCTGGTGTGCGGGAGTGGAGTCAGTACCCAGATGTAGTTGCTGACACCAGTCCTCCATGTTTTTCTTAGAGCCGTTACCTTCCTCCGGGTGAGATGGAGGCAAGGGTTCCACAGATTGTATAGAATTTTGGTTAATGGTATATAATTTGGCTAGCGTGGCATACCGGGGCAGGTACACTTCCCTCTCCCCGATATTTATTATGCGAACGGGCACCCTCCCATGGCGTACATCAACCACCCCCCGTGCTGTCAAAATGGTGGGCCTACTGTCCGAGTAAACTGGTTCTACCATTGCCTGGTAATCTCTACCTCTCAGACCAATAGCTGCCCGGCACCAAATCATCATTTCACTTTTTGGGGGCATGGCAATAGGAAAAGGGTCACACATTCTTACGCTACCAATCTCACCGCCGGAGAGTTCCACCTGTTGCCGTCGCATCAGTGCCCGGATCTCTTTCTGGAGCACCCGCTGCTCGCCGGAGCTGGCGTTCTTGGCAACCTGCTGTAAAAGGAAAATCACCTCTGCAAGACAATTTTCAATTACATTAGTTCCTAGAGTTATTTTTGGGTGACTCTCATGTTTGTCAATATCTACAATGATCAGTCCCTGTGCTGCCAGTTCGACTCTACCGATCTTGATGGTCACCTCTTTAAATCCGATCTGTGGCACGGGCTGGCCATTGCTGGCGATGATACTCAAGTCGTCGTCAGGGTAGCGGGTAATATCCGAGTCATTCCAGTACTGCTTAAAGAGCACGTACGGGATGGTGGTGACCTGTGACCCGGTTTCCAGTAGGGCACTCATGGGAATGCCATCCAGTACCACAGGCAAGACTGGACGTCCTCCCACATATCTGTCGCGCCAGTTCGATGGGCCTGGTGATCTTTTTCCTGGGGGTTGGCCCTCTACCCCAGGTTGTGCCCGTTTAAAGAACAGTACCTTGCCATATGTCTAGGTTGATTGCAGCGGCGGCAGATGGGTCGTCCGTCCTCGTTGTATCGGTCACTGGGTCTTCCTCTGGCCGGTGGGGTCCTCCTTGGTCGACGCCACGGGATGTCCTCCGGTCCGGATGCCAGCTGGATCTTCCCTGGGGTGGAAGCCTGTAAAGACTGCACAGTTCGGGTTAGCGCAGCAACGCTCTTAGCTAGCTCTTGGACCTGATGGTGTAGGTCTGGAGCCGGGTCATTGTCCAAAGCCTGCGCATCAGCTCCCACAGGCCCTGCCGACAAGGGCGCCGCCTCCTGGTGGTAAGTGATAGCAGGGCGCTTGTGGGTCACAACGCCACCCGGTGCCGGTTCTCGGAGCACCCGGATGGCTCTGTCCTTGAACTGTGCAAAGCCCAGATGGGGATCCTGTAAGGCCATTGCCCGCAACTGGGTTCGGTGGGTATTACAATACAGTCCCTCTATAAACTGTTCGGTCAACAGCCTGTCCTCGTTTCCCACTCCATCAGGGTCGGTCTGCTTAATGGCCCTCAGGGCCTCTTGTAGGTTTAGTGCATAGTCCCTTATACTCTCATGCGCTCGCTGCTTGCACCCGTAGAATCTAAGCTTAATCTCGGCTGAGGTGCGGGTATCAAAGGTGTCCTTCAGCCGGGTTAGTATCCCTGCGACAGTCTTCCTCCCAGGTGGCCAGGATTTTACTTCCCTTTTGGCTGCCCCGGTTAGTTGGGCCACCAGGATGCTCACTTTTTGCTCTTCTGTGAGGGGGTACACCTGGAAGAGGCTATCCAGCTTTTCTCTAAAGTCATGCAGGGTATGTGACTCCCCTGAGTACTGGGGTAGCCAAGCTGCTCCCGGGATATAGGGCATGGTGAAGGGCATAACTGCAGCAGCGGTAGCGCTGGCGGGGGTTGAGGCAGTGAAGCTCTCCTCCGTATCCGACATCTTCCTCCCCCCTAGTGGACCGTGGCCTACCTTGCGATGATCCTGTTCCGTAGGCCGCGGCTCCGCAGTGGATCGTCAGGGTTGAGGACCTTCCGTCGCGCTCCTGTGACGTCGGCGTCTGCTGGGCTCCTTCCAGGACCTTACGCAACGTCCGGACGTGAGGCGGGGCTTCAGTTCTCGCGCGCTTTCGGAGTCCACGCCCCTCTTCTTCCCGCGCGGCGTCCTCAAGATGGCGTCCAATGGCGGGAAAACTCCACGGATGGCGGGAAGAAGGCAGAAGATGGCGCCGGATGGCGGGAATCTTCACCACAGGTAAGTTTGAAAAGTCTCTTTTTCAGGCACGCAGTACCCGGTGGTTGCGGGCACGAAATCCTGCCGACTACGCCAAAGTTGACGCGCCCCTGGGCCTGTGTCGCGCTGCGTTGCGCACGCGGGAGCTTACCCGGAGCCGGATCTCTTGAGGGTTGTAGTCTCGTGGCGGTGACCCGGTCCGTGCCCAGGGAGTCAAACTGAGCGGCGATGTAACAGCGGTAGATGTAGGACGACTACGCCACCCGTTGAATGCAGCTATGGAGCTGCCGCTGCAGGACAGTCCGCTGAGGCCGGTGGATGGATGGTGCAGCGTAGATGGTATAACCCCCAACGGGAGGGGTATGGCCTCAGGGCAGCAGATGTGGATGATGGGGGTAGCAGGAACCACTCAGAGACGGTGCGGTGTAATTCAGGGTCTTTACTGATAACAACGATAGACCCTCCCGGAGTACTTGCTAGTGAATGGGGCCTGGTCAGTCCTTGAGCAGATGGGATCTCCCCTGGCCAGGCGGAGTTGTAGGCCTCCCAAACTATCTGTACTCTTCTGGCTACCTTGCTAGAAGCGGATATAAGTAGCCCACGTCCCTGAGTGTACCGTGTGGTGCTCACCCGTATGGCCGGTGACTCGGGGCCTTCTAATGGCTTCCGTTCCACGATGGCGGTGCTGGTCCCACGCGTGCGACCGTGCCTTCGGGTTTCTGGGCCTGAGGACCTGAAATCCCCTGCCGGTCGGCTTCTGCTGCTGGGTAAGAGTTAGTCCCCACAGCCTCGGACGCCGGGTCCGGTAAGAAAGCTTCTCAGTCAGGGCGAGCTCTGCAGCTGCCAGCCCCTGACTCGTAGTAGTATTGCTTCTGCTGTTTCTTGTCTCTACTCTCCTTGACTGACTAACCCTGCCTCAGCCCAGGGTTTATACAGGGGAAGTTCTTCTGACGCGCCCCTGGGCCTGTGTCGCGCTGCGTTGCGCACGCGGGAGCTTACCCGGAGCCGGATCTCTTGAGGGTTGTAGTCTCGTGGCGGTGACCCGGTCCGTGCCCAGGGAGTCAAACTGAGCGGCGATGTAACAGCGGTAGATGCAGGACGACTGCGCCACCCGTTTGAATGCAGCTATGGAGCTGCCGCTGCAGGACAGTCCGCTGAGGCCGGTGGATGGATGGTGCAGCGTAGATGGTATAACCCCCAACGGGAGGGGTATGGCCTCAGGGCAGCAGATGTGGATGATGGGGGTAGCAGGAACCACTCAGAGACGGTGCGGTGTAATTCAGGGTCTTTACTGGTAACAACGATAGACCCTCCCGGAGTACTTGCTAGTGAACGGGGCCTGGTCAGTCCTTGAGCAGATGGGATCTCCCCTGGCCAGGCGGAGTTGTAGGCCTCCCAAACTGACTGTACTCTTCTGGCTACCTTGCTAGAAGCGGATATAAGTAGCCCACGTCCCTGAGTGTACCGTGTGGTGCTCACCCGTATGGCCGGTGACTCGGGGCCTTCTAATGGCTTCCGCTCCACGATGGCGGTGTTGGTCCCACGCGTGTGGCCGTGCCTTCGGGTTTCTGGGCCTGAGGACCTGAAATCCCCTGCCGGTCGGCTTCTGCTGCTGGGCAAGAGTTAGTCCCCACAGCCTCGGACGCCGGGTCCGGTAAGAAAGCTTCTCAGTCAGGGCGAGCTCTGCAGCTGCCAGCCCCTGACTTGTAGTAGTATTGCTCCCACTGAGCTTCTGCTGTTTCTTCCTGTGACTGTTTCTTGTCTCTACTCTCCTTGACTGACTAACCCTGCCTCAGCCCAGGGTTTATACAGGGGAAGTTCTTCCCCTCCCAAGACTGGGCAGGAGGTGTGGCATGCACAGGATCCCTGACCAAAGGACCTCCCACCTGCTCTCAGACATAACATTACATTACTGTGGAAAACCAGACCCCTGGGGTGCCACATTCCCCCCTAGTGAAATTTAGTACTCCGGGACTAACATATTTTAGAAAAAACATAACAAGATATAACAACAATAATAGTACAATAAGAAGAAACACATAAAGGTGGTCACGGCATGTCCGTAACCGGGTGTAGTCTTTGAAGAAAGCAAGGTGTCCATTTCACCAAAACAGGGAGACGTAACCAGGTAGGGGTCTGTCCTACCCCGAGTCCTTAACAGTCTCTAGTCCATCCTGGGTTACGCTCCAACTATGTACAAGGATTCCCGATAAATCCACCAAGGATTCCTAAAAATAACTGGAAACACAAAATTATACACAAGCAACAATACACAGATAAACATAAATAAAACAATTTATACACTTCAAATCCTCCAGCGTGCGGGTAACTGGCCTCTAGTGGCCCTAGTGGACCTACGGAGCTGACTGTCTGGCCCTGAACTACAGGGTGTAGGAGCTGTCAAGGGTAAACTGGGCAGCTGTCTACCGGCTCTTTGTCTCACTAGGGGTACGGCAGGCTCACTATAAGCAGAGGGTTGATCCTCCTGTCCTGCTTGTGTGGAGTCTTCTGCCTCCTGGACCGGCTGTTCTTCCAGCTCTACCTGTTGCTCCGTAGGTGCTTGGGATGCTGGTTGGAGGAAGGTGAGTACGGGTACCACAACTGCACCATTGACTTGAGTCCAAGACCGAGGGAAGTCCCCGAGCACAGTACTAACCATATCTTCCCTTTCCTCTACGGGTCGATGGTCTTCTTGTTCCTCTTCAGGGTTCCTCAGTTGTTCGGGACACTTCTTCAGGTGGTCCCGGGATACAACGGCTGTGGTTTCCCCTCCGTCTTTACTGATGGTACAGACCTTTGGGTTGTCGTGGCTTGAGGGCAGTACGGTGTACGGGTCCTTCTCCCACTGGTCATCCAACTTGTGGAGCCGTCTCTTCCTCTTCAAGACCTGCTCTCCGGGTACCAGGGGAACAGCGGGAGCATACTGGTTGTAAGTTTTCTCTTGTCTTTCCCTAGCCTGACAGAGACTTCGCTCCACGCTCTCCTGTACTCTCCGGTACTGCTGCTGCCTCTCTGTGTCCCAGTCTGTTTCTGGTGAAGTGTCCTCGGGTGTCAGGACTCCCATTTCCAGGTCAACAGGTAACTTACCAGGTCTTGCCCTCATTAGGTAAGCCGGGGTACAGTTGGTGGAACCTACCGGGATGTGGTTGTATAGGTCCACCAGATCGGGCAACTTCTCAGGCCACAGACTGCGTTCTTCCAGGGGCAACGTTTTTAGAAGATCCATTACCACCTGGTTCATTTTCTCACAAAGTCCATTAGTTTGCGGATGGTAGGGTGTTGTCCTTATCTTCCGGCAGCCATACAGATTGCAGAATTCCTGGAAGACCTCCGCTTCAAAGGCAGGTCCCTGGTCTGTCAGCACTTGGTCCGGGTACCCGTGTGGACGGCAAAAGTGCTGCTGGAAGGCTCTAGCTGCTGTTTGAGCCGTTAAGTCCTTGACGGGGACGACAACCAGAAACCGGGAGTAATGATCCACGATGGTTAACACGTAGACGTAGCCACTTCTGCTTGGGGTCAGTTTTACATGATCCAAGGCTACCAGTTCCAACGGTTGCCGGGTGACGATGGACTGCAGGGGAGTCTTCTGGCTGGCACGGTCCTTCCTTCTCAGGTTGCACGGGCCACAGTCTCTGCACCACTTCTCGATGGTTCCCCTCATGCCTACCCAGTGGAACCGCTCGCGCAGCAGGAACTCCAGCTTCTTCCACCCGAAGTGTCCAGCTCCGTCGTGGTATGCCTCCATCACCATGGCTGCGTCTCTTCGTGGCACCACTACTTGCCAGAGTAATTCATGCGTCCGGGAGTTAACCATTCTGCGGCACAACTTCCCTTTGTAAAGGAACAGTCGACTCTTCTCTGCCCATAGTTGTTTGGCTTCCTCCGGAGCGTCTGGTTCAAGGCGAGCCTCCGGCCGAGTCAGCATCTCCTTCACCAGTCGGACGGCAGGGTCGCTGTCTTGCGTTTCCGCCCAGTTGTAGTGGGGAAAGGGGTTCAACGTAGCAGCCTGCTTACTCCTTACCCGGTGGGAATACTGGATAGTCCCATGACGGTGGAACGCAGGGAGTTCAACTTCTTCCAGTCCCTCCGGATCTTCTCCTCCGTCCGGCAGGTTGGGCATCCTGGACAGGGCGTCCGCGTTGGTATTGGAGCGTCCTGCCCGGTATTTGATTGTGAACTCGTAGTTGGACAGACGGGCCATCCACCTCTGCTCCAGGGCACCGAGTCTTGCCGTGTCCAGGTGTGTCAACGGGTTGTTATCCGTGTACACGGTGAACCGGGAAGAAGCGAGGTAATGCTTAAAGCGCTCGGTGACTGCCCATACTACGGCCAGGAACTCTAACTTAAATGAGCTGTAATTCTCGGGGTTCCTTTCGGTGGGTCGCAGTTTTCGGCTGGCGTAGGCGATTACTCATTCCTTCCCCTGCTGGATCTGGGACAGTACGGCTCCTAGCCCGATGTTACTGGCGTCGGTGTAGAGAATAAAGGGCTGGCTATAATCCGGGTACGCCAGGATTTCGTCCCCCGTGAGGGCCATCTTCAGCTGGCGGAAGGACTCTTCTTCCAGCTCCTCCCATTTGAAGGGCGGCTTCTGGTTCTTGGCCTTCCGGGACTGGCCTATCAGGAGGTCCTGCATAGGTGCTGCCTTTTTGGTGAAACCGGGAATAAACCTTCGGTAGTAGCCTACCAACCCGAGGAACTGCCGCACTTCTTTTACGCTGGAGGGGCTTGGCCATTCCTTAATTGCGGTGATCTTATCAGGGTCGGGAGCCACTCCGTCAGCGCTCACCACGTGTCCCAGGTACTGCACCTTTGGTTTCAGGAGGTGACACTTGGAGGGTTTCACCTTTAGGCCGTAACTTGCCAGAGCTTCGAACACTTCCGCCAGGTGTTTCAGGTGGTCCTCATACGTCTTGGAATATACGATGACATCGTCCAGGTACAACAGGACCGTCTCGAAGTTTCTGTGGCCCAGACAACACTCCATTAGTCGTTGGAAGGTTCCCGGTGCGTTGCAGAGTCCGAACGGCATGCAGGTGAACTCGCTAAGTCCCATCGGGGTGGTGAATGCGGTCTTCTCCCGGTCCGCCTCTGCTACAGGAACCTGCCAGTACCCGCTAGTGAGATCCAAGGTAGAGAAGAAGTTAGCAGATCTTAAAGCAGCCAATGACTCCTCTATCCTTGGTAAGGGGTACGCATCCTTGTGTGTGATACGATTGATTTTCCGGTAATCTACACACATCCTCATGGTGTTGTCTTTCTTTCGGACTAAGACTAGTGGAGCTGCCCAGGGGCTACAGCTATCCCTGATCACCCCAGCCTCCTTCATGTCTCTAAGCATCCCCTTGGCGTGTTGGTAGTGTGCAGGGGGTACGGGTCGATACCTCTCTTTTATGGGAGGATGGTCTCCCGTGGGGATGTGGTGTTCTACCCCCTTGACTCGCCCGAAGTCTAACGGGTGTTTACTAAACACTCTCTCGTACTCTTGAACCACCCGATAGACTCCCTGTTTCTGATGTGAGGGAGTGGAGTCAGTACCCAAATGTAGTTGCTGACACCAGTCCTCCTTTGTTTTCTTAGAGCCGTTACCTTCCTCCGGGTGAGATGGAGGCAAGGGTTCCACAGATTGTATAGCATTTTGGTTAATGGTATATAATTTGGCTAGCGTGGCATACCGGGGCAGGTACACTTCCCTCTCCCCGGTATTGATTATGCGAACGGGCACCCTCCCATGGCGTACATTGACCACCCCCCGTGCTGTCAAAATGGTGGGCCTACTGTCTGAGTAAACTGGTTCTACCATTGCCTGGTAATCTCTACCTCTCAGACCAATAGCTGCCCGGCACCAAATCATCATTTCACTTTTTGGGGGCATGGCAATAGGAAAAGGGTCACACATTCTTACGCTACCAATCTCACCGCCGGAGAGTTCCACCTGTTGCCGTCGCATCAGTGCCCGGATCTCTTTCTGGAGCACCCGCTGCTCGCCGGAGCTGGCGTTCTTGGCAACCTGCTGTAAAAGGAAAATCACCTCTGCAAGACAATTTTCAATTACATTAGTTCCTAGAGTTATTTTTGGGTGACTCTCATGTTTGTCAATATCTACAATGATCAGTCCCTGTGCTGCCAGTTCGACTCTACCGATTTTGATGGTCACCTCTTTAAATCCGATCTGTGGCACGGGCTGGCCATTGCTGGCGATGATACTCAAGTCGTCGTCAGGGTAGCGGGTAATATCCGAGTCATTCCAGTACTGCTTAAAGAGCATGTACGGGATGGTGGTGACCTGTGACCCGGTGTCCAGTAGGGCACTCATGGGAATGCCATCCAGTACCACAGGCAAGACTGGACGTCCTCCCACATATCTGTCGCGCCAGTTCGATGGGCCTGGTGATCTTTTTCCTGGGGGTTGGCCCTCTACCCCAGGTTGTGCCCGTTTAAAGAACAGTACCTTGCCATATGTCCAGGTTGATTGCAGCGGCGGCAGATGGGTCGTCCGTCCTCGCTGTATCGGTCACTGGGTCTTCCTCTGGCCGGTGGGGTCCTCCTTGGTCGACGCCACGGGATGTCCTCCGGTCCGGATGCCAGCTGGATCTTCCCTGGGGTGGAAGCCTGTAAAGACTGCACAGTTCGGGTTAGCGCAGCAACGCTCTTAGCTAGCTCTTGGACCTGATGGTGTAGGTCTGGAGCCGGGTCATTGTCCAAAGCCTGCGCATCAGCTCCCACAGGCCCTGCCGACAAGGGCGCCGCCTCCTGGTGGTAAGTGATAGCAGGGCGCTTATGGGTCACAACGCCACCCGGTGCCGGTTCTCGGAGCACCCGGATGGCTCTGTCCTTGAACTGTGCAAAGCCCAGATGGGGATCCTGTAAGGCCATTGCCCGCAACTGGGTTCGGTGGGTATTACAATACAGTCCCTCTATAAACTGTTCGGTCAACAGCCTGTCCTCGTTTCCCACTCCATCAGGGTCGGTCTGCTTAATGGCCCTCAGGGCCTCTTGTAGGTTTAGTGCATAGTCCCTTATACTCTCATGCGCTCGCTGCTTGCACCCGTAGAATCTAAGCTTAATCTCGGCTGAGGTGCGGGTATCAAAGGTGTCCTTCAGCCGGGTTAGTATCCCTGCGACAGTCTTTCTCCCAGGTGGCCAGGATTTTACTTCCCTTTTGGCTGCCCCGGTTAGTTGGGCCACCAGGATGCTCACTTTTTGCTCTTCTGTGAGGGGGTACACCTGGAAGAGGCTATCCAGCTTTTCTCTAAAGTCATGCAGGGTATGTGACTCCCCTGAGTACTGGGGTAGCCAAGCTGCTCCCGGGATATAGGGCATGGTGAAGGGCATAACTGCAGCAGCGGTAGCGCTGGCGGGGGTTGAGGCAGTGAAGCTCTCCTCCGTATCCGACATCTTCCTCCCCCCTAGTGGACCGTGGCCTACCTTGCGATGATCCTCTTCCGTAGGCCGCGGCTCCGCAGTGGATCGTCAGGGTTGAGGACCTTCCGTCGCGCTCCTGTGACGTCGGCGTCTGCTGGGCTCCTTCCAGGACCTTACGCAACGTCCGGACGTGAGGCGGGGCTTCAGTTCTCGCGCGCTTTCGGAGTCCACGCCCCTCTTCTTCCCGCGCGGCGTCCTCAAGATGGCGTCCAATGGCGGGAAAACTCCACGGATGGCGGGAAGAAGGCAGAAGATGGCGCCGGATGGCGGGAAACTTCACCGATGGCGGGAAGAAGGCTGAAGATGGCGCCGGATGGCGGGAATCTTCACCACAGGTAAGTTTGAAAAGTCTCTTTTTCAGGCACGCAGTACCCGGTGGTTGCGGGCACGAAATCCTGCCGACTACGCCAAAGTTGACGCGCCCCTGGGCCTGTGTCGCGCTGCGTTGCGCACGCGGGAGCTTACCCGGAGCCGGATCTCTTGAGGGTTGTAGTCTCGTGGCGGTGACCCGGTCCGTGCCCAGGGAGTCAAACTGAGCGGCGATGTAACAGCGGTAGATGCAGGACGACTACGCCACCCGTTTGAATGCAGCTATGGAGCTGCCGCTGCAGGACAGTCCGCTGAGGCCGGTGGATGGATGGTGCAGCGTAGATGGTATAACCCCCAACGGGAGGGGTATGGCCTCAGGGCAGCAGATGTGGATGATGGGGGTAGCAGGAACCACTCAGAGACGGTGCAGTGTAATTCAGGGTCTTTACTGGTAACAACGATAGACCCTCCCGGAGTACTTGCTAGTGAACGGGGCCTGGTCAGTCCTTGAGCAGATGGGATCTCCCCTGGCCAGGCGGAGTTGTAGGCCTCCCAAACTGACTGTACTCTTCTGGCTACCTTGCTAGAAGCGGATATAAGTAGCCCACGTCCCTGAGTGTACCGTGTGGTGCTCACCCGTATGGCCGGTGACTCGGGGCCTTCTAATGGCTTCCGCTCCACGATGGCGGTGCTGGTCCCACGCGTGTGACCGTGCCTTCGGGTTTCTGGGCCTGAGGACCTGAAATCCCCTGCCGGTCGGCTTCTGCTGCTGGGCAAGAGTTAGTCCCCACAGCCTCGGACGCCGGGTCTGGTAAGAAAGCTTCTCAGTCAGGGCGAGCTCTGCAGCTGCCAGCCCCTGACTTGTAGTAGTATTGCTCCCACTGAGCTTCTGCTGTTTCTTCCTGTGACTGTTTCTTGTCTCTACTCTCCTTGACTGACTAACCCTGCCTCAGCCCAGGGTTTATACAGGGGAAGTTCTTCCCCTCCCAAGACTGGGCAGGAGGTGTGGCATTCACAGGATCCCTGACCAAAGGACCTCCCACCTGCTCTCAGACATAACATTACATTACTGTGGAAAACCAGACCCCTGGGGTGCCACACTTCCCCTCCCAAGACTGGGCAGGAGGTGTGGCATGCACAGGATCCCTGACCAAAGGACCTCCCACCTGCTCTCAGACATAACATTACATTACTGTAGAAAACCAGACCCCTGGGGTGCCACACCAGTATATTCTATATATTTAATAGAGACAATCCAACCATCCCTTGTAGAAAGACACAAGTATTATAACTAGCCTATAGTAGGACAGTGGCCCTGTTACAAATTTGGTATTGGGACTTACATGTATATTTTGCCTCTGGATGTGGTAGTGTTATCCAGCGTTAGTGATAACTAATGTTGAATAAGTGATGGACGTTGCTATGATCACTTAATTATTATTTTTTTTTTTTTTTGTAAAAAACCCTTTTTCAGTGTTATACTATCACCAGCAGCAATGTCAGCTCTACTAATGGTGTAATGTGAGGACAGCTCGATTTCCAGTTTTTAATGAACCATAAAAATATGTTACTCATTAGAACGCAGGAGCAAGCGAAGGCTGGTGATGAAATGGCACTCAGCAATGATAAGATGACTGCAAGCCCGCAGCTCCTTGTGCTCTTGTCCTCTTCTAAGTCTTGATGCAGAATGACTATAATTGCTAGGGGGACAGAATTAGCATTAAGTCAAGTCTGCTCTAATTACTTAGTCCTGCAATTATAAAACAATTATGACCACTAAATAATATCTGACTTGCATTTGTTATTTTATTTGTCAGACTGTTAAATAGTTTAGTTTTATGGGAAATACAATTTACAAAGGAAATACAAGTTCCTAGCATAGTCTGATGCCGGTACACCCACTCTCCTCCGCATGCCAGCACCAACGTTTAAACACCTCTGCTACCAAAGATGTAAATATGTCTTACTTTATGACATTTTATAAAAAAAATTCCAGAAATTCTCGCAGCAATGTGGGCTGCCATGTGGATGTTCAGACCATACTATAGGATCATCTTATTTTTTTTGCATTAAGTTTGTAATAAAATGAGCATACAGAATATAGGACGAGAAAGAAAAGAAGAAAACATCAACGCAACATTCTGTAGGTCAGTTAAGAAACACAACATAATAGTAAACTTGTAAGTATCTGTCACATCCGTGTCTGTACATACTGCTGCAACCTCTGCACTGCTCGCTAGGCGGCGCTGCACTAAGACCATAGTTACTGCAGGACGACGGCAGCATGTGACAGTTTAGCTTTAAGATTGCTGAGACTTAGTCTCTGGCTGCCAGTTATTTAGTTCAGCTAGACCTGGTCACTCTGATTGTTGCTGTTGCTTTACTTTGTATATTCCGCTTTCTGACCTCGGCTTGTATTTAGACAACCCGCTTTCTATCTGATTTTGTCTAATGTGGTCTCTTGGTATCGAACCTTGTGACAACCCCTCTTGCTGCCAGTTTGCTCCACCAGTCAGCAGCAGTCTCCATGGCCACTGCCCAGAGATTCTTGTGTAAGTCCAGTTCCCTGTACAGAGGTTAAAGAGTGAAGGCCAAGGCAACTCAAAGGATCTGGTATACAGGGTGTGTGAAGAATATTGGAGATCCCATGTCAATCATTTGTATCCTATTTGGCATGGGATTATAAAAACCCCTTCAGTGTGAATTTGTAACAGAACACCAAGCAGTAGCAGGGTGGGTCAAGAGTCAAAGGGCTGTGAGTGACAGATCTCACATCTTGACCAGCTCAGAGCAGAACAAAAGGCTTGCTTGCCATGTGGATATCATGGGGTCTAAATTGCTTTGTTAAAGGAGTTATGATTTCATAAGGAGTTATGTGGTCTAAGGGGTAACGTTTCTCCTTGTGAAGAGTGACATACTGGCTCTGGCACATCAAGGTAAGGAGTCGGACGTCACACTGGTAATTGACTTGATTCTTCTGCTTACATCCATTGTACTTTACCTTGTACTTGCATATCTGACCATTATATACAGTACAGACCAAAAGTTTGGACACACCTTCTCATTTAAAGATTTTTCTGTATTTTCATGTGTAACATCCCTGGCGGCATGCTTGCATAGTGCACCATCTCCCACTATGCAAGATCACAATCTTACCTTTCAGTCCAGCTTGCAAATCTTGCTCCTGTTAATATTGTGTGCATGCCTCTGTTCTGACTGCTTAGGGCGACGGCCCGGTTACTTCCTGATTCTTGTAGCTGCTGTGGGCACACCCCTAATGCGTCCCCAGCCTATTGCTGTGGGTCACTGGATATTTAAACCTCCTTCTCCCAGAAGAGGGGGCCTGAGCAACTCTTACCTTCAGAGGGCTCCTTGCCTCTGATGTGCCAGGTCCCGTTCTGTTTCTTGCTTGTCCGCCAACCTGGGGGCTGTATTCCCAGGCCTGTCTGAACTATCTCTTAGCCTGTTTGTCCGCCTCTCTGGGGGCCGAATACCCAGACTCGCTCCTGTATCTTGTTGCAGTGTCAGTTCCTGTCTGAACACTCTCCTAGCCTGTTTGTCCGCCTCTCTGGGGGCCGTATACCCAGACTCGCTCCTGTATCTTGTTACAGTGTCAGTTCCTGTCTGAACACTCTCCTAGCCTGTTTGTCTCTGTGTCCGTACCTTCCCTTTTCCTGCAGTCTCTGAACCTGCACCTAACTCCTACTCGTTGTCTCTGTACTTCTGTTGTGAGTTTAGAGTCCACTCGCTACTTCATTACAAGTACCTTGTGTGTATCTGGTTCTGCTTGTCCCTTCCGCTCTGTTCAGTGTGAACAGAGCCCTGTCCTCTCTGCTCTGCCCTGTTCACCGCTCCGGCGGTTTCGCTCTGTTCTGCCTTGCTCACCGCTCCGGCGGTTCCTTCCCGCCCTGCCTTGCTCACCGCTCCGGCGGTTCCTTCCCGCTCTGCCTTGCTCACCGCTCCGACGGTTCCTTCCTGCTCTGCCTTGCTCACCGCTCCGGCAGTTCCGCTCTGCTCTGCCTTGCTCACCGCTCCGGCGGTTCCTCTCTGCTCTGCCATGCTCACCGCTCCGGCGGTTCCGCTCTGCTCTGCCTTGCTCACCGCTCCGGCGGTTCCTCTTTGCTCTGCCTTGCTCACCGCTCCGGCGGTTCCACTCTGCTCTGCCTTGCTCACCGCTCCGGCGGAGCAGAGAGGAACCGCCGGAGCGGTGAGCAAGGCAGAGCAGAGCGGAACCGCCGGAGCTCCGGCGGTTCCTCTCTGCTCTGCCTTGCTCACCGCTCCGACGGTTCCGCTCTGCTCTGCCTTGCTCACCGCTCTGGCGGTTCCTTCCTGCTCTGCCTTGCTCACCGCTCTGGCGGTATCTCTCTGCTCTGCCTTGCCCACCGCTCCAGCGGTTCCTCTCTGCTCTGCTTGTCTACCGCATCTGCGGTTCTGTTCCTGAATCCCAGTTTGCATTGGACCCTATCCAGCCTGCGCTCCAACCTGCTAGTGCCTCCCTGTCTGCACTCCAGCCATGCTTGCCAGTACCCCCCTGTCTGCATACCAGCTGTGCTTGCCAGTATCCTCCTGTCTGCACTCCAGCCGTGCCTGCCAATACCAACCTGTCTGTGTGCCAGCCTAACCTGCCCGTTCCTGCATTCCCCGGTGTGGGTCAACAGCTGTGACCGAGGTCTGACCTGGAGTAGCACCTGGTCCCTCTGCTCGGTTCCTCCTTGGTTCACGGAGTCGTTAACCACCGTGCGACTTTGGTCGGATCGGGTAGATACTTAGTTACGCCCCTCCAGGCACTCCTCGGTTCATGGTACAGTGGGATCACTAATTACGCACACACCAGTCAGCCCGGGCATGTGCATAACAGTTTGCTCATGCCATGGCTCTGCCTTGCTCACCGCTCCGACGGTTCCTTCCTGCTCTGCCTTGCTCACCGCTCCGGCAGTTCCGCTCTGCTCTGCCTTGCTCACCGCTCCGGCGGTTCCTCTCTGCTCTGCCATGCTCACCGCTCCGGCGGTTCCGCTCTGCTCTGCCTTGCTCACCGCTCCGGCGGTTCCTCTTTGCTCTGCCTTGCTCACCGCTCCGGCGGTTCCACTCTGCTCTGCCTTGCTCACCGCTCCGGCGGAGCAGAGAGGAACCGCCGGAGCGGTGAGCAAGGCAGAGCAGAGCGGAACCGCCGGAGCTCCGGCGGTTCCTCTCTGCTCTGCCTTGCTCACCGCTCCGACGGTTCCGCTCTGCTCTGCCTTGCTCACCGCTCTGGCGGTTCCTTCCTGCTCTGCCTTGCTCACCGCTCTGGCGGTATCTCTCTGCTCTGCCTTGCCCACCGCTCCAGCGGTTCCTCTCTGCTCTGCTTGTCTACCGCATCTGCGGTTCTGTTCCTGAATCCCAGTTTGCATTGGACCCTATCCAGCCTGCGCTCCAACCTGCTAGTGCCTCCCTGTCTGCACTCCAGCCATGCTTGCCAGTACCCCCCTGTCTGCATACCAGCTGTGCTTGCCAGTATCCTCCTGTCTGCACTCCAGCCGTGCCTGCCAATACCAACCTGTCTGTGTGCCAGCCTAACCTGCCCGTTCCTGCATTCCCCGGTGTGGGTCAACAGCTGTGACCGAGGTCTGACCTGGAGTAGCACCTGGTCCCTCTGCTCGGTTCCTCCTTGGTTCACGGAGTCGTTAACCACCGTGCGACTTTGGTCGGATCGGGTAGATACTTAGTTACGCCCCTCCAGGCACTCCTCGGTTCATGGTACAGTGGGATCACTAATTACGCACACACCAGTCAGCCCGGGCATGTGCATAACAGTTTGCTCATGCCATGGTTCCCGTTGAGCCCCATGTCCCTTCGGCCTCAGAGACTTTTGAATCCGTGTCCGGCAATTATGTGCATCAAGATTTTTTTTTTTCGCAAGCTGAGGTCCAGGCGATTTACGCACCAGCCCCAATGGAGCTATCAGCATCCGTTCCTGCTGATCCGCCACGGTACTATGGGGATCCAAAACAAAGCCGTGCGTTTGTATGGCAATGCCTGCTGCAGTTCCGGTTCTATGCTCACTATTTTCCTACCGATCGGGTTAAAGTGGGATTTATGATGTCCTACCTAGAGGGTGATGCCTTGGAATGGATCACCCCCCTATGGGAAGCAAGCGATCCTATCGTCTCTGACCTGCAGGCCTTCCTGGTGGCCTTTCTAATGGTCTTCGATGACCCTAATCCTGAAGCCTCTGCTAAAACTTCCCTTCCCAATATCCCGGATCAGTCCCGATGGGTAATGTGTGTGGGTAGCTCACCAGTTCTCCAGCCTGAAGAGACTGCTGCTCACCCAGAATCCACACAGGATGACTACGCTCCGCAGAATACTTCTCTTCCCAACCTCAAGAGGCAGTCCAGACGTGCAAGTCGTAGAGGCAAACCATCACGCCAGGTTCTGTCCTCCCAAAGACCTCTTGTTCTCCAGCCTGTAAAAGCAGCTACCCGCACTGAATCCATGAAGGTTGACCATGTTCGTCAGGCGAAGCAGAGGCCGGAACTCAGTCACAAAATCAGATTGCGGTCCCGCTGCGGTCGTTTGGGACTCCCTGACATTCTTTGTCCAGAGAAGGTTGGAGAATCTCAAGACATTAGGCCTGTAGGAGAGGCTGCCCTTGTCCTTAGTGTTTCCTCTCCACAGATGACCATGACTGTCTCCGTGGCAAGTAAAAGCCTCGGATTAACCGGAAGTTTCGGGCTTAAAGCCTTGAAGAGTCAGTGTTTGATTCCCATCCGAAAACTCCAGAAGCCGGTTTGGGCATTGTCAGCGGAAGGACGAGCCCACTCAGATACAGTCAAAATATGTCTGTACAAATTAAGCTCCAGATTGGAGCATTACACATGAAGAAGCTTACATTCCAGGTGCTGACTGGTTTACCCTCAAGTCGTCCAGAGCCGAGAGATCTAGTGCCCGCTCAGGTCTGGAGACCCTGTATGGTGTATCCTGGGGGACTGCTAAGGTACAAGGGGTGTCCAGTCCCCATATCTTCAGGACAGTCAGCAGTTTCTTCTTCTTCTTCATCAGATCTGCTAGTCGCTGACTCGCTGTGCGCTGAAGTCTCCGAAGGAAGAGAAGCGGAGGCAATGTCCCCACACTGTCTCGACGATTGTACCAATGATCTGGCTTCAGGTACCGTCCCGCCTCACAGACATGTCATCTCTGAAACCAGACTTAAGATGGTCCCAAAGCAAGGACCCTCCATCTCTAATAAATCTGGCCTTACGTCCATCAAGGCGGTGGATACCTCCAAGTCTCTGCACCCCTCCATCCAGGCGGATGACCTCCGGTTGCCTCCGGGGTGCTACCTGATAACAAATGGAGAGAGACTTTCCTACACCCTGTACCTGATACCGCGCCCACTTCATCCAGTGAGCTTGACAAAGTATACTTCGAAGCAGTAGTTACTCCCGAGTCTCTGCACTCCTCCAACCAGGCGGAGGACCTCCAGTTGTCTCCTGAATCCTCCGGGGTGCTACCCGATAACAAAGGAAGAGAGTCTTTCCTACACCCTGTACTTGGTACGCCGCCCACTTCATCCAGTAAGCTTGGTAGAGTGTACGTCAAGGCGATGGTTACCCCCGAGTCTCTGCACTCCTCCAACCAGGCGGAGTACCTCCAGTTGTCTCCTGAATTCACCGGGGTGTTATCTGATAACAAATGGAGAGAGATTTTCCTGTGTGCTGTCCCTGGTACTTCACCCACTTCATCTGTTGCTGAGGATGGCTTGATGGGAGGAAGCATCCTAGTTACCAAGATGATGAGACCAGTTTCGTTTCCTCTAGTGGGCAGAAGAGGTAATCCTCTTGAAGAGAAGGATTGGCCTCCAAATTCTCAGCGGAAGACCCTTGCAGGCTTGAAGAAGAGGGGGCGTAAAGGGGGGGGATACTGTAACATCCCTGGCGGCATGCTTGCATAGTGCACCATCTCCCACTATGCAAGATCACAATCTTACCTTTCAGTTCAGCTTGCAAATCTTGCTCCTGTTAATATTGTGTGCATGCCTCTGTTCTGACTGCTTAGGGCAGCGGCCCGGTTACTTCCTGATTCTTGTAGCTGCTGTGGGCACACCCCTTATGCGTCCCCAACCTATTGCTGTGGGTCACTGGATATTTAAACCTCCTTCTCCGAGAAGAAGGGGCCTGAGCAACTTTTACCTTCAGAGGACTCCTTGCCTCTGATGTGCCAGGTCCCGTTCTGTTTCTTGCCTGTCCGCCAACCTGGGGGCTGTATTCCCAGGCCTGTCTGAACTATCTCTTAGCCTGTTTGTCCGCCTCTCTGGGGGCCGTATACCCAGACTCGCTCCTGTATCTTGTTGCAGTGTAAGTTCCTGTCTGAACACTCTCCTAGCCTGTTTGTCCGCCTCTCTGGGGGCCGTATACCCAGACTCGCTCCTGTATCTTGTTGTAGTGTCAGTTCCTGTCTGAACACTCTCCTAGCCTGTTTGTCTCCGTGTCCGTACCTTCCCTTTTCCTGCAGTCTCTGAACCTGCACCTAACTCCCACTCATTGTCTCTGTACTTCTGTTGTGAGTTTAGAGTCCACTCGCTACTTCATTACAAGTACCTTGTGTGTATCTGGTTCTGCTTGTCCCTTCCTCTGTCCTCTCTGCTCTGCCCTGTTCACCGCTCTGGCGGTTTTGCTCTGTTCTGCCTTGCTCACCGCTCCGGCGGTTCCTTCCCACTCTGCCTTGCTCACCGCTCCGGCGGTTCCTTCCTGCTCTGCCTTGCTCACCACTCCGGCGGTTCCGCTCTGCTCTGCCTTGCTCACCGCTCCGGCGGTTCCTCTCTGCTCTGCCTTGCTCACTGCTCCGACGGTTCCACTCTGCTCTGCCTTGCTCACCGCTCCGGCGGTTCCGCTCTGCTCTGCCTTGCTCACCACTCCGGCAGTTCCTCTCTGCTCCGCCTTGCTCATCACTCCAGCGGTTCCTCTCTGCTCTGCCTTGCTCACCGCTCTGGTGGTTCCTTCCTGCTCTGCCTTGCTCACTGCTCCGGCGGTATCTCTCTGCTCTGCCTTGCCCACCGCTCCAGCGGTTCCTCTCTGCTCTGCTTGTCTACCGCATCTGCGGTTCTGTTCCTGAATCCCAGTCTGTACTGGACCCTATCCAGCCTGCGCTCCAACCTGCTAGTGCCTCCCTGTCTGCACTCCAGCCGTGCTTGCCAGTATCCCCCTGTCTGCATACCAGCCGTGCTTGCCAGTATCCTCCTGTCTGCACTCCAGCCGTGCCTGCCAATACCCACCTATCTGTGTGCCTGCCTATCCTGCCCATTCCTGCATTCCCCGGTGTGAGTCAACACCTGTGACTGGGGTCTGACCTGGAGTAGCACCTGGTCCCTCTGCTCGGTTCCTCCTTGGTTCACGGATTCGTTAGCCGCCGTGCGACCTTGGTTGGATCGGGTAGATACTTAGTTACGCCCCTCCTGGCACTCCTCGGTTTATGGTACAGTGGGATCACTAATCACGCACACGCCAGTCAGCCCGGGCGTGTGCATAACATCATGACTATGAAAATTGTACATTCACACTGAAGGCATAAAAACTATGAATTAACACATGTGGAATTATATACTTAACAAAAAAGTGTGAAACAACTGAAAATATGTCTTATTTTCTAGGTTCTTCAAAGTAGCCACCTTTCGCTTTTATGACTGCTTTGCACACTCTTGGCATTCTCTTGATGAGCTTCAAGAGGTAGTCACCGGAAATGGTCTTCCAACAATCTTGAAGTAGTTCCCAGAGATGCTTAGCACTTGTTGGCCCTTTTGCCTTCACTCTGGGGTCCAGCTCACCCTAAACCATCTCGATTGGGTTCAGGTGTGGTGACTGCGGAGTCCAGGTCATCTGGCGTAGCACCTCATCACTCTCCACCTTGGTCAAATAGCCCTTACACAGCCTGGAGGTTTGTTTGGGGTCATTGTCCTGTTGAAAAATAAATGATGGTCCAACTAAACGCAAACCGGATGGAATAGCATGCCGCTGCAAGATGCTGTGGTAGCCATGCTAGTTCAGTATGCCTTCAATTTTGAATAAATCCCCAACAGTGTCACCAGCAAAGCACCCCCACACCATCACACCTCCTCCTCCATGCTTCACGGTGGGAACCAGGCATGTGGAGTCCATCCGTTCACCTTTTCTGCGTCGCACAAAGACACGGTGGTTGGAACCAAAGATCTCAAATTTGGACTCATCAGACCAAAGCACAGATTTTCACTGGTCGAATGTCTATTCCTTGTGTTCTTTAGCCCAAACAAGTCTCTTCTGCTTGTTGCCCGTCCTTAGCAGTGGTTTCCTAGCAGCTATTTTGCCATGAAGTCCTGATGCACAAAGCCTCCTCTTAACAGTTGTTGAAGAGATGTGTCTGCTGCTAGAACTCTGTGTGGCATTGACCTGGTCTCTAATATGAGCTGCTGTTAACCTGCGATTTCTGAGGCTGGTGACTCGTATAAACTTATCCTCAGAAGCAAAGGTGACTCTTGGTCTTCCTTTCCTGGGGCGGTCCTCATGTGAGCCAGTTTCTTTGTAGTGCTTGATGGTTTTTGCAACTGCACTTGGGGACACTTTCAAAGTTTTCCCTATTTTTCGGACTGACTGACCTTCATTTCTTAAAGTAATGATGGCCACTCGTTTTTCTTTACTTGGCTGCTTTTTTCTTGCCATAATGCAAATTCTAACAGTCTATTCAGTAGGACTATCAGCTGTGTATCCACCAGACTTCTGCATAACACAACTGATGGCCCCAACCCCATTTATAAGGCAAAAAATCCCATTTATTAAACCTGGCAGGGCACACCTGTGAAGTGAAAACCATTTCCGGTGACTACCTCTTGAAGCTCATCAAGAGAATGCCAAGAGTGTGCAAAGCAGTCATCAAAGCAAAAGGTGGCTACTTTGAAGAACCTAGAATATAAGACATATTTTCAATTGTTTCACACTTTTTTGTTAAGTATATAATTCCACATGTGTTAATTCATAGTTTTGATTCCTTCAGTGTGAATGTACAATTTTCATAGTCATGAAAATACAGAAAAATCTTTAAATGAGAAGGTGTGTCCAAACTTTTGGTCTGTACTGTATGCATAACCATTGTGTATATAGTGTATTGTCTAGTGTGCCCTTAAGGCGATTAAATACATAATTTAATCTTGGGCTGCTCTTTTATCTCGATCCACACGTCCATTTCTCGGTTTAACTTTCCATGCTACCGGAACTGTTTTCTGGCCTGATATAACCTTGTTAGCGGACCAGGCATATATCAAACGAGGAACTGGTGGCAGTCCTACCGGATTGACCAGGTGCTGTTTCACTGGTGCTAGTGAAAGCCTCTCAGTCTGTCAAGGTTGTGGGCGAGTGAGGTGCCACGTTAGTATCTGCATTGGCCACATCCTCTCACTCTTTGTGCCTCTCTGGGCCCGTGTGGACAGGGGGTGTCTGTGTAAAACTGTGCCAAGTTTACCTTGTGTGAAAGTGGGGAGCCCACATTACGTGATCCATCTGACGTAATAGTGAAATCAGGTGGGGTGGCAAGGTGCAGATCCTTCACATGTGGTGGCAGCAGTAGGATTTTGTATGGTCTCTCTGGTGCGATCCTTCACAGGGCAGCTTGCAAAATGTTTGTCCAAGGAAGTCCTATTAACAGCTATCAGCCCTTGATCAGTGCACTTATGACAGTATCTCTCCAGTGTTGTGAGAAGTGTGGGCAGTGGTGGGGACGAGAAAATAACTAATCCAACTCGGTATTGAATCAGAACAGAAAAACATGTCATACATCCCAACTTTTAATGTAACAAGGGAAGGGAAGGAGAGAAGTTAAAAAAAGGGTGACGGTGTGAGGCTCAAGAAGAGGTCAGGGACTTGGCACCCATGAGCATGAGGTGTCTGTATTCATCAGAAAATGTGTATTCATTCCAGTAGCACCAGATTGGTGGAGTTTAGTTGCTCTATAGAGTAAATTTTGTTAATACATGTGACTCGCCCCCTGGGCCGTGGGGCACTCGGATCCGGGCAATTAGGGAAACGATGGGAGTAGTAGTGGCAACCCGGTTCCGTGGCTCAGGGTGGTCAGGCCAATGGTAGTCTGCTACGTGCTTTAGATAATGTCCGACTACGCCACCCGTGGATTGCGGTTATTAGGAACCGCCGCTGCAAGGCAGTCCGCTGGGGCTGATAATGGGTGCAGCTGAGGTGATGTGACTCCCCACGGGAAGAGTGCAGCCCCAGGGCAGTGTAGTGGATGCTGGGAGTGATGGTAGTGAGAGTCCCAGTACCGGTAGTGCCGGAGGAGCGAAAAAGCACACAGACAACGTACTGCAGTCCAGCGTCTTTACTCACGGTTAATATCCAAGTCACTTCAGCTGGCAATGACTGCCCGAGCCGTGCTGCGTCCACCAGGTGTGGGGCTCGGTCAACTCCCAGGCAGTTCAGGAGCATGGCACAGGACCCCCTTTTATCCTTTCTCTGGCCTGCCTCACCAGTGACCCACTTTTGTCCAGCTGCCGCGGACCTGTGCGGTTAAACGTGGGCCCCGTCCTCCGCTGTCCTATATGGTGCCTTCCTAGCAGGTTTGATGAGGTGTCGCACCAATATATGATCACGACGACCGGTCTTTGGCTGAGGGTTGTTTCTCCTCCACCAACTTGGGATCCGGTACCCTTAATCTGCCTGACCCTGCACCCTGGATTCTCGTGGGTTCTTAGGGTCCCTTCCACCTTCTTGTTCCTGAGCCCTTCTGTTTCTCTGTCTCTCCTTCTTTGCAGTTCCTTTCTGCTCCTGTTCCTTTCTCTTGGAGCTGAGATGAGCTAGAATCTCAGCTCCCCTTCACCTCCTCCTCGGCCTCTTCTCTAGGCCCACTTCTCCTTCTCCTCTCAGGCCCCGGCCTCTTCCCTAGGCCTGCCTCTAGAGCAGCACTCAGCCTGAGCTGCTGCTCCTTGTCAGCTCTCCTCTCCTCACAGACTGAACCTAGATCTAAGATGGTGCCCACCTTTTATACCTCCCTCTAGCCATGAGCCCAGGTGACCAGCAACCAATGGGCTCCTACCTACGCTCAGGAACCGCCCCCTATCTGCCCCTACAGCACTGGATGTTTCACCCCTCCCTCCCCACTCCAGCAGGGACATGGTCGGTCGTGCCTGCTCTTCTGTCTAGTGGGAGCACCGTTGAGCTGTCGCTGAGAAATGGGGTGTGTGTGCTGCATGCAGCTAACTGAGCCCTGGTCCATTCTCCATCCTTACCCGGGAGTGGAATATCACACCTCTGGCAGAGGTGCAATACCCCTGTAGCGGCCGAGCCCTCGGGGCGCTACATTCCCCCCTGGTAAAGCACAGCACGTCCTCGGGCTGGAAAAGAGCAAAAACAGGTAATTACAGGACATGCAAACTTTTTCAATAACTTTTTACATTTAGAAACGGACGACATTGTTCAACTCCCTTTATGGGACACACTTTTCTTTTCTTGTCACACTATTATAAAACACGTACTAATACTTCTGGAACTCTTTTGTATAAAACATTATAGAAAACTTTCACATTACTATTTAGCAGCATATAAAATCTAAAACATTTTTAATTAAAGCACATTCTTGTATTCTTGGTTCATGGTCGCGGTGCAACTTGCGACCAGGTGTTCCTTCTTCTTCTAAGTGCAACAGTCCAGCAAATTTGTAGACTAGAGGTAGACGTTGCAGTCTTTTTATAAAACCAGTAGGGGGCGCTTTAAGAAGCGCAACTATATACAAGGGATTGGCCGTTCCCAGTCCTCGGCCGGTGGGGATAGGGGAATGGCTGCTCACAGTCCTCAGCCTGTTAGGGGTAGAGGGATGGCTGCTCACAGTCCTCAGCCTGGCTACTTAGGGGATAGGGGATATCATTCACACAGTTCTATATCAGTCCCAACGGGGACCACACTTCACTCTGTAACAGTCCCACACAGTTCCTTTGCACCCTTACGGGTAACTACTTACAATGCCACTTGACCGTTCACTGGTAACGGTGTCTTCGTGACGCTCCTTCTTCCTCCTCATACGGATCTTCAGGCCCGTCCGGGCCCTCCTGGTACTCGGCGTCCGAGTAGTGTTGTTCCTCCTCCTATACTACTCGGCGGACGTGTAGGGCGTACCATCCCTTCACGCCTTGGTGTCGGGTGTAAGACACCACATCGCCTGGGAAGAGATCCCGCCCACGATGGCCTTCCGGTAGGTGACTCTCCACATCTCTCCTTGTCACAAACACGTCGCTGATGGTCTCGGGGTCTCGGATGAAACCGCAGCCATGTTCCATGTGAAATTTCACGACAGTCCCGGTGACTCGGGGACCGCGGGCAGCTCGGGGATCTCGTCGGGCTTTCATCTTCTGCTCCGCACTTTGGGCCTGCAGCTTCTCCTGTTTCATGCGCCGCTCCCGCTGCTCCCTCTCGAACACCTCCAGCTGTTGGCGGCAGTACTCCCGTCGACAGGCGGCGTACGGGGGCGCTAGGCCTTGCGACCGGGCCTGCGGTGGCGGTTGGCTGAGCACGCCCGGGGTCAGAGGGCACGGCGTGGGGCGGGGCTCGCTGGCAGCGTCGACGGCCTGGGGGCTGGTTGATGGCGGTGAGGGCACGGTGTCAACAGCGGGTCCCGGTGCGTGGGGCTCCGCGACGGGGTGCAGGGGCAGGTCGGCGGCCCTAGGATTCGGTGCAGGGGCGTCTCCGTTACCTGCCTCTGCTGTCGCGGCCTTCTCCGCGGCGTCGTCCTCGGCCTCCGCTCGGCCCTCACTGGCTGGTGCGCTGCTTGTTGCTGGCGCCTTCGGCTGCAGGATCACAACCCGCCGGGCCACTTCCTCCTTCCATCCGGCAATCACTTCTTGCTGCGCCCGGACCATCCTCCGGTCCAGTTCTTCCAGCGCCGCCCGTGTGTATTCGGGATCCTCCTTGGGGAGATGGGCTACCAGCTCGGTGAGGCTGCATGGTGGTGTTGCTTGCAGCAGGCCCTTTACCAGGGTACCGGCACTGATTTCCCCCTCCATCTCCGGGTGCGGCCTGGCCAGACTGATCCAGACCGCGCCCTGCCCCACAGTTTTCTTCTCTTTCCGCCCCCAGAGGGGGTGGTCCTGGGGCATTCTGCTGACAATCACTTTCAGGGGCAGCCCCCCCATGTTGATGGACATCTCCACTACTGCATTCATGGCTGGTGGGGGCGGGCTTCTTCTTTGGCGCCATTCTGGGACCTGGCCCACGATGGGAGGTGGCTTCCTGCTGTCTTTTGGTGCACCCATAATGGCGTCCGCTCTGCCAGGGCGGGAAAGACGGATGAAGATGGCGGGAAACGGTCCAAGATGGCGTCTGATGGCGGGAATCGGCTCCGGATGGCGGGAAACGACTCCGGACGGCGGGAAACTTCTTTTTAAGGTACTTGTGTAATTCTCTTCAGGCACGCAATACCCGTTTGTGGCGGGTTGGTCACGATCCTGCCGACTACGCCAAAGCTGACTCGCCCCCTGGGCCGTGGGGCACTCGGATACGGGCAATTAGGGAAACGATGGGAGTAGTAGTGGCAACCCGGTTCCGTGGCTCAGGGTGGTCAGGCCAATGGTAGTCTGCTACGTGCTTTAGATAATGTCCGACTACGCCACCCGTGGATTGCGGTTATTAGGAACCGCCGCTGCAAGGCAGTCCGCTGGGGCTGATGATGGGTGCAGCTGAGGTGATGTGACTCCCCACGGGAAGAGTGCAGCCCCAGGGCAGTGTAGTGGATGCTGGGAGTGATGGTAGTGAGAGTCCCAGTACCGGTAGTGCCGGAGGAGCGAAAAAGCACACAGACAACGTACTGCAGTCCAGCGTCTTTACTCACGGTTAATATCCAAGTCACTTCAGCTGGCAATGACTGCCCGAGCCGTGCTGCGTCCACCAGGTGTGGGGCTCGGTCAACTCCCAGGCAGTTCAGGAGCATGGCACAGGACCCCCTTTTATCCTTTCTCTGGCCTGCCTCACCAGTGACCCACTTTTGTCCAGCTGCCGCGGACCTGTGCGGTTAAACGTGGGCCCCGTCCTCCGCTGTCCTATATGGTGCCTTCCTAGCAGGTTTGATGAGGTGTCGCACCAATATATGATCACGACGACCGGTCTTTGGCTGAGGGTTGTTTCTCCTCCACCAACTTGGGATCCGGTACCCTTAATCTGCCTGACCCTGCACCCTGGATTCTCGTGGGTTCTTAGGGTCCCTTCCACCTTCTTGTTCCTGAGCCCTTCTGTTTCTCTGTCTCTCCTTCTTTGCAGTTCCTTTCTGCTCCTGTTCCTTTCTCTTGGAGCTGAGATGAGCTAGAATCTCAGCTCCCCTTCACCTCCTCCTTGGCCTCTTCTCTAGGCCCACTTCTCCTTCTCCTCTCAGGCCCCGGCCTCTTCCCTAGGCCTGCCTCTAGAGCAGCACTCAGCCTGAGCTGCTGCTCCTTGTCAGCTCTCCTCTCCTCACAGACTGAACCTAGATCTAAGATGGTGCCCACCTTTTATACCTCCCTCTAGCCATGAGCCCAGGTGACCAGCAACCAATGGGCTCCTACCTACGCTCAGGAACCGCCCCCTATCTGCCCCTACAGCACTGGGTGTTCCACCCCTCCCTCCCCACTCCAGCAGGGACATGGTCGGTCGTGCCTGCACTTCTGTCTAGTGGGAGCACCGTTGAGCTGTCCCTGAGAAATGGGGTGTGTGTGCTGCATGCAGCTAACTGAGCCCTGGTCCATTCTCCATCCTTACCCGGGAGTGGAATATCACACCTCTGGCAGAGGTGCAATACCCCTGTAGCGGCCGAGCCCTCGGGGCGCTACACATGCAAATCAATTTGGGTATTGAGAGGTGGATAGTTGACTTTCATAATGTTGGGATGCAGGCCTTATTTGCATTAAGTGATCTATTAAGGAATGGTGGTATATCTTATAGGGATGTCGTGATGGAGAACTAAGCATCTTTTCTGGTGTAATAATAAATGCAGACTCTGAAGTTGAAAAGTAACTTTTACAAAGTCAGTGTTTGTGAAGAAAGGAGAAGAGAGGTATACACTGTATTTATATTTGTTCTCATATCAATGACAAGAATACTGCTGCATGTCTCTTCTTCACTGGATGGGACCACTGAACGAACAGCCAAAATTGGACCCCAGTTTTTCCTATATGTTTGGGTTCTAGAAGTGAATGGTGTATAATTACACATACAGTATAAGTAGTAACTGCCAGTGACCTAACCAGAAAATGCTGGGTGGGTTAGATGAGAAGAACTTGCCTGGACTTACTCCATAAATTGGTGGAGGCTTCGAGAAACTTACCCTATGTGCCCTTGTAAAGCAGTGCAGAAGCTGCCCACACACCCCCTTGAAGATCTTGTGATTCATTACTATGTTTTAAATGATGTTTTATCTTTCTTGTGCACAGCAATAGTTGGTTAGTAGTAGACAGGGTTAATGTTGTGGACCAGCCTAGGATTAGAACAGTTACTGGACACAATTGGAAAGCAGTTTCCTGTTATCAGGTAGATAGGGAAAGTATTGAGATGTGAATAGACCTATGGTCTTGTTGCTCACAGACCTGCATTGTAATGGGGTTCGTGTGTGAAGAAGGGAGACCACCATACATCAGATTGCACATTCTGAAGGAAACAAGGATTAAGTGGCAGACGGATTCTGGATCTCAGGCAAGGGGGCCTAGCAAAGACTAAAGCCCCCGTCTCACATAGCGAGATCGCTAGTGAGATCGCTGCTGAGTCACGGTTTTGGTGACGCAACAGCGACCTCACCAGCGATGTCGCTATGTGTGACACTTTGCAGCGATCAGGCCCCTGCTGTGAGGTCGCTGATCGCTGCAAAATGTCCTGGACCATTTTTTGGTCTTTGCCCTTCCGCTGGTCAGCACACATCGCTGTGTGTGACCAGCGGGACCAGCGATCAGGCTGGTAACCATGATAAGCAGCGGGTTACTAGGGGCACACACGCACTTAGTAACTCGCTGTTTATCATGGTTACCACTCTGCTACGGTGAGCGGTAACCTCCCGCTCACCGTAGCAGAGTGGTAACCATGATAAACAGCGGGTTACTAGGTGCGCGTGTGCCCCTAGTAACCCGCTGTTTATCATGGTTACCAGCCTGCTCCTGCTTCAGCAGGCTGGTAACCAGGAGCAGGACATCATGGAAAGATTCTTTCCACGATGTCGCTGCTCCCCTGATCGCTGGTGAGCCTGCGTGTTTGACAGCTCACCAGCGATCACATAGCAACGCAGCAACGATCCCTGACAGGTCGTATCGTTGTCGGGATCGCTGTAGCGTCGCTAAGTGTGACGGGGCCTTAAGAGGAGACGGGTTCCTTATCTCAGGTCAGGAGGCCTAAAGAAAGGGCTAAGCTGAAGGATGGATTCTTTATCTCAGGCAAGTGGGTCTTAAGCATGCAATTATCTATGCTAGAGAAGAAGCTAGAGTGTCGCCATACTGGGACACAAGACGGAGAGCTGAAGATGCAGTGGCACAGCAAGGAGTGCATGGCCCTCATCGAATGGACTTTGAGAGTACTTATGAGGAGTTGCACCGATGTACTTCAGCCAGTGAGGTCCTCACAAATCAACGTTGAGTCGAGACTAGCTATGAGGGGCCTTAGTGATACATGTGAACCCGTACGGTCCTCACAGGGGAATATGGAGGGTCCCATAATGGTTTGCTGGACTTATGTAACATATAACAGAAGTAACGTACCGCCACATGTAATTGTAAAGTGCCTGTCTCTGGATTGTGCGGAAGAAGTATTCATATAGTTTTATGTTTGCTATCTTATGTATAAACTTCTCATCAATTTGTTAAGTAGTAAAAAGTTTAGTTTTGGACTTTCTTCTCCCTCATTCATCTCTACCTCATCTGGTCTTGGGCTACCAAGTCAAGCGGCAGTGGAGGCATATCAACAAGGTAACAAACACACACACCCAGCTAGGACCCCCATTTTCCTGTAGCGTGGCGGGGCATGGATGATGCTTACCTCGCTCATGACTCCCACCCCTGCCCACGTTGCATGCTGATCAGAAACACTACACATTTTTATGGTCATCTGTTTACTATCTCCAAGGCTTTGTGTAGATTGACTTCTTCTAAACTTGTCTATGATGCCACCGGCTATGTGACACATCTCGTAATGGTGAAAAAGGAGAGGAATAAACCATATTGAAAGGACTAATGTCGTTATGTAACTTAACGTTTCCCCCCACATTAGCATACATAGTGTTTCTGAGAGGTGGCATTCGGACTTTCCACAGAGCTCGATACCAGGAGGGCATGTCATATTATTACAGCAGTCAGACCCAGGGATGAGATATCTATAAAACAGGCTCAATTATTTCCTCTACTGCCATTTCCCAATTAGACCCGGTCATCTTGTCTAAAAGGGAAAGAAGTCGTCTTTTACATAAAAATGGACTTTACAACATAGATTTTAACAAGATGTTTGTAGACTGTGAAATGTATTAGCAGGCACAGCATATTCATGGTAATAGGTGAAATTGCGGTATTTAAAATGGTCTGTCACTGAAAAGCTAAACTAATCAGATTTCACAAGTATTCTAAAGTTTAATTATCCGGTCATTTGTATAATGATTCTCTCAGGGAAATTTTAACTTAATTAGCTGATGGAGTGTTACATGCACACGAAGAGAAGGTCACTCCTAATAATTTCTTGTTTTAGAATTAGATAGAACAAAAAAGGACTAATGAATGGAGAAAACTTATGCAAAATGCAATTGCATCCACCATAGAAATAAAAAAACAAAACAAGAGACAGGACACCTGGAGAGATGTTCATAACATGGCCTAAATGAGTTGAAGTCCTATTGACAGCCTTAAAGGGAGTATTTCACAAGGTTTTTGTTACCTCATCTGAGAGCAGCATAATGTAGGGGCTGAGAACCTGATTCCAGCGATGTGTCACTTAGTTTACTGGGTGCAGCCATTGTGAATAGAATCACAGTTTTCTCTGCTGTCAGTAAGCTGCTAATCAGTGCTTGGGGCATGGTTGTGACTCGCCCCCTGGGCCGTGGGGCACCCGGAACCGGGCTTCTGTGCGATGCTGGGAGTAGTAGTGGCAACCCGATCCCGTGGCTCAGGGTGGTCAGACCAAATGCTGTGGCAGTCTATTTATAGATTTGGGAATGTCCGACTACGCCACCCGTGGATTGCGGTCAGGGATAACCGCCGCTGCAAGGCAGACCGCTGGGGCTGGTGTTGGTGAGCAGCACAGGGGTAGGATAACTCCCCACGGGAAGAGTGTTGCCTCAGGGCAGTGTAGGTGAATGCTGGGGGTGATAGTGCAGGCCGCAATAGTAAGAGTTCAGAGTCCGCTTCAAACAGTCCAGGGTCTTTATTGCAGATGTTATTACTGACCCAACAGGAGTACCGGTTAGGAATGGGCCTGGGTATCTGAGAGCATTCGGGCGAGCCCCACTGGTCAGGGTGAGTGTGTAGGCCTACCGTTCTCTCTCTATGCTCTTGCTGACTATCCCCCTTTTCGTGGTGCAATAGCCCACGTCCCTGAGCTGGCCGTGTACTTTGCCTGTTTGGCTTGCGACTCGGGCCTTGGGTACCTTTTTGCTTCTCCTTGCTGTACTGGTCCCTCTGTGTGGCAGAGCCTCCAGGCTTCTTAGGCCAAGGGACCTGAAATCCCTCGCGGGTTGGTTCTCTGCTGCTGGGCTTGCAACCCTGACAGCCTCGGACCCCAATGTCCGGTTGTGTACTTCTCTCAGCCAGGAGCGGCTCTCGTCGCCTCTGTCCCTGGCTCGCAGTCTCTCCTCTGCCTCACGGACTCCTCAGCTGCTGCTGACCTGTCCCTCTTCTCTGAGAACCCTTCTGGACACTTCAGAAGTGTGTTCTGGTCTCTCTAACCCTGCCCCAGTTCCAGCTTTTATAGGGGCAGAGTGCTCGCCCTACTGGCCTGGGACAGGAGGTGCTGCATGCTAATGGTCCCTGACCAGGGAACCTCCCTCCTGCTCTCAGACACAGCCTTTAATATTTGTGGCATCCAGGCCTGGGGTGACACATCCCCCCCTAGTAAAATTTAGTACTCCGGGACTAAGCCTTTTTGGCCAACAACAAACGGGGTATAAACAATAACATAACATATATACAAGTACACTTGGTCCTTAAGGTCACGGCACTTCCGTGACCGGGTGTCCATATCACCCAACAAGGTGAAGTTTTCCACGGTATGGGGACCTGTCTCCATAAACCCCAAGTTCCTGGCCTTGGGCGTGGCGACAAGGTAAGAGCTAACGACTTTGGACCACAAGGGAGCCACGCCGGACAGGTTTTTCTTCTGTGGCCATCTTCACAAGAGGGCACCACGTGCAACTACCTAGAAGACAGTTCCGGCCATTCAGTGTCCATGACCTGTCAGTCCATTGAACTAGGAAAAACTGGAAAAACATTATTAATTATCAGGTAACAACCATAAGACATTAAATATTTACAGGTAAATGTAGACTTTGTACTTAGATCTTCCAGCGAGCTGGTACTTGACCCCTAGTGCTCCTGGTTGACCTGCGTAACCCACTGTCTGGTGGTGGTCTAACCTGGCTTTCCCCACTAGCATTTAGGGTACAGCTACTAGCTGGGTTTACAGGCAGGGCAGGCAGCTGTCTGCGGGTCCTTTGGCTTACCGCAGGCATGGCAGGCTCACTGTCAGCAGAGGGTTGACTCTCCTGGGCTGCTGGCATGGGTTCTTCTGCCTCCGGGGCTGCTTGTTCTTCTTGTTCTTCCTGCTCTCCTGTAGGCTCCTGTTGGGTAGGTTGAAGGAAGTGTAGGACGGGTACCACTATCGCATCGTTTATCCGAGTCCAGGACCGGGAGAACTCTCCGAGAACGGTGCTGACTATTTCTTCCTTGTCCTCTGCGGGTTCAAGGTCATCTTGATCTTCTCTTGGACTCTGCAGTTGCTCGGGGCACCGTTTTAGGTGGTCTCTGGAGACAGTGCTAGTGGTTTCTCCTCCATCCTTGGTAATTACACATACCTTCGGATTGTCGTGGTTGGATGGCAGTACTGTGTACGGGTTGCTCTCCCACTGGTCATCTAGCTTGTGAAGCCTTCTCTTCCGCTTCAGGACCTGCTCACCAGGTTCCAGGGGACCAGCAGGGGCATGTTGGTTGAAGAGCCTCTCTTGTTTTTCTCTCGCTTGAGCCAGACTCCTCTCCACACTCTCCTGTACCTTCTTGTACTGTAGCCGCAGTTCCGTATCCCAGTCCGCGTCTGAGGAGGTGTCCTCGGGTGTCAGGACTCCCATCTCCAGGTCCATAGGCAGCTTACCTGGTTTTGCTCGCATCAGGTAAGCCGGGGTGCAGTTGGTAGCATTCACCGGGATATGGTTGTATAAGTCTATCAGGTCTGGCAGCTTCTCGGGCCACAGGCTGCATTCTTCCAGGGGCAACGTCTTGAGGAGATCAATGACGATATTGTTCATTTTCTCACACAGCCCGTTGGTTTGCGGGTGGTAAGGCGTTGTCCGAATCTTCCTACAGTCGTAGAGGTTGCAGAACTCCTGGAAGACTTCCGCCTCAAACGCTGGACCTTGATCTGTCAAGACCTGTTCCGGATACCCGTGTGGACGGCAGAAGTGTTGTTGGAAGGCTCTGGCCGCCGTTTGGGCTGTCAAGTCTTTAACCGGGACCACCACCAAGAACCGGGAGTAATGGTCCACAATCGTGAGGGCATAGATGTAGCCAGACCGGCTTGGAGCCAACTTCACATGGTCCAGAGCTACCAGCTCAAGAGGTTGCCTGGTGACGATGGGCCTCAAGGGTGTCTTCTGGCTAGTACGGTCGTTCCTTCTGAGGTGACATGGGCCGCAGTCCCTGCACCACTTCTCTATGGCCCCTCTCATACCGATCCAGTAGAACCGCTCTCTCAGTAGGAACTCCAGTTTCTTCCACCCGAAGTGTCCCGCTCTGTCATGGTAGGCCTCCAGGACCATTGCTGCATCTCGCCTTGGGACCACTATCTGCCAGGTCAGCTCGTGCGTCCGGTGGTTGACAAGCCTTCTGCACAGTTTGCCCTCGTAGAGGAATAGCCTGCTTTTCTCCTTCCATAACTGCTTGGCTTCCTCTGGAGCGTCCGGGCCAGGGCTATCGTCTGCCTGGGTTAACAGGTCTTTCACCAGGCGAACTGCAGGGTCACTATCTTGCGTTTCAGCCCAGCCGTGGTGGGGTAAGGGGTTGAACATGACGGTGGTTAGGTCTTTGTCTCTTACCCGGTGAGAATACTGAGTGGCCCCATACCGGTGGAACGCAGGGAGCTCTACTTCCTCCAGCTCTTCCGAGTCTTCTTCTCCTTCGGGTAGGTGGGGCATTCTTGATAGGGCGTCTGCGTTGGCGTTGGTTCTGCCTGCCCGGTATTTGATTGTGAAGTCATAATTTGATAGCCTGGCCATCCACCGCTGTTCTAGGGCACCTAGTCTTGCATTGTCCAGGTGTGTCAATGGGTTGTTGTCCGTGTACACAGTGAACTTTGCGGAGGCCAGGTAATGTTTAAACCGTTCTGTGACGGCCCACACCACTGCTAAGAATTCTAGCTTGAAGGAGCTGTAATTCTCCGGGTTCCTTTTAGTGGGCCTCAGCTTCCGGCTGGCGTACACGATCACCCTTTCTCTGCCCTGTTGGTTTTGGGACAGTATGGCTCCTAACCCCACATTACTGGCGTCTGTGTGGAGGATAAAAGGCTGGCCATAATCGGGGTAGGCCAGGACCTCATCCCCCGTGAGGGCCATCTTCAGCTGGCGGAAGGACTCCTCTTCCGGCTTGTCCCACTTGAAGGGTGGCTTTTGGCTTCTGGTCTTGGATTGTCCTATTAGGAGGTCCTGCATAGGAGCTGCCATCTTTGTGAACCTGGGGATGAACCTTCGGTAGTAGCCTACCAACCCGAGGAACTGCCTCACTTCTTTGATGTTTGAGGGGCTTGGCCAGCTCTTGATTACTGTGACCTTGTCGGGGTCGGGGGCTACTCTTTCTGCACTCACCACGTGCCCCAGGTACTGTACCTTCAGCTTTAACAGATGGCACTTTGAGGGTTTCACTTTCATGCCAAAGCCTGCCAGGGCCTCGAACACCTCGGCCAGGTGCTTTAGATGGTCCTCGTAAGTCTTTGAATAGACAATCACGTCGTCCAGGTAAAGTAGGACCGTCTCAAAGTTTCGGTGCCCTAGACAGCATTCCATCAGCCTCTGGAAGGTCCCGGGTGCATTGCAGAGCCCGAATGGCATACAGTTGAATTCACTCAATCCCATCGGGGTGGTGAAGGCGGTCTTCTCCTTGTCCGCCTCTGCCACAGGAACCTGCCAGTACCCGCTAGTAAGGTCCAAAGTAGAGAAGAAATTAGCTGATGATAGTGCGGCTAAAGACTCCTCTATCCTAGGTAACGGGTATGCGTCTTTATGAGTGATACGATTGATTTGTCTATAGTCCACGCACATTCTCATGGTACCGTCTTTCTTTTTTACCAGAACCAAGGGGGCTGCCCAGGGGCTACAGCTATCTCTAATGACCCCGGCTTCTTTCATTTCTCTCAGCATGCCCTTTGCGTTCTGATAATGTGCAGGGGGTATAGGTCTGTATCTCTCTTTTATTGGTGGGTGGCTCCCCGTGGGGATGTGGTGTTCTACCCCTTTCACCCTGCCGAAGTCTAGCGGGTGCTTACTAAAGATTCTCTCATACTCCTGAACCACCCGGTAGACTCCTTGTTTTTGGTGCAAGGGAGTGGAGTCAGCACCCACGTGGAGTTTCTGGCACCAGTCCTCCTTGGGTTTCTGGGAGCCTGGGGAGATGGAGGCAAGGGTTCCACGGCCCTGGCAGCATTGTGTTCAACAGTATACAATTTGGCTAGTGTAGCGTACCGGGGCAAGTGTACTTCCCTTTCCCCAATGTTTAAGATCTGGACGGGCAGCCTTCCATGGCGGACATCAACCACCCCCCGGGCTGTCAAAATGGTGGGCCTGCTGTCTGAGTACACGGGTTCTACCATGGCTTGGTAGTCTCTCCCTCTTAACCCGATTGCAGTCCGACACCAGATCATCATTTCACTTTTGGGAGGCATGGCAATGGGGAACGGGTCGCTCATCGTCACGCTACCGATCTCACCACCAGACAGTTCTACCTGTTGCCGTCTCATCAGGGCTCTTATCTCCTTCTGGAGGACCCTCTGTTGGCTGGAGCTCGTATTCATCTCCACCTGCTGCAAAATTACAATCACTTCTGAAAGACAATTTTCAATCACGTTAGTACCCAAGGTTATTTTAGGGTGACTTTCTCAACGGTCAATGTCCACAATGATCACTCCCTGTGCCGGCAGTTTACCAATCTTAATGGTCATCTCTCTGAACCCCACCTGCGGCACGGGCTGGCCATTGCTGGCGATGATGCTCAAGTCACTGTCTGGATAGCGGGTTATGTCAGTGTCACTCCAGTACATAGGGGATGGTAGTCACTTGGGACCCGGTGTCCAGCAGTGCACTCATGGGGATACCGTCCAGGACTACGGGTAAAACCGGGCGTCCCCCTACGTACTTATCACGCCAATTAGACGGGCCTGGTGACCTTATGCCTGGGGGTTGGCCCTCTGCCCCAGGTCGGACCCATTTAAAGTAAGTACCTGGCTATGTGTCCCGGCTGGCTGCAACGGCGGCAAATCGGCTGTCCATCCTCAGTGTAACGATCGGCGGGCCTCCCTCTGAACGACGGGATCCTCCTCCGTCGACGCCACGGGACATCCTCCGGACTGGAAGCCAGCTTGATTGGTCTTGACGGGTCCATGTGTAACGCCTGTACGGTCCTGGTCAATGCAGCAACACTCTTTGTCAGTTCTTGGACCTGATGGTGCAGGATTGCAGGCGGGGATGGGTTTAGGGCCTGCGCATCAGCCCCCACAAGGTCTGCAGAGTAGGGCGCTGCCTCCTGGGGGTAAGTGATGGCAGGGCGCCGGGAAACTACAGCGCCACCTGGTGCGGGTTCTCGGAGCACCCGGATGGCCCTATCTTTGAACTGTGCAAAAGTCAAATCGGGGTTCTGTAGGGCCATGAGGCGCAGCTGAGTTCTGGACAGCAGACCTTCTATGAACTGATCAGTCATCGGTATCCTGCACGCTGCCAGGGTCAGCTTGCATAATTGCCCCCAAGGCTTCCTGTAAATTTAGAGCATAGTCTCTAATGCTATCTTGAGCTTGCTGCTTACATCCATAGAACCGCATCTTGATTTCTGCTGAGGTACGGGTATCAAATGTGTCCGGTAGACGGGTCAGAACCCCCCTTACAGTCCTTTTCTCCTCAGCTGTCCAAGACTTTACCTCCGCACCAGTTAACTGCCCTATCAGTATGCTTACTTTCTGTTCTTCTGTCAGGGGATAAACTTTGAACAGGCTATACATCCTTTCTTTAAAGTCGCCCAAGGTATGCGACTCGCCGGCATACTGTGGCAGTCAGGCCGCTCCGGGGATATAGGGCATGGAAAACGGCATCACAGCTGCAGCGGCTACGCTGGTGGTGGAGGGTCCCTCCGCGTCCGACATCTTCCTCCCCCCTAGTTAACCGTGGCCTACCTTCCGGCAATCCTCTTCTGTAGGCCGCGGCTCCGCTCACGATGCTCTGGGCGAGGACCTTGCGTCGCACGGTGATGACGTCGGCGTCCGCTGGATCTCCTTCCAGGACCTTGCGCAGCGTCTCAGCGTAGGGCGGGGCTTCAGGTCTCGCACGGTTTTGACGTCCACGCCCCTCTTCTTCCCGCGCGGCGTCCCGAAGATGGCGCCCGATGGCGGGAAACGGCTCAGATTGGCGGGAAATGGCCCCGAATGGCGGGAAACTTCACTCAGGTAAGTATAAAGTCTTTTTCAGGCACGCAATACCCGTTTGTGGCGGGTTGGTCACAATCCTGCCGACTACGCCAAAGCTGACTCGCCCCCTGGGCCGTGGGGCACCCGGAACCAGGCTTCCGTGCGATTCTGGGGGTAGTAGTGGCAACCCGATCCCGTGGCTCAGGGTGGTCAGACCAAATGCTGTGGCAGTCTATTTATAGATTTGTGAATGTCCGACTACGCCACCCGTGGATTGCGGTCAGGGATAACCGCCGCTGCAAGGCAGGCCGCTGAGGCTGGTGTTAGTGTGCAGCACAGGGGTAGGGTAACTCCCCACGGGAAGAGTGTAGCCTCAGGGCAGTGTAGGTGAATGCTAGGGGTGATAGTGCAGGCCGCAATAGTAAGAGTTCAGAGTCCGCTTCAAACAGTCCAGGGTCTTTATTGCAGATGTTATTACTGACCCAACAGGAGTACCGGTTAGGAATGGGCCTGGGTATCTGAGAGCATTCGGGCGAGCCCCACTGGTCAGGGTGAGTGTGTAGGCCTACCGTTCTCTCTCTATGCTCTTGCTGACTATCCCCCTTTTCGTGGTGTAATAGCCCACGTCCCTGAGCTGGCCGTGTACTTCGCCTTTATGGCTTGCGACTCGGGCCTTGGGTACCTTTTTGCTTCTCCTTGCTGTACTGGTCCCTCTGTGTGGCAGAGCCTCCAGGCTTCTTAGGCCAAGGGACCTGAAATCCCTCGCGGGTTGGTTCTCTGCTGCTGGGCTTGCAACCCTGACAGCCTCGGACCCCAATGTCCAGTTGTGTACTTCTCTCAGCCAGGACCGGCTCTCGTCGCCTCTGTCCCTGGCTCGCAGTCTCTCCTCTGCCTCACGGACTCCTCAGCTGCTGCTGACCTGTCCCTCTTCTCTGAGAACCCTTCTGGACACTTCAGAAGTGGGTTCTGGTCTCTCTAACCCTGCCCCAGTTCCAGCTTTTTTAGGGGCAGCCTGCTCCCCCTACTGGCCTGGGACAGGAGGTGCTGCATGGTAATGGTCCCTGATCAGGGAACCTCCCTCCTGCTCTCAGACACAGCCTTTAATATTTGTGGCATCCAGGCCTGGGGTGACACAGTTGTATCAAGAGGCACATAGGCAGCTAGTCCGGCAGTGATAATCTTCTGCTGATAATACACTCTTTGTATTGAAAGAACAACACACAGCTTAAAGAATAATTCCTCTCATCAAAGTTTTTATCTTCTTAATATATTGCAGTCATCATACAGCACTGTGTACTTACAATTGCTCATTTTGCCCTTCTACCAAGCCAATGCTTCTCTTTTCCATTAAATTTATGACATCAAGTGATTAAAAATCCACTAGCTGAATCTGTCTAAACTCGATGTAAAAACAGTAAGTCTCTTTTTCCTGCATGAGTCATCATTAGAACCACAATTGGAGCAGCTAGGTCAGGAGTTGAAGAGGGGGTGGAGCTGGGATGCCAGGGACTTTTCAGTGATTATAGCTCTAATGATGACTCATACAGGGAAAACATACTTCCTGTTTCTACATAGAGCTTAGAAGGATTTAGCTAGTCTGTTTTTAATCACTTGATGTCAGAAAACTAATGGAAAAGTGAAGAATTAACTGGGTAGAAAGGCAAAATAAACATTTCTAAGTACACAGTACAGGACCAAGTTGCAAGAGCAGCGAAATGCACGTCAAGGTGTCATACAGCAGACTGCACAAACATATCACAGGGTGAGTGCAATAGATTTGGACTGGGATATGACTGCAAGGTGCGCTGGGAAGTAGTCATGGGTGAGGGGCTGTTGTTCTTCTACACCCTGGGATCCCATAAGTAAATAGTGTCCCGTTTCCCTGAAAGTGTGTGTTAACATCATAACACTCACAGTTGAGCTTGAAGCCTTCGCTGACTCTCAATTCCAGATCCATGATCGGTCACACGTTGAACAGGGGATACTTGATCCTTTTTAAATAAATGAACTATACTAAATAGTCCAAACTCCATCTTAGTCAAAGCACAGTACGATGTTACAGTTTCCCTTCCGGCTTCCCCTCTGGGAGGTGACTAAGGCACTCTCTTCTGTAGCTAATTCGGGCCATAGGGAAGGTCCACTAAAGTTAGTGTCGGCCATCCGTATGCTGCCCCAAAAGTTCATACTTTCTTGTACTTTCTTGTGCTTTTCAGCAATCTGGCCTTGAACTCCACTAATCACTCTTTCTATTTAATTTTCTCATCAGCTGCTCAAAGCAAAAAGTGTTTCCCCAAAAAGTCTTTTCCCATCACATACTAGGGCTGTTCCCTAACACTTTAACTATTCCTATGCTATACATAACTATTTCTATTGTGCCCTCCACTGCACTTCCCCATTCCTATCTATACCTACCACTTTATTATATTCTTATACTGTCCCTATAGTCAATACAATAACACTTTACATCTTACTCAAAGTACACTTGAGTCATCTAAATATTAAATCCTTATAACATCCTATAAAGTTGTACATTGTATGTTATTCACATTATTACACATAAATCGTTCACCCTTCCTTATGGATGTATGTTATTGAATTATTTGATTTACCATATTATTTCCCTTTGCTTGCCACTCTAGGTACTATGCTTGATGGTAGTCTAGTCCTAATATAGGACAGTTCTCTGGGATCTGGGCTGTATAATGGGGCTCATACCAGCGCGATGGCTCAGTGGTTAGCACTGCAGCCTTGCAGCACTGGGGTCTTGGCTTCAAATCCCACCAAGGCCAACATCTGCATGGAGTTTGTGACGCGCCCCCTGGGCCGTGTGTGTGTGGGGATACCCGGAACCGGACCCATTGTGGATGCTGGGGGCTGTAGTCCTTGTGTGGCGGGGACCAAATGGCAGTCTAAATGCTGAATGTCCGACTACGCCACCCGTGGATTGCGGTCAGAGTGAACCGCCGCTGCAGGGCAGACCACTGAGGCTGGTGTTGTGGGTGCAGCAGAGGGTAGTATAACTCCCCACGGGAGGAGTATAGCCTCAGGGCAGTAAATAGGGATGTTGGTGGTGATGGTGCGCGGGAGCAGCAGTAACCACACGGAGTCTGTCATGCAATTCAGGGTCTTTACTGTTGGTGGTATTAAGGGACCCATCCGGAATACAGGTTAACAATGGAGACCTGGTCAGTCTGAGAGCAACTGGGAAATCCCGCTGGTCAGGGGGAGTTTGTAGGCCTACCGTGCTGACTTCACTCTTTCTTGGCTATCCCACCGTAGTGTAGTGGTAGCCCATGTCTCTGAGTGTACCGTGTTGTTCTCACCCGTATGACTGGCGACTCGGGCCTTCCGTACCTCTCACCCCTCCGGGGCAGTAGTGGTCCCTCTCGTGTGGCTGAGCCTCCAGGCTTCCTTGGGCCAGAGGACTTGAAGTCCCCTGCGTGGTGGTTTTCTGCTGCTGAGCTTATAACCCTCACAGCCTCGGACTCCAGTGTCCGGCTCTGTAAGTCTCTAGCAAGGATGAGTTCTGCTAGCTCCCCTCCTGGCCTCGTGTTCCTCTTCTGCCTACAGGGACTCCTCAGCCTGCTGCTGACCTGTCCCTATCTGCAACTTCACTGGAACTTGTCTCTAACTGGTCTCTCTAACCCCGCCCCAGATCCAGTTTATAAAGGGCAGGTTTCTCTCCTCCCTGGACTGAGGCAGGAGGTGCTGCATGCTAATTGTCCCCAACCAGGGAACCTCCCACCTGCTCTCAGACATGACATTGCTGCCACTGTGGCGACCAGACCTGGGGTGCCACATTTGCATGTTCTCCCCATGTTTGCGTGGGTTTCCTCTGGGTTCTCCGGTTTCTTCCCACATTCCAAAGACATACTCATAGGGAATTTTGATTGTCAGCCCCAATGGGGACAGTGATAATGTCTGTAAAGCGCTGTGGAATTAATGGCGCTATATAAGTGAGTAACGTTGATGTCATGGAAGGCCCTTTTACATTACCGGTACCCAGCACAGAGTCAGCAGCGATGCCGGGAGCAGACAGGGGGCCATCAGAAGGTGAGTATAAGGTTATTTTTTATTTTAATTCTTTTTTTACTTACAGGTTCTATGGTACCCGGGTCTGGATGAGAGTCTCCTCTTCTCCAGACCCGGGTACCATCCGCGCATTAATCGCATAAGATACGCATGTAGTCATGCGGATCTTATGCGATTCAATGCAAGTCAATGGTAGCGATTTCGCAGCGAAATCGCACTAGAATTGGTCTTGCTGCGGGTTTTACCGCAATTCGAATTTGCAGCAGAAAATTTCCGCATGATGTGCACAGCACATGCAGATTTGCATTGCAGTAAATGGCAGACCTATTACAAGCGATTTTAATGATCATCACTGTATAAGGTATGATAATTAGAGATGAGCGGTGTTCGACTAGAACTGTTCGCCAATCTCAAATTCGAGCTGTTTTGGGCGGTGTTCGAGTTGTTCGACAAACCCGAACGATTTGCAAAAAATTCGGCTGTTCGAGGTTATGTTCGATAACTGTTCGTGCACCAAAAGCGTGTCCTGCATGTCTGGTGCTATTTAGAGCACCAATCATGCAGGGATTGTCTGCCACTCACTGTAATGCCACAGCCATGGTGGTTGTGGCATTACAGTGATTGCCCAAATCGATGGGAACAGTGCCAACAGTGAAACATGAAAAGCCGGCAATTCAGCAGCGGCATACACCGTTACCCGACAATTTAGAACCGAAAGAATAGAGCTTTACACATAGATTAGATAGATATAAACATGTCAGCCACATATATACAAAGTACAGTGAAAGTGCTGCTTACTGTACTTGTCATTTAGCGTAAAGGATTTATCAAAAAAAATAATAGTGTTTTCATGCACCGTCTCTTTAAAAAAGCCGGTCGGCAATTAAGCAGCGGTACCCGACAATTTAGGATAGAAGGAATAGAGAATCACACATAGATTAGATAGATAGAAACATGTCAGTCACATATATATGAAGTACAGTGACAGTGTTGCTTACTGTACTTGTCATTTAGTGTAAAGGATTTATTAAAAAAAATAATAGTGTTTTCATGCACCGTCTCTTTAAGAAAGCCGGCTGGCAATTCAGCATCTGTACCCGACAATTTATAACAGACAGAATAGAGCTTCACACATAGATTAGATAGATAGAAACATGTCAGTCACATATATATGAAGTACAGTGATAGTGTTGGTTACTGTACTTGTCATTTAGTATTAAAATAAAGGATTTATTATTAAAAAAATTGGCGTGGGGTTCCCCTTAATTTTAGTCTCTAGCGGAGGTTAAGCAGACAGCTGGGGCAGATGTTTGAAGCCTGGGAAGGGGGTAATACCCACGGAGCTTCCCAGGCTACTAATATGAGCCCCCAGCTGAATACATAGCCTTTACTAGCTATTAAAATGGGGGACCCCCCAAAAAAAATGACGTGGGGTCCCCCCTAATTTAATAGCTAGCAAAGGCTAGGCAGACAGCTGGGGGCTGATATTAATAGCCCAGGAAGGGAGCCATGAATATTGGCCCCCTCCCAGGCTAGAAACACCAGCTGTCAGCCGCCCCAGAAATGGCGCATCCATAGGATGCGCCAATTCTGGCACTTAGCCTCGCTCTTCCACGCTGCCCTGGTGCGGTGGCAGGGGGTAATAGGGTTGGGGTTGATGTCAGCTTATAATGCCAGCTGACATCAAGCCCAGGTTAGTAATGGAGAGGCGTCTATAAGACACCCCCATTACTAACCCCATAGTCAAAGTTAAAAAAAACACAAACACCCAGAATAAAGTCCTTTAATTGAAATAAAGACACAATCCTTTATTGTTCTAAATTAAACCATACTTACCGTCACGCCCATTCCAGCTGAAGCCAACGATCTCCTGCAATAAAAGAAAAATAATAAAGCAACCTCATCCTTACCTTTCCATGGTTCCCACGACAGCTTCAGCTCTGCTACATCGAGATGACAGGCTGGACCGCAGCAGAACGCTGCCATCCAGCCTGTCATCCCGCAGACACTGAGAAGCGCAGGCATGCTTGCGCTCTGCAGTGTCTGGCTGTGACGGCATCCAGATGAGCCGAGTTCATGTCCAATGAACTCGGCGCACCTCATGCACGTCACTGACAGCGTGGGAGAATTCTCCTGCACTCAGCACTTCAGCGTGAGAATTCTCCCACGCTGTCAGTGACGTACATGAGGTCAGCTGAGTTCATTGGACATGAATGAGCTCACCTCATGCACTTCACTGACAGCGTGGGAGAATTCTCACGCTGAAGTGCTGAGTGCAGGAGAATTCTCCCACGCTGTCAGTGACGTGCATGAGGTGCGCCGAGTTCATTGGACATGAACTCGTCTCATCTTTATGCCGTCACAGCCAGACACTGCAGAGCGCAAGCATGCCTGCGCTTCTCAGTGTCTGCGGGATGACAGGCTGGATGGCAGCGTTCTGCTGCGGTCCAGCCTGTCATCTCGATGTAGCAGAGCTGAAGCTGTCGTGGGAACCATGGAAAGGTAAGGATGATGTTGCTTTATTATTTTTCTTTTATTGCAGGAGATCGTTGGCTTCAGCTGGAATGGGCGTGATGGTAAGTATGGTTTAATTTAGAACAATAAAGGATTGTGTCTTTATTTCAATTAAAGGACTTTATTCTGGGTGTTTGTGTTTTCTTTTAACTTTGACTATGGGGTTAGTAATGGGGGTGTCTTATAGACGCCTCTCCATTACTAACCTGGGCTTGATGTCAGCTGGCATTATAAGCTGACATCAACCCCAGCCCTATTACCCCCTGCCACCGCTACAGGGCAGCGTGGAAGAGCGAGGCTAAGTGCCAGAATTGGCGCATCCTATGAATGCGCCATTTCTGGGGCGGCTGACGGCTGGTGTTTCTAGCCTGGGAGGGGGCCAATATTCATGGCTCCCTTCCTGGGCTATTAATATCAGCCCCCAGCTGTCTGCCTAGCCTTTGCTAGCTATTAAATTAGGGGGGACCCCACGTCATTTTTTTGGGGGGTCCCCCATTTTAATAGCTAGTAAAGGCTATGTATTCAGCTGGGGGCTCATATTAGTAGCCTGGGAAGCTCCGTGGGTATTACCCCCTTCCCAGGCTTCAAACATCTGCCCCAGCTGTCTGCTTAACCTCCGCTAGAGACTAAAATTAAGGGGAACCCCACGCCAATTTTTTTTTAATAATAAATCCTTTATTTTAATACTAAATGACAAGTACAGTAACCAACACTGTCACTGTACTTCATATATATGTGACTGACATGTTTCTATCTATCTAATCTATGTGTGAAGCTCTATTCTGTCTGTTATAAATTGTCGGGTAGAGATGCTGAATTGCCGGCCGGCTTTTTTAAAGAGACAGTGCATGAAAACACTATTATATTTTTTAATAAATCCTTTACACTAAATGACAAGTACAGTAAGCAACACTGTCACTGTACTTCATATATATGTGACTGACATGTTTCTATCTATCTAATCTATGTGTGAGGCTCTATTCCTTCTTGTCTAAATTGTTGGGTACCGGTGTATGCCGCTGCTGAATTGCCGGCCGGCTTTTTTAAAGAAAGCGTCTTCTGAGCAGTTTGTCAGCTTTTGGACACCTTTGAAGGTGTTTTCTATGTGTTTCTATGTGTTTTTGTTTGCCTGCCATTGGTTTTAACGGTGTTCGACGGTGTTCTAAGGTGTTCGACGAACAGTTCGACGAACAGTTCCTCGAACATCCCGGTGTTCGACGAACCGAACCGAACCCGAACACTACGGGGGTGGCTCAACACTAATGATAATCCCCTAAATGTTACAGCTGCAGGGCATTATGGGGAGGCCATGCAAAAGAACATTAGCCCGCTTTCTGGTTTAGCAGTGTGGGAAATGGTGGCAGGCAAGTTTTTTTTCCAAAGAGTTCGAATTCATATGAAACTGCAAATTTCAGGAAATTTTACTCGAAATCGATCTTTCAAAGATCGATCTGCTCATCTCTACTTGACACCATAGCTATGAAACACTTTCAGTAAAAATGATAATTTACTGTACATTTTTCATTTAACCGCACACATTATTTTACAATGTTGTCTTTTTTTCTTTTTATCTCAATTCCATCCCAGGCTCCATAAAGGTTTTCTCCAGTATTGTGATAGTGAGCTCGATTGTGACTGGCACATCTCAGTTCTATCTTTAATTCTTGAATTGGCACATGACACATTGCCTTGTAAGTCACCTTACATGTCAAAAAATATTAGTTGAGGGAAGATTATATAATGTGGCAGTGTTTTGGCTATTCCGCGTCCTGCTTTTAGCCCATTGTATATTATGCTGGGAACCTCGCGGGCTGTAGAGTGACTCCGCTGTTGAGTGATGTCTGTGCAGTGTTATTTATAGGTGACGTGATGACTAAGGCAGGATATTCTCATAAAAAATGTATACTCGGAATTCAGGACAAGTTATTTTATTCTAACAAAATCTATGGATTTGAAAATGGAGTGAAAACTGGTGGCAAAATAGATTTAGAATCTAATATTCTTTTTTTTTTTTACGAAAGAAATAAATAGTAACAAATATAATATGATGCTAAGAAAATGCAACACATTGCAGGCGACTTAAAGTGCATTTACACTGGTCGACAATTGGGACAATAATCCAAGGAATGCTCATGTCATTTCCCAATTATCATTCATTGATAATCAACCGATAAATGAGCAAAACGCTTGTTCATTAGGTGAAATTATTTTTAAGCCTGTTTAAAAATCATAATTTTCCTGAAGAACGTTATCCAGTGTGAACAGGGCGTGTGCTGCCAAGAACAATGATATTCGAAGTGCACACAATGATCTATTAATGATTCTTTTGTGCTCATGGAAGTGCGGTTGGTCTGTCTAAAAAGACTATTAACTAGTGATACTCGAGATTTACGAGCATGCTCGCCGAAAGGGTTAACAAAACATACTCGTTGATGACTATTAACCCCTTCACGACCTTTGACGTACGTGATAGTCGGGAAGGGGTTCCTACCTTTGACGTATGGATATGTCGTGGCGATTGTGCAGGGCACATGAGCTATGCAGCACGGTCGTCGCCCGGAACTCGGCTTAAGTGATAGCCGTGCCCCGGCTGTCACAGCCCCCTAAATGCCGTGATCAATAGCAATCACAGCATTTAGGAGGTTGGAAGAGGGAGGGAGCTCCTTCTCCCATGCGATTTGCACCTCCGCAACGTCATCGATCGTAGCCATGGCAATCCGAGATCACATGATGTGTGCCTGAAAATAATACCAATAAAAACGTCAATTCGTCCCACAAAAAACAAGCCCTCACATGACTCTATCGGCAGAAATAGAGAAAAATTATAGCTCTCAAAATATGGCGAAGCAAAAATTTTTCTTTGGAAAAAAAAGCATTTCTTAGTGTGTGACAGCAGCCAAACAAGAAAAAAATATATAAATCTGGTATCGCTCTAATCGCACCGACCCAAAGAATTAAGTCATCAAATCACTTATACCGCACGAGGAACGGCGTAAAAAATAACTAAAAACAATTCTTGACCTGCTATTCATTTGTTCATTCTGCATCCCAAAGATTGCAGTAAGGCTCCGCTCACATTTATCCTGCCCATTACGCTGAGCGCTTACACTGGGGTTCCTGTGTAAATCTCTGAAATACATGCTTGAGATGGAACCCCCGGCAGAACACTCCCTATAATAAGGCAGTATGGACTCCGTCTGGCCTGTTATATGGCAGTGTCCATATTTTTAGGTTGTCTTTTTAGGCGTCCACAAAAGCACGGTCGGCCACAGTTTTGTGCACCTCTGAAAAGCCAAACTTCTCTTGCCTCATTAGTGAATGGATCCATCGGGGGTTTCATCTGAATCACGTTTCAGATATTTAGATGGAAACCCTGATGTAGGTGCTCAGCGTAGTGCACAGGATAAATGTGAACTGATCCAAAATGTTTTCTACCCCAAAATACCAGCAATAAAGGTTTCTACTCAACCCACAAAAAACAAGTTCCCACTCATGTCTGTCACCTATTAACAAAAATATAGGGGGTGTTCAATTTACTGGTAGCACAAAGGCTCTGGAAAAGCAACATGGCTCCCACCAAAAGAAATCTGGCAAAATCTGCGCTCCTAAGTCCAAGTACCTCCCTCCCTTCTGAGCCCCACAATGTGCCTAAACCGCAGTTAGCATCCACATGTTTGATATTAACGTGCTGAGGAGAGCCCACTTAATTTACGGCCATGTGGCTCCAGAAGCACACGCTCGGCACAATGTATTGGGCACTACAATGGCATACTTGCAATTTCCACTCTGCAATTCCCACTGTGTGTTTGTTTCTGGAGAATGCCCATAGCATAAAAATCATCACTACACCCATAGATAAATTCCCAGAGTGGTGTAAATTCTAAAAAGGGGTCACTTGAGGGGGGTTTCCACTGTTTAGGCACATCATGTGCAAATGAAGTCTGGAAACTATTCTAGAAAAATCTGCTCCATAAAAGTCCATCACACCCGAGCCCTGCCGTGTGGCCAAACAGTACTGTACAGCCTTATATGAGATATTGCCACGTTCAGGAGTAATTGTGTAACAAATTATGTGGCTTTTTCTACCCATTTACCTTTGTGAAAATAAAAAAATCTGAGGCTAAAACAGTATTTTAGTAATAAAAATGTATTTATTAGAACTTCACCACAGAATGATATAAAATTTCGTGACACACCTGTGGTCTCAACATGCTCATTGCATCACTAGATGTATTAACTGAGGGGTGCAATTTGTAAAATGGGGTCACTTATAGTGGGTTCTGCTGTTTTGGCACCTCACGTGCTCTGCCAATGTGACATAACGCCCGCAAACCATTCCAGCAAAATTTGCATCTCAATATGGCGCTCCTTCCCTTCTAAGCTTTGCACTGTGCCTGAAAATTAGTTTACGACCACATAGAGGATATTGGTGAACTCGGGAGAAATTGCGTAACAAATTATGTCGTCAATATCCTCCTAATAACCCTTTTGAAAATTAAAAACTTGGGGCTAAAACATTTTAGTGGAAAAAATGAAAACCTTCATTTCCACAGCCCAATGTTACACAATTCTATGAATCTTCTGTGGGTTTAAAATGCTCACTATATCCCTAAATGAATTCCTCAAGAGTTGTACTTTCCAAAAAGTGGTCATGAGTGGGTTCTGCTGTTTTGGCACCATAACGTCTCTTCAAATGCGACAAGGCGCCTGCAGTCTATTCCTGCCAAATTTGTGCTTGAAAAGTGAAATACTGTTCCGAGCCCTGCCATGTGCCTAAACAGTAGTTTTCTGCCACATATGGGACATCAGTGTAATCAGGAGAAATTGCTCAACAAAATATATAGTTCATTTTCTCCTCTTACCCTTGTGAAAATGAACAATTTGGGGCTAAAGCAACATTTGTGTGGGAAACATATTTTTTTTTATTTTCAATGCTCAACTTAATAGCACCTGCGGGTTCAAGGTGCTCATCCCACACCTCTAGATAAATTCCTTGAGGGCGTAGTTTCCAAACTGTTTAGGCACATCAGGGGCTCGGCAAATGCAACATGGCGTCCAATATCAATTCCAGTCAATGTTGCGTTCCAAAAGTCAAATGGTGCACTTTCTCTTCTGAGCCCTGCTGTGCACCCAAACAGTAGTTTTCCACTATATATGAGGTATCAGTGTATTCAGGAGATACTGCACAACAAATTGTACAGTCCATTTTCTCCTGTTACCCTTGTGAAAATAAACAATTTGAAGCTAAAGCAACATTTTTGGGGAATTTTTTTTTTTTTTTTTTTTTTTCCTTCCACATTTAATTCCTGTGAAGCACCTGAAGGGTTAATACATGGTAACATAGTTTTTTTTAGGTTGAAGGAAGACTAAGTCCATCTAGTTCAACCCATAGCCTAACATGTTGATCCAGAGGAAGGCAAAAAAAAAAACCATGTGGCAAACATTAAGCTCCACATTGGGGAAAAAAATTCCTTCCTGACTCCATGCGACAATCAGACTAGTTCCCTGGATCAACTCCCTATCAAGGAATCTAGTATATATAACCTGTAATATTATACTTTTTAAGAAAGGCATTCATGCCCTTCTTAAATTTTATTAGTGAATCACTCATTTCAACATCATGCGGCAGAGAGTTCCATAGTCTCACTGCTCTTACAGTAAAGATTCCCTGTCTGTGATTATGATTAAACCTTCTTTCCTCCGGATGTAGAAGATGCCCCCTTGTCCCCGTCTCAGGCCTCAGAGTAAAAAGATCAGTAGACAGGTCTTTGTACTGTCCCCTCATATACTTGTACATAGTAATAAGATCACCCCTAAGCCTTCGTTTTTCCAAAGTAAATAACCCCAAGTGTAATAACCTGTCTTGGTATTGCAGACCCCCCAGTCCTCTAATAACCTTGGTCGCTCTTCTCTGCACCCGCTCTAGTTCAGCTATGTCTTTCTTATACACTGGAGACCAGAACTATACACAGTATTCTAAGTGTGGTCGCACTAGTGACTTGTATAGAGGTAAAATTATCTTCTCCTCATGAGCATCTATGCCTCTTTTAATGCATCCCATTATTTTATTTGCCTTTGCAGCAGCTGCCTGACACTGGCCACTAAACGTGAGCTTGTCGTCCACCAATACACCCAGGTCTTTTTCAGTTACAGTTTTGCCCAGTGTTTTACAATTAAGCATATAATTATATATTTTATTTCCTCTGCCCAATTGCATTACCTTACATTTATCCCCATTAAAGCTTACTTGCCATTTATCAGCCCAAGCTTCTAGTTTACATAGATCCTCCTGTAATATAAAATTGTCCTCCTCTGTATTGATTACCCTGCAGAGTTTAGTGTCATCTGCAAATATTGAAATACTACTCTGTATGCCCCCTACAAGGTCATTAATAAATATGTTAAAAAGAAGCGGGCCCAATACTGACCCCTGTGGTACCCCACTGTTAACTGTGACCCAGTCTGAGTGTTTTCCATTAATAACCACCCTTTGTTTCCTATCACTGAGCCAGTTCTTAACCCACTTACATATATTTTCCCCTTTCCCCATTGTTCTCATTTTATGTATCAACCTTTTGTGTGGAACCGTATCAAAAGCTTTTGAAAAGTCCATATACACAACATCCACTGCATTTCCTTGGTCCAGTCTGGAACTTGCCTCCTCATAAAAGCTGATCAGATTAGTTTGACGGGAACGGTCCCTTGTAAACCCATGTTGATATTGGGTCATGAGGTTATTCTTCTTCAGATACTCTACTATAGCATCTCTTAGGAAACCCTCCAGGATTTTACCCACAGTAGAGGTTAAGCTTACTGGCCTATAATTTCCAAGTTTGTTTTTTGTCCCCTTTTTGAATATTGACACCACATTTGCTATACGCCAGTACTGTGGTACAGACCCTGTTATTATGGAATCTTTAAAGATTAAAAATAATGGTCTATCTATGACGTTACTTAATTCCTGCAATACTACTATCCCATCCGGGCCTGGGGATTTGTCAACTTTAGTGATTTTTAGACGCCGCCGTACTTCCTGCTGGGTTAAGCAAGTGACATTTAATGGAGAATTTTTGTCATCACTAATCATGTTTTCTGTCATGCGATTTTCTTGTGTAAATACTGTTAATAAAAAATCATTTAGCATATTGGCTTTTTCCTCATCCTCATCCACCATTTCACCCAGACTATTTTTAAGGGGACCAACACTATAATTTTTTAGTTTTTTACTATTTATGTAGTTAAAGAATATGTTGGTATTATTTTTACTTTCTCTGGCAATGAGTCTCTCTGTCTCAATCTTTGCTGCCTTGATTTGGTTTTAACAGAATTTATTTAATTTTCTGTATTTATTTAATGCCTCATCACTACCTACTTGCTTTAGTTCTCTAAATGCTTTCTTTTTGTCACTTATTGCGCCCCTTACAGCTCTATTTAGCCATAGTGGTTTCCTCCTATTTCTAGCATGTTTATTCCCATAGGTTATATATTGTGCACAGGTCCTATTCAGGATGCTAATAAATGTCTCCCATTTGCTTTGTGTAGTTTTATGTCTGAGGATATCGTCCCAGTTGATTGCACTAAGATCATCTCTCAACCATTGGAAATTTGCCTTCCTGAAGTTTAGTGCCCTTGTAACCCCTGTACTGCACATCTTATTACAGGATACATGAAAACTTATTATTTTGTGATCACTATTACCCAAGTGACCACAAACTCGTATATTTGATATGCGGTCTGGCCTATTGGTTAATATTAGGTCTAGCAGTGCCCCCCTTCTTGTTGGGTCCTGAACCAGTTCTGAAAGGTAATTGTCTCTCATAGTTGTCAAAAACCTATTACCTTTGCTTGAACTACAGGTTTCTGTTCCCCAATGTATTTCAGGGTAGTTGAAGTCCCCCATAATAATGACTTCTCCTTGAGTAACTGCTTCATCTATTTGAATTATGAGGATATTCTCCGCTGCTTCCATTATTTTTGGAGACTTATAACAAACCCCTATCAGTAATTTATTATTTTTTCCCCTTCCCCTTATCTCCACCCACAGGAACTCTACATTTTCATTAGATTCACATATATTCTCACGCAAGATGGGTTTTAAGGATGATTTTACATATAAACACCCCCCCCCCTCACTTGTTTGTACGGTCATTTCTGAACAAACTATAGCCCTGTAAATTAACTACCGAGTCATGGCACCAGCTCCTCCCAGTAATCTGTCAACCCGATCAGCGATGTGCCAGACTCGAGCGCCAGGTAGGCAGCACACTTCTTGAATGTGGCTTTGAGCACTTTGAGGGGTGCAGTTTTTAAAATGGTGTCACTTTTGGGTATTTTCTGTCCTATCGATCACTCAAAGTTACTTCAAATGTGGTATGGTCCCTAAAAAACTGGTTTTGTAAATTTTGTTAGAAAAATTAGAAATTGCTGATAAACTTTTAACCCTTCTAAATTCCTAACAATAAATAATTGTTTCAAAAATGATGTTGATGTAAGGTAGACATGTGGTAAATGTAAGTTATTAACTATTTTGTGTGACATGTCTCTCTGTTTTAAGGGTATAAAAATTAAAAGTTTGAAAATTGCAAAATTTTCCCAAAAATTCTGATATTTTCACAAATAAACGCAAAAAATATTGACCTAAATTTACCACTAACATAAAGTACAATATGTCACTGGGATCCGTTAAAGCGTTTCAGAGTTATTATGTCATAAAGTGACACTGGTCAGAATTGGTGAATTCCAGCGCAACGGATGCAACACTGGCAAGACACTTTGAATGTCAGAAGGCTGAATATCTAATCTAGTTTGCATGCAGCAGCTGACACAAATGTATTGCTGTATACAGGTAACATATGGGTAATGTTTATGTGGAAGGATATCAATTTATCTTTTTTGAGTAACTAAAAAAATTTAAAATATTTAATAATAAGCACTGTGTAATGGATGCAACATGAAATGGAAGCATGATTTGTCCTACGTAATGAATGCACTAGTTTCTAAATGGTATTTATTTGTTCAAATCATTTTTTGGGTACATCCTCAAGTATGTCAACTAAAAAGTAGCTGTTTATGCAAAGGTGTATGTTCAGTGCATTAACAACATTTTTTATATATATCCATGTAAACGATGATGAGTTCTATATTAAAATAACAAACAGTTAATCACTGTTTCAGTTTTAACAATTTGTATCCAGTAGTAGAAAAGCTAAGTCCAGTGAATAGACATCTAAAAAGACATGGGTAAGGGATAGTGTTGAGCATTCCGATACTGAAATATCGGGTATCGACTGATATTCGCGATATTGGAGTTCCGATACTGAGTTCCGATACTTTTACAATATTGAATACCGGAATCGGAAGTTCCCATAATGCCTGCGCTCTGCAGTGTCTCTGAAGGATGACAAGCTGCATGGCAGCGCTCAGTGTTTTCATGCACCGTCTCTTTAAAAAAGCCGGCCGGCAATTCAGCAGCGGCATACACCAGTACCCAACAATTTAGAACAGAAAGAATAGAGCATCACACATAGATTAGATAGACAGCAACATGCCAGTCACATATATAAGAAGTACAGTGACAGTGTTGCTTACTGTACTTGTCATTTAGTGTTAAAGGATTTATTAAAAAAAATAATAGTGTTTTCATGCACCGTCTCTTTAAAAAAGCCGGCCGGCAATTCAGCATCGGTACCCGACAATTTAGAATAGAAAGAATAGAGCATCACACATAGATTAGATACATAGAAACATGTCAGTCACATATATAAGAAGTACAGTGATAGTGTTGATTACTGTACTTGTCATTTAGTGTTAAAATAAAGGATTTATTTAAAAAAAAATTGGCGTGGGGTTCCCCGTAATTTTAGTCTCTAGCGGAGGTTAAGCAGACGGCTGGGGCAGATGTTTGAAGCCTGGGAAAGGGGTAATACCCACAGAGCTTCCCAGGCTACTAATATCAGCCCCCAGCTGAATACCTAGCCTTTACTAGCTATTAAAATGGGGGACCCCCAAAGAAATGACGTGGGGTCCCTACTATTTTAATAGCTAGCAAAGGCTATTGCTTGCGCTCCTCAGTGTCTCGCTGTGACGGCATCCAGTGATGTGCATGAGGTGAGCCGAGTTCATTGGACATGACCTCGGCTCATCTGGATGCCGTCACAGCCAGACACTGAGGAGCGCAAGCATGCCTGCGCTTCTCAGTGTCTGCGGGATGACAGGCTGGATGGCAGCTTTCAGGTGCGATCCAGCCTGTCATGTCAATGTAGCAGAGCTGAAGCTGTCGTGGGAACCATGGAAAGGTAAGGATGATGTTGCTTTATTATTTTACTTTTATTGCAGGAGATCGTTGGCTTCAGCTGGAATGGGCGTGATGGTAAGTATGGTTTAATTTAGAACATTAAAAAATTGTGTGTTTATTTCAATTAAAGGACTTTATTCTCGGTGTTGTGTTTTTTTTAATTCGGTCTTTAATTCGGTTTTTTAATGGCGGTCATGTCTAATATTGGTGTGACCCCATGAATTTCGGGCTTAGGGCCAGCTGATAATGCCTAGCTGGCCCTAACCCCTTTATTACCCAGTGAGCCACCGCACCAGGGCCCTGGATGAGTTGGGTACAGCGCCAGAAGATGTTGCATCTATGAATGCGCCATTTTCTGGGGTGGCTGCGGACTGCAATTTGTAGCGGGGGGGCCCAGAAAGCTTGGGCCTCCCTGCGCTGTGGATTCCAGCCCCCAGCTGCCTAGTTGTACCTGGCTCGACACAAAAATAGGGCGAAGCCCCATGTATTTTTTTTTTTTAATTATTTCATGAAATTCATGAAATAATTTTAAAAAAAGGGCTTCCCTATATTGTTGTGTCCGGCCAGGTACAAATAGGCAGCTGGTGGTTGGGGGCAGCCCGTTCCTGCCTGCTGTACCTGGCTGGACACAAAAATAGGGCGAAGCCCCACCTATTTTTCTTTTTATTATTTCATGAAATTCATGAAATAATAATAAAAAAAAGGGTTACCTATATTGTTGTGTCCGGCCAGGTACAAATAGGCATCTGGTGGTTGGGGGCAGCCCATTCCTGGATGCTGTACCTGGCTGGCATGCAAAAATATGGCGAAGCCCACGTCAAAATTTTGAGTTCATTGGACATGACCTCGGCTCATCTTTATGCCATCACAGCGAGACACTGAGGAGCACAAGCATGCCTGCGCTTCTCAGTGTCTGCGGGATGACAGGCTGGATGGCAGCTTTCGGCTGCGATCCAGCCTGTCATGTGAATGTAGCAGAGCTGAAGCTGTCGTGGAAACCATGGAAAGGTAAGGATGATGTTGCTTTATTATTTTACTTTTATTGCAGAAGACATTGGCTTCAGCTGGAATGGGCGTGATGGTAAGTATGGTTTAATTTAGAACAATAAAGAATTGTGTGTTTATTTCAATTAAAGGACTTTATTCTGGGTGTTTGTGTTTTTTTTTTACTTTGACTATGGGATTAGTAATGGGGGTGTCTTATAGACGCCTCTCCATTACTAACCTGGGCTTGATGTCAGCTGGCATTATAAGCTGACATCAACCCCAACCCTATTACCCCACTGCCACCGCTACAGGGCAGTGGGAAGAGCGAGGCCAGGTGCCAGAATTGGCGCATCCTATGGATGCGCCATTTCTGGGGCGGCTGACGACTGGTGTTTCTAGCCTGGGAGGGGGCCAATATTCATGGTACCCTTCCTGGGCTATTAATATCAGCCCCCAGCTGTCTGCCTAGCCTTTGCTAGCTATTAAAATAGGGGGGACCCCACGTCATCTTTTTTTGGGGTCCCCCATTTTAATAGCTAGTAAAGGCTAGGTATTCAGCTGGGGGCTGATATTAGTAGCCTGGGAAGCTCCGTGGGTATTACCCCCTTCCCAGGCTTCAAACATCTGCCCCAGCCGTCTGCTTAACCTCCGCTAGAGACAAAAATTACGGGGAACCCCACGCCAATTTTTTTTTAAATAAATCCTTTATTTTAACACTAAATGACAAGTACAGTAATCAACACTATCACTGTACTTCTTATATATGTGACTGACATGTTTCTATGTATCTAATCTATGTGTGATGCTCTATTCTTTCTGTTATAAATTGTCGGGTACCGATGCTGAATTGCCGGCCGGCTTTTTTAAAGATACGGTGCATGAAAACACTATTATTTTTTTTAATAAATCCTTTAACACTAAATGACAAGTACAGTAAGCAACACTGTCACTGTACTTCTTATATATGTGACTGACATGTTTCTATCTATCTAATCTATGTGTGATGCTTTATTCTTTCTGTTCTAAATTGTCGGGTACCGGTGTATGCCGCTGCTGAATTGCCGGCTTTTCATGTAATACATTCTACATTATTCTTAGTTGTTTTCCTTCATGTAGAATTAACCTACAAGGAAAGAAAGGGTTTATTTTCATTCCGATATTTGTGTCCCATTGACTTGCATTGGTTTCCGGTATCGGAATCAGCGATATCCGATATTTTTTGGGTATCGGTCCGTTCCAATCCGATCCGATATTTCCCGATATCGGAAGGTATCGCTCAACACAAGTAAGGGAAGATACATATGTCACAATGCTTAATATAATTGTTGATATGGATGGACTTTGATATGATGGAGATCTGTCAAGAAAGACTAGTCCAAGACTCCTGAGGATTCATAGAGTGCTGTCTTATCTGAAACCTACTGGTTTAGGGTGACAGGTAGACAATGACTTGGATAGACCTGCAATCTTGATGTTGACGTCATTTTTGCAATGTATAACTTCTGTCACTTAAAAGCTAATTGGGTCCTCAGTTAAACTGGTCAGCTAGAGGAAGGAAGAACTTTTTCAAGGGGTTGTACAGAATTGGAAAAAGGTAGCTGTTTTCTTACCAAAAGTGTGCACTGGCATTGTGTGGTCTTCAATTAAGCCTCATTCATTTCAATACACAGCACAACCCATGAACTAGTGTGATGAGGCTTCTGGGGAAAAAAAAGCAGCCTTGTTGTCGATACCCTGTGTAATACCTTTAAAGGGTTAAGTGAAACTTAATAAAAATAAACCCCCTATACTCACCTCCTGGATCTGTGCCGCTTTGCAGCACTCAACACTGTGTCACCTAGCGGGCTCCTGGCATCAACATCCAGTAGGGAATGTCACGTAACCACTGCAGCTGATCAGCAGCCACTGATTGACTGCAGCCTTCACATTTCGTCTAAACCAGAAAGTGAGATGTTTGCAGGCAAATGAAAGAATAAATTATTTTATTCTAATTTTGACTCAAGGTTTATTCTTATGATCTTAAAAGGATAGTTTTCATTAGACATTGCAAAAATAGGAATCTTTGCAATATACTCACTGTTTAAATTTGCACCCAGACCTAAGATATATTTTGTCATTTATGTTTTATTGCTCTTTGCCAAAGGGACTGGCCACCGCTGCTGTCTAGAAGTGTTGGCCGAGCATGAGCAGTGCCGAGCAGGTCAGCTTGTAAGCAATGCCTTGAGTCTGTCTGGGATCACTGGAAGAACACTATGAGCTCCTGATTCTGGCCATCTCACTCGTGCACCATTGTGCTTTTGTAAGTCTATGTAGGCAAGGCTACTCCGTATAGTAACAAGAGAGAGCATACAGTACTGGCCAGCAGCATGATGATGCTCAATCCTGAACTGTCACTCAAACACTAGTGCCTACCTTACCCCAATCAGGAAGTGGGGAGGCAGGGAGTGCTGCACTGTTGCTTGAGAACATAAGAACAACCTTTCAAATTGTAAGACTAATCACATCATGTAAACACCGTCTTACATGCACTTGTCATTTTATATAATATTTCAGAATAAACTGTTGTAAATGTATCTGCATGCTCTCTCTTTAATTCACAGTTGCCTTTCAACTAGTGGGTAAAGACTAGCTGCTATGACGTCTCTCATACACTGTAGATCAAGATATGAGGGATTCCTGCTCTCCTGCCTTAAATTAGTTTGTGTACAGTAGCAGCAGGAGCATAGAAGTTATTGTATCTCAGTACTGAGCATTGTTGCTGTGAATCCAGCTTTGGGGTGAGATAAAGTCTTCTGACAGCTATCTCTCTCAATGCCTAGTACACGGGAATACTTGGCTTAGCCAAATGCTCCTTTGTTATCTACAAGAGACCTATTTCCCTGAGAACAAAAGACTGGGTCCTTCTCTCCCCTGACATTAACTTTTAGATGAGTCGGGAGACCCTCATACACATTAAACTGTTGTCTGATACCCCCAGATCAGCTTACTTTAGTCTAATGTGTTTGGGGGCCCTAAGAAAGTATCATCACTGAACTGCAAACCAGTTTACCACTTGCCGTGCAGCCATGACAGTCCATAATGGATATTGTAATCTGTCAGGCAGGCAGAGCACTGATTTGGCTTACCCGACACTGCCATGGTTAATCCCCCCCTCCCCCCATATCAACTCGATAGTGTCCTGACCACTGTAACTCTGTCACTCTAGATTCTGTCAGACATGGTATAAACCACTAAACCCCTCAAGTCCCATTATTATGCCCTGTTCCTTATACTGTGCACCAAACATACATAGGCTTATAATCTGTCTATCTACAGTATCTATCTATCTATCTACAGTATCTATCTACCTATCTATCTGGACTGTCCTGGAATTTCTGGAATGTTGGCAACACGGGCAGTCGGGTGTTTCATACATAAATCCGATAATAAGGGAAATATGGAGGTTTGAAAAAAGAATTGCAAAAATCTTGTTAAAATGAAATTGTTTCACTGTTTCTAATTCTTAATATGTACATGTAAGTGTAGTTTTTACTTAAGCAGCACTCCTCCTCCCATCAAAGTTTTTATCCTCTTAATATATTGCAATCATCATATTATATAGCACTGTGTACTTACAATTGCTCATTTTGACTTTCCACCCAGTTAATTCTTCTTTTTTCCCTGCTCTACGTAAAAGTAGGAAGTCTCTTGTCTCTGCATTTATCATTCCCTCTTCAACTCCTGACCCACCTTCTCCGCTCCTCCCCTTGCCAGGGACTTTTGCAGTGACTCCTGACTCACATGTAAGAGGGTGAGCAGTGCTCATGAACATGTTGCGGCAAGTAAATTGAACTTGATAAAAAAGTGTTTTGTTGGCATATGTTATTTACATATAACATAGTCTATTTTATCCTTATGGTTGATTTGTGTTTGGTTTCCTGGAGGTCTAGCCTTAAGGCCATCCCCAGGGAGTGGGAGGGCTGTCCTATAGGGGAACCACTGGAGGGCTGTAGAGATATAGTTAGTACACACTGGTAAGGGACAGTTAGATGGTTTGGGAATAGCTCATATACTGGGAGGGCTTATAGCTAACAAAAATGTTAGGGAGTCTCAGACAGTGGTAGTGAAAGGTTCAGGTTCAAGTTCATGTACAAGCTGCAATGGGCTTTAATAGTACCAAGCTTCCAAACAGCAGGAGAGCACACCGGGAGTCTAGCGCAGAACCCTGGAGGGATCGGGGCCCATGGCCCAGAAGAGGCATTGGAGTCCATGTCTCATTCTCTCCTAAATGGAAGAGGCCATTTGCGGAAGAGCAAGAGGGAACAATGGCGGGCCTCAAGAAAGCTGGGTTGCCGGGCGGCGAGTCCCTAGTGGCAACAGAAACTGTTGAGGTGGAGACAGTTTGGGCAGATCGGAGGCAGGACATTTTAATGTACTGTTTAATGAGAACAACAACCAAATGGGGTTCTGCCCCATACTGCATGCCGCAGCCGTATGTATCTGAACTGTACAGTAAAACCCGTTGAACCGGCCCCAAGGTCTCATGGTGTGTGTGGTACTAATCCCGGTCCCACAAACAGAGTTGTAGCAGAGGCTTCCGGCCCACAAGTCAGTGCAGAATGAATGCAACAGCACAGCACACCTGGGAAAATATCCGTTTACAAGAGAGGTTTCACAGTGAAGAGAAGTCGGAATTGGCCAACAGCACCGGCCCTAGCCCCCCTTCACATGCAGGGAAGATAGACTTCCTGTTTCTTAATAGTGATTAGAAGAATTCAACTAGTCAGGTTTTAATAACATGATGTCATTGTCCTAATGGAAGAGAGAAGAATTAACTGGGTAGAAAGGCAAAATGAGCAACTGTAAGTACACAGTGCTATATAATATTATGACTGCAATATATTAAGAGGATAAAAATTTTTGATGAGAGTGCTCCTTTAAGGGTATAGTATATCATGAGCCTTGGTGTCGAGGTGGTCCACTAGTTGGGAATGGTAAAAGGATTATATGTTATAATTAAGTGGCCAAAGTTGTTAATGTTATAAGAGAGTGACAGACCTATTTTCAACCAACTTACATGTTCATATGGGGCAAAGAGATAGTCACACCAGAGGGAGTCTATATGTTGATGTCTATGTGTGAAGAAGGTTGCCACTACAAAGTGAGGAGTCTGGTACCTGAATGGAAATAAGAGAATAGGTCAGTGGATTGCAACACAAAGTACACGAGTGCACTGCTGTCAAAAAGAGCTGAATGAGAGTGTGGTTGAGACAAACCCTCAGATAGCATTGAGAGTATCAAAGAGTTACTGAAAGCACCACTCCAGCGTTTTGCTTTTTACCACTGTAGTGGTGCCACTAATATAAGTTCACTGCCCCTAGTCTTATACTCACCAGCCAACATCGTCTTCTGTTCTCAGTGCCGCTTCACTTATCTTCTGCAGTTTGTAACATGCTGGATCGCTCCAGTGTTTGCTGGGTGGACCGAAAGTTGCAGCTTAATGTCAGTCTATGAGTGCCAGAACAAGGCCAGAACGAGGATCTCATAGACTTACACTGAGAGCTTCTGACCCTGTCCTCTGATTTTCAGTGAGTCAGAAATTTGTGGTCACAAGATGGCCGAGTGAGATTGGATGGACGCCGAGAACAGCTGAAGGTGGCAGCTGGTAAGTATAATACTAGGGGCAGGGAACAAACATAAGTGGCACCACTCCTAGCTCTGAAATAAAAAAATAATGCTGCAACAGATTGTGCAAAGTGGCACAAATGCAATTCAACTAGTGCTGTAAATACCAACTGTCTACCTGTGTAACAAAACAAGCCATTACCTCTTATAAGACTGTTGAAACCACCAAGCTCCTTGCGTCTTCTAGGATTCTGTAACCACCAAGCTCATTGCCTCTATGTAAGTAAAGCTCTTTTTCAATTGTCTCCTGTGTTCTGTACTGCTACATTCCTTCTGCCACCACTCTACCCCCAAGGGCCGCTGGATCCTATACATTTCAAAATACAGGTACTTTTATTTGGGCCTGGGTTTCGTTCTGTAAAGGGAATGTGCCATCCCCAAAAAAAATTTCAATAATTGAGAAAATGTAAAATATTAAAGTTCTATTTTTTTTTAAATATTACCTTTTTTTTAATGGTATAAAGCATGAAAAATAATTTAAAAAGGTTTGATATGTTGCATTCCACTTTTAAACACTAGGGGAAGCAGCTGCTGAAATTTGCCATGAAAACCTAGTGCACTACTGCTAGCTCGCATTGTGAGTGCAATAAATGTGGGTGTTATCACATAAAATGGGATTAGATACAGGGCTCAATGTTGTATATCACATATGATGGGATTAGATACAGGGCTCAATGTTGCATATCACATATGATGGGATTAGATACAGGGCTCAATGTTGTATATCACATATGATGGGATTAGATACAGGGCTCAATGTTGTATATCACATATGATGGGATTAGATACAGGGCTCATATGAGTGTATCAATTGTATAACAACTTTTTTTTCCCTTGTGATTCACTGGACATATAGTTACATTCGTTAATCATTAAATGTAATATTGTGCAAAACGCACTGTACACGGAGACTTTTGGCAGCCAAAGGTGAGTATAATAGTGTGAGGCTGATAATTATCATTGTTCTAAAATTAAAATACTCCATCTGCATATTGACCACAACAAAAAACTAATGCATCAGCTCAGATAACCTGCAGGGGTAACCACTAAAAGTCATATTTCTTTTATGCCTATAGAGATGAATTATTAAGCAATACTCTTGTATGATACATAATGTTGTCTTTGTGATCACAAACATCCATTGCTTGCAGCTATTCTTGTTCCCCGTACTGTGAGGCCAGATCTGCTCAATCCGTGTGGACCTGATGCTGTGCCATGTTTTTCTCCCTTGTTCTTCATCATTTAGCAGCTGGTATTACCTGAGCAGGGAAAACAGCTGGCAGCTGGAAATTTGTTCCATATAAGTATCAATCTTAGTAACATTATAGCAGGGTAGGTTATGGAGTAAATTATTTTTGACAAATTTTGTGAGACAACTTCTCTTGGGTTAGATGGTTGCCACACAATGAACTATGACTCCAAAGATGTGGATCAACAAAACAAAATAAATCCTAGACCATCTGCCCGCTAACTACACGCCACAGCTTTCCCTAGCGGTCAGGGTTAAAGGTTTACTGCCCAGCAGTGCAGAACAAGTAAAACAGTCCATACCAGTATCCAATGCCAACAGGATGGCAATGCCCATGTTTCTCAAACTCAGAGTAACATGTGAAAAGTTCACACCCTACGGGTACAGTGCTCTTCATGCTGATTCCTAATTAGGCTCATCAGACAGCCCAAGTCAAGGACACATGTGCACACATAAATCGCATACGTTGTATATTAATGCATGCATTATGTCTGGCAGATACTTATAATGTTTTACATAAATTCTTTAGCCTGGGTTTAATATTATAGTTTTATTTTTCTGTTACAGAATTCGAAATCCCCTGCATAGACAACGTATATTAGTCTGACTGCTTACAGTCTGAGGAAGCCTGATGCGAAACGTGCGTCAAGGGCTACTGGATGACACATTACCATGGTGGGTCTGCATGATTGGGTCTCTTATGCTTCTTATCGGGTCTTGAATGACTGAGGTACTGATTGACTGGCATACTGTGATCTTAAAGCACTAAGCAGTAGCACTTTATATTTAATAACAAGAATTGGTCATTCAAATATATTTAAAACCACAAAAACAAAATAGTCGTTACACATGTAACTAAGTGTCCATAACCCAAGCCAAATACAACCTACTCAAAGCAATGAATGAACACCATGATAGTATAATATAAAATATGAATTTTATTAATATACATAATTAAGAAAGACTAAAAACAGGGGACATATCAGAGCTACCTCTGGGATAAATAATTTTCCCAGAACAATAGTGGTGGGCAGGGCCGGCTCCAGGTTTTTCTGGGCCCCGGGCGAAAGAGTCTCAGTGGCCCCTTTAACACATACCACGATTCATGATGCAGAGATACGGCGGAGAAATATATATATATATAGTACAAAGCAAAGATTTCACTTCTTACATTACATGAGTGATATCTACTGTAAATTCCACAATAGCTCGGAAACCGGTGAATCGCTCCATACTGTATACTGGCCCCCATAAAATGCTCCATACGGAATACTGGCCCCCATATAACGCTTCATACGGAATACTGGCCCCCATATAAGGCTCCATACGGAATACTGGCCCCCATATAAGGCCCCATAAGGAATACTGGCCCCCATATAAGACCCCATACGGAATACTGGCCCCCATATAAGGCTCCATGCGGAATACTGACCCCCATATAAGGCTCCATACAGGATACTGGTCCCCTTATAAAACTCCATACAGGATACTGGCCCCCATATAACGCTCCATACAGGATACTGGCCCCCATATAATGCTGCATGCAGGCTGTTACCCCCACATAATGCCCCATACAGGCTGTCCCCCCCTTATAATGCTCCATGCAGGCTGTTACCCCCCACATAATGCCTCATACAGCCCCCCCCCCTTTTAATGCTCCATGCAGGCTGTTACCCCCCACATAATGCCCCATACAGGCTGCCCCCCCCCCCTTTATAATGCCCCATGCAGGCTGTTCCCCACCTTATAATGCCCCATGCAGGCTGTCACCCCTCCTCTTTATAATACCCCATGCAGGATGTCCCCCCCTCTCTTTATAATGCCCCATGCAGGATGCCCCCCCCCTTCTCTTTATACTGCCCCATGCCTCCATACATTAAAAAAAAAAAAATCAAATACTCACCTCCCTTCTCCTCACCTGCTACCTGCTGCCCGCTGCTCGGGTCCGAACTCCAGCGTTGTCGGCGTCTTCCCGCTCAGCGCTCACTGTGACGGCTCAGGGGAGGGCGCGGTGTAAAGACGTCACCGCGCCCTCTGACCTGAGACGTCACAGGGAGCGCAGAGCAGGAAGACAGCTGATCTGCGGAGGCACGGGGAGAGGTAAGTATCCAGCTGCCGGGGCCTTGAGCAAGCGGCCGAGAAGGGCGGGGCGCTGACACCACTCTCCTCCGCCCATAGCCCAGCGGGGTGCGCGACCGCCAGTGGGCCCCCTCTGCCTGCTCAGAGCCCCGGCATTTGCCCAGGTGCGCCGGGTGCTGACACCGGCCCTGGTGGTGGGGTATAACATATCACTGACCAAAAAACGGTGTATGTTAAGAATGTACTACATTGCATAAATACAATAAGAATGAATATAGCAGCATCCAATTAACATAATTTATAAATGCTTAAAAGGTAAGTACCCAATAAATATATAATAAATAGGAGAGCTATATACATAACGATCACGTGAAAACAGACGTAAACATACGGAAAAGATAAATACCCCACCACTGTTGTTCTGGGAAAAATTATTTATCCCTGAGGTATCTCCAATATTTCCCCTGTTTTTAGTCTTTTTAAAATATGTACAGTACAGACCAAAAGTTTGGACAAACCTTCTCATTTAAAGATTTTTCTGTACTTTCATGACTTTGAAAATTGTACATTCTGTACATTCACACTGAGGGCATCAAAACTATGAATCCACATGTAGAATTATATACTTAACAAAAAAGTGTGAAACAACTGAAAATATGTCTTATATTCTAGGTTCTTCAAAGTAGCCACCTTTTGCTTTGATGACTGCTTTGCACACTCTTGGCATTCTCTTGATGAGCTTCAAGAGGTAGTCACCGGAAATGGTTTTCACTTCACAGGTGTGCCCTGTCAGGTTTAATAAGTGGGATTTCTTGCCTTATAAATGGGGTTGGGACCATCAGTTGTGTTGTGCAGAAGTCTGGTGTAAACACAGCTGATAGCCCTACTGAATAGACTATTATAATTTGTATTATGGCAAGAAAAAAGCAGCTAAGTAAAGAAAAACGAGTGGCCATAATTACTTTAAGAAATGAAGGTCAGTCAGTCCGAAAAATTGGGCAAACTTTGAATGTGTCCCCAAGTGCAGTTGCAAAAACCATCAAGCGCTACAAAGAAACTGGTTCACATGAGGACCGCCCCAGGAAAGGAAGACCAAGAGTCACCTCTGCTTCTGAGGATAAGTTTATCCGAGTCACCAGCCTCAGAAATCGCAGGTTAACAGCAGCTCAGATTAGAGACCAGGTCAATGCCACACAGAGTTCTAGCAGCAGACACATCTCTTCAACAACTGTTATGAGGAGACTTTGTGCAGCAGGCCTTCATGGTAAAATAGCTGCTAGGAAACCACTGCTAAGGACAGGCAACAAGCAGAAGAGACTTGTTTGGGCTAAAGAACACAAGGAATGGACATTAGACCAGTGGAAATCTGTGCTTTGGTCTGATGAGTCCAAATTTGAGATCTTTGGTTCCAACCACCGTGTCTTTGTGCGATGCAGAAAAGGTGAACGGATGGACTCTACATGCCTGGTTCCCACCGTGAAGCATGGAGGAGGAGGTGTGATGGTGTGGGGATGCTTTGCTGGTGACACTGTTGGGGATTTATTCAAAATTGAAGTCTTACTGAACCAGCATGGCTACCACAGCATCTTGCAGCGGCATGCTATTCCATCCGGTTTGCGTTTAGTTGGACCATCATTTATTTTTCAACAGGACAATGACCCCCGAACACACCTCCAGGCTGTGTAAGGGCTATTTGACCAAGAAGGAGAGTGATGGGGTGCTACGCCAGATGACCTGGCCTCCACAGTCACCAGACCTGAACCCAATCGAGATGGTTTTGGGTGAGCTGGACCGCATAGTGAAGGCAAAAGGGCCAACAAGTGCTAAGCATCTCTGGGAACTCCTTCAAGATTGTTGGAAGACCATTTCCGGTGACTACCTCTTGAAGCTCATCAAGAGAATGCCATGAGTGTGCAAAGCAGTCATCAAAGCAAAATGTGGCTACTTTGAAGAACCTAGAATATAAGACATATTTTCAGCTGTTTCACACTTTTTTGTTAAGTATATAATTCCACATGTGTTAATTCATAGTTTTGATGCCTTCAGTGTGAATGTACAATTTTCATAGTCATGAAAATACAGAAAAATGTTTAAATGAGAAGGTGTGTCCAAACTTTTGGTCTGTACTGTATATTAATAAAATTCATATTTTATATTATACTATCATGGTGTTCATGATAGATTTAAGATTTAATAGCCGGACTGTATTTATGGAAAACTACAACCCCTGGCAAAAATTATGGAATCACCGGGCTCGAAGGATATTCATTTAGTTGTTTAATGTTGTTGAAAAAAGCAGATCACAGACATGGTACAAAACTAAAGTAATTTCAAATGGCAACTTTATGGCTTTAAGAAACACTAAAAGAAATCAAGATTAAAAATGTGGTATTCAGTAAGTATAATTTTTTTCAGACCAAGCAGAGGGAAAAAATTATGGAATCACTCAATCCTGAGGAAAAAATTATGGAATCGTGAAAAACAAACACACAAAAGAACACTCCAATACATCACTAGTATTTTGTTGCACCACCTCTGGCTTTAATAACAGCTTGCAGTCTCTGAGGCATGGACTTAATGAGTGACAAACAGTACTCTTCATCAATCTGGCTCCAACCTTCTCTGATTGCTGTTGCCAGACCAGCTTTGCAGGTTGGAGCCTTGTCATGGACCATTTTCTTCAACTTTCACCAAAGATTTTCAATTGGATTGAGATCCGGACTATTTGCAGGCCATGACATTGACCTTATGTGTCTTCTTTCAAGGAATGTTTTCACAGTTTTTGCTCTATGGCAGGATGCATTATCATCTGCAAAAATGATGTAATCATCCCCAAACATCCTTTCAATTGATGGGATAAGAAAACTGTTCAAAATATCAATGTAAACTTGGGCATTTATTGAAGATGTAATGACAGACATCTCCCCAGTGCCTTTACCTGACATGCAGCCCCATATCATCAATGACTGTGGAAATTTGCATGTTCTCTTCATGCAGTCATCTTTAAAAATCTCATTGGAACGGCACCAAACAAAAGTTCCAGCATCATCACCTTGCCCAATGCAGATTCGCGATTCATTACTGAATATGACTTTCATCCAGTCATCCACAGTCCACGATTGCTTTTCCTTAGCCCATTGTAACCTTGTTTTTTTCTGTTTAGGTGTTAATGATGGCTTATGTTTAGTTTTTCTGGATGTAAATCCCATTTCCTTTAGGTGGTTTCTTACAGTTCGGTCACAGACATTGACTCCAGTTTCCTCCCATTCGTTCCTCATTTGTTTTGTTGTGCATTTCCTGTTTTGGAGACATATTGCTTTAAGTTTCCGGTCTTGATGCTTTGATGACTTCCTTGGTCTACCAGTATGTTTGCCTTTAACAACTTTCCCATGTTGTTTGTATTTGGTTCAGATTTTAGCCACATCTGACTGTGAACAACCAACATCTTTTGCAACATTGCGTGATGATTTACCTTCTTTTAAGAGTTTCAGTATCCTCTCCTTTGTTTCAAGTGACATCTTTAGTGTTGGAGCCATGATTCATGTCAGTCCACTTTGTGCAACAGCTCTCCAAGGTGTGATCACTCCTTTTTAGATGCAGACTAACGAGCAGATCTAATTTGATGCAGGTGTTAGTTTTGGAAATGAAAATTTACAGGGTGATTCCATAATTTTTTCCTCAGAATTGAGTGCTTCCCTAATTTTTTCCCTCCGCTTGGTCTGAAAAAAATTACCCTTACTGAGTACCACATTTTTAATCTTGATTTCTTTTAGTGTTTCTTAAAGCCCTAAAGTTGCCATTTGAAATGACTTTAGTTTTGTGCCATGTCTGTGATCTGCTTTTTTTCAACAACATTAAACAACTGAATGAACATCCAAGCCCGGTGATTCCATAATTTTTGCCAGGGGTTGTATTTTTCATCCACTGTACTATTCTTTCATGGTTCATAATCCTCGCTTATGTGTGTTTTTTATAGTTTTTAAAGATACTGTTTTTTAAACTCTTTGATATGTGCAAACTCCTCGTAAATGCAGCATGATAAGTGTTACTACTAATAGGGAAGGCTTTTATTGGTAGGAACTTATGTGGTAGCATAAATGGGGAATCATATGATTGCTGGATCTCTAAAGGGGTTTGGGCAACCCCTACTTGTATTATAACTTCAACAATGGATGAAACAAAGGCTGCAATGACAGTGAGCGCAATAGGGTCTTATCCGATTTTAAAAGAATAAGTAAGAACAGGATGTGCTCATCTGGTGGAGTTGTGACTTTCACAGTCCCTGCTTTAGCTTGTTGAAATAGGCTGTTGCAGATCCACCAGAAGTGATAAGATACACATTAGGAGGGAAAGTGGATGTAAATCTGTGTTGCCAATGGTCCAACATGCAATAGACCAAGAAAGTATAGATGCGGATTTTATTTGTCAACGCATTTCGAAGTATTCATACTTCATCATGACAAACCGCAATGATCATTGTGGTTTGTCCTGATGAAAAAGTATGGATATTTCGAAACGCGTTGACAAATAAAAACCGCATCTATACTTTCTTGGTCTCCTCTCGCAACTTCAACAATATGATACTGATCTTGGGTTTCCTGCAGCTAATAATTAGAGAAATCATTCTGCACTCTCACCGCACAGCACTTCGCTAGGGGTATCTGTACAGATATAAAAAAAAAAGGTATTTTGACTTTCCCCCAAATTGGTCTATGATTTGAATGAGGAAATTAGAGTGGAAAATCTGAAATATTTTACATCCTTCTCCAGAAGGTGGCCTACGTATTCCATTTGTCTACATCTTGGTGAGAAGGTTGGGTTCCCATTACCATATTGTTAAAATGACAAATACTCATTTTTTAGGTTGTTTTCTCTTTCATTTCCTTATTCATGTATTTATATTATAATAAATAAAAACTGAGAAAAAAAACTTTTGATCTTGTTGAACCTTCTTTCCGGTAATGTCCTCCTTTTTAGTTGGACACAATAGTTTGTAGACTACACATTTGTGTCCAGATTAAAAGACAGACAACACTGGGAAATTGATCAAATAGAGTGTAAAATTTCATATTTTAGAGTCTGTTTGCCTCATTCAAGTCAATGCATATGTTTTTTTTTTTGCTTTTTTCTTGCGGGGGGGCGGGCCGGAGGTTGGGTGTTATCTAGCAATATCCAAAAGAGGCTGAGCAGGGAGGAGAATGTGGTATAAACCCAGCCTCAGTGGTATAGGAGACCCTCCCCCTCTAATACATCCATGTACCTGTCACGGGTGTGTCAGAGGTGACAGACAGTCGCCCTGCAGTTGGTTGCAGAAGATCTCTGTTTGGCATTGCAGACAGCTTCTTAGATAAGAGGCTGTCTTTAGGGACCAAGCGGCTACCTCCCTCTTGCTAATTAGCTCTCTAGCCTGGGTGTATATATACCTGGTGTGTCTGAGAGGGAGTTGCCGGCTAAATTCATTTCTACTTGAGAGGCTTAGCAGGAGCAGTATGTTGTCCTCTCTGGAGCTTGAGGCCATGTGCATATTTGGAGTCATCTAAAGCTAAGCAATTTCCCCCAGGTTTGTCTTTCCTTGTTGTCTAGTGTTTAGTGGAGGTTCATTAGTGCTCATCTCCTTTCATCCCTAGCCATAGCCATATGCCTGGGAAAGTAGGGCGAGGCACGCGTGCGGCGATTGCTGAAGAGGCAATATAGGGACAGTAGTTGAGACAGGGTGACGCTAGACCAGACTAGGAGGTCTCCACTTCCCCCTTTCCCTAGTGTCTGGGCTCCCTTTCCCTTTTCCCTCTGTGTTGCACCAACACCTGCCGTGACATTATAGCCTGCTGAGCACGTTTTGAAAAGGGAAAAAAAAAAAGAACTGACATTTTGTTTGTTTGTTTTCTTTGTGTGTTTTTGGGTGTGCACTTTTTTTTTTCCTTTCTCCTTTTGGTATGAGTTCAGTTGCAGAGCTCGCAGATCGGCTGCACAGGCTGTCTCTGGAGGTGAATGACCTCCGCGGTGAGGTACAGTAGCAGCATCAGCAGCTAAAGGTCACCAATATGGGGGTCTCTGCTGGTAGGCCTGTCCAGCCTGAACCCAAGGTTGCCCTCCCGACAGGTTTTCAGGAGGTAAGGACACGTTTTTTGTATTTAAGGAGGCATGCAAATTATATTTCAAACTTCGTTCCCATTCCTCTAGTAATGAGGAGCAACGGTTTGGTATTGTGATCTCTCTATTGCAGGGCGATCCTCAGTCATGGGCATTTTTGTTACCACAGGACTCGGTTTTTCTCCAGTCTGTGGAGGGGTTTTTCGGAGCTCTGGTCCTCATCTATGATGACCCTGACTGAGTCGCCTTGGCTGAGTCTAGGCTACGTCGCCTTCATCAAGGGATTTGGTCAGTGGAAACATACAATTCGGAATTCCGTAGATGAGCAACGGATTCCAAATGGAATGACTTAGCCCTTAGAAGTCAATTTTGTGAGGAACTTACTGAAAGGTTGAAAGATGCCTTGGCTGTATATGAAACCCCTCAGCCTTTGGAGACTGCCATGTCTTTGGCCATACGTCTGGATAAATGCCTTCGGGATAGACGGGTGCGACCACCTTCTCTGGGGCTTTCTTGTCGGGGTTTTGTACCTCTGCCAGGGGAGCAGTCTGGGGGTGAACCAGTACTGGGGGAGGTGGAGGAACCAATGCAGTTGGGGGTGTCTCTACATCACACATCTCCCTGGAGATTCGCAAGAAAAAAGGCGTATGTTTTTTTGTGAGAATAAGGGACATTTTGTTGGGACCTGTCCTTCAATTCCTAAACAAAAGGAGACTCGATTAACTCTTGGTAGTCTAGAGTTGGATAAACAAGGGGTGCATGTGTGGCCAGACTGCAGTTCCCGCTTTGTCCTGACAGCTGAGGTGGTGCTAGAGAGCAAAATAAAAAAAAATTCTGTTTGTTGACAGTGGAGCCGGAGTCAGCATTGTTGATGCTGAGTTTGTGAAAACTCATGGTCTTGATTGCTCTGCTTTAGCTGAACATATTCCCATCTTTGCCATTGACTCGGCGCCACTTGCACAGAAAACATTTACTCAGATTGTACATAATGTAAAACTGAGGGTGGGGTCAGTTCATTGTGAAATCATCCCTTGCTATGTTTTGGACAATCTTCCCACTCCGATTGTCTTGGGTATACCTTAGCTTGTTAAACATAATCAGTTGGTGGATTGGCAAGCCGGGGAGATTATTGAATGGGGAGATTACTGTCATGAGAATTGTCTAGATATTTCCATTGCTACTGTCTCTACGGAAATATTACCTGTCTGGTTTTGAGGACGTTTTTTCTGAGAAGGGGTGTCAGGATTTGCCTACTCCTCGTGCTTATTACTGTTCTATTAACCTGACCCCCAGAGCTAAACTACCAAAGTCCAGACCGTATAATCTTACTGGCCCTGAGAGACAAGCCATGAAGGATTTCATTGCGGAAAGTCTGGAGAAGGGACATATCAGACCCTCATCTTCGTCCGTGGCGGCAGGGTTCTTCTTTGTGAAGAAACAAGATGGCGGTCTACGTCCCTGTTTAGATTTCCGGAAATTAAATCAAATTACCATCTGTGATCCATACCCTCTTCCCCTGATTCCTGATTTTTTCAGCCAGGTTGTAGGAGCTACGGTATTCTTCAAGTTGGATTTAAGGGGAGCCTACAATCTGGTTAGAAAGAACAAATAAAGTAGCACACTGTAACACTGAGTATATAGATATGAAATATGAATAGCATAACTGCTGTAGAAACTAGAAATAAATGGAAAAGATTTTTTGAAAAAATTTTTTGCGCATGTAAATATGAAGTATGGAAAATGAATAGCATTACTGCTGTAAATAAATGAGAAATCTTAGCGCATAAATTGGCCAATTCATGTGTACCTGACAGCCGCGGTAAGGCGTTTCTCGATGTCAGGACCTATCAATGTGAATACCTCTCTAAGAGACCTCCGTCTGCTTATGTGTGGGAAAGACAGATCCTGATGCATTTAAAACCACCTGCGGCATGGGGGTGGGGGTGGAGTGCTCAGTCAACGCTGAATCTAGTAACAAAGAAAATGACGGCACTTCCACTACAAAAACTAGGTGTGAACAGGTGCTTACTAAGAGCAGCTACCTCCATATATAATGAACAAATAATGTAGCACACTGTAACACTGAGTATATAGATATGAAATATGAATAGCATAACTGCTGTAGAAACTAGAAATAATTGGAAAAGATTTTTTGAAAAAATTTTTTGCGCATGTAAATATGAAGTATGGAAAATGAATAGCATTACTGCTGTAAATAAATGAGAAATCTTAGCGCATAAATTGGCCAATTCATGTGTACCTGACAGCCGCGGTAAGGCGTTTCTCGATGTCAGGACCTATCAATGTGAATACCTCTCTAAGAGACCTCCGTCTGCTTATGTGTGGGAAAGACAGATCCTGATGCATTTAAAACCACCTGCGGCATGGGGGTGGGGGTGGAGTGCTCAGTCAACGCTGAATCTAGTAACAAAGAAAATGACGGCACTTCCACTACAAAAACTAGGTGTGAACAGGTGCTTACTAAGAGCTGCTACCTCCATATATAATGAACAAATAAAGTAGCACACTGTAACACTGAGTATATAGATATGAAATATGAATAGCATAACTGCTGTAGAAACTAGAAATAAATGGAAAAGATTTTTTGAAAAAATTTTTTGCGCATGTAAATATGAAGTATGGAAAATGAATAGCATTACTGCTGTAAATAAATGAGAAATCTTAGCGCATAAATTGGCCAATTCATGTGTACCTGACAGCCGCGGTAAGGCGTTTCTCGATGTCAGGACCTATCAATGTGAATACCTCTCTAAGAGACCTCCGTCTGCTTATGTGTGGGAAAGACAGATCCTGATGCATTTAAAACCACCTGCGGCATGGGGGTGGGGGTGGAGTGCTCAGTCAACGCTGAATCTAGTAACAAAGAAAATGACGGCACTTCCACTACAAAAACTAGGTGTGAACAGGTGCTTACTAAGAGCAGCTACCTCCATATATAATGAACAAATAATGTAGCACACTGTAACACTGAGTATATAGATATGAAATATGAATAGCATAACTGCTGTAGAAACTAGAAATAATTGGAAAAGATTTTTTGAAAAAATTTTTTGCGCATGTAAATATGAAGTATGGAAAATGAATAGCATTACTGCTGTAAATAAATGAGAAATCTTAGCGCATAAATTGGCCAATTCATGTGTACCTGACAGCCGCGGTAAGGCGTTTCTCGATGTCAGGACCTATCAATGTGAATACCTCTCTAAGAGACCTCCGTCTGCTTATGTGTGGGAAAGACAGATCCTGATGCATTTAAAACCACCTGCGGCATGGGGGTGGGGGTGGAGTGCTCAGTCAACGCTGAATCTAGTAACAAAGAAAATGACGGCACTTCCACTACAAAAACTAGGTGTGAACAGGTGCTTACTAAGAGCTGCTACCTCCATATATAATGAACAAATAAAGTAGCACACTGTAACACTGAGTATATAGATATGAAATATGAATAGCATAACTGCTGTAGAAACTAGAAATAAATGGAAAAGATTTTTTGAAAAAATTTTTTGCGCATGTAAATATGAAGTATGGAAAATGAATAGCATTACTGCTGTAAATAAATGAGAAATCTTAGCGCATAAATTGGCCAATTCATGTGTACCTGACAGCCGCGGTAAGGCGTTTCTCGATGTCAGGACCTATCAATGTGAATACCTCTCTAAGAGACCTCCGTCTGCTTATGTGTGGGAAAGACAGATCCTGATGCATTTAAAACCACCTGCGGCATGGGGGTGGGGGTGGAGTGCTCAGTCAACGCTGAATCTAGTAACAAAGAAAATGACGGCACTTCCACTACAAAAACTAGGTGTGAACAGGTGCTTACTAAGAGCAGCTACCTCCATATATAATGAACAAATAATGTAGCACACTGTAACACTGAGTATATAGATATGAAATATGAATAGCATAACTGCTGTAGAAACTAGAAATAATTGGAAAAGATTTTTTGAAAAAATTTTTTGCGCATGTAAATATGAACTATGGAAAATGAATAGCATTACTGCTGTAAATAAATGAGAAATCTTAGCGCATAAATTGGCCAATTCATGTGTACCTGACAGCCGCGGTAAGGCGTTTCTCGATGTCAGGACCTATCAATGTGAATACCTCTCTAAGAGACCTCCGTCTGCTTATGTGTGGGAAAGACAGATCCTGATGCATTTAAAACCACCTGCGGCATGGGGGTGGGGGTGGAGTGCTCAGTCAACGCTGAATCTAGTAACAAAGAAAATGACGGCACTTCCACTACAAAAACTAGGTGTGAACAGGTGCTTACTAAGAGCAGCTACCTCCATATATAATGAACAAATAAAGTAGCACACTGTAACACTGAGTATATAGATATGAAATATGAATAGCATAACTGCTGTAGAAACTAGAAATAAATGGAAAAGATTTTTTGAAAAAATTTTGCGCATGTAAATATGAACTATGGAAAATGAATAGCATTACTGCTGTAAATAAATGAGAAATCTTAGCGCATAAATTGGCCAATTCATGTGTACCTGACAGCCGCGGTAAGGCGTTTCTCGATGTCAGGACCTATCAATGTGAATACCTCTCTAAGAGACCTCCGTCTGCTTATGTGTGGGAAAGACAGATCCTGATGCATTTAAAACCACCTGCGGCATGGGGGTGGGGGTGGAGTGCTCAGTCAACGCTGAATCTAGTAGCAAAGAAAATGATGGCACTTCCACTACAAAAACTAGGTGTGAACAGGTGCTTACTAAGAGCAGCTACCTCCATATATAATGAACAAATAAAGTAGCACACTGTAACACTGAGTATATAGATATGAAATATGAATAGCATAACTGCTGTAGAAACTAGAAATAAATGGAAAAGATTTTTTGAAAAAATTTTTTGCGCATGTAAATATGAACTATGGAAAATGAATAGCATTACTGCTGTAAATAAATGAGAAATCTTAGCGCATAAATTGGCCAATTCATGTGTACCTGACAGCCGCGGTAAGGCGTTTCTCGATGTCAGGACCTATCAATGTGAATACCTCTCTAAGAGACCTCCGTCTGCTTATGTGTGGGAAAGACAGATCCTGATGCATTTAAAACCACCTGCGGCATGGGGGTGGAGTGCTCAGTCAACGCTGAATCTAGTAGCAAAGAAAATGACGGCACTTCCACTACAAAAACTAGGTGTGAACAGGTGCTTACTAAGAGCAGCTACCTCCATATATAATGAACAAATAAAGTAGCACACTGTAACACTGAGTATATAGATATGAAATATGAATAGCATAACTGCTGTAGAAACTAGAAATAAATGGAAAAGATTTTTTGAAAAAATTTTTTGCGCATGTAAATATGAAGTATGGAAAATGAATAGCATTACTGCTGTAAATAAATGAAAAATCTTAGCGCATAAATTGGCCAATTCATGTGTACCTGACAGCCGCGGTAAGGCGTTTCTCGATGTCAGGACCTATCAATGTGAATACCTCTCTAAGAGACCTCCGTCTGCTTATGTGTGGGAAAGACAGATCCTGATGCATTTAAAACCACCTGCGGCATGGGGGTGGGGGTGGAGTGCTCAGTCAACGCTGAATCTAGTAACAAAGGAAATGACGGCACTTCCACTACAAAAACTAGGTGTGAACAGGTGCTTACTAAGAGCAGCTACCTCCATATATAATGAACAAATAAAGTAGCACACTGTAACACTGAGTATATAGATATGAAATATGAATAGCATAACTGCTGTAGAAACTAGAAATAAATGGAAAAGATTTTTTGAAAAAAATTTTTGCGCATGTAAATATGAACTATGGAAAATGAATAGCATTACTGCTGTAAATAAATGAGAAATCTTAGCGCATAAATTGGCCAATTCATGTGTACCTGACAGCCGCGGTAAGGCGTTTCTCGATGTCAGGACCTATCAATGTGAATACCTCTGTAAGAGACCTCCGTCTGCTTATGTGTGGGAAAGACAGATCCTGATGCATTTAAAACCACCTGCGGCATGGGGGTGGGGGTGGAGTGCTCAGTCAACGCTGAATCTAGTAACAAAGAAAATGACGGCACTTCCACTACAAAAGCTAGGTGTGAACAGGTGCTTACTAAGAGCAGCTACCTCCATATATAATGAACAAATAAAGTAGCACACTGTAACACTGAGTATATAGATATGAAATATGAATAGCATAACTGCTGTAGAAACTAGAAATAAATGGAAAAGATTTTTTGAAAAAATTTTTTGCGCATGTAAATATGAAGTATGGAAAATGAATAGCATTACTGCTGTAAATAAATGAGAAATCTTAGCGCATAAATTGGCCAATTCATGTGTACCTGACAGCCGCGGTAAGGCGTTTCTCGATGTCAGGACCTATCAATGTGAATACCTCTCTAAGAGACCTCCGTCTGCTTATGTGTGGGAAAGACAGATCCTGATGCATTTAAAACCACCTGCGGCATGGGGGTGGGGGTGGAGTGCTCAGTCAACGCTGAATCTAGTAACAAAGAAAATGACGGCACTTCCACTACAAAAACTAGGTGTGAACAGGTGCTTACTAAGAGCAGCTACCTCCATATATAATGAACAAATAATGTAGCACACTGTAACACTGAGTATATAGATATGAAATATGAATAGCATAACTGCTGTAGAAACTAGAAATAATTGGAAAAGATTTTTTGAAAAAATTTTTTGCGCATGTAAATATGAACTATGGAAAATGAATAGCATTACTGCTGTAAATAAATGAGAAATCTTAGCGCATAAATTGGCCAATTCATGTGTACCTGACAGCCGCGGTAAGGCGTTTCTCGATGTCAGGACCTATCAATGTGAATACCTCTCTAAGAGACCTCCGTCTGCTTATGTGTGGGAAAGACAGATCCTGATGCATTTAAAACCACCTGCGGCATGGGGGTGGGGGTGGAGTGCTCAGTCAACGCTGAATCTAGTAACAAAGAAAATGACGGCACTTCCACTACAAAAACTAGGTGTGAACAGGTGCTTACTAAGAGCAGCTACCTCCATATATAATGAACAAATAAAGTAGCACACTGTAACACTGAGTATATAGATATGAAATATGAATAGCATAACTGCTGTAGAAACTAGAAATAAATGGAAAAGATTTTTTGAAAAAATTTTGCGCATGTAAATATGAACTATGGAAAATGAATAGCATTACTGCTGTAAATAAATGAGAAATCTTAGCGCATAAATTGGCCAATTCATGTGTACCTGACAGCCGCGGTAAGGCGTTTCTCGATGTCAGGACCTATCAATGTGAATACCTCTCTAAGAGACCTCCGTCTGCTTATGTGTGGGAAAGACAGATCCTGATGCATTTAAAACCACCTGCGGCATGGGGGTGGGGGTGGAGTGCTCAGTCAACGCTGAATCTAGTAGCAAAGAAAATGATGGCACTTCCACTACAAAAACTAGGTGTGAACAGGTGCTTACTAAGAGCAGCTACCTCCATATATAATGAACAAATAAAGTAGCACACTGTAACACTGAGTATATAGATATGAAATATGAATAGCATAACTGCTGTAGAAACTAGAAATAAATGGAAAAGATTTTTTGAAAAAATTTTTTGCGCATGTAAATATGAACTATGGAAAATGAATAGCATTACTGCTGTAAATAAATGAGAAATCTTAGCGCATAAATTGGCCAATTCATGTGTACCTGACAGCCGCGGTAAGGCGTTTCTCGATGTCAGGACCTATCAATGTGAATACCTCTCTAAGAGACCTCCGTCTGCTTATGTGTGGGAAAGACAGATCCTGATGCATTTAAAACCACCTGCGGCATGGGGGTGGGGGTGGAGTGCTCAGTCAACGCTGAATCTAGTAACAAAGGAAATGACGGCACTTCCACTACAAAAACTAGGTGTGAACAGGTGCTTACTAAGAGCAGCTACCTCCATATATAATGAACAAATAAAGTAGCACACTGTAACACTGAGTATATAGATATGAAATATGAATAGCATAACTGCTGTAGAAACTAGAAATAAATGGAAAAGATTTTTTGAAAAAATTTTTTGCGCATGTAAATATGAACTATGGAAAATGAATAGCATTACTGCTGTAAATAAATGAGAAATCTTAGCGCATAAATTGGCCAATTCATGTGTACCTGACAGCCGCGGTAAGGCGTTTCTCGATGTCAGGACCTATCAATGTGAATACCTCTGTAAGAGACCTCCGTCTGCTTATGTGTGGGAAAGACAGATCCTGATGCATTTAAAACCACCTGCGGCATGGGGGTGGGGGTGGAGTGCTCAGTCAACGCTGAATCTAGTAACAAAGAAAATGACGGCACTTCCACTACAAAAGCTAGGTGTGAACAGGTGCTTACTAAGAGCAGCTACCTCCATATATAATGAACAAATAAAGTAGCACACTGTAACACTGAGTATATAGATATGAAATATGAATAGCATAACTGCTGTAGAAACTAGAAATAAATGGAAAAGATTTTTTGAAAAAATTTTGCGCATGTAAATATGAACTATGGAAAATGAATAGCATTACTGCTGTAAATAAATGAGAAATCTTAGCGCATAAATTGGCCAATTCATGTGTACCTGACAGCCGCGGTAAGGCGTTTCTCGATGTCAGGACCTATCAATGTGAATACCTCTCTAAGAGACCTCCGTCTGCTTATGTGTGGGAAAGACAGATCCTGATGCATTTAAAACCACCTGCGGCATGGGGGTGGGGGTGGAGTGCTCAGTCAACGCTGAATCTAGTAGCAAAGAAAATGACGGCACTTCCACTACAAAAACTAGGTGTGAACAGGTGCTTACTAAGAGCAGCTACCTCCATATATAATGAACAAATAAAGTAGCACACTGTAACACTGAGTATATAGATATGAAATATGAATAGCATAACTGCTGTAGAAACTAGAAATAAATGGAAAAGATTTTTTGAAAAATTTTTTTGCGCATGTAAATATGAAGTATGGAAAATGAATAACATTACTGCTGTAAATAAATGAGAAATCTTAGCACATAAATTGGCCAATTCATGTGTACCTGACAGCCGCGGTAAGGCGTTTCTCGATGTCAGGACCTATCAATGTGAATACCTCTCTAAGAGACCTCCGTCTATTTATGTGTGGGAAAGACAGATCCTGATGCATTTAAAACCACCTGCGGCATGGGGGTGGGGGTGGAGTGCTCAGTCAACGCTGAATCTAGTAACAAAGGAAATGACGGCACTTCCACTACAAAAACTAGGTGTGAACAGGTGCTTACTAAGAGCAGCTACCTCCATATATAATGAACAAATAAAGTAGCACACTGTAACACTGAGTATATAGATATGAAATATGAATAGCATAACTGCTGTAGAAACTAGAAATAAATGGAAAAGATTTTTTGAAAAAATTTTTTGCGCATGTAAATATGAAGTATGGAAAATGAATAGCATTACTGCTGTAAATAAATGAGAAATCTTAGCGCATAAATTGGCCAATTCATGTGTACCTGACAACCGCGGTAAGGCGTTTCTCGATGTCAGGACCTATCAATGTGAATACCTCTCTAAGAGACCTCCGTCTGCTTATGTGTGGGAAAGACAGATCCTGATGCATTTAAAACCACCTGCGGCATGGGGGTGGGGGTGGAGTGCTCAGTCAACGCTGAATCTAGTAGCAAAGAAAATGACGGCACTTCCACTACAAAAACTAGGTGTGAACAGGTGCTTACTAAGAGCAGCTACCTCCATATATAATGAACAAATAAAGTAGCACACTGTAACACTGAGTATATAGATATGAAATATGAATAGCATAACTGCTGTAGAAGCTAGAAATAAATGGAAAAGATTTTTTGAAAAAATTTTTTGCGCATGTAAATATGAAGTATGGAAAATGAATAGCATTACTGCTGTAAATAAATGAGAAATCTTAGCGCATAAATTGGCCAATTCATGTGTACCTGACAGCCGCGGTAAGGCGTTTCTCGATGTCAGGACCTATCAATGTGAATACCTCTCTAAGAGACCTCCGTCTGCTTATGTGTGGGAAAGACAGATCCTGATGCATTTAAAACCACCTGCGGCATGGGGGTGGGGGTGGAGTGCTCAGTCAACGCTGAATCTAGTAACAAAGGAAATGACGGCACTTCCACTACAAAAACTAGGTGTGAACAGGTGCTTACTAAGAGCAGCTACCTCCATATATAATGAACAAATAAAGTAGCACACTGTAACACTGAGTATATAGATATGAAATATGAATAGCATAACTGCTGTAGAAACTAGAAATAAATGGAAAAGATTTTTTGAAAAAAATTTTTGCGCATGTAAATATGAAGTATGGAAAATGAATAGCATTACTGCTGTAAATAAATGAGAAATCTTAGCGCATAAATTGGCCAATTCATGTGTACCTGACAGCCGCGGTAAGGCGTTTCTCGATGTCAGGACCTATCAATGTGAATACCTCTCTAAGAGACCTCCGTCTGCTTATGTGTGGGAAAGACAGATCCTGATGCATTTAAAACCACCTGCGGCATGGGGGTGGGGGTGGAGTGCTCAGTCAACGCTGAATCTAGTAACAAAGAAAATGACGGCACTTCCACTACAAAAACTAGGTGTGAACAGGTGCTTACTAAGAGCTGCTACCTCCATATATAATGAACAAATAAAGTAGCACACTGTAACACTGAGTATATAGATATGAAATATGAATAGCATAACTGCTGTAGAAACTAGAAATAAATGGAAAAGATTTTTTGAAAAACTTTTTACGCATGTAAATATGAAGTATGGAAAATGAATAGCATTACTGCTGTAAATAAATGAGAAATCTTAGCGCATAAATTGGCCAATTCATGTGTACCTGACAGCCGCGGTAAGGCTTTTCTCGATGTCAGGACCTATCAATGTGAATACCTCTCTAAGAGACCTCCGTCTGCTTATGTGTGGGAAAGACAGATCCTGATGCATTTAAAACCACCTGCGGCATGGGGGTGGGGGTGGAGTGCTCAGTCAACGCTGAATCTAGTAACAAAGAAAATGACGGCACTTCCACTACAAAAACTAGGTGTGAACAGGTGCTTACTAAGAGCAGCTACCTCCATATATAATGAACAAATAAAGTAGCACACTGTAACACTGAGTATATAGATATGAAATATGAATAGCATAACTGCTGTAGAAACTAGAAATAAATGGAAAAGATTTTTTGAAAAAATTTTTTGCGCATGTAAATATGAAGTATGGAAAATGAATAGCATTACTGCTGTAAATAAATGAGAAATCTTAGCGCATAAATTGGCCAATTCATGTGTACCTGACAGCCGCGGTAAGGCGTTTCTCGATGTCAGGACCTATCAATGTGAATACCTCTCTAAGAGACCTCCGTCTGCTTATGTGTGGGAAAGACAGATCCTGATGCATTTAAAACCACCTGCGGCATGGGGGTGGGGGTGGAGTGCTCAGTCAACGCTGAATCTAGTAACAAAGAAAATGACGGCACTTCCACTACAAAAACTAGGTGTGAACAGGTGCTTACTAAGAGCTGCTACCTCCATATATAATGAACAAATAAAGTAGCACACTGTAACACTGAGTATATAGATATGAAATATGAATAGCATAACTGCTGTAGAAACTAGAAATAAATGGAAAAGATTTTTTGAAAAAATTTTTTACGCATGTAAATATGAAGTATGGAAAATGAATAGCATTACTGCTGTAAATAAATGAGAAATCTTAGCGCATAAATTGGCCAATTCATGTGTACCTGACAGCCGCGGTAAGGCTTTTCTCGATGTCAGGACCTATCAATGTGAATACCTCTCTAAGAGACCTCCGTCTGCTTATGTGTGGGAAAGACAGATCCTGATGCATTTAAAACCACCTGCGGCATGGGGGTGGGGGTGGAGTGCTCAGTCAACGCTGAATCTAGTAACAAAGAAAATGACGGCACTTCCACTACAAAAACTAGGTGTGAACAGGTGCTTACTAAGAGCAGCTACCTCCATATATAATGAACAAATAAAGTAGCACACTGTAACACTGAGTATATAGATATGAAATATGAATAGCATAACTGCTGTAGAAACTAGAAATAAATGGAAAAGATTTTTTGAAAAAATTTTTTGCGCATGTAAATATGAAGTATGGAAAATGAATAGCATTACTGCTGTAAATAAATGAGAAATCTTAGCGCATAAATTGGCCAATTCATGTGTACCTGACAGCCGCGGTAAGGCGTTTCTCGATGTCAGGACCTATCAATGTGAATACCTCTCTAAGAGACCTCTTTTCCATTTATTTCTAGTTTCTACAGCAGTTATGCTATTCATATTTCATATCTATATACTCAGTGTTACAGTGTGCTACTTTATTTGTTCATTATATATGGAGGTAGCTGCTCTTAGTAAGCACCTGTTCACACCTAGTTTTTGTAGTGGAAGTGCCGTCATTTTCTTTGTTACTAGATTCAGCGTTGACTGAGCACTCCACCCCCACCCCCATGCCGCTGGTGGTTTTAAATGCATCAGGATCTGTCTTTCCCACACATAAGCAGACGGAGGTCTCTTAGAGAGGTATTCACATTGATAGGTCCTGACATCGAGAAACGCCTTACCGCGGCTGTCAGGTACACATGAATTGGCCAATTTATGCGCTAAGATTTCTCATTTATTTACAGCAGTAATGCTATTCATTTTCCATACTTCATATTTACATGCGCAAAAAATTTTTTCAAAAAATCTTTTCCATTTATTTCTAGTTTCTACAGCAGTTATGCTATTCATATTTCATATCTATATACTCAGTGTTACAGTGTGCTACTTTATTTGTTCATTATATATGGAGGTAGCTGCTCTTAGTAAGCACCTGTTCACACCTAGTTTTTGTAGTGGAAGTGCCGTCATTTTCTTTGTTACTAGATTCAGCGTTGACTGAGCACTCCACCCCCACCCCCATGCCGCAGGTGGTTTTAAATGCATCAGGATCTATCTTTCCCACACATAAGCAGACGGAGGTCTCTTAGAGAGGTATTCACATTGATAGGTCCTGACATCGAGAAACGCCTTACCGCGGCTGTCAGGTACACATGAATTGGCCAATTTATGCGCTAAGATTTCTCATTTATTTACAGCAGTAATGCTATTCATTTTCCATACTTCATATTTACATGTGCAAAAAATTTTTTCAAAAAATCTTTTCCATTTATTTCTAGTTTCTACAGCAGTTATGCTATTCATATTTCATATCTATATACTCAGTGTTACAGTGTGCTACTTTATTTGTTCATTATATATGGAGGTAGCTGCTCTTAGTAAGCACCTGTTCACACCTAGTTTTTGTAGTGGAAGTGCCGTCATTTTTTTTGTTACTAGATTCAGCGTTGACTGAGCACTCCACCCCCACCCCCATGCCGCAGGTGGTTTTAAATGCATCAGGATCTGTCTTTCCCACACATAAGCAGACGGAGGTCTCTTAGAGAGGTATTCACATTGATAGGTCCTGACATCGAGAAACGCCTTACCGCGGCTGTCAGGTACACATGAATTGGCCAATTTATGCGCTAAGATTTCTCATTTATTTACAGCAGTAATGCTATTCATTTTCCATACTTCTTATTTACATGCGCAAAAAATTTTTTCAAAAAATCTTTTCCATTTATTTCTAGTTTCTACAGCAGTTATGCTATTCATATTTCATATCTATATACTCAGTGTTACAGTGTGCTACTTTATTTGTTCATTATATATGGAGGTAACTGCTCTTAGTAAGCACCTGTTCACACCTAGTTTTTGTAGTGGAAGTGCCGTCATTTTCTTTGTTACAATCTGGTTAGAATCAGAGAAGGGAACTAATGGAAGACAGCATTCAATACCCAGGATGGACATTTCAAGAGTCTGGTTATGCCTTTTGGTTTGACCAATGCACCTGTGGTATTCCAGCATTTCATAAATTATATTTTCCATCATTTGGTGGGGAGGTTTGTGGGGTCTATCTGGATGATGTTTTGGTTTATTCACCTGACTTTGAGACTCATCGGGGGCATGTTAAGCAGGTGCTCCAGACATTAAGGGATAACAAACTTTTTGCCAAACTAGAAAAATGTGTTTACGCTGTTCAGGAGGTGCAGTTTTTGGAGTACTTGTTGTCATCTTCAGGTGTTTGGATGGATCCAGAGAGGAACCGTGCAGTTCTTGACTGGGAATGTCCCGAGAACCTGAAGGCTCTACAACGTTTTCTGGGTTTTACTAAATTTTACAGGAAATTCATCCAAAATTACTCTGTAAGGCTATGTGCCCACGATGCAGAAATGCTCAGGATTTTTTCCTGAGCGTTTCTGCATCTCCATGGCTGAAAAAAACGCATGCGGATTGTACATGCGGATTGTACATGCGTTTTTCCTGCCAGGGACATGCGGAAGTGAAGCGTTCTTCACTTGCATTTCCGCATTTTCAAGCGATTTTAGCATCACTTGGAAAGTGCTTGTCAACTTGGTCACACTATATAAATCCATGCAAATGGAATGGATTTATATAGTGTGACCTTAAAGAATGGTAAAAAATAAAAAAATAAATCTATACTTACCTTCCGATGGCCCCGGAGTCTTGATTCCCTCTGTCCTGGCTGCCGGCAGCGGTACACTGAAGGACCTGCCGACGTCAGCGTCGCGTGACCCGTCACATGACTATGACGTCAGCGTAGGTCCTTCAGTCCATTGCTAGCTGCCGACATGAAAGAACGAGTGCAGCGGGGGCCGTCAGAAGGTAAATATAATCTTTATTTTTTATTTTATTTATTTTTTCACAGTTTCTATGGTACCCGGGTCCGGAGGAACGGTTTGCTTTGTCGCTCTCCTCGGTATGGCAGGGTGTTCTGTGCAATTTATAGACCATGGGAGACAGTATAAACGTATGACTGACAGAAAATGCTTGCCAGGTCCGGACCTAGATGTGAATGACTCTGTGTGGTTGTCTACCAGGAATATAAGATTGAAAGTTCCTTCTTGGAAGCTGGGACCTAGGCTTATTGATTCCTATAAAATAACTGCTGTCATTAGCCCAGCAGCGTTTCGTCTTGAACTTCCTCAGGTCCTTAAGGTCCATAATGTGTTCCACAGGTCCTTACTCAAAAAGTATGTGGAACCTCTTGAGCCCTCATCTCTATCACCTCCCCCAGTAATGGTTGATGGTAATCTGGAGTTCCAGATTTCGAGGATTATAGATTCTCGTCTCCAACGTCGTTCTCTACAATACTTGGTGCGCTGGAAAAGCAATGGTCCACAGGGGTCTGTACTAGGCCCAATGTTATTTAATATCTTTATTAACGACATAGTCAACGGGATAAATAGTAAAATATCAATATTTGCAGATGACACAAAGTTATGTAAAACAATTAATACAAAAGAGGACAGTGCAGACCTACAGAGGGATTTGGATAAGCTGGGTAGGTGGAGCATTAAATGGCAAATGAGGTTTAACGAGGAGAAATGTAAGGTCATACATATGGGAAGGAAAAATGGAAGTCACCAGTACTCACTGAATGGGAAATCATTGGGGAATTCAGAGATGGAGAAGGACTTGGGCATCTTGATTGATAGCAAACTAAATTGGAGTGCCCAAAGTCAGGCCGCTGCTGTAAGGGCAAACAGGGTAATGGGATGTATCAGAAGAGGTATAGCTGCAAAGGATGAGAACATTGTTCTTCCACTGTACAAAGCTCTGGTCAGACCACACTTGGAATACTGTGCTCAGTTATGGGCCCCAATATATAGAAAGGATATAAATGAGCTTGAAAAGGTACAAAGGAGGGCAACAAAATTAATAAGGGGAATGGAGGGACTGCAATACCCAGAGAGGTTGGCAAAACTAGGACTATTCAGCCTGGAAAAGAGAAGGTTGAGGGGGGACATAATAAATGTGTACAAATATGTTAGGGGACAGTATAGAGACCTTGCCCGGGATTTGTTCAAAAGGAGGGATATTACGGTAACAAGAGGGCATTCACTAAGACTGGAAGAGAAAAGGTTCCAGCACCAGCATAGGAAGGGGTTCTTTACGGTAAGAGCAGTGAGAATATGGAATTCACTGAGTGAGGAGACGGTAATGTCGGATTCACTAAACCAGTTCAAGCGGGGACTGGATGCTTTTCTAGATACCAGGCAGATTTCTGCATATACTTAAAAATAGAATAAAATAGTAGGTTGATACAGGGATTTATTCTGACTGCTGGTTTCAGAGTAGGGAGGGAATTTTTCCTCAGGTGAAGATTGGCTAAATCATTTGGGGTTTTTGCCCTCCTCTGGATCAACTTTAGCAATTACAGAACTAACAGGTCGAACTTGATGGACGCAAGTCTTTATTCGGCTTTACTAACTATGTAACTATGTAGGAGAGGATGTGGGTTTCAGCATCAGAGGTGAACACTCCCAAATTGGTTCGCTCATTCCACACCTCTTTTCCTGAGAAACCCGGTCCTGAGTGTCCAGAGGCCACTCGTAGAGGGGGGGTACTGTTACAGGTGTGTCAGAGGTGACAGACAGTCGGCCTGTAGTTAGTTGAAGGAGATCTCTACGTTTGGCATTGCAGACAGCTTCTTAGATCAGAGGTTGTCTTTAGGACCAAGCGGCTACCTCTCTCTTGCTAATTAGCTCTCTGGCCTGGGTGTATATATACCTGGTGTGTCTGAGAGGGAGTCGCCGGCTTTATTCATTTCTACTTGAGAGGCGTAGCAGGAGCAGTACTTTGTCCTCTCTGGAGCTTGAGGCCATGTGCACATTTGTCTGGAGTAGTCTAAAGCTAAGCAATTTCACCCTGTTTTGTCTTCCCTTGTTGTCTATAGTGTTTAGTGGAGGTTGACTAGTGCTTATCTCCTTCCAACCCTAGCCGTAGCCATACGCCAGGGAGAGTAGGGCGAGGCTTGCGTGCGGCGATTGCTGAAGAGGCAATATAGGGATGGTAGTTGAGACAGGGTGATGCTAGACCAGACTAGGAGGTCTCCACTTCCCCCTTTCACTAGTGTCTGGGCTCCCCTTCCCTTTTCCTTCTGTGTTGCACTAACACCTGGCGTGACAGTACCCTAATAAAATATATTTACAAGGAATCTATCAGCAAAATCCACCTTCCCAGACTACATGGTCATATTGCTCCATGAAAGGTAATGTCAGCTATACCTTTATTTATGCAATATGTTTCTCCTTGCCTGAAAAATGTCTGTTATAATTTACATGAAAATGTGGCTTAAGTGCTCTAGGAGTGATCAAAGTACTTCCCAAGCCTCTGGCTCAATAGCTGTATTACCCACGCAGTCCCACCTTGCTCTGCTTGGCTGACAGCTCACTGGCTTATAATCAATGAGCTGTCAATCAAGCAGAGAAAAAGGGGGCTTTACAGGGAATAATGAACTGTCATCCAAGCAGAGGAAGGATCTTGCTGACAGATTCCTTCTAAATGGGTTGCCAAAAGTAGATCCCCTCTTTAACTTCCATCCCTTCCATTTGTGGACACTTCTAATGTGTCTGAGACAGAGAGTGTAGATTATGTCGCATGAGTCTTACTAGAACTTGCCATTTGGTTTTTCATGCTGTGGATGCTGAATGTTACCAGATTTGTCACAACATTTGTGGCAAATGCACTCCAGCCCCACTCCAGTTACCCCCAACCCCGCCTGGAGTAATTTTACAGCAATTATTTCAACTCTTTGCTCTAAAAATGTTGAAAAAAATGGTTACAAGGCAGAAACAAAGTCCATATTTGACTTTGAGCAGAACTCATGAACTGTGTGAGCCAGTTTGATTAACCATGTCAGCGAATGCTACAAGATACAAAAAAAAGTGACTTAAAAAGAAACCTGCAAATGATAAATTGTGCCCTATAAGTGTTTTTTTCAAAATGTAGAAAAACAAATATTATCCATATGCTTCCTAATAGAGATATAGTTCTATGATCCCATGAAAACTTGCTCATATTTTCTGGCAGTTTAGTTTCTGGGTCTGGGTCTGGGTCTTATAAAAGAGTAGAGTTTTTTTTTTATTTTTCTTCAATGTTCTGTAGAAATGAAAGCTGAATTAATGACCAACATCCATTGAAATAGTCTTTGTTACTGTGTGTCCTGGATTTAGAGTTGACAAATTAAAATCTATTTAAGTAAAGATTTGTTTGACTGGAGCCACATTGGCTAACATGGCGGTTTGGTTGTCATTAGGAAGCAGACAGTCGAAAGCAAATAATGCATTTTTTTCCTGATGACACTTCCTGTGTTTAATCATCAAAGTCCTGGAAATTGAGTAAAAAACAATATACAGTGAAGATCACATGGCCTTTGTGTGCTGCCATATAGCCTCATTCCGGTGCCCTGTGGAAGGAGCTAGCCTTAGGAGTAATTCTTTGGCTATGCCCTTAATATCTAAGATGGGAATATATTCATAAGCGGCTGTATTCATCGGATGACTTTTGTTGGTGTTAAGTGTGGGGATTTCTGCAATCAGATGAATGGAACATTTTATAATGTATAACCAAAAAAGGATATAGATCCCAACCAAAAGTTAAAGGAAGTCGTATGCAGATGAATCAGGAAGAGAAGCGAAGGCTGAACTTTCCGCATAGTGTTTCTTTTACTGATATTGGTATAAGTCATATCTCACAAGTTGAGGTATACAAGGTTTCTCTATCTTTTGAGAAATCTTAATTGTAGCGTCTTTTAAGAGCCCCATACACAGACTAATGTAACCAAACCCAGGTTCAGCAGACTGTGTAATGTTTCGGCAACGGCTGACGGATCATCGGGAGAGATATCGATCGGACACGTCTGATAATGAACTGCCATTCACATTGATCTCCCAGAGATAAGCCGCCAGCCAAAGTTTCAGTTGGCAACATTTTCATAGAGAACACAGGAGCGCTCAGCCCTCCAAGTGCTCATGTGTATGGGATGTCTATCGGCCTAACTAGCGCTCATGTATATCGGAGACTCAGCTGAAATGACTGTCAACCAAACGATCATTCGAAGCATAGTTCGTCCGATGTGTATGGCCAGCTTTACTCTATACTTTGAAGTATAGAGTGCAGGCAACTTCCCAGAGGAGGCTACCTGAAGAAGTGACATAAGACAGAACATGTGCACAATATCGTTCGTTATTCGTTATATCGTTTATTTCATGGGGCACTTTTGCAGTGATTTTTCAGGTGGATTCCGGGCAGAATCCACCTGAAAAAGTTGCACATACCCTAAGTAAGGTTTGATGTATCAGTTTTGCTTCTAATCTTTTTTTGCTTCTCAAATGATGTGATATTTTTTTCCCATTGTCTTGGACCCATTTTTGATTGGTGCATCAGTTTTTACAAAAACTTGTTGTGTCCGTTTTTTTCATACAAAGAAAAAATTGTTTAGCTTCTTCTACCCATTAAATAGTAAAATTGTCAGAATCTGTCTCTTTGGGACCATCCGCCATTTTATTGTGGTTTTCTGGCTGTTGGTCTTTTCCCCCTGGTGTTGGTTTTGACTAAGGTCAGGTGATTGTATCACCCTTTATTACCCAGCACCTGCCTCCTAGTCCTTGCTGAACAACAGTGTTAATCCGCGAGAGTTCTGGCTAGAAAGTTTGGTAGTAGTGCTTTCTGTGTTTAGTTTAGTACAGTTCTTGGATCCTCTAGTTCTGCCTGCTGAGATTCCTGTATTCCCTTTTTTGTTTCTGCAGCTTCCTCTAGTTTCCTGCTAGGAGGTCACCTGTTTGTTTTTCCCAGTCCTTAGTTCTTTTAGGGTCTCCTTTCCCTCTTCCTTTAGGTCTTCTTTTGAGTTTAGTTAGGAAACGTCGGTGGGTCTATTCACTAGGAATAAGTTTCCCACTGCACCGTAGGGCTTCAGTCTAGTCCTAGTGCAGGGACAGTTTTTCCCTCTCCTGCCCTAGTGTTGAGTTGCAGTTTCGTAACAGTTTGTCCGGCCAATATAGAAAAAAAAAACATCCTCATCCGCATCCCTTCAGTATGAACAGCGTCCAGGAACTTGCACAGCACCTGCAAGGGTTAACTCTGGAAGTAGCCAGTCTGCAACAGCACGTGAGTAATTGCTCTGGAGCACGCCCTGATGAACCAAAGGTAGGATTACCTTAGTTTTTTTCTGGTAAATGGCAGGAATTTTTTACGTTTAAAAATGCATGTTTACTATATTTTCGGCTTACACGTCGGTCCTCAGGGAGTGAATTACAGCGTGCGGGGGTTATTATGTCTTTATTGTGAGGTGAACCCCAAATCTGGGCATTTTCTTTACATCCTAACTAGTGTTGAGCGAGCATGCTCGACACTGCTCGGTACTCGCTCGAGCATCACGCTACTCGGGATGTTCGGCGAGCACCGAGCATTTCCGGGTTAGTTGGGCGGGAGCTCGGGTCTCCGCCCTGCATGTTTGGCGCTCTTTACAGAGCCAATGAACATGCAGGGATTGCCAGCCAGTCACTGTAATGCCGCAGCCATGTTGTTTGTGGGCATTACAGTGATTGGCTGGCCGCACAGCGTCACCTCGAGTATTTAAAACCGGGCGCTGCCATCTTGGACACAGTCGCTCTGGATCAGCTAGCGTAGGGAAAGCGCTGCTGAGCTAGGGAGAGATTTATACTGAGAAATAGTTAGTGTAGGGTCTGTAAAGGCTGCCAGATCAAACAAACAGTCCTTCTCAGGACTAATATCCATCCCAGATATCAGGCAGGTAGGCAGGCAGGCAGGCTGTATAGGAGACGCAGTGGTTATACCAGCAAACGCTGCATTACAGTCCTGTGTGCTCCTGTTGCTGAAATTGCTGGACTTAGCTCCAGGTCTCGGGGGCCAGGAAAAATCCTTTTTTTTTCATCTAAATCCTCTTTTTTTTTTCCTCCACACTGTACAAATACCCATCTTATTAACCTTTTGGTGTCCCCCCCCCCCCCAAAAAAAAAAAAGTGTGTCTGTGAAAATAGTCTGGTGTAGGCTAGATAAACAGAAGTGTGGTTTTCCTGTTCCACGGTAAAAAATCTCTATTATCCTGTTTTTGGCATTTTTTGCCGTAATAAAAAAAATAATAGTGTCTCCCTGATTTTTCAGACACAAATATATCTGGTGAAAATAGTCTGGTGTAGGCCAGAGAGACAGAAGTGTGCTTTTGCTGTTCCACGGTAAAAAATCTGTATTATCCTGCTTTTTGCATTTTTTGCCATAAAAAAAATAATAATAGTGTCTCCCTGATTTTTCAGACACAAATATATCTGTTGAAAATAGTCTGGTGTAGGCTCGAGAAATACAAGTGTGGTTTTGCAGTTCCACGGTTCAAACCTCTGTATTATCCACTTTTGGGCCATTTGTATCTAAAAAAACAGTTTGAGTGTGTCGCTCACTGTTCAGCCGCAAATATATATATATTTTAAAAAGTCTGGTATACACCAGTAAATTATAACTGTGGTTTTGCTGTTCCACGGTAAAAAATCTCTATTATCCTGCTTTTGGCATTTTTTGCCTTAAAAAATAAATAGTGTCTCCTGATAGTTGTAACGGGTCTGGGAGGTGGAACCTCTGAGCTACTATCCAAAGGGGCAGTCCTTCTAAGGAAGCGGGTGGCTCCCAGGGAAGGCGGGTTGATAGTCACGGCAAGTGACAGGGACAGTCTCTGGGTAGGAGGGCAGGAGGTCACGGCTAGTGACGGGAACAGTCTCTTGACAGGCGGGTGGTCACGGCAAATGACAACAGGGTAGGAGTCTCTAGACAGGCAGGTGGTCATGGCAAGTGACGGCTGAGCCTCCAGGTAGGCTAGCAGGTGGATAGCAGGTGAGCGCTCCCAGGGGAGCGGGTAAGAGTCTCTCGGCTGGCTGGCAGGTGGTCACGGCAAGTGACGGCTGAGCCTCCAGGTAGGCTAGCTGGCGGGTAGCAGGTGAGCGCTCCCAGGTTAGCGGGTAAGAGTCTCTTCGCTGGCTGGCAGGTGGTCTCAGGCAGGTATCAGGCAGGTATCAGGCAGGTATCAGGCAGGTATCAGGCAGGTGCTTCCTGATCCGCAGGCGAGCTGGTCCATACACAGACTGGCAGATGCTGGTAGACAGACTGTCGGACCACAGGGAATGCAAGCAGGTAGACAGAGCTGGAAAACAGACTGGCAACGGGACCTGAGGGCTGAAGCAGAGGAGAAAGGCTTTGCAACAACTTTGCTTGGGCACCTCCATTTTGGAGGAGGTGCCTTATATATGGGAGCTCTACCGGCAATTGGCCGGGGACTCCTTAGGACGGCGCGCGCGGCCCCTTTAAGAGAGAGGGAGCGCGTGCCCGGGAAGCACAGTGCCCGGGAAGCGGCGAGCGCTGCCAGCAGCGCGGGAAGAGGACGCCGAGGACGGAGCAGGGAGGTGAGAGGAACGGCGTCTCTGCCTAGCAGGAGGCAGGGACGCGGACGCTACAGTACCCCCCCCTCTAGGCCCCCCCTTTTTTAGGCCGGAGAGAAATTTATCAAGGATGAGCGGGGCATGGATGTTCTCCCGGGGCTCCCACGTTCTCTCCTCAGGACCAAACCCATTCCAATCCACTAGAAAAAAGGTCTTTCCTCTTACCCTTTTGGTGGCCAGAATGCTCTCTACCTCAAACTCGTCTTCAGCGGAAACCGGAGCAGGAGGCGTACCTGTAGACTTGGAAAAAGAGTTAAGTACCACAGGTTTGAGGAGAGATACATGGAAGGAGTTAGGGATCCGCAAGTTGGCCGGGAGTTTCAATTTATAGGCCACCGGGTTGATTTGCTTGATAACTTCCAGTGGGCCGATGAACCGAGGCCCTAACTTGTAGGAAGGAATCTTGAGCCGGACATACTTGGACGAGAGCCAGACTTTATCTCCAGAACGGAATTGAGGTGGATCCAGACGTCTTTTGTCAGCCTGTTTCTTCATCCACTCGGAGGACTGAAGAAGTGCGGATCTGGTACTCTCCCAAATGGAGGAGAATTCGCTAACAAGAGATTCTGCGGCCGGATTATCCACCGAGGCGGAGACGGGAAACGGGATCCGAGGATGTTGACCGTAGACAATAAAAAACGGGGATTTGGAGGAAGACTCGCTCTCGTGATTGTTATAGGAAAATTCGGCCCACGGTAAAAGATCCACCCAGTCGGAATGGTGGGCATTAACAAAGTGCCGGAGGTAACTGGTTAAACTTTGGTTGATCCGCTCTACTTGACCATTGGACTGTGGGTGATAAGCAGAGGAGAAGTCCAAGGTGACCCCCAGCAGTTTACACATGGCTCTCCAGAAACGAGAGGTGAACTGAACTCCTCGGTCAGATACGATGTTGAGAGGGAGACCATGAAGACGGAAAATATGATGGATAAAGTCTTTAGCCAATTCAGATGCAGACGGAAGGCCCGGCAGGGGAATGAAGTGAGCCATCTTAGAGAAGCGGTCAGCGACCACCCAGATGACCGTACAACCAGCAGAGACAGGGAGATCCGTTATAAAGTCCATGGCTATATGCTGCCACGGGGCAGCAGGTATGGGAAGAGGCAGAAGGGGGCCGACTGGCAGATGTCTTGGAACCTTGTTGCGGGCGCAGGACGCACAGGCTGAGACAAAGTCTATTACGTCCTTGTGCAGGGTAGGCCACCAGTAATGCCGGGTAATAAGCAGGAGGGTCTTTTTCTGGCCAGCATGGCCAGCTAGCATAGACGAATGTCCCCAGTGTAGGACTTTCTCATGATCGGGTACTGTTACGAACGTCTTACCGGGTGGAAGACGATTAAGAACCACGGGAGCCACCAGCATTACCTTGGCGGGGTCGATGATGTGCTTTGGCTCCTCCTCTAGATCGGAGAACAAAAAGGATCGGGACAAGGCATCAGCTTTGATATTTTTGTCTGCCGGGCGAAAATGAAGAATGAAATCAAAGCGGGCGAAGAACAAGGACCACCGGGCTTGGCACGGGTTAAGTCTTTGGGCACTCTGGAGATAAGCCAAGTTTTTGTGATCCGTGTAGATTATTACCGGGTGAAGAGCCCCCTCGAGCAGGTAACGCCACTCCTCCAGTGCCAACTTAATGGCTAACAATTCTCGGTCTCCTATAGAATAATTGCGCTCAGATGAGGAGAAGAGTTTGGAGAAGAAGACGCAGGTTACCATTCTTCCGGAAGACGACTTTTGGGTGAGCACCGCTCCGGCTCCGGAGGAGGAAGCATCTACTTCTGAGAAGAATTGTATGTGGCTGTCCGGACGGTGCAGCACAGGAGCAGAGGAGAAAGCTTGTTTCAAAGACAGGAAGGCCTCCTCTGCCTCGGGCGGCCATTCTTTGGGATTAGCGCCCTTACGAGTGAGCGCAGAGATAGGGGCAGTCCGGGAAGAGAAGTGCGGAATGAAGATGCGGTAGTAGTTGGCGAAGCCCAGGAACCGCTGGATAGCCTTTAACCCCTCCGGTCGGGGCCACTTCTGGATGGCAGAGAGTTTCTCAGGATCCATTCGTAGACCGGTCTGAGAGATGATGTAGCCCAGAAATGGAAGTGAGGTCTGCTCAAAGAGGCACTTCTCAAATTTTGCGTAGAGGTGGTTTTGCCTGAGCCTGAGTAGGATCTGACGAACGTCGCTCCGGTGTGTGAGGAGATCCGGAGAGAAGACCAAGATGTCGTCCAGGTATACCACCACGCAGGAGTAGAGAAGGTCACGGAAGATATCATTGATCAACTCTTGAAAGACGGCGGGAGCATTACAGAGCCCGAAGGGCATTACGAGGTATTCATAGTGGCCGTCCCGGGTGTTGAATGCCGTCTTCCATTCATCCCCCTGACGGATACGAACCAGGTTATGGGCCCCACGGAGATCCAGCTTGGTGAAGATTCTAGCACCCCTCAGACGGTCAAATAATTCGGGAATGAGCGGAAGGGGGTATTTATTCTTCACCGTGATCTGGTTAAGGCCTCTAAAGTCTATGCAGGGACGGAGTGAGCCGTCCTTCTTTTTAACGAAGAAGAAACCTGCTCCCGACGGGGAGGTGGATTTCCGGATAAATCCCCGGGCCAGGGGGTTCTCCTCGATATATTCAGACATGGACCGGGTCTCAGCAGCGGACAAAGGGTAGATACGCCCTCGGGGCGGAGTAGCGCCAGGTACCAAGTCGATGGGGCAATCGTATGGTCTATGAGGAGGTAATGTCTCTGCTTCCTTTTTATTAAAGGCATCAGCATAAGACCAATAGGGTACCGGCAGGCCGGGTAGATTGACTGGGGAAGGAGAAGGACGGGCAGGACGAACGGGAACTAAACAAGTCTTATGGCAGTCCTGTCCCCAGCGAAGGACTTCTCTGGTCTGCCAATCAAGCATGGGTGCATGTCTCTGGAGCCAAGGTAGGCCAAGCAAAAGGGCATGAGAGAGTCCAGGTAGAACATGAAAGAAGATGCTCTCACAGTGCAGCATTCCCACCTGCAGAGTTATGGGTTCGGTGATAAGTTGGATGGGATGCGGTAAGAGACCCCCGTCCACAGAGGCGACAGATAAGGGTTCGACCAGAGGTTTGGTGGGAATGCGGTATTTCTCTACCAGGGACTGAGAAATGAGATTTCCGGCAGCTCCAGAATCAAGTTGAGCTAGTTCAAAGTAACGGTTCTCCCCGCAGATGATAGAGACTGACAGCATCAGAGATGGAGAGGGTTTACTCATGTCTAGGACGACCTCTCTGAGCGATCCTAGACACAGGCGTTTCCCGACCTCTCCGGGCAGTAATGGATCCGGTGCTCCTTACTGCCACAGTAGAAGCAGCTCCCCTCGGCACGGCGTGACTCTTGACGGGTTTTGACCATCTTGGTCTGGTCGACCTGCATAGGCTCGGGTGAGTGCGCCTGGGGAGTAACAGAGGAAGTGACGGGATTCTGGAAGGTTGGAGCAAGGCGAGGAAACCTCCTCTCACGGGTGACCTCTTTGGTACGCTCCTGGAACCGGATGTCAATCCGGGTGGCAAGAGTTATTAAGTCGTCGAGAGTGGTAGGAATGTCCTGACCGGCAACTTCATCTTTAATCCGGCTGGATAGACCTTCCCAGAAGACGGACACCAGGGCGTCGTTATTCCAGGCAAGCTCAGAAGCAAGGGTACGGAACCGTATGGCATATTGGCCCACGGTGAGACTCCCTTGACGGAGGCGTAACAGAGACGAGGCGGATGAGGTCTTTCGTCCTGGTTCGTCGAAGACTTTCCGGAAGGCCGTGAGAAAGGCTGGCAGGTTGGACACCAGGGGGTCTCCTCTCTCCCATAGAGGATTTAGCCAGGCCAGCGCCTCCCCAGTGAGATGGGACATGATGAAGGCCACTTTGGCTCGGTCGGTGGAAAACTGGTGTGCCAAAAGTTCGAAGTGCAGGGTGCACTGCCGGGGTAGTAGTTGTGCGAGTGGAAGCAGTTCCCGACGAGGTAGTCAGTGTGTCCAGGCGGGAGTGAACACTACGCAGGTGGCCCAAGATTGAGTCCTGTTGGGACCTCTGATGGGAAAGTTCATGACATAGGTCCGAGAGCGAGGGAGCTTGGGTGCCACCGGGTTCCATGGCCCGAGCAAACTGTAACGGGTCTGGGAGGTGGAACCTCTGAGCTACTATACAAAGGGGCAGTCCTTGTAAGGAAGCGGGTGGCTCCCAGGGAAGGCGGGCAGATAGTCACGGCAAGTGACAGGGACAGTCTCTGGGTAGAAGGGCAGGAGGTCACGGCTAGTGACGGGAACAGTCTCTTGACGACGGGTGGTCACGGCAAGTGACAACAGGGTAGGAGTCTCTAGACAGGCAGGTGGTCACGGCAAGTGACGGCTGAGCCTCCAGGTAGGCTAGCTGGCGGGTAGCAGGTGAGCACTCCCAGGTAAGCGGGTAAGAGTCTCTCGGCTGGCAGGTGGTCACGGCAAGTGACGGCAGAGCCTCCAGGTAGGCTAGCTGGCGGGTAGCAGGTGAGCACTCCCAGGTAAGCGGGTAAGAGTCTCTCGGCTGGCTGGCAGGTGGTCACGGCAAGTGACGGCAGAGCCTCCAGGTAGGCTAGCTGGCGGGTAGCAGGTGAGCTCTCCCAGGTGAGCGGATAAGAGTCTCTCGGCTGGCTGGCAGGCAGGTATCAGGCAGGTATCAGGCAGGTATCAGGCAGGTATCAGGCAAGTATCAGGCAAGTATCAGGCAGGTATCAGGCAGGTATCAGGCAGGTGCTTCCTGATCCGCAGGCGAGCTGGTCCATAGACAGACTGGCAGATGCTGGTAGACAGACTGTCGGACCGCAGGGAATGCAAGCAGGTAGACAGAACTGGAAAACAGACTGGCAACGGGACCTGAAGGCTGAAGTAGAGGAGAAAGGCTTTGCAACAACTTTGCTCGGGCACCTCCATTTTGGAGGAGGTGCCTTATATATGGGAGCTCCACCGGCAATTGGCCGGGGACTCCTTAGGACGGCGCGCGCGGCCCCTTTAAGAGAGAGGGAGCGCGCGCAGTGCCCGGGAAGCGGCGAGCGCTGCCAACAGCGCGATAAGAGGACGCAGCAGGGAGGAGAGAGGAACGGCGTGTCTGCCTAGCAGGAGGCAGGGACGCCGACGCTACAATAGTTCAGACACAAATATATCTGTTGAAAATAGTCTGGTGTAGGCCCGAGAAATACAAGTGTGGTTTTGCAGTTCCACGGGTCAAATCTCTGTATTATCCTGTTTTTCGCAATTTTTGGCCGTAAAAAATAAATAATAGTGTCTCCTGATTGTTCAGACACAAATATATCTGTTGAAAATAGTCTGGTGTAGGCCCGAGAAATACAAGTGTGGTTTTGCAGTTTCACGGTTCAAACCTCTGTATTATCCACTTTTGGGCCATTTGTATCTAAAAAAAACAGTTTGAGTGTGTCGCTCACTGTTCAGCCGCAAATATATATATATTTAAAAAAACAGTTTGAATGTGTCGCTCACTGTTCAGCCGCAAATATATATATATATATATATATATATATTTAAAAAAGTCTGGTATACACCAGTAAATTATAAATGTGGTTTTCCTGTTCCACGGTAAAAAATCTCTATTATCCTGCTTTTGGCATTTTTTGCCGTTAGAAAAATAAATAGTGTCTCCTGATTGTTCAGACACAAATATATCTGTTGAAAACAGTCTGGTGTAGGCCTGAGAAATACAAGTGTGGTTTTGCAGTTCCACGGGTCAAATCTCTGTATTATCCTGCTTTTCGCAATTTTTGGTCGTAAAAAATAAATAATAGCGTCTACTGATTGTTCAGAAGCAAATATATCTGTTGAAAATAGTCTTGTGTAGGCCCGAGAAATACAAGTGTGGTTTTGCAGTTCCACGGTTCAAACCTCTGTATTATCCACTTTTGGGCCATTTGTATCTAAAAAAAAAACAGTTTGAGTGTGTCGCTCACTGTTCAGCCGCAAATATATATATATTTAAAAAAGTCTGGTATACACCAGTAAATTATAACTGTGGTTTTGCTGTTCCACGGTAAAAAATCTCTATTATTCTGCTTTTGGCATTTTTTTGCCTTAAAAATAAACAGTGTCTCCTGATTGTTCAGACACAAATATATCTTTTGAAAATAGTCTGGTGTAGGCCCGAGAAATTCAAGTGTCGTTTTGCAGTTCCACGGTTCAAACCTCTGTATTATCCACTTTTGGGCCATTTGTATCTAAAAAAATCAGTTTGAGTGTGTCGCTCACTGTTCAGCCGCAAATATATATATTTAAAAAAGTCTGGTTTACATACACCAGTAAATTATAACTGAGGTTTTGCTGTTCCACGGTAAGAAATCTCTATTATTCAGCTTTTAGTATTTTTTCCGTAATGAAAAACAGTAATATTTTCTCCCTGATTGTTCAGCTTGTTTAAAAGAGTCGGGTGTATGCCAGAGAAATAGAACTGTGGTTTTCCTCTTCCACGGTTCTAATCTAATTTTTATTACCCTTTTTCCATTGATAGTGCGAGCTATTTTACTTACTTTACAATGGGCAAGGCGCGTGGCAAGGAACGTGGAAGTGGATGTTCTGGTGATGGTGCATGCAGAGGACGGGGCCATGGCCAAGGTGAAAATGTGCCACAACCAACAGCCACATCTTCTTGCTCCCATTACTTGACCGAATTACTAGGGAAGCACAGAAAAACACCAGTATTGCGAACTGATCATTGTGAACAGGTTATTAATTGGATAGCAGATAATACTTCCAGTTACCTGGGCACCACCACCTCCGGCTTGTCTTCCACACTGTCGACTCTTAGTAGCCGTGAGTCTCGACCACATACTCCTCCTCACCCTGATGCTCCTTCCTCCCACCATGCCAAGTGTCGTCAGACAGCAACTGATCCCACACTTGGACACTCTGAAGAGCTGTTCACTGGTCCATTTCCAGATTTGTGCCCTTCGCCTGCTCCGCTTGAAGTGGTGGAAGAGGAGATCCCATGTAGCGATGCCCAAATATTTGAACAGCCACGGCCACAGGAAGTCGACGCTGGCAATTTGTCACAAGAGGTGGACAATGACGAGACACAATTCCCAGGAAGTGAGGAGGAGGATCGTGGTGCGCAAGTGGAAGAGGAGGAGGTGGTGGATGATCTAGTAACTGACCCAATGTGGCAGGAGGACATGCAGAGTGAGGCCAACAGAACACAGGGGGAGGGAGGCAGAGTACCTCAACAGGCAGGAAGAAGCAGTGTGGTGGCCGCAGACAGAAGGCGGGCAACCTCTCCCCTTAACACCAACACGAGGGACGTTGCCAGTACAAGCGGTAGGTCTTCCAGAGTCTGGAATTTTTTTAAAGACTCTGCTGATAACCCCAAAAAGGCCATTTGTACCACCTGCCATGCCAGCATCAGCAGGGGTGACAAAACTACCAGCCTGACCACCACCAGCATGATCAGCCACATGGCAGCAAAGCACCCGACTTTGTGGGGCGAACCCCAGGGTCCACGACCAGTGTCAGCGGGTGTCACCACTGCTTCTTCCACTGTTGTGCGTGCAGTAGAACCCCCAGTTGTGTGTGCAAGGCAATCCCCTGTTCATACTGCATGCAAAGATGCCCCCTCCTCTCAGTCTTCACTTGTTATGGCAGTTTCTCAAGAAACAGCAAAAACGTCCACGTCCCACCGCAGCATTCAATTGTCCCTATCCCAGACCTTTGAACGAAAGCGGAAATTCGCAGCTAACGCCCCACAGGCCAGAGTCCTAAATTCGCACATTTCACGACTGCTTGTGTTGGAAATGCTGCCTTTTAGGCTGGTGGAGATGGAATCCTTCCGCAACCTTATGGCGGTGGCCGTCGCTCGGTACTCGGTCCCCATCCGACACTATTTTGTGCCATCCCCGCACTACACAAGCACGTGTCCCAAAACATCTGCCGTGCCCTCAACAACTCAGTTACTGGGAGAGTCCACCTGACAACGGACACGTTGACAAATGCTTGAGGCCAGGGACGGTACATCTCCCTGACGGCATACTGGGTAAAGATAGTGGAAGCCGGGACCCAGTCGGACCTTGGGACGGAACATATCCTCCCCACACCGAGGATTGCGGGCCCTATGTCAGTCAGAGTTGCCCCCACAGTGTACAGCTCCTGCGAATCATCCTGCTCTTCCTCCTCATGTTCAGCCTCCATCTCAGATATTACCACATCAGTTACAAGCTGGAAGCACTGCAGTACTGCCTCCGCCAAGCGGCAACAGGCTGTGCTGAAACTCCTAAGCTTAGGTGAGAAACCTCACACTGCTTGTGAGTTGTGGACAGCTGTGAAAGAGCAGGCAGATCTGTGGCTGAGACCGCTGAACCTACATCCAGGCATGGTCGTGTGTGACAATGGCCGTAACCTGGTGGCGGCTCTGAGGCGAGGCAAGATCACACAAGTACCATGCCTGGCTCATGTGCTTAACCTCGTGGTTCAGCGGTTTCTTAAATCGTACCCCGAGTTGCCAGATCTGCTCGTCAAAGTACGCTGCCTGTCAGCTCATTTTCGCAAGTCGGCTACAGCTTCCGCCGACCTTGCTCTGTTGCAGCAGCGTTTGCAGCTTCCGTCACACTGACTGGTGTGTGATGTCCCCACACGTTGGAACTCTACCCTCCACATGTTGCAAAGGATTTGTGAGCAGAAGAGAGCAGTTGTGGAGTACCAGCTGCAACAAGGCCGTCGATATTCAGGTCAGACTCCACACATAAGACCTTAGGAGTGGACCTGGATGTCTGACATCTGTACCATCTTGACAAACTTTGAGGAGTCCATCCAGATGGTGAGTGGCGATGACGCCATCATTAGCGTCAGCATTCCACTTGTCTGTCTTTTGCAACGCTCTCTGCAGAGAATTAAAGAGCATTCATTGCAGCCAGAGTATGATGAGATGGATCAAGAAGCCGTAGCGGTCGATTACACACAGCCCAGCCTCATCTCATCCCAACGTGCATTGGGGGACAATGAGGGAGAGGAGGAGGAGGAGGAGGAAGAACAGGAGCTTGTATCATGCACTGTAGACGGTAGTACCTGTACAACTGTCATACCGTCGGTTCAGCGTGGGTGGCCTGAGGACGGGGGGAGGAGGAGGAGAAGAGCATGGTCAGTCGTCATCTTGGTGAGGACACGGAAGTCTTGCCCGTTACTAGTCTGGCATGCATGGCTGACTTTATGTTACGCTGCCTTAACCGTGACCCTCGCGTTGTCAAAATGTTGGGTGACAGTCATTACGTGGTTGGTGACACTTTTAGACCCCCGCTACAAGGAGAACTTTCACTCTCTTATTCCTGAGGTGGAGAGGACTACAAAAATGGGGCAGTACCAGAAGGCCCTTGCTGCAGAACTGTTAAAGTTCCCATCTGAACACGCTAGCGGCAGAGGTCACAGTTCGTTGACCAACCAAGGCGTACAAGCGAGAGAGAGACAACTCCAATCCAGCAGAGGCAGGGGAACACTGTCAATGTTCTGGGACAGTTTTCTGAGACGCGCCCAGCTTACAGGCCCTTAGGCGCGGGGTACTCTCACAAGGAGTGGAAAGTTTCAAAAGATGGTGAGGGAGTACCTTGCTGACCGTACCAGTGTCCTCCGTGATTCCTCTGTGCCTTTTAATTATTTGGTATCCAAGTTGGACACTTGGAATGAACTCGCTCTGTATGCCTTGGAGGTCCTGGCCTGCCCTGCCGCTAGCGTGTTATCGGAGCGTGTTTTTAGTGCTGCTGGGGGAATTATAACTGATAAGCGCACTCGCCTGTCAACTGACAATGCTGACAAGCTGACCATTATCAAAATGAACAAGGGCTGGATTGGGCCAGACTTCTCATCACCACCAAATGACAGCAGAGTAACATAAAGTCAAATCCACTGTGTTATTTCGGGAGGTGTATTCACATGCACCGCTTCACACCCACACATGGGTATACGCTTCCTCGTTTCGGCTGTTTAATCTTCTTCTCCTTATCCTCAGCCTCCACCACCACTATACCACCAGGGTGACCGTGGTCCATGTTGCCATTATTGAAAGTTCCTCCGTCCTTCTTTTTGTCAGCTTTTGCTTGGAAGGCATAAGCAAAGACAGTGGAAGACCCACTCACCAATAATGGGAATAAAATTTTTAAGATGCTGTACTGTATGGCTCTTGTAAGGGGCATTAAAAGCGTCTTGTTAAGCTACTGCTACCTCCACGTCTCTTCTGAGGGGCATTAAAAGCGTCTTGTTAAGCTACTGGGACCTCCACCTCTCTTCCAAGGGGCATTCAAACCGTCTTATTAAGCTACTGGGACCTCCACGTCTCTTCTGAGGGGCATTAAAAGCGTCTTGTTAAGCTACTGTGACCTCCACGTCTCTTCCAAGGGGCATTCAAACCGTCTTGTTAAGCTACTGGGACCTCCACGTCTTTTCCGAGGGGCATTAAAACCGTCTTGTTAAGCTACTGTGACCTCCACCTCTCTTCAAAGGGGCATTAAAAGCGTCTTCTTAAGCCACTCTGAACTCCACAGCTCTTCCAAGGGGCATTGAAATGTTGTTTTTAATTACCTCTAATCTCCACGACTCTTCCAACGGGCATTGCATTTCCTCCTAATTTTTGTCAGCTTTTGCTTTTCAATGAAAAGGCGAAAACTAAGGGAGACCCACTCCCCAATAATGGGTAGAGGGTTTTTAGTACGCTGTAATCCACGTCTGTTTCAAGGGGCATTGCAGTTCCTCATAATTTTTGGAAAGCCTTCCATTCACTGCTTAGGCCAACAGTATACAGGAGACCCAGTTGCTATAAATGGAAAAAACGTTTTAGTTAAGGCCCTCTGACCTCCATGTCATTTCCAAGGGGCATTGGAGTGCCTCAAAATATTTGGTAGGCATTGCACTCACTGTATGCCCTATAACTGTGTAGCCGAACCGCTCATTTTGTTACAGAAACATATCCTACAAGACATATGTGGTTGACTGGCCTGATATTGATGTGAATGGTTCCTGTTCCTCCTGCACTTTCTCCTTTGCCACTACCTCATCCATCATTTATCACCTGAAGCTTTGTTTTAACGGGAGTCATAGAACTGGGATAGTAGCAGGAAAACATCCAGCAATCCTCGGAGGAGATAGGATATGTGCCAAAATGCTGACCACCTCAGGCCTAGCCGCTACTACATACCTGCGCTTGCATTCCAAGAAAACAAAGCAGGTGCTAACTTCTATCATCATCATCATGGTCCTCACCTTGGCACTCTCAACTCTCCTGATGGAGAAGCCAGGGCCCACCGGAGGAGTCTGGTTCTCTGGTGAGCTCGTCCAATGCTGCCCTAAAGCAGGCTGGGCTAAGAAAAGTGTGTGGGGGGGATGTTCCAAGGAGAAATAGGGGTGGCTGGGGACCGTTTATGGACACCCGGCTGCCCCCAGGCGGCTGGGGACCGTGTGTGGACACCCAACCGCGGGGAGACTGGGGACCGAGTATGGACACCCGGCCGCCCCCGGCGGCTGGGGAGCGAGTGTGGACACCCGGCCGCCGGGTGGCTGGGGACTGAGTATGGATTCCAGGCCGCCAACGCAGCCATGGCGTGGTGGCCAGATTCCGCCTCCACATGCCTAAAAGGCCCAATTTCAAGTGCAAGCAAGCAAGCAGTATGGTATTGCAGCCTGGGGGTGGGTGGGTGGCAGGCTGCACACTTACGCTTGCATTCCAAGAAAACAAAGCAGATGCTAACTTGTATCATCATCATCATGCTCCTCACCTTGGCACTCTCAACTCCCCTGATGTAGAAGCCAGGGCCCACCGGAGGAGTCTGGTTCTCTGGTGGCCTGTCCAATGCTGTCCTTAAGCAGGCCGGGCTAAGAAAAGTGTGTGGGGGGATGTTCCAAGGAGAAATAGGGGCGGCTGGGGACCGTTTATGGACACCGGGCTGCCCCCAGGCGGCTGGGGACTGTGTGTGGACACCTGGCCGCGGGGCGGCTGGGGACCGAGTATGGACACCCGGCCGCCCCCTCGCAGCTGGGGACTGTGTGTGGACACCTGGCCGCGGGGCGGCTGGGGACCGAGTATGGACACCCGGCCGCCCCCTCGCAGCTGGGGACCGAGTGTGGACACCCAGCTGCCGGGCGGCTGGGGACTGAGTATGGATTCCAGGCAGGCAACGCAGCCATGACGTGGTGGCCAGATTCCGCCTCCACATGCCTAAAAGGCCCAATTTCAAGTGCAAGCAAGCAGTATGGTATTGCAGCCTGGGGGTGGGTAGTTGGTTGGCTGCATATTTGAGCTTGCATTGCAAGGAATGGGGGAGGTACAATTGAACACTGCCCTGGGACAAGAACTTGCACGGGGATAGTTGCAAGTCTGCATCTTCTGATGCTGCAAGGATGACTTCTGATGGGTACACTTTTAGGCAGTGACCTGGGTGTCAGAGATGCTTCCAGGGGTCTTCCCCATGCTGTTCCCATGTCTTTTCAGCACTGTATGCATGTGTCACACAGCACATGGCCAGATAAGGTTGTAAAATGTTAAAATGACATTTCCCGGTGAATGCATTTGTCACGGTTGAAAGCAATACAAAAGTGCAAAAACGCATAAAAAATGCTACTTGTGAACATAGCCCAAGGTGTGGAGGAGTTTTTTTTTTGGTTATTTATTTTACCTTATACACAAGTCTTTACCCTGGAAAGGAACTTCCTTAACATATTTCACAGGAAAGCAGTTTCAGTTTCGTTTTTGAACGTTTTATTGTGAGCCCTTAAAAGTGGCTTAATACCTCTGACCACGTTGTTGACAGCAGTGATCTGGGGGTCAGAAATGCTTCCTGGGGCGATCCCCATGCTGTCCCCATGTCATTTGAGCACTGTCACTATCGTTTTGGGCACTTGTTAGGCTTTTAAAAGACTGCCGGGGGTGCCGCCGCAAAAATGCTCGGCTAACATTGGGCTCGCTGCTCGGGTCGAGCATCCGAGTATCACGGCGAGCTCGGCCCAAGCTTCGAGTACCCGAGCATTTTAGTGCTCGCTCAACACTAATCCTAACGATTCTTGTTTGATGTCAGTAGAAGTATTTTTTTACTGCATTGAGGTTGTTATATGATGATCCTGATCGGGTCACATCAGCTGAGACAGAGCTCAGACTGCTTAAACAGGGTTCTGGTGAGGCTGAGAAGTATTGCACCCTGTTCAGACGATGGTCTGCAGAGGTCAGATGGAATGACCCAGCACTCAAGAGTCAGTTTCTGACAGGTTTGAATGAAAGGGTTAAAGATTTGCTCATTGCATATCCTGCACCTGCCACTTTGGAAACAGCTATGCAGCTAGCTATCCGTGTGGATAGAAGATTGAGAGCCAGGTAGAGTGAAGAGAAGGCTCTTTTAATGTTGGACCCCGTCTCTCAGGCTAGTCTCACCGTCAGCGGGGAACCGATGCAAGTTGGGGCGATGTCCTCCCGTTCCCAGGAGAGGGAAAGGAGGTTCTCTGGGAGGCCATGTTTGTATTGTGGTAAGGCTGACCATTTTATTAAGCAATGCGAGGCTCGCATAAGGAAGGGAAAAAAAAAAAGGGTCTGCAGGAGCAACTCTCCTGTTCGTATAGCATTTTTACGTTCCGCAGGAGTGTTTTTATCTGGTAATACCACCTATCATGGTCATTCCATTGATTTTCAGGTAATGATTGATTGTGGTGCTGCTCTTAATTTGATTGATCAACGATTTCTAGTCAAGGTCAAGTATAAGTTTGTTTCTGAACCTTTGTTGTCTCCTTTCCCTGTTGTGGCGATTGATAACACTCCCCTGGAGCATGGGCTCATTTCTCGGAAGGTCACCGGGTTCCCACTAATTATGAATATGGAACATAAAGAGCGTATAGACTTATTTGTACTTGCTCCAGTGGTTCTGGGTTTACCCTGGTTAAAGGTGCACAATCCATTGTTGGACTGGTCATCTAGTACTATAAGGTCCTGGGGTCAGGGGTCTTATGGTAAATGCTGTAATGTTCACATTGCTGCAGTTTTGAAGAGGGAGCTACCTGAAACCATTCAGGATTTCTGGAGGGTATTTTCGGATGTTGAATCGCAAGCTCTACCGCTCCATGGAGAGTACAATTGCGCTATTGAGTTCGTCCCAGGTAGTACACTTCCTAAGAGTCGTTTATTTAATCTGACGATTCCCGAGAGGGAGGCTTTAAAGGAATACCTACAGACTAGTTTAGCTGCAGGTCATATAAGACCCTCTAAGTCCCCTGTGGCTGTAGGATTCTTTTTTGTTAAAAAGAAGGATGGGGGTCTGAGGCCGTGTTTGGATTTTCGGAAGATTAATAAAATAACTGTGCGCAATCCTTATCTGTTGCCGCTGATTCCGGATTTGTTTAATCAACTAACCGGAGCGAAGTGGTTTTCTAAGATTGACCTTCAAGGGGCATATAATTTGTTGCGGGTGAAGGAGGGCGATGAATGGAAGACAGCTTTTAATACCCCGGAGGGTCTTTTTGAGTGTCTGGTGATGCCTTTTGGCCTTACTAATGCGCCTGCGTTTTTTCAAAATCTCATTAATGACATTCTGAGGCCGTTGATCGGTAGGAGTGTTATTTTTTATTTGGATGATATTTTGATCTATTCACCCGATCTGGTGTCGCATTGGCAGAGAGTCTGCAAAGTTCTACAGATTTTGAGTGAAAACACTCTCTTTGCTAAGCTAGAGAAGTGCGAGTTTGCGGTACAGAAAATTAGTTTTTTGGGGTATTTTGTCTCCTGTGATGGATTTGAGATGGACCCAGTGAAGGTTCAGGCAGTACTGGAGTGGCCTAGGCCTGAATGTTTAAAGTCCATTCAGAGATTTTTAGGGTTTGCTAATTATTACAGAAAGTTCATAAAGAATTTTTCTGCTATCGTTAAACCTATAACTGATCTCACCAAGAAGGGTGCTAATACGGTCCAATGGTCCACTGAGGGAGTTAAGGCTTTTGAGCATCTCAAAGAGAGGTTTAGCTCTGCCCCTGTTTTGATCCAGCCAGATGAGACCAAGCCATTTCTGGTAGAGGTTGATGCCTCATCAGTAGGGGAGGGGGCAGTTCTGTCCCAATAGGGAAAGGATGGGGTGCATCCCTATCATGGGCGTACCCAGGATCAAACCTAGGGGTGGGCAAGCCATGGTCACAGATACCGAAGAGAAATATATATATTTCACTTCTTACATTACATGAGTGATATCTATTGTAAATTCCACAATAGCTCAGAAACCGGTTAATCGCTCCACACAGTATACTGGCCCCCATAAAATGCTCCATACAGGATACTGGTCCCCATATAACGCTCCATACAGGATACTGGCCCCCATATAACCCTCCATACAGAATACTGGCCCCCATATAACGCTCCATGCAGGATACTGGCCCCCATATAACGCTCCATGCAGGATACTGGCCCCCATATAATGCTCCATACAGAATACTGGCTCCCATATAACGCTCCATACAGGATACTGGCCCCCATATAATGCTCCATACAGAATACTGGCCCCCATATAACGCTCCATACAGAATACTGGCCCCCATATAACGCTCCATACAGGATACTGGCCCCCATATAACGCTCCATACGGAATATTGGCCCCCATATAACACTCCATACAGGATATTGGCCCCCATATAACGCTCCATACGGAATACTGGCCCCCATATAACGCTCCATACAGGATACTGGCCCCCATATAACGCTCCATACAGGATACTGGCCCCCATATAACGCTCCATACAGAATACTGGCCCCCATATAATGCTCCATGCAGGATACTGGCCCCCATATAACGCTCCATGCAGGATACTGGCCCCAATTTAACGCTCCATACAGAATACTGGCCCCCATATAACGCTCCATACAGAATACTGGCCCCCATATAACACTCCATGCAGGCTGTTTCCCACACATAATGCCTCATACAGGCTGCCCCCCCCCCACATAATGCCCCATGCAGGCTGTTCCCCCCCATATAATGCCCCATGTAGGATGTCACCCCCCCCATATAATGCCCCATGCAGGATGACACCCCCCTCCCTTATAATGCCCCATGCAGGATGTCACACCCCCCCTCCCTTATAATGCCCCATGCAGGATGTCACACACCCGCCCTCCCTTATAATGCCCCATGCAGTATGTCACACCCCCCCTCCCTTATAATGCCCCATGCAGGATGTCACACACACCCCCTCCCTTATAATGCCCCATGCAGGATATCACACCCCCCTCCCTTATAATGCCCCATGCAGGATGTCACACCCCCCCTCCCTTATAATGCCCCATGCAGGATGTCACACCCCCCCTCCCTTATAATGCCCCATGCAGGATGTCACCCCCCCTTATAATGCTCCATGCAGGATGTCACCCCCCCTTATAATGCCCCATGCAGGATGTCACCCCCCCCACCTCACCCCCCTCCCTTATACTGCCATAGGCCTCCATACAATAATAAAAAAAAAAATCAAATACCTCACTTCTCACCTCACTGCGCCCTCTGACCTGAGACGTCACAGTGCAACATCCGCGGAAGAGACAGGACCTGCTGCGGAGGCACGGGGAGGGGTAAGTATTCTGCCGGGTGCCGGGGCCCTGAGCAAGCGGGGGGGAGCGGGCGTTGACGGTGAGGGGCCCCCCCGCCTGCTCAGGGCCCCGGCATTTGCCCAGGTGCACCGGGTGCTGACGCCGGCCCTGGTGTGCGGCGTGCGGCCCTGCTTCTAGGGGGGGGCAGTTGCCCCCCCCTGCCCCACGGTGAGTACGCCGATGATCCCTATGCTTTCTTTTCTAAAAAATTCTCGGAGACGGAGCTCAACTATGATGTAGAGAACCGAGAACTGCTGGCAATTAAACTCGTGTTCGAGCATTGGCGACCTTTTTTGGAGGGGGCTAGACATCCGATACAGGTTTTTACTGATCATAAAAATCTGATATATCTGGATGCTGCTAAACGTTTGAATGCCCATCAAGCTAGGTGGGCACTGTTTTTTGCCCGGTTCCATTTCTCCGTGACATATATTCCTGGGACAAAGAATGTTAAAGCGGATGCCCTGTCTCGTAGTTTCACTCCTGCAGTTAATACGGAGGAGGAATGTATTTTGCAGAGGGGGATGGTGGTAGCAGCATTGGGTTCTGAGTTGGAGAATAGCATCCTGGGGGCCCAGAATGCTGCACCAACAAACACTCTGTATGGTAAATTATTTGTGCCTAGAGCCTTGAGGAGAGCTTTGTTTGCTGAATGTCATTAGTCTTGGTTGGCGGGTCATCCCGGGATTTCGGAAACTAGAAGGTTGATTGGTCGAAGTTTCTGGTGGCCAGGGTGGCAAAGAGAAATCGTCAAGTTGGTGTGTCAGTGTACTGTGTGCGCTAGGTCGAAGGCCTCACATGCCCCAGCTGCGGGGTTGCTGTGTCCTTTGGAGGACTCTAGTTCGCCATGGACGCATCTTGTTATGGATTTTATTACCGATCTTCCGTTCTCTGAGGGTTTTTCTGTCATCTGGGTTGTTGTGGATCAGTTTAGTAAGATGTGCCATCTGGTCCCGTTCAATAAACTACCCTGCGCCAAGACTCTAGCTAAGGCTTTTGTGAAAGAGATTGTCAGGCTCCATGGTGTTCCCACGGACATTGTGGCTCGCTTTTGGCATGCTTTCTGTGACAGATTAAAGGTTCATTTGAAATTCACAACAGGGTATCATCCGGAGTCCAAGACAGACCGAAAGGAAGAACCAAGACGGCGAGCAGTTTTTAAGATGTTTTGTAGCAGATAATTAGGAGATTTGGTCGGAATATCTACTACTAGCTGAGTTTGCTCTTAATAACCATACGTCTTCCTCGGCTTGGTGTTCTCTTTTTTTTTTGCTGTACAGGGATGCATCCATCTTTTGGCCCATTTTCTAAAATTAGGGCGGCGGTGCCTGAGGAGGAGAGGTTCTCGGAAAATTTGGAAAGGGTTTGGACCAGGGTATGCCATAATCTTAAAGAGGCGAATAGGAGGTCCAAAAAATATTTTGACAAGAAAAGAAGGGAGACATTGTTTGCAGTTGGGGATGTGGCGCCCCTGAGGGTTCAGTCGCCACAGAGGTACTGCACCTCACCCAGAAGTGTGGCATCTCCTTCCCTCAGGTAAGGATGGAGTACTGCCCGGGACCCTAACACCTGCACTCAACACTACACTTCTCCAGGCCGGCTGGAAGGCAATATGCACTGTTTTCCGCTGCTCCATCCCTGGCTGGAGTGGGGGGAACCAAAGTGAGGGGGAACCAAGTAGTGGGTGTGGGTGGAGGATGCAGAAAAGGGGAGCCATCTTAGAGAAGTAGTCAGTCAGAGGAGGAGAAGTGAAAGGAGCAGGGGCTCTGCAGGAGCTCTGCTCGGGAGGCGGGCTTAGCCTGTCATGCCCAAGACTGAAAGAGGAGAGGGAGCAGGAGGAAGGCTCCAGTAACTGAAGGGATCCCAGGGAGTACAGTGAGTGCAGGACGGCACCCGAACGCCCGAGTCTGCCAGGCGGTGGAGGGATCAGGCCGCAAGAAGGGAACCGGTCCCTGGACTAGACGAGTTACTTTAGGTCTCAGCTAGAAAACCGGAGGCTTCTGCACTTTTAAGGTGCAGTTGCCACATCCGCACCTAAGCCGCCGAAAAGGGCACCAAGCAAGGTCCGAGAACTCCAAGTTGCCCAGAAGGATCCTAAGGTACCCGATTGGGACTTTGTGTGGTGGGGCGCAGGGCAGGAGGGAGAGACCCAGCGCGGGAAGTCGGCTAAGAAAGGAACATACAGAGAGGGGTACCGATAAGTGCTCTTGAGATACTTGAGGGAGTGCTGAACCCCTGCCTGGTAAACGCAGCACGACGTGGGAGATGGTCACCTGTATAGTGCCACCTAAGGAAACTAATAACTGTGAGTAAACTGGATGAGTGCACCCCACTGTTTTTGTCAGTTACTTCCACCACGTTATCGCTCCTGCACTACAACGCCCAGCATCACCATCTGCACCTACACTGCCCTGGAGCTGAGCTCTGCCTGTGGAGAGCTGCACCAACCCAGCTGCCCTAACATCTGCTCCAGAGGTCTGCAGCAGCGCCAGTACCCATTAGCGGGAACCACAGGTGGTGTCACGAGACAAGACTGATATTCATCCCTTCAAGTAACAAACCCCTTTTAAAGAGTGACCTCAGGGTACGGGCCCGGGAGCCGACTGCCGTGACATCCCACAGAAGGTAAAGGTCTGGTTACCGAGTCCCCCATATCCCCCTGGGCGAGTCAGGGACATGGTCTGGTTGTCCTCTAAGAACCTGCGTTTGAAGATCCCTTCTAAAAAACTGGGGCCTAAGTTTGTAGGACCCTTAAAAGTGGTTCAGGTGGTCAACTCGGCAGCGGTGAGATTAGACATTTCTTCATCCTGGAGAATTAATTCAGTTTTTCATGTATCGTTACTGAAGAAAGCGGACATGCCAGATAAGGAGGCGATGCCAACTGTCCCTCCAGTTGATGTGGACGGTGAATTTGAAATTTCACGCATTTTAGATTCTAGGTGGCTCAGAGGAGGGTTACAGTATCTCGTGTCCTGGAAAGGATTCTGTCCCGAGGATAATGACGCACCCCTGGGCCTTCGTCGCGCGGCATCGCGCGCACGGGAGCTTACCCGGAGCCGGATCTGTTGAGGGTTGTAGTCTCGTGGCGGTGACCCGGTCCGTGCCCAGGGAGTCAAACTGAGCGGCGATGTATCAGCGGTAGATGTTGGACGACTACGCCACCCGTTGAGTACAGCTAAGGAGCTGCTGCTGCAGGGCAGACCACTGAGGCCGGTGGTAGGATTGTGCAGCGTGATAGTATAACCCCCAACGGGAGGGGTATGGCCTCAGGGCAGCCGACGTGGATGATGGGGGTAGCAGGAATCACTCAGAGACGATGCGGTGTGATTCAGGGTCTTTACTGGTGACAAAGATAGACCCTCCCGGAGTACTGGCTAGCGATTGGGGCCTGGTCAGTCCTTGAGCAGATGGGATCTCCCCTGGCCAGGCGGAGTTGTAGGCCTCCCAAACTAACTGTACTCTTCTGGCTACCTTGCTAGAGGCGGGTATAAGTAGCCCACGTCCCTGAGTGTACCGTGTGGTGCTCACCCGTATGGCCGGTGACTCGGGGCCTTCTAGTAGCTTCCGCTCCACGACGGCGGTGCTGGTTCCATGCGTGTGACCGTGCCTTCGGGTTTCTTGGCCAGAGGACCTGAAATCCCCTGCCTGACGGATTCTGCTGCTGGGTAGGAGTTAGTCCCCACAGCCTCGGACTCCGGGTCCGGTAAGAAATCTTCTCAGTCAGGGCGAGCTCTGCAGCTGCCAGCCCCTGACTCCTTGTAACACTGCTCCCACAGAGCTCCTGATGTTCTGTTCCTATATTTGCTTCTTTTCTCTGTCTCTACTTCTTCTCTACTCACTAACCCTGCCTCAGCCCTAGGTTTATATAGGGGAAGTCCTTCCCCTCCCAGGACTGGGCAGGAGGTGTGGCATGCATAGGATTCCTGACCAAGAGACTTCCCACCTGCTCTCAGACATAACATTGCTGTTACTGTGGAAACCAGACCCCTGGGGTGCCACATTCCCCCCTAGTGAAATTTAGTACTCCGGGACTAAACATATTTTAGAAAAACATAACAAGATATAACAATAACAATACAATAAAGAAACACATAAAGGTGGTCACGGCATGTCCGTAACCGGGTGCAGTCTTTGAAGAAAGCAAGGTGTCCATTTCACCAAAACAGGGAGACGTAACCAGATAGGGGTCTGTCCTGCCCCGAGTCCTTAACAGTCTTTAGTCCGTCCTGGGTTACGCTCCAACTATGTACACAGGATTCCCGGTAAATCCACCAAAGACTCCTATAAACAACTAGAAACACATAATTATACACAAGCAACAAGAAAAACAGGTAACCACAAATAAAACAATTTATACACTTCAAATCCTCCAACGTGCGGGTAACTGGCCTCTAGTGGCCCTAGTGGACCTACGGAGCTGACTGTCTGGCCCTGAACTACAGGGTGTAGGAGCTGTTAAGGGTAAACTGGGCAGCGGTCTACGGGCCCTTTGGCTCACTAGGGATATGGCAGGCTCACTGCAAGCAGAGGGTTGATCCTCCTGGTCTGCTGGTGTGGGGTCTTCTGCCTCCTGGACCGGCTGTTCTTCCAGCTCTACCTGTTGCTCCATAGGTGCTTGGGATGCTGGTTGGAGGAAGGTGAGTACGGGTACCACAACTGCACCATTGACTTGAGTCCAAGACCGAGGGAAGTCTCCGAGCACAGTACTAACCATATCTTCCCTTTCCTCTACGGGTCGATGGTCTTCTTGTTCCTCTTCAGGGTTCCGTAGCTGTTCAGGACACTTCTTCAGGTGATCCCGGGATACAATGGCTGTGGTCTCCCCTCCGTCTTTACTGATGGTACAGACCTTCGGGTTCTCGTGGCTTGAGGGCAGTACGGTGTACGGGTCCTTCTCCCACTGGTCGTCCAACTTGTGGAGCCGTCTTTTCCTCTTCAAGACCTGCTCTCCGGGCACCAGGGGAACAGCGGGAGCATACTGGTTGTAAGTTTTCTCTTGTCTCTCCCTAGCCTGACAGAGACTTCGCTCCACGCTCTCCTGTACTTTCCGGTACTGCTGCTGCCTCTCTGTGTCCCAGTCTGCTTCTGGTGAAGTGTCATCGGGTGTCAGGACTCCCATTTCCAGGTCAACAGGTAACTTACCAGGTCTCGCCCTCATTAGGTAAGCCGGGGTACAGTTGGTGGAACCTACCGGGATGTGGTTGTATAGGTCCACCAGATCGGGCAGCTTCTCAGGCCACAGACTGCGTTCTTCCAGGGGCAACGTTTTCAGAAGATCCATTACCACCTGGTTCATTTTCTCACAAAGTCCATTAGTTTGCGGATGATAGGGTGTCGTCCTTATCTTCCGGCAGCCATACAGATTGCAGAATTCCTGGAAGACCTCCACTTCAAAGGCAGGTCCCTGGTCCGTCAGCACTTGGTCCGGGTACCCGTGTGGACGGCAGAAGTGCTGCTGGAAGGCTCTAGCTGCTGTTTGAGCCGTTAAGTCCTTGACGGGGACGACAACCAAGAACCGGGAGTAATGATCCACGATGGTTAACGCGTAGACGTAGCCACTTCTGCTTGGGGTCAGTTTTACATGATCCAAGGCTACCAGTTCCAACGGCTGTCGGGTGACGATGGACTGCAGGGGAGTCTTCTGGCTGGCACGGTCCTTCCTCCTCAGGTTGCACGGGCCACAGTCTCTGCACCACCTCTCGATGGTTCCCCTCATGCCTACCCAATGGAACCGCCCGCGCAGCAGGAACTCCAGCTTCTTCCATCCGAAATGCCCAGCTCCATCGTGGTATGCCTCCATCACCATGGCTGCATCTCGTCGTGGCACCACTACTTGCCAGATTAGTTCATGCGTCCGGGAGTTAACCATCCTGCGGCACAACTTCCCCTTGTAAAGGAACAGTCTACTCTTTTCTGCCCACAGTTGCTTGGCTTCCTCCGGAGCGTCTGGGTCAAGGCGAGCCTCTGGCCGAGTCAGCATCTCCTTCACCAGCCGGACGGCAGGGTCACTGTCTTGCGTTTCCGCCCAGTTGTAGTGAGGTAAGGGGTTAAGCGTAGCGCCTTGCTTACTCCTTACCCGATGGGAATACTGGATAGTCCCATGACGGTGAAACGCGGGGAGTTCGACTTCTTCCAGTCCCTCTGGATCTTCTCCTACGTCCGGTAGGTTTGGCATCCTGGACAGGGCGTCTGCGTTGGTATTGGAGCGTCCTGCCCGGTATTTGATGGTGAACTCGTAGTTGGACAGGCGGGCCATCCATCTCTGCTCTAGGGCACCGAGTCTTGCCGTGTCCAGGTGTGTCAACGGGTTGTTATCCGTGTACACGACGAACCGGGAAGAAGCGAGGTAGTGCTTAAAGCGTTCGGTGACTGCCCACACCACTGCCAGGAACTCTAGCTTAAATGAGCTGTAATTCTCAGGGTTTCTTTCGGTGGGTCGCAGTTTTCGGCTGGCGTAAGCGATTACTCGCTCTTTCCCCTGCTGGATCTGGGACAGCACGGCTCCTAGCCCGATGTTACTTGCGTCGGTGTAGAGGATAAAGGGCTGGCTGTAATCCGGGTACGCCAGGATTTCATCCCCCGTGAGAGCCATCTTCAGCTGGCGGAAGGACTCTTCTTCCAACTTCTCCCATCTGAAGGGCGGCTTCTGGTTCTTGGCCTTCCGGGACTGGCCTATCAGGAGGTCCTGCATAGGAGCTGCCTTTTTGGTGAAACCGGGGATGAACCTGCGGTAGTAGCCTACCAACCCGAGGAACTGCCGCACTTCCTTTACACTGGAGGGACTTGGCCATTCCTTAATTGCGGTGATCTTATCAGGGTCGGGAGCCACTCCGTCAGCGCTCACCACGTGTCCCAGGTACTGCACCTTTGGTTTCAGGAGGTGACACTTGGAGGGTTTCACCTTTAGGCCGTAGCTTGCCAGAGCTTCGAACACTTCCGCCAGGTGTTTCAGGTGGTCCTCATAAGTCTTAGAATATACGATGACATCGTCCAGGTACAACAGGACCGTCTCGAAGTTTCTGTGGCCCAGACAGCACTCCATTAATCGTTGGAAGGTTCCTGGTGCGTTGCAGAGTCCGAACGGCATGCAGGTAAACTCGCTAAGTCCCATCGGGGTGGTGAATGCGGTCTTCTCCCGGTCCGCCTCTGCTACAGGAACCTGCCAGTACCCACTAGTGAGATCCAAGGTAGAGAAGAAGTTAGCAGATCTTAAAGCAGCCAAAGACTCCTCTATCCTTGGTAAGGGGTACGCATCCTTGTGTGTGATACGGCTGATTTTCCGGTAATCTACACACATCCTCATGGTGTTGTCTTTCTTTTTGACTAAGACTAGTGGAGCTGCCCAGGGGCTACAGCTATCCCTGATCACCCCAGCCTCCTTCATGTCTCTAAGCATCCCCTTGGCGTGTTGGTAGTGTGCAGGGGGTACGGGTCGATACCTCTCTTTTATGGGAGGATGGTCTCCCGTGGGGATGTGGTGTTCTACCCCCTTGACTCGCCCGAAGTCTAACGGGTGTTTACTAAACACTCTCTCGTACTCTTGAACCACCCGATAGACTCCCTGTTTCTGGTGTGAGGGAGTGGAGTCAGTACCCAAATGTAGTTGCTGACACCAGTCCTCCATTGTTTTCTTAGAGCCGTTACCTTCCTCCGGGTGAGATGGAGGCAAGGGTTCCACAGATTGTATAGCATTTTGGTTACTGGTATATAATTTGGCTAGCGTGGCATACCGGGGCAGGTACACTTCCCTCTTCCCGATATTGATTATGCGAACGGGCACCCTCCCATGGCATACATTAACCACCCCCCGTGCTGTCAAAATGGTGGGCCTACTGTCTGAGTAAACTGGTTCTACCATTGCCTGGTAATCTCTACCTCTCAGACCAATAGCTGCCCGGCACCAAATCATCATTTCACTTTTTGGGGGCATGGCAATAGGGAAAGGGTCACACATTCTCACGCTACCAATCTCACCGCCGGAGAGTTCCACCTGTTGCCGTCGCATCAGTGCCCGGATCTCTTTTTGGAGCACTCGCTGCTCGCCGGAGCTGGCGTTCTTGGCAACCTGCTGTAAAAGGAAAATCACCTCTGCAAGACAATTTTCAATTACATTAGTTCCTAGAGTTATCTTTGGGTGACTCTCGTGTTTGTCAATGTCTACAATGATCAGTCCCTGTGCTACCAGTTCAACTCTACCAATTTTAATGGTCACCTCTTTAAATCCGATCTGTGGCACGGGCTGACCATTGCTGGCGATGATACTCAAGTCGTCGTCAGGGTAGCGGGTAATATCCGAGTCATTCCAGTACTGCTTGAAGAGCACGTACGGGATGGTGGTGACCTGTGACCCGGTGTCCAGTAGGGCACTCATAGGAATGCCATCCAGTACCACAGGCAAGACTGGACGTCCTCCCACATATTTGTCGCGCCAGTTCGATGGGCCTGATGATCTTTTTCCTAGGGGTTGGCCCTCTACCCTAGGTTGTGCCAGTTTAAAGGACAGTACCTTGCCATATGTCCGGGTTGATTACAGCGGCGGCAGATGGGTCGTCCGTCCTCGTTGTATCGGTCGCTGGGTCTTCCTCTGGCCGGTGGGGTCCTCCTTGGTCGACGCCACGGGATGTCCTCCGGTCCGGATGCCAGCTGGATCTTCCCTGGAGTAGAAACCTGTAAAGACTGCACAGTTCGGGTTAGCGCAGCAACGCTTTTAGCTAGCTCTTGGACCTGATGGTGCAGGTCTGGAGCCGGGTCATTGCTCAAAGCCTGCGCATCAGCTCCCACAGGCCCTGCCGACAAGGGCGCCGCCTCCTGGTGGTAAGTGGTAGTGGGGCGTCTGTGGGTCACAACGCCACCTGGTGCCGGTTCTCGGAGCACCCGGATGGCTCTGTCCTTGAACTGTGCAAATCCCAGATGAGGGTCCTGTAAGGCCATTGCCCGCAACTGGGTTCGGTGGGCATTGCAATATAAACCCTCTATAAATTGTTCAGTCAACAGCCTGTCCTCGTCTCCCACGCCGTCAGGGTCGGTCTGCTTAATGGCTCTCAGGGCTTCTTGTAGGTTTAATGCATAGTCCCTTATACTCTCATGTGCCCGCTGTTTGCACCCGTAGAATCTGAGCTTGATCTCGGCTGAGGTGCGGGTATCAAAGGTGTCCCTCAGCCGGGCCAGTATCCCTGCGACAGTCCTCCCCCCAGGTGGCCAGGACTTTACCTCCCTTTGGGCTGCCCCAGTTAATTGGGCCACCAGGATGCTCACTTTTTGCTCTTCTGTAAGGGGGTACACCTGGAAGAGGCTATCCAGCTTTTCTCTAAAGTCATGCAGGGTATGCGATTCCCCTGAGTACTGGGGTAGCCAGGCTGCCCCCGGGATATAGGGCATGGTGAAAGGCATGACCGCAACAGCTGTGGCGCTGGCGGGGGTTGAAGCGGTGAAGCTCTCCTCCGTATCCGGCATCCTTCTCCCCCCTAGTGGACCGTGGCCTACCTTGCGATGATCCTCTTCCGTAGGCCGCGGCTCCGCAGTGGATCGTCAGGGTTGAGGACCTTCCGTCGCGCTCCTGTGACGTCGGCGTCTGCTGGGCTCCTTCCAGGACCTTACGCAACGTCCGGACGTGAGGCGGGGCTTCAGTTCTCGCGCGCTTTTGGAGTCCACGCCCCTCTTCTTCCCGCGCGGCGTCCTCAAGATGGCGTCCAATGGCGGGAAAACTCCACGTATGGCGAGAAGAAGTCTGAAGATGGCGCCGGATGGCGGGAAAACTCTACCGATGGCGGGAAGGAAGCGGAAGATGGCGCCGGATGGCGGGAATCTTCACCACAGGTAAGTTTGAACAGTCTTTTTCAGGCACGCAGTACCCGGTGGTTGCGGGCACGAAATCCTGCCGACTACGCCAAAAGTTGACGCACCCCTGGGCCTTCGTCGCGCGGCATCGCGCGCACGGGAGCTTACCCGGAGCCGGATCTGTTGAGGGTTGTAGTCTCGTGGCGGTGACCCGGTCCGTGCCCAGGGAGTCAAACTGAGCGGCGATGTATCAGCGGTAGATGTTGGACGACTACGCCACCCGTTGAGTACAGCTAAGGAGCTGCTGCTGCAGGGCAGACCGCTGAGGCCGGTGGTAGGATTGTGCAGCGTGATAGTATAACCCCCAACGGGAGGGGTATGGCCTCAGGGCAGCCGACGTGGATGATGGGGGTAGCAGGAATCACTCAGAGACGATGCGGTGTGATTCAGGGTCTTTACTGGTGACAAAGATAGACCCTCCCGGAGTACTGGCTAGCGATTGGGGCCTGGTCAGTCCTTGAGCAGATGGGATCTCCCCTGGCCAGGCGGAGTTGTAGGCCTCCCAAACTAACTGTACTCTTCTGGCTACCTTGCTAGAGGCGGGTATAAGTAGCCCACGTCCCTGAGTGTACCGTGTGGTGCTCACCCGTATGGCCGGTGACTCGGGGCCTTCTAGTAGCTTCCGCTCCACGACGGCGGTGCTGGTCCCATGCGTGTGACCGTGCCTTCGGGTTTCTTGGCCAGAGGACCTGAAATCCCCTGCCTGACGGATTCTGCTGCTGGGTAGGAGTTAGTCCCCACAGCCTCGGACTCCGGGTCCGGTAAGAAATCTTCTCAGTCAGGGCGAGCTCTGCAGCTGCCAGCCCCTGACTCCTTGTAACACTGCTCCCACAGAGCTCCTGATGTTCTGTTCCTATATTTGCTTCTTTTCTCTGTCTCTACTTCTTCTCTACTCACTAACCCTGCCTCAGCCCTAGGTTTATATAGGGGAAGTCCTTCCCCTCCCAGGACTGGGCAGGAGGTGTGGCATGCATAGGATTCCTGACCAAGAGACCTCCCACCTGCTCTCAGACATAACATTGCTGTTACTGTGGAAACCAGACCCCTGGGGTGCCACAATAATTCTTGGGTGGAAGCTGAGTAGGTCTCGACCTCAAGGCTGATTAAAGCTCTTCACAGGAGATTCCCGAATAAGGCTCGGCCGAGAGGATCCGGAGGATCCTCATAAAAGGGGAGGTACTGTTAGAATCTGTTTCTTTGGGACCATCCGCCATTTTGTTGTGGTTTTCTGGCTGTTGGTCTTTTTCCCCTGGTGTTGGTTTTGATTAAGGTCAGGTGATTGTATCACCCTTTATTACCCAGCACCTGCCCCCTAGTCCTTGCCGGACAACAGTGTTAATCTGCGAGAGTTCTGGCTAGAAGGTTTGGTAGTACTGCTTTCTGTGTTTAGTTTTGTGCAGATCTTGGATCCTCTAGTTCTGCCTGAGATTCCTGTATTCCCTTTTCTGTTTCTGCAGCTTCTTCTAGTTTCCTGCTAGGAGGTCACCTGTTTGTTTTTCCCAGTCCTTAGTTCTTTCAGGGTCTCCTTTCCCTCTTACTTTAGGTCTTCTTTTGAGTTTAGTTAGGAAACGTCGGTGGGTCTATTCGCTAGGAATAGGTTGCCCACTCCACAGTAGGGCTTCAGTCTAGTCCTAGTGCAAGGACAGCTTTTCCCTCTCCTGCCCTAGTGTTGATTTGCAGTTTCGTAACAAAAATATGGTCAGCACTCAGATGACATCAATGTGGTATCCATTTTTTTTTTTTCTTTAATGGGGCACATTTTCTCCATTGTGAAAAGGCGCATTCATTGCAATTGGTCCTTGATCTATCCTTAAAAATAACAGATAGCACTCGTAAAAAAATTACTGATGAGTGAAAGAGCCCTACATAGTATAAATAAAATATTTCAAACTTTGTCTGCTTCTCCTACTTCTGAATGTCTAATATGTGGCTAATGTAATTTTTGGTGGGGATCCTATTTAAAGCAGATAGGCTTTTTTTTTTTAAAAAAAAGGGCTAGTTAAAACTAGTAAAAAAAAGAAATTACTCACTTTCACGAATCCCCCAGCACCAATCCAGTATCTGCTGGTCTCTACTTCCCGGTCCCATCTCTGCACACCTTGGAAATGGCCGACCAACCACTAGCTCGGGCAGGTCACCACTGTTGCCAATGATTGGTTGAACAAGCATTTCCTGCCATTTCCAAGGTGTGTAGAGATGGGACCAGGAAGCAGAGACTGGCAGATACCAGGTAAAAGCCCCCTTACACATTAAATTAAAGTCAGCAGAACCGCTAATATTGGTGGGATCGGACGAGAATGTAATGTGTATGAGGGCCTTCTGACTTTTTTTTTTACATCTTTTCTGACTTTTTTTCCCCATTACATCTAGGGGTTGACATCATCTCTTGAGTTTCAATGGCCAATCCTTTTGTTCTCCCTAGAAATAAGCCACTGCCAGAGGAGACTGGCATTGGTTCCCTCATGGATAACACAGGAGCGCTCGGCCGAGCATTCCTGTGCATGAGTGAATCGGGAGAGAAGCAGCATTCGCCTTACAGTTATCTAATGTTAAAATTTCCCTTTTTTTCTAAACCAGTCTGAGCCCCTTTTACAATCATTTTTAGATGCTGGACAAATCCTTTAAAGGACAGGTCACCTATAAACTATGATATTGGTAAGGTGTCGACCCCCGCCAAGTTCATATTGATGACCACCCTTCCCAATATAAAGTACGGCCACCATCTTTAAGGCCTCTTTTGCAATTAGACAAAACTGTGAGAAAAATGGAGGACATAGAGTTATAGCTAAAAAAATATTATTTTATTAAATATCATAAAAAATTATATTGCATACAGAATACACATAACACACAATTATATCAAAGTGACACAGTGCAGATGTCACAGTGGTGACACGGTTCGCCGGATACATCAATATGATTGGACCGTGCCGACCACGTGATCTTGTACTAATAATGGGACTTGTGACATCTTTAGGCAACGCCCCATGAGGAAGCACAACGGTGAAAGCGTGCGTTTGGAGTCTGGGTTGGAGACTCACCTCTGCCATCAGTCATGGGTAAATCTTGTTTCATTTGCTGACTGTTGGGGGATAGTTCTATGTACCTAACGGGACCATATATGATTATTTGTAGCCTTGATTCTTCTCTCTGAACTTGTCAGTGCATACCCCTGATTGGGGATAGATATGTAGCACCCTGAGGATTCGGCTGCTACAGGGGTATTGCACCTCAACCCAGAGGTGTGATATTCCACTCCCGGGTAAGGATGGAGTGTGGACCTGAGCTCGGTAGGCTGCATGCACTACACACATCCCATTTCCGAGGGGCAGGCCGACGGTACTCCCACTTAGAAATGTGCAGGTACGACCGAGTCTGTTCCTGGCTGGAGTGGGAGGGGGGTGGTACATCCCAAGTAGTGTAGGGGCAGATAGGGGGAGCAGCCTGGGTAAAGTTAGGAGCTCATTGGGTGCTGGTCACCTGAGCTCACACATAGAGGGAGTATATAAGGTGGGCACCATCAAAGATCAGGGTCAGTCTGTCAGAGTCAGTAAGAAGCAGAGGTCCAGATGAGCCTGCAGAGAGAGAGTGGAGCAGAGAAGGAAAGACCCAGAGAGGGAAAAAGCAAGGACTCTGAGAACCCAAATTCAATCCCCGGGTGAAGAGTCGGCAATAGGGTACCGGATCCCAAACTGGTGGGGGCAAAAGCACACCCTAGCCAGAGACCGGAGGCCGTGGGCAGCGTCTGCCACGGCCACCCACCACATCCACCCCGAAGGCAAACCACGTGGAGGGTCAGGGAACCCAAGGCCAAGGGTCTCCCAACAGAAGGCCCGAGGGAGCTGGACCTAGGTGGATCACTAGTGGGGACGGCCAGAGGAAAGGACAGAAGGAGAGCTCAGGGTCACGCTCCGGACTTGTTTGGGGGTTTGCTGAATCCAGGACCTGGTGGACGCAGCACGGCTCGGGTGGTCACTTGAAGCTGGAGTGACCGGAACATCAGCAGTGAGTAAATACCCTAAACTGCACAACCCGACTCTGTCTTCACTTAACATCTATGCTGCACCACCACAACCCCCATCCTCTGCACCTGACCCCCTGAGGCTATACCCCACCCGTTGGGGGTTATACTACCAAAAGCTGCACCAACACCACCAGCCTCAGCGGACCCTGCTGCAGCGGCGGCCATAGTGACCGCAATACAACGGGTGGCGTAGTCGACATTAAGAACTTTATAACATCTGTAGGACTGCCACATACTCTGAGCTTGACACCCTGGGCACGGACCGGGTCACAGCCACTCGGAAGACTACAACTCCCATCTGATCCGGCTCCGGATATTCCCCTAAAGAATATGGCCCAGGGGGCGCGTCAACTTTGGCGTAGTCGGCAGGATCTCGTGCCCGCAACACCCGGGTACTGCGTGCCTGAAGAAAAGAACGAGTTTACCTCAAAAAGAAGTCTCCTGCCGGTTCCGGAGGGTCCCCGCCATCGGACTCCATCACAGGTCGATTCCCGCCGGTTGTCCGCCATTAACAGCGTTTTCCCGCCATCTGCAGAGTTTCCCGCCACTGGGAGACGATTCCCGCCATTTCCGAAGGTTTCCCGCCTTGGAAGAGCGGACGCCATTATGGGCGTGCCAGAGGGTGGCGAGAGGCCACCTCCCATCGTGGGCCAGGACCGAAAATGGCGCCAAAAGTGGAAACCGCCCCCACCAACAGAGACTGTGATGCTAGAGGTGTCTGTCAGCGTGAAAGAACAGCCCCTGGAGCTGACAATCACCAAGTGGCCCCGGGACCGCCCTCGAAGTGGGAGGAGACGAAAGGAGAGAACAAAGATGGGTGTCGCTTGGAGCAGTCTGGAGCGAGCGCACCCGGAGGCAAGAAGCCTGGAGAAGAGTATCGGAGGAGCTTACCCGGAGATGGCGAGAAAGCAGAGCAGCACCGGCCCGTTGGCCAGGAGCCTGCTAGAAACAGAGGAGGGAGAGCAGAGCAGCACCGGCCCGCTGGCCAGGAGCCTGCTGGAGACAACAGAAGGAGAGCAGAGCAGCACCGACCCGTTGGTCAGGAGCCTGCTGGAAGCAACGACCCCACTAGGCCTAGTGGAGGTCCTAGCACAGCTCCCCCGAGACCGGGAGTGTGCACAGACCGCTCTGGAGGGCCTCGCAAGGAGGATGGCCTGGGTGCAGCGAGAGACGTTGGCGGAGTGGAGCCGTGAGATGGCCCAGCGGACCGAGACTCGTCAGCGGAGCACGCCACCCGAGACGAGGAGACAGACCGCCTCTGAGGATGGCGCGGGAGGACTGAAGGCCGGAGACGGCGCCGAGAAGGGAGCCGAACGAAAGGAAGCAGGTAAAGGGGACGTCTCTACCCCAAGCCGGGAAACCGCGTACCTGCCCCAGCTCCCCGTCGCAGAGCCCGAAGTATCCCCTGCCGTGCCCGTCGCTGCAACGTCACCGCCACAGACTAGGCCTCAACCGGAAGCCGCAGCCGCGACCCCTGTGACGTCACACGCCTCGACCCCGAGCGTGACCAAGCAGGAAGTACCACCAGCCTGGTCGCAAGGCCTAGTACCCCCGGGCGCCGCAATACCAACAGCGCCCCCTACCTCCGCGGAGCCCCCGGCCTGGTCGCAAGGCCTAGTACCCCCGGGCGCCGCAATACCAACAGCGCCCCCTACCTCCGCGGAGCCCCCGGCCTGGTCGCAGGGCCAAGTAGCCCAGGGTGCCGCCGTCCTTACGGTGCCCTTCACCTTCCAGATACCCCAGGCCTGGCCGCAAGGCCCGGGCAACCCGGGCGCTATCATCAACACGCCCTCAACATCTAGAGTGCCGCACCTGGGTGAAAATCTATTTGCCCAGCATATGTGCCCGAACGGGTCTGAAGCTAAAGGTAACCACAAAGAAAGAGCAGGAGGACGTCGTCGTTAAGTACGGCAGAGTAGAGGCTGTACATAGTTACCTGTCGGGGTACCAAAGAAACTGTTGCTGATAATATAGTCCCCGTTGGGACCAGCATGTGTGAACTGTTTACCTGTTTATCCCTTAAATCCCACTGACCGAGGACTGAGAGCGGTCATTCCTCCCTTATACCTGGCCGAGGACTGAGAGCGGCCATATCCCCTGTATATAGTTGCGCGTCCTAAAGCGCTCCCTACTGGTTTTACAGGAAAGCCACGAGTTTTTCAAGAAAAGACTGTCGCACTTTACCCGGTCACACGTTGCACAGTGACCGGAGGAGGAGCCAGAGGCGACGAGAATGTTATTTATATGAAAAGTTTTCTGATATATATATGATATTTTATATGTTTTTACTATGTTGTTTATATGAAAAAAAAAATTTGTATGTTTTGTGGTGTTTTGTTCTTACAGCCCGAGGACGTGCTGTGATTTACCAGGGGGGAATGTAGCACCCTGAGGATTCGGCTGCTACAGGGGTATTGCACCTCAACCCAGAGGTGTGATATTCCACTCCCGGGTAAGGATGGAGTGTGGACCTGAGCTCGGTAGGCTGCATGCACTACACACATCCCATTTCCGAGGGGCAGGCCGACGGTACTCCCACTTAGAAATGTGCAGGTACGACCGAGTCTGTTCCTGGCTGGAGTGGGAGGGGGGTGGTACATCCCAAGTAGTGTAGGGGCAGATAGGGGGAGCAGCCTGGGTAAAGTTAGGAGCTCATTGGGTGCTGGTCACCTGAGCTCACACATAGAGGGAGTATATAAGGTGGGCACCATCAAAGATCAGGGTCAGTCTGTCAGAGTCAGTAAGAAGCAGAGGTCCAGATGAGCCTGCAGAGAGAGAGTGGAGCAGAGAAGGAAAGACCCAGAGAGGGAAAAAGCAAGGACTCTGAGAACCCAAATTCAATCCCCGGGTGAAGAGTCGGCAATAGGGTACCGGATCCCAAACTGGTGGGAGCAAAAGCACACCCTAGCCAGAGACCGGAGGCCGTGGGCAGCGTCTGCCACGGCCACCCACCACATCCACCCCGAAGGCAAACCACGTGGAGGGTCAGGGAACCCAAGGCCAAGGGTCTCCCAACAGAAGGCCCGAGGGAGCTGGACCTAGGTGGATCACTAGTGGGGACGGCCAGAGGAAAGGACAGAAGGAGAGCTCAGGGTCACGCTCCGGACTTGTTTGGGGGTTTGCTGAATCCAGGACCTGGTGGACGCAGCACGGCTCGGGTGGTCACTTGAAGCTGGAGTGACCGGAACATCAGCAGTGAGTAAATACCCTAAACTGCACAACCCGACTCTGTCTTCACTTAACATCTATGCTGCACCACCACAACCCCCATCCTCTGCACCTGACCCCCTGAGGCTATACCCCACCCGTTGGGGGTTATACTACCAAAAGCTGCACCAACACCATCAGCCTCAGCGGACCCTGCTGCAGCGGCGGCCATAGTGACCGCAATACAACGGGTGGCGTAGTCGACATTAAGAACTTTATAACATCTGTAGGACTGCCACATACTCTGAGCTTGACACCCTGGGCACGGACCGGGTCACAGCCACTCGGAGACTACAACCCCCATCTGATCCGGCTCCGGATATTCCCCTAAAGAATATGGCCCAGGGGGCGCGTCAGATACACTTGGCGAGGATATATCAGGCTACTTCATTGGATCCTCACTCCTGACTGGACTTGGTTGTAGTCTGGCCACCTTTTTGACTATTGCATTAATATATGCACAGATTTACTTGGTGGCACAGATTCATTTTAAGGCTATATTTTTGATTTACCCCTATGTATATATGATTCCATGATTGACTTGCTCTTGCAAGTGCATGTGGTTGTCTCGCTATGCTCTTCTACTGGGTTCTCTGCGCAGTGCCACTTTGATATAATTGTGTGTTATGTGTATTCTGCATGCAATATAATTTTTAATGATATTTAATAAAAATATTTTTTAGCTATAACTCTATGTCCTCCATTTTTCTTGAGCTTGAGAGAGTTGCTATGCTAATGGATACTAGCCCTTAAATATTCTACTTAAAATGAATTTCTGGAACCTGCTTTGTATATTAGACAAAGCCTTGAAGAAAAAACCCTTAAAAGCAATACATTTTATTAAATGTGTCTAAAAACCAAACACTCAAAGACATAAAAACAGTGCCAAACGCAGGGCCCCAGGAAAGGGAAATAGAGAATGATCTCTTTCCCTATACCCTATATATATTGGTGACCCTGCCTAAGGGTTTTTTTCTTCACGGTTTTGTCTGATTCTTGGACCCTTACTATCTACTTTTTTCCCGGTTTTGTGCTCTTTTGAAGTATTCTAGTATGCTGTATGCATGTCCCCAATCTCCTGTGCATAGAACAAAAAACAACTTTTATTACACCCCCGCCCGTACGTTACGGTATGGTCTCATGGGTGTTGCTGGTCTTGCTTCGGTGCCTCCTCTCTCTTCACAAGAGCCATCTTCCTGTCGTGTTTGATAACGATGACGTGCCCTATGTCATCCACATAGTGTCCTCAAATCACTCTCCTGCGCAGGAGTACTTCTCTCTGCCCTGCTGAAAATAGAGCAAAGTACTGCTGTGCCCATGTGCCGACTTTACTTTCGGGTCATCGGCATTCTTTTACTTCGCCCGGAGCATGCGCATTACAGTACTTTGCTCTGCCCTCAACAGGCCAGAGAGATGTGCACCTATGCAGGACAGTGATTTGAGGACACTGTGTGGATGATGTAGGACATGTCATCGGCATAAAGCAGGACAGATCAAGACCAGCAACGCCCTTCGGACTGGACCAGACCGCATCGCACCGTATGGGGGTATAATAAGTTATTTTCTGTACTATGCAGAGTGAATTGGGGACTTAAATACAGTTTGATATAATGCCGTAAAAGAGGCATTGGTGGCTGTACTTTATATTGGGAAACTTTTAAAACTTTTGTTATCTACAATACAGTACTTTCCAAAGTGACTCTCCAGCTGTGATGAAACAACAACTTACAGCAAGTCCTGGGAGTAGAGATGAGCGTTGTTCGACTCAAACTGTTCGCCAATCTCAAATTCGAGCTGTTTTGGGCGGTGTTCGAGCCGTTCGGTGAACACGAACGATTTGAGAAAAATTCGGCTGTTCGAGGTTATGTTCGATAACTGTTCGTGCACCAAAATCATAACTGGATTTTTTCTCAGTAATGATGAAAATTAATGTTAATACGCAGTTTGAGTGTACAGCGGGGTGGGGGGAGGGGCAGGGGATGGATCTCTGCAGGAATAATGAAGATCTCCATTTTTTTTTCTCTTTCCCGCATTTACAGTGGGGAAGTGCAATCTGTCAGCCTATCAGCAGTGCACACATGGAGCGAAGTGCTTTTTTTCACACAAGCAAGGGCATGTGTCATTGGCAGTGTATGTCACATGTCCTTGCCCTATAAGACCAAGCCATTTTCCCCGTCGCCACCATTTTCTCACTGCTGCAGCTGCGTGTTAGACGGCACCGCTGTTGCTGTGTGCGCTATACCTTGTTAATTTCAAGCCAATTTTCGCACAAATCTACAGATAGCTTGGGAGTAGGGAATAGTTGTGATTGCAGTCCTTTTAAGGACTAGGTTACAGCATTTCCTACGACTTTTATCAGGCAGGTCTGTGCTCTTAAATAGATAGATTGTGGGAGTAAAGACTAATTGTAATTGCAGTCCTTTTCAGGACTAGGTTACATCAGTTCCTATCAGTTTTTGCCAGGCAGGTCTGTGCCAGTGCTGTGCAAGTTTTTTTCACAGCATTTGGCTGAATCTAGCAAAGCTAATCCTTTTTGGCCTATTGCAGAGTGTGTTAGTCAGTGGAGTAGCCTATCTGTGTTGCAAGATATACCACCTGTGTATAGAATACCAATTTTTTTACTGCACCTAGTGAAGTAAAATCTTTTGGGCATAGCATCATTCTATTAGTCCATCTATACTGACCTCCATCAGGTTGCAAATTCAAAATAATTTTTTGTCTGCATCTAGCTCTGAAAAAATATTTGGCCTTCTAGCAGTGTGTGGGACTTTCTCTATTAGTCCATCTATACTGACCTCCATCAGGTTGCAAATTAAAAATATTTTTTTGTCTGCATCTAGCTCTGAAAAAATATTTGGCCTTCTAGCAGTGTGTGGGACTTTCTCTATTAGTCCATCTATACTGACCTCCATCAGGTTGCAAACTGAATATATTTTTTTTCTGCATCTACCTCTGAAAAAATATTGGGCTTCTAGCTGTGTGTGGGACTTGTTCTATTAATCCATCTATACAGACCTCCATCAGGTTGCAAACTGAATATAATTTTTATCTGCATGTACCTCTGAAAAAATATTTGGGCTTCTAGCTGTGTGTGGGACTTGTTCTATTAGTCCATCTATACTGACTTCCATCAGGTTGCAAACTGAATACAATTTTTTTCTGCATCTACCTCTGAAAAAATATTTGGGCTTCTAGCTGTGTGTGGGACTTGTTCTATTAGTCCATCTATACTGACCTCCATCAGGTTGCAAATTGAATATAATTTTTTTCTGCATCTAACCCAGCCAATAGTTTTGGCCTAATACCACAGTTTGGCCACTCAGCTCTGCTCGGTTCCCATCCATTGTTTTTTTGTGCAAACAACTCCAGAGTTGTGAATTAGTTAACCACCAAAATGAGTGGAAAAAGGCCTGCTGCTGGTGGAAAAGGGAATAGGCGTGTTGGGAAGGGGAAAAAAGGTTGTGTCCGTGGGGTAGGTGTTAAAGCAACAGTAACATCTGCAGAAGAAAGACCATCTTCCAGCCAAACTAAAATGTCTACTTCTTTTAGCGGACAATGTGATAAGATCCCTTTCTTACGGCCACGCCAATCGCTACAAATTCCAGATGAGGCACAAAAACAGCAGGTGCTTCAACGGATATCAAGTGCTCCTTTAAGTGGGCTCTCCTCCACATCAACTTCAACATCACAAATACTCCAGTCCTCAAAGGTGTCACCCCAATCGCACTTGCTTCCTCACAGCTCCCAAATCTCCAGCTGCCCATCTGAGTATGAGGTAGAACAGATGGTTGAGTCTGCAGAGCTATTTACTCATACTATAGTCTGGGAATCAGAGGTCGACTCCAGCGCTTCTGTGAATCCAGACGAGGAAATGATCTGCACTGATGCCCAGAATCTTTATGAGTCGGATCCAGGACCAGACGCAGAAGGTTCTGACCATAATGTAGACCCTCATTCCCAAACTGTAACTCCTGTTGGTGGAGACAATGAGGAAGACGATGATGAGACTCAAATACCTGATTGGAGCGACAACTTTAGTTTTTTGTCAGGGCAGGAACAGGTTGGCTCTGAGGACGACGGGTGTGATAACGCACGGGGTGATGATGATGAGGTTGGAGATTCCACTTACTGTCAACCCACAGTCAGCCAAGAGATGAGGTCAGCAGAGGAGGTGGAGGAAGATGCTAGTGACGACGAGGTCAGGTTGTGCCTTCCTGGACAGAGACGTAGTACTGGAAGCACGTCAACAACTGCATCCTCAAACACAACTCTGCCTCTCACCACAAGTCGTGGTGGCTCTTCAGGTCGCATGGGTGCTAAGCCTTGCATAGCCTGGGCATTTTTTCAGATCGATAAAGATGACCCAACTCGTGTTATCTGTAACATTTGTCAGCAAAAGCTAAGTAGAGGCCAAAAAATACATAGTTTGAGTACTTCATGCATGAACCGGCACATGGACATGAAGCATAAGTTGCAGTGGGAAGCTCAGTGTGCTACAATGCGGCCTAGCCGGCCGGGCCAACCACCGTCTGCCATATCTTGTGCATCCGCGGCCTCTTCATCCTCTGTGACTGGGGGGACAGCAGTCACACCTGTTTTGGGGCGCAGACCTGCCACCTCTTTACCCGCAACAGCCAGCGTGATTGGCAGGTCATCATTTTCTTTGGAGGTGGTAACACCAGCTGGTGTTGAGCGCTGTCCGACATCGATAGCACCACCTTTGGATCAAGGCAACCTAACATGTCCGCCTGCATCTTCTTCACAGACCGGCAGTTTGCCGGGGACACCCTTATCAACCCCGTCTAAGCACAATAGCCAGCCCTCGGTCCCTCAGATGTGGACAAGTAAAAGACCATTTCCTCCTAGCCATGAGAAAGCTAAGAGGTTGAATTTCACCATCTGCAAGCTCTTGGCTACAGAAATGCTGCCTTTCCGCCTGGTGGACACAGAGGATTTTCGAGACCTTATGTCCGTCGCAGTGCCCCAGTACCAGATGCCCAGTCGGCACTACTTCTCAAAGAAAGGTGTGCCTGCGCTCCACCAGCATGTCGCACACAACATCACCGCTTCTTTGAGAAACTCTGTGTGTGACAGGGTGCATTTCACCACAGACACTTGGACGAGTAGGCATGGACAGGGGCATTACATGTCGCTGACTGGGCACTGGGTAACTATGGTGACAGCAGGACAAGGGGCTGCTGTCCAAGTCTTGCCGTCCCCACGAGTTGTGCGTCAATCCTCTTTATGTCAAAGTTCCTCCACAGCTTCTGCCTCCTCAACCTCCTCTCGTTCTTCCACCTGCACCCAAAGCCTGTCTGGTCATGCCACAAGCTTTCTAACTGCGCAGAAGGAATCCTGCACACCTCCTTACTATGCTGGCAGTAGGGCTCAGCGTCATCAGGCGGTTTTTACTTTGAAATGTCTGGGAAATGTGAGTCACACAGCTGAGGAGTTGTGGTCAGCTCTGGAGAACCAATTTCATGAATGGTTGTCTCCACTGGACCTGAAACCAGGGAAGGCCGTGTGCGACAATGCTGCAAACCTGGGTACGGCCCTTCGCCGGGGCAATGTCACACACGTGCCTTGTATGGCTCACGTGTTGAACCTGGTTGTCCAGCAATTTTTAGCCCACTATCCCAGACTAGATGGCCTTCTGCAGAGGGCACGGTCGCTGTGTGCTCACTTCCGCCGTTCGCATCCCGCAGCTCAGCGACTTACATCTCTACAGAAGTCGTTGGGCCTGCCACTTCACCGGCTAAAATGCGATGTGCCTACCCGGTGGAATTCAACTCTGCACATGTTGCAGCGACTGTGGCAGCACCGACAAGCCCTGGTGCAATACTTTCTGACGTATAGCCTGGGCCAACGAGATCCAGAGGTGGGGCAAATCACGCTGGAGGAGTGGTCTCAGATCAGGGACCTATGCACCCTTCTGCACAGTTTTGAAATGGCGATGAAGATGTTTAGTGCTGACGATGCCATTATCAGCATGACTATTCCGGTGATTTACATGCTGGAGCACATGTTAAACAGAATTCGGAGTCAGGTGGTGGCACAAGAGGAGGTGGAGGAAGTAGAGGAGGAGGAGTTGTATACGGAAGGGCTAACATCTGCAAGGTCCAGACGGTCGGCAGCACCAAGGCGGCAGGCATGTGAGGGTGGGGGAGATGGTTTTACCAGGGCGCATGGTAGCAGCCAAACTAGTGAGGAAGGTGCAGGAGCCCAGGAAGAAGTGGAGGACGAACTGATGGAAGACTCATCAGATGAGGGAGACCTTGATCACATTTCTGTTGTGCGAGGTTGGGGGGAGAGGACAGAGGAAGGAAGCATGATTGTTACCTCGCCACCAACACAACAGGGACTTGGTGCTCCTGGATGCGCAACACACATGAGTGCCTTCTTGCTGCACTACCTGCAACATGACCCTCATATTGTCAGAATTCGAAGTAATCATGACTACAGGGTTGCCACACTCTTAGATCCCCCAAACTTTTCGATCAACCTTTTCATTTTAATAAAGACCAAAAAAATGGTCATTTTTGAAATTATAAGCATTAGCAGGTTATTAGAAACTGAAATCAAACAGTTTTCAACTCAAAACTTTATTCTAGGTGATGTTACTTTTTCACATAGGACCCCTTGTTCGAAAGGAGCTTCTGAACTCTCTCGTCCATTGAATTTGTCAGGTTTTGGATGGTTTCTGCTTCAATTGTTTTGCATGAGGACAGAATACCCTCCCAGAGCTGTTGCTTAGATGTGAACTGCCTCCCGCCATCATAGACACTCCTTTTGATGATGCTCCAGAGGTTCTGAATGGGGTAGAGGTCAGGGGAGCATGGGGGTCACACCATAAGTTTGTCCCCTTTTATGCCCATATCAGCCAGAGATGCAGATGTTTTATGTGCAGCATGAGATGGTGCATTATCATGCAAAAAAATGATCTTGCTGTGAAATACACGGTTCTTCTTCTTGAACCATGGCAGGAAGTGCTGTTTGAGAAAATCCACATACATTATGGAGTTCATCTTTAGCGCCTTCAGGGATCCTAAAGGGGCCGACAATCTCTCTCCCCATGATTCCAGCCCAAAACATTACTCCACCTCCTCCTTTTTGGCGCTGTAGCCGTGTTTGCGTGGGGTGTCCATCAACCAGCCATCCTCCACTCCATCCATCTGGACCATCGAGCGCTGCACGGCACTCATCCGTGAACAAAACAGTTTTGAAATCAGTCTTCATGTAATGTTTGGCCCACTGGAGCCGTTTCTGCTTGTGTGAAGTGGATAGAGGAGGTCGACAGGATGGCATATGCACAGCTGCAAACCTCTGAAGGACCCTGCATCTTGTTGTTCGGGGGACGTTGGAGGCACCAGCAGCTTCAAAAACTTGTCTGCTGCTATGACAAGGCTTTATTGCCGCTGCTCTTTTAACCTGACGTAGTTGCCTGTAGGAAAGAGTCCTCAATTTGCCCTTATCAGCACGCACACGTGTGTACTGTGAATCAGCTACATACTTCTTGATTGCCAAGACACTTCATCCTGATCATCGCACAATGTTGATTGTAGTCATGCCTTGACCTAAACACTCCACAATTTGTTGCTTCTCAGCAGCCGACACATCCTTTTTCTTTCCCATTTTGGCAGAAAATGTAGGCTGCTTAATAATGTGAGACAGCCTTCTTAAGTAGTCTTGCCTTTCATTGGACACACCTGCCAAACTAATTAGCACAGGTGTCTGCAATTGCTTACAGTGATATAAAGAGCCCTGACACACATCACCATCAATGAGTTTAACTGACAAACAAACAAATTCTTCCCTTATCACTCCTAAACACTTTTTGCATAATAATTTGGAACACAGTGTACATGTGCTTTTCCACAAAACACCAGTGGTTCACGTAGTGAATCTTACAGTTCTAACTTGCCAACCGTGGTCTGTATGGAGTTGTTCAATAAAGGGCCCAAAATTAAGATAACATAGATGGGAGAGGTCTCTATGAATAGGAATTCCTAAGTATTTGATACCCTGTGAGGGCCAGGCAAAGGGAAAGTTGGACTGGATGGAATCCTATATGGATTTGGGGAGGGAGACATCGAGGGCCTCAGACTTCGCTGCATTGATTTTAAAATTTGACCATGTAACAAAGTGATCTATTTCAGCCATAACAGCATGGATGGATATATGTGATTGAGTGATATATACTAGGACATCATCAGCAAATAGAGAGCACTTGTACTCGGTGCCTCCCACCTCAATCCACCTAATATTGGGGTTATGGCGAATTGATGAGAGCAGGTGCTCCGTCACTAGGATGTATAAGAGAGGGGACAGAGGACATCCCTGCCTTGTCCCATTGGTGATTATGAAAGGTGATGAAAATGTTCTGACGCACCCCCTGGGCCTTGGGACACCCGGAGCCGGACCCTTTTTGGTGGATGCTGGTGGTTGTAGTCTTCGTGGCGGCGACCCGGTTCCGTGGCTCAGGGTGGTCAAACCAGTGGCGGAACTATTTATGTGGTTTTGATGTTTAAATGTCCGACTACGCCAACCGTGGATTGCGGTCAGAGTGAACCGCCACTGCAGGGCAGACCGCTGAGGCTGGTGTTGTGGGTGCAGCAGAGCGTAGCATAACTCCCCACGGGAGGAGTATAGCCTCAGGGCAGTGTATGCGGAGGATGGGGGTGATGGTGCAGGGCAGCAGCAGTAACGACACGGAGTCAGTGATGCAGTCCAGGGCCTTTACTCACAGTTCTTATTATCCAGACCACGTCTGCAGGTAACGGCTGCCCACGTCGTACTGTGCTCACCAGGTGAGGGGCTCAGACAACTCCCAGATAACTTTGGAGCGCTTCACAGGACCCCCTTTGTGTGTCCTTTGTCTGGCCTTTCTTACCAACGCTTCTGTCCGGCTGCCTCGGGCCTCCTCTTGGTAAACTTGGCACCAGTTTCCCTGACCCTATGTGGTGCCTTCCTAGCGGGTGTAGCGAGGGGCTGCGCCACATAAAATGTCACAGCCTCCGGTTTCTAGCTGAGGGTCGTTTCCCGCCTCCACTAGTTTCAGGGACCGGTTTCCCCCTTTGGCCTGACCCCTCTACGCAGGTGGATTCGGGCGTGCGGTGGCGACTCGCCCGTCCGCAACCCTGGGATCCCTTCGTTCCTCGTTCCTGGAGCCTTCTCCGCTCCTCTTCCTTCCTTCTCCCTCTTCCAGGCCTGGGCCTGTGTTACTAGGCCCGCCTCCGGAGCAGAGCTCATGCAGAGCCCCTGCTCCCTGTCACTTCTGCTCAGACTTCTCTGCACAGAACTAATATGGTGCCCACCTTTTATACTCCCTTATCAATGCACCCAGGAACTGTTTCCTCCCTGCTCCTGCACTACAGGGTTCCCCTTCCTCAGTGTTCCCTCCCCCCACTCCAGCCAGGGTCAGTGACTGTCGTGCCCATCTCAGGGGCATATTGGTCGCCCTGCCCCACGGCAATGTGGTGTAATGCATGCAGGTGTCGGGGTCCTGATCCACACTCCATCCTTACCTGAGAGTGAGATATCACACCTCTGGGTGAGATGCAATACCTCTGTAGCAACCGAGCCCTCAGGGTGCTACAGTTCCATTTATCTTCAGCCTAGGTGACGTATTGTGATACAGGGCCATGATTTTGGCTATAAAAGGGTCCCCTAGACCCCTACCCCAAGCTTTTTAAGAGAATCATATATGGCGTGCCAGGAGACTCTATGGAATGCTTTCTCAGCATCCAACGAGAGTATCTAATTACAAATTTTTAACTGCATCTAGCCCAGGAAATACTTTGTGCCTAGTAGCAGTGTCTGCTAGTCAGCGGATTATCCCGGCTGTTAAGCAAGCTACACCACCTGTAGTTTGGACACTTAATTTTTTCAAAGGAAATGCTTCGGGACCACGGGATACTCAGTGAAGAGCATCAGGAGGCACCCCAAGGCATAGGGGCTGGGACTGGCAATAGGATGCCTTGCGGTGGACAGCCGAGCTCGATCCTTATAAAAGCTTTTTAACTGCAGCAGCTTTAGTGGACGCTACTGGAGCTGGAATTACGCGGCTGCTGGCATGAGACTTGCCCTCCAATAGATCCTTGTAAATGGATTTAAAGTGTATTCATTCAAATTAGAGAGACAATTTAAATTAAAAAGCTTAGAGCTGCCTCCACCACAGGGGGGCTCGCTCGACCCACCAGCGGACAGGCACCAGTATTGGGAGAGGGGGGATGGCCGCCAGGGTCCACCGCGGCTCTGGCACAAACCCGGCGACACGGAGGTGGCACGGGCAGGAGCGGACTGAACGTGTCGGCTTCTCACTTTTTGGATTTTAGAAGGGCATGACATGCCTATATCTGTGTCTCCCCCTCCTTTTACTCCTCCACCTCTTTTCTTTTCGCATGACTATATGTACTTGTCACTTTTTCATGTGTTAGTTGTGTCTTCTGAGCAGTTTGTCAGCTTTTGGACACCTTTTGAAGGTGTTTTCTATGTGTTTCTATGTGTTTTTGTTTGCCTGCCATTGGTTTTAACGGTGTTCGAAGGTGTTCGACGAACAGTTCGGCGAACACACGGGTGTTCGACGAACCGAACCGAACTCGAACACTACGGAGGTGGCTCAACACTACCTGGGAGCTGTAAAGAGAACTATACTTTGGAGACCGATACTCTAATGGATACTTCAAAAAGAGATAAAGCTTAAAGTAGCAGACCTGAACCCAGACCGCAGCCTGCACAGATCTCTTTACATTCTAGCTTTGTTCAGACAGAGTTTTAATTATCACCGTATCCATAGCCTCTCATGTCAGGTTCTGCAGCACATTAAAATGACAATTGCTGTTCGTGCGTGGCCTTTCTGCTGCTTTTCCATGGTAATCTTGATAGGAACGAGCTGGTGAGAAAGCTTGTATGATAAAATCCATAATTACATTCGCTTCCATCAAATACAAATCATATTTATCTCACCACACTTTATTTGCAGAATTTTGTGTACAAAATGGTGGATTTCATAAATCTAACTGAAATTTGCATATAAAACATAAGTACCAATGGCTGTAATACAATAATGTGCTCTGCGAATCTGCATGAAAGTCATATGTTATATACACCTATAAATGGTAAACTATTGGCTAATGCAAGCTTCAGAAAGTGTTTTTTTTAATGCATTTTAATGCTTTATTATATTCGTTTTTATGTCACCTTACAGACAAACAGTGTCCCAATCCCAATGTGCTGCCAGGTGTGAGGTGCATCACACCCACTTGTAGGCCGCAGGCTTCTGCTGCCTCCAGGCTGCCATCCTGAGGAGCCACCGCACATAATTCAGGGGACACCAAGTTCTTTACAACTGGCAAACGTTTACTATTTTTTTCTTCCTTACAGTACCTCTTCAGTCCTACCAATCGTTCGTCCTGGACTACCCCTAAGCTCACTGACTCTGTCTGCGTCAGGGATTTCTTGTCCACTTCAGCAGTGCACCAGGGATCCTCCACCTGCCCCAACGTAATTCCATGTCCACTGACTTCGAGGTGTTAGAAGACCAGGCCCGCTCCTTGGTACCTGGCCCGAGCCCTAGGATCCAGAAAGGAATGTGCATCAGGGATATCAGTACGGCCTCCCACTGCCTCGAATGATTGGCCCAAGCTGCCCTAGCAGCCCATTACACCTGAACTTGACCCTGTCACTGCACTTCCCTAACTCTCTTCCCACTTTCATCAACACTAATTCCCACCCACTGGGCTAGTTCTATCACAACTGTTTCCTATCCTATAGACTAAACCAATTGTTCTTATCCTATGTCCTATACTATTGCTAAACCACTTACTATATAAATCATACTTATGCTATCCTATGCTTACCTTGCATTATACACTACACATTATACATTAACACTTTACATAACTTAAATGCTGTACATTATCATACCACATTATATAAGACGCACATCACTGTTACATGTAAAACCGAATGACTCTATACACACAGCGCGATTGTTGTCTTCAGGGTCAGGAATAGGATAAGACAGTCCACATCCCTACATAGGCATACAAAAATAATGGATACAAAGAATAAGAACTAGATCTTGAAAAGTGACATCAATCTATTTTGTTTCTAGCCCATAGTTTCAAAGTTTCATAGCTTTAACTTTAAAAGAAGACACAAGCTAATTGAGTTCAACCTATAGCCCAACATGTTTATCCAGAGGAAGGCAAAAACGCCATGAGACAGATGCGAATTGCCCCAAATTAGGTGAAAAATTACTTCCAGACTCCTCCTACAGCAATGAGACTAGTTCCCTGAATCAATGTCCCATCACAGAATCTAGTACCCATAACCTGTGATATTATATTTTTGAAGAAAAGTATCCAGACCATCATTGTACTTTTTAAGTGAATCAATCATTGCAACCATTGCATTGTGGCAGAAAGTTCCATAATCTCACTCCTCTGCAATATTAAATTATCATCCTCTGTGTTGATTACCTTTCAGAGTTTAGTATTATCTGCAATTATTGAAATTGTGCTCTCTTTTCCCCTCTACAAGGTCATTAGTAAATATGTTTCAGAGAAGAAGGCCCAATTCCAACCCATGAGGGACCTCACTGCACTGTTAACTGTGACCAAATCAGAGTTTGTTCTGTTAATAACCAACATCTTTTTCCAATCACAAAGCCAGCTGTTAACACAATTACACATTTTTTCCTAGTCCTATTGTTTTCATTTTATGTGCTAACCTTTTATGTTGCACAGTATCAAATGCTTTTGACAAATACATATAAAATATCCACAGCCTTAACCTGGCCTAGTCTGAAAGTTACCTATTGTCATGATATTGCAGTAGTGTTTGCAGGGACAATGGGCTCCTACCCTGTCCCTCAAGCCAGGGGAACCCTAGGTTATCCCTGTCCCCCCAGATTATCCCTGATGGTGGAGATGCCGGTGTCTTGTACCTCACTATGCTCCTATATGAATGCCTATCTGTTTCCTCCTACACCCAGGGAGGAATGGGACAGAGGCGTATGCAATAACACAAACCAGACAGGGGAAAGCAGACAGGGATAAAAGAAAACCATAATCATACAAATACACTCACAAAATCACCGAATAGGAATCAAGGGAGGAGCAGGTGGGACAAACCAAATGGTAAGACGATAAGGAGGAATACACACAAACCAAATCTCCTGAAAACTACTCCAACCGCCTGTTCCAAACTCTGAACTCTCCTTCAACTCCAAACCAGGAAGTGGTAACTATCACTGGCAAAAAAAGAAGCAAGGAGGAGGGTTTTTAAAGAGTAACCAACTCAGAACAGCTGATACGATAAGACAGAGAACTCCAGGAGTCACACTAACTAGTTAAACCCCTGCAGAAACAGAGCAAAGAAAGCTAGAACTGCTAATAGGATGGTGAAGCTGTTTTAACTACCATAGGTGTATGTGTCAGATGCTGTGATCGTCTGACCCCACTCTGTCAAAGTATCCCAGTGACACATATAGCTTGCTTTACTGGCATGTGGACCTGCAGGCAGTAGAATCCCTGCCCCCTCCTGTCTCTGTTTTATAAGTGTCTGGATTGTCATAGTTCCCCAGATGCCCGGTAGACTCTTACATCAGATTTCCCTGGTGCTGACATCAGCCAGGTAAGCTCACCTGGACAGGGTTTATATGTTAAACAACCCAAAAAGGTATAAAATATTTCAGACTAAATCAGATTTCCGTAATGCAGATGTCTATGTAATGAGCCCTGGGATTTAGGGTACTTGGGGTTTAATGCTAACAGCCATATTCATCCAAGAAAATAGAAGGTTACTATTTAATAGCCCGATGATATAGAGTAATGGAAAAGTCAATAACCACTTTTTTGGTGGTCTAGAGTCAAGGAGGAATTAATGTTTGATTCCCAGATAGCAGTGGTGCCACTAGTACTGGGTATCTGAGGAAGATGTCTCAATTAAATTTTTCCCCGGCACTGTGGATGTTCAGGCAGCACACGACTGATACCCTCATGGCTGTGGTGGTGTTAGAAGATCTAGGCATCAGGAAAATGTCCCAATAATATTTGCCTGCTGCATAGGTGTCTATGCAGGCACCTATTTTAATTAAAACAAACTATTTAGTATTAAAAATACTTTCCATGCTCAAGAACGAAGGGATTTTTAATATTATTGTTTATTTCTCATTGCCTAGTTACTAGCCACCTCCGCAGCCTATCAGCAATGGCCAGTGTCTTGGGCAAGGTGTCTTTCCAATAGAGCGTGTAGGTGCTGCTATGAATAGGTTGTTAAAAAATAAGTTGAAGCACATTCATATCGTCTAACCTCTGCGGATACAGCACAGGCTGCTCCGGTGTTCTGTGCCGAGACCAGAAGCAATGACGCCAGCGTTTTTTTGTCACCTGACTATCGGGGCATGTGAATGACTACAGTCTTAAAGTGAATTGAATGGTGTGTCATCAGAGACATATTCCATAACGATCCATGCTAGTTAGCTGACTGCTGCATCCTCCACTGGATCCATGGGGGTTAGACAGAGTGAGTATGCCTCAAGTTATTGTTTTAAAAACCACCCATGCAGTTTACAGATTTTTTTTTTACGTTACACAATCCTTTTAAGCATACGTTGTAGTTCTTTTCTCCCAGGCTGTTCTTTCATTTTAAGGTCATGGAATTCTAAAAAGGATGAGCTTTTATTCTTAGCTCCCAGGGGGTTGTCACATGTGTGATTATGAGTCTGTCAGTAGATTCCCAGTAGGTACTAAAGGCACAAAGATGTGACTATTCAAAAATTAAGTTTAATGGAGAATTTAGAAAGTTTTTAGTTAAGGATCTCCATAGAGACATAATTTGTTCTCCGTACAACTGAAATCATTTTGAAATCATTACTAAATCTTGATAATTTCTTTTCATTCTTTGGATTTTCTTCGCCTTCTTCTTAATCACATGGAAACAAGTCGGAAAAGATTTGTAAATACAAATTGCTCCTGATATAAAAACTTCAGCTTTTCCCTTAATCTTTAATCATGACACATACCTTCTGTCGTCTCAAGGCCGCTTATTATGGATGGCGCTCAGGCGCCGAGACATTCATTAATTTTGACTTCATTGTAATGAGAAGCATTAAGCGGTAGGAAAGCAGTTTACATTCTCAGAATTTACGAACAATTCCATTGATTTATTCAAACTCCTTTATAAAAGCTGCCAAAGCATTAAAGCAGCGTAGATGCGGAGTATAAATGGCGGCAGCATCATACAATATCTGATTGTCACTATTTGCATAGTTTACTTATGTTTCATTTTAGTTTGGGCCCTATTTTGATGCCTCTAGCAGGTCATACCGGGTGCATATTGTAGAAGAATTTAGAATTTGGTAGGGAACCATCAACCATTTTCATCTGTGAGACATAGTAGGCATACAAAGAGAAAGATCTGGCAAATCTTTAATTTACAGAACAGCATATTTTAATGGGATTGTACCAAGATTATAAGCTATCAATAAAAGCACATAAAAAATAAATATAACTGCACTGCGCTTGCGCTGAGGTATATGTGAGCATTGAACTGCATTACTGCTATATAGACTATACTTATAAAATAGAGCTACTTAGCACACATTTTGATCAAATTGTATAGTAGTGTTGAGCCACCCCCGTAGTGTTCGAGTTCGGTTCGTCGAACACCCGTGTGTTCGCCGAACTGTTCTTCGAACTGTTCGTCGAACACCTTCGAACACCGTTAAAACCAAAGGCAGGCAAACAAAAACACATAGAAACACATAGAAAACACCTTCAAAGGTGTCCAAAAGCTGACAAACTGCTCAGAAGACATAACTAACACATGGGAAAGTGACAAGTACATATAGTCATGCGAAAAGAAAAGAGGTGGAGGAGTAAAAGGAGGGGGAGACACAGATATAGGCATGTCATGCCCTTCTAAAATCCAAAAAGTGAGAAGCCGACACGGCCAGTCCGTTCCTGCCCGTGCCACCTCCGTGTCGCCGGGTTTGTGCCAGAGCCGCGGTGGACCCTGATGGCCAGCCCCCCTCTCCCAATACTGGTGCCTGTCCGCTGGTGGGTCGAGCGAGCCCCCCTGTGGTGGAGGCAGCTCTAAGCTTTTTAATTTAAATTGTCTCTCTAATTTGAATGAATACACTTTAAATCCTTTTACAAGGATCTATTGGAGGGCAAGTCTCATGCCAAAATCCGCGTAATTCCAGCTCCAGTAGCGTCCACTAAAGCTGCTGCAGTTAAAAAGCTTTTATAAGGATCGAGCTCGGCTGTCCACCGCAAGGCATCCTACCGCCAGTCCCAGCCCCTATGCCTTGGGGTGCCTCCTGATGCTCTTCACTGAGTATCCCGTGGTCCCGAAGCATTTCCTTTGAAAAAATAGTGTCCAAACTACAGGTGGTCTAGCTTGCTTAACAGCCGGGATAATCCGCTGACTAGCAGACACTGCTACTAGGCACAAAGTATTTCCTGGGCTAGATGCAGTTAAAAATTTGTAATTAGATACTCTCGTTGGATGCTGAGAAAGCATTCCATAGAGTCTCCTGGCACGCCATATATTATTCTCTTAAAAAGCTTGGGGTAGGGGTCTAGGGGACCCTTTTATAGCCAAAATCACGGCCCTGTATCGCAATACGTCACCTAGGCTGAAGATAAATGGAACTGTAGCACCCTGAGGGCTCGGTTGCAACAGAGGTATTGCACCTCACCCAGAGGTGTGATATCTCACTCTCAGGTAAGGATGGAGTGTGGATCAGGACCCGACACCTGCATGCATTACATCACATTGCCGTGGGGCAGGGCGACCAATATGCCCCTGAGATGGGCACGACAGTCCCTGTCCCTGGCTGGAGTGGGGGGAGGGAACACTGAGGAAGGGGAACCCTGTAGTGCAGGAGCAGGGAGTAAGCAGTTCCTGGGTGCATTGAGAAGGGAGTATAAAAGGTGGGCACCATCTTAGTTCAGTGCAGAGAAGTCTGAGCAGAAGTGACACAGAGCTGGGGCTCTGCATGAGCTCTGCTCCGGAGGCGGGCCTAGTAACAGAGGCCCAGGCCTGGAAGAGGGAGAAGGAAGGAAGAGGAGCGGAGAAGGCTCCAGGAACGAGGAACGAAGGGATCCCAGGGGTGCGGACGGGCGAGTCGCCACCGCACGCCCGAATCCACCTGCGTGGAGGGGTCAGGCCAAAGGGGGAGACCGGTCCCCAAAACTAGTGGAGGCGGGAAACGACCCTCAGCTAGAAACCGGAGGCTGTGACATTTTATGTGGCGCAGCCCCTCGCTACACCCGCTAGGAAGGCACCACATAGGGTCAGGGAAACTGGCGCCAAGTTTACCAAGAGGAGGCCCGAGGCAGCCGGACAGAAGGGTTGGTAAGAAAGGCCAGACAAAGGACACACAAAGGGGGTCCTGTGAAGCACTCCAAAGTTATCTGGGAGTTGTCTGAGCCCCTCACCTGGTGAGCACAGTACGACGTGGGCAGCCGTTACCTGCAGAAGTGGTCTAGATAATAAGAACTGTGAGTAAAGGCCCTGGACTGCATCACTGACTCCGTGTCGTTACTGCTGCTGCCCTGCACCATCACCCCCATCCTCCGCATACACTGCCCTGAGGCTATACTCCTCCCGTGGGGAGTTATGCTACGCTCTGCTGCACCCACAACACCAGCCTCAGCGGTCTGCCCTGCAGCGGCGGTTCACTCTGACCGCAATCCACGGGTGGCGTAGTCGGACATTTAAACATCAAAACCACATAAATAGTTCCGCCACTGGTTTGACCGCCCTGAGCCACGGAACCGGGTCGCCGCCACGGAGACTACAGCCACCAGCATCCACCAAAAAGGGTCCGGCTCCGGGTGTCGCAAGGCCCAGAGGGCGCGTCAGAACATTTTCATCACCTTTCATAATCACCAATGGGACAAGGCAGGGATGTCCTCTGTCCCCTCTCTTATACATCCTAGTGACGGAGCACCTGCTCTCATCAATTCGCCATAACCCCAATATTAGGTGGATTGAGGAGGGAGGCACCGAGTACAAGTGCTCTCTATTTGCTGACGATGTCCTAGTATATATCACTCAATCACATATATCCATCCCTGCTGTTATGGCTGAAATAGATCACTTTGTTACATGGTCAAATTTTAAAATCAATGCAGCGAAGTCTGAGGCCCTCGATGTCTCCCTCCCCAAATCCATACAGGATTCCATCCAGTCCAACTTTCCCTTTGCCTGGCCCTCACAGGGTATCAAATACTTAGGAATTCCTATTCATAGAGACCTCTCCCGTCTATGTTATCTTAATTTTGGGCCCTTTATTGGACAACTCCATACAGACCACGGTTGGCAAGTTAGAACTGTAAGATTCACTACGTGAACCACTGGTGTTTTGTGGAAAAGCACATGTACACTGTGTTCCAAATTATTATGCAAAAAGTGTTTAGGAGTGATAAGGGAAGAATTTGTTTGCTTGTCAGTTAAACTCATTGATGGTGATGTGTGTCAGGGCTCTTTATATCACTGTAAGCAATTGCAGACACCTGTGCTAATTAGTTTGGCAGGTGTGTCCAATGCAAGGCAAGACTACTTAAGAAGGCTGTCCCACATTATTAAGCAGCCTACATTTTCTGCCAAAATGGGAAAGAAAAAGGATGTGTCGGCTGCTGACAAGCAACAAATTGTGGAGTGTTTAGGTCAAGGTATGACTTCAATCAACATTGTGCGATGATCAGGATGAAGTGTCTTGGCAATCGAGAAGTATGTAGCTGATTCACAGTACACACGTGTGCGTGCTGATAAGGGCAAATTGAGGACTCTTTCCTACAGGCAACTACGTCAGGTTAAAAGAGCAGCGGCAAAAAAGCCTTGTCATAGCAGCAGACAAGTTTTTGAAGCTGCTGGTGCCTCCAACGTCCCCCGAACAACAAGATGCAGGGTCCTTCAGAGGTTTGCAGCTGTGCGTACGCCATCCTGTCGACCTCCTCTATCCACTGCACACAAGCAGAAACGGCTCCAGTGGGCCAAACATTACATGAAGACTGATTTCAAAACTGTTTTGTTCACGGATGAGTGCCGTGCAACGCTCGATGGTCCAGATGGATGGAGTGGAGGATGGCTGGTTGATGGACACCCCACGCAAACACGGCTACAGCACCAACAAGGAGGAGGTGGAGTAATGTTTTGGGCTGGAATCATGGGGAGAGAGATTGTCGGCCCCTTTAGGATCCCTGAAGGGGTAAATATGAACTCCATAATGTATGTGGAGTTTCTCAAACAGCACTTTCTGCCATGGTTCAAGAAGAAGAACCGTGTATTCCACAGCAAGATCATTTTCATGCATGATAATGCACCGTCTCATGCTGCACATAACACATCTGCATCTCTGGCTGATATGGGCATAAAAGGGGACAAACTTATGGTGTGACCCCCATGCTCCCCTGACCTCTACCCCATTCAGAACCTCTGGAGCATCATCAAAAGGAGTGTCTATGATGGCGGGAGGCAGTTCACATCTAAGCAACAGCTCTGGGAGGGTATTCTGTCCTCATGCAAAACAATTGAAGCACAAACCATCCAAAACCTGACAAATTCAATGGACAAGAGAGTTCAGAAGCTCCTTTCGAACAAGGGGTCCTATGTGCAAATGTAATATCACCTAGAATAAAGTTTTGAGTTGAAAACTCTTTCATTTCAGTTTCTAATAACCTGCTAATGCTTATAATTTCAAAAATGACCATTTTTTTGGTCTTTATTAAAATGAAAAGGTTGATCTAAGAGTGTGGCAACCCAGTAGTCAGGATTACTTCGAATTCTGACAATCTGAGGGTCATGTTGCAGGTAGTGCAGCAAGAAGGCACTTATGTGTCTTGCGCATCTCGGAGCCCCAAAATTATTTTCCGGGCTAGATGCAGCTAAAAATTATTATTAATTTTAAATCTGGTGGAGCTTAGTATAGATGGCCTAATAGGATCAGTGCTGCACACTGCTACAAAGCCCAAATTATTTTCCAGCCAAGATACAAATAAACATGATTAGTAATTTGAAAGCTTAAAACGGTTGGTGAGGTGATTTTAACCAATCATCAAGCTTTTACTCTCCCCAGGATGACACAGGGGTAGAAAAGTCGTTTCGGATCCATGATTTGTTCATCTTTATGAACGTGAGTCTGTCTACATTATCAGTGGAGAGCCGCGTGCGCTTATCTGTCAGCACACCACCAGCAGCGCTGAACACACGTTCAGACAGAACGCTGGCTGCGGGGCATGACAAGATCTCCAAGGCGTAAGTGGCTAGCTCCGGCCATTTATCCAGATTGGAAGCCCAAAAAGAGAAAGGGTCCAGTGACACAGTCATGGCTTCAATGTTTACTTGGAGATACTCCTGTACCATCGTCTCTAGGCGTTGACTATGTGTCAGACTTCTTGTCTCCTGTGGCCTTGCAAAGGATGGGCTAAAAAAGTGGTGAAATAATTCCGCAAAATTGATGTTACCAGCAGATACTGTGGTTCTGTTACGGTTTGAGTGCTGAACACTCGACGGTCCCACGGTTGGCGAGTTGGAACTGTGAGATTCACTACGTGCACCACTGGTGTTTTGTGGAAAAGCACATGTAAGATTCTGCAACAGTCTCTGCTGATACTCCTGCATGCGTGCATCCCTTTCTATGGCAGGAATAATTTCTGCAAATTTACTTTTGTACCGGGTTTCTAACAGTATGGCAACCCAGTAGTCAGGATTATTTCTAATTCTCACAATTCGAGGGTCATGTTGCAGGTAGTGCAGCAAGAAGGCACTCATGTGTCTTGCGCATCCAGGAGCACCAAGTCCCTGTTCTGTTGGTGGCAAGGTAACAATCATGCTTCCTTCCTCTGTCCTCTCCCCCCAACCTCGCACAACAGAAATGTGATCAAGGTCTCCCTGATCTGATGAGTCTTCCATCAGTTCGTCCTCCACTTCTTCCTGGGCTCCTGCACCTTTCTCACTAGTTTGGCTGCTACCATGCGCCCTGGTAAAACCATCTCCCCCACCCTCACATGCCTGCCGCCTTTGTGCTGCCGACCGTCTGGACCTTGCAGATGTTAGCCCTTCCGCATACAACTCCTCCTCTACTTCCTCCACCTCCTCTTGTGCCACCACCTGACTCCGAATTCTGTTTAACATGTGCTCCAGCATGTAAATCACCGGAATAGTCATGCTGATAATGGCATCGTCAGCACTAAACATCTTCGTCGCCATTTCAAAACTGTGCAGAAGGGTGCATAGGTCCCTGATCTGAGACCACTCCTCCAGCGTGATTTGCCCCACCTCTGGATCTCGTTGGCCCAGGCTATACGTCAGAACGTATTGCACCAGGGCTTGTCGGTGCTGCCACAGTCGCTGCAACATGTGCAGAGTTGAATTCCACCGGGTAGGCACATCGCATTTTAGCCGGTGAAGTGGCAGGCCCAACGACTTCTGTAGAGATGTAAGTCGCTGAGCTGTGGGATGCGAACGGCGGAAGTGAGCACACAGCGACCGTGCCCTCTGCAGAAGGCCATCTAGTCTGGGATAGTGGGCTAAAAATTGCTGGACAACCAGGTTCAACACATTGCCCCGGCGAAGGGCCGCACCCAGGTTTGCAGCATTGTCGCACACGGCCTTCCCTGGTTTCAGGTCCAGTGGAGACAACCATTCATGAAATTGGTTCTCCAGAGCTGACCACAACTCCTCAGCTGTGTGACTCACATTTCCCAGACATTTCAAAGTAAAAACCGCCTGATGACGTTGAGCCCTACTGCCAGCATAGTAAGGAGGTGTGCAGGATCCCTTCTGCGCAGTTAGAAAGCTTGTGGCATGACCAGACAGGCTTTGGGTGCAGGTGGAGTACTGAGAGGAGGTTGAGGAGGTAGAAGCAGTGGAGGAACTTTGAGATAAAGAGGATTGACGCACAACTCGTGGGGACGGCAAGACTTGGACAGCAGCCCCTTGTCCTGCTGTCACCATAGTTACCCAGTGCCCAGTCAGCGACATGTAACGCCCCTGTCCATGCCTACTCATCCAAGTGTCTGTGGTGAAATGCACCCTGTCACACACAGTGTTTCTCAAAGAAGCGGTGATGTTGTGTGCGACATGCTGGTGGAGCGCAGGCACACCTTTCTTTGAGAAGTAGTGCCGACTGGGCATCTGGTACTGGGGCACTGCGATGGACATAAGGTCTCGAAAATCCTCTGTGTCCACCAGGCGGAAAGGCAGCATTTCTGTAGCCAAGAGCTTGCAGATGGTGAAATTCAACCTCTTAGCTTTCTCATGACTAGGAGGAAATGGTCTTTTACTTGTCCACATCTGAGGGACCGAGGGCTGGCTGTTGTGCTTAGACGGGGTTGATAAGGGTGTCCTCGGCAAACTGCCGGTCTGTGAGGAAGATGCAGGCGGACATGTTAGGTTGCCTTGATCCAAAGGTGGTGCTATCGATGTCGGACAGCGCTCAACACCAGCTTGTGTTACCACCTCCAAAGAAAATAATGACCTGCCAATCACGCTGGCTGTTGCGGGTAAAGAGGTGGCAGGTCTGCGTCCCAAAACCGGTATGACTGCTGTCCCCCCAGTCACAGAGGATGAAGAGGCCGCGGATGCACAAGATGTGGCAGACGGTGGTTGGCCCGGCCGGCTAGACCGCATTGTAGCTCAGTGAGCTTCCCACTGCAATTTATGCTTCATGTCCATGTGCCGGTTCATGCATGAAGTACTCATACTATGTATTTTTTGGCCTCTACTTAGCTTTTGCTGACAAATGTTACAGATAACACGAGTTGGGTCATCTTTATCGATCTGAAAAAATGCCCAGGCTATGCAAGGCTTAGCACCCATGCGACCTGAAGAGCCACCACGACTTGTGGTGAGAGGCAGAGTTGTGTTTGAGGATGCAGTTGTTGACGTGCTTCCAGTACTACGTCTCTGTCCAGGAAGGCGCAACCTGACCTCGTCGTCACTAGCATTCTCCTCCACCTCCTCTGCTGACCTCATCTCTTGGCTGACTGTGGGTTGACAGTAAGTGGGATCTCCAACCTCATCATCACCCTGTGTGCTATCACACCGTCGTCCTCAGAGCCAACCTGTTCCTGCCCTGACAAAAAACTAAAGTTGTCGCTCCAATCAGGTATTTGAGTCTCATCATCGTCTTCCTCATTGTCTCCACCAACAGGAGTTACAGTTTGGGAATGAGGGTCTACATTATGGTCAGAACCTTCTGCGTCTCGTCCTGGATCCGACTCATAAAGATTTTGGGCATCAGTGCAGATCATTTCCACGTCTGGATTCACAGAAGCGCTGGAGCCGACCTCTGATTCCCAGGCTATAGTATGAGTAAACAGCTCTGCAGACTCAACCATCTGTTCTACCTCATACTCAGATGGGCAGCTGGAGATTTGGGAGCTGTGAGGAAGCAAGTGCGATTGGGGTGACACCTCTGAGGACTGGAGTATTTGTGATGTTGAAGTTGATGTGGAGGAGAGCCCACTTAAAGGAGCACTTGATATCCATTGAAGCACCTGCTGTTTTTGTGCCTCATCTGGAATTTGTAGCGATTGGCGTGGCCGTAAGAAAGGGATCTTATCACATTGTCCGCTAAAAGAAGTAGACATTTTAGTTTGGCTGGAAGATGGTCTTTCTTCTGCAGATGTTACTGTTGCTTTAACACCTACCCCACGGACACAACCTTTTTTCCCCTTCCCAACACGCCTATTCCCCTTTCCACCAGCAGCAGGCCTTTTTCCACTCATTTTGGTGGTTAACTAATTCACAACTCTGGAGTTGTTTGCACAAAAAAACAATGGATGGGAACCGAGCAGAGCTGAGTGGCCAAACTGTGGTATTAGGCCAAAACTATTGGCTGGGTTAGATGCAGAAAAAAAATATATTCAATTTGCAACCTGATGGAGGTCAGTATAGATGGACTAATAGACCAAGTCCCACACAGTGCTAGAAGCCCAAATATTTTTTCAGAGCTAGATGCAGAAAAAAATTATTTTTAATTTGCAACCTGATGGAGGTCAGTATAGATGGACTAATAGACCAAGTCCCACACACTGCTAGAAGCCCAAATATTTTTTCAGAGCTAGATGCAGAAAAAAATTATATTCAATTTGCAACCTGATGGAGGTCAGTATAGATGGACTAATAGAACAAGTCACACACACTGCTAGAAACCCAAATATTTTTTCAGAGCTAGATGCAGAAAAAAAATATTTTTAATTTGCAACCTGATGGAGGTCAGTATAGATGGACTAATATACCAAGTCCCACACACTGCTAGAAGCCCAAATATTTTTTCAGAGCTAGATGCAGAAAAAAATTATATTCAATTTGCAACCTGATGGAGGTCAGTATAGATGGACTAATAGACCAAGTCCCACACACTGCTAGAAGCCCAAATATTTTTTCAGAGCTAGATGCAGAAAAAAATTATATTCAATTTGCAACCTGATGGAGGTCAGTATAGATGGACTAATATAACAAGTCCCACACACTGCTAGAAGCCCAAATATTTTTTCAGAGCTAGATGCAGAAAAAAATTATATTCAATTTGCAACCTGATGGAGGTCAGTATAGATGGACTAATAGAACAAGTCCCACACACTGCTGGAAGCCCAAATATTTTTTCAGAGCTAGATGCAGAAAAAAATTATATTCAATTTGCAACCTGATGGAGGTCAGTATAAATGGACTAATAGAATGATGCTATGCCCAAAAGGTTTTACTTCACTAAGTGCAGTAAAAAAATTAGTATTCTATACACAGGTGGTGTAGCTTGCAACACAGATAGGCTACTCCACTGACTAACACACTCTGCAATAGGCCAAAAAGGATTAGCTTTGCTAGATTTAGCCAAATGCTGTGAAAAAAACTTGCACAGCACTGGCACAGACCTGCCTGGCAAAAACTGATAGGAACTGATGTAACTTAGTCCTGAAAAGGACTGCAATTACAATTAGTCTTTACTCCCAACCTATCTATTTAAGAGCACAGACCTGCCTGATAAAAGTCGTATGAAATGATGTAACCTAGTCCTTAAAAGGACTGCAATCACTATTCCCTACTCCCAAGCTATCTGTAGATTTGTACGAAAATTGGCTTGAAATTAACAAGGTATAGCGCACACAGCAACAGCGGTGCCGTCTAACACGCAGCTGCAGCAGTGAGAAAATGGTGGCGACGGGGAAAATGGCTGGGTCTTATAGGGCAAGGACATGTGACATACACTGCCAATGACACATGCCCTTGCTTGTGTGAAAAAAAGCACTTCGCTCCGTGTGTGCGCTGCTGATAGGCTGACAGATTGCACATCCCCACAGTAAATGCGGGAAAGAGAAAAAAAAATGGAGATCTTCATTATTCCTGCAGAGATCCATCCCCTGCCCCTCCCCCCTACCCGCTGTACACTCAAACTGCGTATTAACATTAATTTTCATCATTACTGAGAAAAAATCCAGTTATGATTTTGGTGCACGAACAGTTATCGAACATAACCTCGAACAGCCGAATTTTTTTCAAATCGTTCGTGTTCGCCGAACGGCTCGAACACCGCCCAAAACAGCTCGAATTTGAGATTGGCGAACAGTTCGAGTCGAACAACGCTCATCTCTATTGTATAGGTCCATCTGCCAACAGAAAAGTGAGCCTTGTACATGTGAACCTATACTAGCAGATTTATCTTTCCTGGAGTTAGGCTTACAAAGTCACTTGCACATGTAAGTTTAGTTAATTTTGCTAGTGAGTGTTCGTCAATTTAGTTTTTTTCTCAGTGTATATGTGGCACCCCTGCGGGTTCAGTCGCCAAAGAGGTACTGCATCTTACGCAGAGGTGTGGTATCCCACTCTCAGGTAAGGACGGAGTACTGCCCGGGACCCAAACACCTGCATCCAACACTACACTACTCCAGACCGGCAGGAGGGGCAAGATGCGCTGCTCCTCTGCTGAGCCCTGTCCCTGGCTGGAGTGGGGGGAACCAAGAGAGGGGGAACCATGTAGTGGGTGTGGGTGGAGGAAGCAGTTCAAGGGAGCACTTGACAAGGAGGATATAAAAAGGGGAAGCCATCTTGGGAGTTCAGTTCAGTTCAGAACAGTCTGAAGGAACAGTGAGGAGAGAGGGTGTTGTCACGGGTGTGTTGCCACGAAGATCGTCACGATTACACAGCCTGACTTCTCGCAGCTGACTTTTTGGTGCTTTGTGTTTTTCGCCAGTGAGGGAGTTAATTCTCTCTCTCTGTGCTAGACGAGGTCCAGCCTCGCCCAGCTGCAATCAATGCTGCTGTAGTGAGACTCCTTCATATGCCTGCCGGTCTGTTAGGGAAGTGTCGGTGAAAGCATTTCATGCAGACTAACAGAGCGGATCGTGGAATTTGGAGTTTCAGAGCTAAGTGTATTCGGAGAGTTTTTTCCCTTCCTCGCTTTATCATTTATCTCCTTTCCCGTTGGTGTTCCCTCTGTTGTAGTTGTGTAGTTTTTGTATGCAAGGTGGTTTTGGTTTTTCCCTTGTACTGTCTCGTTCGTCTAAGTACTGTGTGTGGGCATATTATTACTTGTCCCCTTTTGTTGTGATCGGGGTCCTTCTCAGGACTAGATTACTTAGGTGCAGGGATCCTCAGGAGGTAGGGGTTACGCTGGCGGCCTGGACCTCTGTACCTTTAACAGTACCTCCAGGTTGAGGGATTAGTCAGGGCCCCAGCTTAGGGTCAGCTTAAGCCCCCTACCTCCAGTATACAGAGACAGCGTGACATTTTCACCGACCACTTAGTTTTTCTCCAGCTACCATGGATCCAGTAGCCGGTCTAGCTCGGCAGTTGCAGAGTTTGTCCATGGAGCTGGCGGACGTTAGGTCCAAGGTTTTGTATCCTCAGGAGCAAGCAGGACCAGAACCTAAAGTAGCTCTCCCTGACAGGTTCACTGGGGGGCGGGACAAGTTTTTTGTTTTCCGGGAGGCATGCAAGTTGTACTTTCGGCTGCGGCCTCGGTCATCGGGGTGTGAAGAACAAAGGGTGGGAATTGTCATCTCGCTCCTACAAGGGGACCCACAATCTTGGGCGTTCTCTCTTCCCCCGGGCTCCCCGGCTCTCCAGTCAGTGGATAGGTTTTTCGCTGCTCTGGGACTCGTATATGATGACCCAGATCGGATCTCCCTTGCTGAGTCTAAGTTACGTAGGATCCAGCAGGGAGATCGTCCGGCGGAGGAATTCTGTTCGGAGTTCCGTAGGTGGGCCACGGACACCCAGTGGAATGACCCGGCTCTTAGGAGCCAGTTTTGTCAAGGTTTATCCGACAAATTACAGGATGTGTTGGCACAATATGACTCTCCCGCGTCACTGGAAGCCGCTATGGCCCTTGCTATTCGCGTTGACAGACGGCTTCGGGAGAGGTGCGGGATAACTCTACCCCCTGTGATGACTCCACCTCCTACAAGGTCCCCTCATATGGTGGTTCCCCTGGTCAGTCCAGAGGAGCCTATGCAATTAGGAGGGACATCATTTCGGGGGAGGGGACCGGTGGTGCGCCATAAGACAGGAAGGTGTTTCTTCTGCGGGAGAAAGGGACATTTTATTGGGGGGTGTCCATCCCGTCCCTTGCAGAGTGAAGAGTCGTCGGAAAACTGTTGATCCCAGGTTGTGTGGTGGACGGCAATCTGGGAGTAGGTATTTCGTCCCTAGGTTCGTCTCAGTTTCTCGTACCGGCGGAGGTGGTGGTGGGTACGAGAACTGAGAGGATATCTGTTCTTCTGGATAGTGGGGCCGGGGCTAATCTGGTTGATGCTCGGTTTGCCCGGGTTCAAGGTATGCGATTGAGTGAGTTGGCTAAACCCATCCCCATATTCTCGATCGATGCCAGGCCTCTCGGTCAGGGAAGTTTTTTGCAAGCTGTGCATGACGTAAAACTTCAAGTGGGGGCGATACATAAAGAACTGTTGTCTTGCTACGTGTTGGAGGGTCTTCCCACTCCTATAGTGTTGGGCCTTCCTTGGTTAACTAAGCATAACCCGGTTATTAATTGGCAAACCAGAGAGATAAGCCAATAGAGTAAATTCTGTAATAAAAACTGCATGAACACGGTCATTGGTGCGGTTACTCCTTGGGTCTTACCTCCATTTCTGGCGGACTTTGAGGATGTATTCTCGGAGAAAGGGTGTCAGGAACTACCTCCTCATCGCGAGTATGACTGTTCTGTAAAACTGCTCCCTGAGGCCAAGTTACCTAAAGCTAGGTTGTATAACCTTTCTGGTCCTGAGAGGCAGGCCATGAAGGATTATATTTCAGAAAGTCTGGCTAAGGGGCATATTAGACCTTCATCTTCACCGGTGGCTGCAGGGTTCTTCTTTGTTAAGAAGAAAGATGGAGGCCTACGCCCTTGCCTGGATTTCCGTGAACTTAATCGGATTACGGTCCGAGATCCGTATCCGCTCCCACTTATTCCCGATCTCTTTAATCAGATCGTGGGCGCCAAATGGTTCTCTAAGTTGGATCTCAGGGGGGCGTACAATCTGATTAGGATGAAGGAGGGGGATGAGTGGAAGACGGCGTTTAACACTCCGGAGGGGCATTATGAGAACCTTGTCATGCCATTCGGTCTGACTAATGCCCCGGCGGTGTTCCAACACTTTGTTAATGACATTTTTCGCCGCCTGGTGGGACAGTTTGTTGTCATATATCTGGATGATATCTTAATTTACTCGCCGGATCTGGTGTCTCATCAGGAGCACGTTAGGCAGGTGTTACAGATCTTGCGGGATAATAAACTGTATGCCAAATGGGAAAAGTGTGTGTTCGCCGTACAGGAACTCCAGTTTTTAGGCTTCCTGGTTTCAGCGTCCGGTTTTCGTATGGACCCTGGGAAAGTGCGGGCAGTTCTTGAGTGGGATCGGCCAGAGAATCTTAAGGCACTACAACGTTTCCTGGGGTTTGCTAATTATTACCGGAAGTTCATTCGTAATTTCTCGTCCATGGTTAAGCCTCTCACAGACATGACTAAAAAGGGGACGGATTTTTCTAGGTGGTCTGACAAGGCTTGTCAAGCATTCTCCTCCTTGAAAAAATGTTTTGCCTCGGCACCCATACTCATTCAACCGGATGCGTCACAGCCATTCATTGTAGAGGTAGACGCTTCCGAGGTAGGGGTGGGAGCAGTATTGTCACAAGGTTCGTCCCCTGGTAAGTGGCATCCGTGCGCCTTTTTCTCTAAAAAATTGTCGTCCGCTGAGAGGAATTACGATGTCAGCAATAGGGAACTCTTGGCCATTAAGTTAGCTTTTGAGGAGTGGCGCCATTTTTTGGAGGGGGCAGTCCATCCGGTCACCGTCATCACCGATCACAAGAACCTGCTATATCTGGAGTCCACGAAACGTCTGAATCCCAGACAAGCTAGGTGGTCATTGTTTTTTACCAGGTTTAATTTTGTCGTTACATATCGTCCTGGGTCAAAAAATGTAAAGGCGGATGCCTTATCTCGTAGTTTCCCTGGGGCCGGGAATACGGACGACCCGATTCCTATCCTTCAGGAGGGGGTGGTGGTTTCGGCAGTATGCTCTGAGCTGGAGGAGGAGGTATTGGAGGCTCAGGGGGACGCCCCTGTTGGACCTCCGGGGAGACTGTTTGTTCCAGATCAGTTGCGACAAAAGGTGATCGAGGCACACCATAACTCAGTTTTTGCAGGACACCCGGGGAGTAGAGCAACTGTGGATCTCCTCTCGCATCGGTTTTGGTGGCCTAACTTACATAAGGAGGTGGTAACTTTTGTCGCGTCCTGTGGGGTTTGTGCGCGCTCTAAGACCTCACATACCCGTCCGTCTGGGGCCCTCTTACCTTTGAAGATCCCAGAGCGTCCTTGGACTCATCTGTCTATGGACTTTATTACGGACCTCCCTCCGTCTTCGGGTAAAACGGTCATACTCGTTGTAGTGGACAGGTTCAGCAAGATGGCACATTTTATCGCTCTTCCGGCTCTCCCTAATGCTAAAACTCTTGCGCAGGTGTTCATTGGGGAGATTGTGAGGCTTCACGGGGTACCCTCCGAGGTGGTGTCTGATCGGGGGTCTCAGTTTGTGTCCAAGTTCTGGAAGGCGTTTTGTGCACGGCGGGGTATGCATTTGTCGTTCTCATCGGCTTTTCATCCTCAGACCAATGGTCAGACGGAACGTATGAACCAGAGCTTGGAGACATATCTCCGGTGTTTTGTGTCAGAGAACCAGGAGGACTGGGCTTCTTTCTTACCTCTGGCAGAGTTTGCTCTTAATAATAGGCGGAGCGAGTCCACTGGGTAAGTCCCCGTTTTTTGGGGCATATGGTTTTCACCCCCAGTTTTGTACTTTCAGTAGGGGGGGCTCTTCGGGGGTTCCTGAGGAGGAACGATTTTCCTCATCACTCGCTTCAGTATGGAGAGGGGTGCTGAAGAATCTGAATACTATGGGGAACCGATACAAACGTATGGCTGATAGGAGGAGAGTGTCTGGTCCGGACCTAAGTGTGAACGATCGGGTATGGTTGTCTACCAGGAATATAAAACTTAAGGTTCCCTCCTGGAAACTGGGTCCCAGGTTCATCGGGCCGTACAGAATCAGTTCTATTATTAATCCGGTGGCATTCCGTCTTGACCTCCCCCCTACGTTTAAAATTCACAACGTGTTCCACAGATCGTTGCTTAAGAGGTATGTGGCGCCGGTGGTACCGTCACCTTTACCTCCCCCTCCAGTGGTGGTCAAGGGTAACTTGGAGTTCCAGGTATCGAGGGTCATCGATTCACGCTTTAATCGCCGGTCCCTTCAGTACCTGGTTCATTGGAAAGGGTATGGTCCTGAGGAGAGGATGTGGGTTCCTGCGTCGTATATTAACGCAGACCGATTAGTTCGGGCCTTCCACACGACTCACCCGGATAAACCTGGCCCTGAGGGTCCGGAGGCCCCTCGTAGAAGGGGGGGTACTGTCACGGGTGTGTTGCCACGAAGATCGTCACGATTACACAGCCTGACTTCTCGCAGCTGACTTTTTGGTGCTTTGTGTTTTTCGCCAGTGAGGGAGTTAATTCTCTCTCTCTGTGCTAGACGAGGTCCAGCCTCGCCCAGCTGCAATCAATGCTGCTGTAGTGAGACTCCTTCATATGCCTGCCGGTCTGTTAGGGAAGTGTCGGTGAAAGCATTTCATGCAGACTAACAGAGCGGATCGTGGAATTTGGAGTTTCAGAGATAAGTGTATTCGGAGAGTTTTTTCCCTTCCTCGCTTTATCATTTATCTCCTTTCCCGTTGGTGTTCCCTCTGTTGTAGTTGTGTAGTTTTTGTATGCAAGGTGGTTTTGGTTTTTCCCTTGTACTGTCTCGTTCGTCTAAGTACTGTGTGTGGGCATATTATTACTTGTCCCCTTTTGTTGTGATCGGGGTCCTTCTCAGGACTAGATTACTTAGGTGCAGGGATCCTCAGGAGGTAGGGGTTACGCTGGCGGCCTGGACCTCTGTACCTTTAACAGTACCTCCAGGTTGAGGGATTAGTCAGGGCCCCAGCTTAGGGTCAGCTTAGGCCCCCTACCTCCAGTATACAGAGACAGTGTGACAGGTGTGGAGCAGGAGCTCTGCTCAGGAGGTGAGACAGACTGAAGAGAGGAGCAGGGAGAGAGGCTCCAGAAGGAACGAAAGGATCCTAGGGGTACGGGAAGTGCTGGAGGCCACCTGTGGAAACTGACTCCTCCCCTCAGACCTGGGGTGGAAGGTGTTGTGTGTGCCCAAGCGTACATCTCCCCCTGCACCTATAGATCCTGTGGTAATCCCCCGCAGGGGTGCCACATTCCCCCCTAGTCAACTTCAGTCCACCGGGACTGAAACATTTTTTTTTTTAACAAAGATAACATAACATTAACATTTACATTTGTAATTTGAACAGAGTCCCAAAAATAAAATTTACAATAACCAAGGAAAATGGGAAAAACAGATAACCAGTCCATACAGCGCTAGTCGATCTGCTGCAGGCTGTTAAAGGGAATGTGTTTTTGCTACCACCAATCCTGTGGCTTCAGTCCATGCTATATTTGCAAAAAGTTTCAGACGTCCAAACAGGTAAAGTCTCTGTAGGCTTAAAGATTCAAATAGACTTAATAATTTGGAATACTCAATAAAACATTTACTACGTGTGCCTTGGCGAAAGAGTCCTAGGTACTGCAGGGACCTCTACCGGTCATAAGCACTGCAGGCCTTTTAGCCCTGGGGTCACCTATTGGCCAATATTTTGCTCTCCCTAGACAGCTTCTTACACCCACTCTACTCACCCCTTTTTTATGTTGTGTACCTGGTGTAACCTGTTTTGGTCTACTCATCACCCTACTGACTCATGTGTTGGTCTACGTAGCACAGGTATGCTGGAGTGTCTTCCCACTCCCCTAGTGGGAATGGAAGGTACACCGATTGCAGGATTCCCTAGCTCGGCTGCAGCAGGTGGTTCTTCTGCTCTTGATCCTTCTACTGGTTGTGGGAATGTCAACATGGGAATTAAATATGCTCCTTCTATTTGGGGCCAATCTGCGGGTAACTCTCCTAAGATTGTCTTAATTGTCCTTGGTGTCTCTTCTTCTGGTATGGGACAAGGGATATATTCTTTTTGTTGTAAGGGTTGAGGACACTTCTTTAAATGGTCTCGGGACACTGTTGCTCTTGTTTTTCCGTTATCCTTGCTGATTAGACAGGTTTTCTGGTTGTCAAAATTGGATGGTAATACAGTGTATGGTTCTTCTTCGCATTGATTATATAGCTTATGAAGTCTCTTTTTCCTTTTCAAAACCAATTCTCTGGGGGTTAACGGGATTCCTTGTGCGTTTTTATTGAAATTGGTTTCTTGTCTTTCTCTGGATTTTGCTAGACTTTTCTCAACACACTCCTATATTTTCATGTACTGTTCTGTTCTTCTAGTTTCCCAATCTGCACTTGAGGGGTCTTCCTCAGGAACTACAATGCCCATTTCAAAGTCCACTGGCAATTTTCCTGGTCTCGCTCTCATCAAGTATGCCAGGGTACAATTAGTTGAGCTTACTGGGATGTTGTTATAGATGTCAATAAGATCTGGTAATTTCTCTGGCCATCTGTTTCTGTCTTCCAAGGGTAGAGTCTTCAGCAGTTCTATTACCACGTGATTCATTTTTTCGCACATTCCGTTAGTTTGGGGATGGTAAGTCGTGGTACGAATTTTTTTGCATCCATACAAGCTACAGAACTCTTGAAATATTTCCGCTTCAAAGGCAGGACCCTGATCTGTCAATACCTGTTCTGGATATCCATGTGGCCTGCAGAAATAAGCTTGAAAGGTTCTTGCTGCTGTCTGAGCTGTCAAGTCCTTTACAGGAGCTACCACTAGGAATGTGGAATAGTGGTCCACCATGGCAAGAGCATAAGTATAGCCTGATCTACTGGGTGTGAGTTTGACATGATCCAAGGCTACTAGTTCCAAGGGCTGTTTGGTTATGATAGGCTGGAGTGGTGCTTTCTGGTTGTTACGATCTCCTCTTCTTAATGAGCATGGGCCACAATTTTTACACCATTTTTCTATGGAAATCTCATGCCAATCCAATAAAACCTCTCACGTAACAGTATTTCCAGTTTTCTCCATCCAAAGGGTCCTGCTCCATTATGGTACGCTTCCAGTACCATTTGGACGTCTCTCTTTGGAACCACAACTTGCCATACCATTTCATGTGTCCTTGGATTGATATACCATCTGCATAATTGGTTTTTATAGATAAATAACCTGCTTCTTTCTTTCCACAGGTATTGGGCCTCTGGGGGAGCATTCTTCTCAAGTTTGGAATCCGGTTGGGTTACCAGTCTCTTCACTAGGCTCACTGCTGGATCACTATCTTGGGTCTCTTTCCATCCTTAATGAGGCAGCGGGTTTAGTGCAACATCCTGACGGTTCCGGTAGATATGGGTTTCTGTCATTTTCCATTTTCTACTTTTATGGAAAGCTGGAAGTTCTATTTCCTCCAAGTCACCTGCTTCTTCTTCAGGCCCTTGCAAATGTACTTGAGGGTTTCTGGAGAGGGTGTCAGCATTTGCATTTCCACGGCCTGCTCGGTACTTGATGGTAAAGTCGTAATTCAATAGCCGGGCCATCCGGCGCTGCTCCAATGCACCAAGTTTTGCAGTATCCAAGTGTGTTAGCGGATTGTTGTCCGTAAAGATCGTAAATTTTGAAGCTGCTAAGTAATGTTTGAACCTCTCCGTGACTGCCCAGACCAAGGCCAGAAACTCCAACTTAAAAGAGCTGTAATTTTCCGGGTTCCTCTCGGTAGGTCAAAGTCTTCTACTGGCATAGGCAATTACTCTTTCTTTGCCTTCTTGTGTTTGGGACAGTACTGCTTCCAGGCCTACATTACTTGCATCCGTGTAGAGGACAAATGGTAGGTTATAATCTGGGTACGCCAAGATTTCCTCACCGGTCAGGGCCTGTTTCATTTATTGGAAGGAGTCTTCTTGTTTCTTTCCCCATTCCAACAGCGGCTCTGAAGACCTTCTCTTCTTAGCTTGGCCTACTAGAAGATCTTGTAGGGGTGCTGCCATCTTCGTGTAGCCCTCAATAAATCTTCTGTAATACCCAACCAAACCTAAGAACTGACGTACCTCTCTGACGGTGGTCGGCCTCTGCCAGTCCTGGATAGCTGTCATTTTTTCCGGATCTGGTGCTACGCCATCCGTGCTGACCACATGCCCTAGGTATTGGACTTTTGGCTTCAGCAGGTAACATTTAGATGGTTTGAGTTTCATTCCATACTTTGTTAGAGCTGTAAATACCTATACCAGGTGTTCCAGATGTTCTTCATAGGTTTTGGAATACACAATGACGTCATCCAGGTATAAAAGTACCGTCTCTAAATTCCGGTGTCCCATGCAGCACTCCATCAGTCTCTGAAACGTCAAATGGCATGCTATTGAATTCGCATAGGCCCATTGGTGTTGTGAATGCTGTTTTCTCCCGGTCTTCTTCTGCAACGGAGACCTGCCAATACCCACTAGTGAGATCTAATGTGGAGAAATACTTAGAGGAGTCTCTTGCTGCATTAAAGACTGCTATCCGGGGTAACGGGTAAGCATCTTTGTGAGTGATCTTATTGACATCCCTGTAATCCACACACATCCTCATAGTGCCATCCTTTTTTCTGACTAAGACTAAGGGGGCCATCCAGGCATGGGGTTGGAGTGCTCAGTCATAGCTTAAATCTAGTAACAAAGAAAATGACGGCACTTCCACTACAAGAAATAGGTATGAACAGGTGCTTACTAAGAGGAGCTACCTCCATATACAATGAACAAACAAAGTAGCACTCTGTAACGCTGAGTATGTAAATATGAAGTATGAAATATGAATAGCATTACTGCTGTAGAAAATAGAAATAAATGAGAAATCTTAGCGCATAAATTGGCCAATTCATGTGTACCTGACAGCCGCGATAAGGCGTTTCTCGATGTCAGGACCTAACAATGTGAATACCTCTCTAAGGGACATCCGTCTGCTTATGTGTGGGAAAGTAAGATCCTGATGCAATTAAAACCACCTGCAGCATGGGGGTGGAGTGCTCAGTCAAAGCTTAAATCTAGTAACAAAGAAAATGAGGGCACTTCCACTTCAATAAATAGGTGTGAAAAGGTGCTTACTAAGAGGAGCTACCTCCATGTACAATTAACAAACAAAGTAGCACTCTGTAACGCTGAGTATGTAAATATGAAGTATGAAATATGAATAGCATTACTGCTGTAGAAAATAGAAATAAATGAGAAATCTTAGCGCATAAATTGGCCAATTCATGTGTACCTGACAGCCGCGATAAGGCGTTTCTCGATGTCAGGACCTAACGATGTGAATACCTCTCTAAGGGACATCCATCTGCTTATGTGTGGGAAAGTAAGATCCTGATGCAATTAAAACCACCTGCGGCATGGGGGTGGAGTGCTCGGTCAAAGCTTAAATCTAGTAACAAAGCAAATGACAGCACTTACACTACAAGAAATAGGTTTGAACAGGTGCTTACTAAGAGGAGCTACCTCCATGTACAATGAACAAACAAAGTAGCACTCTGTAACGCCGAGTATGTAAATATGAAGTATGAAATATGAATAGCATTATTGCTGTAGAAAATAGAAATAAATGAGAAATCTTAGCGCATAAATGTTGTCCTCCGCCTGACTTGACGGGGGCAAGGGCTCTAGTGTCTGTATGTTGTTATTACTGACTGTGTACAGCTTTGCTACAGTAGCATACCGGGGTAGTTTCACTTCTTCCTCCCCGCAATTCAACACACGAATTGGTACTCTTCCCCTGCGTACATCCACCACCCCTCTAGCTGTCAGCAGTGTAGGTCTATGCTCTGAATATATTGGCTCTACAATTGCCTGGTATTCCTTTCTTCTGATACCCATAGCTGCTCGACACCATATCATCATTTCACTGTTTGGTGGTAATACAATGGGAAATGGGTCTGTTACCCGCGCACTGCCAATCTCCCCCCCAGACAGATTTACCTGTTGCTTGTGAATTAAGGCACGGATTTCTCTTTGAAGGACTCTCCTGCGCCCAATGCCAGCAGTCTCTGTAATCTGTTGGAGTAAAAACAGCACTTCTTCAAGGCAGTTTTCAATCACATTAGTACCAAGCACCATGTAAGGATATTTGTTATTGGGGTCATCTTCTACCACACATAATTCTTGGTCCCTCAACTCCACCCTCCCCAGCTTTATTGTCACTTCTCTAAACCCCACCTGATTCAGTGGTCGACCATTAGCTGCTAAAATGACAAGACTAGAGTCTGGGGGGCTAACATCAGCATCAGACCAAAATTGCTTGTAAAGGATATGTGGGATGGTGGTGACTTGTGACCCAGTGTCCAATAGGGCCGATGTGGGGATTCCTTCTAGCGTAATGTTGAGGTACAGACGGCCTCCCACATACTGACTACGCCAGTCATATGGGCCCTGCCGTTTTATTCCTGGGGATTGGCCCTGGGATCCAGGAATCTCTGGTTTAAACGACATCCTCTTGCAAAGTGGCCCGGTTTGTTGCAACGAAGGCAAACGGGTTGTCCTGAAGAATCCGTGTGGTCGGTGGCTCTGCGTGAGTTGGTCCCCTGAACAGGCGACTTGTTGATCCCCTTCACGGGCGACATGGCTCTGCTTCGGAATGGTGCGTTGGTCCCCAGCACGGGCGACGTGAACGTTCTCCTCATACACGGAAACATCTCAGGGTATTCAGCTAACTGGATTTTGCTTGGTGGTTGTGCCTCCGGTCTGCCTTTCAAGAGTTTTAACATGTAGTCCATGTTTTTGGTTAGTTGTAACACCTGATTACGTAGGTCATCAGCAGATTCGGGTGCGACAGCTTGTCCTACCACTTCTACAGAGTTTTTACGGGTAGGCTTTAAGTTCATGTAAGAGGTATTAACCTGCCAGGATGGAATTGCAGGTTTTGCAGGTAATAAGTCTTGTAGTACAGTTATAGCATGGTCCTTTAAGGCATTAAAATCCACATCTGGATGATCTAGGACCCACATGTGCACCTGCTGACGGTGAAAGTCTGATCTCAACTCATTCATAAACTGTTCTGCAAGCAATTTATCTTCATCTTGCACACTTGCTGGATCTACCTGTTTTATGGACTGGAGTGCCGCTTGTAAACGTAGGGCAAAGTCTCTGATGGTATCTTGCGGTCTCTGCTTGCATTGGTAGAATAGCATCCTTAGTTCAGACTGTGTGCGTTTTTCAAAAGCAGCTTTGAGCTTATCAAACACATTTTCTATAGAGTCTCCATCAGCATCGCTCCAAGTCTCAGCTTCTAGCTCCACTGCACCTATTAATTGTCCCTGCACAACGGAGGCTCGCTGTTTTCCTGTCATAGCATACATGTCCAGCACCGCACACTTTTTACGTTTGAAAGCTGCTAAGGTACCGGGTTTACCTTTATACGTCGGTAACCACTTGGCTCTCAGTACATACGGCAAGGCAATTGGCATTATCGGGGGCATCGCTCCAGATGCTGCGGCTCCCTCACCAGCTGAGGAACCGGCTGCTGCTGCGTCTTGGGCATCCCCTCCCTCAAGGTCTCGGATATTGTTTGCTTCACTCATGACGGTGCCCCCCTAGTAAACCGTTGACAGCCGCTACGATCAACTCCTTCGGTAACTGGTGACTCTAAAAACGGCAGGGCTATCCTCGTGCTCCTTTAGCCGCGCACCTGCGACTCTCTCCCCGCTCTGTGACGCAGTTTAATTTCTCTATGGCGCAGTAATGATGGCCCTTTTTACAGTACACAAACATTCAATAAAGTCTAATTTAAGCACACAGTACCCGGTTCTACCGGGCCCGGTATCCTGTTCGTGACGCCAATCTGATTCGGTCGACAGGGTAGGGGTACTCGGATACCGGGATGGATGGGCTACTTCGGTGGGGTTCACGGTTGGTCGGTTCCCGATTCCGTGCCCTGGACCCTCAGTGAAGTGATGGGGGTTAGGATGATGGGAGTACTGTGTCGTGACACCTCCTGTGGTAACTGGTAAAATCGGTTACCAGCGCTGTGAATGGTCGCTGAGGTGATCGGCATACGGCTTGTCCGAACGCTATAGGCAATAATCACAAAGTAGGCACACACACACACATTAAGTCTTTATTTCAGTGCCTTTTTTTTTTTTACTGATGTTCGGTAACAAGTACAGTTCAGGAGGGTAACCAGGTTTTCGGTGCAGGTAGAGTTATTCACCTTGGGGATTTGTGAGGCCTCCTCTAACACTGTGTGCGTTGTTTGGGGTCAGTCCTGCCTTAAGCTGATCCTGCCACCTTGACTTTCTTTGGGGTCCTTCTCCACAACTGACAATGAGGACCTTTCCTTGGGGCTACCAATTATCTTTTTGAGCCCCTGGGCCTATACTTGGTCAAGTTTGGCAACTCTTTCCCCTTCTTCTTCAGGGGAAATAGAGCCTCCTGATCTGTCCGGGTTTGCTATTCCTAAATTAATAGCAATCTTGGAGTCCGGTGTCCGCTGAGCTAAAGGGATAATCGTTTTATCTCTTTCTTTCTCCTTCTAGCCTCCGTCCCGCTCTCTAGGGCGCTTTCACAACACAGACCAGTTTCCTAGTTCAGGGCTTAACTGGTCCCCGGCCAACATCTCTATTTTTCATCCTTCCTTCACCCCCGTTTTCCAGACTAACTGCCACTTTGCTGTCTCTGTGGAAACTGACTCCTCTTCTCAGACCTGGGGTGGAAGGTGTTGTGTGTGCCCAAGCGTACATCTCCCCCTGCACCTATGGATCCTATGGTAATCCCCCGCAGGGGTGCCACAACTCCAAATTACCTTGTTCCAGAAGTTTTGAGGCTTGTCTCTGTGTTGGTTGGTGTATTGTAGGCGAGATACTTTGCGACATTTATTTTAGTAATGGCTTTCTTCTGGCGACTCGACCATGCAGCCCATTTTTCTTCAAGTGCCTCCTTATTGTGCATCTTGAAACAGCCACACCGCTAGTTTTCAGAGTCCTGAATTTCAGCGGATGTTATTTGTGGGTTTTTCTTTGCATCCCGAACAATTTTCCTGGCAATTGTGGCTGAAATCTTTGTTGGTCTACCTGACCGTGGTTTCGTTTTTACAGAGCCCCTGATTTTCCATTTGTTAATCACAGTTTGAACGCTGCTGACTGGCATTATCAATTCCTTGGATGTTTTTTTGTATCCCTTTCCTGTGTTATACAGTTCAAATACCTTTTCCTGTAGATCCGTTGACAATTCTTTTGCTTTCCCCCTGACTCACAATCCAGAAACGTAAGTGGCTGGATGAAGGATGCAAGAGTGTGTCTGGATCCCAGAAACTCACTCAGCTTTTATGCACACACACTGATTACAAGCAAACAGGTCACAGGTGAGGATGTTATCTTTAGTAACCATTCAAACCCATGTGTATCAAATTCTGTGCATGCCATCAGGCCAAAATCACCAGGGTATGTGAACTTTTGATCAGGGTCATTTGGATGTTTTTTGTTGTCACCCAACCAATAACCACGAGTGGAGAATTTTTTTTTTTGCTATCATTCATATTCTCTGAAACAAGGCCAAGAAATGAAAAATTCTGCCGGGGTATGTAAACTTTTGAGCACAACTGTATATTAAGATTACTATGCCTTTAAACAATTCTGGACTGCCCATGTGGTGATTTCATGTGTTTGGAAGCTTCTGTTTTTTGGCAACATCTGAGTTAATTGGAGACACACCTGTGGGCGTATTTTGATGCACACCTGAAACACACTGCTTCTTTGTGTAGCATCATGGGAAAGTCTAACAAAATCAGCCAAGATATCAGAAAGAGAATTGTGGACTTGCACAAGTCTGGCTCGTCCTTGGGTACAATTACAAGATACCTGAAGGTGCGTCGTTCATCTGTGCAAACAATTATATGCAAGTAAAAACAAGATTGGAATGTCCAGCCATCATACCGCTCAGGAAGGAGACATGTTCTGTGTCTCAGAGATGAACGTGCTTTGATCCGACATTTGCATATCAATCCAAGGACAAAAGCAAAAGACCTTATGAAGGTGATGTTGTAAGCTGGTAAGATTGTGTCAATATTCCCAGTGAAACGAGTACTGTATCAACCTGGGCTGAAAGGCCACTCTGCCAGGAAGAAGCCATTACTCCAAAAGAAACATAAAAAAGCCAGATTAATGTTTCCAAATGCACATAGGAACAAAGACCTTACATTTTGGAGACATGTCCTGTGGTCTGATAAAACTAAAATGTAACTTTTTGGACATAATGACCATCGCTGCATTTGGAGAAAAAAGAGAGAAGCTTGGAAGCCTAAGAACACCATCCAAACTGTGAAACACGGGGTGGCAGCATCATGTTGTGGGGTTGTTTTGCTGCAGGAGGGATTGGTGCACTTCACAAAATAGATGGCATCATGAGAAAAGAAGATTATGTGGCAATACTGAAGCAACATCTCAAGACATCAGCCTGGAAGTTAAAGCTTGGATTGAAATCGGTCTTCCTAATGGACAATGAACCGAAGCATACTGCCAAAATGGTAACAAAGTGGCTTAAGCATAACAAAGTCAATGTTTTGGAGTGGCCATCACAAAACCCTGATCTCAATCCTATTGAAAATTTATGGGCATAGCTGAAAAGGCTGCGAGCAAGGCGGCCTACAAACCTGGATCAGTTACACCAGTTTTGTCAGAAGGAATGGGCCCAAATTCCGACCAACTATTGTGAGAAGCTTGTGGAAGGATATACCAAACGTTTGACCCAAGTCATTTAGTTTAAGGGCAATGGTACTAAATACTAATAAGTAATAAAAATGCCTTAAAACATTCTCTCTCTCATTATTCTGGAATTTGACAAATATTAAAAATTATGGTAATCCTAATTGACCTAAAACGGGAAAGATTTATTGTTCTGTCGCATGATTGGGACATCTACAGTTTGTCTTGGACATTTTAATTGCTGTATTGCATTTCTTCTATTTCCATGCGTTTTTGGGTTTGCTGCGTATTGCATAGCTGTAAGCTTCACTTTCCTTGAAGTTTGTCCCTTCTCTCTCCCTTTCTCCCTCTGTTGGCTGTGATGTCACTATCTCTTTCTTATTCCTGCTTTGCCTCATTCTCCATCTTGGCACCATAGGAAGCTTATGTGCTTTCAGCCTGTCTGAACAAGTCTTTTTTGCCTGCTGTTATTCATGCATTTAATAAGAGTTCTTAAAGAAAAACAAGTCTCTTCTGAATTCTTCACACCGTGCCTGATAGCAGCTGAGTTAAGCTATCTGCGACCGTCGCCAACTGTATGTACAGGTGAAGAGATCCAGCATCTCACAGAGCCATATTTACAGCCACAGGCCATGGGGACAGAACAGTAAAAAAGACTTTCCAGATTCATCTGTAAAGCCAACCACAGCTACTGTAAAGCTACAGAACTTTCACCAGAGCATCCGCTCTCATCATATAAGAGACTATACAGCTTCCCCTCTCCCTGTGAATTAAAATGGCTGAGGGAATGACTACACAGTCCATGCCAGACCCATTGTTAGAGGAAGAGTGCATAGAACTTTATTCACTGTCTAGTGGGAAGCCTAGACACCCCACAAAGCCCACAAGGAAAGTCAGGTCAGGCTGGTGGACTGGACTGGTAGGCTGGCGGACTGGACTGGTAGTCAGGCTGGCGGACTGGACTGATAGGCTAGCAGCGGGACCTGAGGGCTGAAGCACAGTTTAACACACAAAGCTACAACCTTGCACGGGCTCCTCCATTTTGGAGGAGATGCCTTTTATATGAGAGGTCCTGCGGCCATTGGCCGGGGACTCCTTAGGACGTCGCGCACGGCCCCTTTAAGAGGGAGGGAGCCCACGCATCCTAAGCACAGTGCCCGGGAAGCTGCGCGCGCCGGCAGCAGCAGAAGCAGGAGTGCCGGAGGACGCTGGGCGGGGAGCGCGGCGGTAAGAGGGACGGCGTCTCTGCCTGTCAGGGGGCAGAGACGCCGATACTACAGTACCCCCCCTTACGCCCCCTCTTTTTTAGGCCTGAAAGAAATTTTTTAAGGAGAAGCGGGGTGTGGATGTTCTCCCTGGGTTCCCAAGTTCTCTCCTCAGGGCCAAACCCCTTCCAATCCACCAGAAAAAAAGGTTTTTCCTCTTACCCTCTTGGTGGCCAGAATGTTCTCTACCTCATAGACTTCCTCAGTGGAGACCGGAGCTGGGGAGGTACCTGGATTGTCGGAAAAAGAATTAAGCACAACCGGTTTGAGGAGAGATACGTGGAAGGAGTTGGGAATCTGTAAGGTGGCCGGGAGTTTTAACTTGTAGGCTACTGGGTTGATTTGCTTGAGGTCTTCAAATGGACCAATGAACCGTGGACCCAACTTATAGGAGGGTATTTTGAGACGAACATGTTTGGAGGAGAGCCAAACCTTGTCTCCCGGACGGAATTGAGGCGGATCCAAACGTCTCTTATCAGAATGTTTCTTCATCCTCTCGGAGGATTGAAGAAGTGCGGATCTAGTGTCCTCCTAAATAGTATAAAATTCGCTGATCAGAGACTCCGCGGCAGGGTTGTCCACTGAAGCGGAAATGGGAAACGGAATCCGGGGATGTTCACCGTAGACCACAAAGAACGGAGACTTGGAAGAAGATTCGCTCTCATGGTTGTTATAGGAGAACTCGGCTCATGGTAGGAGCTCCACCCAATCGGTATGTTGAGCGTTGACGAAGTGCCGGAGGAAGCTGGTAAGGATCTGGTTGATACGTTCCACTTGGCCATTGGACTGCGGATGGTAAGCAGAGGAGAAATCCAGGGTGACATCCAGCAGCTTACACGTAGCTCTCCAGAAGGGCGAAGTGAACTGGACCCCCCGATCAGACACAATGTGGAGGGGTAGGCCGTGGAGACGAAAGATGTGATGGATGAAGTCCTTAGTCAGCACAGATGCAGACAGGAGACCAGGCAGAGGGATGAAGTGGGCCATTTTAGAAAAGCGGTCAGCGACCACCCAAATGACCGTACAACCGGCAGAAACAGGGAGATCAGTAATAAAGTCCATAGCAATGTGTTGCCATGGGGCAGCAGGTACGGGAAGAGGCAGGAGACGGCTGGCTGGAAGATGTCTGGGAACCTTGTTGCGGGCACAGGACGAACAGTCCGTGATGAAGTCTACCACATCCTGGCGCAGGGTAGGCCACCAGTAATGCCGGGTAATGATGCCGGCTAGTTTGGATGAATAACCCCAGTGAAGAACTTTCTTACGATCCGGAACCGCTACAAACGTCTTACCGGGTGGGAGACGAGACAGGTCCAAGGGGGCCACATTCATCACTTTGGAGGGATCGATGATATGCATAGGCTCCTCCTCTTGATCGGAAGACAGGAAGGATCGGGACAAGGCGTCGGCTTTAACGTTCTTGTCCGCCGGGCGGTAATGTAGGGTAAAGTTGAAGCGGGTGAAGAACAAAGACCACCGGGCCTGACGCGGATTGAGTCTTTGGGCATTCTGTGCCAGGTTTTTGTGGTCAGTATAGATGACCACCGGGTGCAGAGTCCCCTTCAGCAGGTAACGCCACTCCTCCAGCGCCAATTTGATGGCTACCAGTTCTTGGTCTCCTATGGAGTAGTTGGGCTCAGACGAAAAGAGCTTGGAGAAGAAGCCGCAGGTTACCATTCTCCCGGATGAAGATTTCTGGGTGAGCACCGCTCCGGCTCCGGAAGAGGAAGCATCAACCTCCAGAAAGAACTGTTTGTTGCTATCCGGACGATGCAGCACAGGGGCAGAAGAGAAGGCTTGTTTTAAGGAGAGGAAGGCCCCCTCCGCTTCGGACGGCCATTCCTTAGGATTTGCTCCCTTTCGGGTGAGCGCAGAGATGGGAGCAGTCCGGGAAGAGAAATGTGGGTTGAAGAGACGGTAATAGTTGGCGAAACCCAGGAATCGCTGAATCGCCTTCAACCCCTCCGGACGGGGCCACTTTAAGACGGCAAAGACCTTCTCGGATAATATAGCCCAGGAATGGAAGAGAGGTCTGCTCGAAGAGGCATTTCTCAAATTTTGCATATAGGTGATTCTGCCTGAGCCTAAGCAGGACCTCATGAACATCCCTCCGGTGTGTAGGAAGATCCGGAGAGAAGACCAAGATGTCATCCAGGTACACCACCACGCATGAATATAAGAGGTCACGGAAGATGTCGTTAACTAATTCTTGGAAGACGGCAGGAGCATGACAGAGACCGAAGAGCATCACACGGTATTCATAGTGACCGTTCCGGGTATTGAATGCCATCTTCCACTCGTCTCCTTGGCAGATCCGGACCAAGTTATACGCCCCACGAAGATCGAGCTTGGTGAAGATCTTCGCGCCTTTAAGGCGGTCGAACAACTCAGAAATGAGCGGCAGGGGGGATTTGTTTTTGATAGTAATTTGGTTGAGTCCTCTATAATCGATACAGGGGCGTAGTGAACCATCTTTCTTTTTTACAAAGAAGAACCCGGCTCCAGCCGGGGAGGAAGACTTCCGGATGAATCCCCTAGCCAGATTTTCTTCGATGTACTCCGACATGGCCCGGGTTTTGGCCAACGACAACGGGTAAATACTCCCACGGGGTGGAGTGGCACCGGGTACCAGGTCGATAGGGCAATCATATGGCCTATGAGGTGGCAGTGTCTCTGCCTCCTTCTTGTCGAAGACATCAGCGTAGGACCAGTAAGGTGCCGGTAGACCAGGTAAATTAGCTGAAGTAGATGGAGGTCGAGCCGGGCGAACTGGAACCAGGCAGGTCTCATGGCAATCCTGCCCCCAACGGAGCACCTCACCGGATTGCCAATTCAGAACGGGCTCATGTCTCTGTAGCCAGGGTAGACCTAGCAAAAGGGGGTGAGAGAGTCCGGAAAGCACAAGGAAGGAGATCCTCTCTGAGTGCAGCATTCCCACCTGCAGGGTTACGGGCTCTGTGACGAGCAAGATGGTCACCGGAAGGAGTCTTCCATCCACGGAAGCAACTGTCAATAGTTCAGCCAGAGGTTTGGTAGGAATCTGATACTTCTCTACAAGGGACTGGGAAATGAGATTCCCAGCGGCTCCAGAATCCAGATGTGCGGTTTCAAAGAAGCGGTTCTCTCCACAGGAGGTAGAGACGGACAAAGTCAAGAACGGAGAGGATTTACTCTTGCCTAGGACGACCTCTCTGAGCGGCCCTAGACACTGGAGTTTCCCGGCTTCACCGGACAGGAACGGATCAGGTGCTCCTTACTACCACAGTAGAAACAGCTCCCCTCGGCTCAGCCTGTTTCTTGGCGAGACTTGACCATCTTGGTCTGGTCGATCTGCATAGGTTCGGGTGAGCGTGCCCGGGGAGTTGCTGGTTGGGAAGCCGGTTTCTGGAAAACAGGAGCAAGACGAGGAAATCTTCTCTCCCAGGTAGTCTCCTTAGAATGTTCTAGGAAACGGATGTCAATCCGGGTAACTAGTGACACCAGGTCATCCAGGGTGGTAGGAATGTCCCGGCCGGCTAACTCGTCCTTAATCTGACCGGAAAGACCCTCCCAGAAGGTGAACACCAGGGCCTCGTTGTCCCAGGCAAGCTCAGAAGCGAGGGTACGGAACCGTATGGCATATTGGCCCACGGTGAGACTCCCTTAGCGGAGACGGGGCAATGAAGAGGCAGTAGAAATCCTTTTTCTGGGTTCATCGAAGACCCTCTGGAAGGCAGTGAGGAAAGCCGGAAGACCGGACACCAGGGAATCCCCTCTCTCACATAGAGGGTTTAGCCATGCTAATGCTTCCCCGGTGAGATGAGACATGATGAACGCCACCTTGGCCCGGTCGGAGGGACACTGATGTGCCAGAAGTTCAAAGTGCAGTGTGCACTGGTTCAGAAAGCTCCGACATAAGACGGGGTCACCTCCAAAATGAGGAGGCGCAGAAAGCCGGGGTCCTAGGCTGGATGCGGTGGTATTGGTAGGCAGCGGCGCTGCCTGAGCGGGTGTCGCTCGACTCAAGGCGGGCACAGGTGGGATAGACAGCGTGTCCAGGCGAGAGTTGACAGACCACAGGTAGGTCAGGATGGTTTCCTGTTGGGATCTCTGATGAGAAACCTTCTGGTACAGGTCAGCAAGCGAAGGCGCCTGGGGGCCACCGGGTACCATGGCCCGTGCAAACTGTTACTGATCCGGGCGGTGGAACCTCTGTGCTGCGGTGCAAGGGGGGGCCAGAGGGGTGTAACTAGGTATCAACTCGGACTGACCAAGGTCGTATGGCTGCTCAATCGACTCAGTGACCAGGGAAGGACCGAGCAGAGGGACCAGGTGCTACTCTGGGCCAGACCTTGTATGAGAGCAGGTGACTCCCACGGGTCAGAAGGCAGGGACTGACCGGTACAGCAGATGAGCACGGCAGGCAGGCTGACGGGTGATCCAGGTAGATGGACTGGCAGACACAGCAGGTAACGAGCAGGAGCCTCCAGGTAGGCTGGCTGGTAGGCACGGCAGGTAACAAGCAGGAGCCTCCAGGTAGGCTGGCTAGTAGGCACGGCAGGTAACAGGCAGGTGCTTCAAGGTAAGCAGGCGGGCAGGGCCCATAGACAGACTGGCGGACTGGACTGTAGACAGACTGTCGGGCTGGAGAGCAGACAAGATTGGTAGTCAGGCTGGCGGACTGAACTGGTAGGCTGGCGGACTGGACTGGTAGTCAGGCTGGCGGACTGGACTGGTAGTCAGGCTGGCGAACTGGACTGGTAGTCAGGCTGGCGGACTGGACTGGTAGTCAGGCTAGCAGCGTGACCTGAGGGCTGAAGCAGAGTTTAACACAAAAAGCTACAACCATGCACGGGCACCTCCATTTTGGAGGAGGTGCCTTTTTTATGAAAGGTCCTCCGGCCATTGGCCGGGGACTTCTTAGGAGGGTGTGCGCGGCCCCTTTAAGAGGGAAGGAGCGCGCGCGCCGTAAGCACAGTGCCCGTTAAGCTGCGTGCGCCGGCAGCAGCAGAAGCAGGAGCGCCGGAAGACGCCGGGCGGGGAGCGCGGCGGTAAGAGGGACGGTGTCTCTGCATGTCAGGGGGCAGAGACGCCGATGCTACACTTATGGCAAAAACTGCTGAGTCACATAGACAGCCTGTCTCAGCCGGCTTCTCTCAAACTACCACCAAAGGGAGCCCTTGCACAACTGTGTTCCGATTATCAACTATATATAAAAACAACAGATGAATAGGCCACCATTTTACAAAAAAAATAACCCTTCTGTTTCTTGTAAAGAGCTGTAAGCTATATAACAACTTAACTCTGAGAGAAAAAACATGGTACGTGATATTAAAGCCAAGAAAGAGGCAAGAATAGCACTAATGGCCAAGATGTCATCTCGCATTTCTGGCTCAGCCAGACAGTCAAAGCGATCATCTAAGTCACACTCTTCAAAATCTTCAACCCTCAGCGAACAGCTTATAAGAGCATGTGCTGAAGCCGAGCCTACTAAGGTACAAGCTGCCTTTTCTCAAAAGAAAACTGAGATGGAAGTAGAGGCAGCCGACGCAACACGCCTAAAGGTGGAAATGGAAGCCCACGCAGCACGCGAAAAGGCAGAAATGGAAGCCCACGCAGCACGCCAAAAGGCAGAAATGGAAGCTGGCGCAGCACGCCAAAAGGCAGAAATTGAAGCCAATGCAGCATGCCAAAAGGCAGAAATGGAAGCCAGCGCAGCAGGCAAGACAGCAGAAATGGAAGCCAGAACAGCACGCAAAAAGGCAGAAATAGAGGTCCTACAGAGGGAATATGAACATGCCACAGCCATCGCAAGGTTAAAGGTCCTGGAACAAGCCATCAATGGGAGCCAAAGCGATAGCATCAGTTTAAGTGACTTTGATACTGAAGACCCTCTTAAGCATACTAGAGACTATGTACAAAGCCAAAATGGTGCACCCCCGGCTGAAGCAATCGTTCCCGATGCCACAGACGTTCCTCTAAGGCAACAGGACACAGAGTGTTTATCAGCATCCTGCATTCAAGGTCAGTACAATACGCTGCCAACCCTGCATCCTGATCCTCCTCCGTGCACTGGAATGTACCAGGCCCCTGCACCTCACCAAACCCTATACACAGAAGCACACATGCAGGCCAATATGCAGGCAAGTCATCACATTCGGGTGAGCCACACAGTTCCAGTCCCATGTGTGGCAGGAACTAAGCACATTAGACCAGTTACTGGACTGAATGCCTACACTGCCCCGTACTTTCCTGTATTCCTAGGTCAAAACACCACAGACTGTGTGAACAATGCTAGCCAGCCATTAGTACTGTGTCTAGATTTGTTAAGCCAGGCGAAATATACTATTAACTTTGTGTTGACTTTTGAATGTGTGTGTTTCTTTCATGGGTCAAGAAGGACAGACTAGTATTAGTATAAACCTGAATGTTGACATTTGAGTTGGTATTTACTGCAACTTACTGTATGGAGGGAAGCGACTCAGTGTTGGGAAACTATGATGTTTGTTACTATGCCAATTGCATATTGTACTAAGCCAGATAGTTGTTGATTTACAAGAGCAGGGGCATACCAACTATGCAAATTGATTAAATGCTCAGACTAGTATTTGTGTAAACCTGAATGTTGACATTTGAGTTGGTATTTACTGCAACTTATTGTATGGAGGCCAGAGACTCAGTGTTGGGGAACAGTGATGTTTGTTACTATGCTAATTGCTTATTGTATTAAGCCAGCTAGATGTTGATTTACAGTTATATGAAAAAGTTTGAGCACCCCTATTAATCTTAAGCTTATTGTTTTATAAAAATTGGTGTTTTTGCAACAGCTATTTCAGTTTGATATATGTAATAACTGTTGGACACAGTAATGTTTCTGCCTTGAAATGAGGTTTATTGTACTAACAGAAAATGTGCAATCTGCATTCAAACAAAATTTGACAGGTGCATTAGTATGGGCACCTCACCAGAAAAGTGACATTATAATTTCGTAGATCCTCCTTTTGCAAAAATAACAGCCTCTAGTCGCTTCCTGTAGGTTTCAATGAGTTCCTGGATCCTGGATGAAGGTATTTTTGACCATTCCTCTTTACAAAACAATTCCAGTTCAGTTAAGTTTGATGGTCGCCGAGCATGGACAGCCCTCTTCAAATGATCCCACAGATGTTCAATGATATTCAGGTCTGGGGACTGGGATGGCCATTCCAGAACATTGTAATTGTTCCTCTGCATGAATGCCTGAGTAGATTTGGAGCGGTGTTTTGGATCATTGTCTTGCTGAAAGATCCATCCCCTGCGTAACGTAAACTTTATCACTGATTCTTGAACATTATTGTCAAGAATCTGCTGATACTGTGTGGAATCCATGCGTCTCTCAACTTTAACAAGATTCCCGGTGCCGGCATTGGCCACACAGCCCCAAAGCATGATGGAACCTCCACCAAATTTTACTATGGGTAGCCAGTGTTTTTCGTGGAATGCTGTGTTTTTTTGCCGCCATGCATAACGCCTTTTTGTATGACCAAACAACTCAATCTTGGTTTCATCAGTCCACAGGACCTTCTTCCAAAAAGAAATTGGCTTCTCCAAATCTGCATACCTCAGCCGACTCTGTTTGTGGCGTGCTTGCAGAAACGGCTTCTTTCGCATCACTCTCCCATGCAGCTTCTACTTGTGCAAAGTGCGTTGTATAGTTGACCGATGCACAGTGACACCATCTGCAGCAAGTTGATGCTGCAGCTCTCTGGAGGTGGTCTGAGGATTGTCCTTGACTGATCTCACCATTCTTCTTCTCTGCCTTTCTGATGTTTTTCTTGGCCTGCCACTTCTGGCCTTAACAAGAACTGTCCCTGTGTTCTTCTATTTCCTTACTATGTTCCTCACAGTGGAAACTGACAGGTTAAATCTCTGAGACAGCTTTTTGTATCCTTCCCCTGAACAACTATGTTGAATAATCTTTGTTTTCAGATCATTTGACAGTTGTTTTGAGGAGCCCATGATGCCACTCTTCAGAGGAGATTCAAACAGGAGAACAACTTGCAAGTGGCCACTTTAAGTAGCTTTTCTCATGATTGCATACACCTGGCTATGAAGTTCAAAGCTCAATGAGGTTACAAAACCAAAAAAAAGTGCTTTAGTAAGTCAGTAAAAAGTAGGTAGGAGTATTTAAAACAAGAAAATGATAAGGGTGCCCATACTTATGCACCTGTCAAATTTTGTTTGAATGCAGATTGCACATTTTCTGATAGTACAATAAACCTCATTTCAAGGCAGAAACATTACTGTGTCCATCAGTTATTACATATATCAAACTGAAATAGCTGTTGCAAAAACACCAATTATGATAAAATATTAAGCTTAAGATTAATAGGGTGCCCAAACTTTTTCATATAACTGTATAAGAGCAGGGGCATACCGACTGTGCAAATGTATTAAATGTTCAAACAATGAGACCTCAGCCCTGCACCTTTCCCCCTGAGCTGTGAATGTTGACCAGAGCCACAGTTGTAAATATAAAAAGGGATTTCTATCTTGCTGCTAACAGAATCAGAGAGAATAGTCCAATAGAGAGGAGATGATGAAAAGCTGCACTCACCGTTTATGTAAAAATAAGAGTCCTTTATTTCATATTCGGATAAAATGAATGGAAAGCAGGGAGTCCGGGGAGGAGGTGGACGACAGCTGTTTCACGCTCTAACTAGCGCTTCTGCGGGTCCATGTGGACTATTGTTTCTGCATTTTAAAGCTGGCACCGCAAGTTTATACGATGTGCATTTGCCATTAAGATTCAGGTGCGGTCATTATGCATTTAGAAGGTGGTGCAGGCTCATTCTCCATTTAGAATCAGAGAGACTCTTCAGGACAGTAGTTTGGAAGCATGGCTCCATCCAGAGAGACGCAGATTTGGATTTTACAGGATTCCAGCCTAAGTGTACACGGCTCTGGCTGGAAGGATACAGATCTGCTCCATTGACCATCAGAGAACCCATGAATACATTTGGAGAAACCAGGTTGGGACAATGAGGTCACCTGGCCTCATTGATATGTTGTTTGGGGTGACCAAGCTGGGGCCATCTGGTCACCTGGAACCCATGGAGAGACTCAGAGAAAGCCAGGTTAGGATAATGAGGTCACCTGGAACCGATGGAGTTGTTCGAAGAGGCCAGGGTGGGACTCTGGGGTCTCCTGGCCTTGTACCTCAATGGACTGTCACTTCCTAAGATTGTCGCTACCTCCTCGTTGTGGGTGCCCGCCAAAAGCGGGGGGGCCACTGGTTGAGGTAGTTGGCCCTGGAAGATCCGAAGTCGCAGCTGATCTATTCCCGACAGGCCAGTGGAAGGGCGAGACTGTGTAATTTTGCACCATCTTGGGTATTTGCTAGGGCTGTTCCATACGTTTATTGTCTGTTTGGTGGTTCAATAAAATATTACCATACTGTGTTGTCTGAGTAGTATTATGCCCACGGAAGACCCCAGGTCTTCACAATAGTTTTTTGCCATTCTTTTATTTATTTATTTACGATGTTCACTAAAGGGGTTAAATATTGTGACAGTTTTATAGATTGGGTTGTTCCAGATGTGGCTATACCAAATATGTGCACTTTTTTTGTTTATTTTTTACATGAATATATATTTAATGGGATCATTTTTTTCTTTTCAATTTTTTTGTTCTTTATTTTGTGATTTTTTTTTTTTTAATATTTTTACAATTTTCTAACTTTTTTTTACATTTTTAATTAGACTCTCTATGGGACTTTAACTTTTATTACTCTGATCGGTGGTATAATGCATTGCAATGCACCAGCACTGCAATGCATTATAGCTGTGACACTGAAAGAATGCCTTTTACACCATCCTCCTGGTCATGACGACCTCGGGTTGACATGACTGATCGGCAGCCTGTGATGACATCACGGGGGTGCCAATTGCATGGGAGAGGGATCCCCTTCCCTCTCTCAGCCTTCTAATTGCTGTGATCGCTATTGATCACAGGAACCATGACATGCAGAAGAGAGATGAGGACTGTAGAGCTGAGATGTTTGCAATCAAAAACTGGCTTCCAGCATCACAGATCGGTGGGGTCACGTAGTCCCTCCATGTAGATTTTGACAAAAACATGAATGGATCTTTTTAAGATTTATTTTGGAAATTTCAAAGTACCAAAACTGATTTTTAGCCAAAATACATGAAGAAAAAAACAACTAGATATAAAAAGTTGGATTTGTATGTGTTTCTGCCATTTGACCCAGCACTGGCTAAATGTGATGTGCAGTGCGGAGTCAAAAGCCCCAGTTGAGGCCCCCACAATGTTAAATAGAATACCACTGCTTAAGTTGTGGAAAATTAAAATGTAATTTTGTATGAAAACATCATAATAAAGAATAGTGACATTTCTATAAAAAAATGTAAATTAAATATCTTACCTCCTGAGTTGTGTTCTTGACCTGCAACCCCATAATGTATCAGTAGCCATGCTGACATTCAGATATCTGATCATTATCCTGCTGGAATTATCCCATCTCTTATTTATCTTTCCTTTCACATGCTGACCCTTGGGACAACATATTTATTTCCATCTCGAATACCATTATGGAAAACCAACCTTGCGTCAAACGAAAGAAAGAAGTCTGTTGTGCATAAAATTGCCAATTACTAATATGTGATAGTCTTGTAAGGAGATAGACATACTGCTCACGCTCCCCCTTGAAGACGAGTGTTGTTATGGTGTATAATGTGTATTGTGACATGCGTTGTTAGTGATAAGAGTTCTGTTCTACCCAGGAACAGGTAGTTAGCAGGGTGAGACATTTAATAGTGGGGACTAGCCCAGGGTGGGAGGGGCTAAGGTGAAGGAACAGAGACAGAACAGAATTCAGATAGGGCCCAGTGTGCAGTAAAATCGGTCCTATGGTCTGACTAGTGAGCAGAGCCGCATGACGTGGGTGTCCCTGACATGAGTGGAGACCGAGGCAGTGGATGGTGTGATCCTGAATAAAGAGAGAGAGGGAAAGAAAGAAGTGACTGAAGGACGGAGTGGTACACTGGAGATGGATCCTGGGATAGGACGCCTAGCAGTATTGAACTTTACAACACCTGGTCCTGACTAGCCAAAGTCACCGGCATCATGCGGCCTGCAATGGCATCGCTCCCCCATAGCACAAGTCCACACACCCTGCCAGGACCATGTAATGTGCCAGGGCGGAAGAGATAAATACCTCACCCACAGCTACTTCCCCACCTCTAAAACACGTAACAAGACGGAACATCAAGCTATTAAGGGTGTATTAACAGATTTGTGTCATATTTAGGCTATGTTCATGTAGCACCCCGAGGACTCGGCTGCTACAGGGGTATTGCACCTCGAACCAGAGGTGTGGTATTCCACTCCCGGGTAAGGATGGAGTGTGGAACGGAGCTCAGTTAGCTGCATGCACCACACTCACCCCATTTCCGGGGGACAGATCAATGGTACTCCCACCAGATAGATGTGCAGGTACGACAGCTTCTGTCCCTGGCTGGAGTGGGGAGGGGGGAGGAACATCCCAGTGGTGTAGGAGCAGAGAGGGGAGGGACTCTGGGCTTAGGTAGGAGCCCATTGGGTGCTAGTCATCTGGGCTCGGGTGTCAGAGGGGAGTATATAAGGGGGGCACCATCTTGGATCGGTGGTCAGTTCAGAGAGGAGTTCAGTCAGAGAGGGCTGACAGAGAGCTGTGGCTCAGTCTGGGCCCAGCTCCAGAGCCAGGCCTGGAGAGGAGGCCTGAGGCAGAGAGAGAGAGAGAGAGAAAGAAGAAGGAGGAACAGGAACACCAGGAAAGGCCCAGAGACGCAAGAAGAGAGGGAACCCTGAGATCCCACGAGTTAACGGGTGAAGGGTTGGCAGAACAGGGTACCGGATCCCAAACTGGTGGAGGCCAATTATCCTCAGCCAGGAACCGGAGGTCGTGGTCAAGCCTTGGCGCGACCCCTCACCATATCCACCAGGAAGGCATACCATATAGGGTCAGGGAAACCGGGAAAGGTTTCACCACCAGAAGGCCCGAGGGAGCCGGACAAAGGTGGGTCCCTAGTGGGGACGGCCAGTAGGAAGGAAGAGAGGGGAGCCTTGGACCACGCTCCGGAATTGCCTGGGAGTTAGCCGAATCCCTCACCTGGTGGGCGCAGCACGGCTCGGGTGGTCCTTACTGCGCACAAGTGACCTGATAAAGAACTGTGAGTAAAGCTGTGAAAACTGCAACCGCACGTCTCAGTGATTCCTTGTCACACCACCACGACCACCATCATTCCTCCCTGTCTCACCAGCTGCCCTGAGGCTATACCCCTCCCGTTGGGGGTTATACCATCCACGCTGCACCACCGTACCACCGGCCTCAGCAGTCTGCCCTGCAGCGGCGGTTTCATAACCGCATTCAACGGGTGGCGTAGTCGGACACTAATACCATCATACCAATAACTGCCACTTAGTTTGACCACCCTGGGCGCGGACCGGGTCACCGCTACACGAAGACTACTACCCCCATCAGATCCGGCTCCGGGTATCCCCCGCATGCGCAACGCTGCCCAACATGGCCCAGGGGGTGAGTCAACTTTGGCGTAGTCGGCAGGATTACGTGCCCGCAACCACCGGGTACTGCGTGCCTGAAGAAAAGTTAACATGTACCTCAAAAAGAAGTCTCCCGCCAATTCCGGAGGATTCCCGCCATCGGACGCCGTCCGGAGTCGTTTCCCGCCGTTTGCCCGCCATTTGCAGCCTTTACCCGCCATCCGCGGAGTTTCCCGCCATCAGGAGACGATTCCCGCCATCTGAGACGGTTTCCCGCCCTGGCAGAGCGGACGCCATTATGGGCGTGCCAGAGGGTGGCAAGAGACCACCTCCCATCGTGGGCATGGCCCCAGAGTGGCGCCAAAGGAAGAGACCGCCCCCACCAGCCGAGACTACAATAATGGAGATGTCCATCAGAGTGGGGGGTCTGCCCCTGAAACTGACTGTCACTAAGATGCCCCGGGACCACTCCCAATGGGGGCGGATAGGGAATAAAGCTGAGAAGATGGGTACGGCCTGGAGGAGTCTGGACAGATCGCACCCGGGGATGGAGGAAGAGTCGAGCAGCACCGACCCCGTAGTTCGGAGCCTGTTGCAGGCCGCCACCCCAGAAGGCCTGGCGGAGATCCTGGCACAACTCCCCAGAGATCGGGAGCGTGCACAGACCGCGCTGGAGGCCTTGGCCCAGAAGATGGCCCGAGTACAGCAAGAAGCACTGGCCGAATGGAGAAGGGAGATGGCCCAGCAGGCTGGAACCCGCCAGCAGAGGACGCCACCCGCAACGTCGGGCATGTCTGCCCCTGAGGATGGTGCAGGAGGGATGAAGGCCGGAGACGACGCCGCGGAGGGAGCTGCAAGGAAGGAAGCAGGTAATGGGGACGTCATCACCCCGTGCCCAGTAGCCGTAAGCCTGCCCCAGCTCCCCGTCGCAGAGCCCGAAGTCATACTCACCGTGCCTGTTGCCGCACCGCCGCCGCTCCCAACTAGGCCCCAAGCGGCAGGAGCCGCGGTCACGCCCTCTGTTACGCCACGCCCCTTGACCCTGAGTGCGGCAAAACAGGAAGTGCCACCGGCCTGGTCGCAAGGCCGAGTACTCCCGGGGGCGCCGCGGTCTCCACAGCGCCCTCTACCTCCACTGTGCCGCCGGCCTGGTCGCAAGGCCTGGTGCATCCGGGCGGCGCTGCGCCCACAGCGCCCTCCTCCCCAAAGGTGCCATACCTGGACCCAAAGAGGATGCCTCCGGCCTGGACGCAAGGCCGGGTACCTCCGGGCACCGCTGCCCCCACAGCGCCCTCGACCTCCACAGTGCTGCCCCTGGGCGAAGATCTCTTCGCGCAGCATACTAGCCCGGACGGGCTGCCCTTCGTGTGGCCACCGGAGTACATCAACCCCCGACTCCGGAGGGAACGGCCCCTGTGTGAGCCTCTGATCCCGGCACCGGCGCCCGCCAAAATTGTCCCGCTCCCGTTGGAGGACGCCCAATTTGCATGGGATCCGACCGGTGAGGACCTCATGGGGTTCACCAAGGAGACCCGGGCAGACGCAGCCTGGCGTGAGGAGTGCTGCCGTCAACAGCTGGAGGTCTTTGGGAGAGAACGGCGAGAGAGGCGAATCCGCGAGAAACAGCTGCAGGCCCAAAGCGGGGAGCAGAAACGCCGGGCCCGACGAAACCCCCGTACGGCCCACGGCCCCCGCACCACCGGGACCGTAATAAAGTTTCAACTGGAGAATGGCTGGGGCTTTATCCGGGATCACCGAACTCCCGGCGACGTCTTTGTCACCCGCAGGGATGTCGAGAGCCACCTGCCGGAGGGACACCGCGGACGTGACCTCTACCCGGGTGATGTGGTCGCCTTCACCCGGCAACAGTGTGCTAAAGGACCGTATGCCCTTCACGTACACCGGCTGACTGAGGAGGAGATGCAGTATGAGGAAGACCAAGAGGACCCGGACGGGTCTGAAGACTACCCTCAGGAAGGAGCAGGAGGACATTGTTACTAATGAACGGTAACTGAAACTGTATATAGTTACCCGTAAGGGTACCTGTCATGCTGCTAATTGGAGTGTGGTCCCCGTTGGGACTAGTATGGAGTTATTAAAGGGACTGTTACCTGTGTGCCCTAATCCCTAATCAGGCTGAGGACTGTGAGCAGCCATTCCCTATTCCCACTGGCCGAGGACTGAGAGCGGTCAACACCCTGTAAATAGTTGCGCTTCTTAAAGTGCCCCCTACTGGTTTTATAAGGAACTGTTTTTCTACTACGGAATTGGTGACTGTTGCACTTTACCTGGTCACAAGTTGCACCGTGGCCAGAAATCAAGAATATGTTCTGAAAACGTATGAGAAAATGTCTTATAATAGAAAGTTTAGTATGCTGCTAAAACAGTAATGCCAAAATCTTGCATAATGTTTTACAAAAGAGTTCCGGTGGCATTAGCCAGATATTTTATAATGTCATAGGAAAATGTTTTATACCTGTAACGTTTAAAAAGAAAAGAGTACCTCCCATAAAGGGATGAGTTCATAGTTAATATCTTATATGTGAGTGCACTTTAAAATTTTTGTTTGTCTAATTGTTTTGCTCTATTCCAGCCCGAGGACGTGCTGTGATTTACCAGGGGGGAATGTAGCACCCCGAGGACTCGGCTGCTACAGGGGTATTGCACCTCGAAGCAGAGGTGTGGTATTCCACTCCCGGGTAAGGATGGAGTGTGGAACGGAGCTCAGTTAGCTGCATGCACCACACTCACCCCATTTCCGGGGGACAGATCAATGGTACTCCCACCAGATAGATGTGCAGGTACGACAGCTTCTGTCCCTGGCTGGAGTGGGGAGGGGGGAGGAACATCCCAGTGGTGTAGGAGCAGAGAGGGGAGGGACTCTGGGCTTAGGTAGGAGCCCATTGGGTGCTAGTCACCTGGGCTCGGGTGTCAGAGGGGAGTATATAAGGGGGGCACCATCTTGGATCGGTGGTCAGTTCAGAGAGGAGTTCAGTCAGAGAGGGCTGACAGGGAGCTGTGGCTCAGTCTGGGCCCAGCTCCAGAGCCAGGCCTGGAGAGGAGGCCTGAGGCAGAGAGAGAGAGAGAGAAAGAAGAAGAAGGAGGAACAGGAACACCAGGAAAGGCCCAGAGACGCAAGAAGAGAGGGAACCCTGAGATCCCACGAGTTAACGGGTGAAGGGTTGGCAGAACAGGGTACCGGATCCCAAACTGGTGGAGGCCAATTATCCTCAGCCAGGAACCGGAGGTCGTGGTCAAGTCTTGGCGCGACCCCTCACCATATCCACCAGGAAGGCATACCATATAGGGTCAGGGAAATCGGGAAAGGTTTCACCACCAGAAGGCCCGAGGGAGCCGGACAAAGGTGGGTCCCTAGTGGGGACGGCCAGTAGGAAGGAAGAGAGGGGAGCCTTGGACCACGCTCCGGAATTGCCTGGGAGTTAGCCGAGTCCCTCACCTGGTGGGCGCAGCACGGCTCGGGTGGTCCTTACTGCGCACAAGTGACCTGATAAAGAACTGTGAGTAAAGCTGTGAAAACTGCAACCGCACGTCTCAGTGATTCCTTGTCACACCACCACGACCACCATCATTCCTCCCTGTCTCACCAGCTGCCCTGAGGCTATACCCCTCCCGTTGGGGGTTATACCATCCACGCTGCACCACCGTACCACCGGCCTCAGCGGTCTGCCCTGCAGCGGCGGTTTCATAACCGCATTCAACGGGTGGCGTAGTCGGACACTAATACCATCATACCAATAACTGCCACTTAGTTTGACCACCCTGGGCGCGGACCGGGTCACCGCCACACGAAGACTACTACCCCCATCAGATCCGGCTCCGGGTATCCCCCGCATGCGCAACGCTGCCCAACATGGCCCAGGGGGTGAGTCATTCACACGTTGCGTTTTTGCTGCGTTTTTTTTTTCTGCATTTTTTATGCAAATTTTAAGTTGCGTTTTACAGTACCAGCCAAGGCTATGAGATTTCAGAAATCTCATGCACACATATTGATATTTTTCCTGACTGATTTGACAAACTGCTGCATTTTTGCAAACTGCAGCATGTAACTTCTTTCAGCGTTTTTGCGGCCTTTTTTCATCCATAGAAAGCAATGTGTTAGTGCAAAAACACAGCAAAAAATGCAGGTATTAGGTTTTAGATGCAAAAACCTGAGGAAATTGAATCATGTTTTTTTTTTATGCACTAAACTTTATCAGCATGCACAAGAGACAATAAAAATGCAGCAAAAGCACAGCAAATACACAGCAAAAACTCAGCAAAACCTGCTTTTTTGAAGCAGCTTCTTTACTGCCAAGAGAGCAGGTTTTTCCTGTGGAAAAAAAACGCAGCAAAAACTCAACAGGTGAACCTAACCTTATGGTGTAAAAAAAAATAGTCACAACTTTTCACAGCAGCCATATTTTTGAAAGATTTTTTTTTGTTACCCTGTGTACAACCCTGAAACATCTACGTATACTCAACGTAGTGATAGATTTCAATTTTAGTTATTAAAGCAGACGAATAGGGTTCTCAGCTGGATAATTGAAATGTCCACATGCTAACTATTTCTACTTTTTGGGGAGCCACCCTATTTCTCAAGCATGCCAAGCCATGGATTATCTGTTAGTATCTTGACTTCTCTGGTTGTGAATATAGCAAAATATATTATCTTGCACTATTTTTCTGGAATCTTTGCACAAATGCTGTTAGATTTTTCACATAAGGACTTTTGTGTGTGCATTTTTCTATTTTGACCACTTGATGATACGAGGCTGTTGGAGACCCTTGTTTTTCAAACTGAATCTGTGAACTGTTTTTAACTCTTTTGATAGTTTTACTATCTGGTAGCCAAATGGACAGTGTTAAAATTGCAACGCAATTTTTTTTTTTATAGTGATATGGAAAATATAAAAAAAACCTTATCTAAGGCTATTCCGCAGCATAAACGCTTGAAAAACGCTACGTGGGTACCCAGCCTATATGTAAGAAAACCAAACATGTAACATAAGGCTATGTGCCCACGATGCAGAAATGAAGCAGAAAATTTCTGCAGCATTTCTGCATCTCCCTGGCAGAAAAAAACGCATGCAGATTGTGCATGCTTTTTTCCTGCAGAATACATGCGGATCCACATGCGGATTCACATGCGTTTCCGCATGCAGATTGACAAGCGCTTTCCAGACGATAGCATCACTTGGAAAGTGCTTGACAACTAGGTCACACTGTATAAATCCATGCAAACGGCATGGATTTATACAGTGTGAACCGTAAAAATTAAAACAAATAAAGCTATACTCACCCCCGAGGCCCCGGTGTGTGCAGCAGCGCTCGTTCCTGTCTGGTTCCCGGCTGCCGGCATATCGCGAGACAGAGCGGTGAAGGGCCTGCGGTCACATGACTGTGACATCACCGCAGGTCCTCAAGCGATGCCGGCATTCAGAAAGTAGACGCAGGACAGGTGAATATAACTTTATTTGTTATTTTATTCTTTTTTCACAGGTACAATGGTACCCAGTTCTGGATGAGAGTCTCCTCTCCTCCAGAACTGGGTACCATCCGCACATAGAGACGCATAGAAGCCGCTTGTACAAATGTACAGTCGCGGTTTCTATGCGTCTCAATGCAAGTCAATGGCGGGAGTTCCGCTGCGCTTCCGCAAAATTAAATGGCATGCTGCGGATTTTTGTACGTAGCATAAACGCTGCGGAAAAATCCGCAGCATGTGCATAGAACATGCGGAATCCCCTTGGGGACCATCGGGTGCGGATTACCTAGCGTTTCACAAGCGTTTCCGTTGCGGAAATTCCGCAGCATAAACGCTTGAAAAACGCTACGTGGGCACCCAGCCTTAGAAGCTGATGTAAAGTGCTTGTCTTATGTTCCTATCTTCAAAAACGCACCTCTCCCCTGCCTCCCGACTTTGCTGGAGGGGCAGTGCACTCATGAAGATTGACAGTTCGTGCAGACGACAATGCTGAGCTGCTGGCCAGAACTCAGCACTCTCCCACACTGCTGGCAGGAGAAGCTTTGCCTCTACAGCACTGGAGGAGCGCAGGGTCACTGAAGCTGGGCAGATCTAACGATCCGGCTTGATTCAGAGAAGCGCTTTCAAGCTGTCTAGCAAGAAGCTTGGCATCAAGCTGTACACTACAGAATTAAAAATCTTGAGAATGGAGAGAATTTTTAATAAGAGGTAAATTGAAAAGATGCTAGTTTTTACAAGCACTTTGCAGTTTTACCCATTTAACTTTCTATTATTAGATGATGCAAATAGCCACTCATGCTGTTTGTAACTTACCTGGCGGCGTCCTTGCATAGTGGTCCATCTCCCACTGTGCAAGAGCGTGCACTTGATCTCCTGTCCAGAATGTCTCTCTGGCTTCCCTCCATGCTGTCTGTTTGTGTCGGTTTCTGCTGCTTAAGGGCGGCGCCCGATCACTTCCTGCTTTTTGTACCTGCTGTGGGTCACACCCCTTGTGCGTCCTCAGCCTATTGCTGTCTGTCACCTGGTATATAGCTCAGCTGCTCCCATCTATCCCTGCCTGAGCATAGTGTTTCATTCAGTGTGTGCTTGCACTCTGAAGGTGCCAGGTTCCGTTCTTTGTCTCCTGCCTTGCGGTATCAGTTCCCGTGTCTGAACTGAGTCCTGTCTATGTCTCCTGCCTTGCGGTATCAGTTCCCGTGTCTGAACTGAGTCCTGTCTGTGTACTCTTGCCTGCTGCCTCTCCTGGAGGCTGTATTTCCAGGCCTGTCTGAACACGCTCCTAGCCTGTTCCTCCCGCCTTCTAGGGGCCGATTACCTAGACCCGCTCCTGTATCTTGTCTGTTCTGTCTGAACACACTCCTAGCCTGTTCCTCCCGCCTTCTAGGGGCCGATTACCTAGACCCGCTCCTGTATCTTGTCTGTCCTGTCTGAACACGCTCCTTGCCTGTTCGTCCCGCCTCTCTGGGGGCCGTATTCCCAGACCCGCTCCTGTATCCCGCTGCAGTGTCGGTCTCCTCCGTACACTCAGTTCCAGTTTGAACTCTCTCCTATCCTTTACCTGTTTTGCCTCTATGTCCGTTCCCTTCCTTTTTCTGCAGAGTCTGAACTCGTACCTAACTCCTGCTTGTTGTCTCTGTACTCCCGTTTGTGAGTTTGTGGTCCACTCGCTACTTCACTGCAAGTACCCTGTGGGTATCTGGCTCTGCCTTTCTCTTCCTGTCTGTTCCGTGTGAACAGAGCCCTGTCCCCCCTGCTCTGCTTTGTTTGCCGCTCTGCGGTTTCCGCTCTGCTCCTGCCTACTTAGCCTCTCTGTGGTTTCCGCTCTGCTCCTGCCTTGTTTACCGCTCTGCGGTTTCCGCTCTGCTCCTGCCTTGTTTACCGCTCTGCGGTTTCCGCTCTGCTCCTGCCTTGTTTACCGCTCTGCGGTTTCCGCTCTGCTCCTGCTTAGCTTGCCGCTCTTGCGGTTTCTGCTCTGCTCTTGCCTTGCTTGCTGCTCCTGCGGTTTCTGCTCTGCTCCTGCCTTGTTTGCAGCTCTGCGGTTTCCGCTCTGCTCCTGCCTTGTTTGCCGCTCTGCGGTTTCCGCTCTGCTCCTGCCTACTTAGCCGCTCTGCGGTTTCCGCTCTGCTCCTGCCTACTTAGCCGCTCTGCGGTTTCCGCTCTGCTCCTGCCTTGTTTACCGCTCTGCGGTTTCCGCTCTGCTCCTGCCTTGTTTACCGCTCTGCGGTTTCCGCTCTGCTCCTGCCTTGTTTACCGCTCTGCGGTTTCCGCTCTGCTCCTGCCTTGTTTACCGCTCTGCGGTTTCCGCTCTGCTCCTGCCTTGTTTACCGCTCTGCGGTTTCCGCTCTGCTCCTGCCTTGTTTACCGCTCTGCGGTTTCCGCTCTGCTCCTGCTTAGCTTGCCGCTCTTGCGGTTTCCACTCTGCTCTTGCCTTGCTTGCCGCTCCTGCGGTTTCCGCTCTGCTCCTGCTTAGCTTGCCGCTCTTGCAGTTTCCACTCTGCTCTTGCCTTGCTTGCCGCTCCTGCGGTTTCTGCTCTGCGTCTGCTCGCTGCTCCGGCAGTCCTGTCCTGCTCTGCTTCTGCTTGCTGCTCCGGCAGTCCCGTCCTGCTCTGCATCTGCTTGCTGCTCCGGCAGTCCTGTCCTGCTCTGCTTGCGCTCGCTGCTCCGGCAGTCCCGTCCTGCTCTGCTCTTGCCCACCGCTTCGGGCATTCCCTCTCTGCTGTGTTTGGCTACCGCATCTGCGGTTCTGTTTCTGTGACCCAGTCTGTACTGGGTCTTGTTCTCTCTGTGCTCCAGCCCGTCCTTTCGGCCAGTACCTCCCCGCCTGCATACTTGCCTGTATCCACCCGTCTGCATACCTGCCGTGTTCGCTTATATCCACCAGTCTGTGCCAGCCTAACCTGCCTGTTCCAGTAATCCCTGTGTGGGTCAACCCCCGTGTCCGGAGTTTGACCTGGAGTAGCACCTGGTCCCTCTGCCCGGTTTCTCCTTGGTGCACTGGCGTCGTATGCCGTCGTGCCACCTTGGTCGGATCGGCCAGATACTTAGTCACGCCCCTCCAGGCACTCTCCGGTTCATGGTCCAGTGGAACCACTACTCCCGCACACGCCAGTCAGTCCGGGCGTGTGCATAACACTGTTTTTGATGTAAGACTTTTATCAGCTCCATTTTTACAAACCGGCATTCTTGTATTGAGGCATATTCAAGAGTTGATTCCTTGTTTAGTTGGTGTTATCTCATGAACTGATTCCAGATGCATGTGAACCTTTGGGCAACAGATTTACCCAATGTGGAGCTGGACCACTAAGGGCTCCCATGACTATTGGTCCCTGGGGTTGTCACATCACAAACAACTATAATCTGAGAGCTGCTCCTTAAATCTCTGGCAAGAAAAGATTTGCTGTGAAAAGTTGCTTTTAGCTACTTATTTTCTCTACAGTGAGTATGACGCGCCCCCTGGGCCATGGGGTACTCGGTAGCTGGGCCGGTCGGTGCTGGGGGTGTCACTGTGGCGGTGACTCGGTCCGTGACCCAGGGTGGCCAATAAAAGGGGATGTTGAGAAAAGGGGAATTAAAGTTTTTATATAAAGTTCGTGACGCCACCTGTGGTATGTGGCTATATGGGGCCGCCGCTGTGGAGCAGGTCCTCTGGAGCTGATGTTAGTGCAGCAGAGTTGGTTCAGCTCTCCACAGGCAGAGCTGAGCTCCAGGGCAGGAAATGGTGATGTTATAGATGTTGCTGTGCAGTGTAGTGCAGGGGGTGATGGCGCAGCAGTAATAATTGAAAGAAACAGTGGGGTGCAGTCTTCCGGATTTACTCACAGTTCTCACTTTGCTCCTGGTTACAACTGCAGATCATAAACTTCCCACGTCGTCCTGTGCTTACTCAGGGAGGGGTTCAGCAAACCCTCAGGTACCTCCGGAGTACGTAACGAAACCCCCTTCTGTGTGTTCCTTCTGGCCGTCTCCCTGCACCTCACACCCAGTGTCCCAATCCAGTGACCGCGGACCTTGTTGGGCGATGTCTTCTCTGTCCCCTGGGACCTCTATGGCCACCTTTTCGGTGAGTTACATGTGGCTTTTGGCTGCAGCACCTGAAATGCTGCACCCTCCGGTTACCTAGATGAATATTGTAATTCTCACTGCGACCCGATCCCTCCACCGCCTGGTAGATTCAGGCGTACGGGTGGCCTCCAGCACTGCCCGTACCCTTGGGATCCTTTCTTCACTCCTGGAGCCTTCTCTCTGCTCCTGTTCCTTCCTCCTCTCCTTCTCCTGGAACTCCTTACTCAGGCCCGCGCTTCCCTGAGCAGAGCTCCTGCTCCCAACTCTTCCTCTGACTCTCTCTCACTTCTTCTCCCTCTAAAATGTTTCACCCTCTTCTTTATATCGCTTCTTACTGAGCTCCCCTGAACTTCTTCCTTCACCCACACCCACTACATGTTTCCCCCTACTTTGGTTCCCCCCACTCCTGCCAGGGACAGAGCTCAGCAGGAGAGCGACGCATCCTGCCCCTCCTGCCGATCTGGAGTAGTGTAGTGTTGGATGCAGATGTTAGGGTCCCGGGCAGTACTCCTTCCTTACCTGAGAGTGAGATACCACACCTCTGGGTGAGATGCAGTACCTCTGTGGTGACTGAACCCGCAGGGGCGCCACATACCCCCCTGGTAAAACACAGCACGTCCGCGGGCTGGAACAGAGTAAAACAAGGCTTTAGACATACAATTTTTAGAATGCATTCGCATATAAGATCATAAACAAACTTTTTCTTTCCTTTATGGGAGGCACATTACTTGAACGTTACATGTTTCTTATCAAGACTTTTTAAAACATTCTAAAACTTTTTCAATACAATTTTCTTCACATTTATAAAACATTTCTCATATAAAACATTTTTCAGCTCAATACAGTGAGATCCATAACCGGGTGTCCATCTCACTGGAGAAGGTGCAGTTTGCGCAACATGAGAGACCCGTCCGAAAACCCTCAACGTAGGTCCTGGGCGTGGCTGCAGGGCATAGATGATCCAGTTGTTGAACCACGTCTTCGGCCACGCCAAACAGGTTTTTGTTCTGAGGTCTTTGTATATAAAACCAATAAGGGGCACTTTAAGAAGTTCAAATGTGGCGCCCTGCTGCGCATTGGTGCCACAGAACCCAGAAGGGTGCATGGATGGACTTCTCCACAAGAGGCCCTCACACATTCACACACCTCCACCCTACCACCTCAGACCACCAGAGGGAGCCCGTTAGGGATATATATAGGAAGGGTGGAGCCAGGCAGCTCAGTTTAGCTCAGAGTTTAGAGCTGAGAGCTTGCTGACGCTCAGAGAGCAGCGAAGAGGCAGCACGCTGGCTGCTGTGCTTGGGCGAGCCAAGGCCAACAGCACGTGTGAAGGCCTAGTGAGGGCCTTGAGTGGGCAGAAGGCGAGAGGAGAAGGAAGAAGTAGCAAGGGGGCAGAAGAGCATACCAGACTCACGCCGAGATATATACTGGACACCGTGTCCGCACCTGCAGGGACTCTTTACACCCAGTAGGGACCACCGGAACCCCTGGAGGACTACAGGTCCCAGGTTTGCCAAACGCTGACTACAGTACCAGGGCTAGGAGTCACGGACGCCCCAGCATCAAGGGATAGTGATCTCCAAAGAGAAGGCCCTATCACCAGGTCAGCAGGTGCAAGGGAGAGAGAGACAGTAACCAAGCTAGGCCTAATTCCAGGCAGGCCAGAAGCTTAGCGAGAAAAGCCACGGATCAGGAGGCCCTATACCCGCTCACTGGGGAGAGTCCAAAAGTGCACCCTTCGCCCAGAGTACCCTGGACCGTGCCTGCACCATCACCAGTAAAGGTACTGAAGCTTACCCCCGTGTGAGTGTCCGTCTTTCCTCCGGGACCGTTCTGCCATCTCTCCCCAGCATCCTCCATTACACCCCACGCTGCCCTGGAGCTAGCTCTACCTGTGGAGAGCCACACCATCCCTGCTGCCGTAACACCCGCTCCAGAGGACTGCTCCTCAATGGCGGCATCCCTTTTTCCGCATTCCACAGGTGGCGTCACGAACTTTCCAAATCCCCTATAAATTCCCCTTTTTACTGACCGCCCTGGGTCACGGACCGGGCCAGCCACCATGATATCCCCCACCGGCATACGCAGAGGCCCGGCTGCCGAGTACTCCCACTGCCCAGTGGGCGAGTCACAAACTACACTGTGTGCAGAATTATTAGGCAAGTTGTATTTTAGAGGATTATTTTTATTATTGATCAACAACTATGTTCTCAATCAACCCATCATAAATAAATATCCAAGCTTAATATTTTTGGAAGTTGAAGTGTTTTTTTTTTTAGATTTGGCTATCTTAGGACGATATCGGTTTGTGTAGGTAACTATTACTGTGCAGAATTATTAGGCAACTTAATAAAAACCAAATATAATCCCATTTCACTTGTTTATTTTCACCAGGTAAACCAATATCAGTGCACAAAATTTAGAAATAAACATTTCTGACATGCAAAATCAAAAAACAAAAAAATTAGTGATGAATATAGCCACCTTTCTTTATGATGACACTCAGCAGCCTTCCATCCATAGATTCTGTCAGTTGCTTTATCTGTTTTCGATCAACATTGCGTGCAGCAGCCACCACAGCCTCCCAGACACTGTTCTGAGAGGTGTACTGTTTCCCCTCCCTGTAGATCTCACATTTTATGATGGACCACAGGTTCTCTATGGGGTTCAGATGAGGTGAACAAGGGGGCCATGTCATTATTTTTTCTTCTTTTAGACCTTTACTGGCCAGCCACGCTGTGGAGTAGTTGGATGCATGTGATGGAGCATTGTCCTGCATTAAAATCATGTTTTTCTTGAACGATACCGACTTCTTCCTGTACCACTGCTTGAAGAAGTTGTCTTCCAGAAACTGGCAGTAGGTCTGGGAGTTGAGCTTCACTCCATCCTCAACCCGAAAAAGTCCCACAAGTTTATCTTTGATGATACCAGCCCATACCAGTACCCCACCTCCACCTTGCTGGCGTCTGAGTCGGAGTGGAGCTCTCTGCCCTTTACTGATCCAGGCTCTCGCACATCCATCTGGCCCATCAAGAGTCACTCTCATTTCATCAGTCCATAAAACCTTTGAAAAATCAGTCTTAAGATATTTCTTGGCCGATTCTTGACGTTTTATCTTATGTTTCTTGTTCATAGGTGGTCGTTTTTCAGCCTTCCTTACCTTGGCCATGTCCCTAAGTATCGCACACCTTGTGCTTTTGGATACTCCTGTAACGTTGCAGCTCTGAAATATGGCAAAACTGGTGGCAAATGGCATCTTGGCAGCTTAATGCTTGATTTTCCTCAATTCATGGGCAGTTATTTTTCGCTTTTTTTGGCCAACACGCTTCTTGCGACCCTGTTGGCTATTTGCCATGGAACGCTTGATTGTTCGGTGATCACGCTTCAAAAGTTTGGACATTTCAAGACTGCTGCATCCCTCTGCAAGACATCTCACAATTTTGGACTTTTCAGAGCCCGTCAAATCTCTCTTCTGACCCATTTTGCCAAAGGAAAGGAAGTTGCCTAATAATTAAGCACACCTTATATAGGGTGTTGATGTCATTAGTCAACACCCCTCCTCATTACAGAGATGCACATCACCAGATTTACTTAATTGGTAGTTGGCTCTCAAACCTACGCAGCTTGGGGTAGGACAACATGTATAAAAAGTATCATGTGATCAAAATACTCATTTGCCTAATAATTCTGCACACAGTGTATTTACAAGACAAGTTTTAGGCTGCTCACAGTCCTCAGCCTGTCAGTTTTTGGTACCCTTAGCTTGTAACTATGGAAACACACTCACAGAGATTACTGCAATACCCTTCCGGGTGACTATTTACACTCCTTTACAGGTCACAAGACAGAGCTTCAGGCTGACCATTCTCCATCTTGCTTGCCAGGTGCGGTCTGTCTAGACTGCTGGAGACTCTGCCCTGTCTCCCAGGTTTCTTCTCTCCTCTCCCCTTTCTGGGGCGGTTCCATGGCAGCTTGCTGTTGGCCACACCTAGGGGCGGCCCCCCCATCTTGATGGACACATCTACATACATGGCCACTGCTGCTCAGGACGGGCCTCGCTTTTGGCGCCATTCTGGAACCCGGCCCACGATGGGAGGTGGTTTCTTGTAGTCTTTGGTCTCGCACATAATGGCGCCCGTTCTTCTGGGGCGGGCGCCACATTCAGTATCTAACACAGTCTCTAGGTGCACAATACCCGGGGATAACGGGTGGGTTCATATCCTGTTCGTGATGGCAAGTATGATGCGCCCCCTGGGCCGTGGGGTACTCGGTAGACAGGCCGGTCGGTGCTGGGGGTGTCACAGTGGCGGTGACCCAGTCCGTGACCCAAGGCGGTCAATAAAAGGGGATGTTGAGAAAAGGGGAATTAAAGTTTTTATGTAAAGTTCGTGACACCACGTGTGATATGCGGCTATATGGGGCCGCCGCTGTGGAGCAGGTCATCTGGAGCTGATGTTAGTGCAGCAGAGTTGGTTCAGCTCTCCACAGGCTGAGCTAAGCTCCAGGGCAGGAAATGGTGATGTTATAGATGTTGCTGTGCAGTGTAGTGCTGGGGATGATGGCTTCAGTAATAATTCACAGAGACAGTGGGGTGCAGTCTTCCGGATTTACTCACAGTTCTCACTTTGCTCCTGGTTACAACTGCAGATCATAACTTCCCACGTCGTCCTGTGCTTACTCAGGGAGGGGTTCAGCAAACCCTCAGGTACCTCCGGAGTACGTAACGGGACCCCCTTCTGTGTGTTCCTTCTGGCCGTCTCCCTGCACCTCACACCAAGTGTCCTGATCCAGTGACCGCGGACCTTGTCGGGTGACGTCTACTCTGTCCCCTGGGTCCTCTATGGCCACCTTTTCAATGAGTTAGATGTGGTTTTTGGCTGCAGCACCTGAAATGCTGCACCCTCCGGTTACCTAGTTGAATATTGCAATTCTCACTAGTTAGGGGCTGGTCCCCTCTGCGACCCGATCCCTCCATTGCCTGGTAGATTCGGGCGTACGGGTGGCCTCCAGCACTGCCCGTACCCTTGGGATCCTTTCTTCACTCCTGGAGCCTTCTCTCTGCTACCGTTCCTTCCTCCTCTCCTTCTCCTGGGCCTCCTTACTCTGGCCCGCGCTTCCCTGAGCAGAGCTCTTGCAGAGCTCCTGCTCCCAACTCTTCCTCTGACTCTCTCTCACTTCTTCTCCCTCTAGAATGTTCCACCCTCTATTTTATATCGCTTCTTACTGAGCTCCCCTGAACTTCTTCCTCCACCCAGGGCTCCTGCCGGTCTGGAGTGTTGTAGTGTCCTTACCTGACAGTGAGATACCACACCTCTGGGTGAGATGCAGTACCTCTGTGGCGACTGAACCCATAGGGGCACCACAGATGTTACTGGGTAAATGTACTATTATATTAGTTGTATATGCTACATGGACCACTGGCAGACACAAACAGGAGAGGGCTCCTGTGTAAGAACAGTATTTGGGTCCTTTGCAGTCCAATAGCTCGTCATAATGCACATGAATTTTGGATATGGGACGGACCTTCACACAACTATAACTACAGTAAACCTCGACACTGGAATAAATACACAAAAGTCATTTTGTGCTGACATATTCCTTTTAAGCTGAAACACCTCATTTAACCACATCACCCCTGAGTCTGTTTTCACCCTCAAGACCAGGCCACATTCTACAATTCTGACCAGTGTCACTTTATGTGGCAATAACTCTGGAACACTTCAACGGATTCCATTGATTATGAGACTTTTTTTTTTATTTCATAATTAACTTCACGATAGAGATAAAATTTGTTCGATATAACTGCCATTTATTTGTGAAAATATTGGAAATTTGGCTAAAATTTAGAAAATTTCACAATTTTCAAACTTTTAATTTTTATGCCCTTAAACCAGAGAGTTATGTCACAAAAAATAGTTAATAAACAACATTTCCCATATATCTACTTTACATCTGCATAATTTTTTAAACATAATTGTTATTTGTTAGGAAGTTAGAAGGGCTCAAAGTTGATCAGCAATTTCCCATTTTTCCAACAAAATTTACAAAACCATTTTTTTAGGGACCATATCACATTTGAAATGACTTTGAGGGGCCTATATGACATAAAATACCCAAAAGTGACACCATTCTAAAACTGCACCCCTTAAAGTCCTCAAAACCAATGTTCAAGAAGTTTATTAACCCTTCAGGTGCTTCATAGGAATTACATCAATGTGGAAGGAAAAAATTAACATTTTACTTTTTTTCACAAAAATTTTACTGTAGACCCAAATTTTTTATTTTTACAAGAGTACTGGGAGAAAACGGACCCCAAACTTTGTTGTGCAATTTGTCCTAAGTACGCTGATACCCAATATGTGGGGGAAAAACTACTGTTTGGGAGCATGGCAGGGCTTGGAAGGGAATGAGCACCGTTTAACTTTTTGAACGCAAAAATGGCTGGAATCGAGAACAGATGCCATGTCACCTTTGGAGAGCCCCTGATGTTTCACAGAAGTTTACAATGTAGAGCTGTGAAAATAAAAAATCATATTTTCCCACAAAAATGTTTTTAGACCCAATTTTTTTTATTTTCAAAAGGGTAACAGGAGAAAATGGACCCCAAAATTTGTTGTGCAATTTCTCCTGAGTATGCTGATACCACATATGTGGGAGAAAACTACTGTTTGGGCGCACGGCAGGGCTAGATAAGGACGAAGTGATGTTTTGGTCTGCGGGTGTCATGTCGCATTTGGAGAGCCCTTGATGTGCCTAAACAGTGGAAAACCACCACAACTGACCCCATTTTGGAAACTAGACCCCTCATGAAATTTATCTAGATGTGTGGTGAGCATCTTGGACCTATAGGTGCTTCACAGAATTTTACAACACTGAACTGTGAAAATGAAAAAAAAATATTTTTCCCATAAAAATGTTGTTTTAGCCCAAATTTTTTTCATTTTCACAAGGATAGCAGGAGAAAATGAACCCCAAAATTTGTTGTGCAATTTCTCTTGAGTATATCGATACCACATATGTGATCAAACAATACTTTTGAGGCACAGTGCAAAGCTCAGAAAGGAAGGAGCGCCATATTGAAGTTCATATTTTGTGGGAATGGTTTGAGGGTGCCATGTCACACTGGCAGAACCCCTGAAGTGCCAGAAAAGCAGAAACCCCCATAAATTACCTAATTTTACAACCTACACCCCCCAGTGAATTAATCTAGCGGTACAGTGAGCATATTGACACCACATGTGCTTCACAGAATTTTATACAATTGGGCGATGAAGAAAGAATAATTACATTTTTACCACTAAAATGTTGTTTTAACTCCAAGTTTTTAATTTTTATAAGGGCTAATAGCAAAAAATGGACCTCTCAGTTTGTTGTGCAATTTCTCCTGAGTGCGCCAATACCCTACATGTAATTAGGAAATATTTTTGAGGCATAGTGCAAAGCTCAGAAGGGAAGGGATGCCATAATATAGTGCAGATTTTACTGTTACAGTTTGCGGGTGCCGTGATGACCCACTGGGAGGGCCCCTGAGATGCCAGAACAACAGAACCCCCCATAAATGACTCCATTTTACAAACTACACCTCTCAATAAATTAATTTAGGGATGGAGTGATCATATTGACACCACAGGTGTGTCACAGAATTTTATACCATTGAGCAGTGAAGAAAAAATAATTAGTTTTTTACCACAAAAATTTGGTTTTAGCCCTAGATTTTACATTTTCACACAGGGAAATGGCACCTCAATTTGTAACACAATTTCTGCTGAACGTAGAAATACCCCATATGTGGCTGTACAGTACCGCTTAGCCACACGTCAAGACTCAGGAGGGACAATGCGCTATTTGCCTCCTGGAGCACAGATTTTCTTAATAATTTGCAGACTCTATATACAGAGCTAGACCCTAAGTGCTAGAAGAGCAGAATACCCCGCTCAAGTGACCTCATTTTGGAAATTATACCCCTTTGGGAATTTACCTACAGGTGTAGTGATGATTTCACTCCATGGGTGTTTTCCAGAAACAAGCAGCAGTGGATGTTGCTGAGTGAAAATTGCAAATGTGCTATTGTAGTGCCCGTACATTGTAGTGCCTAGTATGTTGTAGTGCCGAGTATGTTGTAGTGCCCAGCTCGTTCTTCTGGAGACATGCACAAATTAGGTGAGCTCTGATTGCTACAGAAATGCCAAACATGTGGATGCTAAATGTGGTTTAGGTACACTGTGGGGCTCGGAAGGGAGAGGGGCATTTAGATTTGGGAATTCGTTGGATCTCTTTTGGGGGGCAAGAAGCCATAGTGTTTTTCCAGAGCCTTTGTGCTACCAGTAGCATGGAAGCCTCCTATATTTTCGTTAACAAATGACGGATCTGAGTGAGGACTTGCTTTTTTTGTGGACTGAGTTGAAGCTTTTCTTGGGAACATTTTACATAATATTTTGGATCACATTTATCCTGTACTCTATGCTGAGCACTTACATCGGGGTTTCCATCTAAATCTCATATGCATTGCACGCCGAATAAGCCTCCTTACCTTGGCATGCCAGAGCTGGTATGTCACTCTCCACAAGGAGAAACGTTACCCCTTAGACCATCTAAATCTCCGAATGACGTAATTCAGATGACACGCCTGCAGCTCCATTCATAATGAGGCAGCAGAGTTACTCTGTACTCTGTCTGGCCTCTATTCAGCAGTGTCCTTCTTTTAAGTACACAAAACTGTGACGGACTTCGCTTTTATTCACTCCTAAAAAGATGGACACTGCCGGATCATAGGCCAGACAACGTCTAAAGTGACTCCATCTGCCTCATTATAAGGAATCTTAACATTGGGGGTTCAGTCTGAATCACGTCTTTCAGAGATTTACACTGAAAACCCGGTGTAAGCGCTTAGCGTAGAGCGCAGGATAAATTTGCCTTACTGCGATCTTTGGGAGGCAGAATGAACCACAGCAGGTAAAAATTTGGTTTTATTTACGCCGTTCCTTGTGCGGTATAAGTGATTAGACGACTTTATTCTTTGGGTCGGTGCGATTACAGCGATAGCAGATTTATATTTGGCTCCTGTCACACACTAAAAGACGCTTTTCTTTTACAAAAATTTTTGCATCACCATATTTTGAGAGCTATTGATCACAGCATTTAGAGAGTTAAACTGCCAGGAGCAGTGCGGGCACTGCAGTGAAAGTCAGATATCATGTAAATGGAACACCCGGCAGCGATCTGTGAAGATTCTGTGCGCGCGTGATTGCCATGACGTATATCTTATTATTCGGAATGTAAGATGCACTTTTGTCCTCCAAAATTTTGGCTTAAAGTGGGGGGGTGTCTTATAATCCGGATGTATAGTCCGGCGAGGGATGTGGGGGGAGCGGCAACAGTGGAGGAGCGGGTCACAGGAGAGTGTAGCTGCCTGCTGCAACTATAACTATGCCCGCTGTTAAAAAAAAATGCATATTCACTGCTCCCCACGCCCATAATGAGAGAATATTAATTTTCCTTAGTAGCGTGCACAGTGACAGCTGCACCCGCCGGCTCCTGCAGTGGCTCGGTGATCATTTGAGCCCACTATTAAAGAGAATGAATATTCACTGCTCCCCATGCCCGGACTATGGGAGTGGAGAGCAGTGAATATTCATTCTCTTTAATAGTGGGCACACATAATCACCAAGCTGCTGCAGGAGCCGGAAGCTGCGGCTAACACTATGCACGCTAATAAGGAGAATGAATATTCACTGCTCCCCACGCCCATAATCCGAGGTGTGGGTAGCAGTGAATATTCCAGCAGCTGACCTCAGCGTGTGACGTCATGCGCTGCTTACATACTGAGATCAGCTGCTGGCATCAGAACAGGATGTAGCGCTAGAGCACAGGGGAGGTGAGTAGAATCCTTTATTTTTTTATGTGTGCAGGGATGGGAGTGCCATGCATACCATGGATGGGGATGGGGGTGGGGGTGCCATGCATACCAGGATGGGGATGGAGCTGCCATGCATACCAGGATGGGGGTGCCATGCATACCAGGATGGGGATGGGGTACCATGCATACCAGGATGGGGTGCCATGTATACCAGAAAAGGGGTGCCATGCATACCAGGATGGGGATGGGGGTGCCATGCATACCAGGATGGGGATGAGGGGGCCATGCATATCAGGATGGGGATGGGGGTGCCATGCATATGGGGATGGGTGTGCCATGCATATCAGGATGGGGGTGCTATGCATACCAGGATGGGGATGGGGGTGCCATGCATACCAGAATGGGGGTGCCATGCATACCAGGATGGTGATGGAGTGCCATGTATACCAGGATGGGGGGCCGTGTATTTCAGGATGGGGGCCATGTATACCAGGATAGGGATGGTGGGCCATATATACCAGGATGGGGTCATATATGTACCAGGATGGGGGATATTAGTACAGAATTGGGAGACATTACCTCTATAACAGTGTCAGCAGCAGACCCCGCCTCCATAACAGCGCATCATGACCACATTTTTGGCTTCAATTTTTTTTCTATTTTCCTCCTCTAAAACCTAGGTGCGTCTTATGGTCTGGTGCGTCTTATAATCCGAAAGATACGGTATATACCTCATCGGTCGGGAAGTCCTTATCTTCTATGACTTATGAATACTTCAAATGTCTTTACAAGTTAGCCCTGTGCATATTGATCCCAAATAGAGCCACTGAAAGCAAAAAGATACAGAAAATCTACACAAAACAACATGAAGGTTCCGGTAAAATAAACAGAAACTCATTATTGAATAGAATGCCATTAATAATTTTATAAAATGAAAGCAGATTCCGTACTAAAAAAATCAATTTACTGAATGTATTCTAAAGGTGGGCTCTTCTGGAATTGATTCACAGATGGAAATTGGGTAGATTCATCCAGCTCGGCTGCAAATGTCAGTGATTTGCTATTATAGGGAAGGTTCAGGTTTTTTTCTCCTATTATAATGAGGAGAGTGCCTCCAACAGACATTCAGTAAATCCTGTTTCAATCTTTTCCATCAAAAAGAGATAATACTGGTAATAGAATTGATGCCCTGTCCTGCTGCCACTAGGCATTTTGCAGTCACTCACTGTCTTATCCACTGCCATTATTCACTAGAATGAAAATTTCACAAAACACCAAGCGATTAAATATTTAGTCATAATATCCCACCATTGCATTATTTACTCCGCCATACAGTGCATGTTACGTGTGCAGCAACATGAAAGCTCTGCCTTGACTTTATGACTCCTATTATCTTGTGAATGCATTCTGAGAATTGTATCTCTTTATCCTCCGTGATTGACTGATGTATTGATCACATAATTTACATGTACAGGAAATCACAGTGAATGAATTGAGCGATTTCAAGTTCTATTACTCATACCAGTAACTATTACCTTTTATTATAGACACATATCTTCTATCCAGATGATTTATTATACTCATTCTACAGCTTTATGGGAATGGGATCTAAATAACAGATCAGAGCTAAATATCTCTGCATATGTCTAACTAAAAGAATTATCCCCCGATTAACTACTGCCATGATCAACATGTATTTTCTCATTTTTTTTAATTGGAAACATTTACCGTAAATAAAATGATCCTCTACATGTGCATACATAGAAATCATGTGGCCCTATAGCAAAAGTATTGTATGTAAAAAAAAAAATAATTCAGCAGAGTGGGATCATAGTTTACCATGATAACCCCATAGTAAATTCCCCCACACACCATGATTCCCCCACAATGCCCCCAACACAATATGATGCTGCCACAGTGCCCCCAAAACATTATAATGTCCCCACAGTGCATTCCTCTATAGTTTGATACTCCGACAGTACCCCATATATAGTATTATACCACCCATACATGTAAGCACAGTTTTCCTGTAACATGTTGATATGTCTTTCTAGTAATGAGCTCATATTTATGACAGTGTAAATTTCTCCTGCAATGACTTAGTCCGGCCATTAGGGGTCAGCAAGAAACAAGTAAAGAAAAAGCCCAGGGATCTGTAAAAAAGCCCGGGAAAGAGAGTTCCAGGAAGTCCTGTGAGAAGGCGACATGCGTCTGAATGCTGAGTGACGTTGGAGAGCTTGTACAGACTGCAGCCAGACGGTGTGTCCAAGAAGAAGCTGTGCCTTGTGAGTAACTGAGATATGTGACCGGTCACCAACTGTGTAGTCAGGGAAAGCTAGTTAGGGATTCCAGTAGTGCTGAGAACTGCCTGGTGTATATGACGCGCCCCCTGGGCCATGTTCAGGGGATACCCGGAGCCGGATCTGGATAGGGGTAGTAGTCCTTGTGGCGGTGACCCGGTCCGTGCCCAGGGTGTCAAACTAAGTGGCAGTCTATGGCAGTAGATGTTAACTTGGATGTCGACTACGCCACCCGTTGAGTGCGGCTTTGCAGCCGCTGCTGCAGAACAGTCCGCTGAGGCCGGTGGTATGGGTGCAGCGATGATGGTATAACCCCCAACGGGAGGGGTATGGCCTCAGGGCAGCAGGTGAAGATGATGGGGGTTGTGACGGTCAGTAAGAAGAGTCAGAGTCAGGAGATGCAGTTTCAGGGGTTTTACTCACAAGTGTTCTCTCAGTCACTCTGTCCTTGAGTGACCACCCGAGCCGTGCTGCGTCCACCAGGTCCTGGACTCGGCTAACCCCCAGGCAGTTCTGAAGCGTGGTCCTGAGCTCCCTTCTCTCTCTCTGTCTCTGGCCGTTCCCACCAGGGATCCACCTTTGGCCGGCTCCCTCGGGTCTCTTGGTGGTCAAACCTCCTCTGGGTTCCCTGACCCTATGCTTGGTGTGCCTTTCTGGTGGATTTGGTGAGGGTCGTGGCAAATCTTGACCACGACCTCCGGTTCCTGGCTGAGGATAAGTGGCCTCCACCAGTTCGGGTTCCGGTACCCGTGTCCGCCAACCCTTCACCCTTTCTGGTCTGTTTCTTGGTTCTTGGGGTTCCCTCGGTCTTTCTCTCTGGGTCCTTCTTATTCCTCTCTCTGCAGGCTTAGCTCTGGAGCTGGGCCCAGCCGGAGCCACAGCTCCCTGTCAGCCCTCGTGGCTGAACTCCTCTGCTCTGCTCCTCAGGCTAAAAAGACCCTGTCCTAAGATGGTGCCCACCATATATACTCCCTCTATGTGTGAGCCCAGGTGACTAGCACCCAATGAGCTCCTAGCTTTACCCAGACTACTCCCCCTATCTGCCCCTACACTATTGGGATGTTCCACCCCCCTCCCACTCCAGCCAGGGACAGACGCTGTCGTACCTGCACATATACTGGTGGGAGTACCGTAGTTCTGTCCCCCGGAAATGGGATGTATGTAGTGCATGCAGCCTACTGAGCTCAGTCCCACACTCCATCCTTACCCGGGAGTGGAATACCACACCTCTGGAGTGAGGTGCAATACCCCTGTAGCAGCCGAATCCTCAGGGTGCTACATATATCACTGCTGATGGACTGATCAGGCTTGATCCAGAGATTGTGAAGGATCTGGTACTCTAAGACTCTGTGCACGTGGATACTACTAAGGAGCCCTGTTGTGAACTACACTTTGAGACTGAGATTGATTCTAATTCCTGCTTACACCTGGATGTGCTGGAGAGCTTGGTGAGAAGGAGAAGCTGATCAAACCCTGTGGCCAGAGATCAGGGTCTAATTAAAGGTTTAGTTTGTTAACTGTTTGTATATGTATTAAGTCTGAGAGATTTCTCTTTGCTCTTGTGAAAAGAGAAACTGTACACTGTATAGGTAACGCGTTGGTTAAATATATATGAGTGTTCTCTAAGGGGAAAACAAGGGTACCCAGATCCCATTGTATTAGTGTGGGAGGGGTGTGTAAGGTTATATTCCTGGGAGGACCACGTGCCACGTCCGCGGTAACATCTTGGGTAGGCCCTGTACTGAATAAGGGTAGGAGCGGCATAGCCCAGGGGTAGTTTGGCTCATTCCCGCTACTGGCACTTGGGCTCTCTCGCGCTGCATAACTTATATTTTGTGTTAGTGGCTGTTGTGGCCCATATTTTGTAGAATTGTTTAACCCTGTCAATTTTTTGTGACCAGTATAAAGAAAGTTATTTGCCACTATACAAGGTCGGAGTCATTCATAGCAACGCCGTATTCCTCATACACATTCGACCGGCGTTCCGGTCGTTACACTCCCATAGACATTATTAGGCCCCAAAAGTGCCCCTGGCATAGTATAATGTCCCCACAACCTCTCTCACACTGTATGGTGCCTCAATAACACCACAGGATATATGATGCCCCCACACAGAGTATAATGCATTTACAGTCCCCACTGCACAGTATGATGGTCCCCATACATCGTGATGCCCCCCATAGTCTCCATTACACAGTATAAAGCCCCCACAGCTCTCTACACAGTATGATGTCCCCAACAGACTCCTGCATAGGATGATGGACTCTTTATCCCACACAGTATGAAACCCCAAAACACCCCACACTGTATGATGGATCCACATTGCCCCCACACAACTCCCTACACCTAGTATGATTCCTCCATAGCCCACTACACAGTATGAAGGCCCCCACAGCCTCCGACACAGTATGTTGGCCCCCACAGTCCCCACCACACAATGATGCCCTCCCACACTGTCTGATAAACCCCAGTATCCCCCATACACAGTATAATGCCCCCACAGCTTCCTGGCATGTACAAAGTAACATAGGTACTACAATTGAAAAAGACTCATGTCCATCAAGTTCAACTGAGGAAAGGGAAAACATAAAAGGAGATGTGGTATATGTACAACCATAATGCTTGATCCAATCTAACCCCCAAAAGAGCTAATCTTTCCCTCTAGATTCCAGTTGTTAATCCATTGGACCAAACATTCAGTATCATGGCCCCCCTAAACAACCCAAACAGTATACTGCCCACACACAGTATGATGATCCTCATAGTCCTCACCACACAGTATGATGTTGCCTCACATTTCCCACAGTCCTCCACATAAGATGATGTCCCCACACCCCCCCCTGCAGTATGATGCCCCTACAGTCCCCTACATATACTCACTGATAAAATAAAACTACCCACCTGCCCCCATTCCTCCGAGGTGTGCTGTGCTCTGTGGAGTGTGTGGACTGAGGCTGTGAGCAGCAGACATGATCTAGTGTCGTTGTCGCACATGCTGCACTGAGACTCAGAAACGCAGGTTGAATGGTGCTACAGGGAGCCAATAACTACCCACATGGTGCTCTTTTGATTTCCTCTCAGAATGTCAACATATGTCCAGTGCCGGAGGTCACACATGCTCAGTAGCTAAGAGTGTGGCACCCCAGGGGTCTGGTTGCCACAGTAATAGAAATATTACGTCTGGGAGCAAGTGGGAAGTTTCCTGGTCAGGAGCCCTTAAACATGCAACACCTCCTGTCCCAGGCCAGATAGGGGAGGAACCTGCCCTATATAAACTGGATCTGGGGCGGGGTTAAGAGAGAAAGAAAAAGACACAGGGAAAGCAACAGCTAGGAGCTCTGTAGGAGCAGGAGCTGAAGACCAGGGGCTGGAGCTAAGCAGAGCTCGCCCTGGCAGAAGAATCTAAGAACCGGACACCGGAGTCCGAGGCTGCAAGGATCTTTAAGTCCAGCAGCAGAAAACAGCCAGCAGGGGATTCCAGGTCCTCTGGCCATAGAAGCCCGGAGGCTCAGTCACAAGGAAGGGACCAGTACCGCCATCGAGGAGCGGAGGCTATCAGAAGGCCCCAAGTCACCAGCCATACGGGTGAGCACCACACGGTACACTCAGGGACGTGGGCTACTTCCACTCGCTTACAGCAAGATAGCCAGGAAGAGTGCAGACAGATGTGGAGGCCTACAACTCCACCTGGCCAGGGGAGCTCCTGCTTGCTCACAGACTGACCAGGCCCCTTATGCTAGCCAGTACTCCCGGGAGGGTCTGCCTTAATATCATCAGTAAAGACCCTGAACTGCACTGCAAAGACTCTGAGTCGTTCCTGCTTTCTCACCGCATACAGCACTACTAGTACTGGGACGCCCGGGCACCATCACTCCCATCATCCACATTCCCTGCCCTGAGGCTATACTCTTCCCATGGGGAGTTATCCCATCCTTTGCTGCGCACACCACACCAGCCTCAGCGGGCTGCCTCACAGCGGCGGTACACCCTGACCACAATCCACGGGTGGCGTAGTCGGACAATTAACCTAAAACCTATAAAAGACTGCCACCGGTGTGACCACCCTGAGCCACAGGACCGGGTTGCCGCCACGGAGACTACAATCCCCAGAGACCCGGGTCAAGGTAACCCACTACACGTGCACACTCGGCCCAGGGGGCGCGTCAACTTTGGCGTAGTCGGCAGGATTTCGTGCCCGCAACCACCGGGTACTGCGCGCCTTCAAAAGACTGTCATACCTGCCGTGGTGAAGGTTCCCGCCATCCGGAGCCGTCTCCCGCCATCTTCAGTCGGTTCCCGCCATCTTCATCCATTTTCCCGCCATCCGCAGCTGTTTTCCCGCCATCTGCAGTTGTTTTCCCGCCATCGGGAGCCATCTTCGGGACGCCGCGCGGAAAGAAGAGGGGCGTGGACACAGAAAGCGCGCGACACCTGAAGCTCCGCCCTACGCACCGACGCTGCACAAGGTCCTGGAAGGAGAGGGAGCGACGCTGACGTCACCAGAGCGCGATGCAAGGTCCTCCACCCTGACGATCGTCTGCGGAGCTGCGGCCTACGGAGAAGAAGAAACAGAAGGTAGGCCACACTTAACTAGGGGGGGGGGAGATGACGGACACGGAGGGACCCTCTACCACCAGCGCGGCCGCTGCCGCAGTAATGCCGTTCACTATGCCTTACATCCCCGGAGCGGCCTGGCTGCCCCAATACTCAGGGGAGTCACATACCCTAAGCGACTTTAAAGAGAGACTGTACAGCCTGTGTAAAGTATACCCCCTGACGGAGGGACAAAAAGTGAGCATATTGGTAGGCCAGCTAACCGACGCAGCCCAACGTGAAGTAAAGTCCTGGTCAGTCCGGGACAAGGAGACCGTGAAGGAGATCTTAGCCCGTCTGAAGGACACCTTTGATACCCGCACCTCAGCAGAGATCAAAATGAAATTTTATGGGTGCAAGCAGCGGGCCCAAGACAGTATAAGAGACTATGCTTTGAATTTGCAAGAGGCCCTGGGAGCCATTAAACAGGCAGACCCTGACAGTGTGCGGAATGCAGATGAACTGTTAACTGAGCAATTCATTGAGGGTCTGCTGTCCAACGCCCACCTAACCCAGTTACGTGCAATGGCCTTGCAGAACCCTGGTTTAGACTTTGCAAAGTTCAAAGACAGGGCCATCCGGGTGCTCCGAGAACCGGCACCGGGTAGCGCTGTAACCCACCGGCGCCCTGCTATTACCTACCAACAGGAGGCGGTGCCCTTGTCTGCAGAGCCTGTGGGAGCTGGTGCGCAGGCTTTGGATAAAGACCCAGCTGCAGACTTGTGAAGCGCCCCCTGGGCCAGTGCTGTGCAGGGGGATACCCGGAGCCGGATCGCTGGGGGTTGTAGTCTCCGTGTGGCGGTGACCCGGTCCGTGCCCAGGGCGGTCAAACCAGCGGCAGTCTATTGGTATTGTAATTGTCCGACTACGCCACCCGTGGATTGCGGTCAGTGGGGACCGCCGCTGCGCTGCCGACCGCTGAGGCTGATGTTGTTTGCGCAGCTGAGTATGGGATAACTCCCCACGGGAGAAGTATTGCCTCAGGGCAGCTAATGTGGATGATGGGAGTGATGGTGTGAGCGTCCCAGTAGTAATGGTGCGGCGATGAAACACAGAGACTTGTAATTGCAGTTTCCAATGCTTTACTCACGGTTGTTATTCTGGTCACTTGTGCACATGAGGGTCCGCCTGAGCCGTGCTGCGTTCACCAGGCAAGGGACTTGGTCAACTCCCAGGCAATTCCAGAGCGTGGCACAGGGCTCCCTTCCTTTCCTTTCTCTGGCCGTCCCCACCAGTGACCCAACTTTGTCCAGCTCCCTCGGGCCTTCTCTTGGCGAAACCTATCTCCGGTTTCCCTGACCCTATGCGGTATGCTTTCCTGGTGGATGTAGTGAGGGGTCGCACCAAGATGTGGTAACTGTAGCACCCTGAGGATTCGGCTGCTACAGGGGTATTACACCTCAACCCAGAGGTGTGGTATTCCACTCCCGGGTAAGGATGGAGTGTGAAACTGAGCCCAGAGAGCTGCATGCACTACACACATCCCATTTCCGAGGAGCAGACCAACGGTACTCCCACTTAGAAATGTGCAGGTACGACCGAGTCTGTTCCTGGCTGGAGTGGGAGGGGGGTGGTACATCCCAGTAGTGTAGGGGCAGATAGGGGGAGCAGCCTGGGTAAAGATAGGAGCTCATTGGGTGCTGGTCACCTGAGCTCACACATAGAGGGAGTATTTAAGGTGGGCACCATCTAAGATCAGGGTCAGTCTGTCAGAGTGTAACCTGAAGAGAGCAGAGGAGAAGAGCAGCTCCAAGCCCAGAGAGAGTGAGAGTGGAGCAAGAAAGACCCAGAGGGGGAAACAGAAGGAACTCTGAGAACCCACATACAAACACAGGGTGAAGAGTTGGCAAAAGGGTACCGGATCCCAAACTGGTGGGGGCTAAAGCACACCTCAGCCAGAGACCGGAGGCCGTGGGCAGGATCTGCCACGGCTACCCACCACATCCACCCTGAAGGCAAACCACGTGTAGGGTCAGGGAACCCAAGGCCAAGGGTTTCCCAACAGAAGGCCCGAGGGAGCTGGACCTAGGTGGATCCCTGGTGGGGACGGCCAGAAGACAGGACAGGAAGGAGGGCTCAGGGTCACGCTCCGGACTTGCTTGGGGGTTGGCTGAATCCAGGACCTGGTGGACGCAGCACGGCTCGGGTGGTCACTTGAAGCTGGAGTGACCGGAACATCAGCAGTAAGTAAATACCCTAAACTGCACAACCCGACTCTGTCTTTAATTATCATCTATGCTGCACCACCACAACCCCCATCCTCTGCACCTGACCCCCTGAGGCTATACCCCACCCGTTGGGGGTTATACTATCAAAAGCTGCACCAACACCATCAGCCTCAGCGGACCCTGCTGTAGCGGCGGCCGTAGTGACCGCAATACAACGGGTGGCGTAGTCGACATAAAGAACTTTATAACATCTGTAGGACTGCCACATACTCTGAGCTTGACACCCTGGGCACGGACCGGGTCACTGCCACTCGGCGACTACAACTCCCATCTGATCCGGCTCCGGGTATTCCCCTAAAGAATATGGCCCAGGGGGTGCGTCATAACAACCTCCGGTCTTTGGCTGAGGAATCTGTTGCCTCCACCAATTTGGGTTCCGGTACCCTGTTCTGCCAACCCTTCACCCTGTATCTCCTGGGCATATGGGGTTCCTTCTGTCCTCGTGTCTCTGGGCCTTTCTCTGTGTTCCTTGCTTCCTTTCTCCTCTGTTCCAGTTCCTTCCTTACTTTCCTTTCTGTTCTTTCTTCTCTCTCTCAGGCTCCAGCCTTCTGACAAGGCCTGCCTGCGGAGCAGAGCCCATGCAGAGGCTCTGCTTCCTGTCTTCTCTTCTCACTCTTAACACTGACTCTAAGATGGTGCCCACCTTATATACCTCCTTCTGACACCCGAGCCCAGGTGACTAGCAACCAATGGGCTCCTACCTATGCCCAGAGACCCACCCCTATCTGCTCCTACACCACTGGGTATTCCACCCCCCGCCCCACTCCAGCCAGGGACAGATGCTGTCGTGCCTGCACTTCTGCCTAGTGGGAGCACCGTTGACCTGTCCCTCGGAAATGGGGTGTGTGTGGTGCATGCAGCTAAATGAGTCCTGGTCCACACTCCATCCTTACCCGGGAGTGGAATACCACACCTCTGGTTCGAGGTGCAATACCCCTGTAGCAGCCGAGCCCTCGGGGTGCTACATTCCCCCCTGGTAAATCACAGCACGTCCTCGGGCTGGAAAAGAGCAAAACAATTTAAAACATACAAAATTTTTAGAATGCATTCGCATGTAAGACATTTAGCCAAAAACTCATCCCTTTATGGGAGGTACTCTTTTCTTTCCAACGTTACTGGTATAAACCTTATAAAACATAAGACTTTCTTCACACACACATAAAATACCATAAACTCTTTTAGCAGCATATTAAACTTTTCCATTTAAGACATTTTCAAGTAAAACATTTTCAAACAGATTCTTGAACTCTGGCCGCTGTGCAACTTGCGACCAGGAAAAGGTGCAACAGTCCATTAAATCCGCCTTGAGATAGACGTTGCGGTTTTTGTATAAAACCAGTAGGGGGCGCTTTAAGAAGCGCAACTATTTACAAGGGGTTGGCCGCTCTCAGTCCTCGGCCAGTGGGGATAGGGGAATGGCTGCTCACAGTCCTCAGCCTGGTAACTTAGGAAGGGGCAATTTTTAAACAGTCAACAGTTCACTATTTGTCCCAACGGGGACCACACTTTCACAAACGGGAACAGTTCCATTTTACCGTTTACTGGTAACGGTGTCCTCCTCGCTCTTCCGGGTAGTCTTCAGGTATGTCCAGACCCTCAGGGTAGTCCATGTCTGGGCGGTACCGCAGTTCCTCCTCCATTAGACGGTGGACATGGAGGGCATACAGTCCCTTTGCGCCCTTGTGCCGGGTGTAGGTGACCACGTCGCCGGGGTACAGGTCACGGCCGTGATGTCCCTCTGGCAAGTGGCTTTCCACGTCTCTCCTGGTGACGAAGACGTCGGTGTCAGCCTCCGGGTCTCTGATGAAGCCCCAGCCATGCTCTAGCTGGAACTTTAATATGGTCCCGGTGGCTCGGGAACCGCGGATGGCTTGGGAGTCCTGACGGGCTCTCCTCTTCTGTTCCGCGCTCCTGGCCTGGAGTCGCTCCTCCCTGATGCGCCTCTGCCGTCACTCCCTTTCATAGGTGGCCAGCTGCTGACGGCAGCAATCCAGGCGCTGGGCTGCTTCCGCCCGGGTCTCCTGGGTGAACCCCATGAGATTCTCGCCGGTGGGGTCCCATGCAAACTGGGCATCCCCGGCGGGGGTGGAGTGATGTTGGCAGGCTCCGGGGCCGGGATCAGAGGCTCGCTCAGGGGTTGTTCTCTCCGGAGACGGGGGTTGGCAAACTCCGGTGGCCACTCAAAGGGCAGCCCGTCCGGGCTGGTATGGTGGGCGTACAGGTCCGCACCCAGGGGTGGCACCGCGGGCCTCGGATGGGTGGCAGCGCCCGGGGGCACTCGGCCTTGCGACCAGGCCGGTGGTCGCTTGTTGGTCGCGCCCGGGGGTGGCACCGCCAAGGTAGGGGGCGCTGGTGAGGCAGCAGCGCCCGAGCGTGTTAGGCCTTGCGTCCCGGCCTGTGACGTCTCCCGCTTTACGGCGCCCGGGTTCAGAGGGCACAGCGCGGGGCGGGGCGTGACGGTGACGTTTGCAGCCTGAGGCCTAGCTGGCGGCGGTGGAGGCATGATGTCAGGTACGGTCCCCGGGGCTTCAGGTCCCGCAGTGGAGGGTGAGGGCAGGCTGGTGTTCCCAGGGCTTGGGGTGGTGGCGTCCCCATTACTTGCCTCGGTCTCCGTGGCCTCCTCCGCGGCGTCATCTGCAGCTGCCGGTCCCTCTTCTCCGCGCCCAGCGGTAAGCGCGCTGCCCGGTCCCGGCGGGGTCCTCCGCTGGCTGCCTTCGTGCTGCCGGGCCATCTCCTCTCTCCACCCGGCAAACACATCCCGCTGCGCCCGGACCATCCTACTGTTCAGGTCTTCCAGCGCTGCGCGCGCACTGTCCGGGTCCCTGGGCAGCTGGGCTAGCAACTCAGTCAGGCTGCAGGGTGGCTCAGCTTGCAGCAGGCTGCGGGCCAGGGTGCTGGTGGAGTTCTCTGCTCCCTCCATCTCCGTGTGCAGCAGGTCCAGACTGATCCAGGCCGCACCCGGCCCCACAGTTTTCTTTCCTATCCGCCCCCATGGGGGGTGGTCCTGGGGGCATCTGCTGACAATCACCTTTAGGGGCAGCCCCCTCACATTGATGGACATCTCCACTGCTGCATTCATGGCTGGTGGGGGCGGGCTCCTTCTTTGGCACCATTCTGGGACCTGGCCCACGATGGGAGGCGGCTTCCTGCTGTCTTTTGGTGCGCACATAATGGCGTCCGCTCTGCCAGGGTGGGAAAAGCAGATGAAGATGGCGGGAAACGGTCCAAGATGGCGTCTGATGGCGGGAATCGGCTCCGGATGGCGGGAAACTTCTGGAAATGGCGGGAGACTCCTTTTCAAGGTACATGCACAATCTTCTTCAGGCACGCAATACCCGCTTGTGGCGGGTTGGTAAAGATCCTGCCGACTACGCCAAAGTTGACGCGCCCCCTGGGCCAGTGCTGTGCAGGGGGATACCCGGAGCCGGATCGCTGGGGGTTGTAGTCTCCGTGTGGCGGTGACCCGGTCCGTGCCCAGGGCGGTCAAACCAGCGGCAGTCTATTGGTATTGTAATTGTCCGACTACGCCACCCGTGGATTGCGGTCAGTGGGGACCGCCGCTGCACTGCCGACCGCTGAGGCTGATGTTGTTTGCGCAGCTGAGTATGGGATAACTCCCCACGGGAGAAGTATTGCCTCAGGGCAGCTAATGTGGATGATGGGAGTGATGGTGTGAGCGTCCCAGTAGTAATGGTGCTGGTGCGGCGATGAAACACAGAGACTTGTAATTGCAGTTTCCAATGCTTTACTCACGGTTGTTATTCTGGTCACTTGTGCACATGAGGGACCGCCTGAGCCGTGCTGCGTTCACCAGGCAAGGGACTCGGTCAACTCCCAGGCAATTCCAGAGCGTGGCACAGGGCTCCCTTCCTTTCCTTTCTCTGGCCGTCCCCACCAGTGACCCAACTTTGTCCAGCTCCCTCGGGCCTTCTCTTGGCGAAACCTATCTCCGGTTTCCCTGACCCTATGCGGTATGCTTTCCTGGTGGATGTAGTGAGGGGTCGCACCAAGATGTGGTAACAACCTCCGGTCTTTGGCTGAGGAATCTGTTGCCTCCACCAATTTGGGTTCCGGTACCCTCTTCTGCCAACCCTTCACCCTGTATCTCCTGGGCATATGGGGTTCCTTCTGTCCTCGTGTCTCTGGGCCTTTCTCTGTGTTCGTTGCTTCCTTTCTCCTCTGTTCCAGTTCCTTTCTTGCTTTCCTTTCTGTTCTTTCTTCTCTCTCTCAGGCTCCAGCCTTCTGACAAGGCCTGCCAGCGGAGCAGAGCCCATGCAGAGGCTCTGCTTCCTGTCTTCTCTTCTCACTCTTAACACTGACTCTAAGATGGTGCCCACCTTATATACCTCCTTCTGACACCCGAGCCCAGGTGACTAGCAACCAATGGGCTCCTACCTATGCCCAGAGACCCACCCCTATCTGCTCCTACACCACTGGGTATTCCACCCCCCGCCCCACTCCAGCCAGGGACAGATGCTGTCGTGCCTGCACTTCTGTCTAGTGGGAGCACCGTTGACCTGTCCCTCGGAAATGGGGTGTGTGTGGTGCATGCAGCTAAACGAGTCCTGGTCCACACTCCATCCTTACCCGGGAGTGGAATACCACACCTCTGGTTCGAGGTGCAATACCCCTGTAGCAGCCGAGCCCTCGGGGTGCTACACTTGCACCATCAGGTCCAAGAACTGACCAAAAGCGTTGCCGCATTAACCAGGACTGTACAGTCGTTACAGGTATCTTCTCCAGGTAAGATCCAGCTGGCATCCGGACCGGAGGACGCCCCATGGCGCCGACAGAGGAGGATCCCGCCGTCCAGAGGAAGACCCAGCCACTGCTACAACGAGGACGGACAGCCCATCTGCCGCCACTGCAATCAACCCGGACATATGGCAAGGTACTGTCATTTAAACGGGCACAACCTGGGGTAGAGGGCCAACCCCCAGGCATAAGATCATCAGGCCCATCGAACTGGCGTGATAAATACGTAGGGGAACGTCCGGTCTTGCCTGTGGTACTGGATGGCATTCCTATGAGTGCCCTACTTGACACTGGGTCACAGGTGACTACCATCCCGTACGTGCTCTTTAAGCGGTACTGGAATGACTCGGACATAACCCGCTACCCAGATGACGACCTGAGTATCATCGCCAGCAATGGTCAGCCTGTGCCGCAGGTGGGATTCAAAGAGGTGACCATTAAGATCGGTAAAGTCGAACTGGCGGCACAAGGACTGATTATTGTGGACATTGACCGTCATGAGAGTCACCCTAAAATAACTTTGGGAACTAACGTGATTGAAAATTGTCTTGCAGAGGTAATTCTCATTTTACAGCAGGTTGCCAAGAACGCCAGCTCCAGCCAGCATTGTGTTCTCCAAAAAGAGATCCGGGCGCTGATGAAACGGCAACAAGTGGAACTATCTGGTGGTGAGATTGGTTGCGTGAGAATGTGTGACCCGTTCCCTATTGCCATGCCCCCGAAAAGTGAGATGATGATCTGGTGCCGGGCAGCTATTGGTCTAAGAGGTAGAGACTACCAAGCAATGGTAGAACCCGTCTACTCAGACAGTAGGCCCACCATTTTGACAGCACGGGGGGTGGTCGATGTACGCCATGGGAGGGTACCTGTCCGCATCATAAATATCGGGGAGAGAGAAGTATACCTGCCCTGGTATGCCACGCTAGCCAAATTGTTCACCATAAACCAAAATTCTGGAAGGGCCGTGGAACCCTTGCCTCCATCTCAACCAGAGGAAGGTAACGGCTCTAAGAAACAAATGGAGGACTGGTGTCAGCAACTGCATGCGGGTACTGACTCCACTCCCTCACACCAAAAACAGGGAGTCTACCGGGTGGTTCAGGAGTACGAAAGAGTCTTTAGTAAACACCCGCTAGACTTCGGGCGAGTAAAGGGGGTAGAACATCACATCCCCACAGGAGACCATCCACCCATAAAGGAAAGATACTGACCTGTACCCCCTGCACACTATCAGCATGCAAAGGGGATATTGCGGGACATGAAGGAGGCTGGGGTAATCAGGGACAGCTGTAGCCCCTGGGCAGATCCACTAGTTCTAGTGAAAAAGAAGGACAACACAATGAGAATGTGTGTAGACTACAGAAAGGTCAACCGTATCACACACAAAGATGCGTACCCGTTACCTAGAATAGAAGAATCTTTAGCTGCATTAAAATCTGCTAACTTCTTCTCCACTTTGGATCTTACTAGCAGGTACTGGCAGGTTCCTGTAGCAGAGGCAGACAAGGAGAAGACTGCATTCGCCACCCCGATGGGTCTCAGCGAATTCAACTGTATGCCGTTCGGGCTCTGCAACGCACCAGGAACCTTCCAGCGGTTGATGGAATGCTGTCTGGGACACCGGAATTTCGAGACGGTCTTGTTATACCTGGACGATGTCATCGTTTATTCCAAAACCTATGAGGACCATCTGAAACACCTGGCAGAAGTGTTTGACGCCCTGGCAAGCTACGGCCTAAAGGTGAAACCCTCCAATTGTCACCTCCTGAAACCAAAGGTGCAGTACCTGGGACACGTGGTGAGTGCTGACAGAGTGGCTCCCGACCCCGATAAGATCACCGTGATTAAAGACTGGCCAAGACCCTCCAGCATAAAGGAAGTGCGGCAGTTCCTCAGGTTGGTAGGCTACTACCGAAGATTCATTCCCGGTTTCACCAAAATGGCAGCCCCTATGCAGGACCTCCTGATAGGTCAATCCAGGAAGGCCAAAAACCAGAAGCCGCCCTTCAGGTGGGAAAAGCTGGAAGAGGAGTCCTTCCGCCAGCTGAAGATGGCCCTCACGGGGGATGAAATCCTGGCGTACCCTGACTACGGCCAGCCCTTTATCCTCCACACGGACGCGAGCAACATCGGGCTAGAAGCTGTACTGTCCCAGATCCAGCAGGGGAAAGAACGGGTAATCGCTTATGCCAGCCGAAAACTACGGCCCACAGAGAGAAACCCTGAGAATTATAGCTCATTCAAGCTAGAGTTCCTGGCAGTGGTGTGGGCAGTGACCGAACGTTTCAAGCATTACCTTGCCTCTTCCAAGTTCACCGTGTACACGGATAACAACCCGTTGACACACCTGGACACTGCAAAACTTGGCGCCCTGGAGCAGAGATGGATGGCCCGCCTGTCCAACTATGAATTCACCATCAAATACCGGACGGGACACTCAAATGCCAACGCGGATGCCCTGTTTAGAATGCCAAACTTACCAGACGTAGGGGAAGATCCAGAAGAACTGGAAGAAGTCGAACTCCCTGCGTTCCACCGTCATGGGATTACCCTGTATTCCCACCGTGTGAGGGACAGGCGCTCTGCTACGTTCAATCCCTTACCCCACTACAGCTGGGCGGAGACACAAGACAGTGATCCCGCAGTCCGTCTGGTAAAGGAAATGCTGACACAGGCTGATGCCCGCCTTGACCCAGATGCTCCGGAGGAGACCAAGCAACTGTGGAAGGAGAAAAGTAAGCTGTTTCTCTAAAAGGAGAAGCTGTGCCGGAGAATGGTCAACTCTCGAACACATGAGCTGACCTGGCAGGTAGTGGTCCCAAGACGAGACGCGGCTATGGTTCTGGAGGCATGCCACGACGGAGCAGGGCACTTCGGATGGAAGAAGCTGGAGTTCCTGTTGCATGAACGGTTCTACTGGGTAGGCATGAGAGGAGCCATCGAGAGATGGTGCAGACACTGTGGCCCGTGCAACCTAAGGAGAAAGGACCATGCCAGCCAGAAGACTCCCCTGCAGTCCATCATCACCAGGCAGCCACTGGAACTGGTAGCCCTGGACCATGTGAAACTGGCTCCAAGCAAATCTGGGTACGTCTACGCCCTCACCATCGTAGATCACTACTCCCGGTTCCTGGTGGTGGTCCCTGTCAAAGACTTAACGGCTCAAACAGCAGCCAGAGCCTTCCAGCTGCACTTCTGCCGTCCACACGGGTATCCGGAGCAAGTGTTGATGGACCAAGGACCGGCCTTCGCAGCGGAGGTCTTCCAGGAGTTCTGCAACCTGTATGGCTGCAGGAAGATAAGAACAACGCCCTATCACCCTCAGACCAATGGACTATGTGAGAAAATGAACCAGGTGGTGATAGACTTGCTAAAAACGTTGCCCCTGGAAGAACGCAGTCTGTGGCCTGAAAAACTGCCTGATCTGGTGGACTTGTATAATCACATCCCCGTAGGTTTCACCAACTGTACCCCGGCTTACCTAATGAGAGCAAGACCTGGTAAGCTGCCTATTGACGTGGATATGGGAGTCCTGACACCTGAGGACACCTCACCAGAGGCAGACTGGGATACAGAACAGCAGCAGCAGTATCAGAAAGTACAGGAGAGCGTCGAGCGAAGTCTGTCTCAAGCAAGAGAAAGGCAAGAGAAGGCTTATAACCAGCATGCTCCCGCTGTTCCCCTGGTACCTGGAGAGCAGGTCTTGAAGAGAAAGAGGCGGCTCCACAAGTTGGATGACCAGTGGGAGAAGGACCAGTACACCGTACTGCCCTCAAGCCATGAGAACCCAAAAGTCTGTGTAATCAGTAAGGATGGAGGAGAGACCACAGCCATTGTCTCCAGAGACCACCTGAAAAAGTGTCCCGAGCAGCTGCAAAGCCCTGACGAAGATCAAGAGGACCCTCAACCCGCAGAGGAAAGGGAAGAAATGATCAGTACCGTACTCGGAGACTTTCCCCGGTCCTGGACTCAAATCAACAACGCAGTCGTGGTACCCGTCCTCACCTTTCTCCAGCCAGCCCCTCAAGGGCCTACAGAAGAACAGGGAGTGTCAGAAGAGCAGCCGGCCCAGGAGGCAGAAGAATCCATACCAGCAGCCCAGGAGAATCAACCCTCTGCTAGTAGTGAGCCTGCCGTGCCCCTAGTGAGCCAAAGAGTACGCAGGAAGCTGCCAGGCCTACCCGCAACACCTCCGACACCTTGTAGTGCAGAGCCAGATAGTGGGTTACGAAGGTCCACCAGGAGCACTAGAGGACAGATGCCCGCTCGCTGGAGAATCTGAAATGTAATGTGAATTTGTAAATTGCCAATGCTGAAAATGGTTTATGTTTTTGTTGCCTGTTCATTGATTATGCTTCTCTAGTTACCCTGCAGGTTTATTTGGACTGACAGGTTATGGATGCTGAATAACCGGAACTACATTGTAAATAGTTGCACCTTGTGCCTCTTGCGAAGATGGCCGCGGAAGAGAAAAATCTGTCTGGCGTGGCCTCCTTGTGGCCCAAAGTAGCTAGCCTCAGCCTTGCAGCCACGCCCAGGGCCAATATTTGGGGTTTGCTTTGGACAGGTCCCCTACTCTGTTCTAAGACTTCACCTTGGGTGATATGGACACCCGGTCACGGACACGCCGTGACCTCTAAAGGCTAAAGCTTCTTGTACATATGTAGTTGTATTATTGTTTATACCCTTGTATTTGTGTATGTTTTGAAAATGTGTTTAGTCCCGGAGTACGAAAATTCACTAGGGGGGAATGTGGCACCCCAGGGGTCTGGTTGCCACAGTAATAGAAATATTACGTCTGGGAGCAAGTGGGAGGTTTCCTGGTCAGGAGCCCTTAAACATGCAACACCTCCTGTCCCAGGCCAGATAGGGGAGGAACCTGCCCTATATAAACTGGATCTGGGGCGGGGTTAGGAGAGAAAGAAAAAGACACAGGGGAAGCAACAGCTAGGAGCTCTGTAGGAGCAGGAGCTGAAGACCAGGGGCTGGAGCTAAGCAGAGCTCGCCCTGGCAGAAGAATCTAAGAACCGGACACCGGAGTCCGAGGCTGCAAGGATCTTTAAGTCCAGCAGCAGAAACCAGCCAGCAGGGGATTCCAGGTCCTCTGGCCATAGAAGCCCGGAGGCTCAGTCACAAGGAAGGGACCAGCACCGCCATCGAGGAGTGGAGGCTATCAGAAGGCCCCAAGTCACCAGCCATATGGGTGAGCACCACACGGTACACTCAGGGACGTGGGCTACTTCCACTCGCTTACAGCAAGGTAACCAGGAAGAGTGCTGACAGATGGGGAGGCCTACAACTCCACCTGGCCAGGGGAGCTCCTGCTTGCTCACAGACTGACCAGGCCCCTTACGCTAGCCAGTACTCCCGGGAGGGTCTGCCTTAATATCATCAGTAAAGACCCTGAACTGCACTGCAAAGACTGAGTCGTTCCTGCTTTCTCACCGCATACAGCACTACTAGTACTGGGACGCCCGGGCACCATCACTCCCATCATCCACATTCCCTGCCCTGAGGCTATACTCTTCCCGTGGGGAGTTATCCCATCCTTTGCTGCGCACACCACACTAGCCTCAGCGGTCTGCCTCGCAGCGGCGGTACACCCTGACCGCAATCCACGGGTGGCGTAGTCGGACAATTAACCTAAAACCTATAAAAGACTGCCACCGGTTTGACCACCCTGAGCCATGGGACCGGGTCGCCGCCACGGAGACTACAATCTCCAGAGACCCGGCTCCAGGTAACCCACTACACGTGCACACTCGGCCCAGGGGGCACGTCAAGAGCACCTGGGACCACTACTAAAAGTGGAGTACAACAGAGGCGACTACTTCTCACCGATACTGAACATATTATGAGAACATTATAAGAATATCAAGAGAACAGCAGGGGGCCCCATAAAAAGTATGTAACAGCAATAAGTTTTGCTTTCTCTAACAAATTAATTTTATATTTTTTCACAGGACAAGCCCTTTCAGAACAATGTCTGGTTTGGACTAACCAGTTTTAGACAGAAACTTGACATTACAGAGAATAAAATCCACTTTAAAAGAATGAAACTCAACTCCTGTTTTCCCGCTCTGTCTGATGTCCTCTGTGCACCCTGGACCTTTGTCAGGGCCTAAATCCGACTTGTGGCTTATGTTACACACACGCCGCTAGGCTAAGATAGGGTGAGACGGGTTTCATGAATTCTTTGGAATCCTGGGGGAACAGTTACTCAGGGCGACCATTTTTTCGGACTGACTGACCTTCATTTCTTAAAGTAATGATGGCCACTCGTTTTTTTTTACTTAGCTGCTTTTTGCTTGCCATAATACAAATTCTAACAGTCTATTCAGTAGGACTATCAGCTGTGTATCCAACTGACTTCTGCACAACAAAACTGATGGTCCCAACCCCATTTTAAGGCAAGAAATCCCACTTATTAAACCGGACAGGGCACACCAGCGAAGTGAAAACCATTTCCGGTGACTACCTCTTGAAGCTCATCAAGAGAATGCCAAGAGTGTGCAAAGCAGTCATCAAAGAAAAAGGTGGCTACTTTGAAGAACCTAGACATATTTTCAGTTGTTTCACACTTTTTTGTTAAGTATATAATTCCACATGTGTTAATTCATAGTTTTGATGCCTTCAGTGTGAATGTACAATTTTCAAAGTCATGAAAATACAGAAAAATCTTTAAATGAGAAGGTGTGTCCAAACTTTTGGTCTGTACTGTATGTATATAAGTGGACAGTTTGATTTCACAGAAGTTTGATATGTAAAGGACATATTGATATTCATGCTATGGCAACTCCATTTTGTCTACTTGCTTCAAAATCATGTTATTATACTCTTTGCATAACATACATTCTTTCCTTCTTTCCTCTTGATTCACATGCAACTTTCCCACACTAACCTTTTCTCTCAGGAACATTCTATGAGACACCCTGCTCCTGTTATCTAGCTAGTCTGAGCCGGGATGTGTAACCTTGTAACTTTCCATCATGCACCGAACTAACGATAATATAACCATATGTGTATTTCCGTAATAATTGTACTAACATTGGTTCAAGCCTGTAGTATGGCTGTAGATGATTGGCCATTGATAAACTCAAAACAATATAAAATGCTAAGTAGAAATAAACGGGGTTAGAGAGATTCTTGAATCCCCCCATACAGAGCTTTGCCTCCGTCTGGTTTTCTATTGGATTGCGCAATGAACCTTGTAAAATAATTTGACACTCACTTGGTCAACCTTGAAGGGTCATTGCTGCCCTCCCTCAACAGCTTGATGCCGTGACTCGGATCCCTAACCAGGGAGGCCCCACCACCCCTGGATGTCCACAAAGAGAGACTTGCTTTCAACCTCCCGCACTGGAATTGGGACTGATCATCCCCCACAAAAAGCCATGGTAAGTGCACGAGTTTTTTACTAGTGATACAGACCGTTTGGCGTGGTTTCCATGTGGTACGTGGTTGTTTGCAGTATCTCCGGACGTCCTAGTTTGATATAGTCAGAGGTGAGACTATAGAGGTGTAGTTCCATTAGGGGTTGTAGCGTCGGCGTCCCTGCCTCCTGCTAGGCAGGGACGCTGCTCCCCTCACCTCTCCGCTCCGTGCCCGGCGTCTTCCTCCCGCTCTGCTCCGGTTTCTGCTGAAAACGAGTTTGAGGTAGAGAACATTCTGGCCACCAAAAGGGTAAGAGGAAAGACCTTTTTCTAGTAGATTGGAAGGGGTTTGGTCCTGAGGAGAGAACGTGGGAGCCCCAGGAGAACATCCATGCCCCTCTCATCCTTGATAAATTTCTGTCTGGCCTAAAAAAGGGGGGGCCTAAAGGGGGGGTACTGTAGCGTCGGTGTCCCTGCCTCCTGTTCCCTGACGCTGTTCCCCTCACCTCTCCGCTCTGTGCCCGGCGTCTTCCTCCCGCTCTGCTGGCAGCGCGCGCTCCTTCCCGGCCACCGTGCTTAGGGCGCGCGCGCGCGCTCCCCCTCTCTAAAAGGGGCCGCGCGCGCCGTCCTAAGGAGTCCCCAGCCTATGGCCGGAGGACCTCTCCATATATAAGGCACCTCCTCCAAAATGGAGGGGCCCGAGCAATGTTGTAGCATAGCCTTTCACTCTGCTTCAGCCCTCAGGTCCCGTTACCAGATACCTGCCAGTTACCTGCCAGTTTCCTGTTTGATACCTGCCTGATACGTGTCTATCTGCTGACATTCCTGCGGTCCGACAGTCTGCCTACCAGCCCTGCCAGTCTGTCTATGGATCCGTCTGCCCGCTCACCTGGGAGCGCTCACCTGCTACCTGCCCGCTAGCCTACCTGGAGGCTCTGCCGTCACGTGCTGTGACCACCTGCCCATCCAGAGACTCTTACCCACTCACCTGGGAGCGCTCACCTGCTGCCTGCTTGCTAGCCTACCTGGAGGCTCTGCCGTCACGTGCTGTGAACATCTGCCCGTCCAGAGACTCTTGCCCGCTCACCTGGGAGCGTCCATCTGCTACCTGCCTGTTAGCCTACCTGGAGGCTCTGCAGTCACTTGCTGTGACCACCTGCCTGTCCAGAGACTCTTGCCCACTCACCTGGGAGCGTCCGTCTGCTACCTGCCTGTTAGCCTACCTGGAGGCTCTGCCGTCACGTGCTGTGACCACCTGCCCGTCCAGAGACTCTTGCCCGCTCACCTGGGAGCGTCCATCTGCTACCTGCCTGTTAGCCTACCTGGAGGCTCTGCCGTCACTTGCTGTGACCACCTGTCTGTCCAGAGACTCTCGCCGGCTCACCTGGGAGCGTCCACCTGCTACCTGCCTGCTAGCCTACCTGGAGGCTCAGCCGTCACTTGCTGTGACCACCTGTCTGTCCAGAGACTCTTGCCCGCTCACCTGGGAGCGTCCACCTGCTACCTGCCTGCTAGCCTACCTGGAGGCTTAGCCGTCACTTGCCGTGACCACCCGTCTGTCAAGAGACTGTCCCCGTCACTTGCTGTGACCACCCGCCTGTCGAGAGACTGTCCCCGTCACTTGCCGTGACCTCCTGCCCTCTTACCCAGAGACTGTCCCCGTCACTAGCCGTGACTGCCTGCCCGCCTTCCCTGGGAGTCACCCGCTTCCTTACAAGGACTGTCCCTTTGTATAGTTGCTCAGAAGTTCCACCTCCCAGACCCGTTACAGTTTGCTCGGGCCATGGAACCCGGTGGCACCCAAGCTCCCTCGCTCTCGGACCTATGTCATGAACTTTCCCGTCAGAGGTCCCAACAGGAGTCCATCCTGAGTCACCTGCGTAGTGTTAACTCCCGCCTGGACACATTGACTACCTCATCAGGAGCTGCCTCCACTCGCACACTTACTCCCCTGGCACCGCCGCTGCCCATCAACACTATGGTATCTCTATCTCTTCCCGGTCCCCGCCTCTCCGCTCCTCCTCGTTTTGGCGGAGATCCCTGCCAGGCCCGGGGCTTCATTAACCAGTGCACTCTGCACTTCGAACTGTTGGCACACCAGTTTTCCACCGACCGAGCCAAAGTAGCCTTCATCATGTCCCATCTCACGGAGGAGGCACTGGCTTGGCTAAATCCTCTGTGGGAGAGAGGAGACCCCCTGGTGTCCAACCTGCCAGCCTTTCTCTCGGCTTTCCGGAAAGTCTTCGACGAACCAGGACGGAAGACCTCATCCGCATCATCTCTGCTACGCCTCCGTCAAGGAAATCTCACCGTGGGCCAATATGCCATACGGTTCCGTACCCTTGCTTCGGAGCTGGCCTGGGATAACGATGCCCTGGTGTTTGTCTTTTGGGAGGGTCTTTCCGGTCGTATTAAAGATGAACTCGCCGGTCGGGACATTTCTACCACTCTCGACGACTTAATAACTCTTGCCACCCGGATTGACATCCGGTTCCAGGAGCGCGCCAAAGAGGTCACCCGTGAGAGGAGGTTTCCACGTCTAGCCCCTACCTTTCAGAAACCCGTCTCTTCTCCTGCTACTCCCCAGGCGCACTCACCCGAGCCTATGCAGGTCGACCAGACCAAGATGGTCAAAACCCGTCAAGAGTTACGCCGAGCCGAGGGGAGCTGCTTCTACTGTGGCAGTAAGGAGCACCGGATCCGTTCTTGCCCGGAGAGGTCGGGAAACGCCTGTGTCTAGGATCGCTCAGAGAGGTCGTCCTAGACAAGAGTAAACCCTCTCCATCTCTGTTGCTGTCGGTTTCTATCATCTGCGGGGAGAACCGTTATTTTGAACTAGCCCAACTTGACTCTGGAGCTGCCGGAAATCTCATTTCTCAGTCCCTGGTAGAGAAATACCGCATTCCCACCAAACCTCTGGCTGTACCCTTATCTGTCGCTGCCGTGGATGGGGGCCTCTTACCACGTCCCATCCAACTCATCACCGAATCCATTACTCTGCAGGTGGGAATGCTGCACTCTGAGAGCATCTTCTTTCATGTTCTGCCTGGACTCTCTCACGCCCTCTTGCTAGGCCTACCTTGGCTTCAGAAACATGCACCCGTGCTTGATTGGCAGACCGGAGAAGTCCTTCGCTGGGGACAGGACTGCCATAAGACTTGTTTAGTTCCCGTCCATCCTGTCCGTCCTTCTCCTACCCCAGCCAATCTAACTGGACTTCCGGTTCCCTATTGGTCTTATGCGGACGTCTTTAATAAAAAGGAGGCAGAGACATTACCCCCTCATAGACCATACGACTGCCCAATCGACCTGATACCCGGCGCTACTCCTCCCCGTGGGCGTATTTACCCTTTGTCCGCTGCTGAGACCCGGTCCATGTCTGAATATATTGAGGAGAATCTGGCCCGGGGGTTTATCCAGAAACCTACCTCCACGGCGGGAGCAGGCTTCTTCTTCGTTAAGAAGAAGGACGGCTCACTCCATCCCTGAATAGACTATAGAGGCCTTAACCAGATCACGGTGAAGAATAAATACCCCCTTCCGCTCATTCCGGAGTTATTTGACCATCTGAGGGGGGCTAGAATCTTCACCAAGCAGGACCTCCGTGGGGCCTATAACCTGGTCCGTATCCGTCAGGGGGATGAATGGAAGACGGCATTCAACACCCGGGACGGCCACTATGACTACCTGGTAATGCCCTTTGGTCTCTGTAACGCTCCCGCCGTCTTTCAAGAGTTGGTCAATGACATCTTCCGGGACCTTCTCTACTCCTGCGTAGTGGTGTACCTGGACGACATCTTGGTCTTCTCTCCGGATCTTCTCACGCACCGGAGGGATGTTCGTCAGGTCCTGCTCAGGCTCAGGCAGAACCACCTCTACGCTAAATATGAGAAGTGCCTCTTTGAGCAGACCTCGCTTCCGTTTTTGGGCTACATAATCTCTCAGACCGGCCTACGAATGGATCCTGAGAAACTGTCTGCCATCCAGAAGTGGCCTCGACCAGAGGGGTTGAAGGCTATTCAGCGGTTCCTGGGCTTCGCCAACTACTACCGCCTCTTCATACCACACTTCTCTTCCCGGACTGCCCCAATCTCTGCGCTCACCTGTAAGGGCACTAATCCCAGAGAATGGCCGCCCGAAGCAGAGGAAGCCTTTCTTTCCTTAAAACAGGCTTTCTCTTCCGCCCCAGTGCTGCATCGCCCAGACGGCAACAAACAATTCTTCCTGGAAGTTGACGCCTCCTCCTCTGGAGCCGGAGCGGTACTTACCCAAAAGTCGTCTTCCGGAAGAATTGTAACTTGCGGCTTCTTCTCCAAACTCTTCTCCTCTTCTGAGCGCAACTATTCTATAGGAGAACGAGAGTTATTGGCCATTAAGCTGGCACTGGAGAAGTGGCGTTACCTGCTCGAGGGGGCTCTTCACCGGTAATAATTTACAATGACCACAAGAACTTGGCTTACCTCCAGAGTGCCCAGAGACTTAACCCGCGCCAAGCCCGGTGGTCCTTGTTTTTTGCCCGCTTTGATTTCGTCCTTCATTTTCGCCCGGCTGACAAAAACATCAAAGCTGACGCCTTGTCCCGATCCTTCCTGGTGTCTGATCTCGAGGAGGAACCTAAACACATCATCGATCCCGCCAGAGTAATGCAGGTGGCCCCGTGAATCTAAATCGTCTCCCTCCCGGTAAGACGTTCGTAACTGTACCTGATACTACACTGGGGTCACTCGTCTAAGCTAGCTGGCCACACCGGTCAGAAAAAGACCCTCCAGCTTATTACCCGGCACTACTGGTGGCCTACCCTGCACAAGGACGTAATAGACTTTGTTTCAGCCTGTGTGTCCTGCGCCCGCAACAAGGTTCCGAGACACCTGCCAGCCGGTCGCCTTCTTCCTCTTCCAGTACCTGCTGCCCCCTGGCAGCATATAGCTATGGACTTTATAACAGATCTCCTTGTCTCTGCCGGTTGTACGGTCATTTGGGTGGTCGCTGACCGCTTTTCCAAGATGGCTCACTTCATTCCCCTGCCGGGCCTCCCGTCTGCACCCGAGCTGGCTAAAGACTTTATCCGCCACATCTTCCGTCTCCATGGCCTGCCCCTCCACATCGTGTCGGATCGTGGGGTTCAGTTCACCTCACGCTTCTGGAGAGCCACATGTAAGCTGCTAGACGTCACCCTGGACTTCTCCTCCTCTTACCACCCACAGTCCAATGGTCAAGTGGAGCGGATCAATCAGATCCTGACCAGTTACCTCCGGCACTTCGTTAATGCCCACCATTCAGACTGGGTGGATCTCCTACCATGGGCCGAATTCTCTTACAATAACCACAAGAGCGAATCTTCCTCCAAATCCCCGTTTTTTGTAGTCTTCGGTCAGCATCCTCGGATCCCATTTCCTGTCTCCACCTCGGTGGACAATCCGGCTGCGGAATCTCTCGTTAGCGAATTTTCTTCCATTTGGGAGAGTACCCGATCTGCACTCCTTCAGTCGTCCGAGCGGATGAAAAAACACGCAGACAAAAAACGCCTGGATCCTCCACAATTCCATCCTGGAGATAAAGTCTGGCTCTCGTCCAAGTATGTCCGGCTCAAGGTTCCTTCCTACAAGTTAGGGCCTCGGTTCATCGGCCCACTGGAGGTTATCAAACAGATCAACCCGGTGGCCTATAAATTGAAACTCCCGGCCAACTTGCGGATCCCTAACTCCTTCCATGTATCTCTCCTCAAACACGTGGTACTTAACTCTTTTTCCGAGTCTACAGGTACGCCCCCTGCTCCGGTTTCTGCTGAAAACGAGTTTGAGGTAGAGAACATTCTGGCCACCAAAAGGGTAAGAGGAAAGACCTTTTTCTAGTAGATTGGAAGGGGTTTGGTCCTGAGGAGAGAACGTGGGAGCCCCGGGAGAACATCCATGCCCCTCTCATCCTTGATAAATTTCTGTCTGGCCTAAAAAAGGGGGGGCCTAAAGGGGGGGTACTGTAGCGTCGGTGTCCCTGCCTCCTGTTCCCTGACGCTGTTCCCCTCACCTCTCCGCTCCGTGCCCGGCGTCTTCCTCCCGCTCTGCTGGCAGCGCGCGCTCCTTCCCGGTCACTGTGCTTAGGGCGCACGCGCGCGCGCTCCCCCTCTCTTAAAGGGGCCGCGCGTGCCGTTCTCAGGAGTCCCCGGCCTATGGCCGGAGGACCTCTCCATATATAAGGCACCTCCTCCAAAATGGAGGTGCCCGAGCAATGTTGTAGCATAGCCTTTCACTCTGCTTCAGCCCTCAGGTCCCGTTACCAGATACCTGCCAGTTACCTGCCAGTTTCCTGTTTGATACCTGCCTGATACGTGTCTATCTGCTGACATTCCTGCGGTCCGACAGTCTGCCTACCAGCCCTGCCAGTCTGTCTATGGATCCGTCTGCCCACTCACCTGGGAGCGCTCACCTGCTACCTGCCCGCTAGCCTACCTGGAGGCTCTGCCGTCACGTGCTGTGACCACCTGCGTCCAGAGACTCTTATCCACTCACCTGGGAGCGCTCACCTGCTACCTGCTTGCTAGCCTACCTGGAGGCTCTGCCGTCACGTGCTGTGACGATCTGCCCGTCCAGAGACTCTTGCCCGCTCACCTGGGAGCGTCCATCTGCTACCTGCCTGTTAGGCTACTTGGAGGCTCTGCCGTCACCTGCTGTGACCACCTGCCTGTCCAAAGACTCTTGCCCGCTCACCTGGGAGCGTCCATCTGCTACCTGCCTGTTAGCCTACCTGGAGGCTCTGCCGTCACTTGCTGTGACCACCTGCCTGTCCAGAGACTCTTGCCCGCTCACCTGGGAGCGTCCATCTGTTACCTGCCTGTTAGCCTACCTGGAGGCTCTGCCGTCACTTGCTGTGACCACCTGCCTGTCCAGAGACTCTCGCCCGCTCACCTGGGAGCGTCCACCTGCTACCTGCCTGCTAGCCTACCTGGAGGCTCAGCCGTCACTTGCTGTGACCACCTGTCTGTCCAGAGACTCTTGCCCGCTCACCAGGGAGCGTCCACCTGCTACCTGCCTGCTAGCCTACCTGGAGGCTTAGCCGTCACTTGCCGTGACCACCCGTCTGTCAAGAGACTGTCCCCGTCACTTGCCGTGACCACCCGCCTGTCAAGAGACTGTCCCCGTCACTTGTCGTGACCTCCTGCCCTCTTACCCAGAGACTGTCCCCGTCACTAGCCGTGACTGCCTGCCCGCCTTCCCTGGGAGTCACCCGCTTCCTTACAAGGACTGCCCCTTTGTATAGTTGCTCAGAGGTTCCACCTCCCAGACCCGTTACAGGGGTCTGATATTATTTACTTTTAAAACAACAACACCTCGGATTGACAAGTGAAAATTGTATGAATCTTCCTTAACTTCTGACAAAGATCCTTAGGAGACTGAACACTGTTAGGTTGAGTCGCGGCAGGTGATCGAAGATTAGGTAGGACACGCACACAGATATAACTATATCTAGTGTCCGGAGAGCTGCGGACAAGAGCTCTCCTCCTTTCATCTGAGCCGTATGTGACTCCCCCGACGGGAGGGGTGAAGTCAGTGGAACAGCAGTTGAGACCGGCCGGACTCATACTGTGCACAAATCAAGGATCTTTTGTCAGTTGAAAGGCAGGAGTACAGTGATTAATCAATGTTTCCGTGGAGCAGAAAGAGACTGTCTCCCCCGCAGGAGGGAGAGGATGTGATGACTATCATGGTCAGTTGAGAGGGGAGAAGATCATGCACCAAAAGTGTTTAAGGTGTTAAAGTTTCCCATGGACGGGAGACTTCAGCCTACATTGTGGGATGAAGGCATCCAGCAGAAAAGGGGTAGATTAGTTGACTGTGGATTGTTGGATGATGCTGAAAAGTTTAGGAAAGTTGCACATGAGATTTGTGATGAAGGATATGTTGAAATAGAGGAGGAGATGAAACCTGGTTATTTCAATTATCTTTATGTCAAGTAGGGAGAATTATCTACCGCTGTAACAAAGATTGGCTGTTTTGTGCTACAAAATGAAGCTGATGTGGAAAAAAGGCTGCGCTGAGTTTCCCTTCGAAAGAAGGGAAAAAGTATGTGCAGAAACTTAAACAGTTAACTAAAATATGCGAGCTACCAGATAAGGGCCGGTTAATTATGAAGAAGAAAAAGGGCAAGCTAAAAGATAAAGGATTGTTACAAACAGCCTTGGCTTGATATAGAACAGCAGAGAATTTGTCAAAGAAGGGTGGATGGAGGAATAAAATACAGACAATAAGGGAAAGATGCCATGTTATCTGTATTACAAAGATACTGCTCTCCAGCCGCCGCCCGATAATGGCGGACGGGGGGGGTGGGGATTGACCTGTACTAATTGTGGCCAGCAGAATCCATTGTTAGCAGATTATTGTGTTGCATGTCACGCACCCCGTCCAAGAGGCCCACCCCTCACTACTACCCAAGCCACTCCTAGTGCCCCATCCTCATCCTGCAGCGGCCGTGTTACTACACCCATTGCATCACCTCCAGCCTCTGACCAGATGTCAGTGGGTGTGCTCCTTCCCAGTGGAACGCACCCTTCCTGTAGTGTGCTTCCTTCTGGTGGCGGCCATCTTGGCACACCCGGAATACAGGCCGCAATACACACTACACCCAGAATGTGTATGAGGAAGATCATCATGATCAGTGTGACAGAGCATTAGACGCCAATACGTATGAGAGTGGGGTTGACTTCTGTCAAGCCCTTAAAATATGGGCTCAGGATAAGTTGGCTGATCAATCCAGAAATAGGATGCCTGGCCCACGAGACTCACGAGCAAATGTCCATCAGGGCCAGTGTTAGCCTCCTCAAGCATATAGCAAAACTGAATTGTCGAGTCTCAGCCTCGAAACTTCAGTTTTGCCTCGGTCAAGTGGTTTTCTTAGGCCACTGCCTTACTCAGGGTGCCAGACATCTCACAGAAGAAAGAAAGACGGCCATCTACCTGCTACCATTCCCAAAAGATCCCATAGAGCTGCACCGGTTCCTCGGACTATGTACATATTGCAGACAATGGATCCCAGATGCCTCACGTCTGATGCAACCCTTATATGATGCACTAAAAGAAGACACTCTGGCTGATGTAAATAACAAGGACCACCAATAACAGCTGCAACAAGCCTTTGAGCAACTAAAATCAAGGATAATGACAGCCCCTGCCCTTGGAAATCCAGACTATGCTCAACCTTTCCATTTGTATGTCTCTGAGACAGGAGGGCATGCAGCCGGGGTACTCACGCAGAGACACTGTACAAAGCAGCGCCCAGTCAGTTATTACTCAGCGCATCTGCACCCGGTAGCCAGGGCCTCCCCCAGCTGTCTACGAGCAGTTCACGCCACACAGCAGTTACTTGAGAAGACAGCGGACATCATCCTTGGACATGAGACTCACATTTATGCTCCACACGATATTGTGGCTATTTTGGCTTTACAGCAACCTAAACATCTGTCAACACAGAGACACCTGCGTCTGCAGTGTTCGTTGATTTTGCCAGAAAATGTGAAATTACACCGGTGCACCACCATCAACCCGGCCACCCTGCTACCAGCACATGAAGGAGAGGGGAAAGAGGCTCCACCACATGATTGTCTGGAACAAATTACTGCGGAGTCAACTCCACTTGTTTTAGTGGGGGAAGTACCCTTGGATGATCAAGAACTTACGTTATATACGGATGGATCCAGATATGTTGACACCTCTGGCAGGTTTCATACTGGATATGCTGTCACAACTGAAGATACATTGGTAGAGGCTGCAACCTTACCACCGCCAAGAAGCTGGTCTCTGAAGTTGTTTGCCGGTATGGAGTCCCAGAAGTTATCGAAAGTGATCAAGGACCTGCCTTTTCCTCATGCGTATATCAAGAAATACTTACCATGATCGGATCAACAGTGGCGTTACATACTCCTTACCATCCACAGTCAAGTGGCAAGGTGGAGAGATTGAATGGCACACTGAACAGGCAATTGACCAAAATGATGCAGGAGACTACAGCCCAGTGGCCTGAGCTCCTTCCCATTGCACTATATCACATACGTACCACCCCCATAGGGAAACATAAACTGTCACCCTATGAGATACTATTTGGGTCCCAACCAGCTATAGTTCGATTTACCCCACAACAATTATCAGAAGAAACAGATCTTGTTGTGCAATATGTGATTCAGCTTGCCAAAGCCTTAACTAACACCCATGCGTTAGTATCATCTTCTATTCCAGATCCAGCTGATGCAGAAGGTTGTCATACCCCCAAGCCTGGAGATTATGTGTATGAGAAGAGGCATGTTCGGAAACACTGACTAGAACCATTGTATGACAGACCATACCAAGTGCTCCTGACGACCCCAACAGCAGTAAAACATGAATTTTCTGAATATAAGCCTAGTGATCCAACATGTGGCAATCCGGATGTTGGATATTGTAGCCCCCTGGGACAAACGCCTTCATGGTGTATGTTATCAAATAACACCGTTTTTATCGAGTTGTTACATAAATTAGTATTACAGCACTCAGCTTTATGGGATCTGCTGTAACGGGTCTGGGAGGTGGAACCTCTGAGCAACTATACAAAGGGGCAGTCCTTGTAAGGAAGCGGGTGGCTCCCAGGGTAGGCGGGCAGGTAGTCACGGCTAGTGACGGGGACAGTCTCTGGGTAGAAGGGCAGTAGGTCACGGCAAGTGACGGGGACAGTCTCTGGGTAGAAGGGCAGTGTAGCATCGGCGTCTCTGCCCCGTTCTAGGCAGAGACGCCGTCCCTCTCACCTCCCCGCTCCTGGCGCGGCGTCCTCCAGCGCTGCTCTCCCCGCTGCTTCCGGCACGCGCTCCTTCCCCGGCAGTGTGCTTAGGGCGCGCGCGCGCGCGCTCCCCCTCTCTTAAAGGGACCGCGCGCGCCGTCCTAAGGAGTCCCCGGCCAATTGCCGGAGGACCTCCCATATAAAAGGCACCTCCTCCAAAATGGAGGTGCCCGAGCAATGTTGTAGCACTGTTCACTACTCTGCTTCAGCCCTCAGGTCCCGTTGCCAGTTACCTGCCAGATTCCTGCCAGTCTGCTGTCTAATTCCTGCCTGTTATCCTGCTACCTGCCTGCTAGCCTGAGGTCCGACGGTCTGCCTTACTACTCCTGTCAGTCTGTCTAAGGACCAGCTTGCCCGCTCACCTGGGAGCGCACATCAACTACCTGCCTGCTTGCCTGAGGTCCGACGGTCTGCCTTCCAACTCTTGTCAGTCTGTCTATGGACCAGCTTGCCCGCTCACCTGGGAGCGCTCATCTGCTGCCTGCCTGCTAGCCTACCTGGAGGCTCTGCCGTCACGTGCTGTGACCACCCGCCTGTCCAGAGACTTCTGCCCGCTCACCTGGGAGCGCTCATCTGCCGCCTGTCTGTTGGTCTTCCTAGAGGCTCCGCCGTCACATGCTGTGACCACCCGTTTATCCAGAGACTCTCGCCTGCTCACCTGGGAGCTCACGTCTACCATCAGCCGCCACAGGTCATACCAACCCTTTACCCAGAGACTGCCCCGGTCACTTGCCGTGACCATCTGCCCGTTCACCCAGAGACTGCCCCGGTCACTTGCCGTGACCATCTGCCCGTTCACCCAGAGACTGCCCCGGTCACTTGCCGTGACCATCTGCCCGTTCATCTAGAGACTGTCCCGGTCACCTGCTGTGACTGCCTGCCTGGTCGCCACCCGCTCCCTTACAAGGACCGCCCCCTTGTATAGTAGCTCAGAGGTTCCGCCTCCCAGACCCGTTACAGTTTGCTTGGGCCATGGAACCCGGTGGCACCCAAGCTCCGTCGCTCTCGGACCTGTGTCATGAACTGTCCCGTCAGAGGTCCCAACAGGAGTCCATCCTGGGTCACCTGCGGAATGTCAATTCTCGCCTGGACACTCTGGCTGCTCTGCCTGCAACCACCGCCAGTGCCATGACTCGCAATCCGGCAGCTCCACTGCCCACTAATAACATAGTATCCTACCCCGGACCCCGGCTTTCTGCACCTCCTCGTTTCGGAGGCGACTCCGCCCAGGCTCGGGGCTTCATAAATCAGTGCACCCTGCACTTTGAACTCCTGTCTCACCAGTTTAACTCTGACAGGGCCAAAATTGCCTTCATCATGTCCCATCTCACCGGAGAGGCCCTGGCCTGGCTAAATCCTCTATGGGAGAGAGGAGACCCCCTGGTGTCCGACTTGCCTGCCTTTCTGACGGCTTTCCGGAAAGTCTTCGACGAACCCGGACGGAAGACCTCATCCGCATCATCTCTGCTACGCCTCCGTCAGGGAAGTCTCACCGTGGGCCAATATGCCATACGGTTCCGTACCCTTGCCTCGGAGCTGGCCTGGGATAATGACGCTCTGGTTTCCGTCTTCTGGGAGGGTCTGTCCGGCCATATAAAAGATGAACTTGCCGGTCGGGATATTCCTACCACTCTCGATGACCTAATAACTCTTGCCACCCGGATTGACCTGCGGTTCCAGGAGCGTGCCAAAGAGGTCACCCGTGAGAGGAGGTTTCCACGTCTAGCTCCTACTTTTCAGAAACCCGTCACTCCCTCCGTCTCTCCTCAGCTACACTCTCCTGAGCCTATGCAGGTCGACCAGACCAAGATGGTCGGTTCTCGCCAAGAATCTCGCCGAGCCGAGGGAAGCTGTTTCTATTGTGGCAGTATGAAGCACTTCATCCGTTCCTGCCCGGAAAAGCCGGGAAACGCCAGTGTCTAGGACCACTCGGAGAGGTCGTCCTAGACAAAAGTAAGCCCTCTCCGTCTCTGACCTTACCGGTCTCTATTGCTTGGGGAGAAAACCGTCTCTTTGAACTCGCCCATCTGGATTCTGGAGCTGCTGGAAACCTCATCTCCCAGTCTCTGGTAGAGAGATACCATATTCCCACCAAGTCCCTGGCTGTACCATTGTCAGTCGCCTCCATGGATGGAAGACTTCTCTCGGAGACCATCCTGCTCGTCACCGAACCCATAACCCTGCAGGTGGGAATGCTGCACTCTGAGGAGATCTCATTCCATGTGCTGTCCGGACTTTCTCACTCCCTGTTGCTAGGTCTACCTTGGCTCCAGACACATGAACCCGTATTGAACTGGCGGTCCGGTGAAGTACTCCGATGGGGTCCTGACTGCCATAGGACCTGCCTGGTCCCGGTCCGTCCACTTCGCCCTCAGCCTACTCCAGCTAAATTACCTGGTCTCCCGGCTCCCTACTGGCCCTATGCGGACGTCTTCGGTAAGAAGGAAGCTGAGACATTGCCACCCCATAGGCCATACGATTGCCCGATCGACCTGGTACCTGGCACCACTCCTCCCCGTGGGCGTATCTACCCGTTATCTGCAGCCGAGACCCGAGCCATGTCTGAGTACATTGAAGAGAATCTGGCTAGGGGATTTATCCGAAAATCTACCTCCCCTGCTGGAGCCAGATTCTTCTTTGTCAAAAAGAAAGACGGCTCGCTACGTCCCTGTATTGACTACAGAGGACTCAATCTCATCACGGTAAAAAACAAATATCCCCTGCCACTCATCTCCGAATTGTTTGACCGTCTCAAGGGCGCCAGGATCTTCTCCAAACTGGATCTACGAGGAGCGTATAATCTGGTCCGTATCCGTCAGGGAGACGAGTGGAAGACGGCATTCAATACCCGGGACGGTCACTACGAGTACCTTGTGATGCCCTTCGGTCTCTGTAATGCTCCCGCGGTCTTTCAGGAACTAGTCAATGACATCTTCCGTGACCTCCTGTACTCCTGCGTAGTGGTATACCTGGACGATATCTTGGTCTTCTCTCCGGATCTCCCCACACACCGGAGGGATGTTCGTCAGGTCCTGCTTAGGCTTCGGCAGAACCACCTTTACGCCAAATACGAGAAGTGCCTCTTCGATCAGACCTCCCTTCCATTCTTGGGCTATGTCATCTCCCAAACAGGTCTGCAAATGGATCCCGAGAAGCTCTCTTCCGTTCTAAAATGGCCTCGTCCTGAAGGTTTGAAGGCGATACAGCGATTCCTGGGCTTCGCTAATTATTATCGTCTTTTCATCCCACACTTCTCGTCCCGGACTGCTCCCATATCTGCACTTACCCGTAAGGGGGCTAACCCCAGAACATGGTCGCCTGAAGCCGAGGAGGCCTTCCTTTCCCTAAAGAAAGCCTTCGCCTCTGCTCCCGTCCTGCACCGTCCGGACTGTAATAAACAATTCTACCTGGAGGTTGATGCCTCCTCTTCCGGAGCCGGAGCGGTGCTCACCCAGAAGTCTTCTACTGGGAGAATGGTAACGTGCGGCTTCTTCTCCAAAATCTTCTCCTCGTCGGAGCGCAACTACTCCATTGGAGACCGGGAATTGCTAGCCATCAAATTGGCACTGGGAGAGTGGCGCTATCTGCTTGAAGGGGCTCTCTACCCGGTAATTATCTACACGGATCACAAAAACCTGGCATATCTCCAAAATGCCCAGAGACTCAATCCTCGCCAGGCCCGGTGGTCGTTGTTTTTTGCCCGCTTCGACTTCATTCTTCATTTCCGTCCGGCGGACAAGAACGTCAAAGCTGATGCCTTGTCCCGGTCCTTCCTGTCCTCCGATCAAGAGGAGGAACCTACGCACATCATCGACTCCTCCAAGGTGATGAATGTGGCCCCCTTGGATCTGACTCGTCTTCCACACGGTAAGACGTTCGTAGCTGTGCCAGATCGGGAGAGGGTTCTTCGCTGGGGACATTCTTCTAAACTAGCTGGCCATGCTGGCCAAAAGAAGACCTTCCAACTTATTACCCGGCATTACTGGTGGCCTACCCTGCGTAAGGACGTGGTAGACTTCGTCGCGGCCTGTTCATCCTGTGCCCGTAACAAAGTTCCCCGACGTCTACCTGCCGGCCATCTCCTGCCCCTTCCCGTACCTGCTGCTCCTTGGCAACACATCGCTATGGACTTTATCACCGACCTTCCAGTTTCTGCCGGTTGCACTGTCATTTGGGTTGTCGCTGACCGTTTTTCTAAGATGGCCCACTTCATTCCCCTGCCTGGTCTTCCGTCTGCACCCGAGCTGGCTAAAGACTTTATCCGCCACATCTTCCGTCTCCATGGTCTGCCCCTCCACATCGTGTCGGATCGTGGGGTTCAGTTCACCTCTCGCTTCTGGAGAGCCACATGTAAGCTGCTGGACATTACCCTGGATTTCTCCTCCGCTTACCACCCTCAGTCCAATGGTCAAGTGGAGCGGATCAATCAGATCTTGTCCAGCTACCTCCGGCACTTCGTTGATGCTCACCACTCGGACTAGGTGGATCTCCTACCATGGGCCGAGTTCTCTTATAACAACCATGAGAGCGAGTCCTCTTCCAAATCCCCGTTCTTTATAGTCGGTGGCCAACATCCCCGGATTCCACTTCCTGTCTCCGTTTCTGTGGACAACCCTGCTGCGGAGTCTCTTGTCAGCGAATTTTCTACTATTTGGGAGAGCACCAGGTCCGCTCTTCTTCTCTCCTCTGAGCGGATGAAGAGATATGCTGATAAGAGACGTCTGGATCCGCCCCAATTCCGTCCGGGAGACAAGGTTTGGCTCTCATCCAAACATGTGCGGCTCAAAGTACCCTCCTACAAGTTGGGTCCTCGATTCATCGGCCCCTTCGAAGTCCTCAGGCAAATTAACCCTGTGGCCTACAAATTAAAACTCCCGGCCACCCTACGGATCCCCAACTCCTTCCACGTATCTCTCCTCAAACCCGTTGTCTTTAACTTTTTTTCCAAAGATCCAGGTGCCCCTCCTGCTCCGGTTTCCGCTGATGACATCTTTGAGGTAGAGAGTATTCTGGCCTCCAAGAGGGTAAGAGGAAAAACTTTTTTTCTGGTAGATTGGAAGGGGTTTGGTCCTGAGGAGAGAACTTGGGAACCTAGGGAGAACATCAACGCCCCGCTTCTCCTTGAGAAATTTCTTTCTGGCCAAAAAAAGAGGGGGCCTAAAGGGGGGGGTACTGTAGCATCGGCGTCTCTGCCCCGTTCTAGGCAGAGACGCCGTCCCTCTCACCTCCCCGCTCCTGGCGCGGCGTCCTCCAGCGCTGCTCTCCCCGCTGCTTCCGGCACGCGCTCCTTCCCCGGCAGTGTGCTTAGGGCGCGCGCGCCGTCCTAAGGAGTCCCCGGCCAATTGCCGGAGGACCTCCCATATAAAAGGCACCTCCTCCAAAATGGAGGTGCCCGAGCAATGTTGTAGCACTGTTCACTACTCTGCTTCAGCCCTCAGGTCCCGTTGCCAGTTACCTGCCAGTTACCTGCCAGATTCCTGCCAGTCTGCTGTCTAATTCCTGCCTGTTATCCTGCTACCTGCCTGCTAGCCTGAGGTCCGACGGTCTGCCTTACTACTCCTGTCAGTCTGTCTAAGGACCAGCTTGCCCGCTCACCTGGGAGCGCACATCAACTACCTGCCTGCTAGCCTACCTGGAGGCTCTGCCGTCACGTGCTGTGACCACCCGCCTGTCCAGAGACTTCTGCCCGCTCACCTGGGAGCGCTCATCTGCCGCCTGTCTGTTGGTCTTCCTGGAGGCTCCGCCGTCACATGCTGTGACCACCCGTTTATCCAGAGACTCTCGCCTGCTCACCTGGGAGCTCACGTCTACCATCAGCCGCCACAGGTCGTACCAACCCTTTACCCAGAGACTGCCCCGGTCACTTGCCGTGACCATCTGCCCGTTCACCCAGAGACTGCCCCGGTCACTTGCCGTGACCATCTGCCCGTTCACCCAGAGACTGCCCCGGTCACTTGCCGTGACCATCTGCCCGTTCATCTAGAGACTGTCCCGGTCACCTGCTGTGACTGCCTGCCTGGTCGCCACCCGCTCCCTTACAAGGACCGCCCCCTTGTATAGTAGCTCAGAGGTTCCGCCTCCCAGACCCGTTACAGGCAGGAGGTCACGGCAAGTGACGGGGACAGTCTCTTGACAGGCGGGTGGTCACGGCAAGTGACGGCTAAGCCTCCAGATAGTCTAGCAGGCAGGTAGCAGGTGGACGCTCCCAGGTGAGCGGGCAAGAGTCTCTGGACAGGCAGGTGGTCACAGCAAGTGACGGCGGAGCCTTCAGGTAGGCTAGCAGGCAGGTAGCAGGTGGACTCTCCCAGGTGAGCGGGCAAGAGTCTCTGGACAGGCAGGTGGTCACAGCAAGTGACGGCGGAGCCTCCAGGTAGGCTAGCAGGCAGGTAGCAGGTGGACGCTCCCAGGTGAGCGGACAAGAGTCTCTGGACAGGCAGGTGGTCACGCAAGTGACGGCTAAGCCTCCAGGTAGGCTAGCAGGCAGGTAGCAGGTGCACGCTCCCAGGTGAGCGGGCAAGAGTCTCTGGACAGGCAGGTGGTCACAGCACGTGATGGCAGAGCCTCCAGGTAGGCTAGCAGGCAGGTAGCAGGTGAGCGCTCCCAGGTGAGCGGGTAAGAGTCTCTGGACAGGCAGGTGGTCACATCACGTGACGGCAGAGCCTCCAGGTAGGCTAGCAGGCAGGTAGCAGGTGAGCGCTCCCAGGTGAGCGGGAAAACAGATCCATAGACAGACTGGCAGGGCTGGTAGGCAGACTGTCGGACCGCAGGAATGTAAGCAGATAGACAAGTATCAGGCAGGTATCAAGCAGGAATCTGGCAGGTAACTGGCAGGTAACTTGCAGGTAACTGGCAGGTATCTGGTAACGGGACCTGAGGGATGAAGCAGAGTGATAGACTATGCAACAACATTGCTCGGGCACCTCCATTTTGGAGGAGGTGCCTTATATATGGTGAGGTCCTCCGGCCATTGGCCGGGGACTCCTTAGGACGGCGCGCGCGGCCCCTTTAAGAGAGGGGGAGCGCGCGCCCTAAGCACAGTGGCCGGGAAGCAGTGCGCGCTGCCAGCAGAGCGGGAGGAAGACGCCGGGCACGGAGCGGAGAGGTGAGGGGAACGGCGTCTCTGCCTAGCAGGAGGCAGGGACGCCGACGCTACAGTACCCCCCCCTTTAGGCCCCCCCTTTTTTAGGCCAGACAGAAATTTATCAAGGATGAGAGGGGCATGGATGTTCTCCTGGGGCTCCCACGTTCTCTCCTCAGGACCAAACCCCTTCCAATCTACTAGGAAAAAGGTCTTTCCTCTTACCCTTTTGGTGGCCAGAATGTTCTCTACCTCAAACTCGTTTTCAGCGGAAACTGGAGCAGGGGGCGTACCTGTAGACTTGGAAAAAGAGTTAAGTACCACGGGTTTGAGGAGAGATACATGGAAGGAGTTAGGGATCCGCAAGTTGGCCGGGAGTTTCAATTTATAGGCCACCGGATTGATTTGCTTGATAACTTCCAGTGGGCCGATGAACCGAGGCCCTAACTTGTAGGAAGGAATCTTGAGCCGGACATACTTGGACGAGAGCCAGACTTTATCTCCAGGATGGAATTGTGGAGGATCCAGGCGTTTTTTGTCAGTGTGTTTTTTCATCCGCTCGGATGACTGAAGGAGTGCGGATCGGGTACTCTCCCAAATGGAGGAGAATTCGCTAACGAGAGATTCCGCAGCCGGATTGTCCACCGAGGTGGAGACGGGAAATGGGATCCGAGGATGCTGACCGAAGACTACAAAAATCGGGGATTTGGAGGAAGATTCGCTCTTGTGATTATTGTAAGAGAATTCGGCCCATGGTAGGAGATCCACCCAGTCCGAATGGTGGGCATTAACGAAGTGCCGGAGGTAACTGGTCAGGATCTGATTGATCCACTCCACTTGACCATTGGACTGTGGGTGGTAAGCGGAGGAGAAGTCCAGGGTGACGTCAAGCAGCTTACATGTGGCTCTCCAGAAGCGTGAGGTGAACTGAACCCCACTGCTATGATCTGCTACAGGAACTAAGGAAAGACAGGAGATCTGTCCCTACAATATAACTAAACTAGATCCCTACGATGTAACGGGGAACCTGATCCTGCGATCAGACCCACTAAAGTCCTCGGCTAGTCCGTACGAAGACCTATAGATGTGAGGGAGGGATCCCTACAAGAACTAGGGACTGGGATAAGTTGGACACCTCCTAGCAGAAATAGTAGCAGTCAAAGACAAACACACAAAAAGCATAGAGGTCAGAAGACCTAGCAAAACTAACAGAGAACGGTAACAGAGCACCAAGCTAGCTCAAGAGTAGTAAATACAATGAAGTCCAGCAAGGCCAAGAGGGCGGAGCCGGATTAAATAGGCAAAAATGGTCATGTGACCAGCAAACTAAAAAAAACCTAACAGGAGAGTTCTAACAGTACCCCCTCTTCTAAGAGGATCCTCCGGATCCCCTAGGCCCAGGCTTATCAGGAAACCTCCTGTGAAACGCTCTGACAAGTCTGGAAGCAGAAACATCATCCGCCCTCACCCATGAGTTATCCTCGGGTCCGAAACCCTTCCAAGCGACGAGATACTGCAAACTCCCTCTATACCGTCTAGAATTTAGGATGCGGGAAATTTCATATTCCCCGTCCTCCACCACCGGAGGAACAGTGGCAGAGGCGTCATCATCCGACACGTCAGCTCTTTTCAACAGAGAAACATGAAACACCGGGTTAATCTTCCAGGAGGTAGGAACCTCCAACCTAACAGCAGATTGGTTAACTATCTGAAGCACCTTAAAGGGCCCTACGAACTTGGGACCCAATTTTTTAGAAGGAATCCTCAATCGCAGATTCTTAGAGGACAACCAAACCATGTCACCAACAGCAAACAAAACCTCTTGCCGTTTCCTATCAAAGTACCTCTTAGATTTTTTGTTAGCCTCCTGAAGATTACCACGTACATCCGTCCAAACTCTCTCCAAATCACCGGAAAAACTCTCCTCCTCAGGCACAGCCGATACCAATTTGGAGAATGACCCAAAAGACGGATGTCTCCCAGAACAACAAAAAAAAGGCGAACACCCAGCAGAAGAGGATGTATGGTTGTTAAGAGCAAATTCAGCAAGTGGCAGAAACTCAGACCACCCCTCTTGATTGTCTGCCACAAAACAACGCAAGAACTGCTCAACATCCTGGTTCTTCCTTTCTGTCTGGCCATTAGACTCAGGATGATATCCGGATGAAAACGACAAATGAACTCCCAACCTGTCACAAAAGGCACGCCAAAAACGAGCCACGAACTGAGGTCCCCTATCAGAAACAATGTCAGTAGGAACACCATGTAGTCTGACAATTTCCTTGACAAAGGCCTTAGCGAGTGTCTTAGCGCAAGGCAGTTTGATGAAGGGAACCAAGTGACACATCTTGCTAAAACGGTCCACGACCACCCAGATGACCGTGAAACCTTCAGAGGGGGGAAGGTCAGTAATAAAGTCCATAGCCAGATGTGTCCAAGGTGCACTAGGAACCTCCAGAGGGCAAAGCAACCCCGCAGCAGGAGCATGCGAAGACTTGGATCTAGCACACACAGTACATTGACGCACCCACTTAATGACTTCCTTCTGCCATCCAGGCCACCAAAAACTGCGACCCACAAGTCTCTTGGTCTCAGAAATTCCTGGAAGACCTGCCAACCGAGACTCATGACACTCAACAAACAAATCTCTCCTAAAGGTCCTAGGCACAAACAACCTCCCATGGGGAGTGTTAGATGGGGCATTCTCCTGAGCTTTAAGAATCTCATCCTCCAAAACGGAGTCCAAAGCAGCAATCACAACACCTTCTTGTAAAATGCTCTCCTCTTCCTCCTCAGCACCGACCATGGGAGAAAAGCTGCGAGACAAAGCATCCGCTTTAACATTCTTGGTACCCGGGATGTAAGTAACGGAAAACTTAAACCGCGAGAAAAAAAGTGCCCACCTAGCCTGACGGGCATTCAAGCGCTTGGCAGCATCAAGATAGATCAGATTTTTATGATCAGTGAAAACTTGAATTGGAAATTCAGCACCTTCCAAGAGGTGACGCCAGTGTTCAAATGCGAGTTTAATCGCCAGCTATTCCCGATTACCAATATCGTAATTAAGTTCAGTCTCAGAAAATTTTTTTGAAAAAAAGGCACAGGGATGTATTCCATCCTTATTTTCCTGAGACAACACCGCACCGACCCCCACAGAGGAAGCATCAACCTCAACCAAAAACGGCTTAGTCACATCAGGCTGAATAAGGATGGGAGCAGAGGTGAACCTCTCCTTAAGAAGCACAAAAGCCTCAATGGCCTCAGAAGTCCACTGAACCGCATTAACACCTTTCCTGGTGAGATCGGTCAGCGGTTTGACAATAATAGAAACATTTTTTATGAATTTTCTGTAATAATTGGCGAAACCCAAAAACCTCTGTATCGATTTCAAACCAATAGGCCTAGGCCATTCCTGCACAGCTTGAACTTTAACCGGGTCCATCTCAAAGCCCTCGCTGGAGATAATGTAGCCCAAAAAACTAATTCTCTGTACAGCGAACTCACATTTCTCTAGCTTAGCAAAAAGCGAATTGTCCATTAATAACTGTAAAACCTCACGTACGCTCTGCCAATGAGACTCCAGATCAGGCGAAAAAATCAGAATGTCATCCAAATACACAACCACATTTTTGCCGATTAAAGGTCTAAGGATGTCATTAATAAGATTCTGAAAAAATGCTGGAGCATTGGTAAGACCAAAAGGCATAACCAGATTCTCAAAATGACCCACAGGAGTGTTAAAAGCAGTCTTCCATTCATCACCCTCCTTCATGCGCAACAAATTGTATGCCCCCCGGAGATCAATTTTAGAGAACCACTTGGCCCCCACTAACTGGTTAAATAAATCAGGAATCAATGGCAGTGGGTAAGGATTGCGTACAGTAATTTTATTAATCTCACGAAAGTCCAGACAAGGACGTAACCCGCCATCTTTTTTTTTAACAAAAAAAAATCCAACAGCCACAGGAGACTTGGAAGGCCTAATGTGACCGGCGGCCAAGCTAGTCTGTATGTATTCCTCCAAAGCCTTTCTCTCAGGAATAGTAAGATTAAATAAACGACTTTTAGGAAGAGTCGCTCCAGGGACAAATTCAATGGTACAATCATAGTCTCTATGGGGAGGCAAAATTTGTGACTCCTCCTCAGAAAAAACTCTCCAAAATCCTGAATAGGTACAGGTAATTCCCCTTTATCCACAGCAGCAATGCGCCCGTTACAACACTTGTCATAACACTTAGGGCTCCAGGACTTAATTTCATTGGTAGACCAATCCAGTAGAGGATTGTGCAATTTTAACCAGGGCAACCCCAATATTACTGGAGAAGGCAAATTATTTAATACTACCAAATCCAAATTCTCTTGATGAATACCATTAATAGTGAGGGGAAATTCACAGACCTTATGAGTAACACTCTTCAAGGGAGAGCCATCAACAGAAACCACAGTAATAGGAGATGACAAAGTTTTAGGTTTTAATTTAAGTTTTTCCAAGAATCCCCCATCAATCACATTCAGAGTAGAACCGCAATCCACAAAAACCCGAAATTCAATTAATTCATTCTGAGCAGCAGTAGTAGCAGATAGGAATACTCCCTTAGAATTTAAACAGGCTATTCGTGCATGACTGACCATTTTTTTTTCTTTCTTCATGCGAAGCACACAGTTCTTAATAAAATGACCAGAATTTCCGCAATAGAAGCACAAACCTTCAGAAAGCCTGCGGTCTTTTTCCTGAGAGCGGGGTGCCATCGCCCCAATCTCCATCGGCTCTCCTTTGTCAGCACAGACCCTCTCAGGACTCGGAGCTGACATAGCAGAGGATTTGCTCTCATTAACCCTTGCACGCAGTCTCCTGTCCACCCGTATAGCTAATTGCATTGCCTCCTGCAAGTTTCCAGGTGTGGGATAAGCAATCAGTAAATCCTTAACCCTTTCACCAAGCCCTGCAAGAAACAAGCTTTTCAAAGCTGAATCGTTCCACCCCACCTGGGAAGACCACCGACGGAAGTGAGAACAATATTTTTCCACATTACCTGATCCCTGCCTCAGATGTCTCAATTCAGAATCAGCAGATGAGACACGATAAGGATCATCGTACAACAAACCCAAAGCAGAAAAAAAACTATCCACTGATCTAAAGCACGGATCACTAGGTTGGAGAGAGAAGGCCCATCCCTGAGGATCTTTGCGCAAATGTGACATTATGAACCCTATGCGCTGTGATTCATCACCAGAGGATCCGGGTCTCAAACGAAAATACAATAAACAAGCATTTTTAAAAGAAAAAAAATCTTGTTGTTCGCCAAAAAATAGATCAGGCTGACGTACCTTTGGTTCCACAAAATGTGCTCCAGAACAGCTACTCACGTGTTGTTGGAGCTTGTCCACCTCCAGAGAGAGTCCCTGCAAGCGTTGAGCCAAATCTTCAACCGAGACCATGATGGAAAACTGGAGGTCTTTCCTTAGAAAAAATTATTATTTTTTTTTTTTAGGCTGGACTTACTGTTATGATCTGCTACAGGAACTAAGGAAAGACAGGAGATCTGTCCCTACAATATAACTAAACTAGATCCCTACGATGTAACGGGGAACCTGATCCTGCGATCAGACCCGCTAAAGTCCTCGGCTAGTCTGTACGAAGACCTATAGATGTGAGGGAGGGATCCCTACAAGAACTAGGGACTGGGATAAGTTGGACACCTCCTAGCAGAAATAGTAGCAGTCAAAGACAAACACACAACAAAAAGCATAGAGGTCAGAAGACCTAGCAAAACTAACAGAGAACGGTAACAGAGCACCAAGCTAGCTCAAGAGTAGTAAATACAATGAAGTCCAGCAAGGCCAGGAGGGCGGAGCCGAATTAAATAGGCAAAAATGGTCATGTGACCAGCAAACTTAAAAAAGCCTAACAGGAGAGTTCTAACACCCACGATCCGACACGATGTGGAGGGGCAGGCCATGGAGACGGAAGATGTGGCGGATAAAGTCTTTAGCCAGCTCAGGTGCAGACGGGAGGCTCGGCAGGGGAATGAAGTGAGCCATCTTGGAAAAGCGGTCAGCGACCACCCAAATGACCGTACAACCGGCAGAGACAGGGAGATCCGTTATAAAGTCCATAGCTATATGCTGCCACGGGGCAGCAGGTACTGGAAGAGGAAGGAGGCGACCGGCTGGCAGGAGTCTCGGAACCTTGTTGCGGGCGCAGGAAACACAGGCTGAAACAAAGTCTATTACGTCCTTGTGCAGGGTAGGCCACCAGTAATGCCGGGTAATAAGCTGAAGGGTCTTTTTCTGACCGGCGTGGCCAGCAAGCTTAGACGAGTGACCCCAGTGTAGGACCTTCTCCCGATCAGGTACTGTTACGAACGTCTTACCGGGAGGGAGACGATTTAGATTCACGGGGGCCACCTGCATTACTCTGGCGGGATCAATGATGTGCTTAGGTTCCTCCTCTAGATCAGACACCAGGAAGGATCGGGACAAGGCGTCAGCTTTGATGTTTTTGTCTGCCGGGCGAAAATGAAGAACGAAATCAAAGCAGGCAAAAAACAAGGACCACCGGGCTTGGCGCGGGTTAAGTCTCTGGGCGCTCTGGAGGTAAGCCAAGTTCTTGTGGTCCGTGTAAATTATTACCGGGTGAAGAGCCCCCTCGAGCAGGTAACGCCACTCCTCCAGTGCCAGCTTAATGGCCAATAACTCTCGGTCTCCTATAGAATAATTGCGCTCAGAAGGGGAGAAGAGTTTGGAGAAGAAGCCGCAAGTAACCATTCTTCCGGAAGGCGACTTTTGGGTAAGTACCGCTCCGGCTCCAGAGGAGGAGGCGTCAACTTCCAGGAAGAATTGTTTGTTGCCGTCCGGGCGATGCAGCACCGGGGCGGAAGAGAAAGCCTGTTTTAAGGAAAGAAAGGCTTCCTCTGCTTCGGGCGGCCATTCTCTGGGATTAGTGCCCTTACGGGTGAGCGCAGAGATTGGGGCAGTCCGGGAAGAGAAGTGCGGTATGAAGAGGCGGTAGTAGTTGGCGAAGCCCAGGAACCGCTGAATAGCCTTCAACCCCTCTGGTTTCTTAGGATCCATTCGTAGGCCGGTCTGAGAGATTATGTAGCCCAAAAACGGAAGCGAGGTCTGCTCAAAGAGGCACTTCTCATATTTAGCGTAGAGGTGGTTCTGCCTGAGCCTGAGCAGGACCTGACGAACATCCCTCCGGTGAGTGAGAAGATCCGGAGAGAAGACCAAGATGTCGTCCAGGTACACCACTACGCAGGAGTAGAGGAGGTCCCGGAAGATGTCATTGACCAACTCTTGAAAGACGGCGGGAGCGTTACAGAGACCGAAGGGCATTACCAGGTATTCATAGTGGCCGTCCCAGGTGTTGAATGCCGTCTTCCATTCATCCCCATGACGGATACGGACCAGGTTATACGCCCCACGGAGGTCCAGCTTGGAGAAGATTCTAGCCCCCCTCAGACGGTCAAATAATTCCGGAATGAGCGGAAGGGGATATTTATTCTTCACCGTAATCTGGTTAAGGCCTCTATAGTCTATACAGGGACGGAGTGAGCCGTCCTTCTTTTTGACAAAGAAGAAGCCTGCTCCCGCTGGGGAGGTAGATTTCCGGATAAATCCCCGGGCCAGATTCTCCTCAATGTATTCAGACATGGACCGGGTCTCAGCAGCAGACAAAGGGTAAATACGCCCACGGGGAGGAGTAGCGCCGGGTATCAGGTCGATTGGGCAGTCGTATGGTCTATGAGGGGGTAATGTCTCTGCCTCCTTTTTATTAAAGACGTCCGCATAAGACCAATAGGGAACCGGAAGACCAGGTAGATTGGCTGGGGTAGGAGAAGGACGGACAGGATGGACGGGAACTAAACAGGTCTTATGGCAGTCCTGTCCCCAGCGAAGGACTTCTCCGGTCTGCCAATCAAGCACGGGTGCATGTTTCTGAAGCCAAGGTAGGCCTAGCAAGAGGGCGTGAGAGAGTCCAGGCAGAACATGAAAGAAGATGCTCTCAGAGTGCAGCATTCCCACCTGCAGGGTTATGGATTCGGTGATTAGTTGGATGGGATGTGGTAAGAGGCCCCCATCCACGGCAGCGACAGATAAGGGTACAGCCAGAGGTTTGGTGGGAATGCGGTATTTCTCTACCAGGGACTGAGAAATGAGATTTCCGGCAGCTCCAGAGTCAAGTTGGGCTAGTTCAAAATAACGGTTCTCCCCGCAGATGATAGAGACCGACAGCAACAGAGATGGAGAGGGTTTACTCTTGTCTAGGACGACCTCTCTGAGCGATCCTAGACACAGGTGTTTCCTGACCTCTCTGGGCAGGAACGGATCCGGTGCTCCTTACTGCCACAGTAGAAGCAGCTCCCCTCGGCTCGGCGTAAGTCTTGACGGGTTTTGACCATCTTGGTCTGGATGACCTGCATAGGCTCAGGTGAGTGCGCCTGGGGAGTAACGGGAGAAGTGACGGGTTTCTGGAAGGTAGAGGCTAGACGTGGAAACCTCCTCTCACGGGTGACCTCTTTGGCGCGCTCCTGGAACTGGATGTCAATCCGGGTGGCAAGTGTTATTAAGTCGTCGAGAGTGGTAGGAATGTCCCGACCGGCGAGTTCATCTTTAATACGGCCGGACAGACCCTCCCAAAAGACAGACACCAGGGCGTCGTTATCCCAGGCCAGCTCCGAAGCAAGGGTACGGAACCGTATGGCATATTGGCCCACGGTGAGATTTCCTTGACGGAGGCGTAGCAGAGATGATGCGGATGAGGTCTTCCGTCCTGGTTCGTCGAAGACTTTCCGGAAAGCCGTGAGAAAGGCCAGCAGGTTGGACACCAGGGGGTCTCCTCTCTCCCATAGAGGATTTAGCCAAGCCAGTGCCTCTCCCGTGAGATGGGACATGATGAAGGCTACTTTGGCTCGGTCGGTGGAAAACTGGTGTGCCAACAGTTCGAAGTGCAGAGTGCACTGGTTAATGAAGCCCCGTGCCTGGCTGAGATCTCCGCCAAAACGAGGAGGGGCGGAGAGGCGGGGACCTGGAAGAGATGCCATGGTGTTGATGGGCTGCGGCGGTGCCGGGGTAGTAAGTGTGCGAGTGGAGGCAGCTTCCGATGAGGTAGTCAATGTGTCCAGGCGGGAGTTAACACTACGCAGGTGACTCAGGATGGACTCCTGTTGGGACCTCTGATGGGAAAGTTCATGACATAAGTCCGAGAGCGAGGGAGCTTGGGTGCCACCGGGTTCCATGGCCCGAGCAAACTGTAACGGGTCTGGGAGGTGGAACCTCTGAGCAACTATACAAAGGGGCAGTCCTTGTAAGGAAGCAGGTGGCTCCCAGGGTAGGCGGGCAGGTAGTCACGGCTAGTGACGGGGACAGTCTCTGGGTAGAAGGGCAGGAGGTCACGGCAAGTGACGGGGACAGTCTCTGGGTAGAAGGGCAGGAGGTCACGGCAAGTGACGGGGACAGCCTCTTGACAGGCGGGTGGTCATGGCAAGTGACGGCTAAGCCTCCAGATAGGCTAGCAGGCAGGTAGCAGGTGGACGCTCCGAGGTGAGCGGGCAAGAGTCTCTGGACAGGCAGGTGGTCACAGCTAGTGACGGCGGAGCCTCCAGGTAGGCTAGCAGGCAGGTAGCAGGTGGACGCTCCCAGGTGAGCGGGCAAGAGTCTCTGGACAGGCAGGTGGTCACTGCAAGTGACGGCGGAGCCTCCAGGTAGGCTAGCAGGCAGGTAGCAGATGGACGCTCCCAGGTGAGCGGGCAAGAGTCTCTGGACAGGCAGGTGGTCACAGCAAGTGACGGCTAAGCCTCCAGGTAGGCTAGCAGGCAGGTAGCAGGTGGACGCTCCCAGGTGAGCGGGCAAGAGTCTCTGGACAGGCAGGTGGTCACAGCACGTGACGGCAGAGCCTCCAGGTAGGCTAGCAGGCAGGTAGCAGGTGAGCGCTCCCAGGTGAGCGGGTAAGAGTCTCTGGACAGGCAGGTGGTCACAGCACGTGACGGCAGAGCCTCCAGGTAGGCTAGCAGGCAGGTAGCAGGTGAGCGCTCCCAGATAAGCGGGCAAACAGATCCATAGACAGACTGGCAGGGCTGGTAGGCAGACTGTCGGACCGCAGATAGACAAGTATCAGGCAGGTATCAAGCAGGAATCTGGCAGGTAACTGGCAGGTATCTGGTAACGGGACCTGAGGGCTGAAGCAGAGTGATAGGCTATGCAACAACATTGCTCGGGCACCTCCATTTTGGAGGAGGTGCCTTATATATGGTGAGGTCCTCCGGCCATTGGCCGGGGACTCCTTAGGACGGCGCGCGCGGCCCCTTTAAGAGAGGGGGAGCGCGCGCGCCCTAAGCACAGTGGCCGGGAAGCAGCGCGCACTGCCAGCAGAGCGGGAGGAAGACGCCGGGCACGGAGCGGAGAGGTGAGGGGAACGGCGTCCCTGCCTAGCAGGAGGCAGGGACGCCGACGCTACATCTGCCATCAGCTACATATTGGGTCTGTGGGAATAATGCGTATAAATGGCTCCCAGTCGGAGTAGGGGGGACTTGTATGTTGGCCCGGCTAACTCCAGACGCTTATTTTATTCCCCATAGTAAAGTAGATTTGAGAGCCATCCCTCTTCATACCATCTATAAACGTGCCGAGGACAACACCCCACGCCCATCAGGAAGACCTCATTTAGTACAAATGAGTATACCCAATAAGATAGCCAGTACTGTCTTCCTCTACCCTATGGTAACACAAATGTGGGACAAATTAGTGGAAGTCACTGACTACTTAGATGACCAGATTTGGAGTGTATTGGAAGTAATTAATACTACTGTTGCAGTGCAGAATCAACTTATTATAGTAGCTAATCAACATACTTTAATGCTGGACTATTTGACAGCAGCTCAAGGTGGGATGTGCCAGGTTATAGGTTCAGCCTGTTGTCACTATATTAACCCCGACTCTACCATACGGTTAAAGACTAAAATGGAAGACATTAGGAAACTCAGGGAAGAATATAACAAACATAATGAATTGACCAAAGACAGTTGGTGGTCGGATACGTTTTCCTTTTTAAATCCTGCTAATTGGTTTAAAGGAATTGGTGGATGGATTGCTGGAATATTACAAGGAGTGTTGCATATTGCTGCTTGCGTCTTGTTAATATATGTTTTACTAAAACTAGTCTTTTATTGTATCCCAATTTGCATGAGGAAAACCTGCCGGTCGTCAGAGAGCAAGGAGGACGCTGTCAACCAACACCAAGTGCTACTATACACGGACCTCTCAGATGCAACCAGCATTGAGGACCTGGACAGCAAGGGAATGATGACCTTTACCCTCTTGCCCCGACCAACCTCACGTCTGAATATCAGAGCTTTATGATTATATCAACGGACAAGGGGGGATGGACATGCCGCGACGGCCTCAATTGGTAACAAGGGCACTAATTGAGTGAAGACCAACGTCCCTCAGGCTCAAAATATGACCCTGGGAAAGCACCTCTATTGTTGATAATAACATAATTTTTAGGGGGGAAATGTAAAGGACATATTGATATTCATGCTATGGCAACTCCATTTTGTCTGCTTGCTTCAAAATCATGTTATTATACCCTGCCCAACATACATTCTTTCCTTCTTTCCTCTTGATTCACATGCAACTTTCCCACACTAACCTTTTCTCTCAGGAACATTCTATGAGACACCCTGCTCCTGTTATCTAGCTAGTCTGAGCCGGGATGTGTAACCTTGTAACTTTCCATCATGCACCGAACTAACGATAATATGACCATATGTGTATTTCCGTAATAATTGTACTAACATTGGTTCAAGCCTGTAGTATGGCTGTAGGTGCTTGGCCATTGATAAACTCAAAACAATATAAAATGCTAAGTAGAAATGTGGCACCCCAGGGGTCTGGTTTCCACAGTAATGTAATGTTATGTCTGAGAGCAGGTGGGAGGTCCTTTGGTCAGGGATCCTGTGCATGCCACACCTCCTGCCCAGTCTTGGGAGGGGAAGAACTTCCCCTATAAAAACCCGCGGCTGAAGCAGGGTTAGTCAGTCAAGGAGAGTAGAGACAAGAAACAGTCACAGGAAGAAACAGCAGAAGCTCAGTGGGAGCAATACTACTACAAGTCAGGGGCTGGCAGCTGCAGAGCTCGCCCTGACTGAGAAGCTTTCTCACCGGACCCGGCGTCCGGGGCTGTGGGGACTAACTCCTACCCAGCAGCAGAAGCCGACCGGCAGGGGATTTCAGGTCCTCAGGCCCAGAAACCCGAAGGCACGGTCACACGCGTGGGACCAGCACCACCATCGTGGAGCGGAAGCCATTAGAAGGCCCCGAGTCACCGGCCATACGGGTGAGCACCACACGGTACACTCAGGGACGTGAGCTACTTATATCCGCTTCTAGCAAGGTAGCCAGAAGAGTACAGTCAGTTTGGGAGGCCTACAACTCCGCCTGGCCAGGGGAGATCCCATCTGCTCAAGGACTGACCAGGCCCCGTTCGCTAGCAAGTACTCCGGGAGGGTCTATCGTTGTTACCAGTAAAGACCCTGAATTACACCGCACCGTCTCTGAGTGGTTCCTGCTACCCCCATTTTCCACGTCGGCTGCCCTGAGGCCATACCCCTCCCGTTGGGGGTTATACTATCACGCTGCACAATTCTACACCGGCCTCAGCGGTCTGCCCTGCAGCGGCAGCTCCATAGCTGCAAATCAACGGGTGGCGTAGTCGACACTCAAATAACATCTATCAAGACTGCCACACATCGAGTTTGACTCCCTGGGCACGGACCGGGTCCCCGCCACTCGGAGACTACAACCCTCATCTGATCCGGTTCCGGGTAAGCCCCGTGCGCGAGACGCTGCGCAACACAGCAGGCCCAGGGGCGCGTCAACTTTGGCGTAGTCGGCAGGATTTCGTGCCCGCAACCACCGGGTACTGCGTGCCTGAAAAAGAGACTTTTAAAACTTACCATCCGTGAAGTTTTCCCGCCATCGGTGAAGATTCCCGCCATCCGGCGCCATTTTCAGCCTTCTTCCCGCCATCTGTGAAGATTCCCGCCATCCGGCGCCATCTTCAGCCTTCTTCCCGCCATCCGTGGAGTTTTCCCGCCGTTGGACGCCATCTTGAGGACGCCGCGCGGGAAGAAGAGGGGCGTGGACTCCGAAAAGCCCGCAAGAACTGAAGCCCCGCCTCACGTACGGACGTTGCGTAAGGTCCTGGAAGGAGCCCAGCAGACGCCGACGTCACCGGAGTGCGACGGAAGGTCCTCAACCCTGACGATCCACTGCGGAGCCGCGGCCTACGGAAGAGGATCATCGCAAGGTAGGCCACGGTCCACTAGGGGGGAGAAGGATGTCGGATACGGAGGAGAGCTTCACCGCTTCAACCCCCGCCAGCGCCACCGCTGTCGCGGTCATGCCTTTCACCATGCCCTATATCCCGGGGGCAGCCTGGCTACCCCAGTACTCAGGGGAGTCACATACCCTGCAGGACTTTAGAGAAAGGCTGGATAGCCTCTTCCAGGTGTACCCCCTCACAGAGGAGCAAAAAGTGAGCATCCTGGTGGCCCAATTAACCGGAGCAGCCCGAAGGGAGGTAAAGTCCTGGCCACCTGGGGGGAGGACTGTCGCAGGGATACTAACCCGGCTGAGGGACACCTTTGATACCCGTACCTCAGCCGAGATTAAGCTTAGATTCTACGGGTGCAAGCAGCGAGCGCATGAGAGTATAAGGGACTATGCACTAAACCTACAAGAGGCCCTGAGGGCCATTAAGCAGACCGACCCTGATGGAGTGGGAAACGAGGACAGGCTGTTGACCGAACAATTTATAGAGGGACTATATTGTAATGCCCACCTAACCCAGTTGCGGGCGATGGCCTTACAGGATCCCCATCTGGGCTTTGCACAGTTCAAGGACAGAGCCATCCGGGTGCTCCGAGAACCGGCACCGGGTGGCGTTGTGACCCACAGGCGCCCAGCTAGCACTTACCACCAGGAGGCGGCGCCCTTGTCGGCAGGGCCTGTGGGAGCTGATGCGCAGGCTTTGGACAATGACCCGGCTCCAGACCTACACCATCAGGTCCAAGAGCTAGCTAAGAGCGTTGCTGCGCTAACCCAAACTGTGCAGTCTTTACAGGTTTCCACCCAGGGAAGATCCAGCTGGCATCCGGACCGGAGGACATCCCGTGGCGTCGACCAAGGAGGACCCCACCGGCCAGAGGAAGACCCAGTGACCGATACAGCGAAGACGGACGACCCATCTGCCGCCGCTGCAATCAACCCGGACATATGGCAAGGTACTGTTCTTTAAACGGGCACAACCTGGTGTAGAGGGCCAACCCCCAGGAAAAAGATCACCAGGCCCATCGAACTGGCGCGACAGATATGTGGGAGGACGTCCAGTCTTGCCTGTGGTACTGGATGGCATTCCCATGAGTGCCCTACTGGACACCGGGTCACAGGTCACCACCATCCCGTACGTGCTCTTTAAGCAATACTGGAATGACTCGGATATTACCCGCTACCCTGACGACGACTTGAGTATCATCGCCAGCAATGGCCAGCCCGTGCCACAGATCGGATTTAAAGAAGTGACCATCAAAATCGGTAGAGTCGAACTGGCAGCACAGGGACTGATCATTGTAGATATTGACAAACATGAGAGTCACCCAAAAATAACTCTAGGAACTAATGTAATTGAAAATTGTCTTGCAGAGGTGATTTTCCTTCTACAGCAGGTTGCCAAGAACGCCAGTTCCGGCGAGCAGCGGGTGCTCCAGAAAGAGATCCGGGCACTGATGCGACGGCAACAGGTGGAACTCTCCGGCGGTGAGATTGGTAGCGTAAGAATGTGTGACCCTTTTCCTATTGCCATGCCCCCAAAAAGTGAAATGATGATTTGGTGCCGGGCAGCTATTGGTCTGAGGGGTAGAGATTACCAGGCAATGGTAGAACCAGTTTACTCAGACAGTAGGCCCACCATCTTGACAGCACGGGGGGTGGTTAATGTACGCCATGGGAGGGTGCCCGTTCGCATAATCAATATCGGGAAGAGGGAAGTGTACCTGCCCCGGTATGCCACGCTAGCCAAATTATATACCATTAACCAAAATGCTATACAATCTGTGGAACCCTTGCCTCCATCTCACCCGGAGGAAGGTAACGGCTCTAAGAAAACAAAGGAGGACTGGTGTCAGCAACTACATTTGGGTACTGACTCTGACGCGCCCCCTGGGACATATTCCTTTTTGAGGGGAATACCCGGCACCGGATCAGATGGGGGGTTGTAGTCTCCGAGCGGCTGTGACCCGGCCCATGCCCAGGGCGTCAAGCTCAGTGTTATGTGGCAGTCCTACAGATGTTACTAAAGTTCTTTTGTGTCGACTACGCCACCCGTTGTGATGCGGTCACTGTGGCCGCCGCTGCAGCAGGGTCCGCTGAGGCTGATGGTGTAGGTGCAGCTTTTGATGGTATAACCCCCAACGGGTGGGGTATAGCCTCAGGGGGTCAGGTGCAGAGGATGGGGGTTGTGGTGGTGCAGCATAGATGTTAAAGGAAGACAGAGTCGGGTTGTGCAGTTTAGGGTATTTACTCACTGCTGATGTTCCGGTCACTCCAGCTGCTAGTGACCACCCGAGCCGTGCTGCGTCCACCAGGTCCTGGATCCAGCCAACCCCCAAACAAGTCCGGAGCGTGGCCCTGAGCTCTCCCTCTGTCCTTTCTTCAGCCGTCCCCACCAGTGATCCACCTAGGTCCAGCTCCCTCGGGCCTACTGTTGGGACACCCTTGGCCTTGGGTTCCCTGACCCTTCATGTGGTGTGCCTTCGGGGTGAATGTGGTGGGTGGCCGTGGCAGACGCTGCCCACGGCCTCCGGTCTCTGGCTGGGGATTGTTTTTACCCCCACCAGTTTGGGTTCCGGTACCCTTTTGCTGACTCCTCACCCGGTGCTCTAATTTGGGTTCTTGGGTCCCTTCAGTCTTCCCCCTCTGGGTCTTTCTCTTTCTTTCTCCTCTCTCTCTCTCTCTAGGGCTCTGCTCTGCTCCTCTTCCTGATTCTGACAGACTGACCCTGATTCTCAGTTGGTGCCCACCTTATATACACCCTCTATGTGTGAGCTCAGGTGACCAGCACCCAATGAGCTCCTATCTTTACCCAGGCTGCTCCCCCTATCTGCCCCTACACTACATGGGATGTACCACCCCCCTCCCACTCCAGCCAGGAACAGACTCGGTCGTACCTGCACATTTCTAAGTGGGAGTACCGTCGGCCTGTTCCTCGGAAATGGGATGTATGTAGTGCATGCAGCCTACCGAGCTCAGATCCACACTCCTTCCTTACCCGGGAGTGGAATATCACACCTCTGGGTTGAGGTGCAATACCCCTGTAGCAGCCGAATCCTCAGGGTGCTACAACTCCACTCCCTCACACCAGAAACAGGGAGTCTATCGGGTGGTTCAAGAGTACGAGAGAGTGTTTAGTAAACACCCGTTAGACTTCGGGCGAGTCAAGGGGGTAGAACACCACATCCCCACGGGAGACCATCCTCCCATAAAAGAGAGGTATCGACCCGTACCCCCTGCACACTACCAACACGCCAAGGGGATGCTTAGAGACATGAAGGAGGCTGGGGTGATCAGGGATAGCTGTAGCCCCTGGGCAGCTCCACTAGTCTTAGTCAGAAAAAAAGACAACACCATGAGGATGTGTGTAGATTACCGGAAAATCAACCGTATCACACACAAGGATGCGTACCCCTTACCAAGGATAGAGGAGTCATTGGCTGCTTTAAGATCTGCTAACTTCTTCTCTACCTTGGATCTCACTAGCGGGTACTGGCAGGTTCCTGTAGCAGAGGCGGACCGGGAGAAGACCGCATTCACCACCCCGATGGGACTTAGCGAGTTCACCTGCATGCCGTTCGGACTCTGCAACGCACCAGGAACCTTCCAACGACTAATGGAGTGTTGTCTGGGCCACAGAAACTTCGAGACGGTCCTGTTGTACCTGGACGATGTCATCGTATATTCCAAGACGTATGAGGACCACCTGAAACACCTGGCGGAAGTGTTCGAAGCTCTGGCGAGTTACGGCCTAAAGGTGAAACCCTCCAAGTGTCACCTCCTGAAACCAAAGGTGCAGTACCTGGGACACGTGGTGAGCGCTGACGGAGTGGCTCCCGACCCTGATAAGATCACCGCAATTAAGGAATGGCCAAGCCCCTTCAGCGTAAAAGAAGTGCGGCAGTTCCTCGGGTTGGTAGGCTACTACCGAAGGTTTATTCCCGGTGTCACCAAAAAGGCAGCACCTATGCAGGACCTCCTGATAGGCCAGTCCCGGAAGGCCAAGAACCAGAAGCCGCCCTTCAAATGGGAGGAGCTGGAAGAAGAGTCCTTCCGCCAGCTGAAGATGGCCCTCACGGGGGACGAAATCCTGGCGTACCCGGATTATAGCCAGCCCTTTATCCTCTACACCGACGCCAGTAACATCGGGCTAGGAGCCGTACTGTCCCAGATCCAGCAGGGGAAGGAACGAGTAATCGCCTACGCCAGCCGAAAGCTGCGACCCACCGAAAGGAATCCCGAGAATTACAGCTCATTTAAGCTAGAGTTCCTGGCCGTAGTATGGGCAGTCACCGAGCGCTTTAAGCATTACCTCGCTTCTTCCCGGTTCACCGTGTACACGGATAACAACCCGTTGACACACCTGGACACGGCAAGACTCGGTGCCCTGGAGCAGAGGTGGATGGCCCGTCTGTCCAACTACGAGTTCACAATCAAATACCGGGCCGGACGCTCCAATACCAACGCGGACGCCCTGTCCAGGATGCCCAACCTGCCGGACGAAGGAGAAGATCCGGAGGGACTGGAAGAAGTTGAACTCCCTGCGTTCCACCGTCATGGGACTATCCAGTACTCCCACCGGGTAAGGAGTAAGCAGGCTGCTACGTTGAACCCCTTACCTCACTACAACTGGGCGGAAACGCAAGACAGCGACCCTGCTGTCCGACTGGTGAAGGAGATGCTGACTCGCCCGGAGGCTTGCCTTGAACCAGACGCTCCGGAGGAAGCCAAACAACTATGGGCAGAGAGGAGTCGACTGTTCCTTTACAAGGGGAAGTTGTGCCGCAGAATGGTTAACTCCCGGACGCATGAACTACTCTGGCAAGTAGTGGTGCCACGAAGAGACGCAGCCATGGTGATGGAGGCATACCACGACGGAGCTGGACACTTCGGGTGGAAGAAGCTGGAGTTCCTGCTGCGCGAGCGATTCCACTGGGTAGGCATGAGGGGAACCATTGAGAAGTGGTGCAGAGACTGTGGCCCGTGCAACCTAAGAAGGAAGGATCGTGCCAGCCAGAAGACTCCCCTGCAGTCCATCGTCACCCGGCAGCCGTTGGAACTGGTAGCCTTGGATCATGTAAAACTGACCCCAAGCAGAAGTGGCTACGTCTACGCACTAACCATCGTGGATCACTACTCCCGGTTCTTGGTTGTCGTCCCCGTCAAGGACTTAACAGCTCGAACAGCAGCGAGAGCCTTCCAGCAGCATTTCTGCCGTCCACACGGGTACCCGGACCAAGTGTTGACAGACCAGGGACCTGCCTTTGAAGCGGAGGTCTTCCAAGAATTCTGCACTCTGTATGGCTGCCGGAAGATAAGGACGACACCCTATCATCCGCAAACTAATGGACTTTGTGAGAAAATGAACCAGGTGGTAATGGATCTTCTGAAAACGTTGCCCCTGGAAGAACGCAGTCTGTGGCCTGAGAAGCTGCCCGATCTGGTGGACCTATACAACCACATCCCGGTAGGTTCCACCAACTGTACCCCGGCTTACCTAATGAGGGCAAGACCTGGTAAGTTACCTGTTGACCTGGAAATGGGAGTCCTGACACCCGAGGACACTTCACCAGAAGCAGACTGGGACACAGAGAGGCAGCAGCAGTACCGGAGAGTACAGGAGAGCGTGGAGCGAAGTCTCTGTCAGGCTAGGGAAAGACAAGAGAAAACTTACAACCAGTATGCTCCCGCTGTTCCCCTGGTACGCGGAGAGCAGGTCTTGAAGAGGAAGAGACGGCTCCACAAGTTGGACGACCAGTGGGAGAAGGACCCGTACACCGTACTGCCCTCAAGCCACGAGAACCCGAAGGTTTGTACCATCAGTAAAGACGGAGGGGAAACTACAGCCATTGTATCCCGGGACCACCTGAAGAAGTGTCCCGAACAACTGAGGAACCCTGAAGAGGAACAAGAAGACCATCGACCCGTAGAGGAAAGGGAAGATATGGTTAGTACTGTGCTCGGGGACTTCCCTCGGTCTTGGACTCAAGTCAATGGTGCAGTTGTGGTACCCGTACTCACCTTCCTCCAACCAGCATCCCAAGCACCTACGGAGCAACAGGTAGAGCTGGAAGAACAGCCGGTCCAGGAGGCAGAAGACCCCACACCCGCAGACCAGGAGGATCAACCCCCTGCTTGCAGTGAGCCTGCCATATCCCTAGTGAGCCAAAGAGCCGGTAGACAGCTGCCCAGTTTACCCTTGACAGCTCCTACACCCTGTAGTTCAGGGCTAGACAGTCAGCTCCGTAGGTCCACTAGGGCCACTAGAGGCCAGTTACCCGCACGTTGGAGGATTTGAAGTGTATAAATTGTTTTATTTATGTTTACCTGTGTATTGTTGCTTGTGTATAATTTTGTGTTTCTAGTTATTTGTAGGAGTCCTTGGTGGATTTACCGGGAATCCTTTGTACATAATTGGAGCGTAACCCAGGATGGACTAGAGACTGTTAAGGACTCGGGGTAGGACAGACCCCTACCTGGTTACGTCTCCCTGTTTTGGTGAAATGGACACCTTGCTTTCCCTCAAAGACTGCACCCGGTTGCGGACACGCCGTGACCATTGTTATGTGTCTCTTTATTATAATGTTTTGGTTGTACTCTGTTATGTTTACAAAAATGTGTTTAGTCCCGGAGTACTAAATTTTACTAGGGGGGAATGTGGCACCCCAGGGGTCTGGTTTCCACAGTAATGTAATGTTATGTCTGAGAGCAGGTGGGAGGTCCTTTGGTCAGGGATCCTGTGCATGCCACACCTCCTGCCCAGTCTTGGGAGGGGAAGAACTTCCCCTATAAAAACCCGGGGCTGAAGCAGGGTTAGTCAGTCAAGGAGAGTAGAGACAAGAAACAGTCACAGGAAGAAACAGCAGAAGCTCAGTGGGAGCAATACTACTACAAGTCAGGGGCTGGCAGCTGCAGAGCTCGCCCTGACTGAGAAGCTTTCTCACCGGACCCGGCGTCCGAGGCTGTGGGGACTAACTCCTACCCAGCAGCAGAAGCCGACCGGCAGGGGATTTCAGGTCCTCAGGCCCAGAAACCCGAAGGCACGGTCACACGCGTGGGACCAGCACCGCCATCGTGGAGCGGAAGCCATTAGAAGGCCCCGAGTCACCGGCCATACGGGTGAGCACCACACGGTACACTCAGGGACGTGAGCTACTTATATCCGCTTCTAGCAAGGTAGCCAGAAGAGTACAGTCAGTTTGGGAGGCCTACAACTCCGCCTGGCCAGGGGAGATCCCATCTGCTCAAGGACTGACCAGGCCCCGTTCGCTAGCAAGTACTCCGGGAGGGTCTATCGTTGTTACCAGTAAAGACCCTGAATTACACCGCACCGTCTCTGAGTGGTTCCTGCTACCCCCATTTTCCACGTCGGCTGCCCTGAGGCCATACCCCTCCCGTTGGGGGTTATACTATCACGCTGCACAATTCTACACCGGCCTCAGCGGTCTGCCCTGCAGCGGCAGCTCCATAGCTGCAAATCAACGGGTGGCGTAGTCGACACTCAAATAACATCTATCAAGACTGCCACACATCGAGTTTGACTCCCTGGGCACGGACCGGGTCCCCGCCACTCGGAGACTACAACCCTCATCTGATCCGGTTCCGGGTAAGCCACGTGCGCGAGACGCTGCGCAACACAGCAGGCCCAGGGGCGCGTCAGAAATAAACGGAGTTAGAGAGACTCTTTAATCCCCCCATACAGAGCTTTGCCTCCATCTGGTTTTCTATTGTATTGCGCAATCAACCTTGTAAAATAATTTGACACTCACTTGGTCAACCGTGTAGGGTCATTGCTGCCCTCCCTCAACACTTGGAGTTATATTCTGTTGTTCAAGTGTTGTTTTATTTTTTTGAGCAGTGTATATATATATATATATGTATATGTATATATATATATATATATATATATATATATATATATATATATATATATATATATATATATATATATATATATATATACACACTGCTCAAAAAAATAAAACAACACTTAAACAACAGAATATAACTCCAAGTAAATCAAACTCCTTTGAAATCAAACTGTCCACTTAGGAAGCAACACTGATTGACAATCAATTTCACATGCTGTTGTGCAAATGGAATAGGCAATAGATGGAAATTATTGGCAATTATCAAGACACACTCAATAAAGGAGTGGTTCTACAGGTGGGGACCACAGACCACATCTCAGTACCACTGCTTTCTGGCTGATGTTTTGGTCACTTTTGAATGCTGGTTGTGCTTTCACACTCGTGGTAGCATGAGACGGACTCTACAACCCACAGAAGTTGCTCAGGTAGTGCAGCTCATCCAGGATGGCACATCAATGCGAACTGTGGCAAGAAGGTTTGCTATGTCTGTCAGCGTAGTGTCCAGAGGCTGGAAGCGCTACCAGGAGACAGGCCAGTACACCAGGAGACGTGGAGGGGGCCGTAGGAGGGCAACAACCCAACAGCAGGACCGCTACCTCCACCTTTTTGCAAGGAGGAACAGGAGGAGCACTGCCAGAGCCCTGCAAAATGACCTCCAGCAGGCCACAAATGTGCATGTGTCTGCACAAATGGTTAGAAACCAACTCCATGAGGGTGGTATGAGGGCCCGACGTCCACAGATGGGGGTTGTGCTTACAGCCCAACACCGTGCAGGACGCTTGGCATTTGCCACAGAACACCAGGATTGGCAAAGTCACCACTGGTGCCCTGTGCTCTTCACAGATGAAAGCATGTTCACACTGAGCACATGTGACAGACGTGACAGAGTCTGGAGACGCCGTGGAGAGCGATCTGCTGCCTGCAACATCCTTCAGCATGACCGGTTTGGCAGTGGGTCAGTGATGGTGTCGGGTGGCATTTCTTTGGAGGGCCGCATAGCCCTCCATGTGCTCGCCAGAAGTAGCCTGACTGCCATTAGGTACCGAGATGAGATCCTCAGACCCCTTGTGAGACCATATGCTGGTGCGGTTGGCCCTGGGTTCCTCCTAATGCAGGACAATGCCACCTCATGTGGCTGGAGTGTGTCAGCAGTTCCTGCAAGATAAAGGCATTGAAGCTATGGACTGGCCTGCCCATTCCCCAGACCTGAATCCGATTGAGCACATCTGGGACATCATGTCTCGCTCCATCCACCAACGTCACGGTGCATCACAGACTGTCCAGGAGTTGGCGGATGCTTTAGTCCAGGTCTGGGAGGAGATCCCACAGGAGACCATCCCCAACCTCATCAGGAGCATGCCCAGGCATTGTAGGGAGGTCATACAGGGACGTGGAGGCCACACACAATACTGAGCCTCAATTTGACTTGTTTTAAGGACATTACATCAAAGTTGGATAAGCCTGTAGTGTGTTTTTCCACTTTAATTTTGGGGGTGACTCCAAATCCAGGCCTCCATTGGTTAATAAATTTGATTTCCATTGATGATTTTTGTGTGATTTTGTTGTCAGCACATTCAACTTTGTACAGAACAAAGTATTCAATGAGAATATTTCATTCATTCAGATCTAGGATGTGTTATTTGAGTGTTCCCTTTATTTTTTTGAGCAGTGTATATATATATACAGTGCTGGCCAAAAGTATTGGCACCCCTGCAATTCGGTCAGATAATACTCCGTTTCTTCCTGAAAATGATTGCAATCACAAATTCTTTGGTATTATTCTCTTCATTTAATTTGCTTGCAAGGAAAAAACACAAAAGAGAATGAAGCAAAAATTAAATCATTGATCATTTCACAAAAAACTCCAAAAAAGGGCCGGACAAAAGTATTGGCGCCCTCAGCCTAATACTTGGTTGCACAACCTTTAGCCAAAATAACTGCGAACAACCACTTCCGGTAACCATCAATGAGTTTCTTACAATGCTCTGCTGGAATTGTAGACCATTCTTCTTTGGCAAACTGCTCCAGGTCCCTGATATTTGAAGGGTGCCTTCTCCAAACTGCCATTTTGAGATCTCTCCAGAGGTGTTCTATGGGATTTAGGTCTGGACTCATTGTTGGCCACCTTAGAAGGTTCCAGTGCTTTCTCTAAAACCATTTTATAGTGCTTTTGGAAGTGTGTTTTGGGTCATTGTCCTGCTGGAAGACCCATGACCTTTGAGGGAGACCCAGCTTTCTCACACTGGGCCCTAGATTATGCTGCAAAATTTGTTGGTAGTCTTCAGACTTCATAATGCCATGCACACGGTCAAGCAGTCCAGTGCCAGAGGCAGCAAAGCAACCCCAAAACATCAGGGAACCTCCGCCATGTTTGATTGTAGGGACCGTGTTCTTTTCTTTGAATGCCTCTTTTTTTTTCCTATACATTCTATGTTGATGCTTTTTCCCAAAAAGCTCTACTTTTGTCTGATCTGACCAGAGAACATTCTTCCAAAACGTTTTAGGCTTTCTCAGGTAAGTTTTGGCAAACTCCAGAATGGCTTTTTTATGTCTCGGGGTAAGAAGTGGGGTCTTCCTGCTTTATCCTACCATACAGTCCCTTTTCATTCAGACGTCGACGGATAGTACGGGTTGACACTGTTGTACCCTCGGACTGCAGGGCAGCGTGAACTTGTTTGGATGTTAGTCGAGGTTCTTTATCCACCATCCGCACAATCTTGCGTTGAAATCTCTTGTCAATTTTTCTTTTCCGTCCACATCTAGGGAGGTTAGCCACAGTGCCATGGGCTTTAAACTTCTTGATGACACTGCGCACGGAAGACACAGGAACATTCAGGTCTTTGGAGATGGACTTGTAGCCTTGAGATTGCTCATGCTTCCTCACAATTTGGTTTCTCAAATCCTCAGACAGTTCTTTGGTCTTCTTTCTTTTCTCCATGCTCAATGTGGTACACACAAGGACACAGGACAGAGGTTGAGTCAACTTTAATCCATGTTAACTGGCTGTGATTTAGTTATTGCCAACACCTGTTAGGTGCCACAGGTAAGTTACAGGTGCTATTAATTACACGAAATAGAGAAGCATCACATGATTTTTCAAAGGGTGCCAATACTTTTGTCCACCCCCTTTTTTAGGTTTGGTGTGGAATTATATCCAATTTGGCTTTAGGACAATTCTTTTTGTGTTTTTTTCATTGAAGACAAGTTAAATGAAGAGAATAATACCAAAGAATTTGTGATTGCAATCATTTTCAGGAAGAAACTGAGTATTATCTGACAGAATTGCAAGGGTGCCAATACTTTTGGCCAGCACTGTATATATATATATATATATATATATATATATATATATATATATATATATATATATATATATATATATATATATATATCTATCTCCTGGCCGGTATCAGCGGAAGGACCGCCGGCGTCGCTGACCTCCATGCGGAAGGGAGGACCGGGGAGCAGCACTGTGGGTCGGGATACTTCTGCTGCGAGCGCCCGCTATGTCCCGGGTTCTCGCAGCGTAAGTAGCCGCACAGGCAGCACCGCTCCCCGGTACTCACCAAGACGATTCGATGATTGGTCGCGGTCTTCGGACCCGACCAATCACTGATCTTAGCGCAAAACTTAAACACCGCTGTGCTGATTGGTCGCCGACGCTGCCCGCGACCAATCACCGATTTGGGTGCCAAATTTAAATATCGGCCGCGACCAATCACCACAGCGGTGTTTAAATGTGGAGCCAAGATCGGTGATTGGTCGCGGCCGATATTTAAATTTGGCACCCAAATCGGTGATTGGTCGCGGCCGATATTTAAATTTGGCGCCCAAATCGGTGATTGGTCGCGGTCAGCGTCGGCGACCAATCAGCACAGCGGTGTTTAAGTTTTGCGCTAAGATCAGTCATTGGTCGCGGGCCAAGACAACGACCAATCACCGATTTGTGCGGCAATTTTAAATAGCGTCCGCGACCAATTGGATGTCAGCGCCGCTGCCTGTGCGGATACTTCTGCTGCAAGAACACGGGACATGAGCGGGCGCTCGCAGCAGAAGTATCCGGACTCGCAGCGCCGCTCTCCGGTCCTCCCTTCACACCCTAGCCGGTGATGTCCCCACTGTATCCGCATGGTGTTACAAAGGTCCGGAAATTTGTGTTAAAAATCGCTGATTGGCCGCTGGCGCTGCCCGCGACCAATCACCTATTTGGGCGCCAAATTTAAATATCGGCCGCGACCAATCAGCACAGCGGTGTTTAAATGTGGAGCCAAGATCGGTGATTGGTCGCGGCCGATATTTAAATTTGGCGCCCAAATCGGTGATTGGTCGCGGGCAGCGCCAGCGACCAATCAGCGATTTTTAACACAAATGTCCAGACCTTTGTAACACCATGCAGGTACTGTGGGGACATCAGCGGCTAGGGCGTGAAGGGAGGACCGGGGAGTGGCGCTGCGGGTCGGGATACTTCTGCTCTGAGCGCCCGCTCATGTCCCGGGTTCTCGGAGCGGAAGTATCCGCACAGGCAGCGCCGCTGACATCCATGCGGCTAGGGTGTGAAGGGAGGACCGGGGAGCGGCACTGACATCCAATTGCTCGCGGACGCTATTTAAAAGTGCCGCACAAATCGGTGATTGGTCGCGGTCTTGGCCCACGACCAATCACGGATCTTGCCGCAAAAGTTAAACACTACGGTGCTGATTGGTCGTGGATGCTGCCCGCGACCAATCACCGATTTGGGCGCCACATTCAAATATCGGCCGCGACCAATCACCGATCTTGGCCCCACATTTAAACACCGCTGTGCTGATTGTTCGCGGACGCTATTTAAATGGGGCGCCAAAATCGGTGATTGGTCACGGCCAGCGTCGGCGACCAATCAGCACAGCGATGTTTAAATGTGGAGCCAAGATCGGTGATTGGTCGCGGCCGATATTTAAATTTGGCGCCCAAATCTGTGATTGGTCGCGGGCAGCGTCCGCGACCAATCAGCACAGTACTGTTTAACTTTGGCCGCAAGATCAGTGATTGATCGCGGGCCAAGTCGGCGACCAATCACCGATTTGTGCGGCACATTTAAATAGCGGCCGCGACCAATTGGATGTCAGCGCCGCTCCCCGGTCCTCCCTTCACACCCTAGCCGCATGGATGTCAGCGCTGCTGCCTGTGCGGATACTTCCGCTGCGAGAACCCGGGACATGAGCGGGCGTTCGGAGCAGAAGTATCCCGACCCAAAGCGCCGCTCCCCAGTCCTCCCTTCACACCCTAGCCGCTGATGTCCCCACAGTATCCGCATGGTGTTACAAAGGTCCGGGACATTTGTGTTAAAAATCGCTGATTGGTCGCTGGCGCTGCTCGCGACCAATCACCGATTTGGGCGCCAAATTTAAATATCGGCCGCGACCAATCACCGATCTTGGCTCCACATTTAAACACCGCTGTACTGATTGGTCGCGGACGCTATTTAAATGTGCCGCCAAAATAAGTGATTGGTCGCGCACAGCGTCGGCGACCAATCAGCACAGCGGTGTTTGAATTTGCCGCAAAGATCGGTGATTGTTCGCGGCCGATATTTAAATTTGGCGCCCAAATTGGTGATTGGTCGCGGGCAGCGCCAGCGACCAATCAGCGATTTTTAACACAAATGTCCGGATCTTTGTAACACCATGCGGATACTGTGGGGACATCAGCAGCTAGGGAGTGAAGGGAGGACCGGGGAGCGGCGCTGCAGGTCGGGATACTTCTGCTGCGAGCGCCCGCTCATGTCCCGGGTTCTTGCAGCGGAAGTATCCGCACGGGCAGCGCCGCTGACATCCATGCTGCTAGGGTGTGAAGGGAGGACCGGGGAGGGGCACTGACATCCAATTGGTCGCGGCCGCTATTTAAATTTAAATGTGGCGCCAAAATCGGTGATTGGTCGCGCCCAGCGTCAGCGACCAATCAGCACAGCGGTGTTTAAATGTGGAGCCAAGATCGGTGATTGGTCACGGCCGATATTTAAATTTGGCGCCCAAATCGGTGATTGGTCGCGAGCAGCGCCAGCGACCAATCAGCGATTTTTAACACAAATGTCCGGACCTTTGTAACACCATGCAGATGCTGTGGGGACATCAGTGGCTAGGGCGTGAAGGGAGGACCGGGGAGCGGCGCTGCGGGTCGGGATACTTCTGCTCCGAGCGCCTGCTCATGTCCCGGGTTCTCGCAGTGGAAGTAGCCGCACAGGCAGCGGCGCTCCCCGGTCCTCACTAATACGATTCCGCTCCCTACCAATACGATTCGCTGATTGGTCGCGCTCTCCACACCCGACCAATCAGTGATCTTGGCGCTAAAGTTAAACACCGCTCTGCTGATTGGTCGCGGCCGCTGCCCGCAACCAATCACCGATTTGGGCGCCACATTTAAATAGCGGCCGCGACCAATCACCGATCTTGCCGCCACATTTAAACACTGCTGTGCTGATTGGACGCGGACGCCGGACGCGTCCAATCAGCGAGATTGGCGCCAAATTTAAACAACGCTCTGCTGATTGGTCGCAACCACCGGCCGCGACCAATCTGCGTTTTTTGTGCCAAATTTAAACAACGCTCTGCTGATTGGTCACGGTCGCCGGCCGCGACCAATCAGCAGCATTGGGGCCAAATGTAAACCCCGCTCTGCTGATTGTTCGCGGTCGCTGGCCTCGACCCATCAGCATTATTGGTGCCAAATTTAAACCCTGCTCTGCTGATTGGTCGCGGCCGACAACCGCGACCAATCAGCGAGATTGGCGCCAAATTTAAACACCGCTCTGCTGATTGGTCACGGTTGTTGGCCGTGACCAATCAGCAGTATTGGAGCCAAATTTAAACCTCACTCTGCTGATTGGTCGCAACCACCGGCCGCGACCAATCTGCGCTTTTTGTGCCAAATTTAAACACCGCTCTGCTGATTGGTCGCGGTCGCCGGCCGCGACCAGTCAGCAGTATTGGCGCCAAATTTAAACACCGCTTTGCTGATTGGTCGCGACTAATCAGCGATTTTGGTGCCAAATTTAAACACGCTCTCCAGTCCTCACTAACACGGTTCGCTGATTCGTCGCGGCCGCCGCCCGCGACCAATCATCGATATTGCCGCCAAATTTAAACACCGCTTTGCTGATTGATCGCGGTTGCCGAGCGTGACCAATCAGCGATTTTGGCGCCAAATTTAAACACAGCTCTGCTGATTGCACCCGGTCGGCCGCATACCTATTCTAGAATACCCGATGCATTAGAATCGGGCCACCATCTAGTGTGTGTATGTATATATATATATATATTACATTTTAAAAATTACAAAAAGGAAAAGTTTAAAGGGAGCCTGTCACGTCCTAGTTGCCATGTACACTGCCCCCATTGCTTTGTTAGTGAAAGCTTTTTTCATTAAAATCAGTGGTAGTATAATGATTTTATAACATGATAATACAAAACCCATTTCTTAAAATAAAATCACAATAACACAGGTGTGGATAAATAATGGCCGTGATGTTTATTTTGGGTAACTTTATTAATAAATATAATATTAATAACCAACAAATAAATAATTAATTTACCAATAAATAATTCCAATCCACCCAGCATTCACTGGGCAATTTTCCCACAAATCAACAATCACGACAAAAATAACAAAACATATCATAAAAAGAGGGAGGAAGCGCGTTATCTTCTTATCTTCTGACAGCTGGAATGCCGTACAGCTGGCGAACAGCTGTCTTTTATATCTAACATCTTTCCCGCACTTTTTCCGATATCCAATCAGAACAGAGGAAAAATGACCACCAAAAAAACAGATCAAACCAGAATAACCAGCTCGTGGCTCCCACAGCTGACAAATTCAAAACAGTTAACCCTTAAATAACCTGAAGAAAAAAGTGGGTGTGAGGGGTTGAATACCACAATGAATGGAAGGGTCCGTATTATCATGAGACCCCCTTTTACTATGGCATACGGGGGGGGGGCTTACATGATAATACAAAACCCATTTCTTATGGTAAAATCACAATAACACAGGTGTGGGGAACAGACAGGGGGACATGGATGTTCTCACGCCTTCCTTTATCAGCTGGATCCTGGACGATGTCCTGATGGTTGCCAGCACTCAAGCCCTGCGATTGGGGCAAGTACGGCATGTGAGGAGCTGCGCTGTCATCATCTTCCTCCTCGTCCTCGGAGTCAGCTGCTGGGGACCTCCAGGACATAGCTGCAGCTCTGTAAGCCCGCAGCCTGGGTGATGCTGCCACAGGGGGAATCTCCGGCGTTGAGTATCCCTTGGCCGCCTCAGTGATTTTCCGACTGCAGCGGCTAGATGTGTCCCCAGCAGGTCCGGATGACGCCGGCAGCTCAGGACCCCTCAGCTGCTGCGGTCCGGATGATGCCGGCGGCTCCGCTCCACTCAGCTGACTCAAATCTCGCACCGGGCTGCGAGACTTCCTGGACTCCCGTGGCTTCTTCACACGGCTCACTTCCGGTGCGCGGCTGCTGTTCCGGGGCTCTGCGGCTCCTCTTGGTACTCCGGCTTCTCCTGGGCTGCGGTGGTGATTCAGGGACGACATGGAGAGAGGATGACGATCCTGGCATCAGAGCTGCCTGTTCCCCAGATGCTGGGGTAGGTTCTATAGTAGGTTTCATAGCCAGGCAGCTCCTCAGCCAGTCCACGCCACCCTCCTGCTCCACTCTGCTGATCAGCTGCTGAAGCCGGGATTCCATCTTCAATCTTCTTATCTTCTGACAGCTGGAATGCCGCACAGCTGGCGAACAGCTGTGTTTTATATCCAACTTCTTTCCCACACTTTTTCCGATATCCAATCAAAATAGAGGAAAAATGACCACCAAAAAAACAGATCAAACCAGAATAGCCTGCTCCTGGCTCCCACAGCTGACAAATTCAAAGCAGTTAACCCTTAAATAACCTGAAGAAAAAAGGGGAGTGTGAGGGGTTGAATACCACAATGAATAGAAGGGTCCGTATAATCTTGAGACCCCCCTTTTACTATGGCATATGGGGGGGGGCTTACATTATATACACTTTGTCCTACCTGCTGTATTCAGTCATAGGGGTGTGATCCTGCTATTCAGTCATGGGCAGCACAGCATTCACTTACTGCTGAGGAGAAATGTTATATTTTGTTAGGCCTCACATAAAAGTACACTCTATTCATGTATACTTTAAGAAAAGTGAACTATAGCTGCATCCCATATATATTACATATATCACAATTTCTTCTATATCACACAAATCATACAGAACACTCCTGCACAGATCAGTAGTCATATATAATGGGCTTGATAACAGTCTTCACCTTTAGCTGACATCGCTACCAACAGAGGTCTATAAACCCTGATAGTCTCTTGCCCCAAGACTTCTATGTTATCTATTTCTACTGCATTTCCTATCATGTGACCTATACATGTATTACTTCAGAAATCACATGTCCTCCTACATCACTCACCTCATAAAGAACACTCTCACATGTACAGTACAGACCAAAAGTTTGGACACACCTTCTCATTTAAAGATTCTTCTGTATTTTCATGACTTTGAAAATGGTACATTCACACTGAAGGCATCAAAACTATGAATTAACACATGTGGAATTATATACTTAACAAAAAAGTGCGAAACAAGTGAAAATATGTCTTATATTCTTGGTTCTTCAAAGTAGCCACCTTTTGCTTTGATGACTGCTTTGCACACTCTTGGCATTCTCTTTATGAGCTTCAAGAGGTAGTCACCGGAAATGGTCTTCCAACAATCTTGAAGGAGTTCCCAGAGATGCTTAGCACTTGTTGGCCCTTTTGCTTTCACTCTGCGGTCCAGTTCACCCCACCCCATCTCGATTGGGTTCAGGTCTGGTGACTGTGGAGGCCAGGTCATCTGGTGTAGCACCCCATCACTCTCCTTCTTGGTCAAATAGCCCTTACACAGTCTGGAGGTGTGTTTGGGGTCATTGTCCTGTTGAAAAATAAATGATGGTCCAACTAAATGCTTTCCCAAATCCAAATGCCCCATCCCTTCTGAGCCCTAGTGTGCCTAAACTGCAGTTAGCGTCCACATGTTTGGCATTTCTGTAGTGAGGAGAGCCCGCTTAGTTTATGAGTGCATGTCTCCAGAAGCACAAGCTGGGCACAATGTATGGGCACTACAATGTATTGGGCACTGCAATGGCATATTTGCATTTTCACTCTGCAACATCCACTGCGTGTTTGTTTCTGGAAAAGACACATGGAGTCAAAATCGTCACTACACCTGTAGATAAATTCCCAGAGGGGTGACATTTCCAATAAGGTTTCACTTGAGGGGAGTTTCCGTTATTCTGGCATTTGGGGGTTCTGCAAATGGAGTCTGCAAAATATTCTGGGAATATCTGCTCCCCAAAAGTCAAATAGCACTCCTTCGCTCCCTAACAGTACTATAAAGTCACATGAAGGGTATTGACACGTTCAAGAGAAATTGTGCTACAAAGTTTTTGGGTAATTTTTAACTATTTTTCATGTAAATGAAAAATCTGGTGCTAAAATAACATTTTAGTGGTACAAATGTAATTATTATATTTTCACTGCCCTGTGGTTTAAAATTCTGTATTCACTGAAGGGTGTAGTTTGTATAATGGGGTCACTTATGGGAGGGATCTGCTGTTCTTGTACCTCAGGAGCTCTGCCAATGTCACATTAGCACCTGCAAACCAATCCAGCAAAACCTGTATTACAATATGGAACTCCTTCCCTTCTGAGCGTTGCACTGCACCTGAAAAGAAGTTTCTGACCACATATGACGTATTGCCATACTCCTACCTTTACCAAAACAGTCGTTTCTGACCACATAAGGGGTATCAGCATACTCAGGAGAAATTTAAAGTGAAAAATGTGGGGCTAAAGCAACATTTTAGTAGAAAAAAAAGTAATTTTTCATTTATTTATTTTAGTTTGCATTTATTCCGGTGAAGCACCTAAAGGGTTAAAGTCCGGTTTTGAATGCAAAGAGGGGTGCATATTTTAAAATAGGGTCTTGTTTGTGTTTTTTATTACACATAGACCCTTCAAAATCACATCAAAAGTGAAGTGGTCCCTAAAAATATTAGTTTTGTAAACTCCATAAAAAGCCGAGCAGTGGAAACTTTGATGCTGCCAAGGAACTTTGTCCTGTGTAAAATCCATGGTTTTCTTGAAAGATGCAGACTTTGACTTATAATAAATTGCAAGGTGGGCGATAGGAAGAAAGGCGGGGAGGTATTAAAGTACTTGTCACTCCAAAGGAAAATATGTATAAATGTCTTTATTTTAGCCAATCCAGAAATTATAAAGATATAACTTTTCGGTCCCAATACCTGGTCCTTCATCAGCAGTGGCGTACCGCTAATGGTGGCAGGCCACGCGACTGCTATGGTGCCCGTGAGCCGGGGGAGCCAGGTGTCAGCACCTGCACCGTGCACCCCCCGCACCGGGCCCCCGTCGCCCCTGCATCTGGCCCCCCTCCTGCACCCCCCGCTCCGCATCTGCCAATACAGTTAAAAGCAGGACTGGCGTCAGCATCCACCCGGCGTACCTGGGCAAGTGCCGGGGCCCTGGAACATCAGGGGAGCCCACTCTTCGTCGGGGCGCTTTCTCAGCATCTCCGCAGGACCGCCAGTGCTGCTTGATTGCCGGCACTTCAGACATGGTGCAGTGCGCTGTGTCTGGTAGTAATGACATGGCAGGGGCGACACTGAACCTTTAATTGTGCTTGTATGTCGCCCCTGCAGCGATTACCCTATGGTGGAGGCTGCATTTCACACTATGGGGGGCTGCATTATACTGCATATAGGACCATAAGGTGCATTACACAGTATGGAGGACTATAGGGAGTGTATTATACTGTGTGGGGGACCATGGGGAGTGTCTTATACTGTATTGAGGACCATGGGGAGTGCATTATACTGTGTGGAGGACCATAGGTAGAGCATTATACTGCATGGAGGACCATGGAGAGTGCATTATACTGTGTGGAGGACCATGGGGGTGCATTATACTGCATGGAGGACCATGGGGAGTGCATTATACTGTGTGCTGGACCATGGGGAGTGCATTATACTGTGTGGAGGACCATGGGGAGTGCATTATACTGTGTGGAGGACCATGGGGAGTGCATTATACTGTGTGAAGGACCATGGGGAGTGCATTATACTGTGTGGAGTGTGAAGGTTTGTGTGGGGGCCATTATACTGTATGTAAGCCCATTATACTTCATGGAGAGCTGGGTGGGGGTCACAGTTGAAGGATTATACTGTGTTGAGGTCACCATACTTTGCCGTGGCAGTTGAGGTGGGGTAAAGTAGGGTCATTGTACTGTACATATGGAGAAATGCACCATGGGGGTATCATACTGTGTTTGGGGGACATTTTTGTTGGCATCACACTTTATGGGGCAGTGAAAGAGGAATCTCGGACTTCAGCAGGAGGAAAATTACTATGCAAAGCCTGGAAAGTTGTGAGATATGCTCTTCTGTGACCCCGACAATTATTTAAATTTTTTTTGGGGGGATGGGGGCCCAATTAGAACTTCTTCTATGGGGCCCCAATTAGAACTTCTTCTATGGGTCTCCATGATTCCTATGTACGCCCCTGCCTTGCACTATGGGCTAGTCCCAAACCTTAACTCCAAATTCACCTCACCCTATAGTCAACTATACATTACACAGGTAAAACCACAATACCATACAATTCACCTTACACAATATTTACATAAGACGCAAGACACAATTCACATAACACTTTACATCACACTGACGCGATTGGTGTCTTCAGGGATAGGAACACGACCGAAGTGGAAGTACAGGGAAATTTTATCCTCTTTATAAAATGGAGCAAGTCAGATGTCTGACCGCCGCTTCCTTCATTCTGTTACGCTCATGCCAGGACTAACTGGCGTGAGCGTGGTTAGTGATCCCACTGGACCATGAACCGAGGAGTGCCTGGAGGGGCGTGACTAAGTATCAACTCGGTCCGACGTCGCACGGCAGCACAGTCAACTCCGTGAACCAGGGAGGAACCGAGCAGAGGGACCAGGTGCTACTCCAGGTCAGACCTCGGTCACAGCTATTGACCCACACAGGGGAAAGCAGGAACGGGCAGGCACAGCTGGTATGCAGATAGGCGGGTACTGGCAGGCACGGCTGGTATGCAGACAGGCGGGTACTGGCAGGCACGGCTGGTATGCAGACAGGCGGGTGCTAGCAGGCACGGCTGGTATGCAGACAGGCAGATATGAACGCAGGCTGGATAGGGACCAGTACAGACTGGGATACAGGAACAGAGCCACGGGTTCGGTGGATTAGCAGAGCAGAACCGCAGGTGCGGAAGACAAGCAGAGCAGAGCGAAACCGCAGGTGCGGTGGACAAGCAGAGCAGAGCGAAACTGCAGATGCGATGAACAAGCAGAGCAGAGCGAAACTGCAGATACGGTGAACAAGCAGAGCAGAGCGAAACCTCAGGTGCGGTGGACAAGCAGAGCAGAGCGAAACCGCAGATACGGTGAACAAGCAGAGCAGAGCGAAACCTCAGGTGCGGTGGACAAGCAGAGCAGAGCGAAACTGCAGATACGGTGAACAAGCAGAGCAGAGCGAAACCGCAGGTGCGGTGGACAAGCAGAGCAAGCGAAACCGCAGATACGGTGAACAAGCTGAGCAGAGCGAAACCGCAGGTGCGGTGGACAAGCAGAGCAGAGCGAAACCGCAGATGCGGTGAACAAGCAGAGCAGAGCGAAACCGCAGATGTGGTGAACAAGCAGAGCAGAGCGAAACCGCAGGTGCGGTGGACAAGCAGAGCAGAGGGAAATCGCAGGTGCGGTGGACAAGCAGAGCAAAACCGCAGGTGAGGTGGACAAGCAGAGCAGAGCAAAACTGCAGGTGCGGTGGACAAGCAGAGCAGAGCAAAACCGCAGGTGCGGTGGACAAGCAGAGCAGAGGGAAATCGCAGGTGCGGTGGACAAGCAGAGCAAAACCGCAGGTGCAGTGGACAAGCAGAGCAGAGCAAAACCGCAGGTGAGGTGGACAAGCAGAGCAGAGCAAAACCGCAGGTGAGGTGGACAAGCAGAGCAGAGCGACCGCAGATGTGGTGAACAAGCAGAGCAGAGCGAAACCGCAGGTGCGGTGGACAAGCAGAGCAGAGGGAAATCGCAGGTGCGGTGGACAAGCAGAGCAAAACCGCAGGTGCAGTGGACAAGCAGAGCAGAGCAAAACCGCAGGTGAGGTGGACAAGCAGAGCAGAGCAAAACTGCAGGTGCGGTGGACAAGCAGAGCAGAGCAAAACCGCATGTGCGGTGGACAAGCAGAGCAGAGCGAAACCGCAGGTGCGGTGGACAAGCAGAGCAGAGCGAAACTGCAGATGCGATGAACAAGCAGAGCAAAGCGAAACCGCAGATACGGTGAACAAGCAGAGCAGAGCGAAACCTCAGGTGCGGTGGACAAGCAGAGCAAGCGAAACCGCAGATACGGTGAACAAGCTGAGCAGAGCGAAACCGCAGGTGCGGTGGACAAGCAGAGCAGAGCGAAACCGCAGATGCGTTGAACAAGCAGAGCAGAGCGAAACCGCAGATGTGGTGAACAAGCAGAGCAGAGCGAAACCGCAGGTGCGGTGGACAAGCAGAGCAGAGGGAAATCGCAGGTGCGGTGGACAAGCAGAGCAAAACCGCAGGTGCAGTGGACAAGCAGAGCAGAGCAAAACCGCAGGTGAGGTGGACAAGCAGAGCAGAGCAAAACTGCAGGTGCGGTGGACAAGCAGAGCAGAGCAAAACCGCATGTGCGGTGGACAAGCAGAGCAGAGCGAAACCGCAGGTGCAGTGGAAAAGCAGAGCAGAGCGAAACCGCAGATGCGGTGGACAAGCAGAGCAGAGCGAAACCGCAGATACGGTGGACAAGCAGAGGAGAGCGAAACCGCAGATGTGGTGGACAAGCAGAGCAGAGTGAAACCGCAGATGCGGTGGACAAGCAGAGCAGAGCGAAACCGCAGGTGCGGTGGACAAGCAGAGCAGAACAGAGCAGTAGGTGCAGGTAGACAGGACAGGGCTCTGTTCACATGGAACAGACTGGAAAATACAGGAAGATAGTTAGAACACAGGAGGTAGATACGGAGGCAGGGAAATGGGACAAGCAGAACCAGATACACACAAGGTACTTACAATGAAGTAGTGAGTGGACACAAAACTCACAAACAGAAGTACAGAGACGAGTTGGAGTTAGGTGCAGGTTCAGACACTGCAGGAAAAGGGAAGGTGCGGACATAGAGACAAACAGGTAACGGGCTAGGGCATAGTTCAGACAGGAACTGAACCCGGAACAAGATACAGGAACGAGCCTGGGAACTCAGCCCCCAGGGTGGCGGAAACAGACTAGAAGTCACAGATACAGATAACGGGACTGGGTATACAGCCCCGAGGGTGGCGGAACAGACTAGAAGTCACAGATACAGATAATGGGCCTGGGCATAAAGCCCCCAGGTTGGCGGAACAGACTAGAAGTCACAGATACAGGTAGCAGGCCTGGGTATACAGTCCCCAGGGTGGCTGAAACAGACAAGATACAAGACAGGACCTGGCAACTCAGTTGCACAGAACACACTGAAAGAAAGAGTTGCTCAGGCACCTCCTACTGGGTGGAGGGGGTTTAAGTATCCAGTAACTCACAGCAATAGGCTGGGGAGGTATTAGGAGTGCCCACACAGTAACTATAAGAATCAGGCAGTAACCGCACCACCGCCCTAAGCTATCAGACAAGAGACACAGCAGGTACTGGAGCAAAGTGTGCAGCCTGGACTGATAGGTAAGATGGCGGTATTGCATGGTGGGAGGTGGTAAGCCATTCCAGCACGCCACCAGGGATGTTACACATTCTCTATGGGGCTGCCCAAAAAAATCGAGTGCACTGCATTGCCGCCTCATATGGAAAGAATGGAGCAGCATTTGAGCATGCGCACCACCGCTCCATTCTAAAGGGGATAAAGGTTCCTGTAGATTGGAGCTTGATTTCACTGGACATCCCCTTTAATTTTTCACACACTGTTTCTGCATTTAAGTCTATTTTTTGGTAAATAAATGATGACACTATGTAATTCTTCATGTGCTATTGTTCACCTGAGGTTATTTTATACCTTCTAAGGACCAGACTTTTTTAAAAAAATATTTACTGAATATAACACCATAGAATTATATGGAAAACATTATTATGTTCTTTACAATTCAAGATGAGATCTTTTTCCTGAAGGTACAGTACAGACCAAAAGTTTGGACACACCTTCTCATTTAAAGATTTTTCTGTATTTTCATGACTATGAAAATTGTACATTCACACTGAAGGCATCAAAACTATGAATCCACATGTGGAATTATATACTTAACAAAAAAGTGTGAAACAACTGAAAATATGTCTTATATTCTAGGTTATTCAAAGTAGCCACCTTTTGCTTTGATGACTGCTTTGCACACTCTTGGCATTCTCTTGATGAGCTTCAAGAGGTAGTCACCGGAAATGGTCTTCCAACAATCTTGAAGCAGTTCCCAGAGATGCTTAGCACTTGTTGGCCCTTTTGCCTTCACTCTGCAGTCCAACTCACCCCAAACCATCTCAATTGGGTTCAGGTATGGTGACTGTGGAGGCCAGGTCATCTGGCGTAGCACCCCATCACTCTCCCTCTTGGTCAAATAGCCCTTACACAGCCTAGAGGTGTGTTTGGGGTCATTGTCCTGTTGAAAAATAAATGATGGTCCAACTAAATGCAAACCGGATGGAATAGCATGCCGCTGCAAGATGCTGTGGTAGCCATGCTGGTTCAGTATGCCTTCAATTTTGAATAAATCAACAGTGTCACCAGCAAAGCACTCCCACACCATCACACCTCCTCCTCCATGCTTTACGGTGGGAGCCAGGCATGTAGAGTCCATCCGTTCACCTTTTCTGCGTCGCACAAAGACACGGTGGTTGGAACCAAAGATCTCAAATTTGGACTCATCAGACCAAAGCACAGATTTGCACTGGTCTAATGTCCATTGCTTGTGTTCTTTAGCCCAAACAAGTCTCTTCTGCTTGTTGCCGGTCCTTAGCAGTGGTTTCCTAGCAGCTATTTTACCATGAAGGCCTGCTGCACAAAGTCTCCTCTTAACAGTTGTTGTAGAGATGTGTCTGCTGCTAGAACTCTGTGTGGCATTGACCTGGTCTCTAATCTGAGCTGCTGTTAACCTGCGATTTCTGAGGCTGGTGACTCGGATAAACTTATCCTCAGAAGCAGAGGTGACTCTTGGTCTTCCTTTCCTGGGGCGGTTCTCATGTGAGCCAGTTTCTTTGTAGCGCTTGATGGTTTTTGCAACTGCACTTGGGGACACTTTCAAAGTTTGCCCAATTTTTCGGACTGACTGACCTTCATTTCTTAAAGTAATGATGGCCACTCGTTTTTCTTTACTTAGCTGCTTTTTTCTTGCCATAATACAAATTCTAACAGTGTATTGAGTAGGACTATCAGCTGTGTATCCACCTGACTTCTGCACAACACAACTGATGGTCCCAACCCCATTTATAAGGCAAGAAATCCCACTTATTAAACCTGACAGGGCACACCTGTGAAGTGAAAACCATTTCCGGTGACTACCCATCAAGAGAATGCCAAGAGTGTGCAAAGCAGTCATCAAAGCAAAAGGTGGCTACTTTGAAGAACCTAGAAGACATATTTTCAGTTGTTTCACACTTTTTTGTTAAGTATATAATTCTACATGTGTTAATTCATAGTTTTGATGCCTTCAGTGTGACAGTTCAATTTTCAAAGTCATGAAAATACAGAAAAATCTTTAAATGAGAAGGTGTGTCCAAACTTTTGGTCTGTACTGTATGTGGCCCTCAGAAGTTTTCTCACCATGCAATCTGAAGAGTCAACTTAGCGTAAGAGTGGCCACCACTGGACATACACCATGGTGCAGCAAGGGCTAGCAATTTGCCTCTTCAATTGTGTGGTTAGTTACTTATTGCTTAGGGAATGTCATATTCCAATTCTCTTTGAGAGGGTTCTCTGTATCTCTGTGCCCGAAGAATATTAATATGGTTTTACTATATTACTGCTGTTCCAAGCACATGGTTATCTTATATAGACAGTACCCTTGTTTAAGCCCACTTAGACTTGATTTGTAAAGACCACTGGTCTGGACCAGGACTCTGGTTGTGTACGGTGATGGAGGCATGCATGGTTTCTATGTACGTGTCAGTGTGTAGTTGTAAGCTGGCCCCGGGCTGCAGAACAGTTGGTAAATGTGGGTTAGTTGATGCGAATAGTGGCCACTGATGACTGAGGCCTCCCTCCTGGTGTGGTCCTGGAGCCCCCTTGGCTTCTTGTTGAACATCTTTACTGCTTTTTACTTTTCTATAAGACCCTGAGTCTTCTGTATTCTGCGGCTCTGTGTCCCGGTCTTCAGTCTTCTTTCTGTAGTATGTTGTGTAGTACATACTGTATACAAAGTTAGTGTCCCCATCACAGACTGAACCCTGTAACAATTGTAATGTAACTTGGTACCAGAGTTGACATTGTGACATCTGCTCTCTGTGTATGGAGCCCCCTATACTTCCAGGTCTAGTTGTGGAATATTCACGGTATTTTGTTATTACTCCCATCATTGTCATCGTGTAAGGTGAAATCCAGGCAAAAAACACACAACACAATAGATATATATATAATTTTTTTTGGAATAGCAATAAGCAACATTGTAATGAAAATATTACTGGCCCTTTAAGAAATTAAACTGTGGTCACAGTGACTCTCAGATTAGCTCTGAGAGCAGTAACGCTTTCAATTTTTGGAATGGGGCTGTGTGAGGGCTCGTTTTTTGCACCCCTGACCGATGTTTATATTGATATAATTTTGGGGTACGATGTTTTGATCACTTGTTATAAAATTTTTTTTTCTTTTGTTGCAATGGATGAAAAACTGTAATTCTCGCATGTTATTTTATTTTCTAGTTACTTCGTTTACAGATTGGATTAATTTATTTTGTATTTTGATGTATCTGAGTTTTATGAACGCAGCGATACCAAATATGTGTATTTTTGATATTTCTTAATTTTTAAAGGGGGATTTGAACTTTTATATTTTTTTCATATTTTTTAAAACTTTTTTTTACTTTTCACTGCATTTATTAGGCTCCTTAGGGGACTTGAACCTGCGATCATCTGACTGCTTGTGCTATATACAGCACTGTCACCGCATTGCTATGTATAGCAGAAATCATGGTCTCTTATGAACTCCAGCCACAGGCTGGCTTTCACAGGGGTACAGTGATGACAGACACAGGGTTCTTCAGTGATCATCTTCACTGATGTGCCAATGAGGAGATAGCACTGCACACCCCCCTTTCGACATGCAATAAATGCCGCTGTCACAGATTGACAGTGGCATTTAACAGGTTAACAGTCGAGGGCAGAACTCTGATCCACCCGCAGCTGTTAGAGGCAGATGATTGCTGAATAACACAGCCATCATCTGCCGAGAAAGATGCAGGCTCGGCGTGTGAGCCCGCGTGAAAGGCAAGTAGCCGACTTATGACGGATATAGTCATTCAAAAGTTGTTAAGAGGTTAAGCTGCATTTCTTAAAGAGTGACCGTCATTAACGGCTTTTTCTAGACTATATGATGCACTTTTTAACAACAAAAAATCTTGCTCAATATTGTGTGCGTCCTATAGATCAGAGGCAGCGTCCTATCATGTATGCAGATGGTGTATCTGGTAACTGCCGGAGCAGATTTCAGCTGATCGTGGGGGGCCAGGTGTAGGACCCTCTGATCTCATACTGATGATCTATCTTACAGATAGGTTATCATCAATTCTTAAGTCCCAAATAACCACTATAAGGGGACTGGGAATGAAATCACCACCAGGCACCAACAGAATAATAAATATGTCCTTGTATAAACTGTTGGTTCATTATAAGATCATTTTCTACACAATGCAGAAATGGACGATTTATACAGGGGCATCTTTATAAATTCATTATACCGTGGTATCCCACAATGGTGGTAGTTCAGGGGCCTGGAATGAAGTGACAGGTTACCTTTAATACATACATTAACACTCACACAAATATACACACAAACGCGCACACATGCACACTCACCTCAACACACACATACACATATGCGCACACACCCCTTCAGTGTTGGGGTCACAGACACAGACCCCTTCAGTGCTGGGATCTCAGACACATACCACTTCAGTGCTATTGTCACAGACACACACCACTTCAGTGCTTGGGTCACAGACACACACCACTTCAGTGCTGGGGTCACAGACACACACCCCTTCAGTGCTGGGGTCACAGACACACACCACTTCAGTGCTGGGGTCACAGACACATACCACTTCAGTGCTGGGGTCACAGAGACACACCATTTCAGTGCTGAAGTCCCAGACACACACCACTTCAGTGCTGAGGTCACAGACACACACCACTTCAGTGCTGGTATGGCACCCTGATGTTCACAGGTACCACAGGACCCAAAAGGGTGCATGGATGGACTTCTCCACAAGAGGCACTCATTACAAACAAACACCTCCACCCTTCCACCTCATACCACCAGAGGGAGCCCTGTTAGGGATATATATATATGGAGGATGGAGTTAGGCAGTCAGAGAGTCTCAGTCAGTCTGAGAGACTCAGAGAATGTGCTGCCACTGAGAGCAGTGAAGACGCAGCATGTCTGCTGCCGTATTGAGGGCCCCAAGTGTGGCCGGAGGCAAAGAGGAGAGGAGAAAGGAGTTGAGGGGGCAGAGGAGAATCATAGGCTCACCCCAAGACACGAACCGGACACCGGGTCCGTGCCTACAGGGTCCTTTATACCCAGTAGGGATCACCGGCATACCAGGAGGACTACAAGTCCCTGGTCGACCTGAAGCTAAACCCTTGACAGGACTAGGAACCACGAAGGCCCCGGCGTCCAGGGATAGTGGTTGCCAGAAAAAGGTCCTACTACCAAGCGACAGGTGAAGGAACAGCACGACACAGAAGCTAGGCCCAGTTGCACGCTGGCCGGGAGCTTAGAGAGAGGGAGACACGGACCAGGAGGCCTTATACCTGCTCACTAGGGAGAAGTCCTGAAGTGCACCCTTCCTACCGAGTACCCTGGACCGTACCTGACATCCGCACCAGTAAAGGTACTGAAGTGAATCCCCTGTCTCTGTCAGTTACTCCTGCTGCGCCATCTCTCCTGCACTACAAGCCCCAGCATCACCACCAATTGCACCTACACTGCCCCGGGGGCCCCCTCCGCCTGTGGGGAGCAAGAACATCCCAGCTGCCATCCCATCACCCCCGGAGGTCTGCAGCAGCGCCGGTAACTATTACCGGAAACCATAGGTGGCGTCACGAGACAAACTGTACACTAAAACCCCTTTTTAAAGAGAGACCCAGAGTACAGGCCCAGGAGCCGACTGCCGTGACCTCCTAAAAAAGGTGAAAGGCCCGGGTACCGAGTCCCCTATATTCCCCCTGGGTGACACAGCTCTCTTTTCTGGCGTCACGAACAGGATTTCGTGCCCGTTGCCACCGGGTACTGTGTGCCGTATTGAACTGTGTTTTACCTGTGGTGAACATCGCCGCCATTACCGCGTCGCCGCGTGGGAAGAAGAGGGGCGTAACCGCGTGAATTGGAGAGGCGTGACTGCTAGAAGCGGGCGAAGCTCAAGCCCCGCCTCCCGCTCTGACGCAGCACCAGGAAGCATCAGGTCCTGGAAGGAGACCGTCATCTGCGGAGCTGCGGCCTACCCGAAAAAGAAACAGGAGGTAGGCTACGGTTTACTAGGGGGGCGCAACCATGACCGACGACCAGCAAAACGCAGGATCACTGGTTAACGCTCCTGATGCTCAACTTGCGCCCGGCGCCGCTCAGGCCGGAGCGGCCGCCCCACCAGCAGGGGTCGTGACTCTGTTAATACCCATGGCCCTGCCGTATATCCCTGGAGCAAAATGGCTTCCCCAGTATGACGGCAAACCTGACACCCTGTCTGGATTCAAGAGAAAGATATGCGGTGTATTGGACATGTATTCAATGACTGGTAAGCAGAGAGCCGCTGTTGTGCTGGGACAATTGATTGGTGCCGCAGAGCGGGAAGTTGAAACCTGGCTAGCCGCAGACCAGGAATCAGTATCCATTATCTTTAAGAGACTGCAAACTGTGTTTGAAAACCGCACTGAGACAGATCTCCGGATGAGGTTCTACCACTGTACCCAGAAACCTGAGGACAGTATCCGGGGCTACGCCTGGCGCTTACAGGAAGCCTTGTGGGCCCTGAAACAGGTTAGTCCAGCCAGCATACATGGTGAGGACAAAATGCTGACAGAACAGTTCATCCGGGGGTTGAGGTCCCAGGAGGAGAGTAGAACTGTACGGTGGTGGGCCTTAGATCATCCAAATGCCACCTTTGACGCCACGAAGGACATGGCTATTAAGGGTCTGCAGCCCCTGGAACCAACAGATACTGCTATCCAGCGTTACCAGGGTGGGACCACCCCAGTGCCCGCAGCACCCACTGCTCCTTCATTAACGGCTGAAACAAAGATGCAAACAGTGCCCCCTAGCGAGCTGGACAGCCTGCGCTCTGAAGTGCATCAGCTAAGTAAAACCCTGACCACTGTCCTGAGCACCCTGCAGGAAGAGTCCTACTCACCGACAGTCCTGAGGATGTCCCCTGGATGAGGAGAAGGAGGAGGACAACGCCACCCCGTGGGAGGATCAACGACCAACGTCGCCCTCCAGGAGACTTCATCTGCTACCGTTGCCACAAGGCAGGCCACACCGCGCGGACTGTCCTTTAAACGGGCAAACCCTGGGGCCAAGGGCCGACACCCAGGAGTAAATCATCCAGGCCCATCAAGCTGGTACGACCGGTTGGTAGGAGGAAGGCCATTCCTGTCCATCGTGCTGGACGGCATAGCAACACCTGCATTACTGGACACCGTCTCACAGGTAACCATCATACCTGATGTCCTCTACAGAAGGTACTGGTCCATAGATGAACTCCACCCGCCAGCCCTGAACCTCTCTGTGTATGCCTCTAACGGCCTTCCTCTTAACCTACTAGGGGTTAAGGACGTGACAGTGAAGGTGAGGAGAGTGAAACTAAAGGACCAAGGACTAATTGTTATAGAATCTAACCCTGGTGATACCAATCCGTATATGATACTTGGTACAAATATTGTTGGTAACTGTTTGGGAGAAGTGTTGTTTTTACTCCAACAGATTGCTGACACCGCCAAACCCAAACCAGGGCAGAGGAAGGTGCTCCAGAGAGAGATTCGAGCCCTCCTGTACCAGCAACAGGTAAAGCTAACGGGTGGTGAGATTGGTAATGTACGGGTGACAGACCCGATACCCATTGTGATTCCCCTAATGAGTGAGATGCTGATTTGGTGTAGGGCAGCAATAGGTCTCAAGGGACAGAACTACCAGGCGGTAGTGGAGCCCATTAGCTCAGAGCACAGACCTACACTCTTAACTGCTAGAGGGGTAGTTGATGTACGCAATGGGAGGGTACCCGTACGTCTCCTAAATTGTGGGGAGGAGGAAGTTAAATTGCCAAGATACGCCACTGTTGCTAGATTGTATACTGTGGATAATGATGCCATACACACAGTGGAATCCTTGACCCCACCAGATGCAGTGAAGGACAATGACTCCGAAGCTCAGCTGGAGGATTGGTGTCAACAGCTCCATGTTGGAACTGACGCCACTCCTATCCATCAAAAACACGACGGTGTTTACAGAGTGGTTCAGGAATATGAACAGGTGTTTAGTAAACACCCACTTGATTTTGGAAGGGTTAAAGGGGTACAACACCACATACTCACCGGTAACCATCCACCCATTAAAGAGCGTTACAGACCCATACCTCCAGCACATTACCAAAAAGCCAAGGAAATGTTGCATGACATGAAAAAGGCAGGGGTAATAAGGGATAGCTGTAGCCCCTGGGCAGCCCCCCTGGTCCTGGTCAAGAAAAAAGACGGTAGCATGAGGATGTGTGTAGATTATAGACAAATTAATCGAATAACACATAAAGATGCATACCCTTTGCCCCGTATAGAGGAATCCCTGGCTGCACTAAAATCTGCCAATTACTTCTCTACATTGGATCTCACTAGCGGGTACTGGCAAGTCTCTGTTACTGAGGAAGACCGGGAGAAGACAGCCTTCACCACCCTGATGGGACTGTGCGAATTCAACAGCATGCCGTTTGGACTCTGCAACGCACCCGGAACGTTCCAGAGGTTGATGGAGTGTTGCTTGGGACACCGGAACTTTGAGACAGTGCTGCTGTACCTGGATGACGTTATCGTGTACTCGAGGACGTATGATGACCATCTGAAGCACCTGGCGGAGGTATTTGAAGCATTGTCCCGGTATGGGATGAAACTAAAACCTTCTAAGTGCCACCTGCTCAAACAGAAGGTTCAGTACCTGGGACACGTAGTCAGCTCAGAGGGAGTAGCACCAGACCCGTATAAGGTCACTGCCACCCAGAAGTGGCCTGAACCGAGAAATATCAAGGAAGTACGTCAGTTTCTGGGACTGGTCGGTTACTACAGGAGGTTCATAAAAGATTACACCAAAAAGGCAGCACCTTTACAAGATTTCCTGGTAGGACAGTGCAAGAGAGGTAAAAGTCCCCCATTCCAGTGGGGTAAGGAACAGGCTGAATCCTTTGCAGAAATGAAGGAAGTCCTAACTGGTGAAGAAATCCTGGCTTACCCTGACTACAGCCAGCCTTTCCTGTTGTACACCGACGCCAGCAACGAGGGACTGGGAGCTGTGTTGTCCCAGAAGCAAAACGGCAGAGAAAAGGTAATTGCTTATGCCAGTCGGAAGCTTCGCCCTACTGAAAGGAACCCGGAGAATTACAGTTCCTTCAAGCTGGAGTTCCTGGCCTTGGTCTGGGCTATCACTGAAAGATTCAAGCATTACCTAGCCTCAACCAAATTCACAGCCTTTACCGACAATAATCCCTTGACACACCTGGGGACAGCCAGGTTGAGAGCCATGGAACAGCGTTGGGTGGCCAGACTGTCGTATTATCAGTTCACAATCAAGTACCGGGCAGGTCACAAGAATACCAATGCTGATGCCTTGTCAAGGATGCCGAGGATGAAGTGGATGATCTCGAAGAAATTTAACTACCTGCTTCCCACAGAAATGGAATGGTCCACGAGCAACACGCCTCCAGAAGATGTCATGGTAGGATGCCAAACCCTCTACCTCATCACAGCTGGAAGGAGTCCCAGGACAGTAGGACAGTGACCCAGTTGTCAGCCTCATCAAAAGACTGATAACCCAAGAAGGTTCTCACCTGGAGAAGGATGCTCCCCCACAAGCCAAGCACCTGTGGAATGAGAGAAGCCGGCTGTTCATCTACAGAGAGAAGCTGTGCAGAAGGTATGTCAACCCCAAGACCCATGAAATGGTGTGGCAGATTGTTGTACCTAGGACAGATATCCAGATGGTGTTAGAGGCCTACCATGACCAAGCAGCTCACTTCGGCTGGAAGAAGCTGGAAACCCTGCTGAAGGGCCGGTTCTATTGGGTTGGAATGCGGAGTTCCATAGAAAGGTGGTGCCGGAATTGTGGACCCTGTAGCCTCAGAAGGAAAGACTATGGCAGCCAGAAAGCACCCTTGCAGTCCATCAAAACAACCCAACCCCTGGAGATTGTCGCTCTGGATCACATCAAACTGTCAACCAGCAGATCAGGCTACTCCTATGCCCTGACCATGGTGGATCACTATTCCCGGTTCCTGGTGGTAGCCCCTGTCAAGGACCTGACAGCAGAAACTGCAGCAAGAACGTTCCAAGCCTACTTCTGCAGACCCCATGGATATCCGGAAAAGGTGCTCACAGATCAAGGCCCACCTTTCGAAGCTGAGCTATTCAAGGAATTCTGCCACCTGTATGGATGCAAGTAGATCCGGACTACGCCATATCATCCGCAAACCAACGGTATGTGCGAGAAAATGAACAACATCGTTATAGACCTGTTGAAAACCAGTGGCCAGAAAAGCTACCTGACCTAGTGGACCTGTATAACCACATACCCGTGAGTTCTACTAATTGTTCCCCAGCGTACCTTATGAGAGCAAGACCTGGAAAATTGCCCATGGACCTGGAGTTCGAAGTGGTAGAACCTGCTGCAGATACGTCCACTGAAGATTGGGACACAAGTCGGCAAGAGCAGTACAGGAAAGTACAGGCCTGTGTCGAAGACAGTCTAAACAAGGTGAGGGAAAGACAAGAAGAGCAGTATAATAAACATGCACCAGCAGAACCCTTGGCACCTGGAGAGATAGTGCTAAAGCGTCAGGTCTACTGAAAACAACGGAGGAAGAAGTACCTCCTATAGCATTGGAAGAACACAAGGAAGATGTGCTTCACACAGTTCTAGGAGATTTCCCTGCGGACTGGCCTCAACTTGATGGAGCAGTTATTATACCTGTAATACACTTCTATCAGCCACAAGAAGAACCTGTGAGCGCTCTGGAAGAACCTGCTCAGGAACAGGAAGAGTCCCCAGTCAGAGGAGGATCACCCGTTGAAGCAGAACCTGAAGGCCCAGTGGACAGTGCACTTGCCAGTCCCATAGAGAGATTAAGGCAGTTTTATAATCTACCAGCACATACACCTGATAGGTTAGCAGACAGTGCATGTGACTCGCCCCCTGGGCCGTGGGGCACTCGGATCCGGGCAATAGGGGGAACGATGGGAGTAGTAGTGGCAACCCGGTTCCGTGGCTCAGGGTGGTCAGGCCAGTGGTAGTCCGTTATGTGCTGATGTTTATGTCCGACTACGCCACCCGTGGATTTGCGGTCATTAGGAACCGCCGCTGCAAGGCAGACCGCTGGGGCTCATGATGTATGCAGCTGGGATGGTGTGACTCCCCACGGGAAGAGTGCGGCCCCAGGGCAGTGTAGTGGATGGTGGGAGTGATGGTAATGAGAGTCCCAGTGCTGATAGTGCTGGAGGAGCAAGGAGCACGCAGACAACAGGTTGCAGTCCAGGGTCTTTACTAGAACAGGTAAATTGACCCACAAACAGTCCCGGCTAGGAGGGGACCTGGATGTCTGAGAGCAAGGGGGAAATTGGCCCTGGTCAGGGTGAGGGTGTAGGCCTACCGTGCTTTCTGTGCTCCTTCTGGCTATCTCCTCGTTATAGGGTAACAGCCCACGTTTCCGAGCTTTCCGTGTATTCTCGCCTGTATGGCCTGCGACGTGGGTTCCTTTCTGCTCCCAGCCTTGTACGGCTCTGCTGGTCCCTTCTGTTGTGGCAGGGCCTCCAGGCTTCTTAGGCCAAGGAATATACAGTCCCCTGCGAACTGGTTATCTGCTGGAGGATGTGGAATCCTTCCAGCCTCAGACACCAAAGTCTGGTAAATTAAGTCCGTGATCTGCCAAGACAGGCTCTCTTCGCCTCTTGTCTCTGGCTTGTGGCTCTCCTCCTGCCACACTTCCTCTTAGGTGCAGTGCAACTGTCTGTCCCTGCTCTGCTCTGGGACAAGTCTCAGTGCTGAGACAGGTCATCAAGTTCTCTCTAACCCTGCCCCCAGTACCAGCTTTTATAGGGGCAGCCAGCTCCCCCTACTGGCCTGAGACAGGAGGCATTGCATGCTAATGTTCCCCTGACTAGTGAACCTCCCCCTTGCTCTCAGACACAGCTTTATTTACACTTGTGGCATCCAGGCCAGGGTGACACACATGCACAGACACCAGTATCACCCTAGTGCTACGAAGGTCCACACGCAGCACACAAGGCCAAATCCCTGCCAGGTTTAGGAATTAAAATACAAAATGCCTAAAGTATAAATAGTTACCCAGTTGGGTATTGCCTATTGTTTATTGTGTAAACTGAAATTAATGTGTGCCTGTAGTTACCCGTCAGGGTACAGAGACTTGTAGGCTGAGGACTGTGAGCAGCCAAAAAAAACTGTCCTTGTAAATAGTTGCACTCATCAAAAGTGCCCCCTTGTTTGACCACTGAACAAAAACCCATTTGGCGTGGCCGGAGACGTGGTCCGGCACCTGGATCACTTATGCCCTGTAGCCACGCCCAGGGCCTACGTTGAGGGTTTTCGGACGGGTCCTTCATGTTACTCATGTTATACCATCTTCGGTGAAATGGACACCTGGTTACGGGACATACTGTAACTTTATTATTATTATTGTTATTGTTGTAACCTGTTACAAAATGCTTCAGTCCAGGAGTACTGAATTGTACTAGGGGGGAATGTGGCACCCTGCTGTTCACAGGTACCACAAGACCCAAAAGGGTGCATGGATGGACTTCTCCACAACAGGTCCTCATTACAAACAAACACCTCCACCATTCCACCTCATACCACCAGAGGGAGCCCTGGTAGGGATATATATATATGGAGGGTGGAGTTAGGCAGTCAAAGAGTCTCAGTCAGTCTGAGAGAGTCAGAGAGTGTGCTGCCACTGAGAGCAGTAAAGACGCAGCACGTCTGCTGCTGTATTGAGGGCCCCGAGTGTGGCCGGAGGCAAAGAGGAGAGGAGAAAGGAGTTGAGGGGGCAGAGGAGCATCATAGGCTCACCCCAAGACACAAACCGGACACCGGGTTCACGCCTACAGGGTCCTTTATACCCAATAGGGATCACCGGCATACCAGGAGGACTACAAGTCCCTGGTCGACCTGAAGCTAAACCCTTGACAGGACTAGGAACCACGAAGGCCCCGGCGTCCAGGGATAGTGGTTGCCAGGGAGACATGGACCAGGAGGCCATATACCCGCTCACTGGGGAGAAGTCCTGAAGTGCACCCTTCCTACCGAGTACCCTGGACCGTACCTGACATCCGCACCAGTAAAGGTACTGAAGTGAATCCCCTGTCTCTGTCAGTTACTCCTGCTGCGCCATCTCTCCTGCACTACAAGCCCCAGCATCACCACCAATTGCACCTACACTGCCCCGGGGGCCCCCTCCGCCTGTGGGGAGCAAGAACATCCCAGATGCCATCCCATCACCCCCGGAGGTCTGCAGCAGCGCCGGTAACCATTACCGGAAACCACAGGTGGCGTCACGAAACAAACTGTACACTAAAACCCCTTTTTAAAGAGAGACCCAGAGTACGGGCCCGGGAGCCGACTGCCGTGACCTCCTAAACAAGGTAAAAGGCCCGGGTACCAAGTCCCCTATATTCCCCCTGGGTGACACACTGGGGTCACAGACACACATCACTTCAGTGCTGGGGTCACAGACACACATCCCTTTAGTGCTGGGGTCACACAAAAACAAACACCCACCCCTTCAATTCTGGGGCCAAACACACATCCCGTTAGTGCAGGGACACACAGACAATCACACAGCCACCCCCTTTACTGTAGGGGTCAAAGAAACATACCCCTTCAGTGCTGGGGTCACAGACACACACCACTTCAGTGCTGGGGTCACAGACACACTATTTCAATGCTGGCGTCACATATACACACCACTTCAGTGCTGGGGTCACAGACACACATCTCTTTTGTGCTGGGGTCACACAAAAACAAACACCCACCCCTTCAATGCTGGGGCCAAACATACACCCCGTTAGTGCAGGGACACAAAGACCATCACACAGCCACCACCTTTATTGCAGGGGTCAAAGAAACACACCCTTTCAGTGCTGGGGTCACAGACACACACCACTTCAGTGCTGGGGTCACAGACACACACCCCTTCAGTGCTAGGATCACAGACACACACCCGTTCAGTGCTGGGGTCACAGACAGACACCACTTCAGTGCTGGGGTCACAGACACATGACGCGCCCCCTGGGCCATGTGCAAGGGATACCCGGAGCCGGATCTCGATGGGGGTAGTAGTCCTTGTGGCGGTGACCCGGTCCGTGCCCAGGGTGTCAAACTCAGTGGCAGTCTATGGCAGTAGATGTTAATTTGATCGACTACGCCACCCGTTGAGTGCGGCTTTGAAGCCGCCGCTGCAGAGCAGTCCGCTGAGGCCGGTGGTATATGTGCAGCAATGATGGTATAACCCCCAAACGGGAGGGGTATGGCCTCAGGGCAGCAGGTGTGGATGATGGGTATAGTTATGTTGTAGAAAGGAGAGTCAGAGACTTGAGGTGCAGTTTCAGGGTTTTTTACTCACGGTTGTTCTCTCAGTCACTCTGGCCTTGAGTGACCACCCGAGCCGTGCTGCGTCCACCAGGTCCTGGACTCGGCTAACCCCCAGGCAGTTCTGGAGCGTGGTCCTGAGCTCCCTTCTCTCTCTCTGTCTCTGGCCGTTCCCACCAGGGATCCACCTTTGGCCGGCTCCCTCGGGTCTCTTAGTGGTCAAACCTCCTCTGGGTTCCCTGACCCTATGCTTGGTGTGCCTTTCTGGTGGATTTGGTGAGGGTCGTGGCAAATCTTGACCACGACCTCCGGTTCCTGGCTGAGGATAAGTGGCCTCCACCAGTTCGGGTTCCGGTACCCGTGTCCGCCAACCCTTCACCCTTTCTGGTCTGTTTCTGGGTTCTTGGGGTTCCCTCTGTCTTTCTCTCTGGGTACTTCTTACTCCTTTCTCCTCTGCAGGCTTGGCCCTGGAGCTGGGCCCAGCCGGAGCCACAGCTCCCTGTCAGCCCTCCTGGCTGAACTCTTCTCCTCTTCTCCTCCTGCCTGAACTGAACCCTGTTCTAAGATGGTGCCCACCTTATATACCTCCCTCTATGTGTGAGCCCAGGTGACTAGCACCCAATGAGCTCCTAGCTTTACCCAGAGTACTCCCCCTATCTGCCCCTACACTACTGGGATGTTCCACCCCCCTCCCACTCCAGCCAGGGACAGACGCTGTCGTACCTGCACATATACTTGGTGGGAGTACCGTAGTTCTGTCCCCCGGAAATGGGATGTATGTAGTGCATGCAGCCTACTGAGCTCAGTCCCACACTCCATCCTTACCCGGGAGTGGAATACCACACCTCTGGCTTGAGGTGTAATACCCCTGTAGCAGCCGAATCCTCAGGGTGCTACATTCCCCCCTGGTAAATCACAACACGTCCTCGGGCTGTAGAAGAATAAAATATCCAATAACATACAATTTTTATTTTTTTTTTAAAACATCATAAACATATAAAACACTATATATATATCAGCAGCATAATACTCTTCATATAAAACTTTTCATTATAAACATTCTTGTCCTCTGGCCACTTGTGCAAATTGTGACCAGGTAAGTGCCACAGTCTCTGGTAGAAAAAACAGTTTCCTATAAAACCAGTAGGGGGCGCTTTAAGAAAGCGCAACTATTTACAAGGGATATGGCCGCTCTCAGTCCTCGGCCAGTGGGGAAAAGGAATGGCTGTTCACAGTCCTCAGCCTGTGGGGAGATGGGACACACTGGAACAGTTCACTGGTCCCAACGGGGACTATAATGGTAACAGTTCCTGTACCCTAACGGGTAACTATTTTACAGTTCCATTTACCGTACTTTAGTAGCGGCGTCCTCCTGATGCTTCCTCCCTGTATTCTTCAGACCCGTCCGGGTCCTCTTGCTCCTCCTGACACCTCAGCTCTTTCTCTGTCAGTCGGTGTACATGAAGGGCATAGGGTCCTTTGGCACATTGGTGCCGGGTGAAGGTGACCTCATCACCCAGGTAAAGGTCACGACCTCTGTGTCCCTCCGGTAGGTGGGACTCGACATCTCTTCTGGTCACGAAGACGTCGCCGGGGGTGTGATGATCTCTGATGAAGCCCCAACCGTGCTGCAGTTGGAATTTGATTACAGTCCCGGTGGCACGGGGACCGTGGGCTGCACGGGGGTTCCTTCGGGTCCGGCTCTTTTGTTCTGCACTCTTTACTTGCAGCCGCTCCTCGCGGACCCGTCTCTCTCTCCGTTCTCGCTCAAAGACTTCCAACTGCTGGCGGCAGCACTCCGCACGCTCAGTTGCAGCCGCCCGGGTCTCCTGAGTGAACCCGATGAGGTCTCCTCCTGCGGGGTCCCACTCAAACTGCGCCTCCTCTAACGAGAGCGGGGTCATCTTGACGGGCGCCGGAGCTGGGATTAGGGGCTCATCCAGGGGTCTTTCTTTCCGGAGTCGGGGATGGTGGTACTCCGGTGGCCACGCAAAGGGCTGCCCATCCGGGCAAGTGTGCTGGGCAAACAAGTCTTCACCCAGGTGCGGCACAGTGGAAGTTGAGGGCGCGGTGGTGGCAGCGGCGCCCGGGATCACTAGGCCTTGCGACCAGGCTTGGGGTGCCCTGAAGGTAAAGGGCACCGTGAAGACGGCGGCGCCCGGGGGCACTCGGCCTTGCGACCAGGCCGGTGGCGTCTCCTGCTTGGCCGCGCTCAGGGTTGAGGCGCGTGACGTCACAGGGGGCGTGGTCGCGGCTCCTGCTTGGGGCCTAGTCTGGAGCGGTAGCGGTGCGGCAACGGGCACGATCAGTGGGACTTCGGGCTCTGCGACGGGGAGCGGGGGTAGGCTTACGGTGGCTGGGCTCGGGGTAGTAACGTCCCCTTTACTTGCCTCCGTCTCTTCAGCTCCCTCTGCGGCGTCGTCTCCGGCCTCCGTCCCTTCTGCATCCTCTTCAGGGGCAGGCATGCTCCTCGTTGCGGGTGGTGTGCTCCGCTGGCGGGTTCCAGCCTGCTGGGCCATCTCCCTGCTCCACTCCATCAGCGTTTCTCGCTGCACCTGGGCCATCCTCCGTGCGAGGCCCTCCAGCGCGGTCTGTGCACGCTCCCGGTCTCGGGGGAGCTGTGCCAGGATCTCCACCAGGTCTTGTGGGGTGGTTGCTTGCATCAGGCTCCTGACCACAGGGTCGGTGCTGCCTGCCTCTCCCTCCATCTCCGGGTACGGCTCCTCCAGACTCCTCCAGGCTGCACCCATCTTCGCTCTTTTGTTCTGTATCCGCCCACACTCAGGGTGGTCCTGGGGCAACTTGGTGATTGTCAGCCCCAGGGGCAGTTCTCTCACACTGATGGACATCGCTAGCATCGCAGCCTCTGCTGGTGGGGGCGGTCTTCGTTTTTGGCGCCATTCTTGGTCCTGGCCCACGATGGGAGGTCATCTCTTGCCACCCTCTGGCACGCCCATAATGGCGTCCGCTCTGCCAGGGCGGGAAATCTTCTCAGATGGCGGGAATCGTCTCCCAGTGGCGGGAAACTCTGTGGATGGCGGGAAAAGGCTGCAGATGGCGGGCAAACGGCGGGAACCGACCCGTGATGGCGTCCGATGGCAGGGACCCTCCGGAATTGGCGGGAGACTTCTTTTTACGGTACAGATAAACTTTTCTTCAGGCACGCAGTACCCGGTGGTTGCGGGCACGTTATCCTGCCGACTACGCCAATGTTGACGCGCCCCCTGGGCCATGTGCAAGGGATACCCGGAGCCGGATCTCGATGGGGGTAGTAGTCCTTGTGGCGGTGACCCGGTCCGTGCCCAGGGTGTCAAACTCAGTGGCAGTCTATGGCAGTAGATGTTAATTTGATCGACTACAACACCCGTTGAGTGCGGCTTTGAAGCCGCCGCTGCAGAGCAGTCCGCTGAGGCCGGTGGTATATGTGCAGCAGTGATGGTATAACCCCCAACGGGAGGGGTATGGCCTCAGGGCAGCAGGTGTGGATGATGGGTGTAGTTATGTTGTAGAAAGGAGAGTCAGAGACTTGAGGTGCAGTTTCAGGGTTTTTTACTCACGGTTGTTCTCTCAGTCACTCTGGCCTTGAGTGACCACCCGAGCCGTGCTGCGTCCACCAGGTCCTGGACTCGGCTAACCCCCAGGCAGTTCTGGAGCGTGGTCCTGAGCTCCCTTCTCTCTCTCTGTCTCTGGCCGTTCCCACCAGGGATCCACCTTTGGCCGGCTCCCTCGGGTCTCTTAGTGGTCAAACCTCCTCTGGGTTCCCTGACCCTATGCTTGGTGTGCCTTTCTGGTGGATTTGGTGAGGGTCGTGGCAAATCTTGACCACGACCTCCGGTTCCTGGCTGAGGATAAGTGGCCTCCACCAGTTCGGGTTCCGGTACCCGTGTCCGCCAACCCTTCACCCTTTCTGGTCTGTTTCTGGGTTCTTGGGGTTCCCTCTGTCTTTCTCTCTGGGTCCTTCTTATTCCTCTCTCTGCAGGCTTAGCTCTGGAGCTGGGCCCAGCCGGAGCCACAGCTCCCTGTCAGCCCTCCTGGCTGAACTCTTCTCCTCTTCTCCTCCTGCCTGAACTGAACCCTGTTCTAAGATGGTGCCCACCTTATATACCTCCCTCTATGTGTGAGCCCAGGTGACTAGCACCCAATGAGCTCCTAGCTTTACCCAGAGTACTCCCCCTATCTGCCCCTACACTACTGGGATGTTCCACCCCCCTCCCACTCCAGCCAGGGACAGACGCTGTCGTACCTGCACATATACTTGGTGGGAGTACCGTAGTTCTGTCCCCCGGAAATGGGATGTATGTAGTGCATGCAGCCTACTGAGCTCAGTCCCACACTCCATCCTTACCCGGGAGTGGAATACCACACCTCTGGCTTGAGGTGTAATACCCCTGTAGCAGCCGAATCCTCAGGGTGCTACACACACACCCCTTCAGTGCTGGGGTCACAGACAGACACCACTTCAGTGCTGGGGTCACAGACAGACACCACTTCAGTGCTGGGGTCACAGACAAACACCACTTCACTGCTGGGGTCACAGATACACACTTCAGTGCTGGGGTCACAGACACACATCCCTTTAGTGCTGGGGTCACACAAAAACACACACCCACCCCTTCAATTCTAGGGCCAAACACACACCCCGTTAGGGACACACAAACAATCACACAGCCACCCCCCTTATTGCAGGGGTCAAAGAAACATACCCCTGCAGTGCTGGGATCACAGACACAAACCCCTTCAGTGCTAGGGTCACAGACAGACACCCCTTCAGTGCTGTGGTCACAGACAGACACCACTTCAGGGCTGGGTTCAAAGACACACACCCCTTCAGAGCTGGGGTCACAGACAGACACCACTTCAGTGCTGGGGTCACAGACAAACACCACTTCACTGCTGGGGTCACAGATATACACTTCAGTGCTTGGGTCACAGACACACATCCCTTTAGTGCTGGGGTCACACAAAAACACAAATTCACCCCTTCAATGCTGGGGCCAAATACACACCCCGTTAGTGCAGGGACACACAGACCATCACACAGCCACCCCTTTTTTTGCAGGGGTCAAAGAAACACACTCCTTCAGTGCTGGGATCACAGACACACACCACTTCAGTGCTGGGGTCACAGACACACACCCCTTCAGTGATGGGGTCACAGACACACACCTCTTCAGTGCTGGGGTCACAGACACACACCACTTCAGTGTTGGGGTCAGAGACACACATCCCTTTAGTGCTGGGGTCACACAAAAACACACACCCACCCCTTCAATTCTGGGGCCAAACACACCCCCGTTAGGGACACACAGACAATCACACAGCCAACCCCTTTATTGCAGGGGTCAAAGAAACATACCCCTTCAGTGCTGGGGTCACAGACACACACCACTTCAGTGCTGGGGTCACAGACACACATCCCTTTAGTGCTGGGGTCAAACAAACACCCTCTCCTTCAATGCTGGCGCCAAGCACACACCCCGTTAGTGCAGGAACACAAAGACCATCACACAGCCACCACCTTTATTGCAGGGGTCAAAGAAACACACCCCTTCAATGCTGGGGTCACAGACACACACCACTTCAGTGCTGGAGTCACAGACACACACCCCTTCAGTGCTGGTGTCACAGACACATACCCCTTCAGTGCTGGTGTCACAGACACATACCCCTTCAGTGCTGGGGTCACAGACAGAAACCACTTCAGTGCTGGGGTCATAGACAGACACCACTTAAGGGCTGGGTTCAAAGACACACACCACTTCAGTGCTGGGGTCACAGACACACACCACTTCAGTGCTGGGGTCACAGATACACACTTCAGTGCTTGGGTCACAGACACACATCCCTTTAGTGCTGAGGTCACACAAAACACAAATCCACCCCTTCAATGCTGGGGCCAAATACACACCCCGTTAGTGCAGGGACACACAGACCATCATACAGCCACCCCCTTTATTGCAGGGGTCAAAGAAACACACTCCTTCACTTCAGTGCTGGGGTCACAGACACACACCCCTTCAGTGCTGGGGTCACAGACACACCCCACTCCAGTGCTGGGGTCACCGACACACACCCCTTCAGTGCTGGGGTCACAGACACACACCACTTCAGTGCTGAGGTCATAGACACACACCACTTCAGTACTGCGGTCACAGACACACACCACTTCAGTGCTGGGGTCACAGATGTGGCACCCCAGGGGTCTGGTTGCCACAGTGGCATTTTCCTCCTTCACAAGGGGTGATGCCATGCCTGGAAGCAAGGAGGGGTCCCCTAATCAGGTTTACCAGCATACAACACTTTCCTGGCTCCAGACCAGAAAGGGGAGCTCCTCCCCTCAACAACTGGAATCTGGAGGTGGGGTTAGTAAGAGTGAGTGGAGAGGATTTGGAGTCAGGCAACAACGAGGAAGGACCTGGGGAAGGGAGCTGTGTACAAGCTCGCCCCAGAGGAGAGAAGAGCAAATGAATCGGACACCGGAGTCTGTGGTTGTGCGGCACTGAAGGCCCAGCAGCAGAATCCAGAGCGCAGGAGACTGCAGGTCTCCTGGCCCCATCAGACACCCGGCGGTACAGCAGCACCATAGGGCCCAGCACCGTCACGTTGGAGCGACACTTGAGGAAGGCCCGAGCTGCCTGCCATACAGGTGAGGAAAAAGACGTTTTTTCTCAGGGACGAGGGCCGCAGCATAGCTTCAAGCAGCAGGACCAAAAAGAATAGCGCAGAGGGAAGGCCTACAACTCCACCTGGCGAAGGTGGATCCCCATCTTGCTTCCAGGCCGCCCAGACTTCCACTACCAACTAGTACCCGTGCCCCGGTCTGCTCTGCCAAACAGCAAGTAAAGCTAAGAGGAAACCGCCATTAATGTGTTGTCTGTTCATTACCTGCGCCCTCAGCCCTGCATGATACTGTCTCAGCCAACAACATCAACTCTTCAAATCATCTACACTGCCTCGGAGCTTAGCTCTGCCTGTGGAGAGCTGAACCAACTCTGCTGCGTCACCATCAGCTCCAGGGGATCTGCACCGCAGCGGTGGCCCCATATAGCCGCATACCACAGGTGGCGTCACGAACATTATCTCTAAAAAACTTTATTCCCCTTTTACTTTCCCTTTAATTGACCGCCCTGGGTCAAGGACCGGGTCACTGCCACCGTGACATCCCCCAGCATCGACCGGCCCGGCTACCGTGTACCACACGGCCCAGGGGGCGCGTCATACTTGACGTCACGAACAGGATAAACGAAGCCCGGTATAACCGGGTACTGTGTGCCATAGACTTTACTGAACTGTATCATCATGTCATTTGCCGTCAGCCGAGGGGAAGCAGGAGGCCCCGATCCGGATCCGGGTGAGCGATGGCAGAGCAGCATACTGGTACATCAGCAGAAACCCAGGACCTGGCAGAGGTTCATTAGGGGGGAGGAAGATGCCCAACCTGGGAGAGGATTCAGCCGCGGGCATGGCCGCCGCCCCTGTAATGCCGTTATCAATGCCATATATACCAGGGGTGGCGTGGTTGCCCCAGTACTCAGGGGAGTCGCACACCCTGAGTGACTTTGAGGAGAGACTGCGCAGTTTGTTCCAAGTGTACCCCATGTCTGAGGAGCAGAAAGTCTGCATCCTTATAGGCCATCTAATCGGTGCAGCCCAGAGGGAGGTGAAGTTCTGGCTGGGCAGGGACAAAAGCACTGTTAAGGAAATACTGGCCCGGTTAAAGGATACCTTTGACACCCGCACAGCAGCAGAGATTAAAATGAAGTTCTACGGGTGCAGGACAGTGTACGGGACTTTGCTCTAAACCTGCAGGAGGCGCTGCGGGCCATTAAACAGGTAGACCCCGACAGTGTGCGAGATGAGGACAGATTGCTAACCGAACAGTTTATTGAGGGGCTCCTGTCTAACGCTCACCGGACACAGCTGCGCATTATGGCTCTGCAAAACCCTGATCTGGACTTTGTGCAATTTAATGACCGGGCCATCCGGGTGCTGCGAGAATCAACCCCAAGTGGCAATGCACCCCTCCGGCGCCCAGCTATCACATACCACCAGGAGGTGGCATCCTTTTCCCCAGCCCCTGTGGAGGCAGATGCGCAGACCCTGCATAATGACCCATCTGCAGACCTATGCCTTCAGGTCCAGGAGCTGACCAAAAGCGTGGCTACAGTAACCAAAACCATGCAGGAAATGCAAGTGTCTCCAAAGGAAAGAATCCAGCTTGCTTCCAGTCCAGATGACGTCCCGTGGTGACAGCAGAGAAGGATTTTTCAACCAGAGGGAGAAACAACGATCACTACGACCAGAGCGGACAACCCATCTGTCTCCGCTGTCAAAAGGCGGGGCACCTCACAAGCTTCTGCAATTTAAATGAGCAACCCCTGGGGCAGAGGGCCAACCCCCAGGAGTAAGACGACCAGGCCCACAAAGCTGGCGAGACAAGTGACGCGCCCCCTGGGCCGTGGGGTACTCGGTGCCGGGCCGGTCGTTGATTGGGGAGATGTCACAGTGGCGGTGACCCGGTCCGTGACCCAGGGCAGTCATTAAAAGGGGGGAATTATTTACAGGGGATTATAGTTTATATATAAAGTTCGTGACGCCACCTGTGGTATGCGGCTAAAGGGAGCCGCCGCTGCGGAGCAGGTCCTCTGGAGCTGATGTTAGTGCAGCAAAGCTGGTGTGGCTCTCCACAGGTAGAGCTTAGCTCCAGGGCAGTGTAGATGTTATAGGTTGTGCTGGGTGTTGTAGTGCATGGGTGATGGGGCAGATAATAATCACAGAGACAGTGGGGTGCAGTCTTCCGAGTTTAATCACAGTTATCAAGTTCCTCAGGTAACAGGTTCCGGACTACAACCTCCCACGTCTTGCTGCGTTCACCAGGCAGGGGTTCAGCAATCCCTCAGGTAGTTCAAGAGTGCCTGACAGGACCCCTTTCTATGTGCCTTCCTCAGTCGTCTCGCCCTCCGCCTCACAATCAGTGTCCCAATTCGGTAGCCTCGGGTCTTGTCGGGCGACCTGCAGTCCCCTGGACCCTCTGTGGCCACCTTCTCGGCAATATAATTGTGGTTGTGGCCACTGCACCTTGCAAGTACAGCAGCCACCGGTTCCTAGCTGAGCCTTGTAGTTCTCCACTAGTTTAGGGGCCGGTCCCCTCTGCGGCTCGATCCCTCCACCGCCTGGCAGATTCGGGCGTACGGGTGGCCTCCAGCACTTCCCATACCCCTGGGATCCCTTCTGTTCCTGGAGCCTTTCCCGTACCCCTCGGATCCCTTCTGTTCCTGGAGCCTTTCTCCTGCTCCCTCTCCTCTCTGAGGCTATGTGCCCACGATGCAGAAATGCTGCATATTTTTTATGCTTCTCCCTGGAAGGAAAAACGCATGCGTTTTTTACATGCGTTTTTCCCGCCAGGTAGAAGCGTTTGTCAAGCGTCTTTGCACGCATTTCTGCATGCGGGTTATCAAGCGCTTTTCCAAGCGATTTTAGCATCACTTGGAAAAGTGCTTGACAACTTGTTCACACTATATAAATCCATGCAACCGGCATGGATTTATAGTAGTGTGTATAAGTTAGTTAAAAAAAAGAATAAGAATGGTAAAAAATAAAAAAATAAAGTTTATACTCACCTTCCGTTGTCCTCCCGGTGTTACCTCCGCTGCGTCCGGTGTGTTGGGCGGCTCGCGCTGTTGTGAAGGACCTGCGGTGACGTCATTGAGCCATGTGATGGGTCACATGACTCAGTGACATCATGGCAGGTCCTTCACAACAGCGCGAGCATTGCAAGAGACCGAACGGAGCAAACAAAACACCAGGAGGACATCAGAAGGAAAGTATAAACTTTATTTTTTATTTTAAATTCTTTTTTTTTACAGTTTCTATGGTACCCAGGTCTGGATGAGAGTCTCCTCTCCTCCAGACTTGGGTACCATCCGCACATAGAAACGCATAATATCCGTGTGCACAAATGTACTGACACGGATATTATGCGTTTCAATGCAAGTCAATGGCGGCGATTACTCTGCGTGTCCGCAAAATTAATGGACATGCTGCGGATTTTTGAGCGCAGCATAAATGCTGCGGAAAAATCCGCAGCATGGGCATTGACATTGCAGCTTGTCATTGGGGACCATGGGGGGCGGATTACCAAGCGTTTCCTAAGCGTTTATGCTGCGGAAATTCCGCAGCATAAACGCTTGGAAAACGCATAGTGGGCACACAGCCTCAGTCCTGGGCCTCTCGGGCTATGCTCGCCTCCCGAGCAGAGCTCCTGCAGAGCCTCTGCTCCTTTCACTTCTTCGCTGACTGATCTCACTTCTCAAGATGGCTCCCCTTTTATACAGCTTCCTTTCATGCTCCCCTAATCTGCTTCCTCCACCCACACCCACTACATGGTTCCCCCTCACTTGGTTCCCCTCCACTCCAGCCAGGGACCAGGGACTGTGCTCTCCCTTAGGAGCAATCTCGCCCTGCCCTACTGAAGTGGATGTGTTGGATGCAGGTGTTAGGATCTGAGGCAGCACTCCATCCTTACCTGAGAGTGGGATACCATACCTCTGGGTGAGATGCAGTACCTCTGTGGCGACTGAAACTGCAGGGGCGCTACACAAGTACGTGGGAGGACGACCAGTCCTACCTGTCATGCTTGATGGCATCCCGATGAACGCATTGCTGGACCCTGGTTCCCAGGTGACAACGATGCAATACGTATATCCTTTATAAACGATACTGGACTGATTCAGACGTTATCTCCAGTCCAGATGAACATATTAATATCTTTTCCAACAATGCTCAGCCCTTGGCTCAGGTGGGGTATAAAGAAGTGACCATAAAGGTTGACCGAGTAGAATTGCTATCACAAGGGATGATTATTGTAGATATTGATCGCCAAGAAAGTCATCCTATAATAACCTTAGGCACCAATGTGATAGAGAATTGTCTTGGGGAAATTATTCTTTTGCTGCAGCAGGTCACAGAGACTGCCAGCTCTGGTCAGCAGCGAGTTCTGCAGAAGGAGATCAAAGCCCTGATGCAGAAACAACAGGTAGAGCTGTCTGGAGGAGAAGCCAGCAGTGTCAGAATGAGTGATCCATTCCCCATTGCAATGCCCCCTAGGAGTGAAATGTTAATATGGTGTCAGGCAGCAATAGGTCTCAGGGGTCAAGATTATCAGGCCCTGGTAGAACCCGTGTACTCTGATAGTAGGCCCACCATCTTGACAGCCAGGGGTGTAGTCGATGTCTGCAAGGGGAGAGTACCTATACGCATCCTGAATTGTGGGGAGAATGAGGTCCATTTACCCCGGTATGCCACCCTTGCTAAGCTGTTCACTGTCAGTAACAACGCAATAAAGACAGTGGAACCCTTGCCTCCGTGCGAACAGGCGGAAGACAATGGCCCCAAGGGGCAGATGGAGGATTGGTGTCAGAAGCTACAAGTAGGCACTGACTCCACCCCTTTGCACAAAAAGCATGGAGTGTACCGGGTGCTCCAAAAATATGAGCGAGTCTTTAGCAAACACCCACTAGATTTTGGGCAGGTAAAAGGGGTCCAACATCTTATCCCCACAGGAGATCATCCACCCATTAAAGAGAGGTACCGGCCTGTACCCCCAGCTCACTATCAATGTGCCAAGGGAATGTTACGGGAGATGAAGGAGGTTGGGGTGATCAGAGATAGTTGTAGCCCCTGGGCAGCTCCATTAGTCCTCGTTAGAAAGAAAGATGGTACAATGAGGATGTGTGTTGATTATAGGCAGATTAACCGCATTACACATAAGGACGCCTACCCATTACCCAGAATTGAGGAATCATTAGCAGCACTGAGATCCGCCAACTATTTCTCCACTTTGGATCTCACCAGTGGGTATTGGCAGGTTCCCGTGGCTGAGGCGAACAGAGAGAAGACCGCGTTTACAACACCAATGGGCCTCTGCGAGTTCAACTGCATGCCATTCGGGCTCTGCAACGTCCTGGGAACATTCCAGAAGTTAATGGAGTGTTGCCTAGGACACAAAAACTTCGAAACCGTTCTGCTGTTCCTAGAGGACGTAATCGTCTACTCAAAGACGTACGAACACCACCTAAAGCACCTGCCCGAGGTGTTCGAAGCCCTATATGGTTTTGGCCTGAAAGTAAAGCAGTCCAAGTGCCACCTGTTGAAGCCCAAGGTGCAGTACCTAGGCCATGTGGTAAGCGCCGAGGGTGTAGCACCAGACCCTGAAAAAGTCACCGTGATCAAGGACTGGCCAAGACCCTCCACTATCAAGGAAGTGCAGCAGTTCCTCGGGCTGGTAGGCTACTACAGGAGATTCATCAAGGGTTTCACCAAGATAGCGGCACCCATGCAGGACCTCTTAGTGGGCCAGTCCAAGAAAGCCAAGAACCCGAATCCTCCATTCAAATGGGGTAAAACAGAAGACGAATCTTTCACTCGACTGAAAGTGGCTCTTATGGGAGATGAAGTCCTGGCCTACCCCCTACTATGGCCAACCCTTTATACTCCATAGGGATGCCAGCAACGTGGGATTGGGAGCGGTGCTGTCCCAGGTACAGCAGGGCAGAGAGAGAGTGATTGCCTACGCCAGCAGGAAGCTCCAGCTCACGGAAAGGAACCCTGACAACTATAGTTCCTTTAAGTTGGAGTTTTTAGCCATAGTCTGTGCGGTAACAGAGTGCTTTAAACACTATGCCGCCTCCTCCAGATTTACAGTCTTCATGGATAATTACCCTTGGTGCCCTAGAACAACGATGGATGGCTCGACTGTCCAACTACGAGTTCACCATCAAGTATCAGGCGGAGCATAAAAACGCTAATGCTGATGCGCTGTCCAGGGTGCCCAACTTGCCAGATGGGGGAGAAGACCCGGAAGAGCTGGAGGAGCTAGAACTACCCGCTTTCCATCGTCACGGGGTGACCCAGTGCTCCCACTGTGTGAGGGACAAGCGCTCCGCCAACAGAGAGGCCACATTTAACCCATTGCCCCAGCATGGATGGGCAGAGACGCAGGATAGCGACCTGGCTGTCCACCTAGAAAAGGAGTTGCTGATACAAGCTGACTTGCACCCTGATCCAGATGCTCCACAGGAGACCCAACAGTTGTGGAAGGAGAAGGACAAGCTGTTCATCTATGAGGGAAAGCTGTGTCGAAGAAGCATCAGCTCCCGGACACACGAACTGGTCTGGCAGGTGGTAGTCCCGAAGCGGGATGCGCCAATGGTCTTAGAGGCGTACCATGATGGAGCAGGGCACTTCGGGTAGAAGAAGTTGGAAGTCCTGCTATGTGACTGGGTTGGCATGAGGAAAGCAATCGAGAGATGGTGTCGAGAATGTGGTCCATGCAACCTGAGACGGAAAGACCGTGATAGCCAGAGGGCTCCCCTGCAGGCCATAATCACCAAACAACCACTTGAACTGGTAGCCTTGGACAACGTGAAGCCAGACCCAAGCCGGTCAGGCTATGTTTATGTGGCACCCCAGGGGTCTGGTTTCCACAGTAATGTAATGTTATGTCTGAGAGCAGGTGGGAGGTCCTTTGGTCAGGGATTCTGTGCATGCCACACCTCCTGCCCAGTCTTGGGAGGGGAAGAACTTCCCCTATATAAACCCGGGGCTGAAGCAGGGTTAGCAGTCAAGGAGAGTAGAGACAAGAAACAGCAGAAGCAATACTACTACGAGTCAGGGGCTGGCAGCTGCAGAGCTCGCCCTGACTGAGAAGCTTTCTTACCGGACCCGGCGTCCGAGGCTGTGGGGACTAACTCTTACCCAGCAGCAGAAGCCGACCGGCAGGGGATTTCAGGTCCTCAGGCCCAGAAACCCGAAGGCACGGTCACACGTTTGGGACCAGCACCGCCATCGTGGAGCGGAAGCCATTAGAAGGCCCCGAGTCACCGGCCATACGGGTGAGCACCACACGGTACACTCAGGGACATGGGCTACTTATAACAGCTTCTAGCAAGGTAGCCAGAAGAGTACAGTCAGTTTGGGAGGCCTACAACTCCGCCTGGCCAGGGGAGATCTCATCTGCTCAAGGACTGACCAGGCCCCGTTCACTAGCAAGTACTCCGGGAGGGTCTATCGTTGTTACCAGTAAAGACCCTGAATTACACCGCACCGTCTCTGAGTGGTTCCTGCTACCCCCATCATCCACATCTGCTGCCCTGAGGCCATACCCCTCCCGTTGGGGGTTATACCATCTACGCTGCACCATCCATCCACCGGCCTCAGCGGACTGTCCTGCAGCGGCAGCTCCATAGCTGCATTCAACGGGTGGCGTAGTCGTCCTGCATCTACCGCTGTTACATCGCCGCTCAGTTTGACTCCCTGGGCACGGACCGGGTCACCGCCACGAGACTACAACCCTCAAGAGATCCGGCTCCGGGTAAGCTCCCGCGTGCGCAACGCAGCGCGACACAGGCCCAGGTGCGCGTCAACTTTGGCGTAGTCGGCAGGATTTCGTGCCCGCAACCACCGGGTACTGCGTGCCTGAAAAAGAGACTTTTCAAACTTACCTGTGGTGAAGATTCCCGCCATCCGGCGCCATCTTCAGCCTTCTTCCCGCCATCGGTGAAGTTTCCCGCCATCCGGCGCCATCTTCTGCCTTCGTCCCGCCATCCGTGGAGTTTTCCCGCCATTGGACGCCATCTTGAGGACGCCGCGCGGGAAGAAGAGGGGCGTGGACTCCGAAAGCGCGCAAGAACTGAAGCCCCGCCTCACGTACGGACGTTGCGTAAGGTCCTGGAAGGAGCCCAGCAGACGCCGACGTCACAGGAGCGCGACGGAAGGTCCTCAACCCTGACGATCCACTGCGGAGCCGCGGCCTACGGAAGAGGATCATCGCAAGGTAGGCCACGGTCCACTAGGGGGGAGGAAGATGTCGGATACGGAGGAGAGCTTCACTGCCTCAACCCCCGCCAGCGCTACCGCTGCTGCAGTTATGCCCTTCACCATGCCCTATATCCCGGGAGCAGCTTGGCTACCCCAGTACTCAGGGGAGTCACATACCCTGCATGACTTTAGAGAAAAGCTGGATAGCCTCTTCCAGGTGTACCCCCTCACAGAAGAGCAAAAAGTGAGCATCCTGGTGGCCCAACTAACCGGGGCAGCCAAAAGGGAAGTAAAATCCTGGCCACCTGGGAGGAAGACTGTCGCAGGGATACTAACCCGGCTGAAGGACACCTTTGATACCCGCACCTCAGCCGAGATTAAGCTTAGATTCTACGGGTGCAAGCAGCGAGCGCATGAGAGTATAAGGGACTATGCACTAAACCTACAAGAGGCCCTGAGGGCCATTAAGCAGACCGACCCTGATGGAGTGGGAAACGAGGACAGGCTGTTGACCGAACAGTTTATAGAGGGACTGTATTGTAATACCCACCGAACCCAGTTGCGGGCAATGGCCTTACAGGATCCCCATCTGGGCTTTGCACAGTTCAAGGACAGAGCCATCCGGGTGCTCCGAGAACCGGCACCGGGTGGCGTTGTGACCCACAAGCGCCCTGCTATCACTTACCACCAGGAGGCGGCGCCCTTGTCGGCAGGGCCTGTGGGAGCTGATGCGCAGGCTTTGGACAATGACCCGGCTCCAGACCTACACCATCAGGTCCAAGAGCTAGCTAAGAGCGTTGCTGCGCTAACCCAAACTGTGCAGTCTTTACAGGCTTCCACCCCAGGGAAGATCCAGCTGGCATCCGGACCGGAGGACATCCCGTGGCGTCGACCAAGGAGGACCCCACCGGCCAGAGGAAGACCCAGTGACCGATACAGCGAGGACGGACGACCCATCTGCCGCCGCTGCAATCAACCTGGACATATGGCAAGGTACTGTTCTTTAAACGGGCACAACCTGGGGTAGAGGGCCAACCCCCAGGAAAAAGATCACCAGGCCCATCGAACTGGCGCGACAGATATGTGGGAGGATGTCCAGTCTTGCCTGTGGTACTGGATGGCATTCCCATGAGTGCCCTACTGGACACCGGGTCACAGGTCACCACCATCCCGTACGTGCTCTTTAAGCAGTACTGGAATGACTCGGATATTACCCGCTACCCTGACGACGACTTGAGTATCATCGCCAGCAATGGCCAGCCCGTGCCACAGATCGGATTTAAAGAGGTGACCATCAAAATCGGTAGAGTCGAACTGGCAGCACAGGGACTGATCATTGTAGATATTGACAAACATGAGAGTCACCCAAAAATAACTCTAGGAACTAATGTAATTGAAAATTGTCTTGCAGAGGTGATTTTCCTTTTACAGCAGGTTGCCAAGAACGCCAGCTCCGGCGAGCAGCGGGTGCTCCAGAAAGAGATCCGGGCACTGATGCGACGGCAACAGGTGGAACTCTCCGGCGGTGAGATTGGTAGCGTAAGAATGTGTGACCCTTTTCCTATTGCCATGCCCCCAAAAAGTGAAATGATGATTTGGTGCCGGGCAGCCATTGGTCTGAGAGGTAGAGATTACCAGGCAATGGTAGAACCAGTTTACTCGGACAGTAGGCCCACCATTTTGACAGCACGGGGGGTGGTTGATGTACGCCATGGGAGGGTGCCCGTTCGCATATTAAATATCGGGGAGAGGGAAGTGTACCTGCCCCGGTATGCCACGCTAGCAAATTATATACCATTAACCAAAATTCTATACAATCTGTGGAACCCTTGCCTCCATCTCACCCGGAGGAAGGTAACGGCTCTAAGAAAAACATGGAGGACTGGTGTCAGCAACTACATCTGGGTACTGACTCCACTCCCGCACACCAGAAACAAGGAGTCTATCGGGTGGTTCAGGAGTACGAGAGAGTGTTCAGTAAACACCCGTTAGACTTCGGGCGAGTCAAGGGGGTAGAACACCACATCCCCACGGGAGACCATCCTCCTATAAAAGAGAGGTATCGACCCGTACCCCCTGCCCACTACCAACACGCCAAGGGGATGCTTAGAGACATGAAGGAGGCTGGGGTGATCAGGGATAGCTGTAGCCCCTGGGCAGCTCCACTAGTCTTAGTCCGAAAGAAAGACAACACCATGAGGATGTGTGTAGATTACCGGAAAATCAATCGTATCACACACAAGGATGCGTACCCCTTACCAAGGATAGAGGAGTCATTGGCTGCTTTAAGATCTGCTAACTTCTTCTCTACCTTGGATCTCACTAGCGGGTACTGGCAGGTTCCTGTAGCAGAGGCGGACCGGGAGAAGACCGCATTCACCACCCCGATGGGACTTAGCGAGTTCACCTGCATGCCGTTCGGACTCTGCAACGCACCGGGAACCTTCCAACGACTAATGGAGTGTTGTCTGGGCCACAGAAACTTCGAGACGGTCCTGTTGTACCTGGACGATGTCATCGTATATTCCAAGACGTATGAGGACCACCTGAAACACCTGGCGGAAGTGTTCGAAGCTCTGGCAAGTTACGGCCTAAAGGTGAAACCCTCCAAGTGTCACCTCCTGAAACCAAAGGTGCAGTACCTCGGACACGTGGTGAGCGCTGACGGAGTGGCTCCCGACCCTGATAAGATCACCGCAATTAAGGAATGGCCAAGCCCCTCCAGCGTAAAAGAAGTGCGGCAGTTCCTCGGGTTGGTAGGCTACTACCGAAGGTTTATTCCCGGTTTCACCAAAAAGGCAGCACCTATGCAGGACCTCCTGATAGGCCAGTCCCGGAAGGCCAAGAACCAGAAGCCGCCCTTCAAATGGGAGGAGCTGGAAGAAGAGTCCTTCCGCCAGCTGAAGATGGCCCTCACGGGGGACGAAATCCTGGCGTACCCGGATTATAGCCAGCCCTTTATCCTCTACACCGACGCCAGTAACATCGGGCTAGGAGCCGTACTGTCCCAGATCCAGCAGGGGAAGGAACGAGTAATCGCCTACTCCAGCCGAAAACTGCGACCCACCGAAAGGAACCCCGAGAATTACAGCTCATTTAAGCTAGAGTTCCTGGCCGTAGTATGGGCAGTCACCGAGCGCTTTAAGCATTACCTCGCTTCTTCCCGGTTCACCGTGTACACGGATAACAACCCGTTGACACACCTGGACACGGCAAGACTCGGTGCCCTGGAGCAGAGGTGGATGGCCCGTCTGTCCAACTACGAGTTCACAATCAAATACCGGGCAGGACGCTCCAATACCAACGCGGACGCCCTGTCCAGGATGCCCAACCTGCCGGACGGAGGAGAAGATCCGGAGGGACTGGAAGAAGTTGAACTCCCTGCGTTCCACCGTCATGGGACTATCCAGTATTCCCACCGGGTAAGGAGTAAGCAGGCTGCTACGTTGAACCCCTTACCCCACTACAACTGGACGGAAACGCAAGACAGCGACTCTGCCGTCCGACTGGTGAAGGAGATGCTGACTCGGCCGGAGGCTCGCCTTGAACCAGACGCTCCGGAGGAAGCCAAACAACTATGGGCAGAGAAGAGTCGACTGTTCCTTTACAAAGGGAAGTTGTGCCGCAGAATGGTTAACTCCCGGACGCATGAATTACTCTGGCAAGTAGTGGTGCCACGAAGAGACGCAGCCATGGTGATGGAGGCATACCACGACGGAGCTGGACACTTCGGGTGGAAGAAGCTGGAGTTCCTGCTGCGCGAGCGGTTCCACTGGGTAGGCATGAGGGGAACCATCGAGAAGTGGTGCAGAGACTGTGGCCCGTGCAACCTGAGAAGGAAGGACCGTGCCAGCCAGAAGACTCCCCTGCAGTCCATCGTCACCCGGCAACCGTTGGAACTGGTAGCCTTGGATCATGTAAAACTGACCCCAAGCAGAAGTGGCTACGTCTACGCGTTAACCATCGTGGATCATTACTCCCGGTTTCTGGTTGTCGTCCCCGTCAAGGACTTAACGGCTCAAACAGCAGCTAGAGCCTTCCAGCAGCACTTTTGCCGTCCACACGGGTACCCGGACCAAGTGCTGACGGACCAGGGACCTGCCTTTGAAGCGGAGGTCTTCCAGGAATTCTGCAATCTGTATGGCTGCCGGAAGATAAGGACGACACCCTACCATCCGCAAACTAATGGACTTTGTGAGAAAATGAACCAGGTGGTAATGGATCTTCTAAAAACGTTGCCCCTGGAAGAACGCAGTCTGTGGCCTGAGAAGTTGCCCGATCTGGTGGACCTATACAACCACATCCCGGTAGGTTCCACCAACTGTACCCCGGCTTACCTAATGAGGGCAAGACCTGGTAAGTTACCTGTTGACCTGGAAATGGGAGTCCTGACACCCGAGGACACTTCACCAGAAACAGACTGGGACACAGAGAGGCAGCAGCAGTACCGGAGAGTACAGGAGAGCGTGGAGCGAAGTCTCTGTCAGGCTAGGGAAAGACAAGAGAAAACTTACAACCAGTATGCTCCCGCTGTTCCCCTGGTACCCGGAGAGCAGGTCTTGAAGAGGAAGAGACGGCTCCACAAGTTGGACGACCAGTGGGAGAAGGACCCGTACACCGTACTGCCCTCAAGCCACGAGAACCCGAAGGTTTGTACCATCAGTAAAGACGGAGGGGAAACCACAGCCATTGTATCCCGGGACCACCTGAAGAAGTGTCCCGAACAACTGAGGAACCCTGAAGAGGAACAAGAAGACCATCGACCCGTAGAGGAAAGGGAAGATATGGTTAGTACTGTGCTCGGGGACTTCCCTCGGTCTTGGACTCAAGTCAATGGTGCAGTTGTGGTACCCGTACTCACCTTCCTCCAACCAGCATCCCAAGCACCTACGGAGCAACAGGTAGAGCTGGAAGAACAGCCGGTCCAGGAGGCAGAAGACTCCACACAAGCAGAACAGGAGGATCAACCCTCTGCTTATAGTGAGCCTGCCGTACCCCTAGTGAGACAAAGAGCCGGTAGACAGCTGCCCAGTTTACCCTTGAAAGCTCCTACACCCTGTAGTTCAGGGCCAGACAGTCAGCTCCGTAGGTCCACTAGGGCCACTAGAGGCCAGTTACCCGCACGCTGGAGGATTTGAAGTGTATAAATTGTTTTATTTATGTTTATCTGTGTATTGTTGCTTGTGTATAATTTTGTGTTTCCAGTTATTTTTAGGAATCCTTGGTGGATTTACCGGGAATCCTTGTACATAGTTGGAGCGTAACCCAGGATGGACTAGAGACTGTTAAGGACTCGGGGTAGGACAGACCCCTACCTGGTTACGTCTCCCTGTTTTGGTGAAATGGACACCTTGCTTTCTTCAAAGACTGCACCCGGTTACGGACATGCCGTGACCACCTTTATGTGTTTCTTATTGTATTGTTGTTGTTATATCTTGTTATGTTTTTCTAAAATGTGTTTAGTCCCGGAGTACTAAATTTTACTAGGGGGGAATGTGGCACCCCAGGGGTCTGGTTTCCACAGTAATGTAATGTTATGTCTGAGAGCAGGTGGGAGGTCCTTTGGTCAGGGATTCTGTGCATGCCACACCTCCTGCCCAGTCTTGGGAGGGGAAGAACTTCCCCTATATAAACCCGGGACTGAAGCAGGGTTAGCAGTCAAGGAGAGTAGAGACAAGAAACAGCAGAAGCAATACTACTACGAGTCAGGGGCTGGCAGCTGCAGAGCTCGCCCTGACTGAGAAGCTTTCTTACCGGACCCGGCGTCCGAGGCTGTGGGGACTAACTCTTACCCAGCAGCAGAAGCCGACCGGCAGGGGATTTCAGGTCCTCAGGCCCAGAAACCCGAAGGCACGGTCACACGCGTGGGGCCAGCACCGCCATCGTGGAGCGGAAGCCATTAGAAGGCCCCGAGTCACCGGCCATACGGGTGAGCACCACACGGTACACTCAGGGACGTGGGCTACTTATAACCGCTTCTAGCAAGGTAGCCAGAAGAGTACAGTCAGTTTGGGAGGCCTACAACTCCGCCTGGCCAGGGGAGATCCCATCTGCTCAAGGACTGACCAGGCCCCGTTCACTAGCAAGTACTCCGGGAGGGTCTATCGTTGTTACCAGTAAAGACCCTGAATTACACCGCACCGTCTCTGAGTGGTTCCTGCTACCCCCATCATCCACATCTGCTGCCCTGAGGCCATACCCCTCCCGTTGGGGGTTATACCATCTACGCTGCACCATCCATCCACCGGCCTCAGCAGACTGTCCTGCAGCGGCAGCTCCATAGCTGCATTCAACGGGTGGCGTAGTCGTCCTGCATCTACCGCTGTTACATCGCCGCTCAGTTTGACTCCCTGGGCACGGACCGGGTCACCGCCACGAGACTACAACCCTCAAGAGATCCGGCTCCGGGTAAGCTCCCGCGTGCGCAACGCAGCGCGACACAGGCCCAGGGGCGCGTCATTTACGCTCTCACCATAGTAGACCACTACTCCCAGTTCCTGGTAGTAGTGCCAGTGAAGGATCAGACGGCTAAGATGGCAGCCAAAGCATTTCAACAACACTTTTGTCGCCCGCACGGTTACTCTGAACGAGTGCTGACCGATCAAGGTCCAGCCTTTGAAGCAGAAGTGTTTCAAGAATTCTGTAACCTGTACGGCTGCAAGAAAATAAGGACGACGTCGTATCATCCCCAGACCAATGGGTTGCGCGAGAAAATGAACCAGGTAGTAACAGACCTGTTGAAGACGTTGCCCCTTGAAGAACGTTGTCTGTGGCAAGAGAAGTTCTCGGATTTGGTAGACCTATATAACCACATCCCGGTGAACTCCACCAACTGTACACCCGCCTACCTGATGAGGACAAGACCTGGCAAGTTACCCATTGACTTAGACATGGGAGTTTTAATACCTGAGACGACATCACCAGATGCAGATTGAGATAAGGAGTGGCAGCAACAATACCGCAAGGTGCAAGAACGTGTAGAGAGAAGTTTGTCCCAGGCGAGACAGAGGCAGGAAAGAACTTATAATCAGCATGCACCTGCAGTTCACTTGTCACCTGGAGAACAGGTACTCAAAAGGAAGAGACGAGTTCACAAATTAGATGATCAGTGGGAGGTTGAGCCATACACCGTCTTACCTTCAAATTTCGACAATACCAAAGTATGCCTCATCAGTAAAGATGGAGGAGAGACTTCAGCGGCAGTCTCAAGAGACCACATGAAGATATGCCCTGATCAATTGAGACACCAAGGGGAAGATCATAAAAGTGTATAGTATATAGTTGCAATCGTTAAGATATAGTTATTAAATTTATGGACAAATGGACCACATGACTAGGTGTGGCAGGACAATGCTGAATAAAGTTAATTGTTGGCCTTGAAAATAAACTGCAGGCATGGCCGAAAACCAGGCCCACAGACAGAGTGCCCTGAAGCCACGCCCAGGGACCATACATGAAGTGGGTTGAGACGGTTCCCACCAACCAAACTTCAGGTATCCGGAAAAAGACAATTCCCGGATAGTGGAGTAAAGACTAAGCGCCGCAATGACTGCTACCAGATTTTGTGATTTTTGCTTTTTGAGACTTTGTAAATTTTTGGTAATGTGAATTGTTATTGTTGTTCATTGTTATTAATTGTTAATTCTAAAAGGTGTCCTCAGTCCGGTAGTACTGAATTTAACTAGGGGAAAATGTGGCAGCCCAGGGGTCCGGTTTCCACAGTGGCATTGCCTCCCTCACTAGGGGTGATGCCATGCCTGGAAGCAAGGAGGGGTCCCCTAATCAGGTTTACCAGCATACAACACTTTCCTGGCTCCAGACCAGAAAGGGGAGCTCCTCCCCTCAACAACTGGAATCTGGAGGTGGGGTTAGTAAGAGTGAGTGGAGAGGATTTGGAGTCAGGCAGCAACAAGGAAGGACCTGGGGAAGGGAGCTGTGTACAAGCTCGCCCCAGAGGAGAGAAGTGCAAGTGAACTGGACACCGGAGTACGTGGTTGGGGGGCTCTGAAGGCCCAGCAGCAGAATCTGGAGGGCAGGAGACTGCAGGTCTCCTGGCCTCACCAGACGCCCGGCGGCACAGCAACACCATAGGGCCCAGCACCGCCAAGTGGGAGCGACACTTGAGGAAGGCCCGAGCTGCCTGCCATACGGGTGAGGAGAGGAGCCAGGGAGAATGAAGTGCTGCAGCAAGCGGCCCTGAAGCTGCGCTGAGCTCAGTGAGTGACAGGACACTGCTCGCTGAGTGCAGCTCCAGGGCCCGCTCACTCCAGGAGTCATTCTCCTCTGCTCCTTGGTGTGATCGGTCGCATGGATTACAGCGGGGGACACTGAGGACAGGTGAGTATATGAACTTTTCTTATTTTACTCTTATTTTTACAGGTGGATGCTGTGGGAGCAGAATACTACTCTCATTATCCCCTGCACCATGATGAGGGCAGTGTTCAGCACCAACTGCGCTAACTGTACACTTATTCCCAAGCGCCGGTACGTGTCACGCGGATGGCATCCGTGTGCGGTACTTGTTTTTACACGGACCCATTGACTTGAATGGGTCCATGTGATCCGTGCTGCCGGGCCAAAAAGGGACATGTCAGCGTGTGGATCAAACGGACACACGATCCATGGAAGCACACTGACACGTGCACACACCCATTCATTTGAACGGGTCTACGTGTGTCAATGTCTCTGGTACATGTGGAAACTGTCACCACACGTACCCAGGGGTGGGATTCAAATTTTTAACAACAGGTTCTGTGTTTGTGTGTAGGAAAGCCACACCCATTTTTAAGCCACACCCATTTACACACACCTTTTCTTCAAGCATATACAAGTAGGGGCGCAGTCAGACAGTTCCGAGACAGTCAAACAGTAAATACCTGTTAGCCATTATCTCTGTTAAAGTGAAGCGTCGACTGTAAATCACAGGCGGCTCCTGTTGTGCGCCAGTATAAATGGGATGTACAATTACGGTAGTTTGCATTAAAGGGGTTCTTTGGTTAAAAACAAGTTATCACCGATCCATGGGCTCCAGAGGATAGGTGATAACTTATGGTTCGTTTGGGTCCGTACATTGGAAAACGCACTGATCAGAAGAATGGGGAAGTTTTATCCCTGACAGGACACTTATCCCCATTTTAAAATGCAGCAGCAGGTGGGACGTCTGACTGCAGCTCCATTCATTCTCTTTGGGGCTTCCAGAAAAAACAAGAACAGCCACTGAGGGAATGAATGGATCAGTGGTCAAGTCGCACATGAGCTCCAGTCTAATGGGGATAAATGCTCCACATTCTACCAATTGGTGCAGGTCCCAGCAGTCAGATCCCCACTAATCAATAATTTATCACTTATCCTGTGTAGAGCTGATTACTTGTTTTCCCCGGAGAACCCCTGTAAGCGCATGTTGTTCCAAGTATTTAATCACTAATGGAAATAAAGAATCTACTCCTAATTAATATCGGAGAGAACAGATGACCGCCATACACAACACAATCCACTATACCAACACCAATAGTACCACATACAAGGGCGAAATACCGCCACACCATGACTGGACTACATATTTCCACCACATAGTGACCGAATAATACTACATACAAGGGAGAAATAAAGTAACACCCGTGGCCAGACCACATATTACCACCACATAATGACCGAATAATACCACATACAAGGGAGAAATACCACCACTCCGTGACCAGACCAGATATTAACAGCATATAGCGTCCAAATAATTCCCCATCATTGCTCTCCACCATCCCCATCATTGCTCTCCCCCACCTCCTCCATTTTGCTCTCTCCCATACCCATTATTGCTCTCCTCCACTTTCTCCATCATTGCTCTCCCCACCTTCTCCATCATTGTCATATCTCCTCCAACATTGTCATATCTCCCCCACCTCCTCCATCATTGCCATATCTCCCCCCACCTCCTCCATCATTGCCATGCCATATCTCCCCCTACCTCCTCCATCATTGCCATGCCATATCTCCCCCACCACCTCCATCATCATTTCCATGCCATATCTCCCCCCACCTCCCCAATCACCATTCCTCTCCCCCATCTCCTCCATCACCATTGCTCTCCCCCACCCCACCTCATCCATCACCATTGCTGTCCCTCATCTCCCCCACCTCCTCCATCACCATTGCACTCCCCCACCTCCTCCATCCATCAACATTCCTCTCCCCCCACCTTCTCCATCACCATTCCTCTCCCCCCACCTCCTCCATCACCATTCCTATCCCCCATCTCCCCCCACCTCCTCCATCACCATTCCTCTCCTCTCCCATCACCATTCCTCTCCCCCATCACCAGTCCTCTCCCCCATCTCCCCCACCACCTCCATCACCATTGCTCTCCCCCATAGCCAGTGCACTAAAAAAAAACACTTACCTTTCTCTGCTCGTTCCCCTGCAGGCTGCAGCATCCTCGTTGCCGCCATCTTTCTCCCTGACACAGGCGCGCGCTGCTTGATGACGTCATCAAGCCATGCGCCTGTGTCAGGGAGGATTCAGGAAGCAGAGGCAGGGCCGACTCCAGGTTTTTGTGGGCCCTGGGCGAAAAAGTCTCAGTGGGCCCCTTTAACACATACCACGATTCATGATGCACAGATACCGCAGAGAAATATATATATAGTACAAGGCCAAAGATTTCCCTTCTTACATTACATGAGTGATATCTATTGTGAATTCTACAATAGCTCAGAAACCGGTGAACCCTCACAGCGCACAGTGCAGACCGGACAATATAGTCCTCCATACAGTATAATGGCACCACATAGTCCTCTATACAGTATTATGGGCCCCATGTATTGCTCCATACAGAATACTGGCCCCCATAAAATGCTGCATACAGAATACTGACCCCCATAAAATGCTCCATACAGAATACTGCCCCCCGTAAAATGCTCCATACAGAATACTGGCCCGCATAAAATGCTCCATACAGAATATTGGCCCCCATAAAATGCTCCATACAGGATACTGGCCCCCATATAACGCTCCATACAGAATACTGGCCTCCATATAAAGCTCCATACAGGATACTGGCCCACATATAAGGCTCCATACAGAATACTGGCCACCATATAACGCTCCATACAGAATACAGGCCCCCATATAACGCTCCATACAGAATACTGGCCCCCATAAAATGCTCCATACAGAATATTGCCCCCCATAAAATGCTCCACACAGGATACTGGCCCTCATAAAACGCTCCATACAGAATACTGGCCCCCATATAAAGCTCCATACAGGATACTGGCCCCCATATAACGCTTCATACAGAATACTGGCCCCCATATAACGCTCCATGCAGGCTGTTCCACCCACATAATGCCCCATGCAGGCTGTTCCCCCTCCCACATAATGCCCCATGCAGGCTGTGCCCCCCTCATAATGCCCCATGCAGGCTGCCCCCCCACATAATGCCCCATGCAGGATGTCACTTTCCCCCCATATAATGCCCCATCCAGGATGTCACCCCCCCATATAATGCCCCACGCAGGATGTCACCCCCCATATAATGCCCCACGCAGGATGTCACTTTCCCCCCCATATAATGCCCCATGCAGGATGTCACCCCCCCATATAATGCCCCATGCAGGATGTCACCCCCCCCCATATAATGCCCCATGCAGGATTTCACCCCCCCCATATAATGCCCCATGCAGGATGTCACCACCCCCATATAATGCCCCATACAGGATGTCACCCCTCATATAATGCCCCATGCAGGATGTCACCCCCCATATAATGAACAAAGCAGGAAGTCACCTCTCCCCCCATATAATGCCCCATGCAGGATGTCACCCCCCAATATAATGCCCCATGCAGGATGTCACCCCTCCCCCATATAATGCGCCATGCAGGATGTCCCCCCTCCCCCATATAATGCCCCATGCAGGATGTCACCTCTCCCCCCTATATAATGCCCCATGCACGATGTCACCCCCCCCCATATAATGGCCCATGCAGGATGTCACCCCCCCTATATAATACCCCATGCAGGATGTTACCCCCCCATATAATGCCCCAAGCAGGATGTCACCTCTCCCCCCATATAATGCCTCATGCAGGATGTCACCCCCCCCATATAGTGCCCTATGCAAGATGTCACCCCCCCATATAATGCCCCATGCAGGATGTCCCTTTCCCCCCCATATAGTGCCCCATGCAGGATGTCCCTTCCCCCCCATATAATGCCCCATGCAGGATGTAACCCCCCCATATAATGCCCCATGCAGGATGTCACCCCCCCATATAATGCCCCATACAGGATGTCACTTCTCCCCCCCATATAATGCCCCATGCAGGATGTCACCCCCCCCATATAGTGCCCCATGCAGGATGTAACCCCCCCATATAATGCCCCATGCAGGATGTCACCTTCCCCATATAATGCCCCAAGCAGGATGTCACCCTCTCATATAATTCTCCATGCAGGATGTCACCTCTCCCCCCATATAATGCCCCATGCAGGATGTCACCTCTCCCCCCATATAATGCCCCATGCAGGATGTCACCTCTCCCCCCCATATAATGCCCCATGCAGTATGTCACCTCTCCCCCCATATAATGCCCCATGCAGGATGTGACCTCTCCCCCCATATAATGCCCCATGCAGGATGTCACCCCTCATATAATGCCCCATGCAGGATGTCACTTCCCCCCCATATAATGCCCCATGCAGGATGTCTTTTTCCCACCCATATAATGCCCCATGCAGGATGTCACCTCTCCACCCCATATAATGCCCCATGCAGGATGTCACCCCCCATATAATGCCCCATGCATGATGTCACCCCCCATATAATGCCCCATGCAGGATGTCACCCCCCCATATAATGCCCCATGCAGGATGTCACCCCCCCACACACATAATGCCCCATGCAGGATGCCACCTCTCCCCCCCATATAATGCCCCATGCAGGATGTCACCTCTTCCCCCATATAATGCCCCATGAAGGATGTCACCCCCCCATATAATGCCCAATACAGGATGTCACCCCCCTATATAATGCGCCATGCAGGATGTCACCCCCCCCATATAATGCCCCAAGCAGGATGTAACCTCTCCCCCCATATAATGCCCCATGCAGGATGTCACCCCCCCATATAGTGCCCCATGCAGGATGTCACCCCCCCATATAATGCCCCATGCAGGATGTCACCCCCCCATATATGCCCCATGCAGGATGTCCCCTTCCCCCCCATATAATGCCCCATGCAGGATGTCACCCCCCATATAGTGCCCCATGCAGGATGTCACCCCCCCATATAATGCCCCATGCAGGATGTCCCCTTCCCCCCCATATAATGCCCCATGCAGGATGTCACCCCCCATATAATTCCCCATGCAGGATGTCACCCCCCCATATAGTGCCCCATGCAGGATGTCACCCCCCATATAATGCCCCATGCAGGATGTCACCCCCCCATATAATGCCCCATGCAGGATTTCACCCCCCCATATAATGCCCCATGCAGAATGTCACCCCCCCATATAATGCCCCATGCAGGATGTCACCCCCCCATATAATGCCCCATGCAGGTTGTCACCCCCCATATAATGCCTCAAGCAGGATGTCATCTCTCCCCCCCATATAATGCCCCATGCAGGATGTCACCCCCCCATATAATGCCCCATGCAGGATGTCACCCCTCCCCCATATAATGCCCCATGCTGGATGTCACCCCTCCCCCATATAATGCCCCATGCAGGATGTCACCTCTCCCCCCTATATAATGCCCCATGCACGATGTCACCCCCCCATATAATGGCCCATGCAGAATGTCACCCCCCCTATATAATGCCCCATGCATGATGTCACCCCCCCCCATATAATGCCCCAAGCACGATGTCACCTCTCCCCCCCATATAATGCCTCATGCAGGATGTCACCCCCCCCATATAATGCCCCATGCAGGATGTCCCTTTCCCCCCCATATAGTGCCCCATGCAGGATGTCCCTTTCCCCCCATATAATGCCCCATGCAGGATGTCACCCCCCCATATAATGCCCCATGCAGGATGTCACCCCCCCATATAATGCCCCATGCAGGATGTCACTTCTCCCCCCCATATAATGCCCAATGCAGGATGTCACCCCCCATATAGTGCTCCATGCAGGATGTCACCTCTGCCCCCATATAATGCCCCATGCAGGATGTCACCTCTCCCCCCATATAATGCCCCATGCAGGATGTCACCCCCCATATGATGCCCCATGCAGGATGTCACCTCTCCCCCCATATAATGCCCCATGCAGGATGTCCCTTCCCCCCCCCCATATAATGCCCCATGCAGGAGGTCACCTCTCCACCCCATATAATGCCCCATGCAGGATGTCACCCCCCATATAATGCCCCATGCAGGATGTCACCCCTCCCCCATATAATGCCCCATGCTGGATGTCACCCCCCATATAATGCCCCATACAGGATGTCACCCCTTCTATATAATGCCCCATGCAGGATGTCACCCCCCATATAATGCCCCAAGCAGGATGTCACCTCTCCCCCCCATATAATGCCCCATGCAGGATGTAACCCCCCCATATAATGCCCCATGTAGGATGTCACCCCCCCATATAATGCCCCATGCAGGATGTCCCCTTCCCCCCATATAATGCCCCATGCAGGATGTCACCCCCCCATATAATGCCCCATGCAGGATGTAACCCCCCCATATAATGCCCCATGCCGGATGTCACCCCCCCATATAATGCCCCATGCTGGATGTCACTTCCCCCATATAATGCCCCATGCAGAATGTCACCTCTCCCCCCATATAATGTCCCATGCAGGATGTCACCTCTCCCCCCATATAATGCCCCATGCAGGATGTCACCCCCCCATATAATGCCCCATGCAGGATGTCACCCCCCCATATAATGCCCCGTGCAGGATGTCACCCCCCCATGTAGTGCCCCATGCAGGATGTAACCCCCCAATATAATGCCCCATGCAGGATGTCACCCCCCATATAATGCCCCATGCAGGATGTCACCCCCCCATATAATGCCCCATGCAGGATGTCACCCCCCCATATAGTGCCCCATGCTGGATATAACCCCCCCATATAATGCCCCATGCAGGATGTCACCCCCCCATATAGTGCCCCATGCAGGATGTAACCCCCCCCCATATAATGCCCCATGCAGGATGTAGCCCCCCCATATAATACCCCATGCAGGATGTCACCCCCCCATATAATGCCCCATGCAGGATGTCACCCCCCCCCCAATATAATGCAACATGCAGGATGTCACCCCCCCATATAGTGCCCCACGCAGGATGTCACCCCCCCATATAATGCCCCATGCAGGATGTCACCCCCCCCAAATAATGCCCCATGCAGGATGTCATCCCCCCATATAATGCCCCATGCAGGATGTCACTCCCCCCCATATAATGCCCCATGCAGGATGTAACCCCCCATATAATGCCCCATGCAGGATGTCACACCCCATATAATGCCCCATGCAGGATGTCACTTCCCCCCCATATAATGCCTCATGCAGGATGTCACCCCCCTCCCATATAATGCCCCATGCAGGATGTCACTTCCCCCCCATGTAGGTGCCGGGCCTGGATGTGTGCCTTCTTCAACTACATGTGCAGCCGGATGCACATTAGTTGAAAAAGGCAGCCAGGGAAGTGGATCGCAGCGCCGCTTCTGGCCAGTTCGGGGAACCGGCAGCAATTTGAACTATCGGTTCTCCCGAACAGGACCGAACCGGCTGAACCCCACCCCTGCACGTACCGGACACATTGATGTGTGAAAGAGCTCTTAGGGTAGGGTCACAAGACCGTTTTCTTCACCTCTGAGAAAAACAGTCCAATTATTCTGATCAGACTCTGATCCATGTGGCATCAGTTTTTCTCGAGAAAGGGAAGAAAAGTTTCTCCACCTTCTCCATTCTGTCAGTCAGTGAAACTCAAACTCAGATGTCATTTGAGTGCAGTCCAATATTTTCCATGGACCCATAAACTTGCATTGCCAATTTGATCTGACACTCCAATCAAAATTGGACATGTCACCAATATTTTCCTCCGACCATTCAGTTCAAGGAAAGAATCATTCATGCACAGCCCCATAGAATATCCTAGTTACGAGTGCTATCCGAAAACCATTGACAGCACTTGCCCAAATAAATTGTGCACAAGCCCTTACAAAAAGGACTTTCATGCTGTCTTACATATAGATTTGACACATTTTATTTAGATATGGACCTGCAAAGATTTTTTAGAAACATTAAACTTTGAGCATTTTATGATAACAAAAAAAATAATCAGGTATTTGACAAACCTTCAGATGCCTTCATCTCCCTTATGCAAATTGCTTATTCAGAGAGAAAGAGGACTTGTACTCTATAGCGCCTCCCATTGGAAGCAGCAATCCTACAAGTCACGATCAACTCTTTAACGAGTCGTGCAATATGACTTAGGATAAAAACCAAATCAGAATCTCAATTTGCAGACACGGTGTTTCGGGCTGTTGGCCCTCGTCAGTGCAAAGAATGAGAACTGATTTGGCTAGGTGAGAGGCTCTGGACTGAGGTCTAAGAGGTAACGTTTCTCCTTATGGAGAGTGACATACAGGCTCTCTGGCACAAAATGGAGATCATGTAAAGTTACAGAGTGAGGTCGCCGTATGCTGAGAATCATGGGGCATAAAAGTCGCCAACGCTCTGCTGACTCCATAGTTGCAGAGTCCAAACCTCCTCTGGTATTAAAGGGTTTGTTTGTACCTAAGCTGCAAGTCTGCAGTCACTCTATGAATCCTCATGTCGCGCGCTGTGAGGAGTTTCCGATGTTGGCACCAGGAACGGGAGTCATGTGGCTGCAAATATGTAATATGCATACTCCCGGCCACATTCCAACTAGACTGTTTTTGGCCTCGCTCAATACACTTACATTGAGCGAGGCTGCGCTCATCAAGTCAGAATGCGGTTGGGAGTATGCATATCGCATACTTGTGGTCACTTGACCGCCATTCCCGGCACCAACACCAGAGAATCCTCACAGCCCGCAGTGCACAAGATGTGAGGATTCACAAGTCTGCAATCATGTAAAGTGACCATATACTTCTAGTTTAAGACCGGGTAACCCCTTTAACATCAGCACAAAAACTGTGCCACCAGTGGGAGCTTCATGACATGGGTTTCCATGACCAACCAGCTGTAAGAAAGTCTTACATCACCAAGCACAATGCCAAGTTTCGGATGTAGTGGTGTAAAGCAGCTGCTACTGGACTCTAGAGCAACGTGTTCTGTGCAGTGACGGATCACACTTCTCTATCCGGCATCTGATGGACGAGTCTGGGATTGGCGAATGCCAGAACATTACCTGCCTGACTGCATTGTGCCAACTGTAAATCTTAATGTTTCAGCACACAAGACATTTTGGACAATTGTTGTTTCCAACTTGTGGTAACTGTTTGGAGAAGATCCTCTTCTGTTCCTCATGACTGTGCCCCAGAGCATAAAGCGAGGTCCATAAAGACAAGGCTGGGTGAGTTTGATGTGAAAGAACATGACTGATAGCACAGAAACCCGACCTCAACTGTAGCACCCTGAGGACTCGGCTGCTACAGGGGTATTACACCTCAAGCCAGAGGTGTGGTATTCCACTCCCGGGTAAGGATGGAGTGTGGGACTGAGCTCAGATAGCTGCATACACTACATACATCTCATTTCCGGGGGACAGACCGACGGTACTCCCACCAGTATATGTGCAGGTACGACAGTGTCTGTCCCTGGCTGGAGTGGGAGGGGGGTGGAACATCCCAGTAGTGTAGGGGCAGATAGGGGGAGCAGTCTGGGTAAGGCTAGGAGCTCATTGGGTGCTGGTCACCTGAGCTCACACATAGAGGGAGTATATAAGGTGGGCACCATCTTAGATCAGTGTCAGTCTGTCAGAGTTTAGCCTGAGGAGCAGAGCAGAGAAGCTCAGCCAGAAGGGCTGACAGGAAGTTGTGGTTCCGGCTGGGCCCAGCTCCAAGGCCAAGTCTGAGGGAGAGAGAGGAGTCAGAAGGACCCAGAGAGAAGAAGAAGGAACCCCAAGACCCCAGAATACAAACAGCAGGGTGAAGGGTTGGCACCCAGGGTACCGGATCCCAAGCTGGCAGAGAGAAAAGCACACCTTAGCCAGGAACCGGAGGTCGTGGGCAGGATCTGCCACGACCCTCACCAAATCCACTAGAAAGGCATACCAAGCATAGGGTCAGGGAGCCCAGAGGAGGCTTGACCGACAAGAGACCCGAGGGAGCCGGACATAAGTGGATCCCTGGTGGGAACGGCCAGTAGAAAGGACAGTCAGAAAGGAGCTCAGGACCACGCTCCAGAATTGCTTGGGGGTTGGCCGAGTCCAGGACCTGGTGGACGCAGCACGGCTCGGGTGGTCGCTTCAGGCCAGAGTGACCATAAGAACACCCGTAAGTAAAAACCCCTGAACTGCACAGCCCGACTCTGAGTCTTCTTGCTTGATCATCCTGCACCTTCACAACCACCATCCTCTACATCTGACCCCCTGAGGCTATACCCCTCCCGTTGGGGGTTATACTACCACAGCTGCACACATACCACCAGCGGACCCTTCTGCAGCGGCGGCCTTTTGACCGCAAATCAACGGGTGGCGTAGTCGACACTAAGAACATCAATAACATCTATCAAGACTGCCACACACTGAGTTTGACACCCTGGGCACGGACCGGGTCGCCGCCACTCGGAGACTACAACCCCCATCTGATCCGGCTCCGGGTATCCCCCAAACAGCACTGGCCCAGGGGGCGCGTCACAACCCCATCCAAAACCTTCAGGCTAGGGTCACACCAGCATATATTTTCTCATCCAAGAGAATCGGGATGATTATGCTAAGCACACGCTGATTAGAGTGTGATCCAATTCTCTTGGATGAGGACAAGATGGAGAAACAAAAATTATCCCATCTTCTCCATTCTGTAAGTCTGTGAAAATCACTCCGCACTCAGATGTCATCCGAGTGCAGCACGATGGTTTCCATGGACGAATGCGATCCGATTAGGGTCAAATGTGGGCATACTGTGAGGAAAAGATCGGACATGTGAACGGTTGCATAGAATAACATTGGTGTGAGTGCGATCCAATGTTTTGTCGGATCACACTAGGACCGAAAATACGGACATGCTCTTCATTTCCTTGTCATACATCAATACATTGTAACCAATTACCTGACACAGTTTGTTGTCTAATCTGAGCTCAGTCATTTACATTTTAAGCCACTAGAATTGTGAAATGTTTAACAGATTAAAATACTAGAACCGAACATCAAGCAGCGCTTTAATAAGGATTATAGGGTCAGATTTAGTGATGCGGACATACAAAATGACAAATGAAACAAGATTAACTTTTGTGAAGGCTTCACAATGAAATGGGAAGTGTAAAGTGAATGTCGGGGGAGCGACTAACAGATTACATAGGATATTCTCTGTGTATGATGTACGTAGGTGCCCGATTGCCTACAGAGAGGCAGGTACTTGTTGGAGATCCTGAATAATGAGATGTGCACTGCTCATAATGAAAAGCGTTATGGCAGATTTTTCATTCATTTGCTGTAAGGGTATGTTCACACTTGGCTTTTTTAATGTTTTCTTCTGCATGTAAAATGCAAACTATGCCCAGAAACCCCCCGCAGAAATTATGTACACTTTTGATGCAGCATTGACACATTTTTGGTGTATCTTTATAGCTGTTAACCCATTTTTCAGGATCTGGGTCTGGGTGAAGGTTTATTTTTTGCACGCTGAGCTGACGTTTTTATTGATACCATTTTGGTGTAGCTACAATGTTTTGATCTCCTGTTATGGCATTTTATTCCAGTGTTGTGGTAACCAAAAACCCATAATTCTGGAGTTTTGATTTTTTTTTTTGTTACACCGTTTACCGATAAGATTCTTTTTTTATATTGATAGATCAGGTGATTATGAACACAGCGATACCAAATATCAGTATTTTTTTTTAATTCTTTTATTTTGGGGCAAAAGGGGGGTGATTTGAGCTTTTACGTTTTTTTAATATTTTTAAAAACTTTTTTTTTTTCACTTTTGCATCGCGATTCCACCTGCGGCAGTTAGGGGCACATGACAGCTGATCAGATCAGCTGTCATGTGCCGGAAAAGATGCGGGCTCATCACCGGAGCCTGCATCGAACAGGGGGAGGCAACCTTGGACATACCTATAGGTCCAAGGTTGTAAAGGGATTAAAGGGAACCTGTCACCAGAATAAAACGCTATTACCTGCAGATATGGTGTTAATCTGCAGGTTAATAGTGTTATTATGCTGCCCGGCACCTACACGCAGTCAAATGCTCCAGGGAGGAAACAAACTTTATTTTCAAGGGCTGCGTTCGGGTTTCAGTCACCACACTGAGAACACAGAGCGGCGGACAGAACCAGTGCCAGCACCGCACCTATGACTGAAACCCGAATGCTGCCGGGGAAAATAAAGTTTGTTTTCTCCTTGGAGCATTCGACTGCGTGCACGCGCCGGGCAGCATAATAACACTATTGACATGCAGATTAGCCCCATATTTGCAGGTTAATAGCGTTTTTTCTGGTGACCGGTTCCCTTTAATTTTGCTGTTACTTAAAAATACAGTTTTTTTATGTGCAGAAACAAACCGAGAAAAAAAAATGCATCAAAAACACAGCAGGCAAACAAGCCCTAGATATTCTTCATTAGGGCAGCAGTTGTCTCTTCAGCTATTGTAGAACTACAGATTTCAGTATACTAGGATCCTCACTCCAAGAACATGTTCACACGTTCAGTATTTGGTCAGTATTTTACATCAGTATTTGTAAACCAAAACCAGGTGAGGAACAATCAGAGGAAAAGTATAATAGAAACACATCACCACTTCTGTATTTATCACTCACTCCTGGTTTTGGCTTACACATACTGATGTAAAATACTGACCAAATACTGAACGTAGAATTAAGGCTTGTTCACTTGACTATATTTTCGGTCTGAGTGCTTTCCGTGATAAAAACGGACAGCACTCGGACCGATGTTATTCAATGGGACAGTGCAGATGGGCGATTTTTTTTCAGTGACTGAATCTCCGTTGGAAAAAATTGTGTCATGCACTAGTTTCTTCCGTAGATCGGATGAGGCTCGCCCATTCAAGTCTATGGGTGCACAAAAAAAAGTCAAAAGCCATATGGAGCCACAGTGTAGCATCCAATTTATACGGATACATTGCAGTTCTGTAACATTGGAAACTGTAAAATGGTTTTGCAAATGATTAATAGCTGTAAAAAAATGAAAAAAAAAATCGTTCCACGCGTCCTTTCAGGAAAATGGTAATTTCAGCTGTACTGCCATAATACTCCCCAAATAATTGTATTGGCATACACAACATGTGCAACAAACATAGTGCCCACATAAAGTAATTATAGTACATAATGCCCACATAAAGTATAGTACATAACGCCCACATAAAGTACTTATAGTACATAGTGCCCACATAAAGTAGTTATAGTACATAATGCCCACATAAAGTACTTATAGTACATAGTGCCCACATAAAGTACTTATAGTACATAGTGCCCACATAAAGTACTTATAGTACATAGTGCCCACATAAAGTATAGTACATAACGCCCACATAAAGTAGTTATAGTACATAGTGCCCACATAAAGTACTTATAGTACATAGTACTCACATAATAGTACTTATAGTACATAGTGGCCACATAATAGTACTTATAGTACATAGTGGCCACATAATAGTACTTATAGTACATAGTGCCCACATAAAGTACTTATAGTACATAGTGCCCACATAAAGTACTCATAGCACATAGTGCCCACATAAAGTACTTATAGTACATAGTAGCCACATAATAGTACTTATAGTACATAGCACCCACATAAAGTACTTATAGTACATAGTGCCCACATAAAGTAGTTATAGTACATAGTGCCCACATAAAGTACTTATAGTACATAGTGCCCACATAATAGTACTTATAGTACATAGTGCCCACATAAAGTAGTTATACTACATAGTGCCCACATAAAGTACTTATAGTACATAGTGCCCACATAAAGTACTTATAGTACATAGTGCCCACATAATAGTACTTATAGTACATAGTGCCCACATAAAGTAGTTATACTACATAGTGCCCACATAAAGTACTTATAGTACATAGTGCCCACATAAAGTACTCATAGTACATAGTGCCCACATAATAATACTTATAGTACATAGTGCCCACATAAAGTATAGTACATAATGCCCACATAAAGTACTTATAGTACATAGTGCCCACATAAAGTACTTATAATACATAGTTGCCACATAATAGTACTTATAGTACATAGTGCCCACATAAAGTACTTATATTACATAATGCCCACATAAAGTAGTTATAGTACATAGTGCCCACATAAAGTACTTATAGTACATAGTGCCCACATAATAGTACTTATAGTACATAGTGCCCACATAAAGTACTTATAGTACATAGTGCCCACATAAAGTACTTATAATACATAGTGCCCACATAAAGTAGTTATAGTACATAGTGGCCACATAAAGTACTTATAGTACATAGTGCCCACATAATAGTACTTATAGTACATAGTGCCCACATAAAGTACTTATAGTACATAGTGCCCACATAATAGTACTTATAGTACATAGTGCCCACATAAAGTATAGTACATAATGCTCACATAAAGTACTTATAGCTCATAGTGCCCACATAAAGTACTTATAGTACATAGTGCCCACATAAAGTACTTATAGCACATAGTGCCCACATCAAGCACTTATAGTACATAGTGCCCACATCACGTACTTATAGTACCTAGTGCCCACATAAAGTACTTATAGTACATAGTGCCCACATAATAGTACTTATAGTACATAGTGCCCACATAAAGTACTTATAGTACATACAGTGGTGGCCAAAAGTATTGGCACCCCTGCAATTCTGTCAGATAATACTCAGTTTCTTCCTGAAAATTATTGCAATCACGAATTCTTTGTTATTATTATCTTCATTTAATTTGCTTGCAAGGAAAAAACACAAAAGAGAATGAGGCAAAAATCAAATCATTGATCATTTCACACAAAACTCCAAAAATGGGCCGGACAAAAGTATTGGCACCCTCAGCCTAATACTTGGTTGCACAACCTTTAGCCAAAATAACTGCGAACAACCGCTTCCGGTAACCATCAATGAGTTTCTTACAATGCTCTGCTGGAATTGTAGACCATTCTTCTTTGGCAAACTGTTCCAGGTCCCTGATATTTGAAGGGTGCCTTCTCCAAACTGCCATTTTGAGATCTCTCCACAGGTGTTCTATGGGATTCAGGTCTGGACTCATTGCTGGCCACCTTAGAAGTCTCCAGTGCTTTCTATCAAACCATTTTATAGTGCTTTTGGAAGTGTGTTTTGGGTCATTATCCTGCTGGAAGACCCATGACCTCTGAGGGAGACCCAGCTTTCTCACACTGGGCCCTACATTGTGCTGCAAAATTTGTTGGTAGTCTTCAGACTTCATAATGCCATGCACACGGTCAAGCAGTCCAGTGCCAGAAGCAGCAAAGCAACCTCAAAACATCAGGGAACCTCCGCCATGTTTGACTGTAGGGACCGTGTTCTTTTCTTTGAATGCCTCTTTTTTTTTCCTGTACACTCTATGTTGATGCTTTTTGCCAAAATGCTCTACTTTTGTCTCATCTGACCAGAGAACATTCTTCCAAAACGTTTTAGGCTTTCTCAGGTAAGATTTTGCAAACTCCAGCCTGGCTTTTTTATGTCTCGGGGTAAGAAGTGGGGTCTTCCTGGGTATCCTACCATACAGTCCCTTTTCATTCAGACATCGACGGATAGTACGGGTTGACACTGTTGTACCCTCGGACTGCAGGGCAGCTTGAACTTGTTTGGATGTTAGTCGAGGTTCTTTATCCACCATCCGCACAATCTTGCGTTGAAATCTCTCGTCAATTTTTCTTTTCCGTCCACATCTAGGGAGGTTAGCCACAGTGCCATGGGCTTTAAACTTCTTGATGACACTGCGCACGGAAGACACAGGAACATTCAGGTCTTTGGAGATGGACTTGTAGCCTTGAGATTGCTCATGCTTCCTCACAATTTGGTTTCTCAAGTCCTCAGACAGTTCTTTGGTCTTCTTTCTTTTCTCCATGCTCAATGTGGTACACACAAGGACACAGGACAGAGGTTGAGTCAACTTTAATCCATGTTAACTGGCTGCAAGTGTGATTTAGTTATTGCCAACACCTGTTAGGTGCCACAGGTAAGTTACAGGTGCTGTTAATTACACGAATTAGAGAAGCATCACATGATTTTTCAAACAGTACCAATACTTTTGTCCACCCCCTTTTTTAGGTTTGGTGTGGAATTGTATCCAATTTGGCTTTAGGACAATTCTTTTTGTGTTTTTTCATTGAAGACAAATTAAGTGAAAATAATAATACCAAAGAATTTGTGATTGCAATCATTTTCAGGAAGAAACTGAGTATTATCTGACAGAATTGCAGGGGTGCCAATACTTTTGGCGACCACTGTAGTGCCCACATAATAGTACTTATAGTACATAGCGCCCACATAAAATACTTATAGTACATAGTGCCCACATAAAGTATAGTACATAATGCCCACATAAAGTACTTATAGTACATAATGCCCACATAAAGTACTTATAGTACATAGTGCGCACATAAAATACTTATAGTACATAGTGCCCACATAAAGTATAGTACATAATGCCCACATAAAGTACTTATAGTACATAATGCCCACATAAAGTACTTATAGTACATAGTGCCCACATAAAGTACTAATAGTACATAGTGCCCACATAAAGTACTTATAGTACATAGTGCCCACATAATAATACTTATAGTACATAGTGCCCACATAAAGTACTTATAGTACATAGTGCCCACATAAAGTACTTATAGTACATAGTGCCCACATAAAGTACTCATAGTACATAGTGCCCACATAAAGTACTTATAGTACATAGTGCCCACATAATAGTACTTATAGTACATAGTGCCCACATAAAGTACTTATAGTACATAGCGGCCACATAAAGTACTTATAGTACATAGTGCCCACATAACAGTACTTACAGTACATAGTGCCCACATAAAGTAATTATAGTACATAGCGCCCACATAAAGTACTTATAGTACATAGTGCCCACATAAAGTACTTATAGTACATAGTGCCCACATAATAGTACTTACAGTACATAGTGCCCACATAAAGTACTTATAGTACATAGTGCCCACATAAAGTACTTATAGTACATAGTGGCCACATAAAGTACTTATAGTACATAGTGGCCACATAAAGTACTCATAGTACATAGTGCCCACATAAAGTCTTTATAGTACATAGTGCCCACATAATAGTACTTATAGTACATAGTACCCACATAAAGTACTCATAGTACATAGTGCCCACATAAAGTACTTATAGTACATAGTGCCCACATAAAGTACTTATAGTACATAGTACTCACATAAAGTACTTATAGTACATAGTACCCACATAATAGTACTTTAAGTACATAGCACCCACATAAAGTACTCATAGTACATAGTGCCCACATAAAGTACTTATAGTACATAGTGCTCACATAATAGTACTTATAGTACATAGTGCCCACATAAAGTACTCATAGTACATAGTGCCCACATAAAGTACTTATAGTACATAGCGCCCACATAAAGTACTTATAGTACATAGTGCCCACATAAAGTACTTATAGTACATAGCACCCACATAAAGTACTTATAGTACATAGTGCTCACATAATAGTACTTATAGTACATAGTGCCCACATAAAGTACTCATAGTACATAGTGCCCACATAAAGTACTCATAGTACATAGTGCCCACATAAAGTACTTATAGTACATAGTACCCACATAAAGTTCTTATAGTACATAGTGGCCACATAATAGTACTTATAGTACATAGTGCCCACATAAAGTACTCATAGTACATAGTGCCCACATAAAGTACTTATAGTACATAGTGCCCACATAATAGTACTCACAGTACATAGTGCCCACATAAAGTACTTATAGTACATAGTGCCCACATAAAGTACTCATAGTACATAGTACTCACATAAAGTACTTATAGCACATAGTGCCCACATAAAGTACTTATAGTACATAGTGCCCACATTAAGTACTTATAGTACATAGTGCCCACATAAAGAACTCGTAGTACATAGTGCCCACATAAAGTACTTATAGTACATAGTGCCCACATAATAGTACTTATAGTACATACTGGCCACATAAAGTAGTTATAGTACATAGTGGCCACATAAAGTACTTATAATACATAGTACTCACATAAAGTACTTATAGTACACAGTGCCCACATAAAGTACTCATAGTACATAGTACCCACATAAAGTAGTTATAGTATATAGTACCCACATAAAGTACTTATAGTACATAGTGCCCACATAAAGTACTCATGGTACATAGTGCCCACATAAAGTACTCATAGTACATAGCGGCCACATAAAGTACTTATAGTACATAGCGCCCACATAAAGTACTTATAGTACATAGTGCCCACATAAAGTACTTATAGTACATAGCACCCACATAAAGTACTTATAGTACACAGTGCTCACATAATAGTACTTATAGTACATAGTGCCCACATAAAGTACTTATAGTACATAGCGCCCACATAAAGTACTTATAGTACATAGTGCCCACATAAAGTACTTATAGTACATAGCACCCACATAAAGTACTTATAGTACATAGTGCTCACATAATAGTACTTATAGTACATAGTGCCCACATAAAGTACTAATAGTACATAGTGCCCACATAAAGTACTTATAGTACATAGTGCCCACATAATAATACTTATAGTACATAGTGCCCACATAAAGTACTTATAGTACATAGTGCCCACATAAAGTACTTATAGTACATAGTGCCCACATAAAGTACTCATAGTACATAGTGCCCACATAAAGTACTTATAGTACATAGTGCCCACATAATAGTACTTATAGTACATAGTGCCCACATAAAGTACTTATAGTACATAGCGGCCACATAAAGTACTTATAGTACATAGTGCCCACATAACAGTACTTACAGTACATAGTGCCCATATAAAGTAATTATAGTACATAGCGCCCACATAAAGTACTTATAGTACATAGTGCCCACATAAAGTACTTATAGTACATAGTGCCCACATAATAGTACTTACAGTACATAGTGCCCACATAAAGTACTTATAGTACATAGTGCCCACATAAAGTACTTATAGTACATAGTGGCCACATAAAGTACTTATAGTACATAGTGGCCACATAAAGTACTCATAGTACATAGTGCCCACATAAAGTCTTTATAGTACATAGTGCCCACATAATAGTACTTATAGTACATAGTACCCACATAAAGTACTCATAGTACATAGTGCCCACATAAAGTACTTATAGTACATAGTGCCCACATAAAGTACTTATAGTACATAGTACTCACATAAAGTACTTATAGTACATAGTACCCACATAATAGTACTTTAAGTACATAGCACCCACATAAAGTACTCATAGTACATAGTGCCCACATAAAGTACTTATAGTACATAGTGCTCACATAATAGTACTTATAGTACATAGTGCCCACATAAAGTACTCATAGTACATAGTGCCCACATAAAGTACTTATAGTACATAGCGCCCACATAAAGTACTTATAGTACATAGTGCCCACATAAAGTACTTATAGTACATAGCACCCACATAAAGTACTTATAGTACATAGTGCTCACATAATAGTACTTATAGTACATAGTGCCCACATAAAGTACTCATAGTACATAGTGCCCACATAAAGTACTCATAGTACATAGTGCCCACATAAAGTACTTATAGTACATAGTACCCACATAAAGTTCTTATAGTACATAGTGGCCACATAATAGTACTTATAGTACATAGTGCCCACATAAAGTACTCATAGTACATAGTGCCCACATAAAGTACTTATAGTACATAGTGCCCACATAATAGTACTCACAGTACATAGTGCCCACATAAAGTACTTATAGTACATAGTGCCCACATAAAGTACTCATAGTACATAGTACTCACATAAAGTACTTATAGCACATAGTGCCCACATAAAGTACTTATAGTACATAGTGCCCACATTAAGTACTTATAGTACATAGTGCCCACATAAAGAACTCGTAGTACATAGTGCCCACATAAAGTACTTATAGTACATAGTGCCCACATAATAGTACTTATAGTACATACTGGCCACATAAAGTAGTTATAGTACATAGTGGCCACATAAAGTACTTATAATACATAGTACTCACATAAAGTACTTATAGTACACAGTGCCCACATAAAGTACTCATAGTACATAGTACCCACATAAAGTAGTTATAGTATATAGTACCCACATAAAGTACTTATAGTACATAGTGCCCACATAAAGTACTCATGGTACATAGTGCCCACATAAAGTACTCATAGTACATAGCGGCCACATAAAGTACTTATAGTACATAGCGCCCACATAAAGTACTTATAGTATATAGTGCCCACATAAAGTACTTATAGTACATAGCACCCACATAAAGTACTTATAGTACATAGTGCTCACATAATAGTACTTATAGTACATAGTGCCCACATAAAGTACTTATAGTACATAGCGCCCACATAAAGTACTTATAGTACATAGTGCCCACATAAAGTACTTATAGTACATAGCACCCACATAAAGTACTTATAGTACATAGTGCTCACATAATAGTACTTATAGTACATAGTGCCCACATAAAGTACTTATAGTACATAGTGCTCACATAATAGTACTTATAGTACATAGTGCCCACATAAAGTACTCATAGTACATAGTGCCCACATAAAGTACTTATAGTACATAGCGCCCACATAAAGTACTTATAGTACATAGTGCCCACATAAAGTACTTATAGTACATAGCACCCACATAAAGTACTTATAGTACATAGTGCTCACATAATAGTACTTATAGTACATAGTGCCCACATAAAGTACTCATAGTACATAGTGCCCACATAAAGTACTCATAGTACATAGTGCCCACATAAAGTACTTATAGTACATAGTACCCACATAAAGTTCTTATAGTACATAGTGGCCACATAATAGTGCTTATAGTACATAGTGCCCAAATAAAGTACTCATAGTACATAGTGCCCACATAAAGTACTTATAGTACATAGTGCCCACATAATAGTACTCACAGTACATAGTGCCCACATAAAGTACTTATAGTACATAGTGCCCACATAAAGTACTCATAGTACATAGTACTCACATAAAGTACTTATAGCACATAGTGCCCACATAAAGTACTTATAGTACATAGTGCCCACATTAAGTACTTATAGTACATAGTGCCCACATAAAGAACTCATAGTACATAGTGCCCACATAAAGTACTTATAGTACATAGTGCCCACATAATAGTACTTATAGTACATACTGGCCACATAAAGTAGTTATAGTACATAGTGGCCACATAAAGTACTTATAATACATAGTACTCACATAAAGTACTTATAGTACACAGTGCCCACATAAAGTACTCATAGTACATAGTACCCACATAAAGTAGTTATAGTATATAGTACCCACATAAAGTACTTATAGTACATAGTGCCCACATAAAGTACTCATGGTACATAGTGCCCACATAAAGTACTCATAGTACATAGCGGCCACATAAAGTACTTATAGTACATAGTACCCACATAAAGTACTTATAGTACATAGTGCCCACATAATAGTACTTATAGTACATAGTGCCCACATAAAGTACTTATAGTACATAGTGGCCACATAAAGTACTTATAGTACATAGTGCCCACATAAAGTACTCATAGTACATAGTGCCCACATAAAGTACTCATAGTACATAGTGCCCACATGAAGTACTTATAGTACATAGTGCCCACATAATAGTACTTATAGTACATAGTGCCCACATAAAGTACAAATAGTACATAGTACTCACATAAAGTACTTATAGTACATAGTGCCCACATAAAGTACATATAGTACATAGTGCCCACATAAAGTACTTTTAGTACATAGTACTCACATAAAGTACTTATAGTACATCGTACCCACATAAAGTACTCACAGCACATAGTGCCCACATAAAGTACTTATAGTACATAGTGCCCACATAAAGTACTTATAGTACATAGTGCCCACATAAAGTACTTATAGTACATAGTGCCCACATAAAGTACTTATAGTACATAGTGCCCACATAAAGTACTTATAGTGCATAGTGCCCATATAAAGTACTTATAGTACATAGTGCCCACATAAAGTACTCATAGTACATAGTGCCCACATAAAGTACTTATAGTACATAGTGCCCACATAATAGTACTTATAGTACATAGTGCCCACATAAAGTACTTATAGTACATAGTACCCACATAAAGTACTTATAGTACATAGTACTCACATAAAGTACTTATAGTACATAGTGCCCACATAATAATACTTATAGTACATAGTGCCCACATAAAGTACTTATAGTACATAGTGCCCACATAAAGTACTTATAGTACATAGTGCGCACATAATAATACTTATAGTACATAGTGCCCACATAATAGCACTTATAGTACATAGTGCCCACATAAAGTACTTATAGTACATAGTGCCCACATAATAATACTTATAGTACATAGTGCCCACATAAAGTACTTATAGTACATAGTGCCCACATAAAGTACTTATAGTACATAGTGCCCACATAATAATACTTATAGTACATAGTGCCCACATAAAGTATAGTACATAGTGACCACATAAAGTACTTATAGTACATAGTACTCACATAATAGTACTTATAGTACATAGTGCCCACATAAAGTACTTATAGTACATAGTGCCCACATAAAGTACTTATAGTACATAGCACCCACATAAAGTACTTATAGTACATAGTGCCCACATAAAGTACTTATAGTACATAGTGCCCACATAATAGTACTTATAGTACATAGTGCCCACATAAAGTACTTATAGTACATAGCACCCACATAAAGTACTCATAGTACATAGTGCCCACATAAAGTACTCATAGTACATAGTGCCCACATAATAGTACTTATAGTACATAGTGCCCACATAAAGTACTCATAGTACATAGTGCCCACATAAAGTACTTATAGTACATAGTGCCCACATAAAGTACGTATAGTACATAGTGCTCACATAAAGTACTTATAGTACATAGTGCCCACATAAAGTACTTATAGTACATAGCACCCACATAAAGTACTCATAGTACATAGTGCCCACATAAAGTACTTATAGTACATAGTGCCCACATAATAGTACTTATAGTACATAGTGCCCACATAAAGTACTTATAGTACATAGCACCCACATAAAGTACTCATAGTACATAGTGCCCACAAAAAGTACTCATAGTACATAGTGCCCACATAATAGTACTTATAGTACATAGTGCCCACATAAAGTACTCATAGTACATAGTGCCCACATAATAGTACTTATAGTACATAGTGCCCACATAAAGTACTTATAGTACATAGTGCCCACATAAAGTACTTATAGTACATAGTGCCCACATAAAGTACTTATAGTACATAGTGCCCACATAAAGTACTTATAGTACATAGTGCCCACATAAAGTACTTATAGTGCATAGTGCCCATATAAAGTACTTATAGTACATAGTGCCCACATAAAGTACTCATAGTACATAGTGCCCACATAAAGTACTTATAGTACATAGTGCCCACATAATAGTACTTATAGTACATAGTGCCCACATAAAGTACTTATAGTACATAGTACCCACATAAAGTACTTATAGTACATAGTACTCACATAAAGTACTTATAGTACATAGTGCCCACATAATAATACTTATAGTACATAGTGCCCACATAAAGTACTTATAGTACATAGTGCCCACATAAAGTACTTATAGTACATAGTGCGCACATAATAATACTTATAGTACATAGTGCCCACATAATAGCACTTATAGTACATAGTGCCCACATAAAGTACTTATAGTACATAGTGCCCACATAATAATACTTATAGTACATAGTGCCCACATAAAGTACTTATAGTACATAGTGCCCACATAAAGTACTTATAGTACATAGTGCCCACATAATAATACTTATAGTACATAGTGCCCACATAAAGTATAGTACATAGTGACCACATAAAGTACTTATAGTACATAGTACTCACATAATAGTACTTATAGTACATAGTGCCCACATAAAGTACTTATAGTACATAGTGCCCACATAAAGTACTTATAGTACATAGCACCCACATAAAGTACTTATAGTACATAGTGCCCACATAAAGTACTTATAGTACATAGTGCCCACATAATAGTACTTATAGTACATAGTGCCCACATAAAGTACTTATAGTACATAGCACCCACATAAAGTACTCATAGTACATAGTGCCCACATAAAGTACTCATAGTACATAGTGCCCACATAATAGTACTTATAGTACATAGTGCCCACATAAAGTACTCATAGTACATAGTGCCCACATAAAGTACTTATAGTACATAGTGCCCACATAAAGTACGTATAGTACATAGTGCTCACATAAAGTACTTATAGTACATAGTGCCCACATAAAGTACTTATAGTACATAGCACCCACATAAAGTACTCATAGTACATAGTGCCCACATAAAGTACTTATAGTACATAGTGCCCACATAATAGTACTTATAGTACATAGTGCCCACATAAAGTACTTATAGTACATAGCACCCACATAAAGTACTCATAGTACATAGTGCCCACAAAAAGTACTCATAGTACATAGTGCCCACATAATAGTACTTATAGTACATAGTGCCCACATAAAGTACTCATAGTACATAGTGCCCACATAATAGTACTTATAGTACATAGTGCCCACATAAAGTACTTATAGTACATAGTGCCCACATAAAGTACTTATAGTACATAGCACCCACATAAAGTTCTTATAGTACATAGTGGCCACATAATAGTACTTATAGTACATAGTGCCCACATAAAGTACTCATAGTACATAGTGCCCACATAAAGTACTCATAGTACATAGTGCCCACATAAAGTACTCATAGTACATAGTACTCACATAAAGTACTTATAGTACATAGTGCCCACATAAAGTACTCATAGTACATAGTGCCCACATAAAGTACTTATAGTACATAGTGCCCACATAATAGTAATTATAGTACATAGTGCCCACATAAAGTAGTTATAATACATAGTGGCCACATAAAGTACTTATATTACATAGTACTCACATAAAGTACTTATAGTACACAGTGCCCACATAAAGTACTCATAGTACATAGTGCCCACATAAATTACTTATAGTACATAGTGCCCACATAAAGTACTCATAGTACATAGTGCCCACACAAAGTACTCATAGTACATAGTGCCCACATAAAGTACTTATAGTACATAGTGCCCACATAATAGTACTTATAGTATATAGTGGCCACATAAAGTAGTTATAGTACATAGTGGCCACATAAAGTACTTATAGTACATAGTACTCACATAAAGTACTTATAGTACACAGTGCCCACATAAAGTACTCATAGTACATCGTACCCACATAAAGTACTTATAGTACATAGTGCCCACATAAAGTACTCATGGTACATAGTGCCCACATAAAGTACTCATAGTACATAGTGGCCACATAAAGTACTTATAGTACATAGTGGCCACATAAAGTACTTATAGTACATAGTACTCACATAATAGTACTTATAGTACATAGTGCCCACATAAAGTACGTATAGTACATAGTGGCCACATAAAGTACTTATAGTACATAGTACTCACATAAAGTACTTATAGTACACAGTGCCCACATAAAGTACTCATAGTACATAGTACCCACATAAAGTAGTTATAGTATATAGTGCCCACATAAAGTACTCATGGTACATAGTGCCCACATAAAGTACTCATAGTACATAGCGGCCACATAAAGTACTTATAGTACATAGTACCCACATAAAGTACTTATAGTACATAGTGCCCACATAATAGTACTTATAGTACATAGTGCCCACATAAAGTACTTAAAGTACATAGTGGCCACATAAAGTACTTATAGTACATAGTGCCCACATAAAGTACTCATAGTACATAGTGCCCACATAAAGTATTCATAGTACATAGTGCCCACATAAAGTACTTATAGTACATAGTGCCCACATAAAGTACAAATAGTACATAGTACTCACATAAAGTACTTATAGTACATAGTGCCCACATAAAGTACTTATAGTACATAGTGCCCACATAAAGTACTTTTAGTACATAGTACTCACATAAAGTACTTATAGTACATCGTACCCACATAAAGTACTCACAGCACATAGTGCCCACATAAAGTACTTATAGTACATAGTGCCCACATAAAGTACTTATAGTACATAGTGCCCACATAAAGTACTTATAGTACATAGTGCCCACATAAAGTACTTATAGTACATAGTGCCCACATAAAGTACTTATAGTGCATAGTGCCCATATAAAGTACTTATAGTACATAGTGCCCACAAAAAGTACTAATAGTACATAGTGCCCACATAAAGTACTTATAGTACATAGTGCCCACATAAAGTACTCATAGTACATAGTGCCCACATAAAGTACTTATAGTACATAGTGCCCACATAATAGTACTTATAGTACATAGTGCCCACATAAAGTACTTATAGTACATAGTGCCCACATAAAGTACTTATAGTACATAGTACTCACATAAAGTACTTATAGTACATAGTGCCCACATAAAGTACTTATAGTACATAGTGCCCACATAAAGTACTTATAGTACATAGTGCGCACATAATAATACTTATAGTACATAGTGCCCACATAATAGCACTTATAGTACATAGTGCCCACATAAAGTACTTATAGTACATAGTGCCCACATAATAATACTTATAGTACATAGTGCCCACATAAAGTACTTATAGTACATAGTGCCCACATAAAGTCCTTATAGTACATAGTGCCCACATAATAATACTTATAGTACATAGTGCCCACATAAAGTACTTATAGTACATAGTACTCACATAATAGTACTTATAGTACATAGTGCCCACATAAAGTACTTATAGTACATAGTGCCCACATAAAGTACTTATAGTACATAGCACCCACATAAAGTACTTATAGTACATAGTGCCCACATAAAGTACTTATAGTACATAGTGCCCACATAATAGTACTTATAGTACATAGTGCCCACATAAAGTACTTATAGTACATAGCACCCACATAAAGTACTCATAGTACATAGTGCCCACATAAAGTACTCATAGTACATAGTGCCCACATAATAGTACTTATAGTACATAGTGCCCACATAAAGTACTCATAGTACATAGTGCCCACATAAAGTACTTAGAGTACATAGTGCCCACATAAAGTACGTATAGTACATAGCGCTCACATAAAGTACTTATAGTACATAGTGCCCACATAAAGTACTTATAGTACATAGCACCCACATAAAGTACTCATAGTACATAGTGCCCACATAAAGTACTTATAGTACATAGTGCCCACATAATAGTACTTATAGTACATAGTGCCCACATAAAGTACTTATAGTACATAGCACCCACATAAAGTACTCATAGTACATTGTGCCCACAAAAAGTACTCATAGTACATAGTGCCACATAATAGTACTTATAGTACATAGTGCCCACATAAAGTACTCATAGTACACAGTGCCCACATAATAGTACTTATAGTACATAGTGCCCACATAAAGTACTTATAGTACATAGTGCCCACATAAAGTACTTATAGTACATAGTACCCACATAAAGTTCTTATAGTACATAGTGGCCACATAATAGTACTTATAGTACATAGTGCCCATATAAAGTACTCATAGTACATAGTGCCCACATAAAGTACTTATAGTACATAGTGCCCACATAATAGTACTCACAGTACATAGTGCCCACATAAAGTACTTATAGTACATAGTGCCCACATAAAGTACTCATAGCACATAGTGCCCACATAAAGTACTTATAGTACATAATGCCCACATAATAGTACTTATAGTACATACTGGCCACATAAAGTAGTTATAGTACATAGTGGCCACATAAAGTACTTATAATACATAGTACTCACATAAAGTACTTATAGTACACAGTGCCCACATAAAGTACTCATAGTACATAGTACCCACATAAAGTACTTATAGTATATAGTGCCCACATAAAGTACTCATGGTACATAGTGCCCACATAAAGTACTCATAGTACATAGTGGCCACATAAAGTACTTATAGTACATAGTGCCCACATAAAGTAGTTATAGTACATAGTGGCCACATAAAGTACTTATAGTACATAGTGCCGACATAATAGTACTTATAGTACATAGTGCCCACATAAAGTACTTATAGTACATAGTGGCCACATAAAGTACTTATAGTACATAATGCCCACATAAAGTACTCATAGTACATAGTGCCCACATAAAGTACTCATAGTACATAGTGCCCACATAAAGTACTTATAGTACATAGTGCCGACATAATTGTACTTATAGTACATAGTGCCCACATAAAGTACTTATAGTACATAGTGCCCACATAATAGTACTTATAGTACATAGTGCCCACATAAAGTACAAATAGTACATAGTACTCACATAAAGTACTTATAGTACATAGTGCCCACATAAAGTACTTATAGTACATAGTGCCCACATAAAGTACTTATAGTACATAGTACCCACATAAATTTCTTATAGTACATAGTGGCCACATAATAGTACTTATAGTACATAGTGCCCACATAAAGTACTCATAGTATATAGTGCCCACATAAAGTACTCATAGTACATAGTACTCACATAAAGTACTTACAGTACATAGTGCCCACATAATAGTACTTATAGTACATAGTGCCCACATAAAGTAGTTATAATACATAGTGGCCACATAAAGTACTTATATTACATAGTACTCACATAAAGTACTTATAGTACACAGTGCCCACATAAAGTACTCATAGTACATAGTGCCCACATAAAGTACTTATAGTACATAGTGCCCACATAAAGTACTCATAGTACATAGTGCCCACACAAAGTACTCATAGTACATAGTGCCCACATAAAGTACTTATAGTACATAGTGCCCACATAATAGTACTTATAGTATATAGTGGCCACATAAAGTAGATATAGTACATAGTGGCCACATAAAGTACTTATAGTACATAGTACTCACATAAAGTACTTATAGTACACAGTGCCCACATAAAGTAATCATAGTACATCGTACCCACATAAAGTACTTATAGTACATAGTGCCCACATAAAGTACTCATGGTACATAGTGCCCACATAAAGTACTCATAGTACATAGTGCCCACATAAAGTAGTTAAGTACATAGTGGCCACATAAAGTACTTATAGTACATAGTGCTCACATAAATTTCTTATAGTACATAGTGGCCACATAATAGTACTTATAGTACATAGTGCCCACATAAAGTACGTATAGTACATAGTGGCCACATAAAGTACTCATAGTACATAGTGCCCACATAAAGTACTCATAGTACATAGTGCCCACATAAAGTACTTATAGTACATAGTGCCCACATAAAGTACTTATTGTACATAGTGCCCACATAATAATACTTATAGTACATAGTGCCCACATAAAGTATAGTACATAATGCCCACATAAAGCACTCCTAGTACATAGTGCCCTCATAAATTACTTATAGTACATAGTGCCCACATAATAGCACTTATAGTACATAGTGCCCCCATAAAGTACTTATAGTACATAGTGCCCACATAAAGTACTTATAGTACATAGTGCCCACATAATAATACTTATAGTACATAGTGCCCACATAAAGTACTTATAGTACATAGTGCCCACATAAAGTACTTATAGTACATAGTGCCCACATAATAATACTTATAGTACATAGTGCCCACATAAAGTATAGTACATAATGCCCACATAAAGTACTTATAGTACATAGTGACCACATAAAGTACTTATAGTACATAGTACTCACATAATAGTACTTATAGTACATAGTGCCCACATAAAGTACTTATAGTACATAGTGCCCACATAAAGTACTTATAGTACATAGTGCCCACAGAAAGTACTTATAGTACATAGTACTCACATAAAGTACTTATAGTACATAGTGCCCACATAAAGTAATTATAGTACATAGTGCCCACATAATAATACTTATAGTACATAGTGCCCACATAAAGTACTTATAGTACATAGTGCCCACATAAAGTACTTATAGTACATAGTGCCCACATAATAATACTTATAGTACATAGTGCCCACATAAAGTACTTATAGTACATAGTGCCCACATAAAGTACTTATAGTACATAGTGCCCACATAAAGTACTCATAGTACATAGTGCCCACGTAAAGTACTTATAGTACATAGTGCCCACATAATAGTACTTAAAGTACATACTGCCCACATAAAGTACTTATAGTACATAGTGCCCACATAATAGTACTTATAGTACATAGTGCCCACATAAAGTACTCATAGTACATAGTGCCCACATAAAGTATAGTCCATAATGCCCACATAAAGTACTTATAGTACATAGTGGCCACATAAAGTACTTATAGTACATAGTGCCCACATAAAGTACTCACAGTACATAGTGCCCACATAAAGTACTTATAGTACATAGTGCCCACATAAAGTACTTATAGTACATAGTGCCCACGTAATAGTACTTATAGTACATAGTGCCCACATAAAGTACTTATAGTACATAGTGCCCACGTAATAGTACTTATAGTACATCGTGCCCACATAAAGTACTTATAGTACATAGTGCCCACATAAAGTACTTATAGTGCATAGTGCCCACATAAAGTACTTATAGTACATAGTGCCCACATAGAGTACTAATAGTTCATAGTGCCCACATAAAGTACTTATAGTACATAGTGCCCACATAAAGTACTCATAGTACATAGTGCCCACATAAAGTACTTATAGTACATAGTGCCCACATAATAGTACTTATAGTACATAGTGCCCACATAAAGTACTTATAGTACATAGTGCCCACATAAAGTACTTATAGTACATAGCACTCACATAAAGTACTTATAGTACATAGTGCCCACATAAAGTACTTATAGTACATAGTGCCCACATAATAATACTTATAGTACATAGTGCCCACATAAAGTACTTATAGTACATAGTGCCCACATAAAGTACTTATAGTACATAGTGCTCACATAATAATACTTATAGTACATAGTGCCCACATAATAGCACTTATAGTACATAGTGCCCACATAAAGTACTTATAGTACATATTGCCCACATAAAGTACTTATAGTACATAGTGCCCAAATAATAATACTTATAGTACATAGTGCCCACATAAAGTACTTATAGTACATAGTGCCCACATAATAATACTTATAGTACATAGTGCCCACATAAAGTATAGTACGTAATGCCCACATAAAGTACTTATAGTACATAGTGACCACATAAAGTACTTATAGTACATAGTACTCACATAATAGTACTTATAGTACATAGTGCCCACATAAAGTACTTATAGTACATAGTGCCCACATAAAGTACTTATAGTACATAGTGCCCACATAATAATACTTATAGTACATAGTGCCCACATAAATTACTTATAGTATATAGTGCCCACATAAAGTACTTATAGTACATAGTGCCCACATAATAATACTTATAGTACATAGTGCCCACATAAATTACTTATAGTACATAGTGCCCACATAAAGTACTTATAGTACATAGTGGCCACATAAAGTACTCATAGTACATAGTGCCCACGTAAAGTACTTATAGTACATAGTGCCCACATAATAGTATTAAAGTACATACTGCCAACATAAAGTACTTATAGTACATATTGCCCACATAAAGTATACTACATAATGCCCACATAAAGTACTTATAGTACATAGTGCCCACATAAAGTACTCATAGTACATAGTGCCCACATAAAGTATACTACATAATGCCCACATAAAGTACTTATAGTACATAGTGCCCACATAAAGTACTTATAGTACATAGTGCCCACATAAAGTACTCACAGTACATAGTGCCCACATAAAGTACTTATAGTACATAGTGCCCACATAAAGTACTTATAGTACATACTGCCCACGTAATAGTACTTATAGTACATAGTGCCCACATAAAGTACTTATAGTACATAGTGCCCACATAAAGTACTTATAGTACATAGTGGCCACATAAAGTACGTATAGTACATTGTACCCACATAAAGCACTTATAGTTCATAGTGCCCAAATAAAGTACTCACAGTACATAGTGCCCACATAAAGTACTTATAGTACATAGTGCCCACATAAAGTACTTATAGTACATAGTACCAAATAAAGTATGATACATAGTGCCCACATAACAGTACTTATAGTACATAGTGCCCACATAATAGTACTTATAGTACATAGTGGCCACATAAAGTAGTTATAGTACATAGTACCCACATAAAGTATTTATAGTACATAGCACCCAAATAAAGTATAGTACATAGTGCCCATATAACAGTACTTATAGTACATAGTGCCCACATAATAGTACTTATAGTATATAGTGGCCACATAAAGTACTTATAGTACATAGTACTCCCATAAAGTACTTATAGTACATAGTACTCACATAAAGTACTTATAGTACATAGTGCCCACATAAAGTACTCATGGTACATAGTGCCCACATAAAGTACTCATAGTACATAGTGCCCACATAAAGTAGTTATAGTACATAGTGGCCACATAAAGTACTTATAGTACATAGTGCACACATAATAGTGCTTATAGTACATAGTGCCCACATAAAGTACTTATAGTACATAGTGGCCACATAAAGTACTTATAGTACATAGTGCCCACATAAAGTACTCATAGTACATAGTGCCCACATAAAGTACTCATAGTACATAGTGCCCACATAAAGTACTTATACTACATAGTGCACACATAATAGTACTTATAGTACATAGTGCCCACATAAAGTACTTATAGTACATAGTGCCCACATAATAATACTTATAGTACATAGTGCCCACATAAAGTACTTATAGTACATAGTGCCCACATAATAGCACTTATATTACATAGTGCCCACATAAAGTACTTATAGTAAATAGTGCCCACATAAAGTACTTATAGTACATAGGGCCCACATAATAATACTTATAGTACATAGTGCCCACATAAAGTACTCATAGTACATAGTGCCCACACAAAGTACTCATAGTACATAGTGCCCACATAAAGTACTTATAGTACATAGTGCCCACATAATAGTACTTATAGTATATAGTGGCCACATAAAGTAGTTATAGTACATAGTGGCCACATAAAGTACTTATAGTACATAGTACTCACATAAAGTACTTATAGTACACAGTGCCCACATAAAGTACTCATAGTACATCGTACCCACATAAAGTACTTATAGTACATAGTGCCCACATAAAGTACTCATGGTACATAGTGCCCACATAAAGTACTCATAGTACATAGTGCCCACATAAAGTAGTTAAGTACATAGTGGCCAAATAAAGTACTTATAGTACATAGTGCTCACATAATAGTACTTATAGTACATAGTGCCCACATAAAGTACGTATAGTACATAGTGGCCACATAAAGTACTTATAGTACATAGTGCCCACATAAAGTACTCATAGTACATAGTGCCCACATAAAGTACTCATAGTACATAGTGCCCACATAAAGTACTTATAGTACATAGTGCCCACATAAAGTACTTATTGTACATAGTGCCCACATAATAATACTTATAGTACATAGTGCCCACATAAAGTATAGTACATAATGCCCACATAAAGCACTCCTAGTACATAGTGCCCTCATAAATTACTTATAGTACATAGTGCCCACAGGATAGCACTTATAGTACATAGTGCCCACATAAAGTACTTATAGTACATAGTGCCCACATAAAGTACTTATAGTACATAGTGCCCACATAATAATACTTATAGTACATAGTGCCCACATAAAGTACTTATAGTACATAGTGCCCACATAAAGTACTTATAGTACATAGTGCCCACATAATAATACTTATAGTACATAGTGCCCACATAAAGTATAGTACATAATGCCCACATAAAGTACTTATAGTACATAGTGACCACATAAAGTACTTATAGTACATAGTACTCACATAATAGTACTTATAGTACATAGTGCCCACATAAAGTACTTATAGTACATAGTGCCCACATAAAGTACTTATAGTACATAGTGCCCACAGAAAGTACTTATAGTACATAGTACTCACATAAAGTACTTATAGTACATAGTGCCCACATAAAGTAATTATAGTACATAGTGCCCACATAATAATACTTATAGTACATAGTGCCCACATAAAGTACTTATAGTACATAGTGCCCACATAAAGTACTTATAGTACATAGTGCCCACATAATAATACTTATAGTACATAGTGCCCACATAAAGTACTTATAGTACATAGTGCCCACATAAAGTACTTATAGTACATAGTGCCCACATAAAGTACTCATAGTACATAGTGCCCACGTAAAGTACTTATAGTACATAGTGCCCACATAATAGTACTTAAAGTACATACTGCCCACATAAAGTACTTATAGTACATAGTGCCCACATAATAGTACTTATAGTACATAGTGCCCACATAAAGTACTCATAGTACATAGTGCCCACATAAAGTATAGTCCATAATGCCCACATAAAGTACTTATAGTACATAGTGGCCACATAAAGTACTTATAGTACATAGTGCCCACATAAAGTACTCACAGTACATAGTGCCCACATAAAGTACTTATAGTACATAGTGCCCACATAAAGTACTTATAGTACATAGTGCCCACGTAATAGTACTTATAGTACATAGTGCCCACATAAAGTACTTATAGTACATAGTGCCCACGTAATAGTACTTATAGTACATCGTGCCCACATAAAGTACTTATAGTACATAGTGCCCACATAAAGTACTTATAGTGCATAGTGCCCACATAAAGTACTTATAGTACATAGTGCCCACATAGAGTACTAATAGTTCATAGTGCCCACATAAAGTACTTATAGTACATAGTGCCCACATAAAGTACTCATAGTACATAGTGCCCACATAAAGTACTTATAGTACATAGTGCCCACATAATAGTACTTATAGTACATAGTGCCCACATAAAGTACTTATAGTACATAGTGCCCACATAAAGTACTTATAGTACATAGCACTCACATAAAGTACTTATAGTACATAGTGCCCACATAAAGTACTTATAGTACATAGTGCCCACATAATAATACTTATAGTACATAGTGCCCACATAAAGTACTTATAGTACATAGTGCCCACATAAAGTACTTATAGTACATAGTGCTCACATAATAATACTTATAGTACATAGTGCCCACATAATAGCACTTATAGTACATAGTGCCCACATAAAGTACTTATAGTACATATTGCCCACATAAAGTACTTATAGTACATAGTGCCCAAATAATAATACTTATAGTACATAGTGCCCACATAAAGTACTTATAGTACATAGTGCCCACATAATAATACTTATAGTACATAGTGCCCACATAAAGTATAGTACATAATGCCCACATAAAGTACTTATAGTACATAGTGACCACATAAAGTACTTATAGTACATAGTACTCACATGATAGTACTTATAGTACATAGTGCCCACATAAAGTACTTATAGTACATAGTGCCCACATAAAGTACTTATAGTACATAGTGCCCACATAATAATACTTATAGTACATAGTGCCCACATAAATTATTTATAGTATATAGTGCCCACATAAAGTACTTATAGTACATAGTGCCCACATAATAATACTTATAGTACATAGTGCCCACATAAAGTACTTATAGTACATAGTGCCCACATAAAGTACTTATAGTACATAGTGGCCACATAAAGTACTCATAGTACATAGTGCCCACGTAAAGTACTTATAGTACATAGTGCCCACATAATAGTATTAAAGTACATACTGCCAACATAAAGTACTTATAGTACATAGTGCCCACATAAAGTATACTACATAATGCCCACATAAAGTACTTATAGTACATAGTGCCCACATAAAGTACTCATAGTACATAGTGCCCACATAAAGTATACTACATAATGCCCACATAAAGTACTTATAGTACATAGTGCCCACATAAAGTACTCACAGTACATAGTGCCCACATAAAGTACTTATAGTACATAGTGCCCACATAAAGTACTTATAGTACATAGTGCCCACGTAATAGTACTTATAGTACATAGTGCCCACATAAAGTACTTATAGTACATAGTGCCCACATAAAGTACTTATAGTACATAGTGGCCACATAAAGTACGTATAGTACATTGTACCCACATAAAGCACTTATAGTTCATAGTGCCCAAATAAAGTACTCACAGTACATAGTGCCCACATAAAGTACTTATAGTACATAGTGCCCACATAAAGTACTTATAGTACATAGTACCAAATAAAGTATGATACATAGTGCCCACATAACAGTACTTATAGTACATAGTGCCCACATAATAGTACTTATAGTACATAGTGGCCACAAAAAGTAGTTATAGTACATAGTACCCACATAAAGTATTTATAGTACATAGCACCAAATAAAGTATAGTACATAGTGCCCATATAACAGTACTTATAGTACATAGTGCCCACATAATAGTACTTATAGTATATAGTGGCCACATAAAGTACTTATAGTACATAGTACTCCCATAAAGTACTTATAGTACATAGTACTCACATAAAGTACTTATAGTACATAGTGCCCACATAAAGTACTCATGGTACATAGTGCCCACATAAAGTACTCATAGTACATAGTGCCCACATAAAGTAGTTATAGTACATAGTGGCCACATAAAGTACTTATAGTACATAGTGCACACATAATAGTGCTTATAGTACATAGTGCCCACATAAAGTACTTATAGTACATAGTGGCCACATAAAGTACTTATAGTACATAGTGCCCACATAAAGTACTCATAGTACATAGTGCCCACATAAAGTACTCATAGTACATAGTGCCCACATAAAGTACTTATACTACATAGTGCACACATAATAGTACTTATAGTACATAGTGCCCACATAAAGTACTTATAGTACATAGTGCCCACATAATAATACTTATAGTACATAGTGCCCACATAAAGTATAGTACATAATGCCCACATAAAGTACTCATAGTACATAGTGCCCTCATAAAGTACTTATAGTACATAGTGCCCACATAATAGCACTTATATTACATAGTGCCCACATAAAGTACTTATAGTAAATAGTGCCCACATAAAGTACTTATAGTACATAGGGCCCACATAATAATACTTATAGTACATAGTGCCCACATAAAGTATAGTACATAATGACCACATAAAGTACTTATAGTACATAGTGACCACATAAAGTACTTATAGTACATAGTACTCACATAATAGTACTTATAGTACATAGTGCCCACATAAAGTACTTATAGTATATAGTGCCCACATAAAGTACTTATAGTACATAGTGGCCACATAAAGTACTTATAGTACATAGTACTCACATAAAGTACTTATAGTACATAGTGCCCACATAAAGTACTTATAGTACATAGTGCCCACATAATAATACTTATAGTACATAGTGCCCACATAAAGTACTTATAGTACATAGTGCCCACATAAAGTACTTATAGTACATAGTGCCCACATAAAGTACTTATAGTACATAGTGGCCACATAAAGTACTTATAGTACATAGTGCCCATATAAAGTACTCACAGTACATAGTGCCCACATAAAGTACTTATAGTACATAGTGCCCACATAAAGTACTTATAGTACATAGTGCCCACGTAATAGTACTTATAGTACATAGTGCCCACATAAAGTACTTATAGTACCTAGTGCCCACATAAAGTACTTATAGTACATAGTGCCCACATAAAATACTTATAGTACATAGTGCCCACATAAAGTACTTATAGTACATAGTACTCACATAAAGTACTTATAGTACATAGTACCCACATAAAGTACTCACAGTACATAGTGCCCACATAAAGTACTTATAGTACATAGTGCCCACATAAAGTACTTATAGTACATAGTGCCCACGTAATAGTACTTATAGTACATAGTGCCCACATAAAGTACTTATAGTACATAGTGCCCACATAAAGTACTTATAGTGCATAGTGCCCACATAAAGTACTTATAGTACATAGTGCCCACATAGAGTACTAATAGTTCATAGTGCCCACATAAAGTACTTATAGTACATAGTGCCCACATAAAGTACTCATAGTACATAGTGCCCACATAAAGTACTTATAGTACATAGTGCCCACATAATAGTACTTATAGTACATAGTGCCCACATAAAGTACTTATAGTACATAGTGCCCACATAAAGTACTTATAGTACATAGCACTCACATAAAGTACTTATAGTACATAGTGCCCACATAAAGTACTTATAGTACATAGTGCCCACATAATAATACTTATAGTACATAGTGCCCACATAAAGTACTTATAGTACATAGTGCCCACATAAAGTACTTATAGTACATAGTGCCCACATAAAGTACTTATAGTACATAGTGCGCACATAATAATACTTATAGTACATAGTGCCCACATAATAGCACTTATAGTACATAGCACCCACATAAAGTACTTATAGTACATAGTGCTCACATAATAGTACTTATAGTACATAGTGCCCACATAAAGTACTCATAGTACATAGTGCCCAAATAAAGTACTTATAGTACATAGTGCCCACATAAAGTACTTATAGTACATAGTGCCCACATAAAGTACGTATAGTACATAGTGCTCACATGAAGTACTTATAGTACATAGTGCCCACATAAAGTACTCATAGTACATAGTGCCCACATAAAGTACTTATAGTACATAGCGCCCACATAAAGTACTTATAGTACATAGTGCCCACATAAAGTACTTATAGTACATAGCACCCACATAAAGTACTTATAGTACATAGTGCTCACATAATAGTACTTATAGTACATAGTGCCCACATAAAGTACTCATAGTACATAGTGCCCACAAAAAGTACTTATAGTACATAGTGCCCACATAAAGTACTTATAGTACATAGTGCCCACATAAAGTACGTATAGTACATAGTGCTCACATGAAGTACTTATAGTACATAGTGCCCACATAAAGTACTTATAGTACATAGTGCCCACATAAAGTACTTATAGTACATAGTGCCCACATAAAGTACTTATAGTACATAGTGCCCACATAATAGTAATTATAGTACATAGTGCCCACATAAAGTACTTATAGTACATAGCACCCACATAAAGTACTCATAGTACATAGTGCCCACATAAAGTACTCATAGTACATAGTGCCCACATAATAGTACTTATAGTACATAGTGCCCACATAAAGTACTCATAGTACATAGTGCCCACATAAAGTACTTATAGTACATAGTGCCCACATAAAGTACTTATAGTACATAGTGCCCACATAAAGTAAGTATAGTACATAGTGCTCACATGAAGTACTTATAGTACATAGTGCCCACATAAAGTACTTATAGTACATAGCACCCACATAAAGTACTCATAGTACATAGTGCCCACATAAAGTACTTATAGTACATAGTGCCCACATAATAGTACTTATAGTACATAGTGCCCACAGAAAGTACTTATGGTACATAGCACCCACATAAAGTACTCATAGTACATAGTGCCCACATAAAGTACTCATAGTACATAGTGCCCACATAATAGTACTTATAGTACATAGTGCCCACATAAAGTACTCATAGTACATAGTGCCCACATAAAGTACTTATAGTACATAGTGCCCACATAAAGTACGTATAGTACATAGTGCTCACATAAAGTACTTATAGTACATAGTGCCCACATAAAGTACTTATAGTACATAGCACCCACATAAAGTACTCATAGTACATATTGCCCACATAAAGTACTTATAGTACATAGTGCCCACATAATAGTATTTATAGTACATAGTGCCCACATAAAGTACTTATAGTACATAGCACCCACATAAAGTACTCATAGTACATAGTGCCCACATAAAGTACTCATAGTACATAGTGCCCACATAAAGTACTTATAGTACATAGTACCCACATAAAGTTCTTATAGTACATAGTGGCCACATAATAGTACTTATAGTACATAGTGCCCACATAAAGTACTCATAGTACATAGTGCCCACATAAAGTACTTATAGTACATAGTGCCCACATAATAGTACTCACAGTACATAGTGCCCACATAAAGTACTTATAGTACATAGTGCCCACATAAAGTACTCATAGTACATAGTACTCACATAAAGTACTTATAGCACATAGTGCCCACATAAAGTACTTATAGTACATAGTGCCCACATTAAGTACTTATAGTACATAGTGCCCACATAAAGTACTCGTAGTACATAGTGCCCACATAAAGTACTTATAGCACATAGTGCCCACATAATAGTACTTATAGTACATACTGGCCACATAAAGTAGTTATAGTACATAGTGGCCACATAAAGTACTTATAATACATAGTACTCACATAAAGTACTTATAGTACACAGTGCCCACATAAAGTACTCATAGTACATAGTACCCACATAAAGTACTTATAGTATATAGTGCCCACATAAAGTACTCATGGTACACAGTGCCCACATAAAGTACTCATAGTACATAGCGGCCACATAAAGTACTTATAGTACATAGTACCCACATAAAGTACTTATAGTACAAAGTGCCCACATAATAGTACTTATAGTACATAGTGCCCACGTAAAGTACTTATAGTACAGAGTGGCCACATAAAGTACTTATAGTACATAGTGCCCACATAAAGTACTCATAGTACATAGTGCCCACATAAAGTACTCATAGTACATAGTGCCCACATAAAGTACTTATAGTACATAGTGCCCACATAATAGTACTTATAGTACATAGTGCCCACATAAAGTACAAATAGTACATAGTACTCACATAAAGTACTTATAGTACATAGTGCCCACATAAAGTACTTATAGTAAATAGTGTCCACATAAAGTACTTTTAGTACATAGTACTCACATAAAGTACTTATAGTACATAGTACCCACATAAAGTACTCACAGCACATAGTGCCCACATAAAGTACTTATAGTACATAGTGCCCACATAAAGTACTTATAGTACATAGTGCCCACATAAAGTACTTATAGTACTTAGTGCCCACATAAAGTACTTATAGTACATAGTGCCCACATAAAGTACTTATAGTGCATAGTGCCCATATAAAGTACTTATAGTACATAGTGCCCACATAAAGTACTAATAGTACATAGTGCCCACATAAAGTACTTATAGTACATAGTGCCCACATAAAGTACTCATAGTACATAGTGCCCACATAAAGTACTTATAGTACATAGTGCCCAAATAATAGTACTTATAGTACATAGTGCCCACATAAAGTACTTATAGTACATAGTGCCCACATAAAGTACTTATAGTACATAGTACTCACATAAAGTACTTATAGTACATAGTGCCCACATAAAGTACTTATAGTACATAGTGCCCACATAATAATACTTATAGTACATAGTGCCCACATAAAGTACTTATAGTACATAGTGCCCACATAAAGTACTTATAGTACATAGTGCGCACATAATAATACTTATAGTACATAGTGCCCACATAATAGCACTTATAGTACATAGTGCCCACATAAAGTACTTATAGTACATAGTGCCCACATAAAGTACTTATAGTACATAGTGCCCACATAATAATACTTATAGTACATAGTGCCCACATAAAGTACTTATAGTACATAGTGCCCACATAAAGTACTTATAGTACATAGTGCCCACATAATAATACTTATAGTACTTAGTGCCCACATAAAGTACTTATAGTACATAGTGCCCACATAAAGTACTTATAGTACATAGTGCCCACATAATAATACTTATAGTACATAGTGCCCACATAAAGTATAGTACGTAATGCCCACATAAAGTACTTATAGCACATAGTGACCACATAAAGTACTTATAGTACATAGCGCCCACATAAAGTACTTATAGTACATAGCACCCACATAAAGTACTTATAGTACATAGTGCCCACATAAAGTACTTATAGTACATAGTGCCCACATAATAGTACTTATAGTACATAGTGCCCACATAAAGTACTTATAGTACATAGCACCCACATAAAGTACTCATATTACATAGTGCCCACATAAAGTACTCATAGTACATAGTGCCCACATAATAGTACTTATAGTACATAGTGCCCACATAAAGTACTCATAGTACATAGTGCCCACATAAAGTACTTATAGTACATAGTGCCCACATAAAGTACGTATAGTACATAGTGCTCACATAAAGTACTTATAGTACATAGTGCCCACATAAAGTACTTATAGTACATAGCACCCACATAAAATACTCATAGTACATAGTGCCCACATAAAGTACTTATAGTACATAGTGCCCACATAATTGTACTTATAGTACATAGTTCCCACATAAAGTACTTATAGTATATAATACCCACATAAAGTACTCATAGTACATAGTGCCCACAAAAAGTACTCATAGTACATAGTGCCCACATAATAGTACTTATAGTACATAGTGCCCACATAAAGTACTCATAGTACATAGTGCCCACATAATAGTACTTATAGTACATAGTGCCCACATAAAGTACTTATAGCACATAGTGCCCACATAAAGTACTTATAGTACATAGTACCCACATAAAGTTCTTATAGTACATAGTGGCCACATAATAGTACTTATAGTACATAGTGCCCACATAAAGTACTCATAGTACATAGTGCCCACATAAAGTACTTATAGTACATAGTGCCCACATAATAGTACTCACAGTACATAGTGCCCACATAAAGTACTTATAGTACATAGTGCCCACATAAAGTACTCATAGTACATAGTACTCACATAAAGTACTTATAGCACATAGTGCCCACATAAAGTACTTATAGTACATAGTGCCCACATAAAGTACTTATAGTACATAGTGACCACATAAAGTACTCATAGTACATAGTGCCCACATAAAGTACTTATAGTACATAATGCCCACATAATAGTACTTATAGTACATACTGGCCACATAAAGTAGTTATAGTACATAGTGGCCACATAAAGTACTTATAATACATAGTACTCACATAAAGTACTTATAGTACACAGTGCCCACATAAAGTACTCATAGTACATAGTACCCACATAAAGTACTTATAGTATATAGTGCCCACATAAAGTACTCATGGTACATAGTGCCCACATAAAGTACTCATAGTACATAGTGGCCACATAAAGTACTTATAGTACATAGTGCCCACATAAAGTAGTTATAGTACATAGTGGCCACATAAAGTACTTATAGTACATAGTGCCGACATAATAGTACTTATAGTACATAGTGCCCACATAAAGTACTTATAGTACATAGTGGCCACATAAAGTACTTATAGTACATAGTGCCCACATAAAGTACTCATAGTACATAGTGCCCACATAAAGTACTCATAGTACATAGTGCCCACATAAAGTACTTATAGTACATAGTGCCGACATAATAGTACTTATAGTACATAGTGCCCACATAAAGTACTTATAGTACATAGTGCCCACATAATAGTACTTATAGTACATAGTGCCCACATAAAGTACAAATAGTACATAGTACTCACATAAAGTACTTATAGTACATAGTGCCCACATAAACTACTTATAGTACATAGTACCCACATAAATTTCTTATAGTACATAGTGGCCACATAATAGTACTTATAGTACATAGTGCCCACATAAAGTACTCATAGTACATAGTGCCCACATAAAGTACTCATAGTACATAGTACTCACATAAAGTACTTATAGTACATAGTGCCCACATAAAGTACTCATAGTACATAGTGCCCACATAAAGTACTTATAGTACATAGTGCCCACATAATAGTACTTATAGTACATAGTGCCCACATAAAGTACTCATAGTACATAGTGCCCACATAATAGTACTTATAGTACATAGTGCCCATATAAAGTACTTATAATACATAGTGCCCACATAAAGTACTTATAGTACATAGTACCCACATAAAGTTCTTATAGTACATAGTGGCCACATAATAGTACTTATAGTACATAGTGCCCACATAAAGTACTCATAGTACATAGTGCCCACATAAAGTACTTATAGTACATAGTGCCCACATAATAGTACTCACAGTACATAGTGCCCACATAAAGTACTTATAGTACATAGTGCCCACATAAAGTACTCATAGTACATAGTACTCACATAAAGTACTTATAGCACATAGTGCCCACATAAAGTACTTATAGTACATAGTGCCCACATAAAGTACTTATAGTACATAGTGCCCACATAAATTACTCATAGTACATAGTGCCCACATAAAGTACTTATAGTACATAATGCCCACATAATAGTACTTATAGTACATACTGGCCACATAAAGTAGTTATAGTACATAGTGGCCACATAAAGTACTTATAATACATAGTACTCACATAAAGTACTTATAGTACACAGTGCCCACATAAAGTACTCATAGTACATAGTACCCACATAAAGTACTTATAGTATATAGTGCCCACATAAAGTACTCATGGTACATAGTGCCCACATAAAGTACTCATAGTACATAGTGGCCACATAAAGTACTTATAGTACATAGTGCCCACATAAAGTAGTTATAGTACATAGTGGCCACATAAAGTACTTATAGTACATAGTGCCGACATAATAGTACTTATAGTACATAGTGCCCACATAAAGTACTTATAGTACATAGTGGCCACATAAAGTACTCATAGTACATAGTGCCCACATAAAGTACTCATAGTACATAGTGCCCACATAAAGTACTTATAGTACATAGTGCTCACATAAAGTACTTATAGTACATAGTGCCCACATAAAGTACTTATAGTACATAGCACCCACATAAAATACTCATAGTACATAGTGCCCACATAAAGTACTTATAGTACATAGTGCCCACATAATTGTACTTATAATACATAGTTCCCACATAAAGTACTTATAGTATATAATACCCACATAAAGTACTCATAGTACATAGTGCCCACAAAAAGTACTCATAGTACATAGTGCCCACATAATAGTACTTATAGTACATAGTGCCCACATAAAGTACTCATAGTACATAGTGCCCACATAATAGTACTTATAGTACATAGTGCCCACATAAAGTACTTATAGTACATAGTGCCCACATAAAGTACTTATAGTACATAGTACCCACATAAAGTTCTTATAGTACATAGTGGCCACATAATAGTACTTATAGTACATAGTGCCCACATAAAGTACTCATAGTACATAGTGCCCACATAAAGTACTTATAGTACATAGTGCCCACATAATAGTACTCACAGTACATAGTGCCCACATAAAGTACTTATAGTACATAGTGCCCACATAAAGTACTCATAGTACATAGTACTCACATAAAGTACTTATAGCACATAGTGCCCACATAAAGTACTTATAGTACATAGTGCCCACATAAAGTACTTATAGTACATAGTGACCACATAAAGTACTCATAGTACATAGTGCCCACATAAAGTACTTATAGTACATAATGCCCACATAATAGTACTTATAGTACATACTGGCCACATAAAGTAGTTATAGTACATAGTGGCCACATAAAGTACTTATAATACATAGTACTCACATAAAGTACTTATAGTACACAGTGCCCACATAAAGTACTCATAGTACATAGTACCCACAAAAAGTACTTATAGTATATAGTGCCCACATAAAGTACTCATGGTACATAGTGCCCACATAAAGTACTCATAGTACATAGTGGCCACATAAAGTACTTATAGTACATAGTGCCCACATAAAGTAGTTATAGTACATAGTGGCCACATAAAGTACTTATAGTACATAGTGCCGACATAATAGTACTTATAGTACATAGTGCCCACATAAAGTACTTATAGTACATAGTGGCCACATAAAGTACTTATAGTACATAGTGCCCACATAAAGTACTCATAGTACATAGTGCCCACATAAAGTACTCATAGTACATAGTGCCCACATAAAGTACTTATAGTACATAGTGCCGACATAATAGTACTTATAGTACATAGTGCCCACATAAAGTACTTATAGTACATAGTGCCCACATAATAGTACTTATAGTACATAGTGCCCACATAAAGTACAAATAGTACATAGTACTCACATAAAGTACTTATAGTACATAGTGCCCACATAAACTACTTATAGTACATAGTACCCACATAAATTTCTTATAGTACATAGTGGCCACATAATAGTACTTATAGTACATAGTGAACACATAAAGTACTTATAGTACATAGTGCCCACATAATAGTACTTATAGTACATAGTGCCCACATAAAGTACTTATAGTACATAGTGCCCACATAAAGTACTTATAGTACATAGTACTCACATAAAGTACTTATAGTACATAGTGCCCACATAAAGTACTTATAGTACATAGTGCCCACATAATAATACTTATAGTACATAGTGCCCACATAAAGTACTTATAGTACATAGTGCCCACATAAAGTACTTATAGTACATAGTGCGCACATAATAATACTTATAGTACATAGTGCCCACATAATAGCACTTATAGTACATAGTGCCCACATAAAGTACTTATAGTACATAGTGCCCACATAAAGTACTTATAGTACATAGTGCCCACATAATAATACTTATAGTACATAGTGCCCACATAAAGTACTTATAGTACATAGTGCCCACATAAAGTACTTATAGTACATAGTGCCCACATAATAATACTTATAGTACTTAGTGCCCACATAAAGTACTTATAGTACATAGTGCCCACATAAAGTACTTATAGTACATAGTGCCCACATAATAATACTTATAGTACATAGTGCCCACATAAAGTATAGTACATAATGCCCACATAAAGTACTTATAGCACATAGTGACCACATAAAGTACTTATAGTACATAGCGCCCACATAAAGTACTTATAGTACATAGCACCCACATAAAGTACTTATAGTACATAGTGCCCACATAAAGTACTTATAGTACATAGTGCCCACATAATAGTACTTATAGTACATAGTGCCCACATAAAGTACTTATAGTACATAGCACCCACATAAAGTACTCATATTACATAGTGCCCACATAAAGTACTCATAGTACATAGTGCCCACATAATAGTACTTATAGTACATAGTGCCCACATAAAGTACTCATAGTACATAGTGCCCACATAAAGTACTTATAGTACATAGTGCCCACATAAAGTACGTATAGTACATAGTGCTCACATAAAGTACTTATAGTACATAGTGCCCACATAAAGTACTTATAGTACATAGCACCCACATAAAATACTCATAGTACATAGTGCCCACATAAAGTACTTATAGTACATAGTGCCCACATAATTGTACTTATAGTACATAGTTCCCACATAAAGTACTTATAGTATATAATACCCACATAAAGTACTCATAGTACATAGTGCCCACAAAAAGTACTCATAGTACATAGTGCCCACATAATAGTACTTATAGTACATAGTGCCCACATAAAGTACTCATAGTACATAGTGCCCACATAATAGTACTTATAGTACATAGTGCCCACATAAAGTACTTATAGTACATAGTGCCCACATAAAGTACTTATAGTACATAGTACCCACATAAAGTTCTTATAGTACATAGTGGCCACATAATAGTACTTATAGTACATAGTGCCCACATAAAGTACTCATAGTACATAGTGCCCACATAAAGTACTTATAGTACATAGTGCCCACATAATAGTACTCACAGTACATAGTGCCCACATAAAGTACTTATAGTACATAGTGCCCACATAAAGTACTCATAGTACATAGTACTCACATAAAGTACTTATAGCACATAGTGCCCACATAAAGTACTTATAATACATAGTGCCCACATAAAGTACTTATAGTACATAGTGACCACATAAAGTACTCATAGTACATAGTGCCCACATAAAGTACTTATAGTACATAATGCCCACATAATAGTACTTATAGTACATACTGGCCACATTAAGTAGTTATAGTACATAGTGGCCACATAAAGTACTTATAATACATAGTACTCACATAAAGTACTTATAGTACACAGTGCCCACATAAAGTACTCATAGTACATAGTACCCACATAAAGTACTTATAGTATATAGTGCCCACATAAAGTACTCATGGTACATAGTGCCCACATAAAGTACTCATAGTACATAGTGGCCACATAAAGTACTTATAGTACATAGTGCCCACATAAAGTAGTTATAGTACATAGTGGCCACATAAAGTACTTATAGTACATAGTGCCGACATAATAGTACTTATAGTACATAGTGCCCACATAAAGTACTTATAGTACATAGTGGCCACATAAAGTACTTATAGTACATAGTGCCCACATAAAGTACTCATAGTACATAGTGCCCACATAAAGTACTCATAGTACATAGTGCCCACATAAAGTACTTATAGTACATAGTGCCGACATAATAGTACTTATAGTACATAGTGCCCACATAAAGTACTTATAGTACATAGTGCCCACATAATAGTACTTATAGTACATAGTGCCCACATAAAGTACAAATAGTACATAGTACTCACATAAAGTACTTATAGTACATAGTGCCCACATAAACTACTTATAGTACATAGTACCCACATAAATTTCTTATAGTACATAGTGGCCACATAATAGTACTTATAGTACATAGTGCCCACATAAAGTACTTATAGTACATAGTGCCCACATAAAGTACTCATAGTACATAGTACTCACATAAAGTACTTATAGTACATAGTGCCCACATAAAGTACTCATAGTACATAGTGCCCACATAAAGTACTTATAGTACATAGTGCCCACATAATAGTACTTATAGTACATAGTGCCCACATAAAGTACTCATAGTACATAGTGCCCACATAATAGTACTTATAGTACATAGTGCCCATATAAAGTACTTATAGTACATAGTGCCCACATAAAGTACTTATAGTACATAGTACCCACATAAAGTTCTTATAGTACATAGTGGCCACATAATAGTACTTATAGTACATAGTGCCCACATAAAGTACTCATAGTACATAGTGCCCACATAAAGTACTTATAGTACATAGTGCCCACATAATAGTACTCACAGTACATAGTGCCCACATAAAGTACTCATAGTACATAGTACTCACATAAAGTACTTATAGCACATAGTGCCCACATAAAGTACTTATAGTACATAGTGCCCACATAAAGTACTTATAGTACATAGTGCCCACATAAAGTACTCATAGTACATAGTGCCCACATAAAGTACTTATAGTACATAATGCCCACATAATAGTACTTATAGTACATACTGGCCACATAAAGTAGTTATAGTACATAGTGGCCACATAAAGTACTTATAATACATAGTACTCACATAAAGTACTTATAGTACACAGTGCCCACATAAAGTACTCATAGTACATAGTACCCACATAAAGTACTTATAGTATATAGTGCCCACATAAAGTACTCATGGTACATAGTGCCCACATAAAGTACTCATAGTACATAGTGGCCACATAAAGTACTTATAGTACATAGTGCCCACATAAAGTAGTTATAGTACATAGTGGCCACATAAAGTACTTATAGTACATAGTGCCGACATAATAGTACTTATAGTACATAGTGCCCACATAAAGTACCTATAGTACATAGTGGCCACATAAAGTACTCATAGTACATAGTGCCCACATAAAGTACTCATAGTACATAGTGCCCACATAAAGTACTTATAGTACATAGTGCTCACATAAAGTACTTATAGTACATAGTGCCCACATAAAGTACTTATAGTACATAGCACCCACATAAAATACTCATAGTACATAGTGCCCACATAAAGTACTTATAGTACATAGTGCCCACATAATTGTACTTATAATACATAGTTCCCACATAAAGTACTTATAGTATATAATATCCACATAAAGTACTCATAGTACATAGTGCCCACAAAAAGTACTCATAGTACATAGTGCCCACATAATAGTACTTATAGTACATAGTGCCCACATAAAGTACTCATAGTACATAGTGCCCACATAATAGTACTTATAGTACATAGTGCCCACATAAAGTACTTATAGTACATAGTGCCCACATAAAGTACTTATAGTACATAGTACCCACATAAAGTTCTTATAGTACATAGTGGCCACATAATAGTACTTATAGTACATAGTGCCCACATAAAGTACTCATAGTACATAGTGCCCACATAAAGTACTTATAGTACATAGTGCCCACATAATAGTACTCACAGTACATAGTGCCCACATAAAGTACTTATAGTACATAGTGCCCACATAAAGTACTCATAGTACATTGTACTCACATAAAGTACTTATAGCAAATAGTGCCCACATAAAGTACTTATAGTACATAGTGCCCACATAAAGTACTTATAGTACATAGTGACCACATAAAGTACTCATAGTACATAGTGCCCACATAAAGTACTTATAGTACATAATGCCCACATAATAGTACTTATAGTACATACTGGCCACATAAAGTAGTTATAGTACATAGTGGCCACATAAAGTACTTATAATACATAGTACTCACATAAAGTACTTATAGTACACAGTGCCCACATAAAGTACTCATAGTACATAGTACCCACATAAAGTACTTATAGTATATAGTGCCCACATAAAGTACTCATGGTACATAGTGCCCACATAAAGTACTCATAGTACATAGTGGCCACATAAAGTACTTATAGTACATAGTGCCCACATAAAGTAGTTATAGTACATAGTGGCCACATAAAGTACTTATAGTACATAGAGCCGACATAATAGTACTTATAGTACATAGTGCCCACATAAAGTACTTATAGTACATAGTGGCCACATAAAGTACTTATAGTACATAGTGCCCACATAAAGTACTCATAGTACATAGTGCCCACATAAAGTACTCATAGTACATAGTGCCCACATAAAGTACTTATAGTACATAGTGCCGACATAATAGTACTTATAGTACATAGTGCCCACATAAAGTACTTATAGTACATAGTGCCCACATAATAGTACTTATAGTACATAGTGCCCACATAAAGTACAAATAGTACATAGTACTCACATAAAGTACTTATAGTACATAGTGCCCACATAAACTACTTATAGTACATAGTACCCACATAAATTTCTTATAGTACATAGTGGCCACATAATAGTACTTATAGTACATAGTGCCCACATAAAGTACTCATAGTACATAGTGCCCACATAAAGTACTCATAGTACATAGTACTCACATAAAGTACTTATAGTACATAGTGCCCACATAAAGTACTCATAGTACATAGTGCCCACATAAAGTACTTATAGTACATAGTGCCCACATAATAGTACTTATAGTACATAGTGCCCACATAAAGTACTCATAGTACATAGTGCCCACATAATAGTACTTATAGTACATAGTGCCCACATAAAGTACTTATAGTACATAGTGCCCACATAAAGTACTTATAGTACATAGTACCCACATAAAGTTCTTATAGTACATAGTGGCCACATAATAGTACTTATAGTACATAGTGCCCACATAAAGTACTCATAGTACATAGTGCCCATATAAAGTACTTATAGTACATAGTGCCCACATAATAGTACTTATAGTACATAGTGCCCACATAAAGTACTTATAGTACATAGCACCCACATAAAGTACTCATAGTACATAGTGCCCACATAAAGTACTCATAGTACATAGTGCCCACATAATAGTACTTATAGTACATAGTGCCCACATAAAGTACTCATAGTACATAGTGCCCACATAAAGTACTTATAGTACATAGTGCCCACATAAAGTACGTATAGTACATAGTGCTCACATAAAGTACTTATAGTACATAGTGCCCACATAAAGTACTTATAGTACATAGCACCCACATAAAGTACTCATAGTACATATTGCCCACATAAAGTACTTATAGTACATAGTGCCCACATAATAGTATTTATAGTACATAGTGCCCACATAAAGTACTTATAGTACATAGCACCCACATAAAGTACTCATAGTACATAGTGCCCACATAAAGTACTCATAGTACATAGTGCCCACATAAAGTACTTATAGTACATAGTACCCACATAAAGTTCTTATAGTACATAGTGGCCACATAATAGTACTTATAGTACATAGTGCCCACATAAAGTACTCATAGTACATAGTGCCCACATAAAGTACTTATAGTACATAGTGCCCACATAATAGTACTCACAGTACATAGTGCCCACATAAAGTACTTATAGTACATAGTGCCCACATAAAGTACTCATAGTACATAGTACTCACATAAAGTACTTATAGCACATAGTGCCCACATAAAGTACTTATAGTACATAGTGCCCACATTAAGTACTTATAGTACATAGTGCCCACATAAAGTACTCGTAGTACATAGTGCCCACATAAAGTACTTATAGCACATAGTGCCCACATAATAGTACTTATAGTACATACTGGCCACATAAAGTAGTTATAGTACATAGTGGCCACATAAAGTACTTATAATACATAGTACTCACATAAAGTACTTATAGTACACAGTGCCCACATAAAGTACTCATAGTACATAGTACCCACATAAAGTACTTATAGTATATAGTGCCCACATAAAGTACTCATGGTACACAGTGCCCACATAAAGTACTCATAGTACATAGCGGCCACATAAAGTACTTATAGTACATAGTACCCACATAAAGTACTTATAGTACAAAGTGCCCACATAATAGTACTTATAGTACATAGTGCCCACATAAAGTACTTATAGTACAGAGTGGCCACATAAAGTACTTATAGTACATAGTGCCCACATAAAGTACTCATAGTACATAGTGCCCACATAAAGTACTCATAGTACATAGTGCCCACATAAAGTACTTATAGTACATAGTGCCCACATAATAGTACTTATAGTACATAGTGCCCACATAAAGTACAAATAGTACATAGTACTCACATAAAGTACTTATAGTACATAGTGCCCACATAAAGTACTTATGGTAAATAGTGCCCACATAAAGTACTTTTAGTACATAGTACTCACATAAAGTACTTATAGTACATAGTACCCACATAAAGTACTCACAGCACATAGTGCCCACATAAAGTACTTATAGTACATAGTGCCCACATAAAGTACTTATAGTACATAGTGCCCACATAAAGTACTTATAGTACATAGTGCCCACATAAAGTACTTATAGTACATAGTGCCCACATAAAGTACTTATAGTACATAGTGCCCACATAAAGTACTAATAGTACATAGTGCCCACATAAAGTACTTATAGTACATAGTGCCCACATAAAGTACTCATAGTACATAGTGCCCACATAAAGTACTTATAGTACATAGTGCCCACATAATAGTACTTATAGTACATAGTGCCCACATAAAGTACTTATAGTACATAGTGCCCACATAAAGTACTTATAGTACATAGTACTCACATAAAGTACTTATAGTACATAGTGCCCACATAAAGTACTTATAGTACATAGTGCCCACATAATAATACTTATAGTACATAGTGCCCACATAAAGTACTTATAGTACATAGTGCCCACATAAAGTACTTATAGTACATAGTGCGCACATAATAATACTTATAGTACATAGTGCCCACATAATAGCACTTATAGTACATAGTGCCCACATAAAGTACTTATAGTACATAGTGCCCACATAAAGTACTTATAGTACATAGTGCCCACATAATAATACTTATAGTACATAGTGCCCACATAAAGTACTTATAGTACATAGTGCCCACATAAAGTACTTATAGTACATAGTGCCCACATAATAATACTTATAGTACTTAGTGCCCACATAAAGTACTTATAGTACATAGTGCCCACATAAAGTACTTATAGTACATAGTGCCCACATAATAATACTTATAGTACATAGTGCCCACATAAAGTATAGTACATAATGCCCACATAAAGTACTTATAGCACATAGTGACCACATAAAGTACTTATAGTACATAGCGCCCACATAAAGTACTTATAGTACATAGCACCCACATAAAGTACTTATAGTACATAGTGCCCACATAAAGTACTTATAGTACATAGTGCCCACATAATAGTACTTATAGTACATAGTGCCCACATAAAGTACTTATAGTACATAGCACCCACATAAAGTACTTATAGTACATAGTGCCCACATAAAGTACGTATAGTACATAGTGCTCACATAAAGTACTTATAGTACATAGTGCCCACATAAAGTACTTATAGTACATAGCACCCACATAAAATACTCATAGTACATAGTGCCCACATAAAGTACTTATAGTACATAGTGCCCACATAATTGTACTTATAGTACATAGTTCCCACATAAAGTACTTATAGTATATAATACCCACATAAAGTACTCATAGTACATAGTGCCCACAAAAAGTACTCATAGTACATAGTGCCCACATAATAGTACTTATAGTACATAGTGCCCACATAACCACATAAAGTACTCATAGTACATAGTGCCCACATAATAGTACTTATAGTACATAGTGCCCACATAAAGTACTTATAGTACATAGTACCCACATAAAGTTCTTATAGTACATAGTGGCCACATAATAGTACTTATAGTACATAGTGCCCACATAAAGTACTCATAGTACATAGTGCCCACATAAAGTACTTATAGTACATAGTGCCCACATAATAGTACTCACAGTACATAGTGCCCACATAAAGTACTTATAGTACATAGTGCCCACATAAAGTACTCATAGTACATAGTACTCACATAAAGTACTTATAGCACATAGTGCCCACATAAAGTACTTATAGTACATAGTGCCCACATAAAGTACTTATAGTACATAGTGACCACATAAAGTACTCATAGTACATAGTGCCCACATAAAGTACTTATAGTACATAATGCCCACATAATAGTACTTATAGTACATACTGGCCACATAAAGTAGTTATAGTACATAGTGGCCACATAAAGTACTTATAATACATAGTACTCACATAAAGTACTTATAGTACACAGTGCCCACATAAAGTACTCATAGTACATAGTACCCACATAAAGTACTTATAGTATATAGTGCCCACATAAAGTACTCATGGTACATAGTGCCCACATAAAGTACTCATAGTACATAGTGGCCACATAAAGTACTTATAGTACATAGTGCCCACATAAAGTAGTTATAGTACATAGTGGCCACATAAAGTACTTATAGTACATAGTGCCGACATAATAGTACTTATAGTACATAGTGCCCACATAAAGTACTTATAGTACATAGTGGCCACATAAAGTACTTATAGTACATAGTGCCCACATAAAGTACTCATAGTACATAGTGCCCACATAAAGTACTCATAGTACATAGTGCCCACATAAAGTACTTATAGTACATAGTGCCGACATAATAGTACTTATAGTACATAGTGCCCACATAAAGTACTTATAGTACATAGTGCCCACATAATAGTACTTATAGTACATAGTGCCCACATAAAGTACAAATAGTACATAGTACTCACATAAAGTACTTATAGTACATAGTGCCCACATAAACTACTTATAGTACATAGTACCCACATAAATTTCTTATAGTACATAGTGGCCACATAATAGTACTTATAGTACATAGTGCCCACATAAAGTACTCATAGTACATAGTGCCCACATAAAGTACTCATAGTACATAGTACTCACATAAAGTACTTATAGTACATAGTGCCCACATAAAGTACTCATAGTACATAGTGCCCACATAAAGTACTTATAGTACATAGTGCCCACATAATAGTACTTATAGTACATAGTGCCCACATAAAGTACTCATAGTACATAGTGCCCACATAATAGTACTTATAGTACATAGTGCCCATATAAAGTACTTATAGTACATAGTGCCCACATAAAGTACTTATAGTACATAGTACCCACATAAAGTTCTTATAGTACATAGTGGCCACATAATAGTACTTATAGTACATAGTGCCCACATAAAGTACTCATAGTACATAGTGCCCACATAAAGTACTTATAGTACATAGTGCCCACATAATAGTACTCACAGTACATAGTGCCCACATAAAGTACTTATAGTACATAGTGCCCACATAAAGTACTCATAGTACATAGTACTCACATAAAGTACTTATAGCACATAGTGCCCACATAAAGTACTTATAGTACATAGTGCCCACATAAAGTACTTATAGTACATAGTGCCCACATAAAGTACTCATAGTACATAGTGCCCACATAAAGTACTTATAGTACATAATGCCCACATAATAGTACTTATAGTACATACTGGCCACATAAAGTAGTTATAGTACATAGTGGCCACATAAAGTACTTATAATACATAGTACTCACATAAAGTACTTATAGTACACAGTGCCCACATAAAGTACTCATAGTACATAGTACCCACATAAAGTACTTATAGTATATAGTGCCCACATAAAGTACTCATGGTACATAGTGCCCACATAAAGTACTCATAGTACATAGTGGCCACATAAAGTACTTATAGTACATAGTGCCCACATAAAGTAGTTATAGTACATAGTGCCCACATAAAGTACTCATAGTACATAGTGCCCACATAAAGTACTTATAGTACCTAGTGCCCACATAATAGTACTTATAGTACATATTGCCCACATAAAGTACTTATAGTACATAGTGCCCACATAAAGTACTTATAGTACATAGTACTCACATAAAGTACTTATAGTACATAGTGCCCACATAAAGTACTTATAGTACATAGTGCCCACATAATAATACTTATAGTACATAGTGCCCACATAAAGTACTTATAGTACATAGTGCCCACATAAAGTACTTATAGTACATAGTGCGCACATAATAATACTTATAGTACATAGTGCCCACATAATAGCACTTATAGTACATAGTGCCCACATAAAGTACTTATAGTACATAGTGCCCACATAAAGTACTTATAGTACATAGTGCCCACATAATAATACTTATAGAACATAGTGCCCACATAAAGTACTTATAGTACATAGTGCCCACATAAAGTACTTATAGTACATAGTGCCCACATAATAATACTTATAGTACTTAGTGCCCACATAAAGTACTTATAGTACATAGTGCCCACATAAAGTACTTATAGTACATAGTGCCCACATAATAATACTTATAGTACATAGTGCCCACATAAAGTATAGTACATAATGCCCACATAAAGTACTTATAGCACATAGTGACCACATAAAGTACTTATAGTACATAGCGCCCACATAAAGTACTTATAGTACATAGCACCCACATAAAGTACTTATAGTACATAGTGCCCACATAAAGTATTTATAGTACATAGTGCCCACATAATAGTACTTATAGTACATAGTGCCCACATAAAATACTTATAGTACATAGCACCCACATAAAGTACTCATATTACATAGTGCCCACATAAAGTACTCATAGTACATAGTGCCCACATAATAGTACTTATAGTACATAGTGCCCACATAAAGTACTCATAGTACATAGTGCCCACATAAAGTACTTATAGTACATAGTGCCCACATAAAGTACGTATAGTACATAGTGCTCACATAAAGTACTTATAGTACATAGTGCCCACATAAAGTACTTATAGTACATAGCACCGACATAAAATACTCATAGTACATAGTGCCCACATAAAGTACTTATAGTACATAGTGCCCACATAATTGTACTTATAGTACATAGTTCCCACATAAAGTACTTATAGTATATAATACCCACATAAAGTACTCATAGTACATAGTGCCCACAAAAAGTACTCATAGTACATAGTGCCCACATAATAGTACTTATAGTACATAGTGCCCACATAAAGTACTCATAGTACATAGTGCCCACATAATAGTACTTATAGTACATAGTGCCCACATAAAGTACTTATAGTACATAGTGCCCACATAAAGTACTTATAGTACATAGTACCCACATAAAGTTCTTATAGTACATAGTGGCCACATAATAGTACTTATAGTACATAGTGCCCACATAAAGTACTCATAGTACATAGTGCCCACATAAAGTACTTATAGTACATAGTGCCCACATAATAGTACTCACAGTACATAGTGCCCACATAAAGTACTTATAGTACATAGTGCCCACATAAAGTACTCATAGTACATAGTACTCACATAAAGTACTTATAGCACATAGTGCCCACATAAAGTACTTATAGTACATAGTGCCCACATAAAGTACTTATAGTACATAGTGACCACATAAAGTACTCATAGTACATAGTGCCCACATAAAGTACTTATAGTACATAATGCCCACATAATAGTACTTATAGTACATACTGGCCACATAAAGTAGTTATAGTACATAGTGGCCACATAAAGTACTTATAATACATAGTACTCACATAAAGTACTTATAGTACACAGTGCCCACATAAAGTACTCATAGTACATAGTACCCACATAAAGTACTTATAGTATATAGTGCCCACATAAAGTACTCATGGTACATAGTGCCCACATAAAGTACTCATAGTACATAGTGGCCACATAAAGTACTTATAGTACATAGTGCCCACATAAAGTAGTTATAGTACATAGTGGCCACATAAAGTACTTATAGTACATAGTGCCGACATAATAGTACTTATAGTACATAGTGCCCACATAAAGTACTTATAGTACATAGTGGCCACATAAAGTACTTATAGTACATAGTGCCCACATAAAGTACTCATAGTACATAGTGCCCACATAAAGTACTCATAGTACATAGTGCCCACATAAAGTACTTATAGTACATAGTGCCGACATAATAGTACTTATAGTACATAGTGCCCACATAAAGTACTTATAGTACATAGTGCCCACATAATAGTACTTATAGTACATAGTGCCCACATAAAGTACAAATAGTACATAGTACTCACATAAAGTACTTATAGTACATAGTGCCCACATAAACAACTTATAGTACATAGTACCCACATAAATTTCTTATAGTACATAGTGGCCACATAATAGTACTTATAGTACATAGTGCCCACATAAAGTACTCATAGTACATAGTGCCCACATAAAGTACTCATAGTACATAGTACTCACATAAAGTACTTATAGTACATAGTGCCCACATAAAGTACTCATAGTACATAGTGCCCACATAAAGTACTTATAGTACATAGTGCCCACATAATAGTACTTATAGTACATAGTGCCCACATAAAGTACTCATAGTACATAGTGCCCACATAATAGTACTTATAGTACATAGTGCCCATATAAAGTACTTATAGTACATAGTGCCCACATAAAGTACTTATAGTACATAGTACCCACATAAAGTTCTTATAGTACATAGTGGCCACATAATAGTACTTATAGTACATAGTGCCCACATAAAGTACTCATAGTACATAGTGCCCACATAAAGTACTTATAGTACATAGTGCCCACATAATAGTACTCACAGTACATAGTGCCCACATAAAGTACTTATAGTACATAGTGCCCACATAAAGTACTCATAGTACATAGTACTCACATAAAGTACTTATAGCACATAGTGCCCACATAAAGTACTTATAGTACATAGTGCCCACATAAAGTACTTATAGTACATAGTGCCCACATAAAGTACTCATAGTACATAGTGCCCACATAAAGTACTTATAGTACATAATGCCCACATAATAGTACTTATAGTACATACTGGCCACATAAAGTAGTTATAGTACATAGTGGCCACATAAAGTACTTATAATACATAGTACTCACATAAAGTACTTATAGTACACAGTGCCCACATAAAGTACTCATAGTACATAGTACCCACATAAAGTACTTATAGTATATAGTGCCCACATAAAGTACTCATGGTACATAGTGCCCACATAAAGTACTCATAGTACATAGTGGCCACATAAAGTACTTATAGTACATAGTGCCCACATAAAGTAGTTATAGTACATAGTGGCCACATAAAGTACTTATAGTACATAGTGCCGACATAATAGTACTTATAGTACATAGTGCCCACATAAAGTACTTATAGTACATAGTGGCCACATAAAGTACTCATAGTACATAGTGCCCACATAAAGTACTCATAGTACATAGTGCCCACATAAAGTACTTATAGTACATAGTGCCGACATAATAGTACTTATAGTACATAGTGCCCACATAAAGTACTTATAGTACATAGTGCCCACATAATAGTACTTATAGTACATAGTGCCCACATAAAGTACAAATAGTACATAGTACTCACATAAAGTATTTATAGTACATAGTGCCCACATAAACTACTTATAGTACATAGTACCCACATAAATTTCTTATAGTACATAGTGGCCACATAATAGTACTTATAGTACATAGTGCCCACATAAAGTACTCATAGTACATAGTGCCCACATAAAGTACTCATAGTACATAGTACTCACATAAAGTACTTATAGTACATAGTGCCCACATAAAGTACTCATAGTACATAGTGCCCACAGAAAGTACTTATAGTACATAGTGCCCACATAATAGTACTTATAGTACATAGTGCCCACATAAAGTAGTTATAATACATAGTGGCCACATAAAGTACTTATAGTACATCGTACCCACATAAAGTACTTATAGTACATAGTGCCCACATAAAGTACTCATGGTACATAGTGCCCACATAAAGTACTCATAGTACATAGTGCCCACATAAAGTACTCATAGTACATAGTGCCCACATAAAGTACTCATAGTACATAGTGCCCACATAAAGTACTTATAGTACATAATGCCCACATAATAGTACTTATAGTACATACTGGCCACATAAAGTAGTTATAGTACATAGTGGCCACATAAAGTACTTATAATACATAGTACTCACATAAAGTACTTATAGTACACAGTGCCCACATAAAGTACTCATAGTACATAGTACCCACATAAAGTACTTATAGTATATAGTGCCCACATAAAGTACTCATGGTACATAGTGCCCACATAAAGTACTCATAGTACATAGTGGCCACATAAAGTACTTATAGTACATAGTGCCCACATAAAGTAGTTATAGTACATAGTGGCCACATAAAGTACTTATAGTACATAGTGCCGACATAATAGTACTTATAGTACATAGTGCCCACATAAAGTACTTATAGTACATAGTGGCCACATAAAGTACTCATAGTACATAGTGCCCACATAAAGTACTCATAGTACATAGTGCCCACATAAAGTACTTATAGTACATAGTGCCGACATAATAGTACTTATAGTACATAGTGCCCACATAAAGTACTTATAGTACATAGTGCCCACATAATAGTACTTATAGTACATAGTGCCCACATAAAGTACAAATAGTACATAGTACTCACATAAAGTATTTATAGTACATAGTGCCCACATAAACTACTTATAGTACATAGTACCCACATAAATTTCTTATAGTACATAGTGGCCACATAATAGTACTTATAGTACATAGTGCCCACATAAAGTACTCATAGTACATAGTGCCCACATAAAGTACTCATAGTACATAGTACTCACATAAAGTACTTATAGTACATAGTGCCCACATAAAGTACTCATAGTACATAGTGCCCACAGAAAGTACTTATAGTACATAGTGCCCACATAATAGTACTTATAGTACATAGTGCCCACATAAAGTAGTTATAATACATAGTGGCCACATAAAGTACTTATAGTACATCGTACCCACATAAAGTACTTATAGTACATAGTGCCCACATAAAGTACTCATGGTACATAGTGCCCACATAAAGTACTCATAGTACATAGTGCCCACATAAAGTACTCATAGTACATAGTGCCCACATAAAGTACTTATAGTACATAATGCCCACATAATAGTACTTATAGTACATACTGGCCACATAAAGTAGTTATAGTACATAGTGGCCACATAAAGTACTTATAATACATAGTACTCACATAAAGTACTTATAGTACACAGTGCCCACATAAAGTACTCATAGTACATAGTACCCACATAAAGTACTTATAGTATATAGTGCCCACATAAAGTACTCATGGTACATAGTGCCCACATAAAGTACTCATAGTACATAGTGGCCACATAAAGTACTTATAGTACATAGTGCCCACATAAAGTAGTTATAGTACATAGTGCCCACATAAAGTACTCATAGTACATAGTGCCCACATAAAGTACTTATAGTACCTAGTGCCCACATAATAGTACTTATAGTACATAGTGCCCACATAAAGTACTTATAGTACATAGTGCCCACATAAAGTACTTATAGTACATAGTACTCACATAAAGTACTTATAGTACATAGTGCCCACATAAAGTACTTATAGTACATAGTGCCCACATAATAATACTTATAGTACATAGTGCCCACATAAAGTACTTATAGTACATAGTGCCCACATAAAGTACTTATAGTACATAGTGCGCACATAATAATACTTATAGTACATAGTGCCCACATAATAGCACTTATAGTACATAGTGCCCACATAAAGTACTTATAGTACATAGTGCCCACATAAAGTACTTATAGTACATAGTGCCCACATAATAATACTTATAGAACATAGTGCCCACATAAAGTACTTATAGTACATAGTGCCCACATAAAGTACTTATAGTACATAGTGCCCACATAATAATACTTATAGTACTTAGTGCCCACATAAAGTACTTATAGTACATAGTGCCCACATAAAGTACTTATAGTACATAGTGCCCACATAATAATACTTATAGTACATAGTGCCCACATAAAGTATAGTACATAATGCCCACATAAAGTACTTATAGCACATAGTGACCACATAAAGTACTTATAGTACATAGCGCCCACATAAAGTACTTATAGTACATAGCACCCACATAAAGTACTTATAGTACATAGTGCCCACATAAAGTATTTATAGTACATAGTGCCCACATAATAGTACTTATAGTACATAGTGCCCACATAAAATACTTATAGTACATAGCACCCACATAAAGTACTCATATTACATAGTGCCCACATAAAGTACTCATAGTACATAGTGCCCACATAATAGTACTTATAGTACATAGTGCCCACATAAAGTACTCATAGTACATAGTGCCCACATAAAGTACTTATAGTACATAGTGCCCACATAAAGTACGTATAGTACATAGTGCTCACAAAAAGTACTTATAGTACATAGTGCCCACATAAAGTACTTATAGTACATAGCACCGACATAAAATACTCATAGTACATAGTGCCCACATAAAGTACTTATAGTACATAGTGCCCACATAATTGTACTTATAGTACATAGTTCCCACATAAAGTACTTATAGTATATAATACCCACATAAAGTACTCATAGTACATAGTGCCCACAAAAAGTACTCATAGTACATAGTGCCCACATAATAGTACTTATAGTACATAGTGCCCACATAAAGTACTCATAGTACATAGTGCCCACATAATAGTACTTATAGTACATAGTGCCCACATAAAGTACTTATAGTACATAGTGCCCACATAAAGTACTTATAGTACATAGTACCCACATAAAGTTCTTATAGTACATAGTGGCCACATAATAGTACTTACAGTACATAGTGCCCACATAAAGTACTCATAGTACATAGTGCCCACATAAAGTACTTATAGTACATAGTGCCCACATAATAGTACTCACAGTACATAGTGCCCACATAAAGTACTTATAGTACATAGTGCCCACATAAAGTACTCATAGTACATAGTACTCACATAAAGTACTTATAGCACATAGTGCCCACATAAAGTACTTATAGTACATAGTGCCCACATAAAGTACTTATAGTACATAGTGACCACATAAAGTACTCATAGTACATAGTGCCCACATAAAGTACTTATAGTACATAATGCCCACATAATAGTACTTATAGTACATACTGGCCACATAAAGTAGTTATAGTACATAGTGGCCACATAAAGTACTTATAATACATAGTACTCACATAAAGTACTTATAGTACACAGTGCCCACATAAAGTACTCATAGTACATAGTACCCACATAAAGTACTTATAGTATATAGTGCCCACATAAAGTACTCATGGTACATAGTGCCCACATAAAGTACTCATAGTACATAGTGGCCACATAAAGTACTTATAGTACATAGTGCCCACATAAAGTAGTTATAGTACATAGTGGCCACATAAAGTACTTATAGTACATAGTGCCGACATAATAGTACTTATAGTACATAGTGCCCACATAAAGTACTTATAGTACATAGTGGCCACATAAAGTACTTATAGTACATAGTGCCCACATAAAGTACTCATAGTACATAGTGCCCACATAAAGTACTCATAGTACATAGTGCCCACATAAAGTACTTATAGTACATAGTGCCGACATAATAGTACTTATAGTACATAGTGCCCACATAAAGTACTTATAGTACATAGTGCCCACATAATAGTACTTATAGTACATAGTGCCCACATAAAGTACAAATAGTACATAGTACTCACATAAAGTACTTATAGTACATAGTGCCCACATAAACAACTTATAGTACATAGTACCCACATAAATTTCTTATAGTACATAGTGGCCACATAATAGTACTTATAGTACATAGTGCCCACATAAAGTACTCATAGTACATAGTGCCCACATAAAGTACTCATAGTACATAGTACTCACATAAAGTACTTATAGTACATAGTGCCCACATAAAGTACTCATAGTACATAGTGCCCACATAAAGTACTTATAGTACATAGTGCCCACATAATAGTACTTATAGTACATAGTGCCCACATAAAGTACTCATAGTACATAGTGCCCACATAATAGTACTTATAGTACATAGTGCCCATATAAAGTACTTATAGTACATAGTGCCCACATAAAGTACTTATAGTACATAGTACCCACATAAAGTTCTTATAGTACATAGTGGCCACATAATAGTACTTATAGTACATAGTGCCCACATAAAGTACTCATAGTACATAGTGCCCACATAAAGTACTTATAGTACATAGTGCCCACATAATAGTACTCACAGTACATAGTGCCCACATAAAGTACTTATAGTACATAGTGCCCACATAAAGTACTCATAGTACATAGTACTCACATAAAGTACTTATAGCACATAGTGCCCACATAAAGTACTTATAGTACATAGTGCCCACATAAAGTACTTATAGTACATAGTGCCCACATAAAGTACTCATAGTACATAGTGCCCACATAAAGTACTTATAGTACATAATGCCCACATAATAGTACTTATAGTACATACTGGCCACATAAAGTAGTTATAGTACATAGTGGCCACATAAAGTACTTATAATACATAGTACTCACATAAAGTACTTATAGTACACAGTGCCCACATAAAGTACTCATAGTACATAGTACCCACATAAAGTACTTATAGTATATAGTGCCCACATAAAGTACTCATGGTACATAGTGCCCACATAAAGTACTCATAGTACATAGTGGCCACATAAAGTACTTATAGTACATAGTGCCCACATAAAGTAGTTATAGTACATAGTGGCCACATAAAGTACTTATAGTACATAGTGCCGACATAATAGTACTTATAGTACATAGTGCCCACATAAAGTACTTATAGTACATAGTGGCCACATAAAGTACTCATAGTACATAGTGCCCACATAAAGTACTCATAGTACATAGTGCCCACATAAAGTACTTATAGTACATAGTGCCGACATAATAGTACTTATAGTACATAGTGCCCACATAAAGTACTTATAGTACATAGTGCCCACATAATAGTACTTATAGTACATAGTGCCCACATAAAGTACAAATAGTACATAGTACTCACATAAAGTATTTATAGTACATAGTGCCCACATAAACTACTTATAGTACATAGTACCCACATAAATTTCTTATAGTACATAGTGGCCACATAATAGTACTTATAGTACATAGTGCCCACATAAAGTACTCATAGTACATAGTGCCCACATAAAGTACTCATAGTACATAGTACTCACATAAAGTACTTATAGTACATAGTGCCCACATAAAGTACTCATAGTACATAGTGCCCACATAAAGTACTTATAGTACATAGTGCCCACATAATAGTACTTATAGTACATAGTGCCCACATAAAGTAGTTATAGTACATAGTGGCCACATAAAGTACTTATAGTACATCGTACCCACATAAAGTACTTATAGTACATAGTGCCCACATAAAGTACTCATGGTACATAGTGCCCACATAAAGTACTCATAGTACATAGTGCCCACATAAAGTAGTTATAGTACATAGTGCCCACATAAAGTAGTTATAGTACATAGTGGCCACATAAAGTACTTATAGTACATAGTGCTCACATAATAGTACTTATAGTACATAGTGCCCACATAAAGTACGTATAGTACATAGTGGCCACATAAAGTACTTATAGTACATAGTGCCCACATAAAGTACTCATAGTACATAGTGCCCACATAAAGTACTCATAGTACATAGTGCCCACATAAAGTACTTATAGTACATAGTGCCCACATAAAGGACTTATTGTACATAGTGCCCACATAATAATACTTATAGTACATAGTGCCCACATAAAGTATAGTACATAATGCCCACATAAAACACTCCTAGTACATAGTGCCCACATAAATTACCTATAGTACATAGTGCCCACATAATAGCACTTATAGTACATAGTGCCCACATAAAGTACTTATAGTACATAGTGCCCACATAAAGTACTAGTACATAGTGCCCACATAATAATACTTATAGTACATAGTGCCCACATAAAGTACTTATAGTACATAGTGCCCACATAAAGTACTTATAGTACATAGTGCCCACATAATAATACTTATAGTACATAGTGCCCACATAAAGTATAGTACATAATGCCCACATAAAGTACTTATAGTACATAGTGACCACATAAAGTACTTATAGTACATAGTACTCACATAATAGTACTTATAGTACATAGTGCCCACATAAAGTACTTATAGTACATAGTGCCTACATAAAGTACTTATAGTACATAGTGCCCACATAAAGTACTTATAGTACATAGTACTCACATAAAGTACTTATAGTACATAGTGCCCACATAAAGTAATTATAGTACATAGTGCCCACATAATAATACTTATAGTACATAGTGCCCACATAAAGTACTTATAGTACATAGTGCCCACATAAAGTACTTATAGTACATAGTGCCCACATAATAATACTTATAGTACATAGTGCCCACATAAAGTACTTATAGTACATAGTGCCCACATAAAGTACTTATAGTACATAGTGCCCACATAAAGTACTCATAGTACATAGTGCCCACATAAAGTACTCATAGTACATAGTGCCCACGTAAAGTACTTATAGTACATAGTGCCCACATAATAGTACTTAAAGTACATACTGCCCACATAAAGTACTTATAGTACATAGTGCCCACATAATAGTTCTTATAGTACATAGTGCCCACATAAAGTACTCATAGTACATAGTGCCCACATAAAGTATAGTACATAATGCCCACATAAAGTACTTATAGTACATAGTGGCCACATAAAGTACTTATAGTACATCGTGCCCATATAAAGTACTCACAGTACATAGTGCCCACATAAAGTACTTATAGTACATAGTGCCCACATAAAGTACTTATAGTACATAGTGCCCACGTAATAGTACTTATAGTACATAGTGCCCACATAAAGTACTTATAGTACATAGTGCCCACATAAAGTACTTATAGTACATAGTGCCCACATAAAGTACTTATAGTACATAGTACTCACATAAAGTACTTATAGTACATAGTACCCACATAAAGTACTCACAGTACATAGTGCCCACATAAAGTACTTATAGTACATAGTGCCCACATAAAGTACTTATAGTACATAGTGCCCACGTAATAGTACTTATAGTACATCGTGCCCACATAAAGTACTTATAGTACATAGTGCCCACATAAAGTACTTATAGTGCATAGTGCCCACATAAAGTACTTATAGTACATAGTGCCCACATAGAGTACTAATAGTTCATAGTGCCCACATAAAGTACTTATAGTACATAGTGCCCACATAAAGTACTTATAGTACATAGTGCCCACATAATAATACTTATAGTACATAGTGCCCACATAAAGTATAGTACATAATGCCCACATAAAGTACTTATAGTACATAGTGACCACATAAAGTACTTATAGTACATAGTACTCACATAATAGTACTTATAGTACATAGTGCCCACATAAAGTACTTATAGTACATAGTGCCCACATAAAGTACTTATAGCACATAGTGCCCACAGAAAGTACTTATAGTACATAGTACTCACATAAAGTACTTATAGTGCATAGTGCCCACATAAAGTAATTATAGTACATAGTGCCCACATAATAATACTTATAGTACATAGTGCCCACATAAAGTACTTATAGTACATAGTGCCCACATAAAGTACTTATAGTACATAGTGCCCACATAATAATACTTATAGTACATAGTGCCCACATAAAGTACTTATAGTACATAGTGCCCACATAAAGTACTTATAGTACATAGTGCCCACATAAAGTACTCATAGTACATAGTGCCCACGTAAAGTACTTATAGTACATAGTGCCCACATAATAGTACTTAAAGTACATACTGCCCACATAAAGTACTTATAGTACATAGTGCCCACATAATAGTTCTTATAGTACATAGTGCCCACATAAAGTACTCATAGTACATAGTGCCCACATAAAGTATAGTACATAATGCCCACATAAAATACTTATAGTACATAGTGGCCACATAAAGTACTTATAGTACATCGTGCCCATATAAAGTACTCACAGTACATAGTGCCCACATAAAGTACTTATAGTACATAGTGCCCACATAAAGTACTTATAGTACATAGTGCCCACGTAACAGTACTTATAGTACATAGTGCCCACATAAAGTACTTATAGTACATAGTGCCCACATAAAGTACTTATAGTACATAGTGCCCACATAAAGTACTTATAGTACATAGTACTCACATAAAGTACTTATAGTACATAGTACCCACATAAAGTACTCACAGTACATAGTGCCCACATAAAGTACTTATAGTACATAGTGCCCACATAAAGTACTTATAGTACATAGTGCCCACGTAATAGTACTTATAGTACATCGTGCCCACATAAAGTACTTATAGTACATAGTGCCCACATAAAGTACTTATAGTGCATAGTGCCCACATAAAGTACTTATAGTACATAGTGCCCACATAGAGTACTAATAGTTCATAGTGCCCACATAAAGTACTTATAGTACATAGTGCCCACATAAAGTACTCATAGTACATAGTGCCCACATAAAGTACTTATAGTACATAGTGCCCACATAATAGTACTTATAGTACATAGTGCCCACATAAAGTACTTATAGTACATAGTGCCCACATAAAGTACTTATAGTACATAGCACTCACATAAAGTACTTATAGTACATAGTGCCCACATAAAGTACTTATAGTACATAGTGCCCACATAATAATACTTATAGTACATAGTGCCCACATAAAGTACTGATAGTACATCGTGCCCACATAAAGTACTTATAGTACATAGTGCCCACATAAAGTACTTATAGTACATAGTGCTCACATAATAATACTTATAGTACATAGTGCCCACATAATAGCACTTATAGTACATAGTGCCCACATAAAGTACTTATAGTACATAGTGCCCACATAAAGTACTTATAGTACATAGTGCCCAAATAATAATACTTATAGTACATAGTGCCCACATAAAGTACTTATAGTACATAGTGCCCACATAATAATACTTATAGTACATAGTGCCCACATAAAGTATAGTACATAATGCCCACATAAAGTACTTATAGTACATAGTGACCACATAAAGTACTTATAGTACATAGTACTCACATAATAGTACTTATAGTACATAGTGCCCACATAAGTACTTATAGTACATAGTGCCCACATAAAGTACTTATAGTACATAGTGGCCACATAAAGTACTTATAGTACATAGTGCTCACATAAAGTACTTATAGTACATAGTGCCCACATAAAGTACTTATAGTACATAGTGCCCACATAATAATACTTATAGTACATAGTGCCCACATAAAGTACTTATAGTACATAGTGCCCACATAAAGTACTTATAGTACATAGTGCCCACGTAATAGTACTTATAGTACATAGTGCCCACATAAAGTACTTATAGTACATAGTGCCCACATAAAGTACTTATAGTACATAGTGCCCACATAAAGTACTTATAGTACATAGTACTCACATAAAGTACTTATAGTACATAGTACCCACATAAAGTACTCACAGTACATAGTGCCCACATAAAGTACTTATAGTACATAGTGCCCACATAAAGTACTTATAGTACATAGTGCCCACGTAATAGTACTTATAGTACATCGTGCCCACATAAAGTACTTATAGTACATAGTGCCCACATAAAGTACTTATAGTGCATAGTGCCCACATAAAGTACTTATAGTACATAGTGCCCACATAGAGTACTAATAGTTCATAGTGCCCACATAAAGTACTTATAGTACATAGTGCCCACATAAAGTACTCATAGTACATAGTGCCCACATAAAGTACTTATAGTACATAGTGCCCACATAATAGTACTTATAGTACATAGTGCCCACATAAAGTACTTATAGTACATAGCACTCACATAAAGTACTTATAGTACATAGTGCCCACATAAAGTACTTATAGTACATAGTGCCCACATAATAATACTTATAGTACATAGTGCCCACATAAAGTACTGATAGTACATCGTGCCCACATAAAGTACTTATAGTACATAGTGCCCACATAAAGTACTTATAGTACATAGTGCTCACATAATAATACTTATAGTACATAGTGCCCACATAAAGTACTTATAGTACATAGTGCCCACATAAAGTACTTATAGTACATAGTGCCCACAGAAAGTACTTATAGTACATAGTACTCACATAAAGTACTTATAGTGCATAGTGCCCACATAAAGTAATTATAGTACATAGTGCCCACATAATAATACTTATAGTACATAGTGCCCACATAAAGTACTTATAGTACATAGTGCCCACATAAAGTACTTATAGTACATAGTGCCCACATAATAATACTTATAGTACATAGTGCCCACATAAAGTACTTATAGTACATAGTGCCCACATAAAGTACTTATAGTACATAGTGCCCACATAAAGTACTCATAGTACATAGTGCCCACGTAAAGTACTTATACTACATAGTGCCCACATAATAGTACTTAAAGTACATACTGCCCACATAAAGTACTTATAGTACATAGTGCCCACATAATAGTTCTTATAGTACATAGTGCCCACATAAAGTACTCATAGTACATAGTGCCCACATAAAGTATAGTACATAATGCCCACATAAAATACTTATAGTACATAGTGGCCACATAAAGTACTTATAGTACATCGTGCCCATATAAAGTACTCACAGTACATAGTGCCCACATAAAGTACTTATAGTACATAGTGCCCACATAAAGTACTTATAGTACATAGTGCCCACGTAATAGTACTTATAGTACATAGTGCCCACATAAAGTACTTATAGTACATAGTGCCCACATAAAGTACTTATAGTACATAGTGCCCACATAAAGTACTTATAGTACATAGTACTCACATAAAGTACTTATAGTACATAGTACCCACATAAAGTACTCACAGTACATAGTGCCCACATAAAGTACTTATAGTACATAGTGCCCACATAAAGTACTTATAGTACATAGTGCCCACGTAATAGTACTTATAGTACATCGTGCCCACATAAAGTACTTATAGTACATAGTGCCCACATAAAGTACTTATAGTGCATAGTGCCCACATAAAGTACTTATAGTACATAGTGCCCACATAGAGTACTAATAGTTCATAGTGCCCACATAAAGTACTTATAGTACATAGTGCCCACATAAAGTACTCATAGTACATAGTGCCCACATAAAGTACTTATAGTACATAGTGCCCACATAATAGTACTTATAGTACATAGTGCCCACATAAAGTACTTATAGTACATAGTGCCCACATAAAGTGCTTATAGTACATAGCACTCACATAAAGTACTTATAGTACATAGTGCCCACATAAAGTACTTATAGTACATAGTGCCCACATAATAATACTTATAGTACATAGTGCCCACATAAAGTACTGATAGTACATCGTGCCCACATAAAGTACTTATAGTACATAGTGCCCACATAAAGTACTTATAGTACATAGTGCTCACATAATAATACTTATAGTACATAGTGCCCACATAATAGCACTTATAGTACATAGTGCCCACATAAAGTACTTATAGTACATAGTGCCCACATAAAGTACTTATAGTACATAGTGCCCAAATAATAATACTTATAGTACATAGTGCCCACATAAAGTACTTATAGTACATAGTGCCCACATAATAATACTTATAGTACATAGTGCCCACATAAAGTATAGTACATAATGCCCACATAAAGTACTTATAGTACATAGTGACCACATAAAGTACTTATAGTACATAGTACTCACATAATAGTACTTATAGTACATAGTGCCCACATAAGTACTTATAGTACATAGTGCCCACATAAAGTACTTATAGTACATAGTGGCCACATAAAGTACTTATAGTACATAGTGCTCACATAAAGTACTTATAGTACATAGTGCCCACATAAAGTACTTATAGTACATAGTGCCCACATAATAATACTTATAGTACATAGTGCCCACATAAAGTACTTATAGTACATAGTGCCCACATAAAGTACTTATAGTACATAGTGCCCACATAAAGTACTCATAGTACATAGTGCCCACGTAAAGTACTTATAGTACATAGTGCCCACATAATAGTACTTAAAGTACATACTGCCCACATAAAGTACTTATAGTACATAGTGCCCACATAATAGTTCTTATAGTACATAGTGCCCACATAAAGTACTCATAGTACATAGTGCCCACATAAAGTATAGTACATAATGCCCACATAAAGTACTTATAGTACATAGTGGCCACATAAAGTACTTATAGTACATCGTGCCCATATAAAGTACTCACAGTACATAGTGCCCACATAAAGTACTTATAGTACATAGTGCCCACATAAAGTACTTATAGTACATAGTGCCCACGTAATAGTACTTATAGTACATAGTGCCCACATAAAGTACTTATAGTACATAGTGCCCACATAAAGTACTTATAGTACATAGTGCCCACATAAAGTACTTATAGTACATAGTACTCACATAAAGTACTTATAGTACATAGTACCCACATAAAGTACTCACAGTACATAGTGCCCACATAAAGTACTTATAGTACATAGTGCCCACATAAAGTACTTATAGTACATAGTGCCCACGTAATAGTACTTATAGTACATCGTGCCCACATAAAGTACTTATAGTACATAGTGCCCACATAAAGTACTTATAGTGCATAGTGCCCACATAAAGTACTTATAGTACATAGTGCCCACATAGAGTACTAATAGTTCATAGTGCCCACATAAAGTACTTATAGTACATAGTGCCCACATAAAGTACTCATAGTACATAGTGCCCACATAAAGTACTTATAGTACATAGTGCCCACATAATAGTACTTATAGTACATAGTGCCCACATAAAGTACTTATAGTACATAGTGCCCACATAAAGTACTTATAGTACATAGCACTCACATAAAGTACTTATAGTACATAGTGCCCACATAAAGTACTTATAGTACATAGTGCCCACATAATAATACTTATAGTACATAGTGCCCACATAAAGTACTGATAGTACATCGTGCCCACATAAAGTACTTATAGTACATAGTGCCCACATAAAGTACTTATAGTACATAGTGCTCACATAATAATACTTATAGTACATAGTGCCCACATAATAGCACTTATAGTACATAGTGCCCACATAAAGTACTTATAGTACATAGTGCCCACATAAAGTACTTATAGTACATAGTGCCCAAATAATAATACTTATAGTACATAGTGCCCACATAAAGTACTTATAGTACATAGTGCCCACATAATAATACTTATAGTACATAGTGCCCACATAAAGTATAGTACATAATGCCCACATAAAGTACTTATAGTACATAGTGACCACATAAAGTACTTATAGTACATAGTACTCACATAATAGTACTTATAGTACATAGTGCCCACATAAGTACTTATAGTACATAGTGCCCACATAAAGTACTTATAGTACATAGTGGCCACATAAAGTACTTATAGTACATAGTGCTCACATAAAGTACTTATAGTACATAGTGCCCACATAAAGTACTTATAGTACATAGTGCCCACATAATAATACTTATAGTACATAGTGCCCACATAAAGTACTTATAGTACATAGTGCCCACATAAAGTACTTATAGTACATAGTGCCCACATAAAGTACTTATAGTACAGAGTGGCCACATAAAGTACTTATAGTACATAGTGCCCACATAAAGTACTCATAGTACATAGTGCCCACATAAAGTACTCATAGTATATAGTGCCCACATAAAGTACTTATAGTACATAGTGCCGACATAATATTACTTATAGTACATAGTGCCCACATAATAGTACTTATAGTACATAGTGCCCACATAATAGTACTTATAGTACATAGTGCCCACATAAAGTACAAATAGTACATAGTACTCACATAAAGTACTTATAGTACATAGTGCCCACATAAAATACTTATAGTACATAGTGCCCACATAAAGTACTTATAGTACATAGTACCCACATAAATTTCTTATAGTACAAAGTGGCCACATAATAGTACTTATAGTACATAGTGCCCACATAAAGTACTCATAGTACATAGTGCCCACATAAAGTACTCATAGTACATAGTACTCACATAAAGTACTTATAGTACATAGTGCCCACATAAAGTACTCATAGTACATAGTGCCCACATAAAGTACTTATAGTACATAGTGCCCACATAATAGTACTTATAGTACATAGTGCCCACATAAAGTAGTTATAATACATAGTGGCCACATAAAGTACTAATAGTACATCGTACCCACATAAAGTACTTATAGTACATAGTGCCCACATAAAGTACTCATGGTACATAGTGCCCACATAAAGTACTCATAGTACATAGTGCCCACATAAAGTAGTTATAGTACATAGTGCCCACATAAAGTAGTTATGGTACATAGTGGCCACATAAAGTACTTACAGTACATAGTGCTCACATAATAGTACTTATAGTACATAGTGCCCACATAAAGTACGTATAGTACATAGTGGCCACATAAAGTACTTATAGTACATAGTGCCCACATAAAGTACTCATAGTACATAGTGCCCACATAAAGTACTCATAGTACATAGTGCCCACATAAAGTACTTATAGTACATAGTGCCCACATAAAGTACTTATTGTGCATAGTGCCCACATAATAATACTTATAGTACATAGTGCCCACATAAAGTATAGTACATAATGCCCACATAAAACACTCCTAGTACATAGTGCCCTCATAAATTACTTATAGTACATAGTGCCCACATAATAGCACTTATAGTACATAGTGACCACATAAAGTACTTATAGTACATAGTGCCCACATAAAGTACTTATAGTACATAGTGCCCACATAATAATACTTATAGTACATAGTGCCCACATAAAGTAGTTATAGTACATAGTGCCCACATAAAGTACTTATAGTACATAGTGCCCACATAATAATACTTATAGTACATAGTGCCCACATAAAGTACTTATAGTACATAGTGCCCACATAAAGTACTTATAGTACATAGTGCCCACATAAAGTACTCATAGTACATAGTGCCCACATAAAGTACTTATAGTACATAATGCCCACATAATAGTACTTATAGTACATACTGGCCACATAAAGTAGTTATAGTACATAGTGGCCACATAAAGTACTTATAATACATAGTACTCACATAAAGTACTTATAGTACACAGTGCCCACATAAAGTACTCATAGTACATAGTACCCACATAAAGTACTTATAGTACATAGTGCCCACATAAAGTACTCATAGTACATAGTGGCCACATAAAGTACTTATAGTACATAGTGCCCACATAAAGTAATTATAGTACATAGTGGCCACATAAAGTACTTATAGTACATAGTGCCGACATAATAGTACTTATAGTACATAGTGCCCACATAAAGTACTAATAGTGCATAGTGGCCACATAAAGTACTTATAGTACATAGTGCCCACATAAAGTACTCATAGTACATAGTGCCCACATAAAGTACTCATAGTACATAGTGCCCACATAAAGTACTTATAGTACATAGTGCCGACATAATAGTACTTATAGTACATAGTGCCCACATAAAGTACTTATTGTACATAGTGCCCACATAATAGTACTTATAGTACATAGTGCCCACATAAAGTACAAATAGTACATAGTACTCACATAAAGTACTTATAGTACATAGTGCCCACATAAATTTCTTATAGTACATAGTGGCCATATAATAGTACTTATAGTACATAGTGCCCACATAAAGTACTCATAGTACATAGTGCCCACATAAAGTACTCATAGTACATAGTACTCACATAAAGTACTTATAGTACATAGTGCCCACATAAAGTACTCATAGTACATAGTGCCCACATAAAGTACTTATAGTACATAGTGCCCACATAATAGTACTTATAGTACATAGTGCCCACATAAAGGAGTTATAATACATAGTGGCCACATAAAGTACTTATAGTACATCGTACCCACATAAAGTACTTATAGTACATAGTGCCCACATAAAGTACTCATGGTAGATAGTGCACACATAAAGTACTCATAGTACATAGTGCCCACATAAAGTAGTTATAGTACATAGTGCCCACATAAAGTAGTTATACTACATAGTGGCCACATAAAGTACTTATAGTACATAGTGCTCACATAATAGTACTTATAGTACATAGTGCCCACATAAAGTACGTATAGTACATAGTGGCCACATAAAGTACTTATAGTACATAGTGCCCACATAATAATACTTATAGTACATAGTGCCCACATAAAGTACTTATAGTACATAGTGCCCACATAAAGTACTTATAGTACATAGTGCTCACATAATAATACTTATAGTACATAGTGCCCACATAATAGCACTTATAGTACATAGTGCCCACATAAAGTACTTATAGTACATAGTGCCCACATAAAATACTTATAGTACATAGTGCCCAAATAATAATACTTATAGTACATAGTGCCCACATAAAGTACTTATAGTACATAGTGCCCACATAATAATACTTATAGTACATAGTGCCCACATAAAGTATAGTACATAATGCCCATATAAAGTACTTATAGTACATAGTGCCCACATAAAGTACTTATAGTACATAGTGCTCACATAATAATACTTATAGTACATAGTGCCCACATAATAGCACTTATAGTACATAGTGCCCACATAAAGTACTTATAGTACATAGTGCCCACATAAAGTACTTATAGTACATAGTGACCAAATAATAATACTTATAGTACATAGTGCCCACATAAAGTACTTATAGTACATAGTGCCCACATAATAATACTTATAGTACATAGTGCCCACATAAAGTATAGTACATAATGCCCACATAAAGTACTTATAGTACATAGTGACCACATAAAGTACTTATAGTACATAGTACTCACATAATAGTACTTATAGTACATAGTGCCCACATAAAGTACTTATAGTACATAGTGCCCACATAAAGTACTTATAGTACATAGTGCCCACATGAAGTACTCACAGTACATAGTGCCCACATAAAGTACTTATAGTACATAGTGCCCACATAAAGTACTTATAGTACATAGTGCCCACGTAATAGTACTTATAGTACATAGTGCCCACATAAAGTACTTATAGTACATAGTGCCCACATAAAGTACTTATAGTACATAGTGCCCACATAAAGTACTTATAGTACATAGTGCCCACATAAAGTACTTATAGTACATAGTGCCCACATAAAGTACTCATAGTACATAGTGCCCACGTAAAGTACTTATAGTACATAGTGCCCACATAATAGTACTTAAAGTACATACTGCCCACATAAAGTACTTATAGTACATAGTGCCCACATAATAGTTCTTATAGTACATAGTGCCCACATAAAGTACTCATAGTACATAGTGCCCACATAAAGTATAGTACATAATGCCCACATAAAGTACTTATAGTACATAGTGGCCACATAAAGTACTTATAGTACATCGTGCCCATATAAAGTACTCACAGTACATAGTGCCCACATAAAGTACTTATAGTACATAGTGCCCACATAAAGTACTTATAGTACATAGTGCCCACGTAATAGTACTTATAGTACATAGTGCCCACATAAAGTACTTATAGTACATAGTGCCCACATAAAGTACTTATAGTACATAGTGCCCACATAAAGTACTTATAGTACATAGTACTCACATAAAGTACTTATAGTACATAGTACCCACATAAAGTACTCACAGTACATAGTGCCCACATAAAGTACTTATAGTACATAGTGCCCACATAAAGTACTTATAGTACATAGTGCCCACGTAATAGTACTTATAGTACATCGTGCCCACATAAAGTACTTATAGTACATAGTGCCCACATAAAGTACTTATAGTGCATAGTGCCCACATAAAGTACTTATAGTACATAGTGCCCACATAGAGTACTAATAGTTCATAGTGCCCACATAAAGTACTTATAGTACATAGTGCCCACATAAAGTACTCATAGTACATAGTGCCCACATAAAGTACTTATAGTACATAGTGCCCACATAATAGTACTTATAGTACATAGTGCCCACATAAAGTACTTATAGTACATAGTGCCCACATAAAGTACTTATAGTACATAGCACTCACATAAAGTACTTATAGTACATAGTGCCCACATAAAGTACTTATAGTACATAGTGCCCACATAATAATACTTATAGTACATAGTGCCCACATAAAGTACTGATAGTACATCGTGCCCACATAAAGTACTTATAGTACATAGTGCCCACATAAAGTACTTATAGTACATAGTGCTCACATAATAATACTTATAGTACATAGTGCCCACATAATAGCACTTATAGTACATAGTGCCCACATAAAGTACTTATAGTACATAGTGCCCACATAAAGTACTTATAGTACATAGTGCCCAAATAATAATACTTATAGTACATAGTGCCCACATAAAGTACTTATAGTACATAGTGCCCACATAATAATACTTATAGTACATAGTGCCCACATAAAGTATAGTACATAATGCCCACATAAAGTACTTATAGTACATAGTGACCACATAAAGTACTTATAGTACATAGTACTCACATAATAGTACTTATAGTACATAGTGCCCACATAAGTACTTATAGTACATAGTGCCCACATAAAGTACTTATAGTACATAGTGGCCACATAAAGTACTTATAGTACATAGTGCTCACATAAAGTACTTATAGTACATAGTGCCCACATAAAGTACTTATAGTACATAGTGCCCACATAATAATACTTATAGTACATAGTGCCCACATAAAGTACTTATAGTACATAGTGCCCACATAAAGTACTTATAGTACATAGTGCCCACATAAAGTACTTATAGTACAGAGTGGCCACATAAAGTACTTATAGTACATAGTGCCCACATAAAGTACTCATAGTACATAGTACCCACATAAAGTACTCATAGTATATAGTGCCCACATAAAGTACTTATAGTACATAGTGCCGACATAATATTACTTATAGTACATAGTGCCCACATAATAGTACTTATAGTACATAGTGCCCACATAATAGTACTTATAGTACATAGTGCCCACATAAAGTACAAATAGTACATAGTACTCACATAAAGTACTTATAGTACATAGTGCCCACATAAAATACTTATAGTACATAGTGCCCACATAAAGTACTTATAGTACATAGTACCCACATAAATTTCTTATAGTACATAGTGGCCACATAATAGTACTTATAGTACATAGTGCCCACATAAAGTACTCATAGTACATAGTGCCCACATAAAGTACTCATAGTACATAGTACTCACATAAAGTACTTATAGTACATAGTGCCCACATAAAGTACTCATAGTACATAGTGCCCACATAAAGTACTTATAGTACATAGTGCCCACATAATAGTACTTATAGTACATAGTGCCCACATAAAGTAGTTATAATACATAGTGGCCACATAAAGTACTAATAGTACATCGTACCCACATAAAGTACTTATAGTACATAGTGCCCACATAAAGTACTCATGGTACATAGTGCCCACATAAAGTACTCATAGTACATAGTGCCCACATAAAGTAGTTATAGTACATAGTGCCCACATAAAGTAGTTATGGTACATAGTGGCCACATAAAGTACTTACAGTACATAGTGCTCACATAATAGTACTTATAGTACATAGTGCCCACATAAAGTACGTATAGTACATAGTGGCCACATAAAGTACTTATAGTACATAGTGCCCACATAAAGTACTCATAGTACATAGTGCCCACATAAAGTACTCATAGTACATAGTGCCCACATAAAGTACTTATAGTACATAGTGCCCACATAAAGTACTTATTGTGCATAGTGCCCACATAATAATACTTATAGTACATAGTGCCCACATAAAGTATAGTACATAATGCCCACATAAAACACTCCTAGTACATAGTGCCCTCATAAATTACTTATAGTACATAGTGCCCACATAATAGCACTTATAGTACATAGTGACCACATAAAGTACTTATAGTACATAGTGCCCACATAAAGTACTTATAGTACATAGTGCCCACATAATAATACTTATAGTACATAGTGCCCACATAAAGTAGTTATAGTACATAGTGCCCACATAAAGTACTTATAGTACATAGTGCCCACATAATAATACTTATAGTACATAGTGCCCACATAAAGTACTTATAGTACATAGTGCCCACATAAAGTACTTATAGTACATAGTGCCCACATAAAGTACTCATAGTACATAGTGCCCACATAAAGTACTTATAGTACATAATGCCCACATAATAGTACTTATAGTACATACTGGCCACATAAAGTAGTTATAGTACATAGTGGCCACATAAAGTACTTATAATACATAGTACTCACATAAAGTACTTATAGTACACAGTGCCCACATAAAGTACTCATAGTACATAGTACCCACATAAAGTACTTATAGTACATAGTGCCCACATAAAGTACTCATAGTACATAGTGGCCACATAAAGTACTTATAGTACATAGTGCCCACATAAAGTAGTTATAGTACATAGTGGCCACATAAAGTACTTATAGTACATAGTGCCGACATAATAGTACTTATAGTACATAGTGCCCACATAAAGTACTAATAGTGCATAGTGGCCACATAAAGTACTTATAGTACATAGTGCCCACATAAAGTACTCATAGTACATAGTGCCCACATAAAGTACTCATAGTACATAGTGCCCACATAAAGTACTTATAGTACATAGTGCCGACATAATAGTACTTATAGTACATAGTGCCCACATAAAGTACTTATAGTACATAGTGCCCACATAATAGTACTTATAGTACATAGTGCCCACATAAAGTACAAATAGTACATAGTACTCACATAAAGTACTTATAGTACATAGTGCCCACATAAATTTCTTATAGTACATAGTGGCCATATAATAGTACTTATAGTACATAGTGCCCACATAAAGTACTCATAGTACATAGTGCCCACATAAAGTACTCATAGTACATAGTACTCACATAAAGTACTTATAGTACATAGTGCCCACATAAAGTACTCATAGTACATAGTGCCCACATAAAGTACTTATAGTACATAGTGCCCACATAATAGTACTTATAGTACATAGTGCCCACATAAAGGAGTTATAATACATAGTGGCCACATAAAGTACTTATAGTACATCGTACCCACATAAAGTACTTATAGTACATAGTGCCCACATAAAGTACTCATGGTAGATAGTGCACACATAAAGTACTCATAGTACATAGTGCCCACATAAAGTAGTTATAGTACATAGTGCCCACATAAAGTAGTTATACTACATAGTGGCCACATAAAGTACTTATAGTACATAGTGCTCACATAATAGTACTTATAGTACATAGTGCCCACATAAAGTACGTATAGTACATAGTGGCCACATAAAGTACTTATAGTACATAGTGCCCACATAAAGTACTCATAGTACATAGTGCCCACATAAAGTACTCATAGTACATAGTGCCCACATAAAGTACTTATAGTACATAGTTCCCACATAAAGTACTTATTGTACATAGTGCCCACATAATAATACTTATAGTACATAGTGCCCACATAAAGTATAGTACATAATGCCCACATAAAGTACTTATAGTACATAGTGCCCACATAAAGTACTTATAGTACATAGTGCTCACATAATAATACTTATAGTACATAGTGCCCACATAATAGCACTTATAGTACATCGTGCCCACATAAAGTACTTATAGTACATAGTGCCCACATAAAGTACTTATAGTACATAGTGCCCAAATAATAATACTTATAGTACATAGTGCCCACATAAAGTACTTATAGTACATAGTGCCCACATAATAATACTTATAGTACATAGTGCCCACATAAAGTATAGTACATAATGCCCACATAAAGTACTTATAGTACATAGTGCCCACATAAAGTACTTATAGTACATAGTGCCCACATAATAATACTTATAGTACATAGTGCCCACATAAAGTACTTATAGTACATAGTGCCCACATAAAGTACTTATAGTACATAGTGCCCACATAAAGTACTTATAGTACATAGTGCTCACATAATAATACTTATAGTACATAGTGCCCACATAATAGCACTTATAGTACATAGTGCCCACATAAAGTACTTATAGTACATAGTGCCCACATAAAATACTTATAGTACATAGTGCCCAAATAATAATACTTATAGTACATAGTGCCCACATAAAGTACTTATAGTACATAGTGCCCACATAATAATACTTATAGTACATAGTGCCCACATAAAGTATAGTACATAATGCCCATATAAAGTACTTATAGTACATAGTGCCCACATAAAGTACTTATAGTACATAGTGCTCACATAATAATACTTATAGTACATAGTGCCCACATAATAGCACTTATAGTACATAGTGCCCACATAAAGTACTTATAGTACATAGTGCCCACATAAAGTACTTATAGTACATAGTGACCAAATAATAATACTTATAGTACATAGTGCCCACATAAAGTACTTATAGTACATAGTGCCCACATAATAATACTTATAGTACATAGTGCCCACATAAAGTATAGTACATAATGCCCACATAAAGTACTTATAGTACATAGTGACCACATAAAGTACTTATAGTACATAGTACTCACATAATAGTACTTATAGTACATAGTGCCCACATAAAGTACTTATAGTACATAGTGCCCACATAAAGTACTTATAGTACATAGTGCCCACATAAAGTACTCACAGTACATAGTGCCCACATAAAGTACTTATAGTACATAGTGCCCACATAAAGTACTTATAGTACATAGTGCCCACGTAATAGTACTTATAGTACATAGTGCCCACATAAAGTACTTATAGTACATAGTGCCCACATAAAGTACTTATAGTACATAGTGCCCACATAAAGTACTTATAGTACATAGTGGCCACATAAAGTACTTATAGTACATAGTGCTCACATAAAGTACTTATAGTACATAGTGCCCACATAAAGTACTTATAGTACATAGTGCCCACATAATAATACTTATAGTACATAGTGCCCACATAAAGTACTTATAGTACATAGTGCCCACATAAAGTACTTATAGTACATAGTGCCCACATAATAATACTTATAGTACATAGTGCCCACATAAAGTACTTATAGTACATAGTGCCCACATAAAGTACTTATAGTACATAGTGGCCACATAAAGTACTCATAGTACATAGTGCCCACGTAAAGTACTTATAGTACATAGTGCCCACATAATAGTATTAAAGTACATACTGCCAACATAAAGTACTTATAGTACATAGTGCCCACATAATAGTACTTATAGTACATAGTGCCCACATAAAGTACTCATAGTACATAGTGCCCACATAAAGTATACTACATAATGCCCACATAAAGTACTTATAGTACATAGTGCCCACATAAAGTACTTATAGTACATAGTGCCCACATAAAGTACTCACAGTACATAGTGACCACATAAAGTACTTATAGTACATAGTGCCCACATAAAGTACTTATAGTACATAGTGCCCACGTAATAGTACTTATAGTACATAGTGCCCACATAAAGTACTTATAGTACATAGTGCCCACATAAAGTACTTATAGTACATAGTGCCCACATAAAGTACTTATAGTACATAGTGGCCACATAAAGTACGTATAGTACATTGTACCCACATAAAGCACTTATAGTTCATAGTGCCCAAATAAAGTACTCACAGTACATAGTGCCCACATAAAGTACTTATAGTACATAGTGCCCACATAAAGTACTTATAGTACATAGTACCAAATAAAGTATGATACATAGTGCCCACATAACAGTACTTATAGTACATAGTGCCCACATAAGAGTACTTATAGTACATAGGGGCCACATAAAGTACTTATAGTACCTAGTGCCCACATAAAGTACTTATAGTACATAGTGCCCACATAAAGTACTTATAGTACATAGTGCCCACATAAAGTACTTATAGTACATAGTACTCCATAAAGTACTTATAGTACATAGTACCCACATAAAGTACTCACAGTACATAGTGCCCACATAAAGTACTTATAGTACATAGTGCCCACATAAAGTACTTATAGTACATAGTGCCCACGTAATAGTACTTATAGTACATCGTGCCCACATAAAGTACTTATAGTACATAGTGCCCACATAAAGTACTTATAGTGCATAGTGCCCACATAAAGTACTTATAGTACATAGTGCCCACATAGAGTACTAATAGTTCATAGTGCCCACATAAAGTACTTATAGTACATAGTGCCCACATAAAGTACTCATAGTACATAGTGCCCACATAAAGTACTTATAGTACATAGTGCCCACATAATAGTACTTATAGTACATAGTGCCTACATAAAGTACTTATAGTACATAGTGCCCACATAAAGTACTTATAGTACATAGCACTCACATAAAGTACTTATAGTACATAGTGTCCACATAAAGTACTTATAGTACATAGTGCCCACATAATAATACTTATAGTACATAGTGCCCACATAAAGTACTTATAGTACATAGTGCCCACATAAAGTACTTATAGTACATAGTGTCCACATAAAGTACTTATAGTACATAGTGCTCACATAATAATACTTATAGTACATAGTGCCCACATAATAGCACTTATAGTACATAGTGCCCACATAAAGTACTTATAGTACATAGTGCCCACATAAAGTACTTATAGTACATAGTGCCCAAATAATAATACTTATAGTACATAGTGCCCACATAAAGTACTTATAGTACATAGTGCCCACATAATAATACTTATAGTACATAGTGCCAACATAAAGTATAGTACATAATGCCCACATAAAGTACTTATAGTACATAGTGCCCACATAAAGTACTTATAGTACATAGTGCCCACATAATAATACTTATAGTACATAGTGCCCACATAAAGTACTTATAGTACATAGTGCCCACATAAAGTACTTATAGTACATAGTGCTCACATAGTAATACTTATAGTACATAGTGCCCACATAATAGCACTTATAGTACATAGTGCCCACATAAAGTACTTATAGTACATAGTGCCCACATAAAGTACTTATAGTACATAGTGCCCAAATAATAATACTTATAGTACATAGTGCCCACATAAAGTACTTATAGTACATAGTGCCCACATAAAGTACTCATAGTACATAGTGCCCACATAAAGTACTCATAGTACATAGTGCCCACATAAAGTACTTATACTACATAGTGCACACATAATAGTACTTATAGTACATAGTGCCCACATAAAGTACTTATAGTACATAGTGCCCACATAATAATACTTATAGTACATAGTGCCCACATAAAGTATAGTACATAATGCCCACATAAAGTACTCATAGTACATAGTGCCCTCATAAAGTACTTATAGTACATAGTGCCCACATAATAGCACTTATATTACATAGTGCCCACATAAAGTACTTATAGTAAATAGTGCCCACATAAAGTACTTATAGTACATAGTGCTCACATAATAATACTTATAGTACATAGTGCCCACATAATAGCACTTATAGTACATAGTGCCCACATAAAGTACCTATAGTACATAGTGCCCACATAAAGTACTTATAGTACATAGTGCCCAAATAATAATACTTATAGTACATAGTGCCCACATAAAGTACTTATAGTATATAGTGCCCACATAAAGTACTCATAGTACATAGTGCCCACATAAAGTACTCATAGTACATAGTGCCCACATAAAGTACTTATACTACATAGTGCACACATAATAGTACTTATAGTACATAGTGCCCACATAAAGTACTTATAGTACATAGTGCCCACATAATAATACTTATAGTACATAGTGCCCACATAAAGTATAGTACATAATGCCCACATAAAGTACTCATAGTACATAGTGCCCTCATAAAGTACTTATAGTACATAGTGCCCACATAATAGCACTTATATTACATAGTGCCCACATAAAGTACTTATAGTAAATAGTGCCCACATAAAGTACTTATAGTACATAGTGCCCACATAATAATACTTATAGTACATAGTGCCCACATAAAGTATAGTACATAATGACCACATAAAGTACTTATAGTACATAGTGACCACATAAAGTACTTATAGTACATAGTACTCACATAATAGTACTTATAGTACATAGTGCCCACATAAAGTACTTATAGTACATAGTGCCCACATAAAGTACTTATAGTACATAGTGGCCACATAAAGTACTTATAGTACATAGTACTCACATAAAGTACTTATAGTACATAGTGCCCACATAAAGTACTTATAGTACATAGTGCCCACATAATAATACTTATAGTACATAGTGCCCACATAAAGTACTTATAGTACATAGTGCCCACATAAAGTACTTATAGCACATAGTGGCCACATAAAGTACTTATAGTACATAGTGCCCACATAAAGTACTCACAGTACATAGTGCCCACATAAAGTACTTATAGTACATAGTGCCCACATAAAGTACTTATAGTACATAGTGCCCACGTAATAGTACTTATAGTACATAGTGCCCACATAAAGTACTTATAGTACCTAGTGCCCACATAAAGTACTTATAGTACATAGTGCCCACATAAAGTACTTATAGTACATAGTGCCCACATAAAGTACTTATAGTACATAGTACTCACATAAAGTACTTATAGTACATAGTACCCACATAAAGTACTCACAGTACATAGTGCCCACATAAAGTACTTATAGTACATAGTGCCCACATAAAGTACTTATAGTACATAGTGCCCAAGTAATAGTACTTATAGTACATAGTGCCCACATAAAGTACTTATAGTACATAGTGCCCACATAAAGTACTTATAGTGCATAGTGCCCACATAAAGTACTTATAGTACATAGTGCCCACATAGAGTACTAATAGTTCATAGTGCCCACATAAAGTACTTATAGTACATAGTGCCCACATAAAGTACTCATAGTACATAGTGCCCACATAAAGTACTTATAGTACATAGTGCCCACATAATAGTACTTATAGTACATAGTGCCCACATAAAGTACTTATAGTACATAGTGCCCACATAAAGTACTTATAGTACATAGCACTCACATAAAGTACTTATAGTACATAGTTCCGACATAAAGTACTTATAGTACATAGTGCCCACATAATAATACTTATAGTACATAGTGCCCACATAAAGTACTTATAGTACATAGTGACCACATAAAGTACTTATAGTACATAGTGCCCACATAAAGTACTTATAGTACATAGTGCGCACATAATAATACTTATAGTACATAGTGCCCACATAATAGCACAAATAGTACATAGCACTCACATAAAGTACTCATAGTACATAGTGCCCACATAAAGTACTTATAGTACATAGTGCCCACATAATAGTACTTATAGTACATAGTGCCCACATAAAGTACTTATAGTACATAGTGCCCACATAAAGTACTTATAGTACATAGTGCCCACATAAAGTACTTATAGTACATAGTGCCCACATAATAATACTTATAGTACATAGTCCCACATAAAGTACTTATAGTACATAGTGCCCACATAAAGTACTTATAGTACATAGTGCCCACATAAAGTACTTATAGTACATAGTGCCCAAATAATAATACTTATAGTACATAGTGCCCACATAAAGTACTTATAGTACATAGTGCCCACATAATAATACTTATAGTACATAGTGCCCACATAAAGTATAGTACATAATGCCCACATAAAGTACTTATAGTACATAGTGACCACATAAAGTACTTATAGTACATAGTACTCACATAATAGTACTTATAGTACATATTGCCCACATGAAGTACTTATAGTACATAGTGCCCACATAATAATACTTATAGTACATAGTGCCCACATAAAGTATAGTACATAATGACCACATAAAGTACTTATAGTACATAGTGACCACATAAAGTACTTATAGTACATAGTACTCACATAATAGTACTTATAGTACATATTGCCCACATGAAGTACTTATAGTACATAGTGCCCACATAATAATACTTATAGTACATAGTGCCCACATAAAGTATAGTACATAATGACCACATAAAGTACTTATAGTACATAGTGACCACATAAAGTACTCATAGTACATAGTGCCCACATAAAGTACTTATAGTACATAGTGCCCACATAAAGTACTTATAGTACATAGTGCCCACATAAAGTACTTATAGTACATAGTGGCCACATAAAGTACTTATAGTACATAGTACTCACATAAAGTACTTATAGTACATAGTGCCCACATAAAGTACTTATAGTACATAGTGCCGACATAATAATACTTATAGTACATAGTGCCCACATAAAGTACTTATAGTACATAGTGCCCACATAAAGTACTTATAGTACATAGTGCCCACATGAAGTACTTATGGTACATAGTGCCCACATAATAATACTTATAGTACATAGTGCCCACATAAAGTACTTATAGTACATAGTGTCCACATAAAGTACTTATAGTGCATAGTGCCCACATAAAGTAACTTATAGCACATAGTGCCCAAATAAAGTACTCACAGTACATAGTGCCCACATAAAGTACTTATAGTACATAGTGCCCACATAAAGTACTTATAGTACATAGTGCCCACATAAAGTACTTATAGTCCATAGTACCCAAATAAAGTATGATACATAGTGCCCACATAACAGTACTTATAGTACATAGTGCCCACATAATAGTACTTATAGTACATAGTGGCCACATAAATTAGTTATAGTACATAGTGCCCACATAAAGTACTTATAGTACATAGTACCCAAATAAAGTATAGTACATAGTGCCCACATAACAGTACTTATAGTACATAGTGCCCACATAATAGTACTTATAGTATATAGTGGCCACATAAAGTACTTATAGTACATAGTGCCCACATAAAGTACTTATAGTACATAGTGCCCAAATAATAATACTTATAGTACATAGTGCCCACATAAAGTACTTATAGTACATAGTGCCCACATAATAATACTTATAGTACATAGTGCCCACATAATAGCACTTATAGTACATAGTGCCCACATAAAGTACTTATAGTACATAGTGCCCACATAAAGTACTTATAGTACATAGTGCCCAAATAATAATACTTATAGTACATAGTGCCCACATAAAGTACTTATAGTACATAGTGCCCACATAATAATACTTATAGTACATAGTGCCCACATAAAGTATAGTACATAATGCCCACATAAAGTACTCATAGTACATAGTGCCCTCATAAAGTACTTATAGTACATAGTGCCCACATAATAGCACTTATATTACATAGTGCCCACATAAAGTACTTATAGTACATAGTGCCCACATAATAATACTTATAGTACATAGTGCCCACATAAAGTATAGTACATAATGACCACATAAAGTACTTATAGTACATAGTGACCACATAAAGTACTTATAGTACATAGTACTCACATAATAGTACTTATAGTACATAGTGCCCACATAAAGTACTTATAGTACATAGTGGCCACATAAAGTACTTATAGTACATAGTGGCCACATAAAGTACTTATAGTACATAGTACTCCCATAAAGTACTTATTGTACATAGTACCCACATAAAGTACTTATAGGACATAGTGCCCACATAAAGTACTCATGGTACATAGTGCCCACATAAAGTACTCATAGTACATAGTGCCCACATAAAGTAGTTATAGTACATAGTGGCCACATAAAGTACTTATAGTACATAGTGCCCACATAATAGTACTTATAGTACATAGTGCCCACATAAAGTACTTATAGTACATAGTGGCCACATAAAGTACTTATAGTACATAGTGCCCACATAAAGTACTCATAGTACATAGTGCCCACATAAAGTACTCATAGTACATAGTGCCCACATAAAGTACTTATACTACATAGTGCACACATAATAGTACTTATAGTACATAGTGCCCACATAATAGTACTTATAGTACATAGTGCCCACATAAAGTACTTATAGTACATAGTGGCCACATAAAGTACTTATAGTACATAGTGCCCACATAAAGTACTCATAGTACATAGTGCCCACATAAAGTACTCATAGTACATAGTGCCCACATAAAGTACTTATACTACATAGTGCACACATAATAGTACTTATAGTACATAGTGCCCACATAATAATACTTATAGTACAGAGTGCCCACATAAAGTATAGTACATAATGCCCACATAAAGTACTCATAGTACATAGTGCCCTCATAAAGTACTTATAGTACATAGTGCCCACATAATAGCACTTATATTACATAGTGCCCACATAAAGTACTTATAGTACATAGTGCCCACATAATAATACTTATAGTACATAGTGCCCACATAAAGTATAGTACATAATGACCACATAAAGTACTTATAGTACATAGTACTCACATAATAGTACTTATAGTACATAGTGCCCACATAAAGTACTTATAGTACATAGTGGCCACATAAAGTACTTATAGTACATAGTGGCCACATAAAGTACTTATAGTACATAGTACTCACATAAAGTACTTATAGTACATAGGGCCCACATAAAGTACTTATAGTACATAGTGCCCACATAAAGTACTTATAGTACATAGTGCCCACATAAAGTACTTATAGTACATAGTGCCCACATAAAGTACTTATAGTACATAGTGCCCACATAATAATAATTATAGTACATAGTGCCCACATAAAATACTTATAGTACATAGTGTCCACATAAAGTACTTATAGTGCATAGTGCCCACATAAAGTAACTTATAGTACATAGTGCCCACATAAAGTACTAATAGTACATAGTGCCCACATAAAGTACTTATAGTACATAGTGCCCACATAATAGTACTTAAAGTACATACTGCCCACATAAAGTACTTATATTACATAGTGCCCACATAAAGTAACTTATAGTACATAGTGCCCACATAAAGTACTTATAGTACATAGTGGCCACATAAAGTACGTATAGTACATAGTACTCACATAAAGTACTTATAGTACATTGTGCCCACACAAAGTACTCATAGTACTTAGTGCCCACATAAAGTACTTATAGTACATATTGCCCACATAAAGTAACTTATAGTACATAGTGCCCACATAAAGTACTTATAGTACATAGTGGCCACATAAAGTACGTATAGTACATAGTACTCACATAAAGTACTTATAGTACATAGTGCCCACATAAAGTATAGTACATAATGACCACATAAAGTACTTATAGTACATAGTGACCACATAAAGTACTTACAGTACATAGTACTCACATAATAGTACTTATAGTACATAGTGCCCACATAAAGTACTTATAGTACATAGTGGCCACATAAAGTACTTATAGTACATAGTGGCCACATAAAGTACTTATAGTACATAGTACTCCCATAAAGTACTTATTGTACATAGTACCCACATAAAGTACTTATTGGACATAGTGCCCACATAAAGTACTCATGGTACATAGTGCCCACATAAAGTACTCATAGTACATAGTGCCCACATAAAGTAGTTATAGTACATAGTGGCCACATAAAGTACTTATAGTACATAGTGCCCACATAATAGTACTTATAGTACATAGTGCCCACATAAAGTACTTATAGTACATAGTGGCCACATAAAGTACTTATAGTACATAGTGCCCACATAAAGTACTCATAGTACATAGTGCCCACATAAAGTACTCATAGTACATAGTGCCCACATAAAGTACTTATACTACATAGTGCACACATAATAGTACTTATAGTACATAGTGCCCACATTATAGTACTTATAGTACATAGTGCCCACATAAAGTACTTATAGTACATAGTGGCCACATAAAGTACTTATAGTACATAGTGCCCACATAAAGTACTCATAGTACATAGTGCCCACATAAAGTACTCATAGTACATAGTGCCCACATAAAGTACTTATACTACATAGTGCACACATAATAGTACTTATAGTACATAGTGCCCACATAATAATACTTATAGTACAGAGTGCCCACATAAAGTATAGTACATAATGCCCACATAAAGTACTCATAGTACATAGTGCCCTCATAAAGTACTTATAGTACATAGTGCCCACATAATAGCACTTATATTACATAGTGCCCACATAAAGTACTTATAGTACATAGTGCCCACATAATAATAATTATAGTACATAGTGCCCACATAAAATACTTATAGTACATAGTGTCCACATAAAGTACTTATAGTGCATAGTGCCCACATAAAGTAACTTATAGTACATAGTGCCCACATAAAGTACTAATAGTACATAGTGCCCACATAAAGTACTTATAGTACATAGTGCCCACATAATAGTACTTAAAGTACATACTGCCCACATAAAGTACTTATATTACATAGTGCCCACATAAAGTAACTTATAGTACATAGTGCCCACATAAAGTACTTATAGTACATAGTGGCCACATAAAGTACGTATAGTACATAGTACTCACATAAAGTACTTATAGTACATTGTGCCCACACAAAGTACTCATAGTACTTAGTGCCCACATAAAGTACTTATAGTACATATTGCCCACATAAAGTAACTTATAGTACATAGTGCCCACATAAAGTACTTATAGTACATAGTGGCCACATAAAGTACGTATAGTACATAGTACTCACATAAAGTACTTATAGTACATAGTGCCCACATAAAGTATAGTACATAATGACCACATAAAGTACTTATAGTACATAGTGACCACATAAAGTACTTACAGTACATAGTACTCACATAATAGTACTTATAGTACATAGTGCCCACATAAAGTACTTATAGTACATAGTGGCCACATAAAGTACTTATAGTACATAGTGGCCACATAAAGTACTTATAGTACATAGTACTCCCATAAAGTACTTATTGTACATAGTACCCACATAAAGTACTTATTGGACATAGTGCCCACATAAAGTACTCATGGTACATAGTGCCCACATAAAGTACTCATAGTACATAGTGCCCACATAAAGTAGTTATAGTACATAGTGGCCACATAAAGTACTTATAGTACATAGTGCCCACATAATAGTACTTATAGTACATAGTGCCCACATAAAGTACTTATAGTACATAGTGGCCACATAAAGTACTTATAGTACATAGTGCCCACATAAAGTACTCATAGTACATAGTGCCCACATAAAGTACTCATAGTACATAGTGCCCACATAAAGTACTTATACTACATAGTGCACACATAATAGTACTTATAGTACATAGTGCCCACATTATAGTACTTATAGTACATAGTGCCCACATAAAGTACTTATAGTACATAGTGGCCACATAAAGTACTTATAGTACATAGTGCCCACATAAAGTACTCATAGTACATAGTGCCCACATAAAGTACTCATAGTACATAGTGCCCACATAAAGTACTTATACTACATAGTGCACACATAATAGTACTTATAGTACATAGTGCCCACATAATAATACTTATAGTACAGAGTGCCCACATAAAGTATAGTACATAATGCCCACATAAAGTACTCATAGTACATAGTGCCCTCATAAAGTACTTATAGTACATAGTGCCCACATAATAGCACTTATATTACATAGTGCCCACATAAAGTACTTATAGTACATAGTGCCCACATAATAATAATTATAGTACATAGTGCCCACATAAAATACTTATAGTACATAGTGTCCACATAAAGTACTTATAGTGCATAGTGCCCACATAAAGTAACTTATAGTACATAGTGCCCACATAAAGTACTAATAGTACATAGTGCCCACATAAAGTACTTATAGTACATAGTGCCCACATAATAGTACTTAAAGTACATACTGCCCACATAAAGTACTTATATTACATAGTGCCCACATAAAGTAACTTATAGTACATAGTGCCCACATAAAGTACTTATAGTACATAGTGGCCACATAAAGTACGTATAGTACATAGTACTCACATAAAGTACTTATAGTACATTGTGCCCACACAAAGTACTCATAGTACTTAGTGCCCACATAAAGTACTTATAGTACATATTGCCCACATAAAGTAACTTATAGTACATAGTGCCCACATAAAGTACTTATAGTACATAGTGGCCACATAAAGTACGTATAGTACATAGTACTCACATAAAGTACTTATAGTACATAGTGCCCACATAAAGTATAGTACATAATGACCACATAAAGTACTTATAGTACATAGTGACCACATAAAGTACTTACAGTACATAGTACTCACATAATAGTACTTATAGTACATAGTGCCCACATAAAGTACTTATAGTACATAGTGGCCACATAAAGTACTTATAGTACATAGTGGCCACATAAAGTACTTATAGTACATAGTACTCCCATAAAGTACTTATTGTACATAGTACCCACATAAAGTACTTATTGGACATAGTGCCCACATAAAGTACTCATGGTACATAGTGCCCACATAAAGTACTCATAGTACATAGTGCCCACATAAAGTAGTTATAGTACATAGTGGCCACATAAAGTACTTATAGTACATAGTGCCCACATAATAGTACTTATAGTACATAGTGCCCACATAAAGTACTTATAGTACATAGTGGCCACATAAAGTACTTATAGTACATAGTGCCCACATAAAGTACTCATAGTACATAGTGCCCACATAAAGTACTCATAGTACATAGTGCCCACATAAAGTACTTATACTACATAGTGCACACATAATAGTACTTATAGTACATAGTGCCCACATTATAGTACTTATAGTACATAGTGCCCACATAAAGTACTTATAGTACATAGTGGCCACATAAAGTACTTATAGTACATAGTGCCCACATAAAGTACTCATAGTACATAGTGCCCACATAAAGTACTCATAGTACATAGTGCCCACATAAAGTACTTATACTACATAGTGCACACATAATAGTACTTATAGTACATAGTGCCCACATAATAATACTTATAGTACAGAGTGCCCACATAAAGTATAGTACATAATGCCCACATAAAGTACTCATAGTACATAGTGCCCTCATAAAGTACTTATAGTACATAGTGCCCACATAATAGCACTTATATTACATAGTGCCCACATAAAGTACTTATAGTACATAGTGCCCACATAATAATACTTATAGTACATAGTGCCCACATAAAGTATAGTACATAATGACCACATAAAGTACTTATAGTACATAGTGACCACATAAAGTACTTATAGTACATAGTACTCACATAATAGTACTTATAGTACATAGTGCCCACATAAAGTACTTATAGTACATAGTGGCCACATAAAGTACTTATAGTACATAGTGGCCACATAAAGTACTTATAGTACATAGTACTCACATAAAGTACTTATAGTACATAGGGCCCACATAAAGTACTTATAGTACATAGTGCCCACATAAAGTACTTATAGTACATAGTGCCCACATAAAGTACTTATAGTACATAGTGCCCACATAAAGTACTTATAGTACATAGTGCCCACATAATAATAATTATAGTACATAGTGCCCACATAAAATACTTATAGTACATAGTGTCCACATAAAGTACTTATAGTGCATAGTGCCCACATAAAGTAACTTATAGTACATAGTGCCCACATAAAGTACTAATAGTACATAGTGCCCACATAAAGTACTTATAGTACATAGTGCCCACATAATAGTACTTAAAGTACATACTGCCCACATAAAGTACTTATATTACATAGTGCCCACATAAAGTAACTTATAGTACATAGTGCCCACATAAAGTACTTATAGTACATAGTGGCCACATAAAGTACGTATAGTACATAGTACTCACATAAAGTACTTATAGTACATTGTGCCCACACAAAGTACTCATAGTACTTAGTGCCCACATAAAGTACTTATAGTACATAGTGCCCACATAAAGTAACTTATAGTACATAGTGCCCACATAAAGTACTTATAGTACATAGTGGCCACATAAAGTACGTATAGTACATAGTACTCACATAAAGTACTTATAGTACATAGTGCCCACATAAAGTACTTATAGTACATAGTGCCCACATAAAGTACTTATAGTACATAGTACCCACATAAAGTTCTTTTAGTACATAGTGGCCACATAATAGTACTAATAGTACATAGTGCCCACATAAAGTACTCATAGTACATAGTGCCCACATAAAGTACTTATAGTACATAGTGCCCACATAAAGTACTTATAGTACATAGTGCCCACATAAAGTACTCATAGTACATAGTGCCCACATAAAGTACTTATAGTACATAGTGCCCACATAATAGTACTTATAGTACATAGTGCCCACATAAAGTAGTTATAGTACATAGTGGCCACATAAAGTACTTATAGTACATAGTACTCACATAAAGTGCTTATAGTACACAGTGCCCACATAAAGTACTCCTTGTACATAGTGCTCACATAAAGTACTTATAGTACATAGTGCCCACATAAAGTACTCATAGTACATAGTGCCCACACAAAGTACTCATAGTACATAGTGCCCACATAAAGTACTTATAGTACATAGTGCCCACATAAAGTACTCATGGTACTTAGTGGCCACATAAAGTACTTATAGTACATAGTGCCCACATAAAGTACTTATAGTACATAGTGCCCACATAAAGTACTTATAGTACATAGTGCCCACACAAAGTACTTATAGTACATAGTGCCCACATAAAGTACTTATAGTACATAGTGGCCACATAAAGTACGTATAGTACATTGTACCCACATAAAGCACTTATAGTTCATAGTGCCCACATAAAGTACTCACAGTACATAGTGCCCACATAAAGTACTTATAGTACATAGTGCCCACATAAAGTACTTATAGGAAAGACATATTGGAGCTAGAGAGGGTACAAAGGAGGGCGACTAAGGTAATAAAGGGAATGGAGGGACTAGAATACCCAGAGAGGTTGTCAAAATTAGGCCTATTTACATTGGAAAAGAGAAGGCTTAGGGGAGACCTCATAAACATGTATAAATACATCAGGGGGCAGTACAGAGATCTCTCCCATGACCTGTTTATACCAAGGATGGTGACAAAGACGAGGGGGCACACTATGCGTCTGGAGGAAAGGAGGTTCCTGCACCAGCATAGAAGGGGATTCTTTACGGTCAGAGCCGTGAGACTCTGGAACTCTCTGGGAGAGGAAGTGGTGATGTCCAACTCACTTAAAGAGTTCAAGAGAGGCCTGGACACCTTTCTTGAGAACAATAAAATTACATCTTATGCTTAGTTAATTAATCCAGGGATTTAATCTTACTGCCAGATTGGTGTCGGGAAGTGAATTTTTCCTCAGTGATGTAAATTGGCCTATACCGCATGGTTTTTTGTTGCCTTCCCCTGGATCAACGTTGCGGAATAGCTGCAGTGCACAAGAAATAGGCTGAACTGGATGGACGCTTGTCTTTTTTCGGCCTTATAAACTATGTAACTATGTAACTAGTACATAGTACCCAAATAAAGTATGATACATAGTGCCCACATGACAGTACTTATAGTACATAGTGCCCACATAATAGTACTTATAGTACATAGTGGCCACATAAAGTAGTTATAGTACATAGTGCCCACATAAAGTACTTATAGTACATAGTACCCAAATAAAGTATAGTACATAGTGCCCACATAACAGTACTTATAGTACATAGTGCCCACATAATAGTACTTATAGTATATAGTGGCCACATAAAGTACTTATAGTACATAGTACTCCCATAAAGTACTTATAGTACACAGTGCCCACATAAAGTACTCATAGTACATAGTACCCACATAAAGTACTTATAGTACATAGTGCCCACATAAAGTACTCATGGTACATAGTGCCCACATAAAGTACTCATAGTACATAATGCCCACATAAAGTAGTTATAGTACATAGTGGCCACATAAAGTACTTATAGTACATAGTGCCCACATAATAGTACTTATAGTACATAGTGCCCACATAAAGTACTTATAGTACATAGTGGCCACATAAAGTACTTATAGTACATAGTGCCCACATAAAGTACTCATAGTACATAGTGCCCACATAAAGTACTTATAGTACATAGTGCCCACATAATAGTACTTATAGTACATAGTGCCCACATAAAGTACTTATAGTACATAGTGACCACATAATAATACTTATAGTACATAGTGCCCACATAAAGTATAGTACATAATGCCCACATAAAGTACTCATAGTACATAGTGCCCTCATAAAGTACTTATAGTACATAGTGCCCACATAAAGTACTCCTAGTACATAGTGCCCACATAAAGTACTTATAGTACATAGTGCCCACATAAAGTACTCCTAGTACATAGTGCCCACATAAAGTACTTATAGTACATAGTGCCCACATAAAGTACTTATAGTACATAGTGCCCACATAAAGTACTTATAGTACATAGTGCCCACATAATAATACTTATAGTACATAGTGCCCACATAAAGTATAGTACATAATGCCCACATAAAGTACTTATAGTACATAGTGACCACATAAAGTACTTATAGTGCATAGTGCCCACATAAAGTACTCATAGTACATAGTGCCCTCATAAAGTACTTATAGTACATAGTGCCCACATAAAGTACTCCTAGTACATAGTGCCCACATAAAGTACTTATAGTACATAGTACTCACATAATAGTACTTATAGTACATAGTACTCACATAAAGTACTTATAGTACATAGTACCCACATAAAGTACTCACAGTACATAGTGCCCACATAAAGTACTTATAGTACATAGTGCCCACATAAAGTTCTTATAGTACATAGTGCCCACGTAATAGTACTTATAGTACATAATGCCCACATAAAGTACTTATAGTACATAGTGCCCACATAAAGTACTTATAGTGCATAGTGCCCACATAAAGTTCTAATAGTACATAGTGCCCACATAAAGTAGTTATAGTACATAGTGCCCACATAAAGTACTTATAGTACATAGTACCCAAATAAAGTATAGTACATAGTGCCCACATAATAGTACTTATAGTATATGGTGGCCACAAAAAGTACTTATAGTACATAGTACTCCCATAAAGTACTTATAGTACACAGTGCCCAGAAAAAGTACTCATAGTACATAGTACCCACATAAAGTACTTATAGTACATAGTGCCCACATAAAGTACTCATGGTACATAGTGCCCACATAAAGTACTCATAGTACATAATGCCCACATAAAGTAGTTATAGTACATAGTGGCCACATAAAGTACTTATAGTACATAGTGCCCACATAATAGTACTTATAGTACATAGTGCCCACAAAAAGTACTTATAGTACATAGTGGCCACATAAAGTACTTATAGTACATAGTGCCCACATAAAGTACTCATAGTACATAGTGCCCACATAAAGTACTTATAGTACATAGTGCCCACATAATAGTACTTATAGTACATAGTGCCCACATAAAGTACTTATAGTACATAGTGCCCACATAATAATACTTATAGTATATAGTGCCCACATAAAGTATAGTACATAATGCCCACATAAAGTACTCATAGTACATAGTGCCCTCATAAAGTACTTATAGTACATAGTGCCCACATAAAGTACTCCTAGTACATAGTGCCCACATAAAATACTTATAGTACATGGTGCCCACATAAAGTACTCCTAGTACATAGTGCCCACATAATAATACTTATAGTACATAATGCCCACATAAAGTATAGTACATAATGTCCACATAAAGTACTTATAGTACATAGTGACCACATAAAGTACTTATAGTACATAGTACTCACATAATAGTACTTATAGTACATAGTACTCACATAAAGTACTTATAGTACATAGTACCCACATAAAGTACTCACAATACATAGCGCCCACATAAAGTACTTATAGTACATAGTGCCCACATAAAGTTCTTATAGTACATAGTGCCCACGTAATAGTACTTATAGTACATAATGCCCACATAAAGTACTTATAGTACATAGTGCCCACATAAAGTACTTATAGTACATAGTGCCCACATAAAGTACTCATAGTACATAGTGCCCACATAATAGTACTTATAGTGCATAGTGCCCACATAAAGTTCTAATAGTACATAGTGCCCACATAAACTACTTATAGTACATAGTGCACACATAAAGTACTCATAGTACATAGTGCCCACATAATAGTACTTATAGTACATAGTGCCCACATAAAGTACTTACAGTACATAGTGCCCACATAAAGTACTCATAGTACATAGTGCCCACATAATAGTACTTATAGTACATAGTGCCCACATAAAGTACTCATAGTACATAGTGCCCACATAAAGTACTTATAGTACATAGTGCCCACATAAAGTACTTATAGTACATAGTGCCCACATAAAGTACTCATAGTACATAGTGCCCACATAAAGTACTTATAGCACATAGTGCCCACATAATAGTACTTATAGTACATAGTGCCCACTTAAAGTACTTATAGTACATAGTGCCCACATAATAGTACTTACAGTAAATAGTGCCCACATGAAGTACTTATAGTACATAGTGCCCACATAAAGTACTTACAGTACATAGTGCCCACATAAAGTACTTATAGTACATAGTGCCCACATAATAGTACTTACAGTACATAGTGCCCACATAAAGTACTTATAGTACATAGTGCCCACATAAAGTACTTATAGTACATAGGGCCCACATAATAGTACTTACAGTACATAGTGCCCACATAAAGTACTTATAGTACATAGTGCCCACATAAAGTACTTATAGTACATATTGCCCACATAAAGTACTTATAGTACATAGTGGCCACATAAAGTACGTATAGTACATTGTACCCACATAAAGCACTTATAGTTCATAGTGCCCACATAAAGTACTCACAGTACATAGTGCCCACATAAAGTACTTATAGTACATAGTGCCCACATAAAGTACTTATAGTACATAGTACCCAAATAAAGTATGATACATAGTGCCCACATAACAGTACTTATAGTACATAGTGCCCACATAATAGTACTTATAGTACATAGTGGCCACATAAAGTAGTTATAGTACATAGTGCCCACATAAAGTACTTATAGTACATAGTACCCAAATAAAGTATAGTACATAGTGCCCACATAACAGTACTTATAGTACATAGTGCCCACATAATAGTACTTATAGTATATAGTGGCCACATAAAGTACTTATAGTACATAGTGCCCACATAAAGTACTTATAGTACATAGTGCCCACATAAAGTACTTATAGTACATAGTGCCCACATAATAGTACTTATAGTACATAGTGCCCACATAAAGTACTTATAGTACATAGTGCCCACATAATAGTACTTACAGTAAATAGTGCCCACATGATGTACTTATAGTACATAGTGCCCACATAAAGTACTTACAGTACATAGTGCCCACATAAAGTACTTATAGTACATAGTGCCCACATAATAGTACTTACAGTACATAGTGCCCACATAAAGTACTTATAGTACATAGTGCCCACATAAAGTACTTATAGTACATAGTGCCCACATAATAGTACTTACAGTACATAGTGCCCACATAAAGTACTTATAGTACATAGTGCCCACATAAAGTACTTATAGTACATTGTGCCCACATAAAGTACTTATAGTACATAGTGGCCACATAAAGTACGTATAGTACATTGTACCCACATAAAGCACTTATAGTTCATAGTGCCCACATAAAGTACTCACAGTACATAGTGCCCACATAAAGTACTTATAGTACATAGTGCCCACATAAAGTACTTATAGTACATAGTACCCAAATAAAGTATGATACATAGTGCCCACATAACAGTACTTATAGTACATAATGCCCACATAATAGTACTTATAGTACATAGTGGCCACATAAAGTAGTTATAGTACATAGTGCCCACATAAAGTACTTATAGTACATAGTACCCAAATAAAGTATAGTACATAGTGCCCACATAACAGTACTTATAGTACATAGTGCCCACATAATAGTACTTATAGTATATAGTGGCCACTTAAAGTACTTATAGTACATAGTGCCCACATAAAGTACTTATAGTACATAGTGGCCACATAAAGTACGTATAGTACATTGTACCCACATAAAGCACTTATAGTTCATAGTGCCCACATAAAGTACTCACAGTACATAGTGCCCACATAAAGTACTTATAGTACATAGTGCCCACATAAAGTACTTATAGTACATAGTACCCAAATAAAGTATGATACATAGTGCCCACATAACAGTACTTATAGTAAATAGTGCCCACATAAAGTACTTATAGTACATAGTGCCCACATAAAGTACTTATAGTACATAGTACCCAAATAAAGTATAGTACATAGTGCCCACATAACAGTACTTATAGTACATAGTGCCCACATAATAGTACTTATAGTATATAGTGGCCACATAAAGTACTTATAGTACATAGTACTCCCATAAAGTACTTATAGTACACAGTGCCCACATAAAGTACTCATAGTACATAGTACCCACATAAAGTACTTATAGTACATAGTGCCCACATAAAGTACTCATGGTACATAGTGCCCACATAAAGTACTCATAGTACATAATGCCCACATAAAGTAGTTATAGTACATAGTGGCCACATAAAGTACTTATAGTACATAGTGCCCACATAATAGTACTTATAGTACATAGTGCCCACATAAAGTACTTATAGTACATAGTGGCCACATAAAGTACTTATAGTACATAGTGCCCACATAAAGTACTCATAGTACATAGTGCTCACATAAAGTACTTATAGTACATAGTGCCCACATAATAGTACTTATAGTACATAGTGCCCACATAAAGTACTTATAGTACATAGTGCCCACATAATAATACTTATAGTACATAGTGCCCACATAAAGTATAGTACATAATGCCCACATAAAGTACTCCTAGTACATAGTGCCCTCATAAAGTACTTATAGTACATAGTGCCCACATAAAGTACTCCTAGTACATAGTGCCCACATAAAGTACTTATAGTACACAGTGCCCACATAAAGTACTCCTAGTACATAGTGCCCACATAAAGTACTTATAGTACATAGTGCCCACATAAAGTACTTATAGTACATAGTGCCCACATAAAGTACTTATAGTACATAGTGCCCACATAATAATACTTATAGTACATAGTGCCCACATAAAGTATAGTACATAATGCCCACATAAAGTACTTATAGTATATAGTGACCACATAAAGTACTTATAGTACATAGTACTCACATAATAGTACTTATAGTACATAGTACTCACATAAAGTACTTATAGTACATAGTACCCACATAAAGTACTCACAGTACATAGTGCCCACATAAAGTACTTATAATACATAGTGCCCACATAAAGTTCTTATAGTACATAGTGCCCACGTAATAGTACTTATAGTACATAATGCCCACATTAAGTACTTATAGTACATAGTGCCCACATAAAGTACTTAAAGTGCATAGTGCCCACATAAAGTTCTAATAGTACATAGTGCCCACATAAAGTACTTATAGTACATAGTGCCCACATAAAGTACTCATAGTACATAGTGCCCACATAATAGTACTTATAGTACATAGTGCCCACATAAAGTACTTATAGTACATAGTGCCCACATAAAGTACTCATAGTACCTAGTGAACACATAATAGTACATAGTGCCCACATAAAGTACTCATAGTACATAGTGCCCACATAAAGTACTTATAGTACATAGTGCCCACATAAAGTACTTATAGTACATAGTGCCCACATAAAGTACTCATAGTACATAGTGCCCACATAAAGCACTTATAGTACATAGTGCCCACATAATAGTACTTATAGTACATAGTGCCCGCATAAAGTACTTATAGTACATAGTGCCCACATAAAGTACTTATAGCACATAGTGCCCACATAATAGTACTTACAGTAAATAGTGCCCACATGAAGTACTTATAGTACATAGTGCCCACATAAAGTACTTACAGTACATAGTGCCCATATAAAGTACTTATAGTACATAGTGCCCACATAATAGTACTTACAGTACATAGTGCCCACATAAAGTACTTATAGTACATAGTGCCCACATAAAGTACTTATAGTACATAGTGCCCACATAATAGTACTTACAGTACATAGTGCCCACATAAAGTACTTATAGTACATAGTGCCCACATAAAGTACTCACAGTACATAGTGCCCACATAAAGTACTTATAGTACATAGTGCCCACATAAAGTACTTATAGTACATAGTACCCAATAAAGTATGATACATAGTGCCCACATAACAGTACTTACAGTACATAGTGCCCACATAATAGTACTTATAGTACATAGTGCCCACATAAAGTACTTACAGTACATAGTGCCCACATAAAGTACTTATAGTACATAGTGCCCACATAATAGTACTTACAGTACATAGTGCCCACATAAAGTACTTATAGTACATAGTGCCCACATAAAGTACTTATAGTATATAGTGCCCACATAAAGTACTTATAGTACATAGTGCCCACATAATAGTACTTACAGTACATAGTGCCCACATAAAGTACTTATAGTACATAGTGGCCACATAAAGTACTCATAGTACATAGTGCCCTTATAAAGTCTTTATAGTACCTAGTGCCCACATAATAGTACTTATACTACATAGTACCCACATAAAGTACTCATAGTACATAGTGCCCACATAAAGTACTTAATAGTACATAGTGCCCACATAAAGTTCTTATAGTACATAGTTCCCACATAAAGTACTCATACTACATAGTGCTCACATAAAGTACTTATAGTACATAGTGCCCACATAAAGTAACTTAGTACATAGTGCCCACATAAAGTACTTATAGTATATAGTGGCCACATAAAGTACGTATAGTACATAGTACTCACATAAAGTACTTATAGTACATAGTGCCCACATAAAGTACTTATCGTACATAGTGCCCACATAAAGTACTTATAGTACATAGTACCCACATAAAGTTCTTATAGTACATAGTGGCCACATAATAGTACTTATAGTACATAGTGCCCACATAAAGTACTCATAGTACATAGTGCCCACATAAAGTACTTATAGTACATAGTGCCCACATAAAGTACTTATAGTACATAGTGCCCACATAAAGTACTCATAGCACATAGTGCCCACATAAAGTACTTATAGTACATAGTGCCCACATAATAGTACTTATAGTACATAGTGCCCACATAAAGTACTTATAGTACATAGTGCCCACATAAAGTACTCATAGTACATAGTGCCCACATAAAGTACTTATAGTACATAGTGCCCACATAAAGTACTTATAGTACATAGTGCCCACATAAAGTACTCCTAGTACATAGTGCCCACATAAAGTACTTATAGTACATAGTGCCCACACAAAGTACTCATAGTACATAGTGCCCACATAAAGTACTCCTGGTACATAGTGGCCACATAAAGTACTTATAGTACATAGTGCCCACATAAAGTACTTATAGTACATAGTGCCCACATAAAGTACTTATGGTACATAGTGGCCACATAAAGTACGTATAGTACATTGTACCCACATAAAGCACTTATAGTTCATAGTGCCCACATAAAGTACTCACAGTACATAGTGCCCACATAAAGTACTTATAGTACATAGTGCCCACATAAAGTACTTATAGTACATAGTACCCAAATAAAGTATGATACATAGTGCCCACATAACAGTACTTATAGTACATAGTGCCCACATAATAGTACTTGTAGTACATAGTGGCCACATAAAGTAGTTATAGTACATAGTGCCCACATAAAGTACTTATAGTACATAGTACCCAAATAAAGTATAGTACATAGTGCCCACATAACAGTACTTATAGTACATAGTGCCCACATAATAGTACTTATAGTATATAGTGGCCACATAAACTACTTATAGTACATAGTGCCCACATAAAGTACTTATAGTACATAGTACTCACATAAAGTACTTATAGTACATAGTGCCCACATAAAGTACTCACAGTACATAGTGCCCACATAAAGTACTTATAGTACATAGTGCCCACATAAAATACTTTTAGTACATAGTGCCCACATAATAGTACTTATAGTACATAGTGCCCACATAAAGTACTTATAGTACATAGTGCCCACATAATAGTACTTATAGTACATAGTGCCCACATAAAGTACTTATAGTACATAGTGGCCACATAAAGTACTCACAGTACATAGTGCCCACATAAAGTACTTATAGTACATAGTGCCCACATAATAGTACTTATAGTACATAGTGCCCACATAAAGTACTCATAGTACATAGTACTCACATAATGTACTTATAGTACATAGTGCCCACATAAAGTACTCACAGTACATAGTGCCCACATAAAGTACTTATAGTACATAGTGCCCACATAAAGTACTTATAGTACATATTGCCCACATAAAGTACTTCTAGTACATAGTGCCCACATAAAGTACTCATAGTACATAGTACTCACATAAAGTACTTATAGTACATAGTGCCCACATAAAGTACTTATAGTACATAGTGCCCACATAAAGTATTTTTAGTACATAGTGCTCACATAATAGTACTTATAGTACATAGTGCCCACATAAAGTAATTATAGTACATAGTGCCCACATAAAGTACTTATAGTACATAGTGCCCACATAATAGTACCTTTAGTACATAGTGCCCACATAAAGTACTTATAGTACATAGTGCCCACATAAAGTACTTATAATACATAGTGCCCACATAAAGTACTCATAATACATAGTGCCCACATAATAGTACTTATAGTACATAGTGCCCACATAAAGTAGTTATAGTACATAGTGGCCACATAAAGTACTCATAGTACATAGTGCCCACATAAAGTACTTATAGTACATAGTGCCCACATAAAGTACTTATAGTACATAGTGCCCACATAAAGTACTCATAGTACATAGTGCCCACATAAAGCACTTATAGTACATAGTGCCCACATAAAGTACTTATAGTACATAGTGCCCACATAAAGTACTCATAGTACATAGTGCCCACATTAAGTACTTATAGTACATAGTGCCCACATAAAGTACTTATAGTACATTGTACTCACATAAAGTACTTATAGTACATAGTGCCCACATCATAGTACTTATAGTACATAGTGCCCACATAAAGTAGTTATAATACATAGTGGCCACATAAAGTACTTATAGTACATAGTGCCCACATAAAGTACTTATAGTACATTGTACTCACATAAAGTACTTATAGTACATAGTGCCCACATCATAGTACTTATAGTACATAGTGCCCACATAAAGTACTCATAGTACATAGTGCCCACATAAAGTACTCATAGTACATAGTGCCCACATAATAGTACTTATAGTACATAGTGCCCACATAAAGTACTTATAGTACATAGTGCCCACATAAAGTACTCATAGTACATAGTGCCCACATAATAGTACTTATAGTACATAGTGCCCACATAAAGTACTTATAGTACATTGTACTCACATAAAGTACTTATAGTACATAGTGCCCACATCATAGTACTTATAGTACATAGTGCCCACATAAAGTAGTTATAATACATAGTGGCCACATAAAGTACTTATAGTACATAGTGCCCACATAAAGTACTTATAGTACATTGTACTCACATAAAGTACTTATAGTACATAGTGCCCACATCATAGTACTTATAGTACATAGTGCCCACATAAAGTAGTTATAATACATAGTGGCCACATAAAGTACTTATAGTACATAGTGCCCACATAAAGTACTCATAGTACATAGTGCCCACATAATAGTACTTATAGTACATAGTACCCACATAAAGTACTTATAGTACATAGTGCCCACATAAAGTACTCATGGTACATAGTGCCCACATAAAGTACTCATAGTACATAGTACCCACATAAAGTACTTATAGTACATAGTGCCCACATAAAGTACTTATAGTACATAGTGCCCACATAAAGTACTCATGGTACATAGTGCCCACATAAAGTACTCATAGTACATAATGCCCACATAAAGTAGTTATAGTACATAGTGGCCACATAAAGTACTTATAGTACATAGTGCCCACATAATAGTACTTATAGTACATAGTGCCCACATAAAGTACTTATAGTACATAGTGGCCACATAAAGTACTTATAGTACATAGTGCCCACATAAAGTACTCATAGTACATAGTGCCCACATAAAGTACTTATAGTACATAGTGCCCACATAATAGTACTTATAGTACATAGTACCCACATAAAGTACTTATAGTATATAGTGGCCACATAAACTACTTATAGTACATAGTGCCCACATAAAGTACTTATAGTACACAGTGCCCACATAAAGTACTCATAGTACATAGTACCCACATAAAGTACTTATAGTACATAGTGCCCACATAAAGTACTCATGGTACATAGTGCCCACATAAAGTACTCATAGTACATAATGCCCACATAAAGTAGTTATAGTACATAGTGGCCACATAAAGTACTTATAGTACATAGTGCCCACATAATAGTACTTATAGTACATAGTGCCCACATAAAGTACTTATAGTACATAGTGGCCACATAAAGTACTTATAGTACATAGTGCCCACATAAAGTACTCATAGTACATAGTGCCCACATAAAGTACTTATAGTACATAGTGCCCACATAATAGTACTTATAGTACATAGTGCCCACATAAAGTACTTATAGTACATAGTGACCACATAATAATACTTATAGTACATAGTGCCCACATAAAGTATAGTAGATAATGCCCACATAAAGTACTCATAGTACATAGTGCCCTCATAAAGTACTTATAGTACATAGTGCCCACATAAAGTACTCCTAGTACATAGTGCCCACATAAAGTACTTATAGTACATAGTGCCCACATAAAGTACTCCTAGTACATAGTGCCCACATAAAGTACTTATAGTACATAGTGCCCACATAAAGTACTTATAGTACATAGTGCCCACATAAAGTACTTATAGTACATAGTGCCCACATAATAATACTTATAGTACATAGTGCCCACATAAAGTATAGTACATAATGCCCACATAAAGTACTTATAGTACATAGTGACCACATAAAGTACTTATAGTGCATAGTGCCCACATAAAGTACTCATAGTACATAGTGCCCTCATAAAGTACTTATAGTACATAGTGCCCACATAAAGTACTCCTAGTACATAGTGCCCACATAAAGTACTTATAGTACATAGTACTCACATAATAGTACTTATAGTACATAGTACTCACATAAAGTACTTATAGTACATAGTACCCACATAAAGTACTCACAGTACATAGTGCCCACATAAAGTACTTATAGTACATAGTGCCCACATAAAGTTCTTATAGTACATAGTGCCCACGTAATAGTACTTATAGTACATAATGCCCACATAAAGTACTTATAGTACATAGTGCCCACATAAAGTACTTATAGTGCATAGTGCCCACATAAAGTTCTAATAGTACATAGTGCCCACATAAAGTAGTTATAGTACATAGTGCCCACATAAAGTACTTATAGTACATAGTACCCAAATAAAGTATAGTACATAGTGCCCACATAATAGTACTTATAGTATATGGTGGCCACAAAAAGTACTTATAGTACATAGTACTCCCATAAAGTACTTATAGTACACAGTGCCCAGAAAAAGTACTCATAGTACATAGTACCCACATAAAGTACTTATAGTACATAGTGCCCACATAAAGTACTCATGGTACATAGTGCCCACATAAAGTACTCATAGTACATAATGCCCACATAAAGTAGTTATAGTACATAGTGGCCACATAAAGTACTTATAGTACATAGTGCCCACATAATAGTACTTATAGTACATAGTGCCCACAAAAAGTACTTATAGTACATAGTGGCCACATAAAGTACTTATAGTACATAGTGCCCACATAAAGTACTCATAGTACATAGTGCCCACATAAAGTACTTATAGTACATAGTGCCCACATAATAGTACTTATAGTACATAGTGCCCACATAAAGTACTTATAGTACATAGTGCCCACATAATAATACTTATAGTATATAGTGCCCACATAAAGTATAGTACATAATGCCCACATAAAGTACTCATAGTACATAGTGCCCTCATAAAGTACTTATAGTACATAGTGCCCACATAAAGTACTCCTAGTACATAGTGCCCACATAAAATACTTATAGTACATGGTGCCCACATAAAGTACTCCTAGTACATAGTGCCCACATAAAGTACTTATAGTACATAGTGCCCACATAAAGTACTTATAGTACATAGTGCCCACATAAAGTACTTATAGTACATAGTGCCCACATAATAATACTTATAGTACATAATGCCCACATAAAGTATAGTACATAATGTCCACATAAAGTACTTATAGTACATAGTGACCACATAAAGTACTTATAGTACATAGTACTCACATAATAGTACTTATAGTACATAGTACTCACATAAAGTACTTATAGTACATAGTACCCACATAAAGTACTCACAATACATAGCGCCCACATAAAGTACTTATAGTACATAGTGCCCACATAAAGTTCTTATAGTACATAGTGCCCACGTAATAGTACTTATAGTACATAATGCCCACATAAAGTACTTATAGTACATAGTGCCCACATAAAGTACTTATAGTACATAGTGCCCACATAAAGTACTCATAGTACATAGTGCCCACATAATAGTACTTATAGTGCATAGTGCCCACATAAAGTTCTAATAGTACATAGTGCCCACATAAACTACTTATAGTACATAGTGCACACATAAAGTACTCATAGTACATAGTGCCCACATAATAGTACTTATAGTACATAGTGCCCACATAAAGTACTTACAGTACATAGTGCCCACATAAAGTACTCATAGTACATAGTGCCCACATAATAGTACTTATAGTACATAGTGCCCACATAAAGTACTCATAGTACATAGTGCCCACATAAAGTACTTATAGTACATAGTGCCCACATAAAGTACTTATAGTACATAGTGCCCACATAAAGTACTCATAGTACATAGTGCCCACATAAAGTACTTATAGCATATAGTGCCCACATAATAGTACTTATAGTACATAGTGCCCACTTAAAGTACTTATAGTACATAGTGCCCACATAATAGTACTTACAGTAAATAGTGCCCACATGAAGTACTTATAGTACATAGTGCCCACATAAAGTACTTACAGTACATAGTGCCCACATAAAGTACTTATAGTACATAGTGCCCACATAATAGTACTTACAGTACATAGTGCCCACATAAAGTACTTATAGTACATAGTGCCCACATAAAGTACTTATAGTACATAGGGCCCACATAATAGTACTTACAGTACATAGTGCCCACATAAAGTACTTATAGTACATAGTGCCCACATAAAGTACTTATAGTACATATTGCCCACATAAAGTACTTATAGTACATAGTGGCCACATAAAGTACGTATAGTACATTGTACCCACATAAAGCACTTATAGTTCATAGTGCCCACATAAAGTACTCACAGTACATAGTGCCCACATAAAGTACTTATAGTACATAGTGCCCACATAAAGTACTTATAGTACATAGTACCCAAATAAAGTATGATACATAGTGCCCACATAACAGTACTTATAGTACATAGTGCCCACATAATAGTACTTATAGTACATAGTGGCCACATAAAGTAGTTATAGTACATAGTGCCCACATAAAGTACTTATAGTACATAGTACCCAAATAAAGTATAGTACATAGTGCCCACATAACAGTACTTATAGTACATAGTGCCCACATAATAGTACTTATAGTATATAGTGGCCACATAAAGTACTTATAGTACATAGTGCCCACATAAAGTACTTATAGTACATAGTGCCCACATAAAGTACTTATAGTACATAGTGCCCACATAATAGTACTTATAGTACATAGTGCCCACATAAAGTACTTATAGTACATAGTGCCCACATAATAGTACTTACAGTAAATAGTGCCCACATGATGTACTTATAGTACATAGTGCCCACATAAAGTACTTACAGTACATAGTGCCCACATAAAGTACTTATAGTACATAGTGCCCACATAATAGTACTTACAGTACATAGTGCCCACATAAAGTACTTATAGTACATAGTGCCCACATAAAGTACTTATAGTACATAGTGCCCACATAATAGTACTTACAGTACATAGTGCCCACATAAAGTACTTATAGTACATAGTGCCCACATAAAGTACTTATAGTACATTGTGCCCACATAAAGTACTTATAGTACATAGTGGCCACATAAAGTACGTATAGTACATTGTACCCACATAAAGCACTTATAGTTCATAGTGCCCACATAAAGAACTCACAGTACATAGTGCCCACATAAAGTACTTATAGTACATAGTGCCCACATAAAGTACTTATAGTACATAGTACCCAAATAAAGTATGATACATAGTGCCCACATAACAGTACTTATAGTACATAATGCCCACATAATAGTACTTATAGTACATAGTGGCCACATAAAGTAGTTATAGTACATAGTGCCCACATAAAGTACTTATAGTACATAGTACCCAAATAAAGTATAGTACATAGTGCCCACATAACAGTACTTATAGTACATAGTGCCCACATAATAGTACTTATAGTATATAGTGGCCACATAAAGTACTTATAGTACATAGTGCCCACATAAAGTACTTATAGTACATAGTGGCCACATAAAGTACGTATAGTACATTGTACCCACATAAAGCACTTATAGTTCATAGTGCCCACATAAAGTACTCACAGTACATAGTGCCCACATAAAGTACTTATAGTACATAGTGCCCACATAAAGTACTTATAGTACATAGTACCCAAATAAAGTATGATACATAGTGCCCACATAACAGTACTTATAGTAAATAGTGCCCACATAAAGTACTTATAGTACATAGTGCCCACATAAAGTACTTATAGTACATAGTACCCAAATAAAGTATAGTACATAGTGCCCACATAACAGTACTTATAGTACATAGTGCCCACATAATAGTACTTATAGTATATAGTGGCCACATAAAGTACTTATAGTACATAGTACTCCCATAAAGTACTTATAGTACACAGTGCCCACATAAAGTACTCATAGTACATAGTACCCACATAAAGTACTTATAGTACATAGTGCCCACATAAAGTACTCATGGTACATAGTGCCCACATAAAGTACTCATAGTACATAATGCCCACATAAAGTAGTTATAGTACATAGTGGCCACATAAAGTACTTATAGTACATAGTGCCCACATAATAGTACTTATAGTACATAGTGCCCACATAAAGTACTTATAGTACATAGTGGCCACATAAAGTACTTATAGTACATAGTGCCCACATAAAGTACTCATAGTACATAGTGCTCACATAAAGTACTTATAGTACATAGTGCCCACATAATAGTACTTATAGTACATAGTGCCCACAAAAAGTACTTATAGTACATAGTGCCCACATAATAATACTTATAGTACATAGTGCCCACATAAAGTATAGTACATAATGCCCACATAAAGTACTCCTAGTACATAGTGCCCTCATAAAGTACTTATAGTACATAGTGCCCACATAAAGTACTCCTAGTACATAGTGCCCACATAAAGTACTTATAGTACACAGTGCCCACATAAAGTACTCCTAGTACATAGTGCCCACATAAAGTACTTATAGTACATAGTGCCCACATAAAGTACTTATAGTACATAGTGCCCACATAAAGTACTTATAGTACATAGTGCCCACATAATAATACTTATAGTACATAGTGCCCACATAAAGTATAGTACATAATGCCCACATAAAGTACTTATAGTATATAGTGACCACATAAAGTACTTATAGTACATAGTACTCACATAATAGTACTTATAGTACATAGTACTCACATAAAGTACTTATAGTACATAGTACCCACATAAAGTACTCACAGTACATAGTGCCCACATAAAGTACTTATAATACATAGTGCCCACATAAAGTTCTTATAGTACATAGTGCCCACGTAATAGTACTTATAGTACATAATGCCCACATTAAGTACTTATAGTACATAGTGCCCACATAAAGTACTTATAGTGCATAGTGCCCACATAAAGTTCTAATAGTACATAGTGCCCACATAAAGTACTTATAGTACATAGTGCCCACATAAAGTACTCATAGTACATAGTGCCCACATAATAGTACTTATAGTACATAGTGCCCACATAAAGTACTTATAGTACATAGTGCCCACATAAAGTACTCATAGTACCTAGTGAACACATAATAGTACATAGTGCCCACATAAAGTACTCATAGTACATAGTGCCCACATAAAGTACTTATAGTACATAGTGCCCACATAAAGTACTTATAGTACATAGTGCCCACATAAAGTACTCATAGTACATAGTGCCCACATAAAGCACTTATAGTACATAGTGCCCACATAATAGTACTTATAGTACATAGTGCCCGCATAAAGTACTTATAGTACATAGTGCCCACATAAAGTACTTATAGCACATAGTGCCCACATAATAGTACTTACAGTAAATAGTGCCCACATGAAGTACTTATAGTACATAGTGCCCACATAAAGTACTTACAGTACATAGTGCCCATATAAAGTACTTATAGTACATAGTGCCCACATAATAGTACTTACAGTACATAGTGCCCACATAAAGTACTTATAGTACATAGTGCCCACATAAAGTACTTATAGTACATAGTGCCCACATAATAGTACTTACAGTACATAGTGCCCACATAAAGTACTTATAGTACATAGTGCCCACATAAAGTACTCACAGTACATAGTGCCCACATAAAGTACTTATAGTACATAGTGCCCACATAAAGTACTTATAGTACATAGTACCCAATAAAGTATGATACATAGTGCCCACATAACAGTACTTACAGTACATAGTGCCCACATAATAGTACTTATAGTACATAGTGCCCACATAAAGTACTTACAGTACATAGTGCCCACATAAAGTACTTATAGTACATAGTGCCCACATAATAGTACTTACAGTACATAGTGCCCACATAAAGTACTTATAGTACATAGTGCCCACATAAAGTACTTATAGTATATAGTGCCCACATAAAGTACTTATAGTACATAGTGCCCACATAATAGTACTTACAGTACATAGTGCCCACATAAAGTACTTATAGTACATAGTGGCCACATAAAGTACTCATAGTACATAGTGCCCTTATAAAGTCTTTATAGTACCTAGTGCCCACATAATAGTACTTATACTACATAGTACCCACATAAAGTACTCATAGTACATAGTGCCCACATAAAGTACTTAATAGTACATAGTGCCCACATAAAGTTCTTATAGTACATAGTTCCCACATAAAGTACTCATACTACATAGTGCTCACATAAAGTACTTATAGTACATAGTGCCCACATAAAGTAACTTAGTACATAGTGCCCACATAAAGTACTTATAGTATATAGTGGCCACATAAAGTACGTATAGTACATAGTACTCACATAAAGTACTTATAGTACATAGTGCCCACATAAAGTACTTATCGTACATAGTGCCCACATAAAGTACTTATAGTACATAGTACCCACATAAAGTTCTTATAGTACATAGTGGCCACATAATAGTACTTATAGTACATAGTGCCCACATAAAGTACTCATAGTACATAGTGCCCACATAAAGTACTTATAGTACATAGTGCCCACATAAAGTACTTATAGTACATAGTGCCCACATAAAGTACTCATAGCACATAGTGCCCACATAAAGTACTTATAGTACATAGTGCCCACATAATAGTACTTATAGTACATAGTGCCCACATAAAGTACTCATAGTACATAGTGCCCACATAAAGTACTTATAGTACATAGTGCCCACATAAAGTACTTATAGTACATAGTGCCCACATAAAGTACTCCTAGTACATAGTGCCCACATAAAGTACTTATAGTACATAGTGCCCACACAAAGTACTCATAGTACATAGTGCCCACATAAAGTACTCCTGGTACATAGTGGCCACATAAAGTACTTATAGTACATAGTGCCCACATAAAGTACTTATAGTACATAGTGCCCACATAAAGTACTTATGGTACATAGTGGCCACATAAAGTACGTATAGTACATTGTACCCACATAAAGCACTTATAGTTCATAGTGCCCACATAAAGTACTCACAGTACATAGTGCCCACATAAAGTACTTATAGTACATAGTGCCCACATAAAGTACTTATAGTACATAGTACCCAAATAAAGTATGATACATAGTGCCCACATAACAGTACTTATAGTACATAGTGCCCACATCATAGTACTTGTAGTACATAGTGGCCACATAAAGTAGTTATAGTACATAGTGCCCACATAAAGTACTTATAGTACATAGTACCCAAATAAAGTATAGTACATAGTGCCCACATAACAGTACTTATAGTACATAGTGCCCACATAATAGTACTTATAGTATATAGTGGCCACATAAACTACTTATAGTACATAGTGCCCACATAAAGTACTTATAGTACATAGTACTCACATAAAGTACTTATAGTACATAGTGCCCACATAAAGTACTCACAGTACATAGTGCCCACATAAAGTACTTATAGTACATAGTGCCCACATAAAATACTTTTAGTACATAGTGCCCACATAATAGTACTTATAGTACATAGTGCCCACATAAAGTACTTATAGTACATAGTGCCCACATAATAGTACTTATAGTACATAGTGCCCACATAAAGTACTTATAGTACATAGTGGCCACATAAAGTACTCACAGTACATAGTGCCCACATAAAGTACTTATAGTACATAGTGCCCACATAATAGTACTTATAGTACATAGTGCCCACATAAAGTACTCATAGTACATAGTACTCACATAATGTACTTATAGTACATAGTGCCCACATAAAGTACTCACAGTACATAGTGCCCACATAAAGTACTTATAGTACATAGTGCCCACATAAAGTACTTATAGTACATATTGCCCACATAAAGTACTTCTAGTACATAGTGCCCACATAAAGTACTCATAGTACATAGTACTCACATAAAGTACTTATAGTACATAGTGCCCACATAAAGTACTTATAGTACATAGTGCCCACATAAAGTATTTTTAGTACATAGTGCTCACATAATAGTACTTATAGTACATAGTGCCCACATAAAGTAATTATAGTACATAGTGCCCACATAAAGTACTTATAGTACATAGTGCCCACATAATAGTACCTTTAGTACATAGTGCCCACATAAAGTACTTATAGTACATAGTGCCCACATAAAGTACTTATAATACATAGTGCCCACATAAAGTACTCATAATACATAGTGCCCACATAATAGTACTTATAGTACATAGTGCCCACATAAAGTAGTTATAGTACATAGTGGCCACATAAAGTACTCATAGTACATAGTGCCCACATAAAGTACTTATAGTACATAGTGCCCACATAAAGTACTTATAGTACATAGTGCCCACATAAAGTACTCATAGTACATAGTGCCCACATAAAGCACTTATAGTACATAGTGCCCACATAAAGTACTTATAGTACATAGTGCCCACATAAAGTACTCATAGTACATAGTGCCCACATTAAGTACTTATAGTACATAGTGCCCACATAAAGTACTTATAGTACATTGTACTCACATAAAGTACTTATAGTACATAGTGCCCACATCATAGTACTTATAGTACATAGTGCCCACATAAAGTAGTTATAATACATAGTGGCCACATAAAGTACTTATAGTACATAGTGCCCACATAAAGTACTTATAGTACATTGTACTCACATAAAGTACTTATAGTACATAGTGCCCACATCATAGTACTTATAGTACATAGTGCCCACATAAAGTACTCATAGTACATAGTGCCCACATAAAGTACTCATAGTACATAGTGCCCACATAATAGTACTTATAGTACATAGTGCCCACATAAAGTACTTATAGTACATAGTGCCCACATAAAGTACTCATAGTACATAGTGCCCACATAATAGTACTTATAGTACATAGTGCCCACATAAAGTACTTATAGTACATTGTACTCACATAAAGTACTTATAGTACATAGTGCCCACATCATAGTACTTATAGTACATAGTGCCCACATAAAGTAGTTATAATACATAGTGGCCACATAAAGTACTTATAGTACATAGTGCCCACATAAAGTACTTATAGTACATTGTACTCACATAAAGTACTTATAGTACATAGTGCCCACATCATAGTACTTATAGTACATAGTGCCCACATAAAGTAGTTATAATACATAGTGGCCACATAAAGTACTTATAGTACATAGTGCCCACATAAAGTACTCATAGTACATAGTGCCCACATAATAGTACTTATAGTACATAGTACCCACATAAAGTACTTATAGTACATAGTGCCCACATAAAGTACTCATGGTACATAGTGCCCACATAAAGTACTCATAGTACATAGTACCCACATAAAGTACTTATAGTACATAGTGCCCACATAAAGTACTTATAGTACATAGTGCCCACATAAAGTACTCATGGTACATAGTGCCCACATAAAGTACTCATAGTACATAATGCCCACATAAAGTAGTTATAGTACATAGTGGCCACATAAAGTACTTATAGTACATAGTGCCCACATAATAGTACTTATAGTACATAGTGCCCACATAAAGTACTTATAGTACATAGTGGCCACATAAAGTACTCATAGTACATAGTGCCCACATAAAGTACTCATAGTACATAGTGCCCACATAAAGTACTTATAGTACATAGTGCCCACATAATAGTACTTATAGTACATAGTACCCACATAAAGTACTTATAGTATATAGTGGCCACATAAACTACTTATAGTACATAGTGCCCACATAAAGTACTTATAGTACACAGTGCCCACATAAAGTACTCATAGTACATAGTACCCACATAAAGTACTTATAGTACATAGTGCCCACATAAAGTACTCATGGTACATAGTGCCCACATAAAGTACTCATAGTACATAATGCCCACATAAAGTAGTTATAGTACATAGTGGCCACATAAAGTACTTATAGTACATAGTGCCCACATAATAGTACTTATAGTACATAGTGCCCACATAAAGTACTTATAGTACATAGTGGCCACATAAAGTACTTATAGTACATAGTGCCCACATAAAGTACTCATAGTACATAGTGCCCACATAAAGTACTTATAGTACATAGTGCCCACATAATAGTACTTATAGTACATAGTGCCCACATAAAGTACTTATAGTACATAGTGACCACATAATAATACTTATAGTACATAGTGCCCACATAAAGTATAGTAGATAATGCCCACATAAAGTACTCATAGTACATAGTGCCCTCATAAAGTACTTATAGTACATAGTGCCCACATAAAGTACTCCTAGTACATAGTGCCCACATAAAGTACTTATAGTACATAGTGCCCACATAAAGTACTCCTAGTACATAGTGCCCACATAAAGTACTTATAGTACATAGTGCCCACATAAAGTACTTATAGTACATAGTGCCCACATAAAGTACTTATAGTACATAGTGCCCACATAATAATACTTATAGTACATAGTGCCCACATAAAGTATAGTACATAATGCCCACATAAAGTACTTATAGTACATAGTGACCACATAAAGTACTTATAGTGCATAGTGCCCACATAAAGTACTCATAGTACATAGTGCCCTCATAAAGTACTTATAGTACATAGTGCCCACATAAAGTACTCCTAGTACATAGTGCCCACATAAAGTACTTATAGTACATAGTACTCACATAATAGTACTTATAGTACATAGTACTCACATAAAGTACTTATAGTACATAGTACCCACATAAAGTACTCACAGTACATAGTGCCCACATAAAGTACTTATAGTACATAGTGCCCACATAAAGTTCTTATAGTACATAGTGCCCACGTAATAGTACTTATAGTACATAATGCCCACATAAAGTACTTATAGTACATAGTGCCCACATAAAGTACTTATAGTGCATAGTGCCCACATAAAGTTCTAATAGTACATAGTGCCCACATAAAGTAGTTATAGTACATAGTGCCCACATAAAGTACTTATAGTACATAGTACCCAAATAAAGTATAGTACATAGTGCCCACATAATAGTACTTATAGTATATGGTGGCCACAAAAAGTACTTATAGTACATAGTACTCCCATAAAGTACTTATAGTACACAGTGCCCAGAAAAAGTACTCATAGTACATAGTACCCACATAAAGTACTTATAGTACATAGTGCCCACATAAAGTACTCATGGTACATAGTGCCCACATAAAGTACTCATAGTACATAATGCCCACATAAAGTAGTTATAGTACATAGTGGCCACATAAAGTACTTATAGTACATAGTGCCCACATAATAGTACTTATAGTACATAGTGCCCACAAAAAGTACTTATAGTACATAGTGGCCACATAAAGTACTTATAGTACATAGTGCCCACATAAAGTACTCATAGTACATAGTGCCCACATAAAGTACTTATAGTACATAGTGCCCACATAATAGTACTTATAGTACATAGTGCCCACATAAAGTACTTATAGTACATAGTGCCCACATAATAATACTTATAGTATATAGTGCCCACATAAAGTATAGTACATAATGCCCACATAAAGTACTCATAGTACATAGTGCCCTCATAAAGTACTTATAGTACATAGTGCCCACATAAAGTACTCCTAGTACATAGTGCCCACATAAAATACTTATAGTACATGGTGCCCACATAAAGTACTCCTAGTACATAGTGCCCACATAAAGTACTTATAGTACATAGTGCCCACATAAAGTACTTATAGTACATAGTGCCCACATAAAGTACTTATAGTACATAGTGCCCACATAATAATACTTATAGTACATAATGCCCACATAAAGTATAGTACATAATGTCCACATAAAGTACTTATAGTACATAGTGACCACATAAAGTACTTATAGTACATAGTACTCACATAATAGTACTTATAGTACATAGTACTCACATAAAGTACTTATAGTACATAGTACCCACATAAAGTACTCACAATACATAGCGCCCACATAAAGTACTTATAGTACATAGTGCCCACATAAAGTTCTTATAGTACATAGTGCCCACGTAATAGTACTTATAGTACATAATGCCCACATAAAGTACTTATAGTACATAGTGCCCACATAAAGTACTTATAGTACATAGTGCCCACATAAAGTACTCATAGTACATAGTGCCCACATAATAGTACTTATAGTGCATAGTGCCCACATAAAGTTCTAATAGTACATAGTGCCCACATAAACTACTTATAGTACATAGTGCACACATAAAGTACTCATAGTACATAGTGCCCACATAATAGTACTTATAGTACATAGTGCCCACATAAAGTACTTACAGTACATAGTGCCCACATAAAGTACTCATAGTACATAGTGCCCACATAATAGTACTTATAGTACATAGTGCCCACATAAAGTACTCATAGTACATAGTGCCCACATAAAGTACTTATAGTACATAGTGCCCACATAAAGTACTTATAGTACATAGTGCCCACATAAAGTACTCATAGTACATAGTGCCCACATAAAGTACTTATAGCACATAGTGCCCACATAATAGTACTTATAGTACATAGTGCCCACTTAAACTACTTATAGTACATAGTGCCCACATAATAGTACTTACAGTAAATAGTGCCCACATGAAGTACTTATAGTACATAGTGCCCACATAAAGTACTTACAGTACATAGTGCCCACATAAAGTACTTATAGTACATAGTGCCCACATAATAGTACTTACAGTACATAGTGCCCACATAAAGTACTTATAGTACATAGTGCCCACATAAAGTACTTATAGTACATAGGGCCCACATAATAGTACTTACAGTACATAGTGCCCACATAAAGTACTTATAGTACATAGTGCCCACATAAAGTACTTATAGTACATATTGCCCACATAAAGTACTTATAGTACATAGTGGCCACATAAAGTACGTATAGTACATTGTACCCACATAAAGCACTTATAGTTCATAGTGCCCACATAAAGTACTCACAGTACATAGTGCCCACATAAAGTACTTATAGTACATAGTGCCCACATAAAGTACTTATAGTACATAGTACCCAAATAAAGTATGATACATAGTGCCCACATAACAGTACTTATAGTACATAGTGCCCACATAATAGTACTTATAGTACATAGTGGCCACATAAAGTAGTTATAGTACATAGTGCCCACATAAAGTACTTATAGTACATAGTACCCAAATAAAGTATAGTACATAGTGCCCACATAACAGTACTTATAGTACATAGTGCCCACATAATAGTACTTATAGTATATAGTGGCCACATAAAGTACTTATAGTACATAGTGCCCACATAAAGTACTTATAGTACATAGTGCCCACATAAAGTACTTATAGTACATAGTGCCCACATAATAGTACTTATAGTACATAGTGCCCACATAAAGTACTTATAGTACATAGTGCCCACATAATAGTACTTACAGTAAATAGTGCCCACATGATGTACTTATAGTACATAGTGCCCACATAAAGTACTTACAGTACATAGTGCCCACATAAAGTACTTATAGTACATAGTGCCCACATAATAGTACTTACAGTACATAGTGCCCACATAAAGTACTTATAGTACATAGTGCCCACATAAAGTACTTATAGTACATAGTGCCCACATAATAGTACTTACAGTACATAGTGCCCACATAAAGTACTTATAGTACATAGTGCCCACATAAAGTACTTATAGTACATTGTGCCCACATAAAGTACTTATAGTACATAGTGGCCACATAAAGTACGTATAGTACATTGTACCCACATAAAGCACTTATAGTTCATAGTGCCCACATAAAGTACTCACAGTACATAGTGCCCACATAAAGTACTTATAGTACATAGTGCCCACATAAAGTACTTATAGTACATAGTACCCAAATAAAGTATGATACATAGTGCCCACATAACAGTACTTATAGTACATAATGCCCACATAATAGTACTTATAGTACATAGTGGCCACATAAAGTAGTTATAGTACATAGTGCCCACATAAAGTACTTATAGTACATAGTACCCAAATAAAGTATAGTACATAGTGCCCACATAACAGTACTTATAGTACATAGTGCCCACATAATAGTACTTATAGTATATAGTGCCCACATAAAGTACTTATAGTACATAGTGCCCACATAAAGTACTTATAGTACATAGTGGCCACATAAAGTACGTATAGTACATTGTACCCACATAAAGCACTTATAGTTCATAGTGCCCACATAAAGTACTCACAGTACATAGTGCCCACATAAAGTACTTATAGTACATAGTGCCCACATAAAGTACTTATAGTACATAGTACCCAAATAAAGTATGATACATAGTGCCCACATAACAGTACTTATAGTAAATAGTGCCCACATAAAGTACTTATAGTACATAGTGCCCACATAAAGTACTTATAGTACATAGTACCCAAATAAAGTATAGTACATAGTGCCCACATAACAGTACTTATAGTACATAGTGCCCACATAATAGTACTTATAGTATATAGTGGCCACATAAAGTACTTATAGTACATAGTACTCCCATAAAGTACTTATAGTACACAGTGCCCACATAAAGTACTCATAGTACATAGTACCCACATAAAGTACTTATAGTACATAGTGCCCACATAAAGTACTCATGGTACATAGTGCCCACATAAAGTACTCATAGTACATAATGCCCACATAAAGTAGTTATAGTACATAGTGGCCACATAAAGTACTTATAGTACATAGTGCCCACATAATAGTACTTATAGTACATAGTGCCCACATAAAGTACTTATAGTACATAGTGGCCACATAAAGTACTTATAGTACATAGTGCCCACATAAAGTACTCATAGTACATAGTGCCCACATAAAGTACTTATAGTACATAGTGCCCACATAATAGTACTTATAGTACATAGTGCCCACATAAAGTACTTATAGTACATAGTGCCCACATAATAATACTTATAGTACATAGTGCCCACATAAAGTATAGTACATAATGCCCACATAAAGTACTCCTAGTACATAGTGCCCTCATAAAGTACTTATAGTACATAGTGCCCACATAAAGTACTCCTAGTACATAGTGCCCACATAAAGTACTTATAGTACACAGTGCCCACATAAAGTACTCCTAGTACATAGTGCCCACATAAAGTACTTATAGTACATAGTGCCCACATAAAGTACTTATAGTACATAGTGCCCACATAAAGTACTTATAGTACATAGTGCCCACATAATAATACTTATAGTACATAGTGCCCACATAAAGTATAGTACATAATGCCCACATAAAGTACTTATAGTATATAGTGACCACATAAAGTACTTATAGTACATAGTACTCACATAATAGTACTTATAGTACATAGTACTCACATAAAGTACTTATAGTACATAGTACCCACATAAAGTACTCACAGTACATAGTGCCCACATAAAGTACTTATAATACATAGTGCCCACATAAAGTTCTTATAGTACATAGTGCCCACGTAATAGTACTTATAGTACATAATGCCCACATTAAGTACTTATAGTACATAGCGCCCACATAAAGTACTTATAGTGCATAGTGCCCACATAAAGTTCTAATAGTACATAGTGCCCACATAAAGTACTTATAGTACATAGTGCCCACATAAAGTACTCATAGTACATAGTGCCCACATAATAGTACTTATAGTACATAGTGCCCACATAAAGTACTTATAGTACATAGTGCCCACATAAAGTACTCATAGTACCTAGTGAACACATAATAGTACATAGTGCCCACATAAAGTACTCATAGTACATAGTGCCCACATAAAGTACTTATAGTACATAGTGCCCACATAAAGTACTTATAGTACATAGTGCCCACATAAAGTACTCATAGTACATAGTGCCCACATAAAGTACTTATAGTACATAGTGCCCACATAATAGTACTTATAGTACATAGTGCCCGCATAAAGTACTTATAGTACATAGTGCCCACATAAAGTACTTATAGCACATAGTGCCCACATAATAGTACTTACAGTAAATAGTGCCCACATGAAGTACTTATAGTACATAGTGCCCACATAAAGTACTTACAGTACATAGTGCCCATATAAAGTACTTATAGTACATAGTGCCCACATAATAGTACTTACAGTACATAGTGCCCACATAAAGTACTTATAGTACATAGTGCCCACATAAAGTACTTATAGTACATAGTGCCCACATAATAGTACTTACAGTACATAGTGCCCACATAAAGTACTTATAGTACATAGTGCCCACATAAAGTACTCACAGTACATAGTGCCCACATAAAGTACTTATAGTACATAGTGCCCACATAAAGTACTTATAGTACATAGTACCCAATAAAGTATGATACATAGTGCCCACATAACAGTACTTACAGTACATAGTGCCCACATAATAGTACTTATAGTACATAGTGCCCACATAAAGTACTTACAGTACATAGTGCCCACATAAAGTACTTATAGTACATAGTGCCCACATAATAGTACTTACAGTACATAGTGCCCACATAAAGTACTTATAGTACATAGTGCCCACATAAAGTACTTATAGTATATAGTGCCCACATAAAGTACTTATAGTACATAGTGCCCACATAATAGTACTTACAGTACATAGTGCCCACATAAAGTACTTATAGTACATAGTGGCCACATAAAGTACTCATAGTACATAGTGCCCTTATAAAGTCTTTATAGTACCTAGTGCCCACATAATAGTACTTATACTACATAGTACCCACATAAAGTACTCATAGTACATAGTGCCCACATAAAGTACTTAATAGTACATAGTGCCCACATAAAGTTCTTATAGTACATAGTTCCCACATAAAGTACTCATACTACATAGTGCTCACATAAAGTACTTATAGTACATAGTGCCCACATAAAGTAACTTAGTACATAGTGCCCACATAAAGTACTTATAGTATATAGTGGCCACATAAAGGACGTATAGTACATAGTACTCACATAAAGTACTTATAGTACATAGTGCCCACATAAAGTACTTATCGTACATAGTGCCCACATAAAGTACTTATAGTACATAGTACCCACATAAAGTTCTTATAGTACATAGTGGCCACATAATAGTACTTATAGTACATAGTGCCCACATAAAGTACTCATAGTACATAGTGCCCACATAAAGTACTTATAGTACATAGTGCCCACATAAAGTACTTATAGTACATAGTGCCCACATAAAGTACTCATAGCACATAGTGCCCACATAAAGTACTTATAGTACATAGTGCCCACATAATAGTACTTATAGTACATAGTGCCCACATAAAGTACTTATAGTACATAGTGCCCACATAAAGTACTCATAGTACATAGTGCCCACATAAAGTACTTATAGTACATAGTGCCCACATAAAGTACTTATAGTACATAGTGCCCACATAAAGTACTCCTAGTACATAGTGCCCACATAAAGTACTTATAGTACATAGTGCCCACACAAAGTACTCATAGTACATAGTGCCCACATAAAGTACTCCTGGTACATAGTGGCCACATAAAGTACTTATAGTACATAGTGCCCACATAAAGTACTTATAGTACATAGTGCCCACATAAAGTACTTATGGTACATAGTGGCCACATAAAGTACGTATAGTACATTGTACCCACATAAAGCACTTATAGTTCATAGTGCCCACATAAAGTACTCACAGTACATAGTGCCCACATAAAGTACTTATAGTACATAGTGCCCACATAAAGTACTTATAGTACATAGTACCCAAATAAAGTATGATACATAGTGCCCACATAACAGTACTTATAGTACATAGTGCCCACATAATAGTACTTGTAGTACATAGTGGCCACATAAAGTAGTTATAGTACATAGTGCCCACATAAAGTACTTATAGTACATAGTACCCAAATAAAGTATAGTACATAGTGCCCACATAACAGTACTTATAGTACATAGTGCCCACATAATAGTACTTATAGTATATAGTGGCCACATAAACTACTTATAGTACATAGTGCCCACATAAAGTACTTATAGTACATAGTACTCACATAAAGTACTTATAGTACATAGTGCCCACATAAAGTACTCACAGTACATAGTGCCCACATAAAGTACTTATAGTACATAGTGCCCACATAAAATACTTTTAGTACATAGTGCCCACATAATAGTACTTATAGTACATAGTGCCCACATAAAGTACTTATAGTACATAGTGCCCACATAATAGTACTTATAGTACATAGTGCCCACATAAAGTACTTATAGTACATAGTGGCCACATAAAGTACTCACAGTACATAGTGCCCACATAAAGTACTTATAGTACATAGTGCCCACATAATAGTACTTATAGTACATAGTGCCCACATAAAGTACTCATAGTACATAGTACTCACATAATGTACTTATAGTACATAGTGCCCACATAAAGTACTCACAGTACATAGTGCCCACATAAAGTACTTATAGTACATGGTGCCCACATAAAGTACTTATAGTACATATTGCCCACATAAAGTACTTCTAGTACATAGTGCCCACATAAAGTACTCATAGTACATAGTACTCACATAAAGTACTTATAGTACATAGTGCCCACATAAAGTACTTATAGTACATAGTGCCCACATAAAGTATTTTTAGTACATAGTGCTCACATAATAGTACTTATAGTACATAGTGCCCACATAAAGTAATTATAGTACATAGTGCCCACATAAAGTACTTATAGTACATAGTGCCCACATAATAGTACCTTTAGTACATAGTGCCCACATAAAGTACTTATAGTACATAGTGCCCACATAAAGTACTTATAATACATAGTGCCCACATAAAGTACTCATAATACATAGTGCCCACATAATAGTACTTATAGTACATAGTGCCCACATAAAGTAGTTATAGTACATAGTGACCACATAAAGTACTCATAGTACATAGTGCCCACATAAAGTACTTATAGTACATAGTGCCCACATAAAGTACTTATAGTACATAGTGCCCACATAAAGTACTCATAGTACATAGTGCCCACATAAAGCACTTATAGTACATAGTGCCCACATAAAGTACTTATAGTACATAGTGCCCACATAAAGTAGTCATAGTACATAGTGCCCACATTAAGTACTTATAGTACATAGTGCCCACATAAAGTACTTATAGTACATTGTACTCACATAAAGTACTTATAGTACATAGTGCCCACATCATAGTACTTATAGTACATAGTGCCCACATAAAGTAGTTATAATACATAGTGGCCACATAAAGTACTTATAGTACATAGTGCCCACATAAAGTACTTATAGTACATTGTACTCACATAAAGTACTTATAGTACATAGTGCCCACATCATAGTACTTATAGTACATAGTGCCCACATAAAGTACTCATAGTACATAGTGCCCACATAAAGTACTCATAGTACATAGTGCCCACATAATAGTACTTATAGTACATAGTGCCCACATAAAGTACTTATAGTACATAGTGCCCACATAAAGTACTCATAGTACATAGTGCCCACATAATAGTACTTATAGTACATAGTGCCCACATAAAGTACTTATAGTACATTGTACTCACATAAAGTACTTATAGTACATAGTGCCCACATCATAGTACTTATAGTACATAGTGCCCACATAAAGTAGTTATAATACATAGTGGCCACATAAAGTACTTATAGTACATAGTGCCCACATAAAGTACTTATAGTACATTGTACTCACATAAAGTACTTATAGTACATAGTGCCCACATCATAGTACTTATAGTACATAGTGCCCACATAAAGTAGTTATAATACATAGTGGCCACATAAAGTACTTATAGTACATAGTGCCCACATAAAGTACTCATAGTACATAGTGCCCACATAATAGTACTTATAGTACATAGTGCCCACATAAAGTACTTATAGTACATAGTGCCCACATAAAGTACTCATAGTACATAGTGCCCACATAATAGTACTTATAGTACATAGTGCCCACATAAAGTACTTATAGTACATTGTACTCACATAAAGTACTTATAGTACATAGTGCCCACATCATAGTACTTATAGTACATAGTGCCCACATAAAGTAGTTATAATACATAGTGGCCACATAAAGTACTTATAGTACATAGTGCCCACATTAAGTACTTATAGTACATAGTGCCCACATAAAGTACTCATAGTACATAGTGCCCACATAATAGTACTTATAGTACATAGTGCCCACATAAAGTACTTATAGTACATAGTGCCCACATAAAGTACTCATAGTACATAGTGCCCACATAATAGTACTTATAGTACATAGTGCCCACATAAAGTACTTATATTACATTGTACTCACATAAAGTACTTATAGTACATAGTGCCCACATCATAGTACTTATAGTACATAGTGCCCACATAAAGTAGTTATAATACATAGTGGCCACATAAAGTACTTATAGTACATAGTGCCCACATAAAGTACTTACAGTATATTGTACTCACATAAAGTACTTATAGTACATAGTGCCCACATCATAGTACTTATAGTACATAGTGCCCACATAAAGTAGTTATAATACATAGTGGCCACATAAAGTACTTATAGTACATAGTGCCCACATTAAGTACTTATAGTACATAGTGCCCACATAAAGTACTTATAGTACATAGTGGCCACATAAAGTACGTATAGTACATTGTACCCACATAAAGCACTTATAGTTCATAGTGCCCACATAAAGTACTCACAGTACATAGTGCCCACATAAAGTACTTATAGTACATAGTGGCCACATAAAGTACTTATAGTACATAGTACCCAAATAAAGTATGATACATAGTGCCCACAGAACAGTACTTATAGTACATAGTGCCCACATAATAGTACTTATAGTACATTGTGGCCACATAAAGTAGTTATAGTACATAGTGCCCACATAAAGTACTTATAGTACATAGTAGCCAAATAAAGTATAGTACATAGTGCCCACATAACAGTACTTATAGTACATAGTGCCCACATAATAGCACTTATAGTATATAGTGGCCACATAAAGTACTTATAGTACATAGTGCCCACATAAAGTACTTATAGTACATAGTACTCACATAAAGTACTTATAGTACATAGTGCCCACATAAAGTACTCACAGTACATAGTGCCCACATAAAGTACTTATAGTACATAGTGCCCACATAAAGTACTCACAGTACATAGTGCCCACATAAAGTACTTATAGTACATAGTGGCCACATAAAGTACTTATAGTACATAGTACTCAAATAAAGTATGATACATAGTGCCCACAGAACAGTACTTATAGTACATAGTGCCCACATAATAGTACTTATAGTACATTGTGGCCACATAAAGTAGTTATAGTACATAGTGCCCACATAAAGTACTTATAGTACATAGTAGCCAAATAAAGTATAGTACATAGTGCCCACATAACAGTAATTATAGTACATAGTGCCCACATAATAGCACTTATAGTATATAGTGGCCACATAAAGTACTTATAGTACATAGTGCCACATAAAGTACTTATAGTACATAGTACTCACATAAAGTACTTATAGTACATAGTGCCCACATAAAGTACTCACAGTACATAGTGCCCACATAAAGTACTTATAGTACATAGTGCCCACATAAAGTACTCACAGTACATAGTGCCCACATAAAGTACTTATAGTACATAGTGCCCACATAATAGTACTTATAGTACATAGTGCCCACATAAAGTAATTATAGTACATAGTGCCCACATAAAGTACTTATAGTACATAGTGCCCACATAATAGTACTTATAGTACATAGTGCCCACATAAAGTAATTATAGTACATAGTGGCCACATAAAGTACTCACAGTACATAGTGCCCACATAAAGTACTTATAGTACATAGTGCCCACATAAAGTACTTCTAGTACATAGTGCCCACATAAAGTACTTATAGTACATAGTGCCCACATAAAGTAGTTATAGTACATAGTGCCCACATAAAGTACTCATAGTAGATAGTACCCACATAAAGTACTTATAGTACATAGTGCCCACATAAAGTACTCACAGTACATAGTGCCCACATAAAGTACTTATAGTACATAGTGCCCACATAAAGTACTTATAGTACATATTGCCCACATAAAGTACTTCTAGTACATAGTGCCCACATAAAGTACTCATAGTACATAGTACTCACATAAAGTACTTATAGTACATAGTGCCCACATAAAGTACTTATAGTACATAGTGCCCACATAAAGTACTCACAGTACATAGTGCCCACATAAAGTACTTATAGTACATAGTGCCCACATAAAGTACTTATAGTACATAGTGCCCACATAATAGTACTTATAGTACATAGTGCCCACATAAAGTACTCATAGTACATAGTGCCCACATAAAGTATAGCACATAATGCCCACATAATAGTACTTATAGTACATAGTGCCCACATAATGTACTCATAGTACATAGTGCCCACATAAAGTATAGTACATAATGCCCACATAATAGTACTTATAGTACATAGTGCCCACATAAAGTACTTATAGTACATAGTACTCACATAAAGCACTTATAGTACATAGTGCCCACATAAAGTACTTATAGTACATAGTGCCCACATAATAGTACTTATAGTACATAGTGCCCACATCATAGTACTTATAGTACATAGTGCTCACATAATAGTACTTATAGTACATAGTGCCCACATAAAGTATAGTACATAATGCCCACATAATAGTACTTATAGTACATAGTGCCCACATAAAGTACTTATAGTACATAGTACTCACATAAAGTACTTATAGTACATAGTGCCCACATAAAGTACTCATAGTACATAATGCCCACATAAAGTAGTTATAGTACATAGTGGCCACATAAAGTACTTATAGTACATAGTGCCCACATAATAGTACTTATAGTACATAGTGCCCACATAAAGTACTTATAGTACATAGTGGCCACATAAAGTACTTATAGTACATAGTGCCCACATAAAGTACTCATAGTACATAGTGCCCACATAAAGTACTTATAGTACATAGTGCCCACATAATAGTACTTATAGTACATAGTGCCCACATAAAGTACTTATAGTACATAGTGCCCACATAATAATACTTATAGTACATAGTGCCCACATAAAGTATAGTACATAATGCCGACATAAAGTACTCCTAGTACATAGTGCCCTCATAAAGTACTTATAGTACATAGTGCCCACATAAAGTACTCCTAGTACATAGTGCCCACATAAAGTACTTATAGTACATAGTGCCCACATAAAGTACTCCTAGTACATAGTGCCCACATAAAGTACTTATAGTACATAGTGCCCACATAAAGTACTTATAGTACATAGTGCCCACATAAAGTACTTATAGTACATAGTGCCCACATAATAATACTTATAGTACATAGTGCCCACATAAAGTATAGTACATAATGCCCACATAAAGTACTTATAGTACATAGTGACCACATAAAGTACTTATAGTACATAGTACTCACATAATAGTACTTATAGTACATAGTACTCACATAAAGTACTTATAGTACATAGTACCCACATAAAGTACTCACAGTACATAGTGCCCACATAAAGTACTTATAATACATAGTGCCCACATAAAGTTCTTATAGTACATAGTGCCCACGTAATAGTACTTATAGTACATAATGCCCACATAAAGTACTTATAGTGCATAGTGCCCACATAAAGTTCTAATAGTACATAGTGCCCACATAAAGTACTTATAGTACATAGTGCCCACATAAAGTACTCATAGTACATAGTGCCCACATAATAGTACTTATAGTACATAGTGCCCACAAAAAGTACTTATAGTACATAGTGCCCACATAAAGTACTCATAGTACCTAGTGCCCACATAATAGTACATAGTGCCCACATAAAGTACTCATAGTACATAGTGCCCACATAAAGTACTTATAGTACATAGTGCCCACATAAAGTACTTATAGTACATAGTGCCCACATAAAGTACTCATAGTACATAGTGCCCACATAAAGTACTTATAGTACATAGTGCCCACATAATAGTACTTATAGTACATAGTGCCCACATAAAGTACTTATAGTACATAGTGCCCACATAAAGTACTTATAGCACATAGTGCCCACATAATAGTACTTACAGTAAATAGTGCCCACATGAAGTACTTATAGTACATAGTGCCCACATAAAGTACTTACAGTACATAGTGCCCATATAAAGTACTTATAGTACATAGTGCCCACATAATAGTACTTACAGTACATAGTGCCCACATAAAGTACTTATAGTACATAGTGCCCACATAAAGTACTTATAGTACATAGTGCCCACATAATAGTACTTACAGTACATAGTGCCCACATAAAGTACTTATAGTACATAGTGCCCACATAAAGTACTCACAGTACATAGTGCCCACATAAAGTACTTATAGTACATAGTGCCCACATAAAGTACTTATAGTACATAGTACCCAATAAAGTATGATACATAGTGCCCACATAACAGTACTTACAGTACATAGTGCCCACATAATAGTACTTATAGTACATAGTGCCCACATAAAGTACTTACAGTACATAGTGCCCACATAAAGTACTTATAGTACATAGTGCCCACATAATAGTACTTACAGTACATAGTGCCCACATAAAGTACTTATAGTACATAGTGCCCACATAAAGTACTTATAGTACATAGTGCCCACATAAAGCACTTATAGTTCATAGTGCCCACATAAAGTACTCACAGTACATAGTGCCCACATAAAGTACTTATAGTACATAGTGCCCACATAAAGTACTTATAGTACATAGTACCCAAATAAAGTATGATACATAGTGCCCACATAACAGTACTTATAGTACATAGTGCCCACATAATAGTACTTGTAGTACATAGTGGCCACATAAAGTAGTTATAGTACATAGTGCCCACATAAAGTACTTATAGTACATAGTACCCAAATAAAGTATAGTACATAGTGCCCACATAACAGTACTTATAGTACATAGTGCCCACATAATAGTACTTATAGTATATAGTGGCCACATAAACTACTTATAGTACATAGTGCCCACATAAAGTACTTATAGTACATAGTACTCACATAAAGTACTTATAGTACATAGTGCCCACATAAAGTACTCACAGTACATAGTGCCCACATAAAGTACTTATAGTACATAGTGCCCACATAAAATACTTTTAGTACATAGTGCCCACATAATAGTACTTATAGTACATAGTGCCCACATAAAGTACTTATAGTACATAGTGCCCACATAATAGTACTTATAGTACATAGTGCCCACATAAAGTACTTATAGTACATAGTGGCCACATAAAGTACTCACAGTACATAGTGCCCACATAAAGTACTTATAGTACATAGTGCCCACATAATAGTACTTATAGTACATAGTGCCCACATAAAGTACTCATAGTACATAGTACTCACATAAAGTACTTATAGTACATAGTGCCCACATAAAGTACTCACAGTACATAGTGACCACATAAAGTACGTATAGTACATAGTGCCCACATAAAGTACTTATAGTACATATTGCCCACATAAAGTACTTCTAGTACATAGTGCCCACATAAAGTACTCATAGTACATAGTACTCACATAAAGTACTTATAGTACATAGTGCCCACATAAAGTACTTATAGTACATAGTGCCCACATAAAGTATTTTTAGTACATAGTGCTCACATAATAGTACTTATAGTACATAGTGCCCACATAAAGTAATTATAGTACATAGTGCCCACATAAAGTACTTATAGTACATAGTGCCCACATAATAGTACCTTTAGTACATAGTGCCCACATAAAGTACTTATAGTACATAGTGCCCACATAAAGTACTTATAATACATAGTGCCCACATAAAGTACTCATAATACATAGTGCCCACATAATAGTACTTATAGTACATAGTGCCCACATAAAGTAGTTATAGTACATAGTGGCCACATAAAGTACTCATAGTACATAGTGCCCACATAAAGTACTTATAGTACATAGTGCCCACATAAAGTACTTATAGTACATAGTGCCCACATAAAGTACTCATAGTACATAGTGCCCACATAAAGCACTTATAGTACATAGTGCCCACATAAAGTACTTATAGTACATAGTGCCCACATAAAGTACTCATAGTACATAGTGCCCACATTAAGTACTTATAGTACATAGTGCCCACATAAAGTACTTATAGTACATTGTACTCACATAAAGTACTTATAGTACATAGTGCCCACATCATAGTACTTATAGTACATAGTGCCCACATAAAGTAGTTATAATACATAGTGGCCACATAAAGTACTTATAGTACATAGTGCCCACATAAAGTACTTATAGTACATTGTACTCACATAAAGTACTTATAGTACATAGTGCCCACATCATAGTACTTATAGTATATAGTGCCCGCATAAAGTACTCATAGTACATAGTGCCCACATAAAGTACTCATAGTACATAGTGCCCACATAATAGTACTTATAGTACATAGTGCCCACATAAAGTACTTATAGTACATAGTGCCCACATAAAGTACTCATAGTACATAGTGCCCACATAATAGTACTTATAGTACATAGTGCCCACATAAAGTACTTATAGTACATTGTACTCACATAAAGTACTTATAGTACATAGTGCCCACATCATAGTACTTATAGTACATAGTGCCCACATAAAGTACTCATAGTACATAGTGCCCACATAATAGTACTTATAGTACATAGTGCCCACATAAAGTACTCATAGTACATAGTGCCCACATAATAGTACTTATAGTACATAGTGCCCACATAAAGTACTTATAGTACATAGTGCCCACATAAAGTACTCATAGTACATAGTGCCCACATAATAGTACTTATAGTACATAGTGCCCACATAAAGTACTTATAGTACATTGTACTCACATAAAGTACTTATAGTACATAGTGCCCACATCATAGTACTTATAGTACATAGTGCCCACATAAAGTAGTTATAATACATAGTGGCCACATAAAGTACTTATAGTACATAGTGCCCACATTAAGTACTTATAGTACATAGTGCCCACATAAAGTACTCATAGTACATAGTGCCCACATAATAGTACTTATAGTACATAGTGCCCACATAAAGTACTTATAGTACATAGTGCCCACATAAATTACTCATAGTACATAGTGCCCACATAATAGTACTTATAGTACATAGTGCCCACATAAAGTACTTATATTACATTGTACTCACATAAAGTACTTATAGTACATAGTGCCCACATCATAGTACTTATAGTACATAGTGCCCACATAAAGTAGTTATAATACATAGTGGCCACATAAAGTACTTATAGTACATAGTGCCCACATAAAGTACTTATAGTATATTGTACTCACATAAAGTACTTATAGTACATAGTGCCCACATCATAGTACTTATAGTACATAGTGCCCACATAAAGTAGTTATAATACATAGTGGCCACATAAAGTACTTATAGTACATAGTGCCCACATTAAGTACTTATAGTACATAGTGCCCACATAAAGTACTTATAGTACATAGTGGCCACATAAAGTACGTATAGTACATTGTACCCACATAAAGCACTTATAGTTCATAGTGCCCACATAAAGTACTCACAGTACATAGTGCCCACATAAAGTACTTATAGTACATAGTGCCCACATAAAGTACTTATAGTACATAGTACCCAAATAAAGTATGATACATAGTGCCCACAGAACAGTACTTATAGTACATAGTGCCCACATAATAGTACTTATAGTACATTGTGGCCACATAAAGTAGTTATAGTACATAGTGCCCACATAAAGTACTTATAGTACATAGTAGCCAAATAAAGTATAGTACATAGTGCCCACATAACAGTACTTATAGTACATAGTGCCCACATAATAGTACTTATAGTATATAGTGGCCACATAAAGTACTTATAGTACATAGTGCCCACATAAAGTACTTCTAGTACATAGTACTCACATAAAGTACTTATAGTACATAGTGCCCACATAAAGTACTCACAGTACATAGTGCCCACATAAAGTACTTATAGTACATAGTGCCCACATAAAGTACTCACAGTACATAGTGCCCACATAAAGTACTTATAGTACATAGTGCCCACATAATAGTACTTATAGTACATAGTGCCCACATAAAGTAATTATAGTACATAGTGCCCACATAAAGTACTTATAGTACATAGTGCCCACATAATAGTACTTATAGTACATAGTGCCCACATAAAGCACTTATAGTACATAGTGCCCACATAAAGTACTTATAGTACATAGTGCCCACATAATAGTACTTATAGTACATAGTGCCCACATAAAGTACTTATAGTACATAGTGGCCACATAAAGTACTCACAGTACATAGTGCCCACATAAAGTACTTATAGTACATAGTGCCCACATAAAGTACTTATAGTACATTGTACTCACATAAAGTACTTATAGTACATAGTGCCCACATCATAGTACTTATAGTACATAGTGCCCACATAAAGTACTCATAGTACATAGTGCCCACATAAAGTACTCATAGTACATAGTGCCCACATAATAGTACTTATAGTACATAGTGCCCACATAAAGTACTTATAGTACATAGTGCCCACATAAAGTACTCATAGTACATAGTGCCCACATAATAGTACTTATAGTACATAGTGCCCACATAAAGTACTTATAGTACATTGTACTCACATAAAGTACTTATAGTACATAGTGCCCACATCATAGTACTTATAGTACATAGTGCCCACATAAAGTAGTTATAATACATAGTGGCCACATAAAGTACTTATAGTACATAGTGCCCACATAAAGTACTTATAGTACATTGTACTCACATAAAGTACTTATAGTACATAGTGCCCACATCATAGTACTTATAGTACATAGTGCCCACATAAAGTAGTTATAATACATAGTGGCCACATAAAGTACTTATAGTACATAGTGCCCACATAAAGTACTTATAGTACATAGTGCCCACATAAAGTACTCATAGTACATAGTGCCCACATAATAGTACTTATAGTACATAGTGCCCACATAAAGTACTTATAGTACATAGTGCCCACATAAAGTACTCATAGTACATAGTGCCCACATAATAGTACTTATAGTACATAGTGCCCACATAAAGTACTTATAGTACATTGTACTCACATAAAGTACTTATAGTACATAGTGCCCACATCATAGTACTTATAGTACATAGTGCCCACATAAAGTAGTTATAATACATAGTGGCCACATAAAGTACTTATAGTACATAGTGCCCACATTAAGCACTTATAGTACATAGTGCCCACATAAAGTACTCATAGTACATAGTGCCCACATAATAGTACTTATAGTACATAGTGCCCACATAAAGTACTTATAGTACATAGTGCCCACATAAATTACTCATAGTACATAGTGCCCACATAATAGTACTTATAGTACATAGTGCCCACATAAAGTACTTATATTACATTGTACTCACATAAAGTACTTATAGTACATAGTGCCCACATCATAGTACTTATAGTACATAGTGCCCACATAAATTACTCATAGTACATAGTGCCCACATAATAGTACTTATAGTACATAGTGCCCACATAAAGTACTTATAGTACATAGTGCCCACATAAATTACTCATAGTACATAGTGCCCACATAATAGTACTTATAGTACATAGTGCCCACATAAAGTACTTATATTACATTGTACTCACATAAAGTACTTATAGTACATAGTGCCCACATCATAGTACTTATAGTACATAGTGCCCACATAAAGTAGTTATAATACATAGTGGCCACATAAAGTACTTATAGTACATAGTGCCCACATAAAGTACTTATAGTACATAGTGCCCACATAAAGTAGTTATAATACATAGTGGCCACATAAAGTACTTATAGTACATAGTGCCCACATAAAGTACTTATAGTACATAGTGCCCACATCATAGTACTTATAGTACATAGTGCCCACATAAAGTAGTTATAATACATAGTGGCCACATAAAGTACTTATAGTACATAGTGCCCACATTAAGTACTTATAGTACATAGTGCCCACATAAAGTTCTTATAGTACATAGTGGCCACATAAAGTACGTATAGTACATTGTACCCACATAAAGCACTTATAGTTCATAGTGCCCACATAAAGTACTCACAGTACATAGTGCCCACATAAAGTACTTATAGTACATAGTGCCCACATAAAGTACTTATAGTACATAGTACCCAAATAAAGTATGATACATAGTGCCCACAGAACAGTACTTATAGTACATAGTGCCCACATAATAGTACTTATAGTACATTGTGGCCACATAAAGTAGTTATAGTACATAGTGCCCACATAAAGTACTTATAGTACATAGTAGCCAAATAAAGTATAGTACATAGTGCCCACATAACAGTACTTATAGTACATAGTGCCCACATAATAGTACTTATAGTATATAGTGGCCACATAAAGTACTTATAGTACATAGTGCCCACATAAAGTACTTCTAGTACATAGTACTCACATAAAGTACTTATCGTACATAGTGCCCACATAAAGTACTCACAGTACATAGTGCCCACATAAAGTACTTATAGTACATAGTGCCCACATAAAGTACTCACAGTACATAGTGCCCACATAAAGTACTTATAGTACATAGTGCCCACATAATAGTACTTATAGTACATAGTGCCCACATAAAGTAGTTATAGTACATAGTGCCCACATAAAGTACTTATAGTACATAGTGCCCACATAATAGTACTTATAGTACATAGTGCCCACATAAAGCACTTATAGTACATAGTGCCCACATAAAGTACTTATAGTACATAGTGCCCACATAATAGTACTTATAGTACATAGTGCCCACATAAAGTACTTATAGTACATAGTGGCCACATAAAGTACTCACAGTACATAGTGCCCACATAAAGTACTTATAGTACATAGTGCCCACATAAAGTACTTCTAGTACATAGTGCCCACATAAAGTACTTATAGTACATAGTGCCCACATAAAGTAGTTATAGTACATAGTGCCCACATAAAGTACTTATAGTACATAGTGCCGACATAATAGTACTCACAGTACATAGTGCCCACATAAAGTACTTATAGTACATAGTGCCCACATAAAGTACTTATAGTACATATTGCCCACATAAAGTACTTCTAGTACATAGTGCCCACATACAGTACTCATAGTACATAGTACTCACATAAAGTACTTATAGTACATAGTGCCCACATAAAGTACTTATAGTACATAGTGCCCACATAAAGTACTCACAGTACATAGTGCCCACATAAAGTACTTATAGTACATAGTGCCCACATAAAGTACTTATAGTACATAGTGCCCACATAATAGTACTTATAGTACATAGTGCCCACATAAAGTACTCATAGTACATAGTGCCCACATAAAGTATAGCACATAATGCCCACATAATAGTACTTATAGTACATAGTGCCCACATAATGTACTCATAGTACATAGTGCCCACATAAAGTATAGTACATAATGCCCACATAATAGTACTTATAGTACATAGTGCCCACATAAAGTACTTATAGTACATAGTACTCACATAAAGTACTTATAGTACATAGTACCCACATAAAGTACTCATAGTACATAGTGCCCACATAAAGTATAGTACATAATGCCCACATAATAGTACTTACAGTACATAGTGCTCACATAAAGTACTCACAGTACATAGTGCCCACATAAAGTACTTATAGTACATAGTGCCCACATAAAGTACTTATAGTACATAGTGCCCACATAATAGTACTTATAGTACATAGTGCCCACATCATAGTACTTATAGTACATAGTGCTCACATAATAGTACTTATAGTACATAGTGCCCACATAAAGTACTCATAGTACATAGTGCCCACATAAAGTACTTATAGTACATAGTGCCCACATAAAGTACTCATAGTACATAGTGCCCACATAATAGTACTTATAGTACATAGTGCCCACATAAAGTACTTATAGTACATAGTACTCACATAAAGTACTTATAGTACATAGTACCCACATAAAGTACTCATAGTACATAGTGCCCACATAAAGTATAGTACATAATGCCCACATAATAGTACTTACAGTACATAGTGCTCACATAAAGTACTCACAGTACATAGTGCCCACATAAAGTACTTATAGTACATAGTGCCCACATAAAGTACTTATAGTACATAGTGCCCACATAATAGTACTTATAGTACATAGTGCCCACATCATAGTACTTATAGTACATAGTGCTCACATAATAGTACTTATAGTACATAGTGCCCACATAAAGTACTTATAGTACATAGTGCCCACATAAAGTACTTATAGTACATAGTGCCCACATAAAGTACTCATAGTACATAGTGCCCACATAATAGTACTTATAGTACATAGTGCCCACATAAAGTACTTATAGTACATAGTGGCCACATAATAGTACTTATAGTACATAGTGCCCACATAAAGTACTTACAGTACATAGTGCCCACATAAAGTACTTACAGTACATAGTGCCCACATAATAATACTTATAGTACACAGTGCCCACATAAAGTACTTATAGTACATAGTGCCCACATAAAGTACTCATAGTACATAGTGCCCACATAAAGTACTTATAGTACATAGTGCCCACATAAAGTACTTATAGTACATAGTGCCCACATAATAGTACTTATAGTACATAGTGCCCACATAAAGTACTCATAGTACATAGTGCCCACATAAAGTACTTATAGTACATAGTGCCCACATAAAGTACTTATAGTACATAGTGCCCACATAATAGCACTTATAGTACATAGTGCCCACATAAATTATTTATAGTACAAAGTGCCCACATAATAGTACTTATAGTACATAGTGCCCACATAAAGTACTTATAGTACATAGTGCCCACATAAAGTACTCATAGTACATAGTGCCCACATAAAGTACTTATAGTACATAGTGCCCACATAAAGTACTTATAGTACATAGTGCCCACATAATAGTACTTATAGTACATAGTGCCCACATAAAGTACTCATAGTACATAGTGCCCACATAAAGTACTTATAGTACATAGTGCCCACATAAAGTACTTATAGTACATAGTGCCCACATAATAGCACTTATAGTACATAGTGCCCACATAAATTATTTATAGTACAAAGTGCCCACATAAAGTACTTATAGTACATAGTGCCCACATAAAGTACTCATAGTACATAGTGCCCACATAAAGTACTTATAGTACATAGTGCCCACATAAAGTACTTATAGTACATAGTGCCCACATAAAGTACTTATAGTACATAGTGCCCACATAATAGTACTTATAGTACATAGTGCCCACATAAAGTACTCATAGTACATAGTGCCCACATAAAGTACTTATAGTACATAGTGCCCACATAAAGTACTTATAGTACATAGTGCCCACATAATAGTACTCATAGTACATAGTGCCCACATAAAGTACTTATAGTACATAGTGCCCACATAAAGTATTTATAGTACATAGTGGCCACATAAAGTACTTATAGTACATAGTGCCCACATAAAGTATTTATAGTACATAGTGGCCACATAAAGTAGTTATAGTACATAGTGCCCACATAAAGTATTTATAGTACATAGTACCCACATAAAGTATTTATAGTACAAAGTGCCCACATAATAGTACTTCATAAAGTATTAAAAAAAACAGTGTCCAAATAATACCACATTCACCACTTTGGTAATATATGAGATGAGGTGCTAGAGAGAAAGTTTTTAATAGGGGATGGGATGACCCAAATCATTTTGCCCCTTTTGCGCATGCTATAATACAGCCCTGTTACCAATTTTTTTTTAGACAGACTTGTAAATAATAATGAAAAATAATAATAAATACAAAGTAAATAAATAATAATGACAATAATATGCTAACATTCCACTGATATAGTAATATTATGAATAATGGAAAATAAACCGTATGTAAGTAACACTGATGTTTACTAAACACTGAGCAAAGGTTCCAAAAATTGCGACTGGTTGTCTTTTTGGCTTCTGCCTGATACATTCATACACTGTACATGCAGTACACAGCCCCTTAGCTTCATTGCCTTGTATTGGAGATCTACTAAATCCACAGTTACTGGTCTTTGTTTTTTCTTTAATAAGAAGGTAGGTGCAGTTCACCAATTTACATAGGAGATGTCATTTCCAGGCACTGCATAAAGAAAGTAATAAATCTCGCCTGGCAATGTGTTCCCTTTATACCAATTGGGTTTTATAACCTGGAGTGTTCATAGCCTCTGAACTGGAAAAGTCCATATAAATTCCCTTATATGCAAGACGTTCTGGTCCTTGTGGTACTTCTCTAGTCTCAAGTCAGAGAGCTCCTGCAGCACCAGCATCTGAAGGACATGAAGATCTGGCGCGCCCCCTCGCGGAAACGCTGGTCACACACACTGTAAATGATCACATTGCAGCAGCTGTTACTCGCAAGCATCCAAAAGGCAAAAAAGGAGAAGGTGCACCACTGATACCCCAGCACGTTGCCCACCACAAAAACTGCAATAGGGGTAAAGGAAGCTGTGAAGGCAATAGTCAGAGCCCCGATGGTCTTGGCAGCCTTAATGTCAGAGAAGGAGACTCTAAGAGGTTCCTGATCTGTCCCAGACAAGAGTTTTCTCCTGCGAGTGTATTGATGAATGGTGGTCAAAGAAAGGGCATTGATTATCAGAGTGCCCCCCAACAAGCTGAAATCAAAGGCTGGGAATAGCAGAAGTATCTGCCACACATGAGCTGGAGAAGCTGGAGCTGGGGTATAGTTGCACATTCTGCTGCAAGGATTATACTCCATCACTATCCCACCATGGCTGGAGATGATGGGGACCAAGGCAAGGAAGAAGCTGGCAGTCCAGGAGATCAGGATCAGCAGTAATGTCCTTCCCCTGGTGATCACTACCTCCTTGTGCAGTGGCTTCAGGATGGCAATGCTCCTCTCAATGGTCAAAAGAAAGATGGTGCTTATGGACACCAAAGTGCATCCAGCAAAGACTGGACCGATGAGATAACATGGGTGCCAGGATCCCACAAACAGCACCTCATATCCTCCCTCTGCCATGGAGGCATTGATGGAAAGCATCTTAATTTCCCCATATACAGAGAAAGGAACCACCAAGATGCCCAGAGCTAGGTCAGCCACTGCCAAGGAGGTCTTCAAGTAACCCTGAGGAGTCCGGAGGTGCTTGGTGGCCAGGAACACTGCCAAGATCACTAAATTCCCCAGCAGTATGGCTAGTATAAGGGCAACCATAAAGATGACTGTGAAGATCCGGTTTCCAGAAGAACAGCAGCTACTACAGTTGGTGTGATTGAGTTCTGTGAGCATCCTTCCAGGGAGTCAGGGAGTGTGTGCTCCTTGCCTTCTCCTCACTCTTCTCCCTATGGCTGACACCTCATCATCATCAGCACCACTCCTCCTCTGCTTTCCTCTTCACTCTTTCACTTTTCCTCTCATTTCCCTCTGTTTCTGCTGGTAATACAACTCCCACTCTCCTTATATTTCTAGTGCACTTGTTATTTGCTAATTCCATTTATCCACATCTCTGCCCCTGCTTGTCTCCTGCCTCTATCTAACACATCTGATGCCATGTTCATCTTATATGTATCACTGGCTTTCTTACAGTAGCTTTGATTATATCATATAGTTCCTATCAACTCATTGTCACTGCTGTAGATGTCACTCACCATGCTCCTTGACTCTACCTCAGCAGATGCATCTTGTCCATCATCTTAATATATCATCTGCATGGACTCAATGTCTCCAGCATTTCCTTAGCTTTGCCCCAAGTTCATTCTAATTCAGCCACAGGTTCCTTCTTTGCTTCTTTTCCAGTGCTTCCACCTTGTACAATGTATCAGCTGCTCTCTAAGTTTCCTTGCGCTTCCTTCCTCTCTTCCTCTGTCCTTGGCAGGAGATGCTGCAGCCTGAGCCCTGACTTTGTGTGATCAGTGATGGAAATATATGCACCATGCTGAGATGAAGATGTGGCCACTGAGCGCTGAGTGATACACAGTGGAGATTATCTGCAGGCTCTTGCCAGTGTCTGAGATGTATAGGAAGGCACTAAGGAATGCATGATGCTTTGGGAGGAATATCATCACTGCTGCTCAAGGCTCGATGCACACATTGTAGATTCGATGCTGATTTTTCGCTGTGTATCTGCAGTGGTTTTTCAGCATTCCCGTTACACGCAAATTTTTATTGTGAATTTCACCCTAATTTTTGCAAAAGTGAAGCCCTGTATAAAATCCGCACAAACAATTGACAAACTGCGGATTTTAGAACTGTATTACGTGGTGTTTCTTCCACACGGAAATCCGTGTGAAAAATCCACATCAAATCCACAACGTGTGCATCCTAACTGGGGTATTCACTGACCTAAATATATAGATTTACAGCACTGAGTTAAAAAGCTGATGAGACATCAAAAATGCAGTCTGAACCCGGTGCCCTGTGGTTCAGGAACGCAGAGATTAAATACAGATTTTATCTCTTTTTCAGGAAAGATTAGTTAGAATCAGTGCATTCTTCTATTAGTATAGAAGTAAAGATTGCCTAACAATCAGCAGAAACTCAGTACTATATACTGTATATGTATATATAACGATCACAGTCACGGTCAACTCCAAATTTACCTGGAGGTGCATCCTCGGACCCTTCGGCTCCCTGCACTGCAATACACACCGCCGGCCAATCAGAGGTCAGCAGCTGATGTTGACTTGCCAGTGACTGGCAGCACATAGCAGTGTAAAATCTACTGCCTCTTTCTCACACCTATGGTAATCTGCTGAGGTGGATCTACCCAGCTTATATGTTACATGCACACCACTAGGTTCAGATAGGGTCGAGACAGGTTACATGAATTCTTTGGAATCCTGGGGGAACTGTTACTCAGGGCGACCATAGACCATGTGCTGCAGCTTCTCTCAGGCACACAGGGGTATTGACCCTCAGGCACAGACACGTAGGTTGTTTCACTTGCTGACCTGACACACTTGACAAGAGTCCTCATAAAGGATAGAACAGTAGCATTTATTAAGAAGCCGCACAGTACAGTTTCCTTAGCAGCACAGAAGTTCACAGTCTTCCTAGTAGTACAGGACAGCACAGTTCTAATACAAAGGCACATTAATGAACACAGCAGTCTTTACAGCACAATGAGATGGGGGAGGGTATGCTGAGGGAAATGATCCCTGTGACACCATTTCTTCCAGTCCTTATCTTTCTGCCTCACAGTACTCTGTACTGCTAGTTCAGGAACTCTACCTGACCTTTGCTTAGCTTCACTCCTGACTTGAATCCTTTTCACTTGCAGGGGCGCTTCTGTGAGATACAGAACACACACACCACCTTTCACTTTGGCTCCAGCCAGACAGTAAACAACTTCCTCACAATCCCCCTGGGGCTCCGCTAAAACACTCCGCTTCTCTTGTGACTGTGTTAACCCCTCTAGTTGCTGGATGCTTCTGGAGCACATTACTTCCTGTCTCATGTGCTTGTGTTACTTCTAATAGTTGCTGAATGCTTTTAAAGCAACAGCACTACTTCTGCATGTCACACTCTGCAACAGCACTACTTCAGCATGTCAAATATATAACCTGCTAGGTGTCAGGTAGCATTGATGGACTGTATTCATTTGGACTAGCTTGTTATTAATTGCCGGTGAAACATATTGTGGGGAGGTCAAGACCTTGCTCGAATCCTCTGATAGGGAGGGTGTTACTGTCCTCCATTTGGCCTCAACCAACAATGGCGATGAGGAGCATCTCCTGCTTAGTAACGGGGTCAATAAAAAGGAGATCAACCCCTTGTGTCACTGGCTCCTTAAAATCCCTATCAAGGGGCCATTTTTTTTCTCATGAATGGTTGGAATGAGACAAAAATCAGTCATCTGAGCAGCCCTACAGAAAAACACTATTATTATGCTTACTTATATAGCGCCATTAATTCCACAGGGCTCACAATCTATATTCCCTATCAGTATGTCTGGAATGTGGGAAGAAAGCGGAGAACCTGGAGGAAACCCACGCAATTACGGGGAGAACATGCAAACTCTTTACAGATGGGTCAGTGCGCTGTCCGTGTGCTATCCGATGAAAAATTGGAGAACACATGCCCGATTTATACTCCCTTAAACAGACCACAATCAGATTGTAAAATACTCTGCATTTTCACGAGGAAAGCCTAAAAACATATTATATCCAATTGCCACTGTTTTTCAACCATGAAAGTCTCAAAATTGGTTGTTTTGTAGTCTTGCATGATTCCAGACAGGTTTGCAGTTACGTGCTGGATACTATTAGCGGTACTGGATTATTAATGGACAATTTTTCTATTTATTGCTGCTACTAAAATTACTGTGAATTAAAAGAGATAATGGTAATAATATATACATGAGGTTAGTACGGAATGATGGGAATGATGGTGTTTTTATCTCTGCAGTGTCACCATTTGTTAGCTCAGAGCGGTCAGATTGTGCCATGGCTACTTAGTTTAGCAGATCCTAAGGGGCTCCGTGGTTTTTACCCGCTAACCCTTATATTGAGATCTGGTCTTAGATGCCAGACCCCCCGGATGTGCCTGCAGAGTGACCACAAACTGTTGGAGCGAGCTAAGGGAAAATCAAACTAGTGTTGGTCAAATCAGAAATATAATAGCAAGGACAGAATCAGAACCAAATCAGAGTAAGGGCAGGTTCACACGAACGTATTAAATATCATTCAGAGTTTCATTCAGAATGATTTTTTTCTCACTTGTCATCCATGTAGAGTACATTTTTTTAATAGAAGCAACTATTAATCATTTACATGACCATTTACAGTTTCCTATATTAAAGAATTGCAATGTATCTGTAAAAATAGGTTGCTATTGCTATAGTATGGCATCCGATTTTTATTGCGCACCTTTGGACTTGAATGGGTGAGTCTCATTCAATTTACGGAGGAAACTTGTCCATGCTGCGATTTTTTTTCACACGCCGATTCGTTTAGTGAAAAAAATCGCTCATCTGCACTGTCCCGTTGAATAACATTGGTTTGAGTACAGGCCGTTTTTTTCACAGACAGCACTCAGACCGAAGATTCTGTTGTGTGCATGAGCCTTTAAAGTGAACTAGACAGCTTATATATGATGCCTAATTCTCGGGCAACAAGTAGCAGGCACTCGCTTTATGATTACAGCTATATATGTTTGACTCTGAAATGCTGCAGTTTCAGAGAAAAACATAGTTTATAAGCTGCTGAGGACCGCGCCGCACAGGAGACTAGTTAAAAAGGGGGGTCCCCAATGGCTTCTCCCCATCTGCTGCCAGTGACTAACAGGTCATTCCTTATATACACAGAGAGAGAGAGACCTGTCACTCCATAGCAGTGAGAAGCCGCCGGCGACCCATGTTTTCAACTAGTCTCGGTCGGAGTGTTGTTAACATAATCAATCCGATTCTTCCGTATGAGAGAATCTACGATTGTGTGACCCTCGCCTTACATGAAGTTTACATACACTATATAAAAAGACACATTTGCATGTTTTTCTCAATATCTGACATGAAACCAGAATAAACCTTTCCCATTTTAGGTCAATTAGGATTACCATCATATTTACCGTAATATTTGCCAAATGCCAGAATAATGAGAGACAGAGACTGGTTTAAGGCATTTTTATTACTTACTGCAAAGTCAAAAGTTTACATACATTTCATTAGTATTTGGTACCATTGCCCTTAAACTGAATGACTTGGGTCAAACGTTTGGTATATCCTTCCACAAGCTTCTCACAATAGTTGGTTGGAATTTGGGCGCATTCCTCCTGACAAAACTGCTGTAACTGATCCAGGTTTGTAGGTCGCCTTGCTCGGAGCCTTTTCAGCTTTGCCCATAACTTTTCAATAGGATTGAGATCAGGGCTTTGTGATGGCCACTCCAAAACATTGACTTTGTTATCCTTAAACCACTTTGTTAGCATTTTGGCAGTATGCTTTGGGTCTTTGTCCATTTTGAAGACCCATTTCCGCCCAAGCTTTAACTTCCTTGCTGATGTCTTGAGACGTTGCTTCAGTATTGCCACATAATCTTCTTTTCTCATGATGCCATCTATTTTGTGAAGTGCACCAGTCCCTCCTGCAGCAAAACAACTCCACAACGTCATGCTGCCACCCCCGTGTTTCACAGTTGGGATGATGATCTTACGCTTCCAAGCTTCTCTCTTTTCCCTCCAAACGTAACAATGGTCATTATGCCCAAAAAGTTAAATTTTAGTTTCATCAGACCACAGGACATGTCCCCAAAAATGAAGGTCTTTGTTCCTGTGTGCATTTGCAAACATTAATCTGGCGTTTTTTATGTTTCTTTTGGAGTAATGGCTTCTTCCTGGCAGAGTGGGTTTCAGCCCATGTTGATACAGTACTCGTTTCACTGTGGATATTGACACAATCTTACCAGCTTCCACAATCATCTTCACAAGGTCTTTTGCTTTTCTCCTTGGGTTGATATGCACATGTCAGACCAAAGCACGTTCATCTCTGAGACACAGAACGCATCTCCTTCCTGAGCGGTATGATGGCTGGACATTCCCATCTTGTTTGTACTTGCGTATAATTGTTTGTACAGATGAACGAGGCACCTTTAGGTATCTTGAAATTGCACCCAAGGATGAGACACAATTGTGCAAGTCCACAATTCTCATCCTGATATCTTGTCTGATTTCTTTAGACTTTCCCAGTTTGTTTCAGGTGTGCATTAAAATACATCCACAGGTGTGTCTCTAATTAACTGAGATGTTGCCAAAAACCTATCAGAAGCTTCCAAACACAAGACATCATCATATGGGCAGTCCAGAATTGTTTAAAGGCATAGTAATCTTAGTGTATGTAAACTTTTGACTTTGCAGTAAGTAATGAAAATGCCTTAAAACATTCTCTCTCTCTCATTATTCTGGCATTTGGCAAATATTAAAAATGTTGGTAATCCTAATTGACCTAAAATGGGAAAGGTTTATTCTAATTTCATGTCAGATATTGAGAAAAACATGCAGATGTGTCTTTTTACATAGTGTATGTAAACTTCTGGTTTCAACTGTACATGCTCTTGGAAAGATAATTTCATCACACCAGTCTTCTATCATTATTGCATCTGGAAAAATTAAACTTTCTGTGCAAATCACATTTATGAATCCATAGTGTCCCTTTTTCCAACTTGTATGACAATTTTACTTTGTGTTCTAAAAGATGTCATGCTTTACAATTACTTTCTTTAAGTGACGGCAATTGTGTTTATGGCTCTACATATAAACTAAGAATGGATCCTATATCCAAAAATTTTTGCCAAACACACTCCGGTCATGGATCCCACAGGGGGCTCATACTTTATGATATTAGAAGGTTCCTGGGTTGTGGTGTACAACCCCAAATATAATATAACGTGTATTCAGCATCGTACACAGCTGAACTGCAGTACCCCAGAATGACCACTACACATTGTGCAGCGCTGTGGTTCCAAAGCTCTACACTGTTCACTCCTGGTTGCTGTGCGCCCTGCTAAGAGCTGATCGGTGGGGGGGATGGATGTCAGATTCCCACTAATCTGATATTGATGATCTTTCCTCTCGATAGGCCATCGGTATCAAGGCCCAGGACAACTCATTTTTGGATATTAAAAAATTATTTTTTCCTATGGAACATAGCACATAGTTACTAACTAATGTTTTTTTTTTTAAAATTACATAAAGTAGACAATTGAAATCCATTGTTTTCAACTTTAAAAACCTCAAAATTGTTTGAAGATGCGAGTGCACATTGCATTATAATGGATGTGGGTTAATTGGCGGTTATAAATGCAACTTACCATACAATAAATATTTCAGCAATGGAAACATAATGTTTGAAGACTTAACCTAGAAGCAGAGATCTGGCTGTCCTTATGTCTAGGTTATAATGATGGGTGCTGTAATGATGAGAGCTTTGCTAAAATTATTACAACTGTAGTTTCTGGTGAAATTTTTATTTACTTGAACACTTTGGACACATCATACACAGAGAGCGCTCTCTGGAGAAGGACATCATGGTCGGAAGAATAGAAGGAACAAGGTGAAGAGGAAGACCAGCAACCCGATGGCTTGATACTGTCAAGAGAATGGCGGAGAAGACCCTGGTGGACCTATCTAGGCTTACACAAGATCGATCTTCCTACAGATCGTTCATCCATCAAGTCACCATGTCTCGAGATCGAGCTGAAGGCCGGTAAAAAAAATAAATAAAATGCATATTCACTTTTCAACCTTGAAATTGCAGCACCAAGTAGGAAAAATCATGGAATTGTGGAAATCAAAAGTTGAATAGATATGTTAATGATATGGTAATGATAACATTCTATGTTAATAGAATGTTAATGATGTGCAAATGATGAAAAAATGGAAGCATCTCTCAGGAATTTCACACTAGTCTTAATTCCTGGATTATAGTGTAGTGTAGTGTGGCATAACGAACAGTAGCTGGACCCTTCTAGTCTTCCAAGTGTCCCAAGAACTGTTTTCAACTCAGCAATGCCAGGTCACATGTTGCTTGTGCTACTGTGAGAAACCTGCGTGGTCTAAACGTGCTACCACGGCCTGCAGCGTCTCCGAACATGTCTCCCAGCGAGCACATCTGGGACATCATTGATCGGTAATTGCAGAGGGACCTTACAGCAGTGCATCCTGATGATTTACTGAAGTGCAGTCAGTGTGGGAGAATATCCTCAGACAACCATTAATAACCTCATTGAAGGTTGTAAGTGCAGTGATTTCTGTATGTGGAGCTCAAATTCGAAACAAAATAAATTGAGATGGTTTGAAAATTTTGTTTCATTTTTTTCATTTACATATCATTAACACTGTGAGGAGCTGCCCACTTACTAAAGACTATGATACTTTTCCAGCAACGGACCACCATTTTTGTCAATATTATTATTGTGTTTTATTAGTGATTTACTTGTTATGTTTTATATAGTTCTACTAACTTGTCAGTATGTGCACTAGATTCACTTGTAAAATGTCCAGCATTCCACTAATCTGTATCTCAGGATATCTGTATCTCAGGAGTATCTAACCATTGTTCCAACAGCCAATAATCTCATTATGTGTGTGTAGATTGTAGACACAGTGAAGCCGTCACCACAGGGGGTCTTACATGCAGTCTCAGATGAAGGCTTCTAGAATATTCTTCATTGTTTTTAGCTAACAGTAAATGCTTAAGGGGGAGGGGGATCACTTCTGACCTGGGAGGGGACTGATCCCAGCGAAAGAAAGGACAGACATGTTTTAGTCAGAGTTGGTGGGAGGATGCCGGAGGGTTCGGATCTGTGGCTGTGGACCTGGAGCTGATGGATGGATGACTTACGGAGTGTTGAAGATCTGTTATCAACTAAAGTGCATAAACGTGCTTCAGTTGTGAATATGTCATTTGGATTTAAACTTTATTGAAGGACTGCTGCTACTGGATTTCTGTGCTTTCATCGTTTTATCTGTCGTCTGGAGGATCATGGACTGTGGCTACAGACTGGCTGGAGATACGAAATCTGTGGGCCAATCAAAAGTTGGGAGACAGTGGGTATCACCTGATACAAAGCCAGTGAAATTAATGATCCCAGGTTGAGTACTTAAGGACTGAGAGAACTGTATTTTGGCCATTTACTTAGAATTGCTGCATTACCATGGAGGTGATTAATAAAATATTGTTGCCTTGTTAACCTGCCTAGGTGATAACTTACAACCCACAACCTCAGATCTCTACAAACATGTATATGCATCCTGTGATTTCCATAATTCCGTGACTTTTCCTTCTTGGTGTTGCGATTTCAATGTTCAGGAGAGTATTTTAAACAGGTTATATACAGGACCTGACATTGCAATTTATCACTGTACTAAGCTTGGTGATATATTCATGTACTGATGGTGGTTCTGGTGACATATTCATGTACTGATGGTAGTTCTGGTAATGTATTCCTCTACTGATGGTTCTGGTGATGTATTACAGTACTGATGGTGGTTCTGATGATGGATACTGTACTGATGGTGATTCTGGTGATGCATTAATTTACTAATGGTCGTTCTGGTATTATACTCCTGTACTGATGATGGTTCTGGTGATACATACATATGCTAATGGTAGCTCTGGTGCTGTATTCATATACTGATGATGGTTCTGTATTCATGTACTGGTGATAATTCTGGTGATGTAGTCATGTACTGATAGTGGTTTTGGTGATGGATTCCTTTACTGATTGAGGTTTTGGTGATTTATTTCTGTACTGATGGGGGTTTTCGGTCTGTATTCATTTACTGATGGTGATTGTGATACTGATTGTTAGTTTCTGAGTGCATAAGCAGAAAGTGGTTATTAATGGTGACAATTAGTGGTGATGGTGGGGTTATACAGAAGTCATGAATATCAAAGACTAAAAGACAGCAGGTTTACTAGTTCTCTAGTAATAATCTCCAGTTTATAAAACTGTGAATTTATCAAAACAAAGTAAGCAGCTAAATAAGTGCCACATCACTGAGATCAGGGTCATTGCCTCTACATTATGCTGCTCATATATTAAGTGGCAAAAAACCTGGTGACAGATTCCCTCTAATGACATTATTCAACTACGGGCATTTATCACACATCTATAATATAGGTGATAAATATATAATCGCTGAGGTCCAATCGCAAGAATGGGAGTCCTGTATCCCTGTGTGAATGTAGTAGCAGTAGTGTTTCTACATGACCATCACTTCAGTCACTGTCTATGGCAGAGGTCCCCAACCTTTCTGAACTTGAGAGCCACATTCAGCTATGAAAGAGGGTTGGTTGCGAGTCACATTAAGCCCTGAGAGAGGAGTGCAAGCCACATTCAGCTCCTTGCCCACTCACAGTAGTGACACCCAGAGACCCCTATTACTGGTATAATGACAGCCAAAGCTTTTCCACTGAAATCACACCAAGGCAGTTTGTCAAGCTCCAGGGTTTCCTATCTTAACCCCATTTAGATCTGCTCCTCCATGCAGGGGTACATACAAAAGTCACCATCTAGAGATCTACTCTTAATAGCTGTTTGCTACACCTGGAGCTAATGCACCAAGCTGGTAGACAGCAGCGAGCCACACATCATGGGCCCGCGAGCCACCCGGTCTATGGAAACATTTGTCACACATGCAAATTACCGCATCCATAATAAAAGTGAGTGGCGCTGCGGTCATGTGCTCCATTCCATAGTGAATTGTGATTGGTGCAATACAGTAGGCTGACCCTCATTGATCATATTTTTATTACCGATCCTGGGAGTAGGTGATTTATTATATTTTTGGTAGAACTTCTTTAACACCTTCACTCCAGCCTGTTTTCACCTTCCTGGCCAGGACAAATTTTACAATTCTGACCAGTGTCAGTTTATGTGGTAATAACTCTGGAACACTTCAATGTATTCCATTGATTCTGAGACTGTTTTTTCATGACACATTGTATTTTATGTTACTGGTAAATTTAAGTCGATATTTTTTGTGTTTATTTGTGAAAATGCTGAAATATTAGCATAAATTTAGAAAATTTTGCGATTTTCAAACTTTTATGCTCTTAACCCCCTCACGAACTTGGACGTATTCATACGTTCAGGTTGGTAGGTACTTACCGACCTTGGACATATGTATACGTCCAGGCGATTTTGCGCGCACAGAGGCTGTGCGTGCGCGATCACCGCAGGGTGTCAGCTGATTCTGACAGCTGACACCCGACACTCAGTGCCAGGAGCGGTGACGCACCGCTCCCGCCACTTTAACCTCCTAAATGCCCCTCTGCCCTTGGATCGGCACCCCCACGACGTCATCGCGGGGGGCCGATCGTTGCTATAGTGACTCGATGTCATCATGATCTCTGGGTCACCAGAGCTAGAAAACTTGCTAGATCATGCTCAGTGCATGTTTGTTTGTTAGTGCACCGCTGACAGTTTGTATAGTATAGGAATGCTCCTGCAGAGAGTTACACAGAAACCACGGTGTAAGCGCTCAGCGCAGAGAGCAGGATAAATGTGAGCTGAGACTTACTGAGATTTTTAGGAGGCAGAATGAACAAATCAACAGCAGGTCAAGAATTCTATTTATTTTTGCGCTGTTCCTCCTGCGGTATAAGTGGTAAGGACGCTTTATTCTTCGGTCGTTATGATTACAGCGATACCAGATTTATATAGTCTTTTTATGTTTGGCTGCTATCACACACTAAAAATAGTTTTTTTTTACAAAAAAAAAGTTTTTACATCGCCATATTCATATAATTTTTCATATTTCTGCCGACAGAGTCATGTGAGGGCTTGATTTTTGTGAACGAGTTGACGTTTTTATTGGTACTATTTTCTGGCACTTAACATTTTTTGATCGCTTTCTATTCTGATTTTTGTGAGGCAGAATGAAAAAAAACAGCAATTCAGGAATTGTTTTTTTTGCCGTTCTCTGTATGGTAAAAGTGATAAGGCAGCTTTATTCTTCGGGTAAGTACGACTACAGCGATACCACATTTATATCATTTTGTATGTTTTGAAGCTTTTACACAAAACTGTTTTATTGAAAAAAGAATTGTTTTTGAATGGCTATATTGTTATAGCTATAACTGGCTGCTTGGTTTTGTTTTGGGACAAGATAGCGTTTTCAGCAACACAATTTTTATTTACATTTGACTTTTTGATCGCGTTTTATTCCACTTTTTATTCGGTGGTATGATGAAAAGGCTAAGTCACTTTGCCAGGTTTTTTATTTATTTTTTATGGTGTTCACTGAAGGGGTTAACTAGTGTGACAGTTTTATAGATCGAGTTGTTGCAGACGCAGCGATACCAAATACATGTACTTTTTTTGGTTATTTTTTGTTTTTACATACATATATGTATTCATTGGTATAATATTTTTTCTTCTTTTTTTATTTTGTGATTTTTTTTTTGTTTTACTTTTTTACTTAGTCTCTCAATGGAACTTTAACTTTTATTACATTGATTTCTGGTATAATGATTGCAATGCACTATACTTGTCAGTGTTACATTGACAAAATGCCTTTTAGACCATGCTCCTGGTCACGTACGGTGAGCTCCCGGCGGCGATCATGCGGGCAGTGCTCCTGTGCCCGCATGATCACCATGACGAAAGGTTACGTCATAAGTCGTGAACTTGTTCAAACGTGAAAATATAAAAAAAATTAAAAAAAAACTGACCATTACTTCCAAACAGAAAGAGACAAGTGTGAACAGGTGCAAGCTAAGACATCTACTGTATGTAACTAACAAATTAAAGCTGCACTCTGAAAAGCTATAATATGTAAACATTGAATATGTGAAATTGGAACTGCATTACTGCTGTAGAAAACATGTTAAAAAATGAAGGTACTTAGCACACAAATTGGCCAATTTGTGTGAGCCCAACAGCCAACGACAAGGCGTACCCCTTTGTTGGGATCCTAAGCCTAACATGATGCTTGGAACCTGAAACGTTTGGATAAAATTGTCACCCAGTCACATGAGTTGTACACTTTTTTTCTGTGGATACCCAGAAGACACAATTTATATACTGTTTAGTTTGTAAATGTCGCATGGGCCGAGGTGCTCTGTTGCGACCCTAGCCACCTGTGAGATAGGTTCCTCTGGGTGTGTGATGTTATTTGATGCTGATGTTTCTTGCTTAGGCTGCGTACCCTCAGATTACACAGGAACCTTAGATGTAAAGCATGGAGTGATTCAGTCCATTTGATAAAAATAAGATGAACTTTAGGCTATGTTCAAACTTTGAGTTTTTGCTGAATTTTTTATGCAAATTTAAAGCTGCGTTTTACAGTACCAGCAAAGGCTATGAGATTTCAGAAATCTCATGCAAACGCATTGTTTTTTTTCCTGATTTGGCAAACTGCATCGTTTTTGCAAAATGCAGCATTTCACTTTCTTCAGCGATTTTTCAGCGTGTTAGCAGCGTTTTTTCATCCACAGAAAGCAATGCCATTGCCATTAGAGTGTTGTACAAATGTCATCCATTATTCTCATACGTGGAGAAAAAAAAAATAGTTTCTCCACCTTCTCTATTCTGACAGTCCATGAATAATCGGACCATACTTGGATGTAATCCGAGTGCGGTCCGATTTTTTCACTGACCCATTGACTTGCATTTCTGATTTTGTTTTGACCCTCAGATCAAAATCGGACATGTCTCTGCGATTTTCTACAACTCTCTCGGTCCACGAAAAATCACGGACATGAGAATGGCTCCATAGGCTATGCCAGGTATGAGCGCAAAAAACATGAATAGCACTCGTATGTCAAAATGGGACATGTGAGTCCTTACTTTCACTTTCCCAACACAAGTGCATAGAGGAGCATTGATCATACGACATCAATATAAGGAAAATGCAGCAATATCACACATATCAGCACTGTAAGGTCTTCAGGAGAGAGTTTCTACTCTTTCTACACACTTACAATTTCATGATCTTGGCAGTACGTCATTTAAAGAGAACTCGACACTCAATTCATGCTGCACAAACCACAGGCAGCATGAATCAAAGCCTGTCTACACTATTGCAGCCAGGTATGTTTTTTCACTGAAATGCTGCAGTAGTAGATTGACGGGTCTGTCCAATGAGTGCACATAAAGAGAGACCTGTAAGTCAACTAGAGCGACGTAGGACTTTTCAAACTATGTTTTCTGTGAAATGTCAAAGCATTTTAGAGAAAAACATACCTGGCTGCAATTGCGTAGTCAGGCTCTGATTCATACTGCCCATGGTTTGGGCAAAATGGATCAAGTGACAGGTTCCCTTTAAATCAACCACTTTCATCTACAATTAATAAAGCCATAGGCGGTCCAATGCTAAATGGAGCTACCCAAAGCAGAAATTTCAATATTAGGAATCAGCAATTGATCTCACATCCAACCTATATTACTGGGAGGGACACTCCTGCAAGAGAAAAATCTTCTCAATAAACCTCTACTCTACTCTTCTACTCAATAAACCTTCAGTACTTGTCTACTTTTGGCATTTAAAGGAGTTGTCAAGGAAAGAAGTTTCAATGCTTCTTTGATCAGGAATAGAGCAGACTCTTTTTCCCTAATTAGCCTGGCCATTTACAGGGAATCTGTGAGCAGGTTTTTGCCATTAAATCTTAGAGCAGCATAATGTGGTGACAAAGATCCTGATTTCAATTACATGTGACTGGGCTGCTTGCTGTAGTTTTGATAATTTTACAGGAGATTATCACTTGAGAACTACTTGACCTGCTGCCAGATAGTCCAAACACACCCACCAACACTGATTGGTTGCTTTCTGTGCATAGGCAGAAAGCAGCCAATCAGTGGTGTGGGCGGCGTTATGCAGAGCTCAGCATTCAGGGAACTGCTAGATCGGCAGCTGATAAAACAATTTTTGATCAAGAAATTTTATGCAGTATCCATAAAGTGACACATCGTTGAAATCAAGATGACAGATTCCCTTTAAAGGGTGGGAAGGAGACAGATCACATAAAGGAGGAGGACACAGGCAACCAACTGAGCAGGAAACTAGAGATGACATGCATGGCAAATGATACAAGGGGGCGGACTAGCAAGAGGATAATCCATATGATCAGCAGACGGAATATCATGCCAATGCAGGAAGAGCCTCATTATTCCGGTCTTATGACCAGGGAAAGCAAATTTGAAAAAAGACACCTATGGTTAAGTTGTTTTTTTCTCGCCCATATAAACATGTGTGTGACGCCTGAAAGCCCTACCCTGGGAGATGGGGGACTCGGAGCTGGGTCCTGTGTGGTAGATGGGGTGCAGCCGTGGCCCGGACCCGCTCCGTGCCCAGGGCCGTCGCACTAAAAAAAGATGGTATGGGCTTATCCGGGTTGAGTGGCTGATCTCGACTACGCCACCTGTGGCACCTGGTGAAGGCCACCAGCGCTGCTGCAGTCCGCTGAGGCATGGTGTTATTGCAGCCATGGTTGTTACTACTCCCCACAGGCGGAGTGAGGCCTCAGGGCAGAAGGACAGGATGGAGGGATTAGTAGTCTAGGAGGTCTGGTGCTGCGTAATGCGGTGTAATGCAGAATAAAGAGTCCAGAGGCCATAGGGGATAACTTCCAGGGTTTTTACTCACGATGGAGATGGCAGTAGGAAGGCGTCTCCCTGCTCCTCGCGGAGTTCTGTGGTCACCAGATACGGGGGGGTCCGACAACCTCCGAGTAAGTCCAGTGTTCAATCAGGACCCCGCACCAGAGTGTTCCTAGACTTCAGACTGGGTCCTTTCCTGTCGGTGTGTGTGTAGATAGGCCGGGTCTCCTTCTGAACTTCATTCAGAAAAAGGGTACGGGTGGCTGCTCCGCTCCTTTCGATACCCGGTGGGATCCTCAGGGCCTACCGGACTTCCCTGACCAGGACGTAGAGTAGCAAGGTCAGGTGTCGGGGGCCAGTACCCCTATTGCAGCCGGAATCCCTCTGAATAGATCAGCTTGGCGAGGACAGGTGGCGTATACCGCTCCGTCTGCATCCCCCCTGGGATCCATTTGCGGTGGAGCTACACTCCTAAGCTCCGGGCCTTCTTGGTCATGGTCCTTGACCGGGCTGAGACATACATCGTCTTCAGCCTGCCCCTCGACCCAAGGCCGGGGTACGAGGGCCGTGTCTCCATCCTCTGCAGGTCCACACAGGATCCACGCTCAGGGAGGAAGGTCACGATCAGAGAACAGTCAAAGAACCAAGAACCAAAATGGCTGTGTATTAAATATGAAATTTAAAGTGTCACTAAAATGTGAATCCTCCACTCTCACCCACTAATTGCTTCCCCTATCTCTTGGTTCCCCAGTCTCCCGAGTGCCAGTAGGGGCAGCACCTAGTGCCTTCTAGCCCCCTCTGGTGGGAGAAGTGTGGTGTTGGATGTGGAGCTGGGGTCCTGACCATCGCACTGTTCTTACCTCAGAGGAGGAACACTACACTCCATTAGAGAAGTGCAGTATCCCTGTGGCGGTCGAACCCTCCGGGGCGCCACACATGTAAAGTTCATTTTAGTTGATCTGATAAGGACACAATTATTTGAATCACTTTTGCATTTGTGCATTCAGAAAGCCATAATGGTTTAAGGCTGATGATAAACTGTATGACACATGATAGAGACATGGCTGTCATTACTGGCTTGTAGTTTCTGTACAGTAGAAAAAGGAGATAAATGCTCCAGATCTGGGAACAACGCCACTACCATGGACGGAGACGACTGAGGATCCGAGGATAGATCCAGCTCCCAGCAGAATTTATCCTTGTATCCTCATAGTTTACATGCCTTGTTATTGTACACATTAGTATTGAATGCATTAATGTTTTTTTTTATTTTTTTAGTAAAATGACATAAAGTAGACAATCCAAAGCCACTGTTGTGTTTTCAGCTTTTAACCCTCAAAATTAGTTTGAAGAGGCGAGTGCACATTGCATTATAATGGATGTGGGTAAATTGGCGGTTAGAAATGCTCTTTACCCTAAAATAAATATTGCAGCAATAAGAAACAAAAGTCTTTTACCAGTGGAGCGGTCCTTATTTCTAGGGTATAATGATGTGAGCTGTGTGCAGTTTGTTTTCATTATTCCCTTAGAACAAACTCCTTTGACATGGGAAAAAAATATGTTTGCATACTGTTAGCTCAATTTTATTAACTAAAGGTGGCCACTAAGTTTCAGTCAACAATTTTCATCACCTTCATTAGTTTTCAGACTGACTCATATGCAGTTTGCAGCCTGATTTATGTTTCTGATTTTTCTCTTGCAGGAGTGTCCCTCCCAGTAATATAGGTTGGATGTGAGATCAGTGTATATCCAGGGTACAGCTGTCTTTATTTTCTTTCATGTATCAGCACAGCTCCAGAACTGTACCTATTCTGTATACTAGAAGAAACACATACTGTACAAAGCACCACATACAGTACAGACCAAAAGTTTGGATACACCTTCTCATTTAAAGATTTTTCTGTATTTTCATGATTATGAAAATTGTACATTCACACTGAAGGCATCAAAACTATGAATTAACACATGTGGAATTATATACTTAACAAAAAAGTGTGAAACAACTGAAAATATGTCTTATATTCTAGGTTCTTCAAAGTAGCCACCTTTTGCTTTGATGACTGCTTTGCACACTCTTGGCATTCTCTTGATGAGCTTCAAGAGGTAGTCACCGGAAATGGTCTTCCAACAATCTTGAAGGAGTTCCCTGAGATGCTTAGCACTTGTTGTCCCTTTTTCCTTCACTCTGCGGTCCAGCTCACCCCAAACCATCTCGATTTGGTGCAGGTCTTGTGACTGTGGAGGCCAGGTCATCTGGCGTAGCACCACATCACTCTCCTTCTTGGTCAAATAGCCTTTACACAGCCTGGAGGTGTGTTTGGGGTAATTGTCCTGTTGAAAAATAAATGATGGTCCAACTAAACGCAAACCGGATGGAATAGCATGCAAGATGCTGTGGTAGCCATGCTGGTTCAGTATGCCTTCAGTTTTGAGTAAATCCCCAACAGTGTCACCAGAAAAGCACCCCCACACCATCACACCTCCTCCTCCATGCTTCACGGTGGGAACAAGGCATGTAGAGTCCATCCGTTCACCTTTTCTGCGTCGCACAAAGACATGGTGGTTGGAACCAAAGATCTCAAATTTGGACTCATCAGACCAAAGCACAGATTTCCACTGGTCTAATGTCCATTCCTTGTGTTCTTTAGCCCAAACAAGTCTCTTCTGCTTGTTGCCTGTCCTTAGCAGTGGTTTCCTAGCAGCTATTTTACCATGAAGGCCTGCTGCACAAAGTCTCCTCTTAACTGTTGTTGTAGAGATGTGTCTGCTGCTAGAACTCTGCGTGGCATTGACCTGGTCTCTAATCTGAGCTGCTGTTAACCTGCGATTTCTGAGGCTGGTGACTCGGATAAACTTATCCTCAGAAGCAGAGGTGACTCTTGGTCTTCCTTTCCTGGGGCGGTCCTCATGTGAACCAGTTTCTTTGTAGCGCTTGATGGTTTTTGCAACTGCACTTGGGGACACTTTCAAAGTTTGCCCAATTTTTCGGACTGACTGACCTTCATTTCTTAAAGTAATGATGGCCACTCGTATTTCTTTACTTAGCTGCTTTTTTCTTGCCATAATACAAATTCTAACAGTCTATTCAGTAGGACTATCAGCTGTGTATCCACCAGACTTCTGCACAACACAACTGATGGTCCCAACCCCATTTATAAGGCAAGAAATCTCACTTATTAAACCTGACAGGGCGCACCTGGGAAGTGAAAACCATTTCCGGTGACTACCTCTTGAAGCTCATCAAGAGAATGCCAAGAGTGTGCAAAGCAGTCATCAAAGCAAAAGGTGGCTACTTTGAAGAACCTAGAATATAAGACATATTTTCAGTTGTTTCACACTTTTTTGTTAAGTATATAATTCCACATGTGTTAATTCATAGTTTTGATGCCTTCAGTGTGAATGTACAATTTTCAAAGTCATGAAAATACAGAAAAATCTTTAAATGAGGTGTGTCCAAACTTTTGGTCTGTACTGTATATGCCAGTTAGGAAGACCTAGTAGCTGAAATATAAAAATGTGACATAAGTTTGCTAATGCAAAGGAAAATGGCAGACCATTCGGATCAAAGTGCGCCACACTTCATCTGTGGACCTCTAAGGTATTACATTGCACATTGGTGCCTCTTTACTTGTTCCATATTTATTGGGCATATATATATTGGGTCTATTGTATTATGGAACATCTATACAAATACATTTATATGCTTTAGCTATTTCCCTACGGAGAATTCCCATTTATCCAATAATATAGATCGAATTCCTTTCCTTTCATCTGCAGGCATTCCATACTGCATCTTACTATTCCCCTTTTTTCTACGAGAGGTGTTTTTTTACACATTCTATATAAAAAACACCTGTTATACAATCCCGGTATATAATCTTTGCATATGATTCTTTAATTTTCTTTTCATGATATATAGATCTATATATATAATCGTCTTATCCCGTCTGTCTATCTGTCTGTCTTTCTGTCTGTCTGTCTGTCCAGGAAATCCCACGTCGCTCATTGGTCCGGCAGCGGCCAATCAGCGACGCGGGATTTCAGAAAAAAGATGGCGGCTCATCTGCGGGACAGAGATGCCGCCGGGAGATGACCGGCGCGAGGCGCTCATCTCCCGGCCGGTAGCAGCAGAAGGACCTCGACCGCCGGTCGGGATACTTCTGCTGCGAGCAGCCGCTCATCTCCCGGCTTCTCGCAGCGGAAGTATCCGCACAGGCTGCGGCGCTGACATCTATGCGGCTAGGGTGTCAAGGGAGGACCGGGGAGCAGCGCTGCGGGTCGGGATACTTCTGCTGCGAGCAGCCGCTCATCTCCCGGCTTCTCGCAGCGGAAGTATCCGCACAGGCAGCGGCGCTGACATCCATGCGGCTAGGGTGTCAAGGGAAGACCGGGGAGCGGCGCTGCGGGTCGGGATACTTCTGCTGCGAGCAGCCGCTCATCTCCCGGCTTCTCGCAGCAGAAGTAGCCGCACAGGCAGCGCCGCTCCCCGGTCCTCACTAATACGATTCTGCTCCCCGGTCCTCACCAATACGATTCGCTGATTGGTCGCGCTCTCCGGCCGCGACCAATCAGTGATCTTGGCGCAAAAGTTAAACACCGCTGTGCTGATTGGTCGCGGCCGCTGCCCACGATCAATCAGCGATTTGGGCGTCACATTTAAATAGCGGCCGCGACCAATCAGCGATCTTGGAGCCACATTTAAACACCGCTATGTTGATTGGTCGCGGTCACCGGCCGCAACCAATCAGCATTATTGTCGCCAAATTTAAACAACACTCTGCTGATTGGTCGCGGCCAAAAAACCAAGCAATGTGAACTGAGGTCTAAGATGGTAGACATGCAAGAAATAGGAGCATGTTCACACTAGCAAAAAGAAGCAAAACCTACAAAAGACAAAAATATATCTCATACCCTACCATCATTATATATAAATGTAAAGCAAAGTTGCATAATAAATATAGGGTACTTAGTGAACTATTTTTGATCAAAAAAAGTATACAAGCCGTCCCACCAGCGGCAAGGTGACCCTAAATTGGGACGGTACCTATACTGCCTATATTAAAAACCTTACTGTATATCAAAGTTGAAGTAATGCATATAAAAGGGTAGACAAATAGGACCGGGTCCCAACTCCAGACCACCCAGGCCCGTGGTAAGCTACATATATACTAATCAGCTCAACAAAGGGGATGCCACACCCTTAAATTGCACAGAATGCAAACAAGACAAAAAACAATAGGAGCTAGTGTTAACATGCTCCTATTTCTTGCATGTCTACCATCTTAGACCTCAGTTCACTTTGCTTGGTTTTTTGTCTTGTTTGCATTCTGTGCAATTTAAGGGTGTGGCATCCCCTTTGTTGAGCTGATTAGTATATATGTAGCTTACCACGGGCCTGGGTGGTCTGGAGTTGGGACCCGGTCCTATTTGTCTACCCTTTTATATGCATTACTTCAACTTTGATATACAGTAAGGTTTTTAATATAGGCAGTATAGGTACCGTCCCAATTTAGGGTCACCTTGCCGCTGGTGGGACGGCTTGTATACTTTTTTTGATCAAAAATAGTTCACTAAGTACCCTATATTTATTATGCAACTTTGCTTTACATTTATATATAATGATGGTAGGGTATGAGATATATTTTTGTCTTTTGTAGGTTTTGCTTCTTTTTGCTAGTGTGAACATGCTCCTATTTCTTGCATGTCTACCATCTTAGACCTCAGTTCACTTTGCTTGGTTTTTTGTCTTGTTTGCATTCTGTGCAATTTAAGGGTGTGGCATCCCCTTTGTTGAGCTGATTAGTATATATGTAGCTTACCACGGGCCTGGGTGGTCTGGAGTTGGGACCCGGTCCTATTTGTCTACCCTTTTATATGCATTACTTCAACTTTGATATATAGTAAGGTTTTTAATATAGGCAGTATAGGTACCGTCCCAATTTAGGGTCACCTTGCCGCTGGTGGGACGGCTTGTATACTTTTTTTGATCAAAAATAGTTCACTAAGTACCCTATATTTATTATGCAACTTTGCTTTACATTTATATATAATGATGGTAGGGTATGAGATATATTTTTGTCTTTTGTAGGTTTTGCTTCTTTTTTCTAGTGTGAACATGCTCCTATTTCTTGCATGTCTACCATCTTAGACCTCAGTTCACATTGCTTGGTTTTTTGTCTTGTTTGCATTCTGTGCAATTTAAGGGTGTGGCATCCCCTTTGTTGAGCTGATTAGTATATATGTAGCTTACCACGGGCCTGGGTGGTCTGAAGTTGGGACCCGGTCCTATTTGTCTACCCTTTTATATGCATTACTTCAACTTTGATATACAGTAAGGTTTTTAATATAGGCAGTATACGTACCGTCCCAATTTAGGGTCACCTTGCCGCTGGTGGGACGGCTTGTATACTTTTTTTGATCAAAAATAGTTCACTAAGTACCCTATATTTATTATGCAACTTTGCTTTACATTTATATATAATGATGGTAGGGTATGAGATATATTTTTGTCTTTTGTAGGTTTTGCTTCTTTTTGCTAGTGTGAACATGCTCCTATTTCTTGCATGTCTACCATCTTAGACCTCAGTTCACATTGCTTGGTTTTTTGTCTTGTTTGCATTCTGTGCAATTTAAGGGTGTGGCATCCCCTTTGTTGAGCTGATTAGTATATATGTAGCTTACCACGGGCCTGGGTGGTCTGGAGTTGGGACCCGGTCCTATTTGTCTACCCTTTTATATGCATTAGAATCATAGAATCATAGAATGGTAGAGTTGGAGGGGACCTCCTGGGTCATCTGGTCCAACTCCCTGCTCAAAGCAGGATTCACTAAATCATCTCAGACAGATGTCTGTCCAGCCTCTGTTTGAAGACGTCCATTGAAGGGGAAATCACCACCTTTCGTGGCAGCCTGTTCCACTCATTAATCACCCTAACTGTCAAAAAGTTTTTTCTAATATCTAATCTGTGTCTCCTCCCATTTAATTTCATCCCATTGCTTCTAGTCTTTCCTTGTGCAAATGAGAATAAAGATGATCCTTCTACAATGTGACAGCCCTTGACATATTTGTAGACAGCTATTAAGTCTCCTCTCAGTCTTCTTTTTTGCAAGCTAAACAATCCCAAATCCTGCAACCGTTCCTCATAGGACATGGTTTGCAGACCAGTCACCATTCTGGTCGCTCTTCTCTGAACTTGCTCCAGTTTGTCTATGTCTTTTTTAAAATGTGGTGCCCAAAACTGTACACAGTATTCCAGATGAGGTCTGACCAAAGAGGAGTAAAGACCGATAATGACTTCACGTGATCTAGACTGTATGCTTCTGTTAATACATCCCAGAATTGTATTTGCCTTTTTTGCTGCTGCATCACACTGTTGACTCATGTTCAGTCTATGATCTATTAGTATACCTAAGTCTTTTTCACATGTACTGTTGCTTAGCTCTATTCCACCCATTCTGTATATGCTTTTTTCATTTTTATTGCCCAGATGTAGTACTTTGCATTTTTCCCTGTTAAAAACCATTCTGTTGGTTGCTGCCCACTGCTCCAGTTTATTTAGGTCTTTTTGAATCCTCTCTCTCTCTTCTCTAGTATTAGCTATCCCTCCTAGCTTTGTGTCATCAGCAAATTTAATCAGTTTACCCTCAATTCCTTCATTACTTCAACTTTGATATACAGTAAGGTTTTTAATATAGGCAGTATAGGTACCGTCCCAATTTAGGGTCACCTTGCCGCTGGTGGGACAGCTTGTATACTTTTTTTGATCAAAAATAGTTCACTAAGTACCCTATATTTATTATGCAACTTTGCTTTACATTTATATATAATGATGGTAGGGTATGAGATATATTTTTGTCTTTTGTAGGTTTTGATTGGTCGCGGCCGCCAGCCGACCAATCAGCGAGATTGGCGCAAAATTTAAACAACGCTCTGCTGATTGGTCGCTGCCAGCCGACCGCGACCAATCAGCGAGATTGGTGCCAAATTTAAACAACGATCTGCTGATTGGTCGCGGCCGCCAGCCGACCGCGACCAATCAGCGAGATTGGCGCCAAATTTAAACAACGCTCTGCTGATTGGTCGCGGCCGCCGGCCACCCGTGACCAATCAGCGAGATTGGCGCCAAATTTAAACAACGCTCTGCTGATTGGTCGCGGCCGGCCACCGCGACCAATCAGCGATATGGGCGGCAAATTTAAACGCCGCTCTGCTGATTGGTCGAGGCCGCCGCCTGTGACCAATCAGCGATTTGGGCGCCAAATTTAAACTCGCTCTCCAGTACTCAGTAACACGGTTCGCTGATTGGTCGCGCCCAGCCGGCCACGATCAATCAGCGACTGCCGCAGCACGTCCGCGAATTGGCGCCGGATTTTAAACACTCAGGCCACCGTCGGGAGATCAGCGGCGACTGTTAGAACTCTCCTGTTAGGTTTTTTCTAGTATGCTGGTCACATGACCGTTTTTGCCTATTTAATCCTGCTCCGCCCTTCTGGCCTTGCTGGACTTCATTGTAATTTCTACTCTTAAGCTAGCCAGGTGCTTTGTTACCTTTCTCAGTCAGTTTAGCTAGGTCTTTTGACCTCTATGTTCTATGTTGTTTGTTTGTCTTTTTACTGCTGCAATTTCTGCTAGGAGGTGTCCATCTTTCTCCCAGTCCCTAGTTCTTGTAGGGATCCCTCCTTCACATCTATAGGTCTTCGTTCAGACTAGCTGAGGACTTTAGCGGGTCTGATCGCAGGATCAGGTTCCCCGTTACATCGTAGGGATCTAGCTTAGTTCTATTGTAGGGACAGATCTCCTGTCTTTCCTTAGTGCTTGTAGCAGATCATAACAGTAAGTCCAGCCCAAAAAATTTCTCTAAGGAAAGACCTCCAGTTTCCATCATGGTGTCGGTTCAGGATTTGGCTCAACGCCTGCAGGGACTCTCTCTGGAGGTGGCCGAGCTCCAACAACACGTGAGTAGCTGTTCTGGAGCGCATTTTGTGGAGCCAAAGGTACGATTGCCTGATTTATTTTTTGGTGAACAACAAGATATTTTTTCCTTTAAAAATGCTTGTTTATTGTATTTTTCGTTTGAGACCCAGATCCTCTGGTGATGAATCACAGCGCATAGGGTTCATAATGTCACTTTTGCGCAAAGAACCTCAGGGATGGGCCTTTTCTCTCCAACCTAGTGATCCGTGCTTTAGATCAGTGGATAGTTTTTTTTCTGCTTTGGGGTTGTTGTATGATGATCCTGATCGTGTCTCATCAGCTGAGACGGAATTGAGACATTTGAGGCAGGGATCAGGTAATGTGGAAAATTATTGTACTCACTTCCGTCGGTGGTCTGCTCAGGTGGGGTGGAACGATTCAGCTCTGAAAAGTTTGTTTCTTGCTGGGCTAGGTGAAAGGGTTAAGGATCTGCTGATTGCTTATCCTACACCTGGAAACTTGCAGGAGGCAATGCAATTAGCTATACGGGTGGACAAGAGACTGCGTGCAAGGGTTAATGAGAGTAAATCCTCTGCCATGTCAGCTCCGAGTCTTGAGAGGGTCTGTACTGACACTGGAGAGCCGATGGAGATTGGGGCGATGTCACCCCGCTCTCAGGAAAAAGACCGCAGGTTTTCTGAAGGTTTGTGCTTTTATTGCGGCAAATCTGACCATTTCATTAAGAACTGTGTGCTTCGTATGAACAAAGAAAAAAAAAGGTCAGTTACGCCCGTATAGCCTGTTTAAACACTAAGGGTGTATTTCTTTCTGCTACTACCGCAGCTCAGGAAGAATTAATTGAATTTTGGGTATTTGTGGATTGTGGTTCAACTCTGAATGTGATTGATGGGGGATTCTTGGAAAAACTTAATTTAAAACCCAAACCTTTGTCATCCCCTATTGCTGTGGTTTCTGTCGATGGCTCTCCCTTGAAATGGGTTACTCACAAGGTTTATGAATTTCCCCTCACTATTAATGGTATTCACCAAGAAAATTTGGATTTGGTGGTATTAAATAATTTGCCTTCTCCAGTAGTTTTGGGGTTGCCCTTGCTAAAATTGCACAATCCTGTACTGGATTGGTCTACCAATGAAATTAAGTCCTGGAGCCCTAAGTGTTATGACAAGTGTTGTAACGGGCGCATTGCTGCTGTGGATCAAGGGGAATTACCTGTACCTATTCAGGATTTTTGGAAATTTTTTTCTGAGGAGGAGTCGCAAATTTTGCCTCCCCATAGAGACTACGATTGTACCATTGAATTTGTCCCTGGAGCGACTCTTCCTAAAAGTCGTTTATTTAATCTGACTATTCCTGAGAGAAAGGCTTTGGAGGAATACATACAGACGAGCTTGGCCGCCGGTCATATCAGACCCTCTAAGTCACCTGTGGCTGTTGGATTTTTTTTTGTTAAAAAAAAGGACGGCGGTTTTACGTCCTTGTTTGGACTTTCGCGAGATTAATAAAATTACTGTATGCAATCCTTACCCACTGCCATTGAATCCTGATTTGTTTAACCAGTTAGTGGGGGCCAAGTGGTTCTCTAAAATTGATCTCCGGGGGGCATGCAATTTGTTGCGCATGAAAGAGGGTGATGAATGGAAGACTGCTTTTAACACTCCTGTGGGTCATTTTGAGAATTTGGTTATGCCTTTTGGTCTTACCAATGCACCAGCATTTTTTCAGAATCTTATTAATGACATCCTTAGACCTTTGATCGGCAAAAATGTGGTTGTGTATTTGGATGACATTTTGATTTATTCGCCTGACCTGGAGTCTCATTGGCGGAGCGTACGTGAGGTATTGCAGTTATTGATTGACAATTCGCTTTTTGCTAAGCTGGAGAAATGTGAGTTCGCTGTATAGAGAATTAGTTTTTTGGGCTACATTATCTCCAGCGAGGGCTTTGAGATGGACCCGGTGAAAGTTCAAGCTGTACAGGATTGGCCTAGGCCTATTGGTTTGAAATCGATACAGAGGTTTTTGGGTTTCGCCAATTATTACAGAAAATTCATTAAAAAATTTTCTATTATTGTTAAACCACTGACCGATCTCACCAGGAAAGGTTCTAATACGGTTCAGTGGACTACTGAGGCCATTGAAGCTTTTTTGTTTCTAAAGGAGAGGTTCAGCTCTGCCCCCATCCTTATGCAGCCTGATGTGACTAAGCCGTTTTTGGTTGAGGTTGATGCTTCTTCTGTGGGGGTCGGTGCAGTGTTGTCTCAGGAAAACAAGGATGGAGTACATCCCTGTGCCTTTTTTTCAAAAAAATTTTCTGAGACTGAACTTAATTACGATATTGGTAATCGGGAATTGCTGGCGATTAAACTCGCATTTGAACACTGGCGTCATCTCTTGGAAGGTGCTGATTTTCCCATTCAGGTTTTCACTGATCATAAAAATCTGATCTATCTTGATGCTGCCAAGCGCTTGAATGCCCGTCAGGCTAGGTGGGCACTTTTTTTTTCGCGGTTTAATTTTTCCGTTACTTACATCCCGGGTACCAAGAATGTTAAAGCTGATGCTTTGTCTCGCAGCTTTTCTCCCCTGGTCGGTGCTGAGGAGGAGGGGAGCATTTTACAAGAAGGTGTTGTGATTGCTGCATTGGACTCCGTTTTGGAAGATGAGATTCTTAATGCACAGGAGAATGCCCCATCTAACACTCCCCTTGGGAGGTTGTTTGTGCCTAGGACCTTTAGGAGAGATTTGTTTGTTGAGTGTCATGAGTCTCGGTTGGCAGGTCATCCTGGAATTTCTGAGACCAAGAGACTTGTGGGTCGCAGTTTTTGGTGGCCTGGATGGCAGAAGGAGGTCATTAAATGGGTGCGTCAATGTACTGTGTGTGCTAGATCTAAGTCTTCACATACTCCTGCTGCGGGGTTGCTTTGCCCTCTGGAGGTTCCTAGTGCACCTTGGACACATCTGGCTATGGACTTTATTACTGACCTTCCCCCCTCTGAGGGTTTCACGGTCATCTGGGTGGTCGTGGACCGTTTTAGCAAGATGTGTCACTTGGTTCCCTTCATCAAACTGCCCTGCGCTAAGACACTCGCTAAGGCCTTTGTCAAGGAGATTGTCAGACTCCATGGTGTTCCTACTGACATTGTTTCTGATAGGGGACCTCAGTTCGTGGCACGTTTTTGGCGTGCCTTTTGTGACAGGTTGGGAGTTCATTTGTCATTTTCATCTGGATATCATCCTGAGTCTAATGGCCAGACAGAAAGGAAGAATCAGGATGTTGAGCAGTTCTTGCGTTGTTTTGTGGCAGACAATCAAGAGGGGTGGTCTGAGTTTCTGCCGCTTGCTGAATTTGCTCTTAACAACCATACATCCTCTTCTGCTGGGTGTTCGCCTTTTTTTTGTTGTTCTGGGAGACATCCGTCTTTTGGGTCATTCTCCAAATTGGTATCGGCTGTGCCTGAGGAGGAGAGTTTTTCCGGTGATTGGAAAGAGTTTGGACGAATGTGCGTGGTAATCTTCAGGAGGCTAACAAAAAATCTAAGAGGTACTTTGACAGGAAACGTCAAGAGGTTTTGTTTACGGTTGGTGACATGGTTTGGTTGTCCTCTAAGAATCTGCGGTTGAGGATTCCTTCTAAAAAATTGGGTCCCAAGTTTGTAGGGCCCTTTATGGTGCTTCAGGTAGTTAACCAATCTGCGGTTAGGTTGGAGGTTCCTACCTCCTGGAAGATTAATCCGGTGTTTCATGTTTCTCTATTGAAAAAAGCTTATGTATCAGATAGAGACGCCACTGCCACTGTTCCTCCGGTGGTGGAGGACGGGGAATATGAAATTTCCCGCATCCTTAATTCTAGACGGTATAGAGGGAGTTTGCAGTATCTCGTCGCTTGGAAGAGTTTCGGTCCCGAGGATAACTCATGGGTGAGGGCAGATGATGTTTCTGCTTCCAGACTTGTCAGAGCGTTTCACAAGAGGTTTCCCGATAAGCCTGGGCCTAGGGGATCCGGAGGATCCTCATAGAAGAGGGGGTACTGTTAGAACTCTCCTGTTAGGTTTTTTCTAGTATGCTGGTGACATGACCGTTTTTGCCTATTTAATCCTGCTCCGCCCTTCTGGCCTTGCTGGACTTCATTGTAATTTCTACTCTTAAGCTAGCCAGGTGCTTTGTTACCTTTCTCAGTCAGTTTAGCTAGGTCTTTTGACCTCTATGTTCTATGTTGTTTGTTTGTCTTTTTACTGCTACAATTTCTGATAGGAGGTGTCCATCTTTCTCCCAGTCCCTAGTTCTTGTAGGGATCCCTCCCTCACATCTATAGGTCTTCGTTCAGACTAGCTGAGGACTTTAGCGGGTCTGATCGCAGGATCAGGTTCCCCGTTACATTGTAGGGATCTAGCTTAGTTCTATTGTAGGGACAGATCTCCTGTCTTTCCTTAGTGCTTGTAGCAGATCATAACAGCGACGCAGCCGAGAGATGAGCGGTGCCCGCCGCTCATCTCCTGGCTGCACACAGCACAATTACCCCGACCGGCGGCCTCGCTCCCCGGTCCTCCCTTCACACTTGCTGTCGGGAGATCAGCGGCACTAGCCGCTGATCTCCCGACGGTAGCCGCATGGAAGTCAGCGGCGATGCAGCTGGGAGATGACCGGCGCTAGCCGTTCATCTCCCGGCTACTCACACCGAAAGTACCCGCACATCAACGCCACTCCCCGTTCTCAGTAACACCGGTCGCTGATTGGCCACAGCCGCCGCCCGCGACCAATCAGCGATTGTGGCGCCAAATATAAACACCGCTCTGCTGATTGGCCACGGTCGCGACCAATCAGCAGTATTGGCGCCAAATTTAAACCCCGCTCTGCTGATTGGTCGCAGCCCGCAACCGAGACCAATCAGCAGTATTGGCGCCAAATTTAAACCCCGCTCTGCTGATCGATCGCGGTTGCCGGCCGCGACCAATCAGCAGTATTGCCGCCAAAGTTAAACACCGCTCTGCTGATTGGTCGCGGTGGCCGTCCACGACCAATCAGCGATTTTGGCACCAAATTTAAACACCGCTCTGCTGATTGGTCGCAGTCGCCGGCCGCCACCAATCAGCGATTTTGGCGCCAAATATAAACCCCACTCTGCTGATTGGTCGCGGTTGCCGGCCGCGACTAATCACCATTGTTGGCGCCAAATTGCCGGCCGCGACTAATCAGCATTATTGCCGCCAAATTTAAACACCGCTCTGCTGAATGGTCCCGGCCGTGACCAATCAGCATTATTGGCGCCAAATTTAAACCCCACTCTGCAGCTGATTAGTCGCGACCGCCAGCTGTGACCAATCAGCGATTTTGGCGCCAAATTTAAACACGCTCTCCAGTCCTCACTAACACGGTTTGCTGATTGGTCGCGGCCGCCTGCAACCAATCACCGATATTGCCGCCAAATTTAAACACCGCTTTGCTGATTGGTCGCGGTTGCCGGCCGTGACCAATCAGCGATTTTTGCACCAAATTTAAACATCGCTCTGCTGATTGCGCCCGGTCTGCCACATACATATTCTAGAATACCCGATGCGTTAGAATCGGGCCACCATCTAGTATATATATACATATATATGGTGTTGTAATTGTATATAAGTGCGGGCACTCTTTTACTTGTAGTATTGGTATTCTATCTCTCCAAATTAGTTTTTTCAAATGTGTTCGACATTTTCCTCTTTTGTTTTTCTATTCTGTATACTACACGTCTATGTAGCCAGTTTTTTTTTCCCATAAGACTTTAGATATTTTCTCTTCTTTCCACTGCAGAGCTGTGTGCAACTCCCCCCTCCATCCAGTTATCTCAAAGGTGGGGTTCAGATTGTCATATTGCACAGTCCAGATATGGACTATGATATCTGGACCGACCGCGAGTCTCCTGACCTGAACTCAAAAGTCTCATGTATGACTATGTAGTTTGGGTAGATAGATCTGCAGTCGGTCAAGGTACTGCGATCTGTTTACAGGCAGTAAAACACTGATGTCTAAACCCAGCCTAAGACCATGTTCACACGTTCAGTATTTGATCAGTATTTTACATCAGTATTTGTAAGCCAAAACCAGGAGTGGGTGATAAATACAGAAGTGGTGACGTGTTTCTATTAGTTTGCATTCTTTATGAAGAGCCAAATTCTCCTATTTCTAATAGGCATATATTACCAAAAGAAAACACGGTACTAAATATAATAATATAATATAATAATATAATATAATAATAGTCTGTATAGGGGAAGGCATCTGCCCCCATCGGTCCCCTAATAACTGTTTAGGGGTACCCAGCTCCCATGTGCTTTAGCAGCGATTGCCTTTAAATCACTTACGGGAGCATCACTACATGTAACAGGCGTGAAACATCGTACAAATTGTAATGTAAACGCATGAAGTTTAATGCAAAGTACAGTGCCCCAGAGCCACCTGGCAGTTGAGGAACCCTAAAAAATTACTAGGATAGTAATAGTTTAGCGCTGCCCAGCAGCCATGTGTCTTGTGTGTATCAGTGTACCTTTAAAACTGTGGCCGGAGCATAATCTGTAGTGCGCGTGCACACGGCAGCATGCTGTGTGTGTCTGAACTACTGCAGGATGGGCTGTGTATAAAGGGGCTGAGGAGCGATGTACAGCAGGATGGGGCTGTATATAGAGGTGCTGAGGAGCGATGTACAGCAGGATGGGGCTGTATATAGAGGGGCTGAGGAGCGATGTACTGCAGGATAGGGCTGTATATAGAGGGGCTGAGGAGCGATGTACTGCAGGATAGGGCTGTATATAGAGGGGCTGAGGAACAATGTACAGGTGCTTCTCACAAAATTAGAATATCATCAAAAAGTTAATTTATTTCAGTTCTTCAATACAAAAAGTGAAGCTCATATATTATATAGAGTCATTACAAACAGAGTGATCTATTTCAAGTGTTTATTTCTGTTAATGTTGATGATTATGGCTTATAGCCAATGAAAACACAAAAGTCATTATCTCAGTAAATTAGAATAATTAACAAAAAACACCTGCAAAGGCTTCCTAAGCGTTTAAAAAGGTTCCTTAGTCTGTTTCAGTAGGCTCCACAATCCTGGGGAAGACTGCTGACTTGACAGATGTCCAGAAGGCGGTCATTGACACACTCCGCAAGGAGGGTAAGCCACAAAAGGTCATTGCTAAAGAAGCTGGTTGTTCACAGAGTGCTGTATCCAAGCATATTAATGGATAGTTGAGTCGAAGGAAAAAGTGTGGTAGAAAAAGGTGCACAAGCAACCGGGATAACCACAGCCTTGAAAGGATTGTTAAGAAAAGGACATTCAACAATTTGGGGGAGATTCACAAGGAGTGGACTGCTGCTGGAGTCATTGCTTCAAGAGCCACCACACACAGACGTATCCAGGACATGGGCTACAAGTGTCGCATTCCTTGTGTCAAGCCACTCATGACCAATAGACAATGCCAGAAGTGTCTTACCTGGGCCAAGGAGAAAAAGACCTGGGCTATTGCTCAGTGGTCCAAGGTGTTGTTTTCAGACGAAAGTAAATTTTGCATTTCGTTTGGATATCAAGGTCCCAGAGTCTGGAGGAAGAGTGGAGAGGCCACAATCCAAGCTGCTGGAGGTCTAGTGTGAAGTTTCCACAATCAGTGATGGTTTGGGGAGCCATGTCATCTGCTGGTGTAGGTCCACTGTGTTTTATCAAGACCAAAGTCAGCGCAGCCGTCTACCAGGAAATTTTAGAGCACTTCATGCTTCCCTCTGCCGACAAGCTTTTTGGAGATGGAAATGTCATTCTCCAGCAGGACTTGGCCCCTGTCCACACTGCCAAAAGTACCAATACCGGGTTTACACACAACAGTATCACTGTGCTTGATTGACAGCAAACTCGCCTGACCTTAACCCCATAGAGAATCTATTATAGAGAATCTATAGGGTATTGTCAACAGGAAGATGAGAGACACCAGACCCAACAATGCAGACGAGCTGAAGGCGGCTATCAAAGCCACCTGGGCTTCCATAACCCCTCAGCAGTGCCACAGGCTGATCGCCTCCATGCCACATTGCCGCATTGATGCAGTAATTGATGCAAAAGGAGCCCCGACCAAGTATTGAGGGCATTTACTGAACATACATTTCGGATTTTAAAAACATTTTTCAAGCTGTTGTTATAAAGTATTCTAATTTACTGAGATAATGACTTTTGTGTTTTTATTGGCTGTAAGCCATAATCATCAACATTAACAGAAATAAACACTTGAAATAGATCACTCTGTGTGTAATGACTCCAGGAGTATGTCATAACCTGGGTGGGGGGATTGATTAATTAATATACTACGGGTGATCACTGAAAAGGGGTATGAAATTATAAATAGGGGGAATTATTTAATAAAATACTATGGTGGGAATTATTACTGCGGGGGTTAAGTAATTATGATTGGGGGGTCAAATTATATCGTCTTTCCGCTATATAATAAGAAATTAAGTACAAATTGCTTTGTTATTGTTAAAGGGGTATTCTCATCTTCAAGATCCTATCCCAAATATGCTAGGTGTAAAAGTAATATTAATAGCAAACACTTCCAATTAGAAATGTAGTATAGTTCTTCTGATTCACTATGTCACTTACCCCATGTCCAGGGCATTGCAGTAGCTTAGGTATCCATGGTTATGACCACTCATATAGTGACAGTTAGTTGTTAGTGATCATAACCATGTATAACTAAGCTACTGCAATGCCCTGCACATGTAATGAGCGACATAGCTAATCAGGAGAACTATACTACATTTCTAATTGGAGATATTTGCTAATATAATTATTATTACACCTATTACATATTAGGGTAGGAACCTGGAGATGGGAATACCCCTTTAATCTTTCATGACAAAGCAGAAAGAGGCTGTAAATTTTGTGAAATGAGTTGTTAGTAGCTGCTCCTCCTAAATGCACCAAGTGCTACATTGAGACCAAAGCCTAAGGGTGGGCCTTGTCACTCATGGGCCAGTGCTTTTTGCTAAAAATTGTCAGCAAGTACCTGAGTCTATACCAGACAAAAAAAGAAATTGGTACCTACCTAAAAAAAATGATTGTGAAAAATTGTATGAATAGATTGTATATCTGCCAAATTGCTTCCCCCTGGAATCAGGAAAACAGAATGGAGCACCTTTCAGTGTACACTAAGTAGACAAGATATAGTGCATGGTGCCTGACTCATTGCCACTACTGAGTTGTACTATTTTGCATTTTGACACAGAAAGAGGAGGCAACTAAAAAAGTATGTCACCCACTATAATCATATATTATATTATTAGTGCAGCATTTTAAATCTATTTAGATGACAAAAATATATAATAATACAAATAATAATAACAACTTTTTGACATATAAAGGTCCCAATGTTTTCTAAAGTCTACCGAACCTCACGGATATGGTTTTACGGAGTAATTGGGTCAAGCATGAAAATGATTATACATTTTGGCTCGGTATGGTCAAAACAAATTAGGCCAGTGGTTGCTGTGAATGACACAAAATTGAATTAGACACAGTAAATTTATTTTTTAGGTAACTCTGAGGCAAAATGACAGTTAAACTTAGTAACACTACGGGGCATCACTGATAAACCTGGTTCTACAGGCCATATCCTGTAGGGCTAATTAGCTTATATAGAAAGGTCTATGTAAGATACTGTATTAGTCTAAATTTATTAAATAAATAAATATAGATATGTATGTACAGTACAGACCAAAAGTTTGGACACACCTTCTCATTTAAAGATTTTTCTGTATTTTCATGACTATGAAAATTGTACATTCACACTGAAGGCATCAAAGCTATGAATTAACACATGTGGAATTATATACTTAACACAAAAGTGTGAAACAACTGAAAATATGTCTTATATTCTAGGTTCTTCAAAGTAGCCACCTTTTGCTTTGATGACTGCTGTGTGTGTATATATACAGGATCTACAGGAAAATGGCTGCCGAGATCCCAGTCTGCGCATGCGCCTCGAGAGGCCATTTTCCTGTAGATCACACTTCAGGAAGATGGCCCCGGCCACTGGAAAGCAGCACATGCCGCTCTGCCTCACCGCCGACAGCCAGACACAGGCCCCGCAGTATCTCACCTCTTTTGCTGCTGCTGTCGCCAAGTTCCTGAGGGAGGGAACGGAGGGCCCTGCGATCCCGCTCCACCGCCACCGCTAATATCCGGTAAGCTTACGTTCAGATCAAAAAAATATGGTAAGTATTGAACACATCACCAATTTTCTAAGTAAATATATTTCTTAAGGTGCTATTGACTTGATATTCTCACCAGATGTCGGTAACAACCAATCCAATCCACACAGGCAAAGAAATCATGTCCATAAATTAAGTTATATGTAATAATGAGAAATGACACAGGGAAAAAGTATTGAACACGCTTACTGAAATATATTTAATACTTCGTACAAAAGCCTTTGTTGGTGATGATAGCTTCAAGACGCCTCTTGTATGGAGAAACTAGTCACATGCATTGCTCAGGTGTGATTTTGGCCCGTTCTTCCACACAAACACACTTCAAATCCTGAAGGTCCTGTGGGCTCCTTCTATGAGCTCTGATCTTTAGTTCCTTCCTTCCATAAATTTTCTATTTGATTCAGGCAGGGGCGTACATAGAAATCATGGGTCCCCATAGCAGAAGTTCTAACTGGACCCCCATCCCCCCCAAAACAAAAATTAAATAATTGTCGTGGTCACAGAAGAGCAGATCTCACAACTTTCCAGCCTTTACATATTAATTTTCCTCCTGGATTCCTCTTTCATTGCCCCCATAAAGCCTGATGCCAACAAAAGTGCCCCCCAAACACAGTATGATAACTGCATGGTGAATTCCTCCACATTAGCCTCCACACTCACAGTATAATGACCCTACTGTACCCCACCTCAGCTCCCAAGGTAAAGTATGCTGACCCCAACACAGTATAATCCCCCAACTGTGATCACCACACAGCCCTCCATGCAGTATAATGGGCCTACATACAGTATAATGGCCCCACTTCCCTCCGCACTGTATAATGGCACGCATTAGCCTTCCATACAATATAATGGCCCACACACAGCCTTTCACACAGTATGATGAACCCCGCACAAACCTTCACACTGTATAATTTCTTGCATACAGTATAATGCCCCCCCATGTAGCCCTTCAAATACTATAATGGCCCCACATAGCCTTCCATATAGTATAATGCGTCCCCCATAATCCTCCATATAGTATGATGCACTCCCCATGGTCCTCCATATGATATAATGCACTCGCCATGGTCCTCCATACAATATAATTCACTTTCCATGGTCCTCCATACAATATAATACAATATAATACAATATTGACCTCCATATAATATAATGCACTCCCCATGGTCCTCCATACAATATAATGCACCCCCATGGTCCTGCATACAATATAATACACTCTCCATGGTCTTCCATACAACTTAATGCACCCCCATGGTCCTCCATACAGTATAATGCACTTCCAATGGTCCTCCATTTAATATAATGAACTCGCCATGGTCCTCAATACAATATAATGCACTTCCCATGGTCCTCCATACAATATAATGCATCCACCATGGTCCTCCATACTCTATTATGGCCACCAGTCACTAATTTAAAAGACAAAATACAATACTCACCTCTTCTCGTTCCACCCGATGCTCTGGACTCCTGAGCATGAGGTGTGATGCGCCGCACATCTCAGTACAGTGGACGCGCTGTAATACTAATGACGCCACCGCACCCTCTGCACTGAGACGTCAGATGCCGAGGAAGAATGATGGGAGTGGAAGCGTTTGTTGACCCTCCCTCTTCCAACATCATTGCTCGCGCTGACGGCCAAAGGGGGGCCCAGTGTGGACGCTGATGGGCAAAGTGCAGGCATTGATGGGCGGAGTGCGAGCGCTGACAGCAGACCTGCCACTGGATTCAGATTAAGTGATTGTCTGGGCCATTCTAGCAGCTTTATATTCTTTTTCTGAAACCAATTGAGAGTTTCCTGTGTGTTTGGGATCATTGTCTTGTTGAAATGTCCACCCTTGTTTCATCTTCATCATCCTGGTAGATGGCAGCAGATTTTTATCAAGAATGTCTCAGTACATTTGTCCATTCATCCTTCCTTCAATTAATATGAAGTTTGAAGTATGAAGTTTGCCAGTCCCGTTGCTGACTTTGACTAGGCCACTCCAAAGTCTTAATTTTGTTTTTCTTAAGCCATTTAGAGGTGGACTTGCTGGTGTGTTTTGGATTATTGTCCTGCTGCATAACCCAAGTGCACTTAAACTTGAGGTCACGAACATATGGCCGGACATTCTCCTTCAGGATTTTTTTGGTAGACAGCAGAATTCATGGTTCCATTTACTACAGCAAGTCTTCCAGGTGCTGAAGCAGTAAAACAGCCCCAGACCATCACACTACCACCACCATATTTTAATGTTGGTATGATTTTTCTTTTCTGAAATGCTGTGTTACTTCTACGCCAGATGTAATGGGACATACACCTTACAAAAAGTTCAACTTTTGTCTCGTCAGTCCACAGAGTATTCTCCCAAAAGTCTTGGCGATCATCAAGATGTTTTCTGGCAAAACGGAGATGAGCCTTATGAACACTGACCTTAACTAATGCAAGTGAGGCCTGCAGTTCTTTGGATGTTGTTGTGGGGTCTTTTGTGACCTCTTGGATGAGTCATCGCTTTGATCTTAGGGTAATTTTGGTCGGCCGGCTACTCCTGGTAAGGTTCACCACTGTTCCGTGTTTTTGCCATTTGTGGATAATGGCTCTCACTGTGGTTCACTGGAGTCCCAAAGTTTTAGAAATTGATTTATAACCTTTTCCAGACTGATAGATCTCAATTACTTTGTTTCTCATTTGTTCCTGAATTTCTTTGAATCGCAGCATGATGTCTAGCTTTTGAGGATCTTTTGGTCTACTTCACTTTGTCAGGCCAGTCCTATTTAAGGGATCTCTTGATTTAGAACAGGTGTGGCAGTAATCATGCCTGTGTTTGGCTAGGGAAATTGAACTCAGCTTCCCAAAGATGTGATACTGTACACGACAATTTATGTTTTAAGGGAAGGAGGGGTGAGGGGGGGCAATCACTTTTTCATACAGAACCCTGTAGGATTGGATTTCCTTTTCCCTTAGTAATAAAGACCTTAATTTAAAAACTGTATTTTGTGTTTACTTGTGTTATCTTTGTCTAATATGTAAATTTGTTTTGTGATCTGAAACATTTAAGTGTGACAAACATGCAAAAGAATAAGAGATCAAGAAGGGGCAAACACTTTTTCGCACCACTGTAAACATTGAATTGTATGGCATTGCCTGAGTAATGTATAGAGTGTGATAAGTATTATTAGTATAATATGCATAGTAAGTGGCAGCAGTATAGGACACATGAATAGTTCAAAGTATAAAGATAAGATATAGTTAATGTTTGGGGCTAGCCCACAGCTGGAGCGGGTTAGTGAGGTTAGAGAAGGGACTCACTTCCTGGCAGCTGTCAGATAGGGATGTACAGTCATAAGGTCAAGTTCAAGTGCAGTGCGCTGCTAGGGCCAGAATGTACCAATAGTTCAAGGCAGTGGGAGGCCGTACTACAGTGGCGTACCACCAATGGCGGCAGACCACGCAACTGCTATGGGGCCCGTGAGCTGGGGGGGCCCCATAGCAGTCGCCCCCCTCCTGCACTCCTCGCTCAGCTGCTTGATTGCCGCCGCCACCCACCGGCACTGTCTTCAGGCATGGCCACGCTCAGTGCGCTGTGTGGCTGTGTATTGTAGTAATGACACGGCAGGGGCGACACTGCGCCTTTAATTGTGCTTGTGTCGCCCCTGCCGTCATTACTAGCAGACACAGCCGCACAGCGCACTGCGCGCGGCCATGCCTGAAAACAATGCCGGGGGCAGCGGCGGCAATCAAGCAGCGGAGCGGGAGGTGCAGGAGGGGGGCCCCGATGAAGAAGGGGTCCTGATGAAGAGAGGCCCTGATGAAGGAAAGCCCCAAGGGGGGCCCTGATGAAGTCAGGCCCCGAGGGGGGCACTGATGAAGGGAGGCCCCGAGCGAGGGGGGTCCTGACGGAGAGAGGCCCCGAAGGGGGCCCTGATGGAGGGAGGCCCCGAGGAGGGCCATGATGAAGTGCCGTCAATTAAGCAGCACTGGTGGAGCAGGAGGGGGGCCCTGATGAAGTGCCGGCAATCAAACACCGCCGGAGGTCCTCCCTGCGGAGATGCTAGGGAAGCATTGTGGGCCCCAACGGCGAGTGGGTCCCTCTGATGGTCCAGGGCCTGTGATGGCCATCAGACAAGTCGGCGGCCCTGCACAACTGGACACAAGCCGAGGGGCAGGTGAGTGAGGCTTGTCGCCAGATTCCTCAATCCCCATATTAAATATATTTCTAATGTGTCTTGTGTGTATGTCAGTGTGTATGACTGTGTATATATATATTTATGTTTGCTTTATGTGTTTTTAAGAATGTGTTCAAATATGTACGTATGTCTGTATGTGTACTTATCTGTGTATCGGTTTGTGTATGTGCATATCTGTGTACCATGTGCATGTCTGCTTACCATGTGCGTGCATGTCTGCTTACCGTGTGCGTGCATGTCCGCTTACCGTGTGCATGTCTGCTTACCGTGTGCGTGCATGTCTGCTTACCGTGTGCGTGCATGTCTGCTTACCGTGTGCGTGCATGTCTGCATACCATATGCGTCCATGTCTGCGTATCGTGTGTGTGTATGTCTGCTTACTGTGTGTGCGTGCCTGTCTGCGTACTGTGTGTGCGCATGTCTGCATACTGTGTGTGCATGTCTGCGTACTGTGTGTGTGTGCATGTCTGCATACTGTGTGTGTGTGCATGTCTGCGTACTGTGTGTGTGTGTGTAGCGCCCCGAGGGTTCGGTCGCTACAGAGGTATTGCATCTCAACCAGAGGTGTGATATCCCACTCCCGGGTAAGGATGGTGTGTGGACCGGGACTCAGTTAGCTGCATGCATCACACACACCCCATTTCCGGGGGACAGCTCAACGGTGCTCCCATTAGTACAGTAATGCAGGCACGACAGATCATGTCCCTGGCTGGAGTGGGGAGGGGGGAGGAAAACCCAGTGATGTAGGAGCAGGAGGGGACGGTTTCTGGGCATAGGTAGGAGCCCATTGGTTGCAAGTCCCCTGGGCTAATATTCAGAGAGGGAGGTATAAAAGGTGGCACCATCTTAGAACAGTGTTGAGTTGTTGAGAGAAGAAGGGCAGTCTGTGAGGAGAGGCTCTGCAGGAGCTCTGCTCCAGGGCCAGGCCTAGAGTAGAGGCTGGGGCCCAAGAGAAGAGAAGAGAACAGAAAGGAAAGTAAGAAGGAACAGAACACCAAGAGAGGCCCAGAGACACGAAGGCAGAAGGAACCCTAAGGACCCAGGAGATTACGGGTGACGGGTTGGCAGAACAGGGTACCGGATCCCAAGTTGGCGGAGGTGACTAATCCTTAACCAAGAACCGGAGGTTGTGATCATTTACTGGTGCGACCCCTCACTACACCTACTAGGAAGGCACAGCACACAGGGTCAGGGAAGTGGGCATCCAGTCCTCCCGAGAGAAGACCCGAGGCAGCTGGACAGAAGTAGTGTCACTGGTGGGGCACGGCTGACGAAAGGATAGAAGGGAGTCCTGTGCCACACTCCGGAATTGCCTGGGGATTGATAGAGCACCCTGCCTGGTGGACGCAGCACGGCTCAGGCGGTCCTACCTGTGCACAAGTGACCTGGATGAGAACTGTGAGTAAAGAACCTGAACTGCAACACCTTGTCTCTGTGCTTTCTCAGCGCGTCAGCATTACTAGTACTGGGACACCCCGCACCACAACCACCATCATCACTCTACACTGCCCTGAGGCTATACTCCTCCCGTGGGGAGTTGTACTACACTCTGCTGCACCCACAACACCAGCCTCAGCGGTCTGCCCTGCAGCGGCGGTTCATCCTGACCGCAATCCACGTGTGGCATAGTCAGACCTTAAACCATAAAAACCCCATAAATAGACTGCCACTGGTTTGACCACCCTGAGCCACGGGACCGGGCCATCGCCACGGTGACTACAACCCCCAGCATCCCACAAAAGGCCCGGTTCCGGGCTCCCCACGCGGCCCAGGGGGCGAGTCAACTTTGGCGTAGTCGGCAGGATTGCGACCAACCCGCCACAAACGGGTATTGCGCGCCTGAAGAGAAAGAGACTGTTTAATTGAAATTGACTGTGTTGAAAATGGCACCCGCCCCAGCAGAACGGATGCCATAATGTGCGCGCCAAAAGACAACAGGAAGCTACCTCCCATCGTGGGCCAGGTCCCAGAATGGCGCCAAAGAAGGAGCCCGCCCCCAACAGCCATGAGTGCTGAAAGTGATTATCAGCAGATGGCCCCAAGACCACCCCCAATGGGGGCGGACAGGAAAGAAAACTGTGGGGCAGGGTGCGGTCTGGATCAGTCTGGACAGACCGCACCCGGGAATGGAAGGAGCACCGAACACTACCAGCACCTTGGCCCGTAGCCTGTTGCAGGGTGAACCGCCATGCAGCTTGACAGAGTTGCTGGCACAGCTCCCCAGGGACCCGGAGTGTGCGCGAGCTGCGCTGGAGGATTTGGACCGGAGGATGGTCCGGGCGCAGCGGGATGTGTTTGCCAGGTGGAAGAAGGAGTTGGCCCGGCAGCCTGTAACCCACCAGCAGGAGGCGTCACCAGGGCCGAGCAGCACGCCTGCCTCCGAGGGCGGTGAAGGTGGACCGGTGGCCGAGGACGACGCCACGGAGGAGGCCATAAAGACCGAGGCAGGTAACGGGGACATCATCACCCCAAGCCCTGAGCCCGCAAGCCTGCCCCCGCCTCCCGTAGCGGGACCCGAAGCTCAGGGAACCGTACCTGCCACCGCGCCTCCGCTACTCCCGGCTAGGCCTCAGACAGCAAGAGCCGCGGCTACGCCCCGCCCCGCGCCGTGCCCTTTAACCTCGGGCGCGGTCGAAAGACAGACGTCCCAGGCCTGGTCGCAAGGCCTAGTGCACCCAGGCACCACTGCCTCACCAGCGCCCCCTTCCTTGACTGCGCCACTCCCGGGCCTGGTCGCGAGGCCGAGTGCCCCCGGGCGCTGCTCCCCGACTGGGGCCCCCTGCCATACTACCCCTGGGCGCGGATCTATTCGCCCAGCACACCGGCCCGGATGGACTGCCCCTGGTATGGCCGGCCGACCTGACCAGCAGCCGCCCTTGGAGAGACCAGCCCCCGCGTGAACCCCTGATACCGGCTCCGGAGCCCAGAGAAATAACCCATCCCCCGCTGGAGGACGCCCAGTTCGAGTAGGACCCCACAGGAGAAAACCTGATGGGGTTCACCCAGGAAACCCGGGCGGATGCAGCCCATCGACTGGAGTCCTGCCGCCAGCAGTTGGCGACATTTGAGAGGGAGCGGCGGGAGCGGCGTATCAGGGAGGAGCGGCTCCAAGCACGGAGTGCGGAGCAAAAGAGGAGAGCCTGACAGGATCCCCAAGCCGCCCGCGGTCCCCGAGCCACCGGGACCGTGGTGAAATTTCAGATGGAGCACGACTGGGGCTTCATTAAAGATCCTGAGCCCACAGACGACGTCTTTGTGACCCGTAGGGACGTCGAGAGCCACCTGCCAGAGGGACATCGCGGACGAGACCTGTACCCTGGTGACAAGGGCGCAAAGGGACTGTACGCCCTCCACGTCCATAGAGCGGTAGGAGAGGAGGAGCAGTACCACTCAGACCCCGAGTACCAAGAGGGTCCGGACGGGCCTGAAGATTACCCGGAGGAACAAGGCGCATACGGAGGACACCGTCAGCAGTAAGGAGGAGAAAATGTGCCAATGTAAATAGTTACCCATCAGGGTATAAGAACTGTTTAAGGGACTCTTCCTGCTTAGAGTGTGGTCCCCGTTGGGACTGATAAAGAACTGATGTTGACTGTTTCAAAGTTGCCCCCTATATCCCTTATCTGGCTTGGGACTGAGAACAGCCATCCCCCTCCCCAACTGGCCGAGGACTGAGAGCGGCCGTACCTGTATATAGTTGCGCTTTTTAAGGCGCTCCCTACTGGTTTTATAAAAGAACTGCAACGTCTACCTCAAAAGAAGTTGTTGCACCCTTCAGGAGAAAAAGAACACCTGCACCGCGGCCAGTACACAAGAATATGTCTTACTTAAAAATGTTTTATATGAAAAAGTTTTATATGCTGCTATATGATGTTTTATATGACAAAAGAGTTCCGGTAGTATTAACAGTGACCAAGAAAAGTGTTTTCCAATGTAAAAAGTTTTGAAAAAGTTTTGCATGTCTTGTAAATTAATTGTCTTTACTATTTTCCAGCCCGTTTCATTGCTGCAACTGCAAACAAAGTTCTTATTGTAGTATGTTTGACAACTGGAGCAAATGTTTCATCATAGTCTTCTCCATATTTTTGAGAATAACCTTTAGCTACGAGTCTTGCTCGGTATCGTTCAGCTGTGCCATCTGTTCGGTACTTTACTTTAAAAAACCATTTACATCCTCTAGCTTTTCTTCCTTCTGGTAATTTTGTTAGTGTCCATGTTTTTGAGTCATGCATGGATTTCATTTCTATTTTTGTTGCCTCTATCCATTTATTGGCTTCTTCTTCAGGAAGTCGAGATATAAAAGACATAAATTTTACTTGTACTTGCCTTGTATGAAAGGCGTATTGGTGGTTTTCCTTTGTTATCTCTTATTGAACGTCTTGGTTCTGTGTCTGTTTGTAGTTGTTTCTCTTCGCTTTCAATATTCTGTTTTTTATTAATTTCAACTTCTTTTTCATCACATGTTCCTTCAGCTATATCATTGCTGTTTTTCTCATTTTTTGTTTCCAGTGAAATCATAGTGTCTTCATTTAGATCGTCAATGAATGTCACACTGTTACTCACCATTACTCTGTCTGTTTTGGGATCTAGGATTCTATATCTTTTGCAATTTTCACTATATCCAACAAATATTCCTTCCATGGACCTATCTTGAAGTTTGGAACGTTTTTCTGTTGGAATGAATACAAAAACTTTACAACCAAAAACTCTTAAATGATTTACACTTGGTTTCATACCTTGCCACAGTTCATATGTTTTTTTTTCAGTTTTCTAGAAAAAAGTCAGTTCTGTAGCTGGTCATTGCTGCTTCGCCCCAATATTTCTCTGATAGTTTGGAATCTGTCAGCATACACCTTATCATTTCAGTCAGAGTTCTGTTTTTCCTTTCTGCTACTCCATTTTGTTCAGGTGTGTAAGGAACAGTCTTTTGATGCTCTATACCATTTTTTCTTAAGTAGTTTTCTATTGTCCTGTGAATTCACCTCCATTATCACTTCTAATGACAATTGGCTTCCTCTGAAATTTGTTATTCGACTTTGTCACGTAGTCTACTAGTTTATTGAAAACTTCGCTTTTGTTCTTGATCAAGTATGTGACTGTGTATCTTGAGTAGTCATCTATAAAAGTCACCATATATCTATTGCCTCCTGATGTAGTCACTTTCATGGGTCCACATATGTCAGTATGCACCAAATCAAGTGGTCTTGTGCTTTTCGTTTCACTTTCTTTAGGAATAGATATCCTTGTGGCTTTTGATTTTATACAACATTCACATCTTACGGTAATTGAGCAATCAGATATCAATAGATCCTTTGTCAATTCTTTCCTTTGTAGCTCCATTATACTTTCAGGATGTCTGTGTCCTAGACGTCTATGCCACATGTGAATACAATTCTTGTGATCATGTGTACACAACTTCATCTGTTCCTTTAATGTGTCTAGATGATGTAATTGTTCATCTGCCTTGACATTGGGTATTACTAGGGTTGAGCGAGTATGTTCTGTCCGAGTATGCTCGGGCCGAGCTCCGAGTATTTACATCTGCTCGGTGATATGGTTGAATCACTCCCGTGTGCATGATTAACAACTGTTTGACAACTTTATTACATGTGAGGAATGTGTAAGAAATAGACATTCCTCACATATAATAAAACTGTCAAACAGTTGCAAATCATGCACACGGGAGCGATTCAACCATATCACCGAGCAGCTGTAAATACTCGGAGCTCGGCCCGAGCATACTCGGCGAAAGGGTTAATAGAACATACTCGCTCAACACTAGTTATTACCTTGTTTCCTGCTAGGATTGTACACTCATCATCTTTGAATTTTACAGTAAGTCCTTTAGCTGTTAGATGTTTTACAGATAACAATCCTCCGTCTAATCCTGGAACATATAACACATCCTGTACAAGTATTTTTGAATCATGCCCAAACTTGTTAGAACAGTTTAGCATTCCTTGTCCAATATCTTCTGCAGTTATTTTGCTTCCATCTGCAAGATAAATGGCTTCCTTCTTATTTAAATTAAGTTCAGTAAAGAAATTTTTATTACTTGTCATGTGACTTGTTGCTCCTGAGTCAATAAACCAACCCAACGATGATTTCTTATCAGTCACTTTAAATGTGCCATTCCAATTATTTTCACATGAATCAGAAGTTGTGTTTTTCACCGTCTGTGTATTCTCTTTATGATGTAATTTCTGTTGTTCTGCTTTACATATAGTACAGTCTTTCTTTAAATGTCCCTTTTTCTTACATCTGAAACATTCTCTTGTCTCTTTATTATAGGGTCTTTGGGTCTTTTTGAGTCTGTAGCTTTAAGAGCATTTCCATTATCTTTTTCAGTAGAAGAATCATTTGTTTGTTCTTTCCTTCTTTGATATTCATCTATGAGTCTGGTCTTCACAAACTGTAATGTAATGTCTATTTCAGGTCTTGTCTCTAGTGCATTTATGAAAGCAATATATGAATCCGATAAACTGCACAATAATATTGCTGCTACATGGCTTTCCTTAATATCTTCACCAATTGATCTCAGCTGTGATATCACTTCCATAATAGAGAATATATGCTTCTGCATGTGATTGTCTGCACTTAGTCTCATACTGTAAAGCTTTCTTAGCAGAAATAACTTGTGATTTAAGGTGGGTCTTTCATGTAGCTTTCTTAGTGTGTCCCACATTCCCTTTGATGTATCCTCATTCCTTATGTGGATTAATTGAGCATCATCCACTAATAGGCTGATGGTAGCTCTTGCTTGTCTATTTTTCTTATCTCATGTCTGATTATCCTCATCAGGTCTATCTGTAGTGATTACTTCCCATAAATCATCTTTAGACAATAACATTTCTACTTTGAACTTCCATAACTGATAATTCTCATTATTCAGCTTAGCTACTGTGAGTTTTAGCTCTGTGCTACTTGTCATCTTTAACTTGTCTTACTTGTTTGGAGAGAATTGTACTGAAGAATTCTTCTGCATTCACCAGGGTCTTGCTGAGAGTTCCGGGGTCCTGGGTGTCTGGGGTCCTCGGTGCCTGGGTCCATAACCTGTTGCACAGCTTCTGGATACCCACAGTTGCGGTAGAAACTTCACAGAGCAGATTACATGGGATAACAAGCTTTTACTTCTCAGAACATGAGGTATAGGAAAAAACGCACAGTCACACAGTACTGCACCAGGAAGTAAGTGCAAAACAGAAAATACAAGAGAGACTATTTTTTCTTTTTACAATACAGTAAACAAGGAAACTTTACACAACATCGCCATCTGCTGTCAGATCAGCATAAAGTCCTCCTTCACACAAACAAAGAAGTCCACAACTGTTGCATATACCAACACAGAGAATGTCCTGTTCTGATTCAATTTTGAGGATCAGAATAGGACATGCTCAATGCGTCTGTAAAAGCGGGCAGTACACCGACACTGCACACAGATGCAGGAATGTAGCCTTATTATGTATAGCACAGTCCCTTAGTATATAGTGTACTCACTTATTATGTATAGCACCATCCTTAGTTATATAGTTTCATCTTTTATTATGTACAACACCCTCCTTTATTATGTACCATCCTCTCTAGCTTTATACGATGCCGTCTCCTATTATACAGCTTCCTCTGCTGTTATGTACAGTGCTGTCCCTTACATAGCGTATTCTTGTTATTTTTGTCAGTGACAGCGCCCTCTCTTTATTAAATAGTCCTCTCTTGTTAGATATAAAATGACTGCTGATGGAGCACCCAGTGACCAGTAGACCAGCCCATCAGCTCCTCCATAAGAAAAGAAGCTTTCCCATGCTCCATGAGCCGTTATTGCATTATATATCTAACAAGAGAAGACGGTATGTAATAAAGACAGGGGGCTATAAATAATCCAATATGTAAGGGACGGTGCTGTAAATAACAAGAGAGGGCACTGTATAATAAGGGACGGCAATATACATAATAAAGGAGGCTATGTAAGAGCTATATATGTGTGTGTGGTTATATATACATCTGTAGGTTCGTCATCATAAAAGGTGGGGGACCCAGACACATTTCTTGCACAGGGGCCCCAAGCAGTCAGTGTCCGCCCCTGGTAAAAGCGGAGTGATACTCTGATAACATTGTTCCCACCAGCAACCTGGGAGTCAGAAATGCTTCCAGGGGTCTTCCCCATGCTATTCCCATTCCATTTGAGTGCTGTTTCTATCCATTTCAGCGATTTTCCTGTCTATCAAGCCTTCCTGTTAGGGTCTTCCGGAAAAATTCTAGAGTTTCCCATTGACTTCCATTATTATCGGTACTCAAGGCGAGCCTGTCCGAGGGTCCGACTTGCTCGATTCGAGTACCGAGCACTCGAGCATTTTAGTGCTCGATCATCACTACTGCAGTGTATCTCCTATTCACTTGAGCTGCGGTATTCGGTTCCATACATTAAATACATATGGTGCTTCATTAGCAGATATCAGCTGATCGGTGGGAGTGCCGGTTGTCGGACCGTAAAAGATCTTATATTGATAACCTATCCTAAAGATATCAGACACATAGTAGTCTGAATTGATTTACCTGCTCCAGAGAGATGGCTGATGTCTTCTTAGTAAATTTATGGGAGTTTGATGAGGTTATATTGATAGTGCAGATATTAATTACTATTATCTATAGGGACAGATACAGTCATGGCTGAAAGTGTTGGAACCCTTGAAATATGAAGTATTTCTCCCAGAAAATTATTGCAATTACACGTTTTGTTAAACATGTTTATTTCCTTTATGTGTATTGCAACAAGAACAAAAACAAAAAACAGAGAAAAAAGGGCAAATTGGACAAAATGTCACACAAAACCCCATAAAGGGCCAGAAAAAATTGTTGGCACCTCTCCAAAATTATGGGTAAACAACTTTGTTTCAAGCATGTGATGTTCATTCAAACTCAACTGTGGCAAGTAACAGGTGTGGGAAATATGAAAATCACACCTGAAACCAGATAAAAAGGGGAGAAGAGAACTGTCTGAGGACTTGAAAGCCAAAATTGTTGAGAAATATCAACAATCTCAAGGTTGCAAGTCCATCTCCAGAGATCTTGATGTTCCTTTGTCCACGGTGCGCAGCATAATCAAGATGTTTATAACCCATGACACTGTAACTAATCTCCCTGGACGTGGACGGCAGAGAAAAATTGATGAAAGGTTGTAACGCAGGATAGTCCGGATGGTGGATAAGCAGCCCCAATCAAGTTCCAAAGAAATTCAAGCAGTCTTGCATGCTCAGGGTGCATCAGTGTCAGCACGAACTATCCTTTGACATTTGACTGAAAGGAAACACTATGGCAGGAGACCTATGAGGACCCCACTGCTGACACAGAGACATAAAAAAACTAGACTGCAGTTTGCCAAAATGTACATGAGTAAGCCAAAATCCTTCTGGGAAAGCGTCGTGTGGACAGATGAGACCAAGATAGAGCTTTTCGGTAAAGCACATCATTCTACTGTTTACCGAAAACAGAATGAGGCCTACAAAGAAAGAAGAGTCTTTAAGTAGAGTCAAATATGGTGGAGGTTCAAAGATGTTTTGGGGTTGTTTTTCTGCCTCTGGAACTGGGTGCCTTGACTGTGTGCAGGCATCACGAAATCTGAAGATTACTAATGAATTTTGGGTCGCAATGTAGTGCCCAGTGTCAGAAAGTGGTTTGCGTCCTGGGTCATGTATCTTCCAGCAGGTCAATGACCCCAAACATACTTCAAGAAGCACCCAGAAATGGATGGAAACAAAGCGCTGGAGAGTTCTGAAGTGGCCAGCAATGAGTCCATATCTAATTAATTATCTGTGGAGACATCTTAAAATTGCTGTTGGGAGAAGGCTCCTTCAAATATGAGAGACCTGGAGCAGCTTGCAAGAAGAGTGCTCCAAAATTCCAGTTGACAGCTGTAAGAAGCTTTCTGATGGTTATAGGAAGCGATTCATTTTAGTTATTTATTCCAATGCGTGTGCAATCAAATATTAAGTTGAGGGTGCCAACAATTTTGTCCAGCCCATTTTTTTTTCTCCAATTCTTTATTTTTAATTTTGCAATAAAGAAGAAATACTATGCAACACAGAGACACATATTGGTTCCGTTAGTAAAGAAGACAAAGTCATTGTGTTACACAGTCTTAATACAGTAGATTTAACAATTTTCTCTTAACAAGCAGAGAAATAATAAACAATTCAAAACAATTCAAAACAAAACATTCCCAATTACAGGAGAGTATCAATAAAGCATTAGTTCATCCCTAGAATTTAAGCAATTCTTGAGATATACCGATGTTAAGTATACATTAGAGAAATTTGCAATATCCGTCCCTTATCAAACCAGTGCCCACAGGGCAGCATACCCTCAAGTCTCCTTGCGATATTTGGCAATATATGTGAAGGGTTAACATTGTCGTACACAACACTTAACGGTGATTTGATACTCAGCTGACCACTGTGGCGCCCCCCAGACACTCAGGGACTAAGATGCGATGCCCCCCGTATATTGTATCCACGGGGCCCAGATCTTCCTAAACTTCTCAAGTGTCAGGGAGTCCCAACTCATCAGTTCCTCCAACCTGAAAAGGTCTCTCATTTTACATTTCCATTCATCCAAAGTTGGTGGGGTTCGCTGCTTATACTTAAAGGCTATCAGTTGTTTCGCAGCCCCTAACATCAGAGGGGCCAACTCATGCTTTTTAGGGTGGAAGTTGTTTGTGGGAAGGGACAAAAGCACCTCTACTGCCATCAAATCTGAAACAAGCAGTTTGAGAGAACGCATAACCCCCATAACCTCAGACCAAAACTGCCGAAGGACCGGACAGTACCAGAAGACATGGGACAAAGTACCTCGCGACCCTTCACACCTCCAGCATTGAGGAGAGCTAGTTAGCCCCAAATGATAAAGTTTATCTGGTGTGTAGTACCATCGCGAGAGCAATTTGTACGCCATTTCCTGGGACACCACACATCGTGAAAATTGAGGCATATCATTTGTTTATCTTTTGGGGAGAGGTGGATATTCAGTTCAGATTCCCAAGAGTGTAAGAATAACAGTGGGGCATTGTCTACCATGTTCGCAAGATTAGAGTAAAGTTTAGAAACAATTTTTGGAACATGATGATTGACTTTTGTTAGAATCTCAAGCCAAAGCCATTTGGTGTGGGGTTGAGGTAATCCTGTGATCAAGTTCATATAATTGGCAACATGTAGGTGTTGTAGAAAATTGAGAGGGCGTTTCCCCGCCGCCAGTGGCCAACCTTTAACACACGGAATTTTCCCCTGAAGTAAATGTGAAATGGATTTAAGTGGTAAGGAGGACCATAGATCGTAAGGGTCTGTAAAATCCGGAGAGAAGAGGTAGGGGAGAAGTCCTATTGGTATTTTATCTAGAAAATTACAAGTTGGGGCTTGGATTGGAATCAGTGTACGTCTGATTTGTAGAGTAGCTAGGAGAATATCTCCCAGTCCCTCTTTAGGAAGGGGGCGTCCAGCCCATTTTTGAAGTTTTGTGTGAAACTATGTCCAATTTGCCTTTTCTCTCTTTTTTTTGTGTTGTTCCAATACATAAAAAGAAAATAAACATGTGTATAACAAAACATGTGTAATTACAATAATTTTCTAGTAGAAATACTTCATTTTCTGGATCAATTTCAAGGGTGCCAACACTTTCGACCATGACTGTATATTGTAGGGGAAGATATATAAAGCTCGTAGGTTTATTTTGCCACAAGTGATTGCTGTGGTTTAATATTCTCTTTATAACAGCGTACGTTTATGGAGAAAAATATGAGACGCCGTTATTTATTATGACCCAGACAGAGTGCTATCGATCATAGGATAGATGATTAGGTGGTAGGGTTCGGTTATTGTTGTAAAGTGAAAAACACGAATTCAGAAGTAATTGTTGAACCATTTTACAATCCCGTTACATTTCCCTCCACATTCTCAGCATGGGACTATTCCCCTATCTAGACCTAAGATGTATCACAGGACTGATATCTATATTATCCAGCTCTTAAGCAGCACACCAGTACTCACGGCCGCCATCAGGCCAGTACAGCTGGTACTGCTGTATGGGGCCACATTCTTTCTAATAAAATATGGGGCCAAGTCAGTTTTCCAATATGCTAAATGCCTCCTAACTCAAACTTTCAAGAATTCACACATCCCTGGTGGTTGAGCAGCGACAGCTCTAAGCTTTGCCTGCAGGCTTCCAAACTGGAAGACAACAGAATGAGGCATCATTAGTTCAGCCCACCAATGACCTGCTTTACTGTAGATATTTAATCCTGCAGACAGTCCTACTGTCCGGTACATTAGCGAGAGGTGAACTGCCCAAAACATTTAGTGGGCCTGCTTACTCCGAAGACTGGTTTTATAAAAATGTAGAGGGGAGCACACGAGTCCGCTACCATCATGCTGTGTGCTGGAACTATCTTTTCTTCGCCCAATGCCCCCTCTACTATTAAGGACTGAGACCGGAGTGTGTGCTGCAGTAGAGGGTTTTCTGTACTCATTGTTATACCGTTCATGGAACCGACACCGACTTCAAGCAAGACAGGAGATCATAGATCCGGGTTAACATACTCACTTTTACTGTGCAATTCTTCCATACATGGCTGCAGTATACAGATCAAGACAAGGTCTTTGGTTAGTGAAGTACCCTTGGTAATGTGCCTTTCCAATGATAGCTCTCGTCCCTTCCTGAGACCCAACATAATCCACTTCTTCTGCAACCCAGCTGAGAATCTCCCTTATTGGCATATAGAGACCTCGCCTTGAGCACCTCAGACAGGCCATGAGCCTAGGACTGTGCCGGCATCCAGATTCCGTCTCAAATGTGTCCTCATTCTTTTCTGATAACTTGCACTAGTAAAACACTTCTTTACTGCTGTCACTGCTAATGGAGTGTGTTTTTCTGTCTGCTCAGTCTTCCTCCACACTCCAACTCTTTCTCTGTATATGGGACAGAACCTACACCGGTCCTGTGCAATTGGGTCTTGAACCCAGGGATGAGGTGGCCTGACACAGGTCTCCTCTGATGGCAGGCATACACTGCTCACTCTCCCTCAACTGTCTGCAACCCGGAAATTATTTTCTATAAAACTGCTCTGATGCTGTAACTCCTCCCAGCTAAGGATGTAACCCCTGTATTAACTACCCAGTGTCTAAGCAGTGTAGTGTACTAAATCCCTATCTCTATTGTATGTTCCCCCTACTGGGCAGACCTCCCGCATCCCAGGGACGGCCTTAAGCAAAGCCTAGAGGAGAACCGGCATACAATAATAGGCCATAGGGATTTCACACCAGAACACTTTTATCACAGGAATAACCACAAACACATATAACAATTATTAACCCCACCTTCAACTCGACATCTTCATCACCCCCTGCCCCCTATATGCCCCCACTTCAGAACTTGGTCGTCCCCGACCATTCTACTTATATACCTATAAATGTGTTACTAAAACATGTGGGGTAGGGGCAGGCTGCAGAGCAGGGACCGGCCATGTGATGGGAGCTCTCAGGGGAAGCAAGGCAGAAAGGGGAAGCTCTTCTTCCTCTTCGGCCATCTGAGGGGATGCAGATGGCCCAGGGGGAGTGCACCGACCCAACTCGCTGATCCACTCTAATGGCGGCATCCCATCCTTCCCGTCCATCTGGGTTCAGTAGGTTACGCTGATCTCGTGCTGGACCAAACCCAGCTCCGGTCACGGTATGGCCTCCCAGCGACCGGAGACTTCTTCCTCCTCCTCCAGTACAACTTTCCCGGCTGCGGCCCCTGGGGTTGTCACATAAATGCACTCCTCGTCCGAAGTACAGTCCATGTCTGCGAATCCTCTAGAAAAGCACACGGTGCCGCTCATCTTCCTGAATAACAGCTCTAAAAACACGTCCACACACTTGCTGTGTTGAAAGCAGAATGGCGCCGGCAAGTCACATCTGGTGCGTCTCCTGCTCGATAAACCCCGCCTTTCCGGCGGTCGCACCAGTGATGCAGACGACATCTCCGCAGTCACTCCACTGGACTCTGCCTCTTGCCGCGCCCACTGATCTCATCATCTCTTACCAGGTGAGGCCTCTCTCCTCCTGGTACGCCCTTTCTTCTGTATGGCTCCACCTCTCTTGGGCTGTACTTTGGTTCTGGAACACCCCATGAAGGATGGTCGTCTGGTGGGCCATACTTGCCATTTTCGCACCTTTGGTCTCTTACCACGCCCACGATGGGCCAAACTTCTTGTCCTCGGACATGCGGTCGCCGCCATCTTGGGAACCACGTTGCTGTCCGTCATTTTTGGAAACACACTGCCATTCACCATTCTGGCACTTACGTCACAATTCTTCTTTAAGGTATTGAATTCTTCTTTTCTGTCACTTAACTTCACAACATCCACCATTCTGGCGTTTTTCATCTTTTTCTTCATCTGTATGGTACTTGTTGCTTTCTTTTTCCTTGGTTTCCCAGCTTTCTTTATTTTCTTCAGTTTCTTTACTTTCCAGGGCCTGATACCCTGCTCGCAGTGCCACTTGTAGAGGGGAGCACACGGGGCCGCTACCATCACACTGTGTACCGGAACTATCTTTTCTTCGCCCAATGCCCCCTCTACTATTAAGGACTGAGACCAGAGTGTGTTCTGCAGTAGAGGATTTGCTGTACTCACTGTTATACTGTTCATGGAATCGACACCGACTTCAAGCAAGACAGGTCAGGTTAACAGACTCACTTTTACTGTGCAATTCGCCCATACACGGTTGGAGTATACAGATCAAGACAAGTTCTTTGGTTAGTGAAATAACCTTGGTAATGTGCCTTTCCAATGTTTGCTCTCGTCCCTTCCTGAGACCCAACATAATCCACTAAGCAGTGTAGTGTACTAAATCCCTATCTCTATTGTATGGTTCCCCCTACTGGGCAGACCTTCCACATCCCAGGGATGGCCTTAGGCAAAGCCTATAGGAGAACCGGGATACAATAATCGGCCATAGGGATTTCACACAAAACACCTTTATCACAGGAATAACCACCAACACATATAACAATTATTAACCCCACCTTCAACTCGACGTCTTCATCACCCCCAGCCCCCCTACAACAGCAGAAGCCTCCTCCTCCAGATGAATGCAGGCTTATAATGTGACTGGACAGGGGGCAACAGTGTCTGCAGAGTACAGGAGGCTGAGTCCTTGTGATGTACCAAAGGGAGAAATGAGGGTGTGCTTCGCTGCTGGTGAAGAATTCACATGATTCATAAGAATAGAAAAAGATTGCAGTTTATTCCCAATGCTTTTCTAGGTTGAACAAACTTCTTCCTCTGGGGAATCACAATAAAGATCTTAAAAAAGTTCTTAATTGTGGCTCCTCTGAGGAAGAGGTCCGTTCAACCTAGAAACGCATTGGCGAATAAACTACAATCTATGTCTATTCATCTGAATTTTGTGATTTTTTTACCAGTAGTGCAGCACATCCAAAAATTTTTCCATTTGGTACATATCACTGTTGGTCTTTCCAACCAGCAGAGCAGCAGCAGCTGGGATATTGTTATCTAAGGCTATTCAATTGCTGTGGCTTCAAGGTGAGCCCCAAAAAACGCAATAAAACTGCATGCTACTTGGTTAATGCCCTGTGTGCTTTTTGTCAATCCCTACTCTATTAAAGTCCTAGTGATGGGCATTCTGGCTACAAGGTCAGCTGTTTTGGCTCCCAAATGTCCACCTCTCATATGGTCTCGGAACGGTCCTCTCTTGCTCTCCTTTCTCCTACCAGCCTTAGGCCACCCGTTTGGCTATCCTATTCAAGATCACCACTGCTAGTCTTCCAACTGTCAACTTGACAGTACAGTAGTCCATGGTCTGAAACTAAAAGTAATTCTCACTGTGGGCAGCTCCGGCCAGCTCTTCTGTACCATCTTCATTGTAGTATCTCATTGTCCCTCTCTATTCCCCAGGATTACAGATTTAGCTGAGCCTCTTTGGCAAAACAGGTGCGAAGATGCACGGATAGGAACAAGTCAATGGCGGGAGAGTCAGGATAAAAAACAATCGAAGTGCCATGTGTAATAGTGGGGAAGGATGTAACCTTCCCTAGGCACTGAAGTAGTTAAGGAAAATGTTCCCTTAGTTAATCCACTCTGAACTGTGGTAGGCCAAGCTAAGAGGTTAGCTTCAGTGGTCCAGTCAGTAGAGAAGAGGGGGAACTTAGTGCCCTTATCAAGCCTAGAGAGATACAAAGCTTGTTCCTGGTATAATTCCTTCTGGGCTGTAGTACCTGAAAACAGCCACAAGATGCCACTGTTCTGGGTGCAGATGTCAGGTTGAGTCTGCCAGCAAAGTTATAGACAGTGATGGGTTAAAGTTCTGTGATGACAGCTCACTGAGGGTGGGCATATTAGGAAAAGTCTCTGTTTAGTTTCCAGAATCAGGAAGTGATTCTTCAGTACGAGTTGAGACCTCAAGTTGTTCAGACAGCCTGATTATAGTGGCTGCTAGGGTAGACGGGAGCTCCGTACCCTCAGACAGTGGGATCCCAGTGTGCACGTCTCCCCACACAAGAGCACGAGTCCTGTTCGCTCGCCGGAGAAACTCATTAAAGCGTAGTGAGGACACGGGGCACTTCTAGTCTGCAGGAAGTAGAGGAAGCTAAATAGGACTCCAAGCTAAGACGTGGGGGAGAGATATCGGATCCGGTCACTGTCAATACAGAGGAGTCTCTTGGGCAAGGGATTATAGCCACAGAGATGTTCCGCTTAAAGAGGGAACCAGGGCTGAAGCAGTTAACAGCGCCTGTGAGAGAAATGATTGCCTGTCGGGCCTTATCCATTATATCTGACTGTAAATATTGTATATATTCCTCTTCCCCAAGTAAAGCCCAAGTTCTGGTTAAGAACCTCGTGTCCTCTGAAATTATTGCTGCCCTGGTCCCAGAAGAAAATTGCCTGGAGACAGCCGCGATCGGATGGCTTGAAGTAAGTGAAGAGCACTACATACACAGCCACACTTCAGAGGGAGGACACGTATTGTCTGTAGGGTGCCATAGCGAGAGGGGGCTACAGCTCGCCCACGACTACCTCATTGGGGCACCTTACACATGCACAGTGGCGATGTAGACCAGGCAGGGGAGTGGGCACTCACTGAGAGCTGGAGTGAGGTGCTCGGCATCCACTGAAGTCACATGTAACGCAGAGGAGCTGACAGGTCCCGATCAAGAGCTGGATGATATAAATAGCATCCCTATGCTATTGTGGCGCCCCGAGGGTTCGGTTGCCACAGGGGTATTGCACCTCAACCAGAGGTGTGATATTCCACTCCCAGGTAAGGATGGAGTGTGGACCAGGGCTCAGTTAGCTGCATACACACACTCACCCCATTTCCGGGGGACAGCTCGACGGTGCTCCCATTTATGCAGGCACGACTGACTAGGCTCTATGGTGCTCCCATTTATGCAGGCACAACTGACCATGTCCCTGGCTGGAGTGGGGAGGTGGAAGAGAAGTTCAGTGAAGCAGAGCAGAAAGGAGGGAGAGCTGACAGGGAGCCGAGGCTCAGCCTGAGCTCAGCTCCACGAGGCAGGCCTAGAGAGAAGGCCAGGGCCAGAGAGGAGAAGAGGAGAAGGAGAAGGAAGGAAAGAGGAGAGACAGAGGAGTAGAAAGGCTCCAGAAACAAGAAGGCAGAAGGGACCCTAAGAGAGCAGAACGGACAGCAACCGTTGCAAGCCCGCGTTATATCTGGTGAAGGGTCAGGCCGCGGAGGGGTACCGGATTCCCAAGTTGGTGGAGGTAAATCATCCCTCAGCCAAGAACCGGAGGTCGTGATCATTTATTGGTGCGACCCCTTGCTACACCCGCTAGGAAAGCATCACATAGGGTCAGGGAAACAGGCGCCAAGTTTTACCAGAGAAGGCCCGAGGCAGCCGAACAGAAGCGTGGTCACTGGTGGGGCACGAGAGGCCAGAGAAAGGATAGAAGGGGGTCCTGTGCCACACTCCTGAATTGCCTGGGGGTTGACCGAGCCCCTCACCTGGTGGATGCAGCATGGCTTGGGCAGTCATTGCTGACAGAAGTGACTTGGATATCAACTGTGAGTAAAAGGCCTGAACTGCACCATTGGACTCTGTGTGATTTTTGCTGCGCCTGCACCATCACCCCCAGCATCCACCTACATTGCCCTGAGGCTACACTCTTCCCGTGGGGAGTTATCCTATCCCTGTGCTGCACACCAACATCAGCCTCAGCGGTTTGCCTTGCAGCGGCGGTCATCCCTGACCGCAATCCACGGGTGGCGTAGTCTGACATTCCAAAACACTGATAAATAGACTGCCACAACATTTGGTCTGACCACACTGAGCCACGGGATCGGGTTGCCACTACTACCCCCATCAGCACCGTACACCAGAAGGCCCGGTTCCGGGTACCCCACGGCCCAGGGGGCGAGTCACTACATCTTAGGACTGGATGGAGGAATAGTCCTATGCAGAGGATGTGGAGGAGAAATGTTTCTGGATGAAGTATAATGTTAAGCAATTATTTCTGAAGAATACATGTTAATCCCCTTAACTAAGTACTATATTTTAGCTGGAAACTGTAAGTATCGAGAGCTATCAGTGTGCTCTAGCGATCATGGACAGCTTCACAGGGATGCTTGAAAGTTTAGAGATAACCTGTCAGCTTCAACAGATTCCCCAAACCGTTACAAAATGTTTATTGATTCCCTTATATACATTACACAGGGTATACAGCAGTGTGTGTGTACATGTATATACACCCTGCTGTACACATACAGATACAAGGGAGAGCTGGGTATGCAGTAGCAGCAGCATTCACAGATACTGAGTGAGCTCTGCTGAATCCAGCCCCACCCACCAGTCAGTTTCCAGAGATCAGAAGAGAGAATCTGATGTGACATCACAGGAAGCCGGAGAATCTCAGACATTATGTGACCAGGAGAGCAGCTCAGGTTACAGCAGGATTTAGTGAAATACTTATCTATAATAGTGGCTAACCCCTTTAACTAAGGGAAATTAAAAAAGTTATCCAGGACAAAAATTTGAAGTCACTCGATGTGACTGCTGATTGCTGAATTGTGACAGTGTGTGATATGCATGCTGTCACGATTCCACGTTATTCATGACGTGAGCATGCAGTTATCTGTATACTTGTGGTCACATGCAGACTAGACTCCTCTTCTCTCAATTCACTTCTATTGAAAGAAATTAAACCAAGTCTAGTTGGGATGTGAAATTGCATACATGTGGCCATGTAACTGCCCACTCACACCGAGAATACCAGGGAATCCAGTTGCCACAGAGGTACTGCACATCAGCCAGAGGTGTGGTACCCACTCTCAGGTAAGGAGGGAGCACTACCTGGGACTCACACACTCACATCCAACACTAGACCACTAAATAAGGGAAGGTCCAGATAGCTCCTAAGGGAGAGCACAGACCGGGTCCCTGTTAGGAGGGTGGAACTAAGTAGAGGAGGTGGGTGGAGGAAGTAGTTTAGGGGAGCACTGACAGAATAGTATAATAAGCAGGGTAGAAACATCTAGAAACAGTCGGGTTCTGAGGAGTGAGAGAGGAAGGGAGGACCATGGAGGAGTACGGCCCAGTCAGAGGGGCCCAGGAGGAGAGGGAGGAGAGAACACCGGAGCAGTGAGAGGGGCTCCAGAGATAGAAGGGATCCTAGGGGTGCGGCGAGTGTGGGATGCCACCCGTGCGCCCGAGTTCACGCTGACCGTGGAGGGATCAAGGTCGCAGTAGGGGACTGGCCCCAGACTAGTGGAGTACTTTAAGGCTCAGCTAGCAAACCGGAGGTATCTTCATGTGCCGTAGCCAAAATCCACACATAATCGCTGAAAAGGTGGTCATATAGGACAAAGGGGACAGACCGGACGTCGCCCAACAAGGTCCGCTGCCACTGGCTTGGGACACTGTGTGTGAGGCGCAGGGCAGGAGAGAGAGAGCCAGCGCAGAGAGAGATGACCTGGAAAGGTACACAAGAAGTGTACAAGTGCACCCAAGTTATCTGAGAGTTGGCTGGATCACTTCCTCGGAGGACACAGGACGACGTGGGGGGTTATAATCCGGCAAGTGTAACCTGGAACATCTTGATAACTGTGAGTAAATACTTGAAGACTGCACCCTGTGTCCTTGACTTAATTGATCCGCCACCTGCCTTGTAGTACACCAACAACATGTACCTCATCAATTACTATAAACTGCCCTGGGGCTTAGCTCTGCCCGTGGAGAGCTGAACCATCTTTGCTGCGTCACCAACAGCCCCAGTGGATCTGAATAGCAGCGGCGGCCACATATAGCCGCATACCATGGGTGGCGTCATGAACGTTATCCCCAAACACTTTATTCCTCCAATTGACTGTTCTTTATTGACCGCCCTGGGCCATGGACCGGGTCACTGTCACTGTGACTACCCCAGAAAGGACCGGCCCGGCTACCGAGTACCCCAAGGCCCCAGGGGGCGCGTCACTTGCATACTTTCATGATTCGGCAATCTTTTATCCCAAGCCCAGACAACTGCTTTAACTACATATTGACTGAGCAAAAATAAGGGGAAGCCAGCTTTCTCCTTAGAGAAAATATATCAATTACAAATTGTTATCTATGCATCTGAACTAAGTTAAGTGTAATGAGATAAAACATAACAAATTATAAATAAATACAAAACAGAAAAAAAATTACATGAAAGTAGTTTAATGAAAATTAAGTAAATGGTACATCTTAATCTATCATATCACAAGTGTTCACTTGTATCAACCCCATACACTAAGTTTTCTGAATGGTATCTGCAGGAAGACACGTGCTGCTGTCAAAAAAAATCCCATTCAGATAAATGAAACGGATTTTATGTTGCAGAAATTTCTGTATCAGATCTGCTGCAGGTGACTTCACTCTAAACATGAGAGATGAGGAGGAAGAGAAGGTAGCCACACACACACAAATAACAATGTCTGCTTAAATATGCAGTATATGCATCCAATGGGAGGTGAGAGACAGGTTAATAATCCGTTTTCTGTCTAGAAGCATGAATACTTATTTGTCCATTTAACCAAAATTTTTCAATTTCGCTTCCTAAATTTTAAATTCCATCTGGGGGATGAAAACACCTTTAGATGATTCAAGGACAATACGAACGGAATCGAGCTATTTGTTACACTTCATGTTTTATTCTCCTGTTATATATATATATATTTTTTTTACAGTTTTATTTTGTTGTTAAGAAATATAATTTGATTTATCACATTTCTCATCTGAGTGGATGCGCTGAGGTTTGGTTGTAGAGTTTTTCGGCATCACTCAATATGAAATGTGTACTGGTCGCCTGTTACACTATACTGGATTTTCTCTCTTCCTCCTACGCTATTGTAGGAACTGAGAGTAAATTGCATAGCTCTGTATGTTGGTGACGAAAATCTGTTCAGAAATGAAAAAGAACAAAAATACCGAATCCAACAAGCAGAAATCTGCTTCTTCACCAGTTTTTTTTACTAATTGCTTTTCTTTTTATAGTTAAGGAGAATGTACTGTAGCATCACAGATATTTTTCATGACTAATTAATGATCTAGCAAAATATATATATACAAAAAGGCAAGGTAATATTAGCAAGCTATATACTTTGATAAATTCTTAAAAATATTAGAGACCCCATTATTTCATAAGATAAAAAACATTGAATATATATGATAAAAAAATATATATCAATAATAGTGGGCTAGGATCATGCTTTAATGTGGTAATCTGGTCTTGATAAATACAGCAGCATTTTTCTGTGATTTTTTTTGAATGTTATGTCCTTTTTGGTAAGTTGCTTTTAATTTTAACCCCTTTACCCCCGAAAGCTGTTTGCACGTTAATGACCAGACCAGTTTTTACAATTCTGACCACTGTCACTTTATAAGATAATAAGTTTGCAACTCTTCAACGGATCTCACTTATTCTGAGACTGTTTTTTCATGACATATTGTACTTCATGATAGTGGTAAAATTTCTTCAATATGACTTGCATTTATTTGTGAAAAAATCTGAAATTTGGTGAAAATTTTGCAATTTTCAAACTTTGAATTTTCATGCCCTTAAATCAGAGAGATATGTCACACAAAATAGTTAATAAATAACATTTCCCACATGTCTACTTTACATCAGCACAATTTTGGAACCAACATTTTATTTTGTTAGAAAGTTATAAGGGTGAAAACTTGACCAGCGATTTTTAATTTTTCCAACAAAATTTACAAAACCATTTTTTTAGGGACCACATCATATTTGAAGTGACTTTGAGGGGCCTTTATGTCAGAAAATACCCAAAAGCGACAGCATTCTAAAAACTTCACCCCACAAGGTGCTCAAAACCACATTCAATAAGTTTATTAACCCTTCAGGTGCTTCACAGGAATTTTTGGAATGTGGAAGAAAATAATGAACATTTAACTTTTTTTCACAAAAAGTTTAATTTAGACCCAAATTTTTTTATTTTTGCAAGGGTAACAGGAAAAAATGGACTGCAAAATTTGTTGTGCAATTTGTCCTGAGCCCGCCGATATCCCTTATGTGGGGGGGGGACCACTGTTTGGGTGCACGGCAGGGCTCAGAAGGGAAAGAGCACCATTTGACTTTTTGAATGTAAAATTTGCTTGAATAATTAGCTGACGCCATGTCGCATTTGGGGAGCCCCTAATGTGCCTAAACAGTGGAAACCCACCACATGTGCCTTATAGAATTTTACACCATTGGGTCGTGAAGAAAGAATAATTACATTTTTACCACCAAAGTTTTGTTTTAGCCCCAGATTTTACATTTTCACACTGGCAAATGGGTAAAAATGGGACCAAAATGTGTCACACATTGTTTGCTGAATGTAGAAATACCCCATATGTGGCTGTACAGTACTGCTAAACCACACGGCGACACTCGGGAGGGACTGAGCGCTATCTGTCTCCTGGAGCACAGATTTTCCTAGAATAGTATGCAGACTCCATATACACAGCTCCTGCGTAATTCAGATGAAACTCCCAAGGGATCCATTCACTATAATGAGGCAGCAGAGTTAGGCCTCTTTCACTCGTCAGTGTATCCGGTACGTGTAGTGACAGTTTCCACACGTACCGGAGACACTACACACATGTCAGTGTGTTTCAATGGACCGTTGACATTTTTTTCGCGCTGCACATCCGTGTGTCATCAGTGTGACATGTACTGGCACATGGGAATCAGTGCACACTCAGCACTGTTCCCAAGCGCCGGGTGCTGAACGCTACCCTCATCATTGTCCCCTGCTTGCGCTGCGATCAGTGTGAGCAAGGGACAATGATGAGAGTAGTACTCTGCTCCCGCTGTGTCCTGGTATAAAAATAAGAATAAAATAAAAAAATCCTTATACTCACCTGTCTGAAGATGTCCCCCGCTGTCATCCACCTGACTGCTCACGCAGAGGAGCCGGGGAGAATGACTTGCTCCAGCAAGCAAGCCCTGGAGCTGCACTGAGGTCAGTGAGTGACAGGACACTGCTCGCTTAGGATACCTGGCACTTGGGAACAGCTGTCACGGCTGTGTCAGGTTTGACGGACAGTCATTCTGGATCCGGCTGTAGAAAGTCACTGCGCTTGGCATTGCATCCTTGATCCTTTCATCATCTATCCCTCTCTAGGACCCAGTGGTGAACTCCACCTTCTGCTGCTAATTGACACACCCTTGCTGGATCTTTAAATACACTCGGTTTCTCCAGACAGTTGCTGGCAATAGAGTTAATTCCTCTGTTCAGGTCTGGAGTTCTAGCAGTCGGCTGGATTCTCCTTGGAGTTCCTTTGTGGATTGTGGTTGTCATCTCTCTGGTGTCTTCTCAAAGTTAAGTGTATCCCCTTGTATGTTTCCCTTGTTTGTCTTTAGTTGCAGTGGGGCTGACTAGTGCTCACCACTTCTCCTCCCTATCTAGGGCCTAGCTCTAGGGTCAGCCAGGGCTAAGGTAACCTGCTCAGCGATAGGTGCGGAACCTATTTAGGGATGATAGGGGAGTCAAGGTGTTGTTAGATCTGCTTAGGGGTCTCCACTCCACCTTTCCCTAGTTGCTGGACTTCCCCCCCTTTTCCCATTGTCGTACGCTGGGTTCTTCCCATACCTAGCATGACAGTATTACCAGCCATTTAAAGAAAAAAGAAAAAAAAAGTAACTGACTTTTTTTTGTTTTTTCTTTGCGTGTTTTTTTTTTCCCCAGGTTATTATGGATCCCATCGGAGTTTGTTACTGGAGGTGACTGACCTTCGATAAGAGGTTCAACTGTTATGATCTGCAACATGTACTAAGGAAAGATAGGGGAAAGCTGTCCCACAGTAAGACTAAGCTGAATCCCTACGATGTAGCGGGCTGCCTGTTCCTAGTGAACAGACCCGCCTTAGTCCTCGGCTAGTCTGAACGAAGACCTATAGAATTAAGGGAGGGATCCCTAAAAGAACTAAGGATGGGGACAAAAATGGGACACCTCCTAAACAGAGAAGTTGCTGCAGAACACAAAACGACAAACTGACAAAAATGTACTAGAGGTCCCAGAGGACCAAGCGAACTTGACAGAGAAAGGCATCGAAGCACCAGGCTAGAGAAACAGTCAAACACTGAAGACCAGCATAGCCACAAGGGCGGAGCTGAAATATAAAGGCAGATGGTCACGTGACCGCAAAACACAAGATGGAAAAAACAAACATGAGGGTTCTAACAGTACCCCCTCTTTTATGAGGATCCTCCGGATCCTCCAGGCCCAGGCCTATCAGGAAACCTCCTGTGGAAAGCTTTAACAAGCCTAAGAGCAGAGATATCATCCGTCCTTACCCAGGAGTTGTCTTCAGGACCGAAACCCTTCCAGGAGACAAGATACTGTAATCTAACTCTATGCCATCTAGAATTCAAGATATGAGAAATTTCATATTTGCCGTCTTCCACCACAGGAGGAACTGTGACAGTGGCATCCCTATCAGATACATCAGCCTTTTTCAACCAGGAAACATGAAACACAGGATTAATCTTCCAGGAAGTAGGGACATCCAACCTAACAGCAGACCGGTTAACAACCTGAACCACTTTAAATGGACCCACAAACTTAGGACCCAGTTTTTTATGGACCCAGTTGTCCTCAAAGAACCACAGGTTCTTTGAGGACAACCAAACCATGTCACCCACAGTAAACAAAACCTCCTTACGTTTCCTGTCAAAATACTTCTTGGACTTCTTGTTAGCCTCTTGAAGGTTGCAATGTACATTAGTCCAAACTCTCTCCAAATCACCGGAAAAATTCTCCTCCTCCGGCACCACCGACCCCAATTTGGAGAACGAACCGAAAGACGGATGTCTCCCAGTACAATAAAAAAAAGGAGAACACCCAGCAGAGGAGGATGTATGATGTTAAGAGCAAATTCTACGAGAGGCAGAAACTCAGACCACACCTCTTGATTGTCCGCCACAAAACAGCGCAAAAACTGTTCAACATCCTGGTTCTTTCTTTCAGTCTGTCCATTAGACTCAGGATGATAACCAGACGAAAATGACAAAAGGACTCCCACCTGTCACAGAAAGCACGCCAAAAGCGAGCCACAAACTGAGGTCCTCTATCAGAAACAATATCCGTCGGAACGCCATTGAGCTTGACAATCTCCTTAACAAATGCCTTAGCGAGTGTCTTGGCACAGGGCAACTTAATGAATGGAACCAAATGACACATCTTACTAAAACGGTCCACGACCACCCAGATGACAGTAAAACCCTCGGACACAGGAAGATCAGTAATAAAATCCATTGTGAGATGCGTCCAAGGCGCACTAGGAACCTCCAGAGGGCAAAGCAACCCCGCAGCAGGAGTATGCGAAGCCTTTGACCTAGCACACACAGTACACTGATGCACCCACTTGATGACTTCCTTCTGCCATCCAGGCCACCAAAAACTGCGACTGATAAGTCTCTTAGTCTCCGAAATTCCTGGATGACCTGCCAACCGAGACTCATGACACTACACAAACAAATCTCTCCTAAAGGCTCTAGGCACGAACAACCTCCCATAGGGAGTGTTAGATGGAGCATCATCTTGAGCTTTCAGAATCCCATTCTCCAAAAAGGAGTCCAAAGCCGCCACCACAACTCCTTTCTGTAAAATGCTCTCCTCCCCCTCGGCACCGACCGTAGGAGAGAAGCTGCGAGATAAAGCATCGGCTTTAACATTCTTAGTACCAGTGATATAGGTAACAGGAAAATGAAACCGAGAAAAAAAAGTGCCCACCTAGCTTGACGAGTATTCAAGCGCTTGGCAGCATCCAGATAGATCAAATTCTTATGATCTGTGAAAACCTGAATAGGAAATCTAGCACTTTCCAAAAAATGACACCAATGTTCAAACGCAGGTTTAATAGCCAGCAACTCCCGATTTCCAACATCATAATTCAGTTCAGTTTCCGAAAACTTTTTCGAAAAGAAGGCACAAGGAAGTACTCCACCCTTGTTCTCCTGAGACAAAACTGCTCCGACCCCCGCCGATGAAGCATCGACCTCGACTAAAAAAGGCTTGGTCTCATCAGGCTGCATAAGGATAGGGGCAGAACTGAACCTCTCTTTGAGATATTCAAACGCTTCAATGGCCTCAGTAGTCCACTGGGCCGTATTCGCACCTTTCCTGGTGAGATCGGTTAGAGGTTTAACAATTACAGAAAAATTCTTAATGAATTTCCTGTAATAATTGGCAAAACCCAAAAATCTCTGTATAGATTTCAAACCAATAGGCCTAGGCCATTCCTGCACAGCCTGAACCTTCACAGGGTCCATCTCAAAGCCCTCGCTGGAGACAAGGTAGCCCAAAAAACTAATTTTCTGCACAGCGAACTCACATTTCTCCAGCTTAGCAAAGAGTGAATTATCACTCAATAACTGCAAAATTTCACGTACACTCTGCCAATGGGACTCTAGATCTGGTGAATAAATCAAAATGTCATCCAAATACACAACCACATTCTTACCAATCAAAGGTCTCAGGATGTCATTAATAAGGTTCTGAAAAAATGCAGGTGCATTGGTAAGACCAAAAGGCATCACCAGATTCTCAAAATGACCTACCGGAGTGTTAAAAGCAGTTTTCCATTCATAACAAATTGTATGCCCCCTGGAGATCAATTTTGGAGAACCACTTGGCTCCCACTAACTGGTTAAACAAGTCAGGAATTAACGGCAATGGGTAGGAATTGCGTACGGTAATATAATTAATTTCACGAAAATCCAGACAAGGACGTAAACCGCCATCCTTTTTTTTAACAAAGAAAAATCCAACTGCCACAGGCGAATTAGAAGGTCTAATGTGACCAGAAGCCAGGCTAGTCTGTATGTACTCCTCCAAGGCCTTTCTTTCAGGGATAGTCAGATTAAACAAGCGACTCTTGGGAAGAGTAGCACCCCGAACAAACTCAATGGCGCAATCATAATCCCTATGAGGAGGTAAAACTTGCGACTCCTCCTCCGAAAAAAACCTCCAAAAATCTTGAATAGGTACCGGTAATTCCCCTTTTTCCACAGCTGCAGTGCGACCATTACAACATTTATCATAGCACTTCGGATTCCAAGACTTAATCACATTAGTAGACCAGTCCAATAAAGGATTGTGCAGTTTTAACCAAGGCAATCCTAGAACAACTGGAGAGGGTAAATTATCTAAAACAACCAAGTCCAAAATTTCTTGGTGAACTCCATTGATAGTGAGGGGAAATCCAGCAGTCTTGTGAGTAATACATTTCAAAGGAGTATTATCAATTGCAATCACAGAAATAGGTGATGACAAAGGTTTGGATTTCAATTTAAGGTTTTCCAAAAACCCTTTAGCAATCACATTAAGTGTTGAACCACAATCCACAAATGCCTGAAATTCAATCAAATCTCCCTGTAAAGTAGTACTCCCAGAAAGAAATACTCCTGCAGAGCGTAAACGAGCTATACAGGCGTAACTGACCTTTTTTTTTTTCTTTACTTAAACGACGCTCACAATACTTAATTAAATGGTCAGCTTTACCACAATAAACACACAATCCCTCGGTAAACCTCCGGTCTCTTTCCTGAGAGCGGAGTGACATCGCCCCAACCTCCATCGATTCTCCGCCGTCAGAGCAGATTTTCTGGGGACTAGGAACTGACATTACAGGAGTCTTTACCTCATTAAGCCTGCACCTCAGTCTCCTGTCTATACGAACAGCTAACTGCATAGCACTCTGCAGAGTCTCACGTGCAGGGAATGCAATTAGCAAATCCTTAACACTTTCACTCAGACCAGCAAGAAATAAACATCTCAGCGCAGGATCATTCCACTTAACTACTGAAGCCCATCTCCTGAAGTGTGTGCAATAATTTTCAACATCATCTGACCCCTGATTCAAACATCTGAGTTCTGATTCAGCAGATGAGATTCGATCAGGATCGTCATATAATAGTCCCATAGAAGAAAAAAATTCTTCAACAGACCTTAAACACGGATCATTAGGGTGGAGAGAAAAGACCACCCCTGTGGTTCATTGCGCAAAAGTGACATAATAAAACCAATGCGCTGTGATTCATTCCCAGAGGACCTTGGTCTCAAAGGAAAATATAACAAACAAGCATTTTTAAAGGAAAAAAAATCTTGCTGTTTACCATAAAAAACATCAGGCAGTCCTACCTTGGGTTCGACAAAATGCGCTCCAGGACAGCTACTCACGTGTTGCTGAAGCTCGGCCACCTCCAGAGACAATCCCTGCAGGCGTTGAGCCAAATCCTGGACGGAAACCATACTGATTCCCGAATTTCTTTCCTTTTAGTTTTTTGGGCTGGACTTACTGTTATGATCTGCAACATGTACTAAGGAAATATAGGGGAAAGCTGTCCCTACAGTAAGACTAAGCTGAATCCCTACGATGTAGCGGGCTGTCTGTTCCTAGTGAACAGACCCGCTCTAGTCCTTGGCTAGTCTGAACAAAGACCTATAGAATAAAGGGAGGGGTCCCTAAAAGAACTAAGGACGGGGACAAAAATGGGACACCTCCTAAATAGAGAAGTTGTAGCAGAACACAAAAAGACAAACTGACAAAAATGTACTACAGGTCCCAGAGGACCAAGCGAACTTGACAGAGAAAGGCACCAAAGCACCAGGCTAGAGAAACAGTCAAACACTGAAGTCCAGCACAGCCACAACGGCGGAGCTGGAATATAAAGGCAGATGGTCACGTGACTGCAAAACATAAGATGGAAAAAACAAACATGAGGGTTCTAACATCAACTGCAGCGTCCATAGACACTTAATGTTGGGGACTCTGCAGGTAGGCCGGTCCAGCTTGAACCCAAAATTGCCCTCCCGGACAGGTTTTCAGGAGGTAGAGACAAGTTTTTTGTATTTAAAGAGTTGTATGTTAAGCTTTGACCCTACTCCTCTGGAGATGAGGAGCAGCGAGTGGGGATTGTGATTTCACTGTTGCAAGGAGATCCTCAATCCTGGGCTTTCTCTTTGCCACAGGGCTCTGCTTGCCTCAGATCGATTGAAGGATTTTTCGGGGCTCTGGCTCTGGCCCTTATCTATGATGATCCTGACTGAGTCTCCTTGGCTGAATCCAGGCTGTGTCGCCTTCAGGTCAGTGGAGACTTATAGTTATGAATTCCGTAGTTGGGCAACCGATATCAGATGGAATGACCCGGCTCTTAGAAGCCAATTTTGTCAGGGCCTTTCAGAAAGGTTGAAGGATGCCTTTGCAGTTTATGAAACCCCAGGGTCCTTGGAGGCTGCCATGTCATTGGCCATATGCGTGAATAGACGCCTTCGGGATACGTTGGTGAGACCACCTTCTCCTGAGACCGGGGAGAGTCAGTGGATGTTGTATACCTTGACTTCTCCAAAGCGTTTGATACCGTGCCACACAAAAGGTTGGTATATAAAATGAGAATGCTTGGTCTGGGGGATAATGTGTGCAAGTGGGTAAATAGCTGACTGAGTGATAGAAAGCAGAGGGTGGTTATCAATGGAGTAAGCTCAGGGTGTGTCAGGGTTACTAGCGGGGTGCCTCAAGGGTCTGTCTTGGGCCCTATATTATTTAATATATTTATTAATGATCTAGTGGAAGGGTTGCATAGTAAAATAGCAATATTTGCAGATGATACTAAACTTTGTAAAGTAATTAATACAGATGAGGATAGGGCACAGCTACAGGAGGATTTAGATAAATTGGGGAGTTGGGCCAAAAAATGGCAAATGGGGTTCAATGCCGATAAATGTAAGGTCATGCACATGGGAAAGAAAAACAGCAGTCACCCATACATATTAAATGGGAAACCGTTGGGGAAATCTGACATGGAGAAGGACCTGGGGGTCTTGGTTAACAGCAAATTAAATTGGAGTGCCCAGTGTCAGACAGCAGCTGCGAAGGCAAATAGAGTCATGGCATGCATCAGAAGAGGAATAGGGGCATATGATGAGAACATTGTTCTTCCTCTGTATAAAGCGCTGGTGTAACGGGTCTGGGAGGTGGAACCTCTGAGCAACTATACAAATGGGCAGTCCTTGTAAGGAAGCAGGTGGCTCCCAGGGAAGGCAGGCAGGTAGTCACGGCAAGTGACAGGGACAGTCTCTGGGTAGAAGGGCAGGAAGTCACGGCAAGTGACGGGGACTGTCTCTTCACAGGCAGATGGTCACGGCAAGTGACAGCAGAGTATGAGTCTCTAGACGGGCAGGTGGTCACGGCAAGTGACAGCAGGGAAAGAGTCTCTAGATAGGCTAGCAGGCAGATAGCAGGTGAGCGCTCCCAGGTGAGCGGGCAAGAGTCTCTGGACAGGCAGGTGGTCACGGCAAGTGACGGCAGAGCCTCCAGGTAGGCTAGCAGGCAGGTAGCAGGTGAGCGCTCCCAGGTGAGTGGGCAAGAGTCTCTGGACAGGCAGGTGGTCATGGTAAGTGACAGCTGAGCCTCCAGGTAGGCTAGCAGGCAGGTAGCAGGTGAGCGCTTCCAGGTGAGCGGGCAAGAGTCTCTGGACAGGCAGGTGGTCACGGCAAGTGACGGTTGAGCCTCCAGGTAGGCTAGCAGGCAGGTAGCAGGTGAGCGCTCCCAGGTGAGCGGGCAAGAGTCTCTGGACAGGCAGGTGGTCACGGCAAGTGACGGCAGAGCCTCCAGGTAGGCTAGCAGGTTGGTAGCAGGTGAGCACTCCCAGGTGAGCGGGCAAGAGTCTCTGGACAGGCAGGCAGGTATCTGGCAGGTACTTCCTGGTCCGCAGGCGGACTGATCCATAGACAGACTGGCAGGTGCTGGTAGGCAGACTGTCGGACCACAGGATAGCAAGCAGGTAAGCAGATATCAGGCAGGTATCAGGCAGGTAACAAGCAGGAATCTGGCAGGTGACTGGCAGGTAACTGGTAACGGGACCTGAGGGCTGAAGCAGAGTAGAAAGGCTTTGCAACAACATTGCTTAGGCACCTCCATTTTGGAGGAGGTGCCTTATATATGGTGAGGTCCTCTGGCCATTGGCCGGGGACTCCTTAGGACGGCGTGCGCGGCCCCTTTAAGAGAGGGGGAGCACGCGCGTGCGCGCCCTAGGCACAGAGGCCGGGATGCAGCACGCGCTGCCAGCAGAGCGGGAGGAAGACGCCGGGCAAGGAGCGGAGAGGTGAGGGGAACGGCGTCCCTGCCTAGCAGGAGGCACGGACGCCGATGCTACAGTACGCCCCCCTTTAGGCCCCCCCTTTTTTAGGCCAGACAGAAATTTATCAAGGATGAGCGGGGCATGGATGTTCTCGCGGGGCTCCCATGTTCTCTCCTGAGGACCAAACCCCTTCCAATCCACTAGAAAAAAGGTTCTTCCTCTTACCCTTTTTGTGGCCAGAATGTTCTCTACCTCAAACTCGTTTTCAGCGGAAACCGGAGCAGGAGGCGTACCTGTAGACTTGGAAAAAGAGTTAAGTATCACGGGTTTGAGTAGAGATACATGGAAGGAGTTAGGAATCCGCAAATTGGCCGGGAGTTTCAATTTATAGGCCACCAGGTTGATTTGTTTGATAACTTCCAGTGGGCCGATGAACCGAGGCCCTAACTTGTAGGAAGGAATCTTGAGCCGGACATATTTGGACGAGAGCCAGACCTTATCTCCAGGACGGAATTGTGGTGGATCCAGACGTCTCTTGTCAGCCTGTTTTTTCATCCGCTCAGATGACTGAAGAAGTGCGGATCTGGTTCTTTCCCAAATGGAGGAAAATTTGTTAATGAGAGATTCCGCAGCCGGATTGTCCACCGAGGCGGAGACGGGAAACGGGATCCGAGGATGCTGACCGAAGACTACAAAAAACGGGGATTTGGAGGAAGATTCGCTCTCGTGATTATTGTAAGAAAATTCAGCCCACGGTAAAAGGTCCACCCAGTCGGAATGGTGAGCATTAACAAAGTGCCGGAGGTAACTGGTTAAAATTTGGTTGATCCGTTCTACTTGGCCATTGGACTGTGGGTGATAAGCAAAAGAAAAGTCCAAGGTGACCCCCAGCAGTTTACACATGGCTCGCCAAAAACGAGAGGTGAACTGAACCGCTCGGTCGGATACGATGTGGAGAGGAAGACCATGAAGACGGAAGACATGATGGATAAAGTCTTTAGCTAACTCTGATGCAGACGGGAGACCCGGCAGGGGAATAAAGTGAGCCATTTTGGAAAAGCGGTCAGCGACCACCCATATGACCGTACAACCGGCAGAGACAGGGAGGTCCGTTATAAAGTCCATAGCTATATGCTGCCACGGGGCAGCAGGTACAGGAAGAGGAAGGAGACGGCCGGCTGGCAGATGTCTCGGAACCTTGTTGCGGGCGCAGGACACACAGGCTGAAACAAAGTCTATTACGTCCTTGTGCAGGGTAGGCCACCAGTAATGCCGGGAAATAAGCTGGAGGGTCTTTTTCTGACCAGCGTGGCCAGCTAGCTTGGACGAGTGTCCCCAGTGTAGAACCTTCTCACGATCAGGAACAGTTACGAGCGTCTTACCGGGTGGAAGACGATTTAGATTCACGGGGGCCACCTGCATTACTTTGGCGGGGTCGATGATGTGTTTAGGCTCCTCCTCAAGATCAGAGACCAAAAAGGATCGGGATAAGGCATCAGCTTTGATGTTTTTGTCAGCCGGGCGAAAATGAAGAATGAAATTAAAGCGGGCGAAGAACAAGGACCACCGGGCTTGGCGCGGGTTAAGTCTCTGGGCACTCTGGAGGTAAGCCAAGTTCTTGTGGTCCGTGTAAATTATTACCGGGTGAAGAGCCCCCTCGAGCAGGTAACGCCACTCCTCCAGTGCCAGCTTAATGGCCAACAATTCTCGGTCTCCTATAGAATAATTGCGCTCAGAAGAGGAGAAGAGTTTGGAGAAGAAGCCGCAAGTTACCATTCTTCCGGAAGACGACTTTTGGGTAAGTAATGCTCCGGCTCCGAAGGAGGAAGCGTCGACTTCTAGAAAGAATTGTTTGTTGCAGTCCGGACGATGCAGCACAGGGGCGGAGGAAAAAGCTCGTTTTAAGGAAAGGAAGGCCTCCTCTGCTTCGGGCGGCCATTCTCTGGGATTAGCGCCCTTACGGGTGAGCGCCGAGATAGGGGCAGTCCGGGAAGAGAAGTGCGGAATGAAGAGGCGGTAGTAGTTGGCGAAGCCCAGGAACCGCTGAATAGCCTTCAACCCCTCTGGTCGGGGCCACTTCTCGATGGCAGACAGTTTCTCAGGGTCCATTTGTAGGCCGGTCTGAGAGATTATGTAGCCCCGAAACGGAAGCGAGGTCTGCGCAAAGAGGCACTTCTCATATTTAGCGTAGAGGTGGTTCTGCCTGAGCCTGAGCAGGACCTGACAAACGTCCCTCCGGTGAGTGAGAAGATCCAGAGAGAAGACCAAGATGTCGTCCAGGTACACCACCACGCAGGAGTAGAGAAGGTCACGGAAGATGTCATTGACCAACTCTTGAAAGACGGCGGGAGCGTTACAGAGACCGAAGGGCATTACAAGATATTCATAGTGGCCATCCCGGGTGTTGAATGCCGTCTTCCATTCATCCCCCTGACGGATACGGACCAGATTATACGCCCCACGGAGGTCCAGCTTGGTGAAGATTCTAGCCCCCCTCAGACGGTCAAATAATTCAGGAATGAGCGGAAGGGGGTATTTATTCTTCACTGTGATCTGGTTAAGGCCTCTATAGTCTATACAGGGACGGAGTGAGCCGTCCTTCTTTTTGACGAAGAAGAAGCCTGCTCCCGCCGGGGAGGTAGATTTCCGGATAAATCCCCGGGCCAGATTCTCCTCAATATATTCAGACATGGACCGGGTCTCAGCAGCGGACAAAGGTTAAATACGCCCACGGGGAGGAGTAGCGCCGGGCATCAGGTCAATTGGGCAGTCGTATGGTCTATGAGGGGGTAATGTCTCTGCTTCTCTTTTATTAAAGACGTCCGCAAAAGACCAATAGGGAGCCGGTAGGCCGGGTAGATTGGCTGGGGTAGGAGAAGGACAAGCAGGATGAACGGTAACTAAACAAGTCTTATGGCAGTCCTGTCCCCAGCGAAGAACTTCTCCGGTCTGCCAATCAAGCACGGGTGCGTGTTTCTGGAGCCAAGGTAGGCCTAGCAAGAGGGCGTGAGACAGTCCAGGCAGAACATGGAAGCAGATGCTCTCAGAGTGCAGCATTCCCACCTGCAGAGTTATGGATTCGGTGATGAGTTGGATGGGATGTGGTAAGAGGCCCCCATCTACGGCGGCGACAGATAAGGGTACAGCCAGAGTTTTGGTGGGAATGCGGTATTTCTCTACCAGGGACTGAGAAATGAGATTTCCGGCAGCTCCAGAGTCAAGTTGAGCCAGTTCAAAATAACGGTTCTCCCAGCAGATGATAGAGACCGACAGCATTAGAGATGGAGAGGGTTTATTTCTGTCTAGGGTGACCTCTCTGAGCGATCCTAGACACAGGCGTTTCCCGACCTCTCCGGGCAGGAACGGATCCGGTGCTCCTTACTGCCACAGTAGAAGCAGCTCCCCTCGGCACGGCGTAATTCCTGACGGGTCTTGACCATCTTGGTCTGGTCGACCAGCATAGGCTCGGGTGAGTGCGCCGGAGGAGTAACGGAGGAAGTGACGGATCTCTGGAAGGTAGGAGCAAGGCGTGGAAAACTCCTCTCACGGGTGACCTCTTTGGTGTGCTCCTGGAACCGGATGTCAATCCGGGTGGCAAGTGTAATTAAGTCGTCGAGAGTGGTAGGAATGTCCCGACCGGCGAGTTCATCTTTAATACGGCCGGACAGACCCTCCCAGAAGACGGACACCAGGGTGTCGTTATCCCAGGCAAGCTCCGAAGCAAGGGTACGGAACCGTATGGCATATTGGCCCACGGTGAGACTTCCTTGGCGGAGGCGTAGCAGAGATGAGGCGGATGAGGTCCTCCGTCCTGGTTCGTCGAAGACCTTCCGGAAAGCCGAGAGAAAGGCTGGCAGATTGGACACCAGGGGGTCTCCTCTCTCCCATAGAGGATTTAGCCAAGCCAGCGCCTCCCCCGTGAGATGGGACATGATGAAGGCTACTTTGGCTCGGTCGGTGGAAAACTGGTGTGCCAACAGTTCGAAGTGCAGAGTGCACAGGTTAATGAAGCCCCGTGCCTGACCGGGATCTCCGCCAAAACGAGGCGGGGCGGTGAGGCGGGGACCGGGAAGAGATGCCATGGAATTGATGGGCAGCGGCGCTGCCGGGGTAGGAGCCGTGCGACTGGAAGCTGGTCCCGAAGATGTAGTCAGTGTGTCCAGGCGGGAGTTAACACTACGCAGGTGGCTCAGGATGGACTCCTGTTGGGACCTCTGACGGGACAGTTCATGGCATAGGTCCGAGAGCGAGGGAGCTTGGGTGCCACCGGGTTCCATGGCCTGAGCAAACTGTAACGGGTCTGGGAGGTGGAACCTCTGAGCAACTATACAAAGGGGCAGTCCTTGTAAGGATGCGGGTGGCTCCCAGGGAAGGCGGGCAGGTAGTCATGGCAAGTGACAGGGACAGTCTCTTCACAGGCAGATGGTCACGGCAAGTGACAGCAGAGTAAGAGTCTCTAGACAGGCAGGTGGTCACGGCAAGTGACAGCAGGGAAAGAGTCTCTGGATAGGCTAGCAGGCAGGTAGCAGGTGAGCGCTCCCAGGTGAGCGGGCAAGAGTCTCTGGACAGGCAGGTGGTCACGGCAAGTGACGGCAGAGCCTCCAGGTAGGCTAGCAGACAGGTAGCAGGTGAGCGCTCCCAGGTGAGCAGGCAAGAGTCTCTGGACAGGCAGGTGGTCACGGCAAGTGACGGCTGAGCCTTCAGGTAGGCTAGCAGGCAGGTAGCAGGTGAGCGCTCCCAGGTGAGCGGGCAAGAGTCTCTGGACAGGCAGGTGGTCACGGTAAGTGACGGCAGAGCCTCCAGGTAGGCTAGCAGGCAGGTAGCAGGTGAGCGCTCCCAGGTCTCTGGACAGGCAGGCAGGTATCAGGCAGGTATCTGGCAGGTACTTCCTGTTCCGCAGGCGGACTGATCCATAGACAGACTGGCAGGTGCTGGTAGACAGACTGTTGGACCACAGGATAGCAAGCAGGTAAGCAGATATCAGGCAGGTATCAGGCAGGTAACAAGCAGGAATCTGGCAGGTAACTGGTAACGGGACCTGAGGACTGAAGCAGAGTAGAAAGGCTTTGCAACAACATTGCTCGGGCACCTCCATTTTGGAGGAGGTGCCTTATATATGGTGAGGTCCTCCGGCCATTGGCCGGGGACTCCTTAGGACGGCGCGCGCGGCCCCTTTAAGAGAGGGTGAGCGCGCGCGCCCTAAGCACAGAGGCCGGGAAGCAGCGCGCGCTGCCAGCAGAGCGGGAGGAAGACGCCGGGCAAGGAGTGGAGAGGTGAGGGGAACGGCGTCCCTGCCTAGCAGGAGGCAGGGACGCCGACGCTACAGCTGGTAAGGCCGCACTTAGAATATTGTGCACAGTTCTGGGCTCCGGTGCTTAGGAAAGACATATTGGAGCTAGAGAGGGTACAAAGGAGGGCGACTAAGGTAATAAAGGGAATGGAGGGACTAGAATACCCAGAGAGGTTGTCAAAATTAGGCCTATTTACGTTGGAAAAGAGAAGGCTTAGGGGAGACCTCATAAACATGTATAAATACATCAGGGGGCAGTACAGAGATCTCTCCCATGACCTGTTTATACCAAGGATGGTGACAAAGACGAGGGGGCACACTATGCGTCTGGAGGAAAGGAGGTTCCTGCACCAGCATAGAAGGGGATTCTTTACGGTCAGAGCCGTGAGACTCTGGAACTCTCTGGGAGAGGAAGTGGTGATGTCCAACTCACTTAATGAGTTCAAGAGAGGCCTGGACGCCTTTCTTGAGAACAATAAAATTACATCTTATGCTTAGTGATAGTTAATTAATCCAGGGATTTAATCTGACTGCCAGATTGGAGTCGGGATGTGAATTTTTCCTCAATGATGTAAATTGGCCTATGCCGCATGTTTTTTTTTTGCCTTCCCCTGGATCAACGCTGCGGAATAGCTGCAGTACACAAGAAATAGGCTGAACTGGATGGACGCTTGTCTTTATTCGGCCTTAGAAACTATGTAACTATGTAACTATGAGCCCCCTTTTTGGGGCAACGCCCCTTTGCCGGGAGGGCAGTCTGGGGGTGAACCTGTACTAAAGGAGTTGGAGGAAACCATGCAGGGGGAGCTACTGCGTTGTATATTTCCCCTGATTTCCACAAGAGAAAGGGTGTGTGGTTTTTTTGTGGTAAAAAGGGACATTTTATTGGGGTCTGTCCTTCCATAGTAAAAAGAGACTCAATTAACCCTTTGTAGTGTGGAGTTTGATAATCAGTGGGTGTGTTTGTCTTCAACATGCAGTTCTCGGTTTGTCCTAATAGCAGAGGTGGTGCTAGAGAGCAGGACTGAGAAAATGTCTGTGCTTGTGGACAGTGGAGCTGGAGTCAGCATGGTTGATGCTGGATTTGTGAGAACTCATGGGCTTGCTTGCAGTACGTTAACTAAGCCCATCCCTATTTATGCCATCAACTCAGCGCCACTTACACAGAGATCTCAAACTCAGATTGTTCATAATATAAGACTGAATGTGGGGTCTTTTCATTATGAAATAATTCCTTGTTATATCCTGAAGGACCTTCCAATTCCGATAGTACTGGGTCTACTCTGGTTGGTGAAACATAATCCGATAGTGGATTGGCAATCCAGGGAATTTTTTGATTGGGGAGACTACTGTCATGAGAACTGCTTAAACATTTCCCTTTCTGCGGTCTCTACGGAAACCTTACCTGCGTTTTTGTCTGATTTTGAGGACGTATTTTCTTAGAAGGGGAGTCAGGATTTGCCGCCTCATTGTGCATATGACTGTCCTATTAACATGACTCCCGAAGCTAAACTACCCAAGTCCAGACTGTATAATCTTTCAGGCCCTGAGAGACAAGCCATGAAGGATTTCATTGCTGAGAGTGAGGAGAAGGGACATATCAGACCCTCATCTTCGCCCGTGGTGGCAGGGTTCTTCTTCATTAAGAAAGATGGGGGTCTCCGTCCCTGTTTAAATTTCCAGAAATTGAATTAAATTTCCGTCCGAGATCCTTATGCTCTTCTTCTGATTCTAGATTTATTCAACCAGGTTGTGGGAGCTAAGGTTTCTCCAAGATGGATTTAAGGAGAGCCTACAATCTGGTTAGAATCAGAAAAGGGGATGAATGGAAAACGATGCTCAATACCCCTGAGGGGCATTTCGAGAGTCTGGTTATGCCTTTTGGTCTGACTAATGCACCTGCGGTATTCCAGCATTTCATATACAATAATTTCCATCATTTAGTGGGCAGGTTTGTGGAGGTCTATCTGGATGATATTTTGGTTTACTCATCTGATTTTGAGATGCATCATGGTCATGTTTAACAGATACTATAGATATTAAGAGATAACAAACTATATGCCAAACTAGAGAAATGTGTTTTCGCTGTACAGGAGGTGCAATATTTGGGGTACCTGTTGTCACTTCGTGTTTTCGGATGGATCCGGAAAAAATCCGTGCTGTACCTGATTGGGACCGTTCCGAGGACCTGAAGGCGTTACAGCGCTCTCTGGGCTTTACTAATTTTTACCGGAAATTAATCCAAAATTATTCGGTAATTGTGAAACCCCCTCACTGACATGACAAGAAAGGGGTCTGATCTTTCTAAATGGTCGAATGCCGCTCACCAGGCTTTTTCCTCCTTAAAGAGATGTTTTGCCACAGCACCTATGCTCAGTCAACCCGATGTTTCTCAATCCTTCATCGTAGAAGTTGATGCATCGGAGGTGGAGGTTGGGGCTGTGTTGTCTCGGGGTTCGTACCCTGGTTAATGGTGTCTATGCGCTTTTTTTCCAAAAAAATGTCTTCAGCTGAGAGAAATTATGACGTGGGTAATAGGGAGCTTTTGGCGATTAAATTGGCTTTCAAAGAATGGTGACATTGGTTGGAGGGGGCAGTCCAACCTATTACTGTTATCAAAGACCATAAGAACCTGTCATATCTTCAGTCTGCTAAACGTCTCAACCATAGGCAGGCTATATGGTCTCTGTTTTTTACAACGTTCAATTTTGTTGTCACTTTCCATCCAGGGGTGAAAAATATTAAGGCTATTGCTTTATCCCAGAGCTTCCCTGGTGGTGGTGACCATGAGAACCCTGCCCCTATTTCTCAGAAGGCAGTAGTCATTTTGACTCTGTACCCTGGTCTGGAGGGAGAGGTGTTGGAGGCTCAGAAGTGAAAGTGAAGTGAAAACCATTTCCGGTGACTACCTCTTGAAGCTCATCAAGAGAATGCCAAGAGTGTGCAAAGCAGTCATCAAAGCAAAAGGTGGCTACTTTGAAGAACCTAGAATATAAGACATATTTTCAGTTTGTTTCACACTTTTTTGTTAAGTATATAATTCCACGTGTGTTAATTCATAGTTTTGATGCCTTCAGTGTGAATGTACAATTTTCAAAGTCATGAAAATACAGAAAAATCTTTAAATGAGAAGGTGTGTCCAAACTTTTGGTCTGTACTGTATATCAGGTAGGGAAGTTAGATGAGAAGGAGGAAAGATGAGTACTGTTTTGTCCACATTGGGCTTTAGGAAGCGTGATGAGAAAAATGAGGTTATGGCTGATAGACACTCAGGGATTTTGCACATCAGAGATGTGATGCCTGGGCCAGAGAGGTAAATCTGAGTATCATCATAGTATAGATGGTACTGGAAGTCATGGACTTTATGAATTGTCCCAGGCCAAAAGTATAGATTGAGAAGAGCAGGGGTCCCAGAACAGAGCCTTGAGAGACACCAACAGAGAGAGTGTGGGATGAGGAGGTAGTTTGGGAGTGGAAGACACTAAATGTGCAGTTAGAGAGGTATGAGGAGATCCAGGAGAGGGCGAGGTCTCTGATGCCAAGGGAATGAAGGATGCCATGGGAATGAAGGAATGTTGTAGGAGGGAGTGGTTGATTGCGTCGAAGGCAGAAGACAGGTCTAGAAGGAGGAGTACAGAGAATTGTCTGTTAGCTTTGGCTGTAAGTCGTTAGTAATTTTGGACTGTGCAGTTTTAGTGGAATTGTAGGTTGTCAAAGAGTGAGTTAGGGGGGAAAGTTCAGTATGGACATGCCGTTCGAGGCGTTTGGAGGCGAATGGGAGCACCAATAGCTGGATGTAGAGGTTGGGTCAAGGGATCGCTTTGTGAGGATAGGTGTGACTGTGGCATGTTTTAAAACAGAAGGGAAGGTACCAGAGGTTAGCAATAGGTTGAAAAGATGGGCTAGGGCTGGGATAAGTGAGGTAGTGAGGTTGGGGAGGAGGTGGGATGGTGTCAAGTGCACAAGTGGTGAGGTGCGATTTGGAGAGGAGATGTCAAGTTCTCATTCAGTGATGTAGGGAGTAAGGTTATAGGCGAGGAGCAGTGGTCTTTTAGACATAGAGGTTGTGGTGGAGGGGCAGTAAAGACTTGCCTTGTTTCGCCGACCTTATTTTTGAAATGTGAGTCAAAAGTCTTCTGCAGAGATGAGGGAGGTCAGAGGGGGCAGTGGAGGGCGGAGGAGGGAGTTAAAAGTGTTGAATAACTGTTTGGAGGTGTGGGATAAAGAAGACACAAGGGTTGTGAAATAAACTTGTTTAGCAGAGGTGATGGCCAATTTGAGTGTTAAAGTTGTTATTCTGAATGCGCTGTAGGATATTACAAGGCTGCCAGCACAACATTGGCTACTGTGACCAACAGCCTATGAAAACATGGCAGCTGATCAGACAAGGGTCTCTTTCTTCTTGGTTAGGGGGTCTCAGGTGTCTTTGTCCTGGGGGGTGATCCTGTGATTAGAAATCCACTGATGATCTCTCTGTACATGGTTACATTCTTGTATACTATTGTATCAGATTACATTATTCACATTTACAGCACATTTCCATATGAATCCATTCCTTACATTTATTATATATTTATTTATATAGAATTTTCTTTATTAATTGTATGCAGGTCATGGCCAAAAGTGTTGGCACCCTTGAAATTGTTCTAGAAAATGAAGTATTTCCCCCAGAAAATTATTGCAATTACACATGTTTTATTCTAGACATGTTTATTTCCTTTGTGTGTATTTGAGCAGCACAAAAAAACAGAGAATAAAAGGCAAATTGGACATAATTTCACACAAAACCCCAAAAATTGACCTGACAAAACCCTCAACTTAGGTTGCACACCCTTTGGAATAAATAACTGCAATCAATTACTTCCTTTAAGCATCAACAAGCTTCTTATACCTCTCAACTGGAATTTTGGACCACTCTTCTTTTGCAAACTGCTCCAGGCCTCTCATATTTGAAGGCGCCTTCTCCCAACAGCAATTTTAAGATCTCTCCACAGGTGTTCAATGGGATTTAGATCCAGACTCATTGCTGCCACTTCAGAACTCTCCAGCGCTTTGTTTCCATCCATTTCTGGGTGCTTCTTGAAGTATGTTTGGGGTCATTGGTCTGCTGGAAGACCCATGACCTAGGACGCAAACCCAGCTTTCTGACACTGGGCACTACATTGCAACCCAAAATCCTGTGTTAATCTTCAGATTTCATGATGCACACAGTCAAGGCACCCAGTCCCAAAGGCAGAAAAACAACCCCAAAACATCTTTGAACCTCCACCATATTTGACTGTAGGGACTGTGTTCTTTTCTTTGTAGGCCTCATTCCATTTTCGGTAGAATGATGTGTTTTACCAAAAATATTTATCTTGGTCTCATCTGTCCACAAGACCCTTTCCCAGAAGGATTTTGGCTTACTAATATAGATTTTGGCAAATTGCAGTCTAGCTTTTTTATGTCTTTGTGTCAGCAGTGGGGTCCTCCTGGGTCTCCTGCCATAGCGTTTCATTTCATTCAAATGTCGACGGATAGTTCGCGTTGACACTGATGCACCCTGAGCCTGCAGGACAGCTTGAATTTCTTTGGAACTTAATTGGGGCTGCTTATCCAGCAATCGGACTATCCTATGTTGCAACCTTTAATCAATTTTTATCTGTCACACCATGTCCAGGGAGATTAGCTGCGGTGCCGCAGACTGTAAACTTCTTGATTATGTTGCGCACTGTGGACAAAGGAACATGAAGATCTCTGGAAATGGACTTGAAACCTTGAGATTGTTGATATTATTCAACAATTTTGGTTCTCAAGTCCTCAGACAGTTCTCTTCTCTTTCTGTTCTCCATGATTAGTGCGGCACACACATACACACACTGCAAAAATTTAGTGAACTTCTCCCCTTTTTGTCTGGTTTCATGTGTGATTTTCATATTGTCCACACCTGTTACTTGCCACAGGTGAGTTTGAATGAGCATCACATGCTTGAAACAAAGTGGTTTACCCACAAATTTGGAGAGGTGACAACAATTTTGTCTGGCCCATTTTTGGGGTTTTACGTGAAATTATGTTCAATTTGCCTTTTTTTTTTACACACAAAGGAAATAAACATGTGTAAGTGCAATCATTTTCTATGAGAAATACTTAATTTTCTGGAACAATTTCAAGGGTGCCAATACTTTCGGCCATGACCGTAGCATCATATAGGTCTTTTAATTAAAATGTACTTTGTTCGTGGCACAACCCCTTTAAGTTTGTTTCCATTCGAAAAGGTTCATTGTTATATTTGATGATAAGGAAAGACTTCCTCAATTATAAACATTTTTTTAATAAATATCAAGGTTGGCCCTCGACTTTGTCCAAGTTTTTAATTTTGGCCCTGTGTGTATTTGAGTTTGACATCCCTGCTCTAGACCAACAGGTCTTTCCCTATAAACACACATAGGGAGAGACCTGTCAATATAGGGGTGCGGTGAGGTGAGAAGCCACTGTGGAGCTGCCTGAAACTAATCATCTGAGATAGTCCCCGGCCAGCTTTTCAGAGCATGAGTTCTCCGAAATGCTGCTGTCTTGTAGAGTAAAACATACCTGCCGGCATTAATGGAACCAGTGTCTAATTCATGCTGCCATGCCTCGCTTATGACTGGTTCCCTTTAAATTTTAGTTACCTTCCATTTAAATAGTGTAAAAAGTAATATAAAATTTCCTGTTCCTTAAAGGTAGGCTCACAAGTACGTGAATGGAGCTACGGAGCTACATCTTAGGCCAGGGTCACACTAGTGTATATTCTATCTTCTGAGAGAATCAATCTGATTATGCAAATTACACTCTAATCAGAGTTTGATCAGATTGTGATCATAATGTGATCCGATTTTCTCAGATAAGGAGAAAATGAAAAAAAATTCACCATCTTCTCCATTCAGTCATTCCGTGAGAATCAGACCGCACTCCAAAGTCATCCAAGTGCACTTCGATGTTTTCCACGGACTTATTGACTTGCATGGCTGACCGCGATCCAATAATCACGTGCTGCAAAATTGGACATGTGCACAGCCTCATAGAATAACATCCGTCTGAGTGTGATCCAAGGTTTTGTCGGATCGCGCTCAGACCGAAAATACGGTGGTTTGCATAAGCCCTTACGAAGAGCCATAGAAAATTCATCCCCATTCTGTTTGATATCTTTAACAATAGGTGAAAGATAAGAGTAGGAACATCAGTTCTAATAAAAGAGAAGCCCATGAATGTGTTTTTTTAGGGCCATCAGAATGGCATCTCTGTGAATGTGTCTGGCATGCAATTTAGTTCACATTTATAATGGTCCTCAAGATCTGAAGCAGAAAATGGCTCATCATAGGAGGACAGGGAGTGTGAGCGCTGCCTTTGATGGGTCTGTGAAGCCTCTTCTCTAATAAATGAAGTGGCCTGTTACAAATGGACTTTAAGGTGGTAACTGAGAGCGATCATTTTAGTCGTGTGTTCAACTGGAAAACAATAATCTTCGAGGCTTAGAACGGCATTTGTCACGAGCAATCATTGGGCAGCTTTCTCACATCGAATAATATCTCTATAATGTATTAGCTAAAGGAACACTATTATGTCTTAGCTAGAAATGTGTGAAGAACATGTGAAACCTGTAGGTTGGTTCAAGCTGTCAATTATATGTTACTGCTGATATGGAACAAAATGGAAATAGTTCCCCCAATGTAGAAATGTATTCACCAGAACATAACTCAGTCCTCATTGTAAGGCCTCATTCAGACGACAGTTTTTCGTATACATTCTGTCTGTGTTTCTCATGGCTACAATTCGTTCCCATCATAGCCAATGAAGCTGTTCACATGTCCGTGTATTTTTGCAGTCTGAGTGATCCGCACAAAAACACAGAGACGTCCGTTTTTGATCCAAGTTATGGATAAAATACAGAAAAGAAAGTCTATAGGTGCATGGGAAAGAAATCGGACAGCACTTGGATGCCATCCATGTCCAGTCTGTTTTTTAAGGGATGTTTGATAGCAGAAGCTTGAGAAACCTCCATCAGTTTTTCCATACCCTATTAGGGAGGGATGGTGTAGTGGTTATAGTATGTAAGGCATGCATGTATGTCAAAAGTAAAAGAAAAGTCAAAGATGCTATAGGATTTTTACAGGATGAAAATGGAGAAATGGTAAGAGAGGATGTTGAGAAGGCCGAACTTTTTAATTCCTATTTTGCATCTGTTTTCTCTCAGAAAGAAAATGTAACATCAACTGATCTTCACTGTCCTTTTAAAGGAATAGAGGAATCCAAGTTATCTGTAAACAGAAAGATTGTGAGGGAATATTTAGCTAACATAAATGAGTTCAAGTCTCCAGGTCCAGATGAATTACACCCCAGAGTACTGAAGGAGATCGTAGAAGAAATTTTAGAACCACTCTCCATAATCTTTGAAAATTCTTGGAGAACAGGAGAAGTCCCAGAAGACTGGAGAAGAGCAAATGTTGTTCCTATCTTCAAAAAGGGGAAGAAGGTGGACCCAGGGAACTATAGGCCGGTGAGTCTGACTTCTATACCAGGAAAGATCTTTGAACAAATTATTAAACAACATGTATGTAAGTACATGGATAAGAATGAAGTGATTAACCAGAGTCAGCATGGGTTTGTAACTAACAAGTCATGTCAGACTAACTTAATTTCCTTCTATGACAGAATCACTGACTGGGTGGATCAGGGAAATGCTGTAGATATAGTATATCTTGACTTCAGCAAAGCATTTGACAAAGTATCTCACACCATCCTTATTGAAAAAATGACCAAGTATGCAATGGACCAGGCAACTGTTAGGTGGATTCATAACTGGCTTAGTGATCGGACTCAAAGGGTGGTTGTAAATGGCTTCACATCCAGCTGGATGAATGTCTCAAGTGGGGTACCACAGGGCTCCGTCCTGGGACCTGTATTGTTCAACATCTTTATCAATGATTTAGATGAAGGAATTGAGGGTAAACTGATTAAATTTGCTGATGACACAAAGCTAGGAGGGATAGCTAATACTAGAGAAGAGAGAGAGAGGATTCAAAAAGACCTAAATAAACTGGAGCAGTGGGCAGCAACCAACAGAATGGTTTTTAACAGGGAAAAATGCAAAGTGCTACATCTGGGCAATAAAAATGAAAAAAGCATATACAGAATGGAGGGATTTAGCTAAGCAACAGTACATGTGAAAAAGACTTAGGTATACTAAAAGATCATAGACTGAACATGAGTCAACAGTGTGATGCAGCAGCAAAAAAGGCAAATACAATTCTGGGATGTATTAACAGAAGCATACAGTCTAGATCACGTGAAGTCATTATCGGTCTTTACTCCTCTTTGGTCAGACCTCATCTGGAATACTGTGTACAGTTTTGGGCACCACATTTTAAAAAAGACATAGACAAACTGGAGCAAGTTCAGAGAAGAGCGACCAGAATGGTGACTGGTCTGCAAACCATGTCCTATGAGGAACGGTTGCAGGATTTGGGAATGTTTAGCTTGCAAAAAAGAAGACTGAGAGGAGACTTAATAGCTGTCTACAAATATGTCAAGGGCTGTCACATTGTAGAAGGATCATCTTTATTCTCATTTGCACAAGGAAAGACTAGAAGCAATGGGATGAAACTAAATGGGAGGAGACACAGATTAGATATTAGAAAAAACTTTTTGACAGTTAGGGTGATTAATGAGTGGAACAGGCTGCCACGAGAGGTGGTGAGTTCCCCTTCAATGGACGTCTTCAAACAGAGGCTGGACAGACATCTGTCTGAGATGATCTAGTGAATCCTGCTTTGAGCAGGGGGTTGGACCAGATGACCCAGGAGGTCCCTTCCAACTCTACCATTCTATGATTCTATGATTCTATGTCAAGCTCTGGCCCATGAGCCAAATCTGGCCCTCAGGGTGGTTTTATTCGGCCCCCAACACCAGACCCGCCACCCCGAAGTGGGGCCATTATTCTATATGTAGGACTATGTGAGGCCATTATACTGTATGGAGGACTATGTGGGGCCCATTATTCTGTATGGAGGACTATGTGGGGCCCATTATTCTGTATGGAGGATTATGTGGGGCCATTATTCTGTATGGAGGACTATGTGGGAGCCATTATTCTGTATGTAGGACTATGTGGGGACCAATATTCTGTATGGAGGACTATGTGGGGCCATTAAACTGTATGGAGGACTATGTGAGGCCTATTATTCTGTATGGAGAACTATGTGGGGCCATTATTTTATATGGAGGACTATGTGGGGCCCATTATTTTGTATGGAGGACTATGTGGGGACATTATTCTGTATGGAGAACTATGTGGGGCCATTATTCTGTATGGAGGACTATGTGGGGACCATTACTCTGTATGTAGGACTATGTGAGGCCTATTATTCTGTATGGAGAACTATGTGGAGCCATTATTCTGTATGGAAGACTATGTGGGGTCCATTATTTTGTATGGAGGACTATGTGGGGCCATTATTCTGTATGGAAGACTATGTGGGGACCATTATTCTGTATGGGGGACTATGTGGGGCCATTATTTTGTATGGAGGACTATGTGGGGCCATTATTCTGTATGGAGGACTATGTGGGGCCCATTATTCTGTATGGAGGACTATGTGAGGCCATTATTCTGTATGGAGGACTATGTAGGGACCATTATTCAGTATGTAGGACTACGTGAGGCCTATTATTCTGTATGGAGAACTATGTGGAGCCATTATTCTGTATGGAAGACTATGTGGAGCCCATTATTTTGTGTGGAGGACTATGTGGGGCCATTATTCTGTATGGAAGACTATGTGGGGACCATTATTCTGTATGGGGGACTATGTGGGGCCATTATTTTGTATGGAGGACTATGTGGGGCCATTATTCTGTATGGAGGACTATGTGGGGCCCATTATTCTGTATGGAGGACTATGTGAGGCCATTATTCTGTATGGAGGACTATGTAGGGACCATTATTCAGTATGTAGGACTACGTGAGGCCTATTATTCTGTATGGAGAACTATGTGGGGCCATTATTCTGTATGGAGGACTATGTGGGGCCCATTATTTTGTATGGAGGACTATGTGGGGCCATTATTCTGTATGGAGGACTATGTGGGGACCATTATTCTGTATGGGGGACTATGTGGGGCCCATTATTCTGTATGGAGGACTATGTGGGGCCCATTATTCTGTATGGAGGACTATGTGGGGCCCATTATACTGTATGGGGGACTATGTGGGGCCCATTATACTGTATGGGGGACTATGTGGGGCCATTATTCTGTATGGAGTACTATGTGGGGCCATTATTCTGTATGGAGTACTATGTGGGGCCCATTATACTGTATGGAGGACTATGCAGGGCCATTATTCTGTATGGAGGACTATGTGGGGCCCATTATTCTGTATGGAGGACTATGTGGGGCCCATTATACTGTATGGGGGACTATGTGGGGCCCATTATACTGTATGGGGGACTATGTGGGGCCATTATTCTGTATGGAGTACTATGTGGGGCCCATTATACTGTATGGAGGACTATGTGGGGCCCATTATTCTGTATGGAGGACTATGTGGAGCCATTATTCTTTATGTAGGACTGTTTGGGGCCCATTATTCTGAATGGAGCACTTTGTGGGGCCATTATACTGAATACTGGTTGGCTCACGACTTTGTCCAAGTTTTCCATTTTGGCCCTCTGTGTGTTTGAGTTTAACATCCCTGATGTAAGGGGACAATGTGAAGGCGATATTTTATAGGAGGGGACAGTGTAGGGGGTCACTTTTTGGGCAGAGAGCACAGTGGGGCAAATTTTTATTCAGGGGCACAGCCTAAGGCTTATTTAGTGTGCTGCATGGGCGGACATTTTTTATATATGGGTAATGACACTTATCGGGATGTGCTGCAGAAGACCGGAGAAGATGGAAGTCTGCAGAGACGAGCTGTTGATGTCCAAAGTTATCTTGGCGTCTGGACCAGATGAAGTAGAATGTGATGAAAACAATTCCAATCAGAGATGATGTCAACCAATACTGGATCTAATGGTGGACAATCGCCGACTTTAAACAACCGCTGACCTGTTATATGAAGCCGATTGGTAGTTGTTTAATTCAGACTTCTGAATCCTCATAGCACACGCTGTCAGGATTCTCTGGTGCCGGTACAGGCAGTCATGTGACCACAAGTATACGATATGCACACTTCTGGCCACATTCCGACTAGACGTGCGCGGCCTCGGTCAGTTCACTTGTATGACATGTCAAACCTGGAAAACCCCTTTACTATGCTCCTTCTGTGCATATATAATTGCATTATTCTTGGCAGCACATTTTATACAGGACTATCCGCTGTCGAGAACAATGATATTTCAGCAAATTTGAAACTTATTTCACCCAGAGGACCAATGTTTTGCCCATGCATTGGGTGATTCACAACCTGTTCGGGGCAAATGCTCCTTAAAGAGTAAGACTATCTTCACATAGCATTTCAGCATACATTCAGTGGCTCTATCTGGGCCTATGTCCAAACAATGGCAAAACAGCCTACGCAAATGGGGCCATTAACTATAATGATGAAGATAGAGTCACCATGTGCTCTGTCGTACATCATTTTCCGATTCAACAAGGGGTATATGGCCGAAAATGATGTCTGATTGTGCACACTGTGAGTCCGTCTGCATCATTACTGTCAATGGGCCCGTCAGTACATTCCCCTGAATCCCGTTTTGCTACGACAGGGCCACTGAACATAGGCTCAAACGCTATGGGAAAATAGCCTTACTAAACTTTTGGGAGATTTTTTTTATTAGTTTTAGGCTTTTTAACTCTCAGGAGATCAGTGGAGATCCATGTCCTGAGACAACTACAAATCTGCTCAGAATAAAAGATCCAAAAACATATAAAAAATGTAACAACATTTATATCACAGGTACTCTTTAAATGTTTAATGGTGCTATTGCGTGTATCTCTTCAGTAACTCCATCTTTCTTTACCATTAACAAGGTAGAAAAATATTTAGATTTATTATTTATTTATCTATTTATTTATTTATCTATTATTTAGATTTATAAATATATTTATCTATTTATTTATTTATGTATTATTTAGATAGATATATATATATATTCCCCATTTACAAGGTAAAACTGGGGGCTGAAGGATTATACGATATACGATTATACGATACTATGTACTAAACTTGAAAATAGATAATTTTAGGGTCTGTGTGTTGTCCATGATGCATGGACAACACAAAGACTAGAAATACAGCCGTCTAAACGAGGCCATATATATCAGCCAAACAAGTGTTTTACTGAACCATCCTTCAGCTCACAGCTATCTCAGCCATCTCATACATATGAGCGGTCACTTTCCTGAACGCTCCTGCGTTCTCCACGAGAGAGCCACTGCCAGACTTGTCTGGCGGCAACCTATCTTTTAGGGTGGATTTACACAGACTGTTCGACGGCACAACAAGACTCCCAATCAGTACATTTTTACCGATCGGCGCACGTTTGAATGCTTGTTTATAAAGACAGACCAAAGCAAACAATGCACACTGAGTGATCTATGCTAGATCTGCCATTGCTCTCGACAGTGCGAGTCCTATTTCGAAAGAAGATGCCAAAAACGATGATTTTTTTGTGTTACACAAAAGATCATTTCACCCTATGAACAAGCGTTTTGCTTGCTCATTGGTTGATCGACAGCCTGTTTACACAGCAAGATAATCGTGAAATGAGCAGGTTTTCCCCTTATGAGGTAAGGCCAGTGTAGCGCCCCTAGGGTTCGGCCGCTACAGGGGTATTGCACCTCTGCCAGAGGTGTGATATTCCACTCCCGGGTAAGGATGGAGTATGGACCAGGGCTCAGGTAGCTGCATACAGCACACACACCCCATTTCCGAGGGACAGTTCAACGGTGCTCCCATTAAACAGTAATGCAGGCACGACAGACCATGTCCCTGGCTGGAGTGGGGAGGGGGGAGGAAAACCCAGTGATGTAGGAGCAGGAGGGGATGGTTCCTGAGGGTAGATAGGAGCCCATTGGCTGCTGGTCACCTGGGCTCATGCTTTGGAGGGAGGTATAAAAGGTGGGCACCATCTTAGAACAGTGTTCAGTCTGTGACAAGAGTCTCTGTTCAGTCAGAGGAGAAGACAGAGGCAGGCCTAGAGAAAAGGCCGGGGCCTGAGAGAAGAAGGAACAGGAGAGAGAGAGAAACAGAAGGGCTCAGGAACAAGAAGGTGGAAGGGACCCTAAGAACCCATGAGAATACAGGGTGAAGGGTCAGGCAGATTAAGGGTACCGGATCCCAAGTTGGTGGAGGAGAAACAACCCTCAGCCAAAGACCGGACGTCGTGATCATTTATTGGTGCGACACCTCATCAAACCTGCTAAGAAGGCACCATATAGGACAGCGGGGAACGGGGCCCACATTTACCGGCGCAGATCCGCGGCAGCTGGACAAAAGTCGGTCACTGGTGAGGCAGGCCAGAGGAAGGACAAAAGGGGGTCCTGAGCCAGATTTCTGAACTGCCTGGGAGTTGACCGAGCTCCACACCTGGTGGACGCAGCACGGCTCGGGCGGTCACTACCTGTACAGAAGTGACCCGGAGCACACGAACTGTGAGTAAAAGACATTGGATTGCAGTATGTTGTCTGTGTACTTTCTCGCTTCTCCAGCACTACCGGTACTGGGACTCCCTGCACCATCACCCCCACCATCCACTGCACTGCCCTGGGGTTACACTCCTCCCATGGGGAGTTATACAGTCTCAGCTGCACACACTATCAGCCCCAGCGGTCTGCACTGCAGCGGCGGTTAACCCTGACCGCAATCCACGGGTGGCGTAGTCGGACATCACTTAAAACTTATAAAGGGACTACCGCTGGTCTGACCACCCTGAGCCACGGACCGGGTTGCCACTACTACCCCCACCGTTTCCCGATTGCCCGGCTCCGAGTGCCCCACGGCCCAGGGGGCGAGTCACCAGCACCTGCAAGCCCTGATATACAGCATTCTAATATACTGTATATATGTCCCCAACCCGGCCTACTGTATATATGTCCCCAACCCGGCCGGCAAGACAAGAAAAATAACGTTTATAATACTCAACTATGGGGCGGTGCGGTCTGATGGGCGTCGCTGGTCTTGGTCATAGGAATTTGCAGTAGATTATGGACTTTAGAGACCATAATGTGGAGATATCAATTTCTGTCAATTATCAAAGACAATTATTTGTCACAACTTGTGCAGGAACAAACTAGAGGGACGGCCCTTTTAGACTTAATATTAAGTAACAGGCCAGACAGAATAACTGAGGTGCAGGTCGGGGGGCACCTGGGAAATAGTGACCACAACATTATACAATTCCACATGTGCTTCAGTAGGTGCCCAGCAAGGGAGTCACAAAAACACTGAACTTCAGGAGGGCAAAGTTTGATCAGCTAAGAGATGCCCTTCACCTTATAGACTGGGATAGTATCTTTAGTAATAGGAGCACGGATAGAAAATGGGAAATTTTCAAAACAGTCCTACATAGTCACTGTAGAAGGTACATACCTTATGGGAATAAAAGGGCTAGGAATAGAAGGAAGCCAATGTGGCTAAATAAGGAAGTCAAGAGGGCAATGAAAAACAAAAAAAGGGCTTTCGGTAAACTTAAACAAGAAGGCAGCGAGGAAGCGCTAATATCTTATAGGGAAAAAAACAAAATCTGTAAGAAACAAATAAGAATAGCAAAAGAGGAGACAGAGAGACTAATCGCCAAGGAAAGTAAAACGAATCCCAAACTGTTCTATAACTATATAAACAGTAAAAGGATTAAAACTGATGGAGTTGGCCCATTGAAAAATAACCTGGGTAAAATCATAGAGGGCGATAAGGGTAAAGCAAACCTACTCAATAGCTTCTTCTCCACTGTTTTCACAAAAGAAAACAATTTATCGGAGGAAATGCAGAGTGATAAAGTAAACCCTCCGCTAAATATCACCCACCTAACCCAGGAGGAAGTTCAGAAACGCCTAAATAATATCAAAATAGACAAGTCACCAGGCCCAGATGACATACACCCCCGGGTACTAAAAGAATTAAGTAATGTGATAGACAGACCGCTGTATCTTATATTCAAGCACTCTTTATGGACAGGGACTGTCCCACTAGACTGGCGCCAAGCAAATGTGGTACCAATATTCAAAAAGGGGTCTAAAAGTGACCCTGGTAACTATAGACCAGTCAGCTTAACGTCTGTTGTGGGTAAATTGTTTGAAGGATTTCTTAGAGATGCTATTGTAGAATATCTTAATGATAATAACTGTCTAACTCCATATCAACATGGATTCATGAGGGATTGCTCCTGCCAAGCAAACCTGATGGCCTTCTACGAGGAGGTGAGCTCACAGCTGGACCGGGGAGAGTCAGTGGATGTTGTATACCTTGACTTCTCCAAAGCGTTTGATACCGTGCCACACAAAAGGTTGGTATATAAAATGAGAATGCTTGGTCTGGGGGATAATGTGTGCAAGTGGGTAAATAGCTGGCTGAGTGATAGAAAGCAGAGGGTGGTTATCAATGGAGTAAGCACAGGGTGTGTCAGGGTTACTAGCGGGGTGCCTCAAGGGTCTGTCTTGGGCCCTATATTATTTAATATATTTATTAATGATCTAGTGGAAGGGTTGCATAGTAAAATAGCAATATTTGCAGATGATACTAAACTTTGTAAAGTAGTTAATACAGATGAGGATAGGGCACAGCTACAGGAGGATTTAGATAAATTGGGGAGTTGGGCCAAAAAATGGCAAATGGGGTTCAATGCCGATAAATGTAAGGTCATGCACATGGGAAAGAAAAACAGCAGTCACCCATACATATTAAATGGGAAACCGTTGGGGAAATCTGACATGGAGAAGGACCTGGGGGTCTTGGTTAACAGCAAATTAAATTGGAGTGCCCAGTGTCAGGCAGCAACTGCGAAGGCAATTAGTCATGGCATGCATCAGAAGAGGAATAGGGGCATATGATGAGAACATTGTTCTTCCTCTGTATAAAGCGCTGGTAAGGCCGCACTTAGAATATTGTGCACAGTTCTGGGCTCCGGTGCTCAAGAAAGACATATTGGAGCTAGAGAGGGTACAAAGGAGGGCGACTAAGGTAATAAAGGGAATGGAGGGACTAGAATACCCAGAGAGGTTGTCAAAATTAGGCCTATTTACATTGGAAAAGAGAAGGCTTAGGGGAGACCTCATAAACATGTATAAATACATCAGGGGTTAGTACAGAGATCTCTCCCATGACCTGTTTATACCAAGGATGGTGACAAAGACGAGGGGGCACACTATGCGTCTGGAGGAAAGGAGGTTGCTGCACCAGCATAGAAGGGGATTCTTTACGGTCAGAGCCGTGAGACTCTGGAACTCTCTGGGAGAGGAAGTGGTGATGTCCAACTCACTTAATGAGTTCAAGAGAGGCCTGGACGCCTTTCTTGAGAACAATAAAATTACATCTTATGCTTAGTGATAGTTAATTAATCCAGGGATTTAATCTGACTGCCAGATTGGAGTCGGGAAGTGAATTTTTCCTCAATGATGTAAACTGGCCTATACCGCATGATTTTTTTTTTGCCTTCCCCTGGATCAACGCTGCGGAATAGCTGCAGTGCACAAGAAATAGGCTGAACTGGATGGACGCTTGTCTTTTTTCGGCCTTATAAACTATGTAACTATGTAACTATGTAACTCTCTTACAGCAAAGTCTACCCCTTTGTTAGAATTAGAAGTAGCTACCAGGGCTCAGGCTTCCTTTACCGATACAGACTGCACAAAGCAATCATCACACAGATAAATTACTTGCAGGACTGGAACAACCGGGAGAATTTAATGCCATTATGCTTCAACAATGCCCACCCAAAGCATCCTTGCTTACCGTTGTACAATATACAGCTCTGCTCTACCAGTCATCCCACACCAGCCATTGCCAATCCAGCTCTGCTACACCAGCCATTGCCAATCCAGCTCTGCTACACCAGTCATTTATGTTCCAGCTCTGCTATACCAGTCATCCCTGATCCAGCTCTTCTACACCAGCCTTCACCGATCAAGCTCTGCTCCACCAGTCATTACCAATCCAGCTCTGCTATACCAATCATCCCCGATCCAGCTCTGCTACACCAGCCATCACCGATCAAGCTCTGCTATACCAGCCATCACCGATCAAGCTCTACTATACCAGCCATCACCGATCAAGCTCTGCTACACCAGTCATCGTTGATTCAGCTTTGCTACACCAGTCATCACTGACTCAGCTCTGCTACACCAAGTCATCGATGATCTAGCTCTCCTACAACAGTAATCGCTAATTCAGATCTGCTACACCAGCCATCACCATTCCAGCTCTGCTACACCAGTCATCGCCAATCCAGCTCTGCGACACCAGTCATCGCCGATCCAGCTCTGCTACACCAGTCATCATTGTATCAACTCTGGTACACCAATCATCGCTGATCCATCTCTGCTACACAAGGCATTGCTTATCCAACTCTGCTACACCATGTATTGTTGATTCAGTTCCCCTACACCAATTATAACTGATCTAGCTTTGTTACACTACTCATTGCTCATCCAGTTCATCAATTCAGCATCAACTGTACAGTGTACAGACGCCGTTCCCCTCACCGCGACGGTCCATGTCCGGCGTCCTCCCGCTCCCCTGCTGCTGTGGCACACTCTGCGCGCAGCTTCCCGGGCTCTGTGCTTAGGGCGCGCGCTCCCTCCCTCTTAAAGGGGCCGCGTGCGCCGTCCTATAGAGTCCCCGGCCAATGGCCGGAGGACTTCCCCTATATTAGGCAGCTCCTCCAATAAGGAGGTGCCTGTGCAAGGTTGTTATTCTGTGTGCTAAATACTTGCTCCAGCCTTCAGGTCCTGCTGCCTGTCAGTCCTGCCTGCCAGCCTGTCTAACAGTTCTGTTCTCCAGGCTGTCTACAGTTGTGCCTGCCAGCCTGCTTATCTGGAGCACCTGTCTGTAACTTGCCATGCCCGCCAGTCTGCCTACCTGAAGCACCTGCCTGTTACCTGTCGTGCCTGCCAACCAGTCTATCCGAAGCACCTGCCAGTTACCTGCCGTGCCCGCCTGCTCATCTACCCGGAGCACCCCTCTGGCTATCTGTCGAACCAGCCTGCTTATCTACCCGGTCCACCCGTCAGCCTTCCTGCCGTGCTCTTCCACTGTACCGGTCAGTTCCTGCCATCTGACCCATGGGAGTCACCTGCTCTCACACAAGGTCGGTCCCAGAGTGGCACCTGGTTCACCTGCCCGGTCCCTCCCTGGTTCACGGAGTCGACTAGCCGCCATGTGACCTTGGTCGGGCCGTGTAGGTGTGGCGCCCCTGAGGGTTCGACCGCCACAGGGATGCTGCACTTCTCTAATGGAGTGTAGTGTTCCTCCTCTGAGGTAAGAACAGTGTGATAGTCGTGACCCAACCTTTGCATCCAACACCACATTTCTCCACCAGAGGGAGCTAGTATGCACTAGGTGCTGCTCCCCTGGTTACAGGGAGACTGGGGAACCAAGAGTTAGGGGAACCAGTTAGTAGGTGAGGGTGGAGGACTTACTAGTTACACTTTTAATTTCATATTTAATAAAAAAGCCATCTTTGGTCTTGGTCTTTTGCCTGTCAAGCGGTCTTTTGGCTGTACTTCTGTGCTGTCATATACTGTGTGCAACTGTGACCTCCCTCCCGGAGCGCAGATCCTGAGTGGGCCTGCATCGGTAAGGGACACAGCCCTCGTACCCTGGCCTTGGGACGAGGGGCAGGTTGCAGACGGGGAATGTCTCAACCCGGCCAATGACCAGGACCAAGAAGGCCCGGAGCTTAAGAGTGTGGCTCCATAGCAAATGGATCCCAGGCAGGATGCAGACGGAGTGGAGTACGCCACCTGTCCTCGCCATGCTGATATATTCAGAGGGAGTCCGGCTGCAAGAGGGGTACCGGCCCCCGACACCCGACCTTGCTACTCTATGTCCTGGACGGGAAAGCTCGGTAGGCCCAGAGGATCCCACCGGGTATCGGACGGAGCGGAGCTGCCACCCGTGCCCTAGTTCTGAGAGGAGCTCAGAGGGAGTCCCGGCCTATTTGCACACACACGGACAGGAAAGGATTCGGTCTGTAGTTCAGGAACACTCTGCAGTAGGGTCCCGACTGAATGCTGGACTTACTCGGAGGTTGTCGGACCCCCCGTCCCTGGTGACCGCAGGACTCCGCGGGGAGCAGGGAGTCGCCTTCCTTCTGCCATCTCTAAAGTGAGTAAAGCCTCGGAAGTTCACCCCTATGGCCTCCAGACTGTTTATTCTGCGCTACACCGCACTACGCGGCGCCCGTTCTCCTCTACTACTACCCCCTCCATCCTGTCCCTCTGCCCTGTGGGGAGTAGTAATAACTCTGGCTGCCATAATACCATGCCTCAGCGGACTGCAGCGGCGCTGGTGGCCTTCACCAGGTGCCACAGGTGGCGTAGTCGTAAATCAGCCACTCAACCCGGATGAGCCCACAACATCCTTTTTAATGTGACGGCCCTGAGCACGGGTCGGGTCCGGGCCACGGCTGCACCCCATCTCTCCATCACAGGACCCGACTCCGAGTCTCCCATCACCCAGGGTAAACTAAAGGGCTTTTTCGAGCATGAGGCGTCACATAGGCACTTAGTTACGCCCCTCTGGTCCCTCCTTGCACCAAAGCACAGAGGTTTCACCACCCGGACCCGTAACATACAGCAATTGCTGCATCAGTACCATCTGTCTAAGTTCCTCAAGAAATGCCCTTCCTGACCTGTGGCTTTGAAGATCCATAACAAACCCATTACCCCTTCAAATGAAGACGCTAAAGCCACCCTTCAGTCTGGCATCTATTTATTTCTCAGCTAAGTGATTTCTTCAACGTGAACCCTTCTATTACTTCATGCCATATGAGAAAAGCAGGCTGACAGCACATAGACAAGTGGAATATTCTCGGGATGCAGCTGTTATATAGACATAAAAGCGCAGATCCAAGATATGAAATCGTAAGCGGCATCCCCTATCCACACTGATTATATTATATTGAAAGCTTTTATTATTGACCTGTGGGCTTATCTATAGACTTTATCTCATAAGCTCCATAATAACCCTTGATCGCTTTGCTTTTCTATTTCACTACCTAAGACTCTTGCTGATTTTACATACACTGACTTATAAAACTCCTCAGTTTGCTCTATAATACATTACCAGTCAATTCAAAGAAGTTTAATTCTAAAAATAGATCTGGCATAATATTCTTTTTACTAAATTGTCTCTTTGTATGGATGGGATTAATTATGGAAGCTCTATATCCTGGCCCGACATATTGTTCTTGTACTTAAGGGTTCTCCTTATCTAACTAGACTATAACCTTGAGCTAATTAGAGAAAAACAGACCAGCGACTGTGTATACCATGAATAATTCCTGTTCTACAAGGATATTGTTTAAGAGGATTCAGGAGTTGGCACTTTGCAGATAGGTTCATTAATCATCAGCAAAGTCAAACAATTGAATGTAGACAATGTATATACACAGACATAAGGGCATATGTCGGAGCAATGAGGGAAGCATTATCTAATAGAGAAGAATAGTCAAAGTCTAGGTCCACAGTAAGGCCATATTCACACTGGTTGGATTTAACATGAATCCACACAAAATCTGATCACAATTTGCATCCCAAACATGTTAATGGACTTTCTGCAACCCTGTTCACATGACATCAAATAATTCTCCTGCATATGTTTAATACTTCCACAGAAAAAAAGCTGCACCCCGTATGTACAAAGTACAAAAAACTGTAGAAAAACCAAAGACATGAGCTGGAACACATATTAGTACAAGTGTGTAAGAGGAAGCAATGGTAACCCTGAAGAGCCCCTGCATGGTGTGACATTAGTGAGAAGGACTGCCATCTGCTGGCTGGACGAAAGTATGCGGAGCCAACTGGCACCAGAAGAATTGTAGGGGGGCCAGTTGTTGTGCGGGACCTGGTCAGGTGACTTGCATGACAGAGTTCCTGGATATAAAAGCCCTGCGTGCCAAACAGCAAGAGGATTTGGCGCCAAGAAGAGGAGCGGTGCAGACGTGGACCGGAGACAACGCTGAAGCCAGTGTGACAGGCCGTAGCGGAAAGCGTGCGCCACCAAGGTGTCGTCACCGCCAGACAAGGCCGCGACGATGCCCGTTGAGTCCCTGGGACCTGACTATGCCAGTCAAGACCAAGAGACCAGACCTACACTGGTCAAGGCCCAGAGCTCAGACTGCGGTGGTCAAGAAAGGAACCTTCGCCCACGCTGGTCAAGTTCTAGAGGCCAGACAGCGCCCATCGAGAGTCGGAACTCAGTCCTCTCTGCCCCAGGCCTAGGAGACTCCTGCCAACGGTCAAGCACTAAAAAGCCGAGAGGAGATGTCGTGAGAAGTCGACCAGAGGAGGATGCCTGCGGTTACAGAAGAACGGCACAAGTGAGCAGGGCAGTCACTTCCAGCCATAACATACGATACAGGGGTTGGCCTGGGTTAGGAGAACAGGTGGGGTGGGAGCCAGTTGGTGCACAGGAGGCTCAACGCTCTTTGATATGCTTTGTCAGGCGATCTTGTGGCCTAGCGGGAAAACCCAGTGAGCCCCTCTAGGATCATTGTTGCAGGAACTTGGTAGCTCCAAGGAACGTACAGTACAGACCAAAAGTTTGGACACACCTTCTCATTTAAAGATTTTTCTGTATTTTCATGACTATGAAAATTGTACATTCACACTGAAGGCATCAAAACTATGAATTAACACATGTGGAATTATATACTTAACAAAAAAGTGTGAAACAACTGAAAATATGTCTTATATTCTAGGTTCTTCAAAGTAGCCACCTTTTGCTTTGATGACTGCTTTGCACACTCTTGGCATTCTCTTGATGAGCTTCAAGAGGTAGTCACCGGAAATGGTTTTCACTTCACAGGTGTGCCCTGTCAGGTTTAATAAGTGGGATTTCTTGCCTTATAAATGGGGTTGGGACCATCAGTTGTGTTGTGCAGAAGTCAGGTGGATACACAGCTGATAGTCCTACTGAATAGACTGTTAGAATTTGTATTATGGCAAGAAAAAAGCAGCTAAGTAAAGAAAAACGAGTGGCCATCATTACTTTAAGAAATGAAGGTCAGTCCGTGCGAAAAATTGGGCAAACTTTGAAAGTGTCCCAAAGTGCAGTTGCAAAAACCATCAAGCGCTACAAAGAAACTGGCTCACATGAGGACCGCCCCAGAAAAGAAAGATGAAGAGTCACCTCTGCTTCTGAGGATCAGTTTATCCGAGTCACCAGCCTCAGAAATCGCAGGTTAACAGCAGCTCAGATTAGAGGCCAGGTCAATGCCACACAGAGTTCTAGCAGCAGACACATCTCTTCAACAACTGTTAAGAGGAGACTTTGTGCAGCAGGCCTTCATGGTAAAATAGCTGCTAGTAAACCACTGCTAAGGACAGGCAACAAGCAGAAGAGACTTGTTTGGGCTAAAGAACACAAGGAATGGACATTAGACCAGTGGAAATCTGTGCTTTGGTCTGATGAGTCCAAATTTGAGATCTTTGGTTCCAACCACCGTGTCTTTGTGCAACGCAGAAAAGGTGAACGGATGGACTCTACATGCCTGGTTCCCACCGTGAAGCATGGAGGAGGAGGTGTGATGGTGTGGGGGTGCTTTGCTGGTGACACTGTTGGGGATTTATTCAAAATTAAAGGCATACTGAACCAGCATGGCTACCACAGCATCTTGCAGCGGCATGCTATTCCATCCTGTTTGCGTTTAGTTGGACTATCATTTATTTTTCAACAGGACAATGACCCCAAACACACCTCCAGGCTGTGTAAGAGCTATTTGACCAAGCAGGAGAGTGATGGGGTGCTACGCCAGATGACCTGGCCTCCACAGTCACCAGACCTGAACCCAATCGAGATGGTTTGGGGTGAGCTGGACCGCAGAGTGAAGGCAAAAGGGCCAACAAGTGCTAAGCATCTCTGGGAACTCCTTCAAGATTGTTGGAAGACCATTTCCGGTGACTACCTCTTGAAGCTCATCAAGAGAATGCCAAGAGTATGCAAAGCAGTCATCAAAGCAAAAGGTGGCTACTTTGAAGAACCTAGAATATAAGACATATTTTCAGTTGTTTCACACTTTTTTGTTAAGTATATAATTCCACATGTGTTAATTCATAGTTTTGATGCCTTCAGTGTGAATGTACAATTTTCATAATCATGAAAATACAGAAAAATCTTTAAATGAGAAGGTGTATCCAAACTTTTGGTCTGTACTATACATGAAAGAATGAATGTGGCCATGTGTCGTGAGATTTTGAGTGCAAACCTCCTTCCATCAGCATGGGCATTGAAGATGAAACGTGGCTGGGTCTTGAATTAACACATGTGGAATTATATACTTAACAAAAAAGTGTGAAACAACTGAAAATATGTCTTATATTCTAGGTTCTTCAAAAGAGCCACCTTTTCCTTTGATGACTGCTTTGCACACTCTTGGTGTCTGTAATGCCAAACGTAGAGATCTCCTGCAACCAACTGGAGGGTGACTGTCACTTCTGACACACCCGTGACAACAGGCAAACAGAAAAAATTTATGGCACTTCCAATACAAGAAATGGGTGTGAACAGGTGCTTACTGGGAGAAGCTACCTCCATATTCAATTAACAATCAAAGTAGCACTCTGCAACGCTAAGTATGTAAACATGAAATCTATGAAATTTGAATAGTATTACTGCTGTAGAAAATAGAAATAAATGAGAAATCTTAGCGCATAAATTGGCCAATTCATGTGTACCTGGCAGCCGCAGTAAGGCGGACGACAGGCAGACAACATCCAGTTAGATAGAAGGGAAACACCTAGTGGCCGTCACTCCGGAGTGATTTTTGAGGGTGAGAGAAAATAATTTTTAAATAAAATGATTTGCAGATTGTCATTTTATCACACTGTCTGCATCATCAAACATACAAATATCTGAGACCCTCAACTATCTAGAGCAGGGGTCCTCAAACTACGGCCCGCCGGGCTGAGGGCAGAGGGGAGCGGTGTCAGCGCCCGCCCTTCCCCCCGCTTTCTCAGAGCCCCGGCAGCCCGATACTTACCTCTCCCCGTGCCTTCGCAGATCCGCTGTCTTCCTGGTCTGCGCTCCCTGTGACGTCTCAGGTCAGAGGGCACGGTGACGTCTTTATGTGACGCCTCTACTCAGAAAGCCCGTGTTTTACCCTGGGTGTTGGGGGACTCGTGCTCAGGGCCGTCACATTAGAAAGAGATGGTGTGGGCTATTCCGGGTTGAGTGGCTGATTAACGACTACGCCACCTGTGGTGTCTGGTGAAGGGCCACTAGCGCCGCTACAGTCCGCTGAGGACTGGTGTCATGGCGGCTAAAGTCCTCACTGCTCCCCACAGGCGGAGCAAGGCCTCAGGGCAGGCAAGACAGGAGGAAGGGGGGGTAGTAGTGCGGGGAGTACGGGCACCGTGTCGCGTGGTATGGCGCGTAATGAACAGTCCGGAGGCCATAGGGGTGAACTTCCAAGGCTTTACTCACTCAGAGATGTTAGCGGGAAGGCGACTCCCTGCTCCTCGCGGAGTCCTGCGGCCACCAGGGACGGGGGTCCGACTACCTCCGAGGAAGTCCAGTGTTCGGTAGCGACCCTACACCAGAGTGTTCCTGCACTACAGACTTCACCCTTTCCCGTCTGTGCGTGTGTAGATAGGCCGGGTCTCCCTCTGAGCTCCTCTCAGGTGTAAGGCTCGGGTGGCAATTCCTCTCCATCCGACGTCCAGTGGGATCCTTAGGGCCTAACCGGGCTTTCCCGTCCTGGACGGAGAGTACAAGGTCGGGTGTCGGGGCCGGTACCCCTCTTGCAGCCGGAATCCCTCTGAATAGATCAGGTAGGCGAGGACAGGTGGCATGCTCCGCTCCGTCTGCATCCTCCCCGGGACCCATTTGCTAGGGAGCCACACTCTAAAGCTCCCGGGCCTTCTTGATCCTGGTCCTTGGCCGGGTTGAGACATTCCTTGTCTGCAACCTACCTCTCATCCCAAGATCAGGGTACGAGGGCTGTGTCCCATGCCGGTGCAGGCCCACACAGGATCTGCGCTCCCGGAGGGAAGTCACATTACACACAGTATTTTGACAGCACAGTGACAGCCGACAGACTAGCAAAGGCTAGACTCAAGGACCACAGAACAGGACAGAACCAAGATCAAAGATGGCATTCTATTAAATATGAAATTTGAAGTGTAACTAACTAGTGTTCCTCCACCCACACCCACTAACTGGTTCCTACCACTTTGTGTTCCCCAGTCTCCCTGTAACCAGGGGAGCAGCACCTAGTGCATACTAGCTCCCTCTGGTGGAAATGTGGTGTTGGATGCAAAAGGCTAGGTCACTACCATCACACCGGCCTTACCTCAGAGGAGGAACACCACACTCCATAGCAGAAGTGCAGCATTCCTGTGGCGGTCGAACCCTCAGGGGCGCCACATTTACACTGGGCCCTCCCGAGTGCCGTCACAGGCAGCGTAGAAAGGGACGACGCCGGAGACGCTGGAGTCCGGACCTGAGCAGCGGCAGCAGGCAAGGAGGGAGGTAAGTATTGGATTTTTTTTTTTTAATGTATGGAGGCATGGGACATAATATTAGGGGTGACATCCTGCATGTGGCATTATATGGGGGGGGTGACATCCTGAATGGGGCATTATATGGGGGGTGGTGACATGCTGCATGGGGCATTATATGGGGGGGGTGACATCCTGAATGGGGCATTATAAAGACAGGGGAGTGATATCCTGCATGGGTCATTATATGGGGGGGGTGACATCCTGAATGGGGCATTATATGGGGGGTGACATGCTGCATGGGGCATTATATGGGGGGGTGACATCCTGAATGGGGCATTATAAAGACAGGGGAGTGATATCCTGCATGGGTCATTATATGGGGGGGGGGTGACATCCTGAATGGGGCATTATATGGGGGGGTGACATCCTGAATGGGGCATTATTAAGACAGGGGAGTGATATCTTGCACGGGGCATTATATGGTGGGAGAAAGGGAAATCCTGCATGGGGCATTATATGGTGGGAGAAAGGGAAATCCTGCATGGGGCATAATAAGGGGGGAACATCCTGCATAGGGCATTATAAGGGGGAAACAGCCTGCCTATTGAGGACCTATGCTGCCTATTGGGGACATTTACCTGCCTATTGGGGACATTTACCTGCCTATTGGGGACCTATGCTGCCTATTTGGGACATTTACCTGCCTATTTGGGACATTTACCTGCCTATTGGGGACCTATGCTGCCTATTGGGAACATTTACCTGCCTATTGGGGACATTTACTTGCCTATTAGGAACCTATGCTGCCTATTGGGGACATTTACCTGCCTATTGGGGACCTATGCTGCCTATTTGGGACATTTACCTGCCTATTGGGGACATTTACCTGCCTATTGGAGACCCATGCTGCCTATTGGGTACATTTACCTGCCTATTGGGGATCTATGCTGCCTATTGGGGACATTTACCTGCCTATTGGGGATATTTACCTGCCTATTGAGGACCTATGCTGCCTATTGGGGACATTTACCTGCCTATTGAGGACCTATGCTGCCTATTGGGTACAGTTACCTGCCTATTGAAATACCGGTTGATTTAACTTTACTTGTTCTTCATTTTAAATATTGTATTTGTTCCTGTATTGTTTTTTTTTACTACAAAATAAGATATGTGCAGTGTGCATAGGAATTTGTTCATAGTTTTTTTTAAAAACTATATTCCGGCCCTCCAATGGTCTGAGGGACCGTGAACTGGCCCCCTGTTTAAAAAGTTTGAGGACCCCTGATCTAGAGAAGTGGAGTACCCTCACTCCTATTTGGCAATTCATTGCCATCTCCGAGTATGGAACAAACAGAAAAGAATGTTTGCACAGATGTTTGCACAGCTCATAGAAATTTGGCATGAAAAGGTTTCACATGTTGAGAAATTCTTGTTCAAATCGTAGTTGCATAAAAATTAGACTTTTGGCATATTGAAAAGTGGTTAGGGTATAACAATGAGGAAACGTGGCCAAGTTCGGCCAACAAATTCATCTTAAGTTACAATGCAAAAATGACGTAAAATACTACAGAAATCTGCTCAGTGCATGACTGAGCAGACACAGAGCGTACACCTCTTAATGAATTTGGCGCATCCTACTTCAGCAGACTCTTGATCAAGACTGGCATACAAATTCCAAGTCTTGATGAATTGGACCAATAGATTTCAAAGAGAACTGTGAATCATAAACAGCCCAATTGGATAACATTGGTCAGTGTGCTAATACACACATATATACAGTGAAGGAAATAATTATTTGATCCCTTGCTGTTTTTGTAAGTTGCCCACTGACAAAGACATGAACAGTCTATAATTTTAATGGTAGGTTAATTTTAACATTGAGAGATAAAATATCCAAAGAAAAAATCAAGAAAATCACATTGTATAAATTAGGTAAATGTATTCACATTTTGCAGGGAGAAATAAGTATTTGATCCCCTACAAACCATTATGAGTTCTGGCTCCTACAGACCAGTTAGACGCTCCTAATCAACTCGTTACCTGCATTAAAGACAGCTGTCTTACATAGTAATCTGTATAAAAGACTCCTGTCTACAGACTCAATTAATCAGTCAGACTCTAACCTCTACAACATGGGCAAGACCAAAGAGCTTTCTAAGGATGTCATGTTAGGGACAAGATCATAGACCTGCACAAAGCTGGAATGGGCTACAAAACCATAAGTAAGACGCTGGGTGAGAAGGAGACAACTGTTGGTGCAATAGTAAGAAAATGGAAGAAATACAAAATGACTGTCAATCGACATCGATCTGGGGCACCATGCAAAATCTCACCTCGTGGGGTATCCTTGATCATGAGGAAGGTGACAGATTAGCCTAAAACTACACGGAGTGAACTTGTTCATGATCTCAAGGCAGCTGGGACCACAGTCACCAAGAAAACATTACGCCTTAAAGGTTTAAAATCCTGCAGTTCCCGCAAGAAGGCACATGTGCAGACCCATCTGAAGTTTGCCAATGAACACCTGGATGATTCTGTGAGTTATTGGGAGATGGTGCTGTGGCCAGATGAGACAAAAATTGAGCTCTTTGGCATTAACTCAACTCACTGTATTTGGAGGAAGAGAAATGCTGCCTATGACCCAATGAACTCCATCCCCACTGTCAAGCATGGAGGTGGAAACATTATGTTTTGGGGGTGTTTCTCTGCTAAGGGCACAGGACTACTTCACCGCATCAATGGGAGAATGAATGAAGCCACGTACCATAAAATCCTGAGTGACAACCTCCTTCCCTCCGCAAGGACATTAAAAATAGGTCATGGCTGGGTCTTCCAGCAAGACAATGATCCATAACATACTGCTAAGGCAACAAAGAAGTGTCTCAAAAAGAAGCACAGTAGGGTCATTGAGTGGCCAAGCCAGTCTCCAGACCTTAATCCCATAGAAAATTTATGGAGGGAGTTGAAGCGCCGAGCTGCCAACGACAGCCTCAAAATCTTAATGATTTAGAGATGATCTGCAAAGAGGAGTGGACCAAAATTCCTCCTGACATGTGTGCAACCCTCATCATCAACTACAAAAAACGTCTGACTGCTGTACTTGCCAACAAGGGTTTTGCCACCAAGTTTTAAATGTTGTTTGTCAGAGGAATCAAATACTTATATCACACTGCAAAATGCAAATACATTTATCTAATTTATACAATGTGATTTTCTTGATTTTTTTTGGATATTCTATCTCTCAATGTTAAAATTAACCTACCATTAAAATTATAGACTGTTCATGCCTTTGTCAGTGGGTAAACTTTCAAAAACAGCAAGGGATCAAATACTTATTTTCCCCTCACCCATGACAGCACACCTTGAGAGAGGGATCCGCCCCACCAAGGACAGGAAACCATCTGAAATAAAAGGGCGGTACCTCTCCCCTCGCTTCAGTTGGTTTCCTGTCCTTGATGGGAACCTGTCTGAAGAAGATGTCCATACTTGCCTGGGTCTGTTCCGGTGTGGAAGAGCGGGCACCAGCCTGTGCACCGGGTTCCAGGTTCCAGAAGCGCCGTCCGCAGTTCCCTGGAGCCGTGTCCGAGCGTGCGCAGGCGGTGAGGAGGGCTCCGGCTCCCCGCAGACCGCTGCGCTGTCCTCTCCCTGCCGCAGGCTCCTGGCTGGCCCCACGCCGGGAGCGGCGTCTTCCGGGTGTGACACGCCTGACGTACCCTTTTGTGACTTCAGGGATGAGTGATCTTCGTGAATGTCACTTAATAGTAATGGAAAGTTATTATGTGCTTCATTCCTTAGGAACCTAAGAAGAGTAGCGTCAAACAGAAGCACAGGGTTTGCGCCTTATGCCAAGTCCCCCTTTCCATAGTTTGGCAGAAACCGCTTTGTGCTAGATGTATTAACTAAACCATAACAGAGAGCACCCCGGATTTTGCTTCTAATTTGAGGGCCGTAATCTGTACAGAGGTTCAGGATTCCCTGAAAGGCTTTCTTAAAGGGAAAAAGAGATCCCATAAGGATATCTCCTCCGACTATGATTCATCCTCCCAGTCAGAGGATCTTTGCCTCAGTGATTCAGCATCCTCCTCTTCATCAGACAGTGGTAGGCCCTGTTTCCCTATTGAGGATACTGACAAGTTGGTCAGAGCGGTCAGATCTACCATGGGGTTGAGGGAGGAAAAGGCAGCCAGGTCCCTGGAAGACATTATGTTTGCAGGCCTGGAGGAAAAAAAGAGACGCTCCTTTCCTGTGAATCCTAAAATTCAGACCCTTATAGACCGGGAATGGAGAAAACCTGAAAAATCTGGAGTGTTGCCCTCATCCTCTAAAAGAAGGTACCCCTTCGAGGATAGTGTCTCTGGGTCCTGGGATAAAATTCCTAAAGTTGACGGGTCTGTTGCCCGATCATCCAAAAAATCGTCCCTACCCCTGGAAGATTCAGGCAGTCTAAAGGATGCTCTTGATAAGAAGGCAGACTCCTTCCTGCGTCACACCTGGGAAGCGGCGGCAGGGGGCCTGAAGCCAGCAGTAGCAGGCACTTGTGTCGCTAGGTCACTCATGGTGTGGCTTCAACAATTAGGAGACCAGCTCAAGGATAGAAAGATATCCAGAGATAAAATCCTCTCCAGTTTACCTTTACTGCAAGCAGCGTCCGCTTTCCTTGCCGACTCCTCAGCGGATTTGGTTAAACTCGCAGCCAGGTCTGCTAACTTATCTAATGCTGCCAGACGAGCCCTGTGGCTCAAAGGTTGCCGAGGAGACCTACAGTCTAAACATAAACTATGTTCCCTTCCTTGTGATGGTAAACTATTGTTTGGCCAAAAACTGGACGAGCTTTTGGAGAAGGCCGGCGACAGGAATAGAGGTTTCACGGGGTTGACAAAAAGTTCTACTTTCGGAGGAAAATATTTAACCGGGATCGCCCTCCGGGAGAAAGGAAAAGATGGGAGCCCAGATCTAGAAAGGACTCTGGTTACATGTTTGGGGGCCATCCTCCAGTACCAAAAAATCTCCCCAATGACGCGAGGCTAGAGGTCGGGGGAAGGCTTTCCCATTTTATCCCAGCTTGGGAAGCCATTACTTAAAATCCCTGGGTGTTGAGTATCATAAAGAATGGCCTAAAGATACGCTTCAGTCAAGTCCCTCACCGAACCTTTATGATCACCTCCAGGAGGAAGTCCAGGAAGGAGCAGATAGCCCTAGAGTCGGAAGTGCTGGATTTAATCAACAAGCAGGTCCTTCACGAAGTTCCAAATTCACAATGGGGATGGGGATTTTATTCCCCCCTATTCGTGATCAAAAAACCAAATGGGTCCTTAAGGACCATTATCAACCTCAAAAGTCTAAATCAGCTGATAGAGAACCGGACTTTCAAGATGGAATTGGTGAACTCGGCAGTAAAACTCCTGCACCACAATTGTTTCATGGCAGTTATCGACCTAAAAGATGCCTATTATCACGTCCCAATCCACCCAGACTACCAGAAGTACCTAAGGGTAGCCCTATTCATCCAAGGGGAATTGAGACATTTCCAATTTACTACCCTACCTTTTGGACTCTCGATAGCACCGAGAGTGTTTACAAAGGTTATAGCGGAGGTGACAGCTTTTCTCCGAATCGAAAACGTGGTGATTGTTCCCTACTTGGATGACTTTCTGATAATAGGGAAATCGGAGGACCACTGTTCCTCTCAACTATTAGAGGTCAGGACAGCCTTACATCAGCTAGGATGGTTGATAAATATTCAAAAATCAAAACTATGACCCTCAAGGTCTCAGATCTTTCTGGGCTTGACCCTAAATTCCCAACTCCAATCCTGCTTCCTCCCGGAAGACAAGGTTTGCAAAATAATCAGCCTGGTCTCAAGGGCCATAAAGTCTCCAGTGATGTCCCTGAGAGGAGCAATGTCCCTACTAGGCTCCATGACTTCCTGTCTCCCGGCAGTCAAATGGGCCCAAAGTCATATGAGGCTTCTTCAGTGGGAGGTCCTGTCAGCGCAAAAATCCTACAACGGACATTTAGAAAAAAGACTTTCTCTTTCCTTGGAGACAGTAGACTCCCTCTCCTGGTGGACAAACAGGGAGAATCTGACCTCAGGCTTGCAGTGGTCTAGACCAGTCGGCCATACAATTACAACAGATGCAAGTGGCTTCGGCTGGGGGGGTCATCTAGCACAGGGTTCCCCAACTCCAGTCCTCAAGGCCCACCAACAGGTCATGTTTTCAGGATTTCCTTAGTATTGCACAGGTGATGGAATTATTGCCTGTGCAGGTGATGCAATTATCACCTGTGTAATACTAAGGAAATCCTGAAAACATGACCTGTTGGTGGGCCTTGAGGACTGGAGTTGGGGAACCCTGATCTAGCAGATCTCTCGGTTCAGGGGCTCTGGCTACGTCACGAAATAGAGACATCATCGAACCTAGAAGAGCTTTTGGCAGTGGAGAAATCCCTGATAGGCTTCCTTGTCCAGATCAGGTCCGACAATCAGATGACAGTAGCTTATATAAATCACCAGGGAGGAACAAGGTCACGCTCCCTTATAGTAGTGGCAAACAGAATCCTGCAGCTAGCAGAACAGCATCTCCTATCCCAGAGTGCTCTTTACATCCGGGGGGTAGAAAATTCAAGGGCAGATTTCCTCAGTGGCCACACTTTAAGACAAGGAGAGTGGGCTCTAAACCCGATAGTCTTCCAACGGATTATCCAGCTATGGGGTCACCGGACATAGATTTGTTCACCACCAGGGCGAACAGGAAAGTGGAGAGGCTCTGTTCACTAAATCCAACAGAGAATCCCTATGCTGTAGACGCTCTCCAGATACCCTGGAAGTTCAGGAGGGCCTACGCTTTTCCTCCGATAGTAATGATTCCGGCAGTTGTGAGGAAAATTCGGGAGGAGGGGGCTAGGATAATTCTGATAGTCCCCTTTTGGCCAAAAAGACCCAGGTTCTCCCTGCTTCGCATAATGTCGATCTCGGATCCCTTGGTCCTGCCGGACAGGCCGGACCTTCTCATCCAGGGGCCAATGTTCCATGCACAAGCCAAAGGTTTCCATCTGGCGGCTTGAAATTTGAGAGGTTATTACTGAGCAATAGGGGGTTTTCACCAGGCCTAGTTTCCACCCTATTGGGTAGTAGGAAGCCCATAACAACTAAGATTTATACCAGGATCTGGGGAAAATTCCTGGATTTCATAGACTCCCCATTGTCAGATAAACCTCCAATTAAAGATGTCCTAGAATTTTTACAGAAGGGACATGACCTGGGGTTAGCTACGGGGACACTTAAAGTTCAGGTGTCCGCCCTAGGGGCGCTCTATAATTGCAACCTGGCGGGGAACAGGTGGGTCTCTAGATTCATTAAATCCTGTTCCAGAGCTAAACCAGTTCAGGCTCTCAGAGTTCCTCCCTGGGACCTGAATTTGGTTTTAAACGCACTGTCTGGCGACCCATTTGAACCCCTGCAGGTTATCTCTCCAAAGTTCCTCACCCTCAAAACAATTCTCCTAGTGGCCCTAACGTCGGCCTGTAGGGTGAGTGACCTGCAGGCCCTTTCTGTTGATCCCCCATACACCCAAATTCATGATGACCGGGTCGTCGTACGTACAGATCCGGCATACCTTCCGAAAGTAGTTTCCAGATTCCACTGTAATCAAGAGATTGTGCTTCCCTCATTCTGCAGTACCCCGGGGAGGTTAGATTCCACAATCTAGATGTTGGAAGGGCGTTACTACAGTACATAGACATGACTAGTCAGTGGAGGAAGGACAAGTCCTTGTTTCTGGCCTTTCAGGGGAGTAGGAAAGGTCATGGGGTATCAAAGGGAACTATTTCTAGGTGGCTTAGGGAGGCCATTTGTCTAGCTTACACATCTACAGGTGTTCCGGCACCGGACGGTATTAAAGCTCATTCCACCAGAGCTGTAGCGACCTCCTGGGCAGAGAGAGCAGACGTCTCAATTGACCAGATATGTAAAGCTGCTACTTGGTCTGCACCATCCACCTTCTACAAGCACTATCGGTTGGACCTATCCTCCTCTGACCTTACCTTTGGGAGAAGGGTACTTCAGCCGGTGGTCCCTCCCTAGGGTGCTCATATTCTCCAAAATTCTCTCAAGGTGTGCTGTCATGGGTTAGGGGAAAACACCAAGGTTACTTACCGGTAGCCGGTTTTTCTTGAGCCCATGACAGCACCCGTAGTTTTCCCCCCCTGTCTTTTTCACACCCTGGTGAAACACTTTACATTTCGGGTGATTATATATATATATTGTAGGTGTTGGTTATGTGTCTAACCTTTTCTGGAGGTCCTCTCAATGCTCTGTAATCCAACTGAAGCGAGGGAGAGGTACCGCCGTTTTATTTCAGACGGATCCCTCTCTCTCAAGGTGTGCTGTCATGGGCTCAGGAAAAACCGGCTACCGGTAAGTAATCTTGGTGTTTCTTTCACTGTATACACACACAGATATATACACACATATAATATGCACACATAATAACCACACATATACAATACACATACCCATAATACACACACATATAATACACACATATAATACACACACATATAATACACACGCATATAATACACGCGCATATAATACAGTCATAATACACACACACACATAATACACACACACATAAAATGCACATGCATATAATACAGTCATAATACACACACATATAATACACACATATAATACACACACATATAATACACACGCATATAATACACACGCATATAATACAGTCATAATACACACACACATAATACACACATATATAATACGCTCGTCTGAACAAGCCCTAATACTGAGTCATCCCTTAAATTAGGCAGGTACATTCTAGAAAATCATGCTATTTGGCTGGGACATTGTTATTCTGCTCTATTGTATCCTAGCCTTTGCAAAATTAATCTATTTTCTATAACAAAATTGTCCCACACAATGCTAAAAATACAGAAAAGGAACACTACGTCGGCCTCCCGTGTATTTCTCATGTATTTTTCAGCGGCTTTAATTAACTGTAATTGTTGCAACTTTGATATAAGTTATGATTTTACATCCAACTTCCTCCTCTAGATATCCTGATGTGAGCGACCTATGAGTCTACCTGCACACCCACTCTGTCTCCGCCAGCTTCATCATAAATACATTGAAAGGATAGAACTAGCCCGGCTGGGAGATGCCAATCCTATAACAACTCTAATTATACTTCACCGAAAACTACTCACATAATGATATACTGCCCGAAAATCTTTGCATTTGCATGCCACCTTTCCTCATTTCTGAATATGGATTTGATAATACTCTATAATTACCAGTACCTCACTATCTATGGACCAGTTACGGTAGAAATATTACCATACTTGTATATGGAGTTCCTACACGGTGATTTAAGCAGGTTCTAAGGTCACTCTAAGGCTATGTTCACACATTACATTTTTGTAGCGTTTTTTTATGCAAATTTTCAGCTGTGTTTTACAGTACCAGCAAAGTCTATGAGACTTCAGAAATCTCATGCACACAACTTGTTTTTTTTTTCCTGACTGTTTTGTCAAAGAACTGCTTTTTGCAAAATGCAGCATGTCACTTCTTTCAGCATTTTTTCTGCGTTTTCGCAGCATTTTTCACCCATAGAAAGCAATGAGTAAGTGGAAAAATGCAGCAAAAACGCAGGTATCAGATTTTGCTGCATTTTTGGTGCCAAAACCTGAGGAAGTTGAATTAGGTTATTTTTTCTGCACTTAGCTTTATCAGCATGCACAAGAGACAAATGAACACTGACAAAACCGGAAAAGCAGCAAAAACGCAGCAAAAAACGCTGCAAAACCTGCTTTTTGGACGTTGCTTCTTTAATGCTAAGCGAGCAGGTTTTGCCTGCGGAAAAAAAATGCATAAAAAACGCAACGTGTGAACATAGCCTAAGGGCAGGTGCACACAGCTGAATTCTCTCCATCAAAGAAAATCGGTCCAATTATGCTAATCAGGCTCTAATCAGAGTGGGATCCAAATTTGTCAGAGGTGGAAAGAAAAAAAAAAAAAGTTTCTCCATCCTCTGAATTATGGTAGTCCATGAAAATCGGACCGCACTCGGATGTTATCTGAGTGCAGTCTGATTTTTTTCACATACAGAGACATAAATGGGTGAGTGCCTTCCGATTCTCAGAGGCAAATAGTGCATGCTGCAATTTATTTCATTGGTCTGGGGGAAAAAAAAATCGGACATGTGGACGCCGCATAGAATAACATGGGGACGAGTGCTATTCATCAAAACCATGGACAACACTCATCCGATTTATACAGTCGTGTGCTCGAGCCCTTACTTAAAGTCATTACACTTTTTTTCCATTTTGGATCCAGTTTTGGCACAAAGAATACAAAACCTGTACGGCTTCACGCATCTGTGAAATGCAGACCATGCTTCAACCATAAGATCCAGCCCGACCGGCGGGTCTCCTGGCCTGAGCCAACCGCTTCATGTATGTCTATGAGGTCCGGGTCTCAAAAGATGGCAACATAAACTACATTTTTTTCCTCAAAGTTCTGATTTTTTATTTTTTTTTAACCACTAAAATGTAGAAGAAAAAAAAAAACGACACTAGCTTAGCATCGTTGTAATCAGACTGACCAAAAGAATTATGGTGCCAAGTCATTTTTACGACACGACGTACGCTGTAAAAAAGAAATCCCCAAAAAACTATGGGAGAAATGCTTTTTTTTTATTTGCATTTGGAATTTTTTTCTTGATTTTTAGCACATTGTATGGTAAAATAGATGGTGTCAATCAAAATTACAACTTGTGCATCAAAAAAAAAAAAAAAAACAAGTCCCTTAGTCCCTTTTAGGACTAAGTTGATAAAAAATTAAAAACTATTGGAAAAATTTGAGGAAAAATCAAAAGTGCAAAATTGAAACTTGGCAGCGGCAGGAATGGGTTAATAAAATCTCAGTTTCTTAACGTATATATATATATATATATATATATATATATAATTTTTTTTTCTTCTATTCAGACCTCGCCTGCAGTTTTCTTGTGGCCGCTATTAGAAGGTTCACCTCTCATTGCCCTGCTTTTAAGCAACTTGAGATAATTGTTGGGGGGGTAACGTTTTGTAGAGCTGGTAATTTCCACATCCCTATGGAGGCAATTTATGGATAATATTACACTATACCAGAGATCATAACAGTTCAACATTGACTGTGAAACATGTCATTATTATGTTAGACAGCAAGTATTGCCATTGAAGTCACTGTAGTGTAATGTATACCCCGCAGAAAAAAACAGACTGCGGGGAGTATAGGGAAGCATAGGCTTTGACAGCACATGAAACGCGTTGCCCTCTTGCTCCTCTCGTGGTGCCTTTAGGACTGTTTTATCCGCATTTTCATTCTGCTAACGTTCATTGCTTTCATTAAAAATCCCCTTGTGCTCCGTTTTTTTTTTTTAAACCGATGTGCATTGATTTTGTCAAATACAATAGATAAAAGGCCTGGAGAGGATTTTGATGCCGTGTCTTTAAATCAAATGCTGCAAAACATGAAATTATCATAGTAATGCATAAGAAAACAAGATCATTATAGTACTGGTGGCCTAAGGTCATATGACAGATCTTTAGTGTAGACTTTCATCTGCTGCTTTCATCAGTATGAAACCTATTAGGAATTCATTTATTTATCTGCAACCAGCGATTCTTTGTAGCTTCTGTCGACAATTCCAGGCTTCTTAATGTCCTTCATTTATGAGGTCCTATGGCACAAAAAAAACAAAAACAAAATGGGATTGCATTTCGCCTTAGGGCTGGTGCAGACAAAACATTGGATTGCACTCGGACCACTGTTCTATGGGGCCGTGCACATGTCTGATTTTTTCCTCGGACCGAGAATCCGTAAATCGGATCACACTTGGCCACGCAAGACAATGAGTCCGCAGAGGAAATCAAATTTTCACAGGTGAAAGAATGGAGAAGATGGAGATTTTTTTTTCCCATCTTTTCCTCATCCGAGAAAATCTATCTCGGATCTAACTTTGATCAGAGTGTGATTAGTATAATTCGACTGATTTTCTTGGACGAGAGAAAATATGCTGGTGTGACCGTAGCCTTAAGTGAAAGAGTTGAAAGGCACTTTAATTGCAGCCTTGTGGTTTTTCTCTGTTGTATTTTGCCACGTTGCAGGGTGATGTGTGCTTGGATTCCTCCGTGTTTGTGGTGTATAGACTGGAGGGTCAGGGCAAGTAGATGGGGCTATAAAGTGGCACCAAGTTTAACTTGGTGATGGCTGAGCTTTCCACTCTCCTCGCACATAAAACAGTGAAATAAGTGGTTATGCCCAACAGTACTGCTCCCCAGCAGGGCATTACTCAGTGGATCTCAGGTGTTCAGCACTGCCAAGTCCTTTTCCAGTTTAATAGTAGGGTATAACCCTCTAAGGATCACATGGGCCGAGGTCTTCTACTGTGTCCTATGGCACAGAACACAGAGAAACGGGCTCCTCAGGGTGAGTGTGTGGTGTTAACCTGTGCAGATGTTTCCCTCTCAGACCACACATTACTTGATGACACAGGAACCCCAGATTTACGGTAAAGACAAGGAATGATGTAGTCCATTTTAGAAAAAAAATGCTAGCTTTTACTAATGAACTTGATGATAGAATTTCTATAAAGAGACTTGCAGGTCCATGACTTGTTCATTACATCTTCTGTTTCCAACAGAGCCACACACATAGTGGTTTCATGTGGTGGCACATCACTTAGAGAGTATCCAAAAGTTACACTTATTAGCTGTCACTGGGCCTCCATCTTTCCTGATAGCACTTTCTTTTGCTTCTGCTTGCAGCTCAATCCCAATGTATATTCTGTGCTGCGGCTTGGCTATCTAGACTTCTTACTCTCAACTCCAGGTCCAGCTTACACTTAGCTTCTGTGTCTGTCACCTTTGCCACCTCAGGGTCCTTTTGCCACCTCAGGATGGGGGCATTATACCTGGATGGGGGACATATATTATTTAAAGGGGCCCAGGATGGCGTACATTAAACCAGGATGGGGGACATATATTATTGGAAGGGGCCCAGAATGAGAGCATTATACCAGGATGGGGGACATATATTAATTAAAGGGGCCGAGGATGGGGCACATTAAACCAGGATGAGGGACATATATTATTGGAAGGGGCCCAGAATGAGAGCATTATACCAGGATGGGGGACATATATTACTTAAAAGGGCCCAGGATGGGGCACATTAAACCAGGATGAAGAACATATATTATTGGAAGGGGTCCAGGATCGGGGACATTATACCAGGAGCAGTAACATATATCACTGAAAGGGGCCCAGAATGGACCACATGATACCAGGATGAGGGACATATATTCCCGGAAGGGGTCCAGGGTGTGGGGCATTATACCAGAATTGGGACATATAGTTTTGGAACGGGCCCAGGATGGGGGGCATTATACCAGGACGGGTGACATATATTACTGGAAAGGGGCCCAGGATGGGGACATTATACCAGGAAGGGACCCAGGATAGAAGACATTATACCAGGAAAGGGAGACATTATACCAGGAAGGGGCTGAAGATGGAGAACATTATACCAGGAAGCGGAGACATTATCCCAGGAAGGGGCCAGGAATGAGGACATTGTACCAGGAAAAGTAGACATTATAACAGGAAGGGGCCCAGGATGGAGACATTGTACCTGGAAAAGGCTCAGGATCAGGAATATTATTACAGACAGGGGCCAGGATGGAGGATATCATTACAGGAAGGGGCCAGCATGGGGCACATTTTTACACGAAGGGGAACATTATTATACCATGCACACATTAACTTCCTGGCAGCCTTCAGGAAGATCGCAAGCCGAGATCTCAATCTGCGCATGCGCCACCACTGGCGCCATTTTACTGAAGCCTGCAACCAGATCATTCTGCGCAATCGCCACCTGCGGCTAGGATGGCGTCGGCGCGGAATTTTAAACAGTATGTATATCCTTAAACCAGAGGCAGTGGTGGGGCCATGGCAGAATGTATGTTTTGCTGCTTTTACACAATAAAAACAATTTTATAGAAAAAAATAATTATTTTTGCATTGCTGTATTCTGAGAGGTATGACTTCTTTATTTTTTTGCTGATGGAGCTGTGTGGAGGCTTGTTTTTGTGGAACAAGATGACGTTTTCAGTGAAACCATTCTTATTTATATTTGTCTTTTTTATTGCTTTTTATTAAACTTGTTGTTCATAAAAAAGCATAGTTTTTTGCCACTTTTTTTTTGTGATGCTCACTGAAGAGGTTAACTAGTGGTAGAGTTTTATAGATCGGGTCGTTCCGGACACCAAATATGTGTACTTTTTTTGCTTATTTTTGTTTTTACATAAGTAAATGTATTTATTGGTTTAATATTTTTTATCCATTTTTTTTTATTTATTTTATGATATTTTTTTAAATAGTTTTTTTAAAAATTAACTTTTTTTTTACTTGGTCATTGTATGAGACTTCAACTTTTATTTCTCTGGTCTGGTCTCAGGCATTGCAATACATATGTACTGCAAAGCATGAGGACTGTCAGTTTTACACTCTCAGAACACCTGTTAGGTCCTGCTTTTGGCTGAGTCTAACAGGCCACCGTAGCTGGCAAACCCCGAAGTCATCATTTCAACTCTGGCTGCCATGGCAACCCTCGGCTTCCCTGTGACCACGTCATGGGGGTACCGGAGGGGTGAGAGAAGGAGCCCATTCACAAACTTCTAAATGCCATGATGGCCATTGATATAGGCATCTAGAAGATAACACAGGGTTAACATCATTGGGACCTGAGCCAATCATAGAGAAATGTCGGCGCTGCACAAAGCACAGCAAGAGGTCACGGAGAGGTTAATATATATATATATATATATATATATATATATGTGTGTGTGTATATATATATATATACATACATACACACATATACATACACTGTGTATAAGGTAAAATATAGCAATTTTCACACTACCTAACAGTAAGCTCACTTTTCCTGTTCTGTAGAGACCACTTCTTAGCAGGTATCTCATTACTACTCTAGACAGGATTATACACTGATGAGCAAAAGGGTAACAATGTTTTGAACTTTTGACTTTCAGGCTCCATATCTCATCATCTACTACTGCTTCTAACAAGAGACTACCATCATTTTATAGACAATTGGCTATCTCATACATAAATTTGACTTACAACTATTTAGCATATGATTAGTTTTGCAGATTCTTGTCAGGTCACTGCATTGTTACTGTTTTGCTCCTGGTGGTGGAATTTTTTTTTCTTCCTCTTTACTACAAAATACAACTTGTTCTCACATTCCCTAATAGCTCAGTTTGTTATTAAATTGATTCCCAAGCGAACGGTCACTGGTTTAAATCGAGGAGCAGCCATGCAGATTTCCCAAGAAAAGAGAAACAGCATCATCCAGCTCATCAATAGCTGTCTGTTGGCCAAGAACAGGGACGGACATATCATTGGTACAACCTGTGCGGCCGCACAGGGGCCCAAGGGGTAAGGAGACCCATTTCTACATCCAATGCAGGTGCAATTTTGCATTTTTAGGAGCTCTTGGGCTGCAAAGGGCCATTATATTGCTTTTGCACAGGGGCCCTTTTCTGTCCGTGTCCGCCAGTGTCCAAGAATATTCCCGAACTGCATCATGTGATGTTCAGGCAAAATATCGAAGTCAACAAGTTGGCTCATCACAAGGTCTATAAGTTCTGGAGCGACAAACACGGCAGTGGAGGTGGCTCGTATGCTTCGTAATAGTGAGATCACAGACATCCATGAAAACACTGTGCAACACATTACACAAGTCTGGAATGGTGGCTCGAAAAGAGGGGAAGAAGCTTCCATTTCAATATCATCAAAAGAAGCACCGGCTCGAGTTTGCAAAAAAGTATGAAAAGTGTACACTAGAAAATTCAACAGGTGATTTGGAGCAATCAGACAAAAGTCAATAGACTAGTCCCTGATGGGTGCAAATGGGTCTGAAAGAAACAAGGGAAAAAGGGGCTAACGGATCGAGAAATCGAAGGAACTGTCGAGTTCGGTGGAGGAAGCCTGATGATATGGGGTTGTTTCACAGCCAAAGGCGTTAGATACTTGACCAGGATCGATGGTGGTCACACTGCTGAGCTATATGTGAGTATCCTACAAGACAAATTACTTTGTACACTCAAGTACTATGGGTATGAAAAGGATGACATAGTGTTCCAGCAGGACAACAACGAGAAGCAAACGTCAAGATTGGCGAAGAAATGGTTCAATGACAATGAAGGGATTGGCCCCCACAGTCCCCAGACCTCAACCCAATTGAACCCTTGTGGGTAGAGTTGAAGAAAAAGCTGTGTACATACCCAAGTGAGTTGACCAGTATGCACCAACTCTGGGAACATGTAGAAGAGACTTGGGATCAGATTTCAGTTGAGACATGTTTGAATCTGATCGAGAGCATGCCCAGAAGGGTTCAGGCAGTGTTGAAAAGCTAAAGGTTGATATACAAAATACAAACAAAATGATAAAAATAAAATCAAAATTTACATTTTTTTATTGGAACAAAACAGTAACAATGCAGTGACATGACAAGAATCTGCATAACTAATCATATGCTAAATAGCTGCAAATCAAATTTATGTATGTGTGTCACCCTGGCCTGGATGCCACAAAATGTAATAAAGCTGTGTCTGAGAGCAAGGGGGAGGTTCTCTAGTCAGGGGAACATTAGCATGCAGTACCTCCTGTCTCACGCCAGTAGGGGGAGCAGGCTGCCCCTATAAAAGCTGGTGCTGGGGGCAGGGTTAGAGAGAACTGGATGACCTGTCTCAGTACTGAGACTTGTCCCGGAGCAGAGCAGGGACAGAAAGTTGTATTGCACCTAAGAGGAAGTGTGGCAAGAGGACAGCCACAAGCCAGAGACAAGAGGCAAAGTGAGCCTGTCTTGGCAGATAAAGGACTTAATTCACCAGACTTTGGTTTCTGAGGCTGGGAGGATTCCACATCCTACAGCAGATAACCAGTCCGCAGGGGACTGTATATTCCTTGGCCTAAGAAGCCTGGAGGCTCTGCCACAACAGAAGGGACCAGTAAAGCCGTACCAGGCCGGGAGCAGAAAGGAACCCACGTCGCAGGCCATACAGGCGAGAGTACACGGAAAGCTCGGAAACGTGGGCTGTTACCCTATAAGGAGGAGATAGCCAGAAGGAGCACAGAAAGCACGGTAGGCCTACACCCTCACCCTGACCAGGGCCAATTTCCCCATTGCTCTCAGACATCCAGGTCCCCTCCTAGCCGGGACTGTTTATGGGTCAGTTTACATGTTTTAGTAAAGGCCCTGGACGGCAACCTGTTGTCTGTGTGCTCCTTCGCGCCTCCAGCACTACCGGTACTGGGACTCTCACCACCATCACTCCCACCATCCATTATACTGCCCTGGGGCTGCACTCTTCCCGTGGGAGTCACACTACCCTAGCTGCACACCTCATCAGCCCCAGCGGTCTGCATGCAGCGGCGGTTCCTAATAACCGCAATCCACGGGTGGCGTAGTCGGACATAATCAGCGCATAACGGACTACCACTGGCCTGACCACCCTGAGCCACGGAACCGGGTTGCCACTACTACTCCCATCGTTCCCCTACTGCCCGGATCCGAGTGCCCCACGGCCCAGGGGGCGAGTCATATGAGATAGCTACGCTTTGGCGTAGTCGGCAGGATTGCAACCAACCCGCCACAAACGGGTATTGCGTGCCTGAAAAAGACTTTGAACTTACCTGAAAAGAGGTTTCCCGCCGTCCGGAGCAGTTTCCCGCCATTTCCAGCCGTCTCCCGCCATCTTCCATCGGTTTCCGCCATCCTCAGCCGTTTTCCCGCCATCGGACGCCATCTTCAGGACGCCGCGCGGGAAGAAGAGGGGCGTGGACGTCCAAACCGCGCGAGACCCAAAGCTCCGCCCCACGCACCGACGCTGCGCAAGGTCCTGGAAGGGAGAGAGAGCGACACTGACGTCACCAGGACGCGACGCAAGGTCCTCGTCCAGAGCAGCAGCAGCGGAGCCGCGGCCTACAGAAGAGGATCGTCGGAAGGTAGGCCACGCTTAACTAGGGGGGAGGAAGATGTCGGATACAGAGGCGCCCACTACCACCAACGCAGCTGCAGCAGCGGTGATGCCATTTTCCCTGCCCTACATCCCTGGAGCGGCCTGGCTGCCCAAGTACTCAGGGGAGCCCCATGCCCTAACTGACTTTAAGGAAAGGCTGTACAGTTTGTTCCAAGTCTACACCCTGACAGAGGAACAGAAGGTCAGCATATTAACAGGGCAGTTAACTGGCGCAGCCCAAAGGGAGGTAAAATCATGGCCCACTGAGGAGAAAAGGACCGTGAAGGGTATTCTGGCCCGGCTGCGGGGTACCTTTGACACACGTACCTCCGCTGAAATGAAAATGAGGTTCTATGGATGTAAGCAGCGGGCACAGGACAGCATCAGAGACTATGCCCTAAATTTGCAGGAAGCCTTGAGGGCCATCCAACAAGCTGACCCTGGCAGCGTGCAGGATACGGATAAACTACTAACAGAACAGTTTATAGAAGGTCTGCTGTCTAGCGCCCACAGGACCCAGCTGCGCCTCATGTTCTTCCAGAACCCTGACCTGACCTTTGCCCAATTCAAGGACAGGGCCATAAGGGTGCTCCGTGAACCCACAACAAGTGGCGCTATAAACCCCCGGCGCCCTGCTCTCACCTACCACCAGTAGGCGGCGCCCTCCTCTATGGACTCCGTGGGGGCTGACGCACAGGCCCTGAACCAAGCCCCGTTGAAAGATCTGCACCACCAACTCCAGGAGCTGACCAGGAGCGTCGCGGCGTTGACCCTGACCGTCCAGGCGTTACAAGTGGACCCGTCAAGACCCATCGAGCTGGCTCCAAGTCCGGAGGATGTCCCGTGGCGTCAATAGAGGAGGATCCCGTCGTTCCGAGGGAGGCCCACAGACCGCTACGCAGAGGATGGACAGCCCATTTGCCGCCGATGCAACCAGCCCGGGCACATTACCAGGTACTGTAATTTAAACGGGTCCAACCTGGGGCAGAGGGCCAACCCCCAGGCATAAGATCACCAGGCCCTTACAATTGGCGTAATAAGTACGTTGGGGGCGCCCAGTTTTACCCGTGGTGCTGGACGGTATCCCCATGAGCGCCTTGCTGGATACTGGGTCGCAAGTAACCACTATCCCTTATGTACTTTTTAAGCAGTATTGGACTGATGCTGATATCACACGGTATCCAGACAGTAACTTGAGCATCATCGCCAGTAATGGCTTACCCGTGCCACAGATGGGGTTCAAGGAGATGACCATTAAGATTGCTAAAGTTGAACTGCCGGCACAAGGAGTAATTATTGTGGACATTGACCGTCGTGAAAGTCACCCTAAAATAAATGTGGGTACTGTAGCGTCGGCGTCCCTGCCTCCTGCTAGGCAGGGACGCTGTTCCCCTCACCTCTCTGCTCCGTGCCCGGCGGCTTCCTCCCGCTCTGCTTGCAGCGCCCGCTCTCCCCCGGTCACTGTGCTTAGGGCGCGCGCGCTCCCCCTCTCTTAAAGGGGCCGCGCGCGTCGCCCTAAGGAGTCCCCGGCCAATGGCCGGAGGATCCCTCCATATATAAGGCACCTCCTCCAAAATGGAGGTGCCCGAGCAATGTTGTTGCACTGTTCACTACTCTGCTTCAGCCCTCAGGTCCCGTTGCCTGTTACCTGCCTGTTACCTGCCTGTTACCTGCCAGTTACCTGCCAGTCTCCTGCCAGTTTGCTGCCTGATTCCTGCCTGTCATCCGCTTTCCTGCTTGCTAGCCTGAGGTCCGACGGTCTGCCTTCCGACACCTGTCAGTCTGTCTATGGACCACCTTGCCCGCTCACCTGGGAGCGCTCATCTGCTACCTGCCTGTTAGCCTACCTGGAGGCTCCGCCGTCACGTGCTGTGACCACCTGCCAGTCCAGAGACTCTTGCCCGCTCGCCTGGGAGCGCTCATCTGCTACCTGCCTGTTAGCCTACCTGGAGGCTCCGCCGTCACGTGCTGTGACCACCTGCCAGTCCAGAGACTCTTGCCCGCTCACCTGGGAGCGCTCATCTGCTACCTGCCTGTTAGCCTACCTGGAGGCTCCGCCGTCATGTGCCGTGACCACCTGCCAGTCCAGAGACTCTTGCCCGCTCACCTGGGAGCGCTCATCTGCTACCTGCCTGTTAGCCTACCTGGAGGCTCCGCCGTCACATGCTGTGACCACCTGCTTATCCAGAGACTCTCGCCTGCTCACCTGGGAGCACTCATCTGCCATCTGCCTGCTAGCCTACCTGGAGGCTCAGCCGTCACAGGTCGTACCTGCCCGTTTACCCAGAGACTGTCCCGGTCACTTGCCGTGACCTCCTGCCCGTTTACCCAGAGACTGTCCCGGTCACTTGCCGTGACCTCCTGCCCGTTTACCCAGAGACTGTCCCGGTCACTTGCCGTGACCTCCTGCCCGTTTACCCAGAGACTGTCCCGGTCACTTGCCGTGACCTCCTGCCCGTTTACCCAGAGACTGTCCCGGTCACTTGCCGTGACCTCCTGCCCGTTTACCCAGAGACTGTCCTGGTCACCTGCTGTGACTGCCTGCCTGTCTTCCCTGGTCGCCACCCGCTTCCTTACAAGGACCGCCCCCTTGTATAAGTTGCTCAGAGGTTCCGCCTTCCAGACCTGTTACAGTTTGCTCGGGCCATGGAACCCGGTGGCACCCAAGCTCCCTCACTCTCGGACCTTTGTCATGAACTGTCCCGACAGAGGTCCCAACAGGAGTCCATCCTGGGTCACCTGCGGAATGTCAATACTCGCCTGGACACTTTGACTGCCCCACCAGCAACCACCAATACCATAGTATCCTGCTCTGGAATCCGGCTTCGGAGGCGACTCCGCTCAAGCTCGGGGCTTCATTAACCAGTGCACCCTGCACTTTGAACACCAGTCCCACCAGTTTAATTCCGACCGGGCCAAAGTAGCCTTCATCATGTCCCATCTCACGGGAGAGGCACTGGCTTGGCTAAATCCTCTATGGGAGAGAGGAGACCCTCTGGTGTCCGACCTGCCCGCCTTTCTCACGGCTTTCCGGAAGGTCTTCGACGAACCCGGACGGAGGACCTCATACGCCTCATCTCTGCTACGCCTCCGTCAAGGGAGTCTCACCGTGGGCCAATATGCCATACGGTTCCGTACCCTTGCTTCGGAGCTGGCCTGGGATAACGACGCCCTGGTGTCCGTCTTCTGGGAGGGTCAGTCCGGCCGTATTAAAGATGAACTCGCCGGTCGGGACATTCCTACCACTCTCGACGACTTGATTACACTTGCCACCCGGATTGACATCCGGTTCCAGGAGCGCGCTAGGGAGGTCACCCGTGAGAGGAGGATTCCACGTCTAGTCCCTACCTCCCAGAGACCCGTCACTCTCCAGGCACACTCACCAGGTCGACCAGACCAAGATGGTCAAGACCCGTCAAGACTTACGTCGTGCCGAGGGGAGCTGTTTCTACTGTGGCAGTAAGGAGCACCGGATCCGTTCCTGCCTTGAGAGGTCGGGAAACGCCTGTGTCTAGGATCGCTCGGAGAGGTCGCCCTAGACAAAAGTAAACCCTCTCCATCCCTGATGCTGTCTGTTTCTATCTTCTGCGGAGAGAACCGCTATTTTGAACTGGCTCAACTTGACTCTGGAGCTGCTGGAAATCTCATCTCTCAATCCCTGGTAGAAAAATACCACATTCCCACCAAACCTCTGGCCGTACCGTTATCTGTCGCCGCCGTGGATGGGGGCCTCTTACCACATCCCATCCAACTCATCACCGAATCTCTGACTCTACAGGTGGGAATGCTGCATTCTGAGAGCATCTCCTTTCATGTTCTGCCTGGACTCTCTCACACACTATTGCTTGGCCTGCCTTGGCTCCAGAAACATGCACCCGTGCTTGATTGGCAGACCGGAGAGGTCCTTCGCTGGGGACAGGACTGCCATAAGACTTGTCTAGTTCCCGTTCGTCCTGCCCGTCCTTCTCCTACCCCAGCCAATCTGCCCGGTCTTCCGGTTCCCTATTGGTCTTATGCGGATGTCTTCAATAAAAAAGAGGCAGAGACTTTACCTCCTCATAGACCATACGACTGCCCAATCGACCTGATGCCCGGCTCTACTCCCCCCCCGTGGGCGAATCTACCCTTTGTCCGCTGCTGAAACCCGGTCCATGTCTGAATATATTGAGGAGAACCTGGACCGGGGATTTATACGGAAATCTACCTCCCCGGCGGGAGCAGGCTTCTTCTTTGTCAAAAAGAAGGACGGCTCACTCCGTCCATTTATAGACTATAGAGGCCTAAACCAGATTACTGTGAAGAATAAATACCCCCTTCCGCTTATTCCTGAATTATTTGACCGTCTAAGGGGGGCTAGAATCTTCACCAAACTGGATCTCCGTGGGGCGTATAACCTGGTCCGTATCCGTCAGGGGGATGAGTGGAAGACGGCATTCAATACCCGGGACGGCCACTATGAGTACCTTGTGATGCCCTTCGGTCTCTGTAACGCTCCTGCCGTCTTTCAAGAGTTGGTCAATGACATCTTCCGTGATCTTCTCTACTCCTGCGTGGTGGTGTACCTGGACGATATCTTGGTCTTCTCTCCGGATCTTCCTACTCACCGGAGGGACGCTAAATATGAGAAGTGCATCTTTGAGCAGACCTCTCTTCCATTTCTGGGCTACATAATCTCTCAGACAGGTCTACAAATGGATCCTGAGAAACTGTCTGCCATCCAGAAGTGGCCCCGACCAGAGGGGTTGAAGGCTATTCAGCGGTTCCTGGGCTTCGCCAACTATTACCGCCTGTTCATACCGCACTTCTCTTCCCGGACCGCCCCTATCTCTGCTCTCACCCGTAAAGATACGAACCCCAGAGAATGGCCGCCCGAAGCAGAGGAGGCATTTCTTTCCTTAAAACAGGCCTTCCTCTCCGCCTCGGTGCTGCATCGTCCGGACGGCAACAAACAATTCTTCCTAGAAGTTGACGCCTCCTCCTCCGGAGCTGGGGCGGTACTTACCCAAAAATCTTCTTCCGGAAGAAAGGTAACCTGCGGCTTTTTCTCCAAACTTTTCTCCTCTTCTGAGCGCAATTATTCTATAGGAGACCGAGAATTGTTGGCCATTAAGATGGCACTGGAGGAGTGGCGTTACCTGCTCGAGGGGGCTCTCCACCCGGTAATAATTTACACTGACCACAAGAACTTGGCATATCTCCAGAGTGCCCAGAGACTTAACCCGCGCCAAGCCCGGTGGTCTTTGTTTTTTGTCCGCTTTGATTTCATTCTTCATTTTCGTCCGGCTGACAAGAACATCAAAGCTGACGCCCTGTCCCGATCCTTTCTGGTGTCTGATCTTGAGGAGGAGCCTAAACACATCATCGATCCCGCCAGAGTAATGCAGGTAGCCCCCGTGGGCCTAAATCGTCTCCCTCCCGGTAAGACGTTCGTAACGGAGTCCGATCGGGAGAAGATTCTACACTGGGGTCACTCGTCTAAGCTAGCTGGGCACGCCGGTCAGAAAAAGACCCTCCAGCTTATTACCCGGCACTACTGGTGGCCTACCCTGCACAAGGATGTTATTGACTTTGTTTCTGCCTGTGTGTCCTGCGCCCGCAACAAAGTTCCGAGACACCTGCCTACCGGCCGCCTTCTTCCTCTGCCTGTGCCTGCTGCCCCGTGGCAACATATAGCTATGGACTTCATAACAGATCTCCCCATCTCTGCCGGTTGTACGGTCATTTGGGTGGTCACTGACCGCTTTTCCAAAATGGCTCATTTTATTCCCCTGCCAGGCCTCCCGTCTGCTCCCGAGCTAGCTAAAGACTTTATCCGCCACATCTTCCGTCTCCATGGTCTGCCTCTCTACATCGTGTCGGATCGTGGGGTTCAGTTCACCTCACGCTTCTGGAGAGCCACATGTAAACTGCTCGACGTCACCCTGGACTTCTCCTCCGCGTACCACCCACAGTCCAATGGTCAAGTGGAGCGGATCAATCAGAATTTGACCAGTTACCTCCAGCACTTCGTTAATGCCCACCATTCAGACTGGGTGGATCTCCTACCATGGGCCGAGTTCTCTTACAACAATCACGAGAGCGAATCTTCTTCTAAATCCCCGTTTTTTGTAGTCTTCTGTCAGCATCCTCGGATCCCTTTTCCTGTCTCCACCTCTGTGGACAACCCGGCTGCGGAATCTCTCGTTAGCAAATTTTCCTCCATTTGGGAGAGTACCCGATCCGCACTCCTTCAGTCGCCCGAGCGGATGAAGAGACACGCCGACAAAAAACGCCTGGATTCCCCACAATTTCGTCCCGGAGATAAAGTCTGGCTCTCATCCAAATATGTCCGGCTCAAGATTCCTTCCTATAAGTTAGGGCCTCGGTTCATCGGCCCACTGGAGGTTATCAAACAGATCAACCCGGTGGCCTATAAATTGAAACTCCCGGCCAACTTACGGATCCCTAACTCCTTCCATGTATCTCTTCTCAAACCCGTGGTACTTAACTCCTTTTCCAAGTCTACAGGTACGCCTCCTGCTCCGGTTTCTGCTGAAGACGAGTTTGAGGTAGAGAACATTCTGGCCACCAAAACGGTAAGAGGAAAGACCTTTTTTCTAGTGGATTGGAAGGGGTTTGGTCCTGAGGAGAGAACATGGGAGCCCCGGGAGAACATCCATGCCCCTCTCATCCTTGCTAAATTTTTGTCTGGCCTAAAAAGGGGGGGCCTAAAGGGGGGGGTACTGTAGCGTCGGCGTCCCTGCCTCCTGCTAGGCAGGGATGCTGTTCCCCTCACCTCTCTGCTCCGTGCCCGGCGGCTTCCTCCCGCTCTGCTTGCAGCGCCCGCTCTCCCCCGGTCACTGTGCTTAGGGCGCTCGCGCGCTCCCCCTCTCTTAAAGGGGCCGCGCGCGTCGCCCTAAGGAGTCCCCGGCCAATGGCCGGAGGATCCCTCCATATATAAGGCACCTCCTCCAAAATGGAGGTGCCCGAGCAATGTTGTTGCACTGTTCACTACTCTGCTTCAGCCCTCAGGTCCCGTTGCCTGTTACCTGCCTGTTACCTGCCTGTTACCTGCCAGTTACCTGCCAGTCTCCTGCCAGTTTGCTGCCTGATTCCTGCCTGTCATCCGCTTTCCTGCTTGCTAGCCTGAGGTCCGACGGTCTGCCTTCCGACACCTGTCAGTCTGTCTATGGACCAGCTTGCCCGCTCACCTGGGAGCGCTCATCTGCTACCTGCCTGTTAGCCTACCTGGAGGCTCCGCCGTCACGTGCTGTGACCACCTGCCAGTCCAGAGACTCTTGCCCGCTCGCCTGGGAGTGCTCATCTGCTACCTGCCTGTTAGCCTACCTGGAGGCTCCGCCGTCACGTGCTGTGACCACCTGCCAGTCCAGAGACTCTTGCCCGCTCACCTGGGAGCGCTCATCTGCTACCTGCCTGTTAGCCTACCTGGAGGCTCCGCCGTCACATGCTGTGACCACCTGCTTATCCAGAGACTCTCGCCTGCTCACCTGGGAGCACTCATCTGCCATCTGCCTGCTAGCCTACCTGGAGGCTCAGCCATCACAGGTCGTACCTGCCCGTTTACCCAGAGACTGTCCCGGTCACTTGCCGTGACCTCCTGCCCGTTTACCCAGAGACTGTCCCGGTCACTTGCCGTGACCTCCTGCCCGTTTACCCAGAAACTGTCCCGGTCACTTGCCGTGACCTCCTGCCCGTTTACCCAGAGACTGTCCCGGTCACTTGCCGTGACCTCCTGCCCGTTTACCCAGAAACTGTCCCGGTCACTTGCCGTGACCTCCTGCCCGTTTACCCAGAGACTGTCCTGGTCACCTGCTGTGACTGCCTGCCTGTCTTCCCTGGTCGCCACCCGCTTCCTTACAAGGACCGCCCCCTTGTATAAGTTGCTCAGAGGTTCCGCCTCCCAGACCCGTTACAGGTACTAACGTGATTGAAAATTGTCTTTCAGAGGTAATTGTAATTCTACAACAGGTGGCGGTGAATGCTAGTTCCAGCCAACAGAGAGTCCTCAACAAAGAGATAAAAGCCCTGATGAGACGGCAGCAGGTAGAACTGTCTGGTGGTGAGATCGGTAGCGTAAGACTGAGTGACCCATTCCCCATTTCCATGCCTCCCAAAAGTGAAATGATGATCTGGTGTCGTACTGCAATCGGGTTGAGAGGTAGAGACTACCAAGCCATCGTAGAACCCGTGTACTCAGACAGCAGGCCCACCATTTTGACAGCCCGGGGGGTGGTTGATGTTCGTCATGGGAGGGTGCCCGTCCACATCCTCAACATTGGGGAGAGGGACGTACACTTACCCAGGTACGCTGCACTCGCCAAACTGTTTGTTGTCGAACACAAAGCTATCAGGGCTGTGGAACCCTTGCCTCCATCTCCACAGGAGGGTAATGGCTCCCAGAAACAAAAGCAGGACTGGTGCCAGAAACTCCATGTGGGTGCTGACTCCACTCCCCTGCACCAAAAACAAGGAGTCTACCAGGTGGTACAGGAGTACGAGAGAGTCTTTAGTAAGCACCCGCTAGACTTTGGCAGAGTAAAGGGGATAGAACACCACATCCCCACAGGGAGCCACCCACCGATAAAAGAAAGACACAGACCTGTACCCCCTGCACATTATCAGAATGCAAAGGGCATGCTAAAAGAAATGAAAGAAGCTGGGGTCATTAGAGATAGCTGTAGCCCCTGGGCAGCCCCCTTGGTTCTGGTGAAAAAGAAGGACGGCACCATGAGAATGTGCGTAGACTATAGACAAATCAACCGTATCACCCATAAAGACGCATACCCGCTGCCTAGAATAGAGGAGTCTTTAGCCGCACTAAAATCAGCTAACTTCTTTTCTACTTTGGACCTTACTAGCGGGTACTGGCAGGTTCCTGTGGCAGAGGCTGACAAGGAGAAGACCGCCTTCACCACCCCGATGGGACTGAGCGAGTTCAACTGTATGCCTTTCTGGCTCTGCAATGCACCAGGGACCTTCCAGCGGCTGATGGAATGCTGTCTAGGGCACCGAAACTTCGAGACGGTCCTCCTTTACCTGGACGACGTGATCGTCTATTCGAAAACCTACGAGGACCATCGAAAGCACCTGGCCGAAGTGTTCGAAACCCTGGCAGTCTATGGCCTGAAGGTGAAACCATCGAAGTGTCACCTGCTGAAACCAAAGGTCCAGTACCTAGGGCACGTGGTAAGCGCGGAAGGAGTGGCCCCCGACCCTGACAAGGTCACGGCAATCAAGAGCTGGCCTAGCCCCTCGAACATCAAAGAGGGGAGGCAGTTTCTCGGATTGGTAGGCTACTACCGAAGGTTCATCCCCGGGTTCACTAGGATGGCAGCTCCTATGCAGGACCTCCTAATCGGACAGTCTAAGTCCAGGAGCCAAAAGCCGCCCTTCAAGTGGGATAAACCGGAAGAGGAGTCCTTCCGCCAGTTGAAGATGGCCCTCACGGGGGATGAGATCCTGGCCTACCCTGATTATGGTCAGCCTTTTATTCTCCACACGGACGCCAGTAATGTGGGACTGGGAGCAGTACTGTCCCAAAACCAGCAGGGCAGAGAAAGGGTGATCGCGTACGCCAGCCGGAAGCTGAGGCCCACCGAGAGGAAACCGGAGAATTACAGCTCCTTCAAGCTAGAATTCTTGGCGGTGGTGTGGGCCGTGACAGAACGCTTCAAGCATTACCTGGCCTCCGCAAAGTTCACCGTGTACACGGACAACAACCCGTTGACATACCTGGACAATGCAAGACTGGGTGCCCTAGAACAGCGGTGGATGGCCCATCTCTCCAACTATGACTTCGTGATCAAGTACCGGGCCGGCAAAACCAATGCCAACGCTGACGCCCTATCGAGGATGCCTCACTTACCTGAAGGTGACGAAGACCCAGAAGAGCTGGAGGAGGTAGAACTCCCCGCGTTTCACCGGTATGGAGCCGCTCAATACTCCCACCGCGTGAAGGAGGAGGATCTAACAACCGTGATGATCAATCCCCTACCTCACCACAGCTGGGCCGAGACCCAAGATAGTGACCCTGCCACCCGCCTGGTGAAAGATCTGCTGACCCAGGAGGACGCCCGCATGGATCCGGATGCTCCACAGGAAGCCAAGCAGCTGTGGAAGGAGAAGAGCAAGCTGTTCCTCTACGAAGGCATGCTGTGCAGAAGGATTGTCAACCACCAGACGCACGAGCTGACCTGGCAAGTCGTGGTCCCAAGGCAGGATGCAGCTATGGTCCTGGGGGCTTACCATGACAGAGCGGGGCACTTCGGTTGGAGTTCCTGCTAAGAGGACGGTTCTTTTGGGTCGGCATGAGGGGGGCTGTAGGGAAGTGGTGCAGAGACTGTGGCCCTTGTCACCTAAGGAGGAAGGACCGTGCCAGCCAGAAGACACCCTTGAGGCCCATCGTCACCACACAGCCTCTTGAGCTGGTAGCTCTAGACCACGTCAAGTTGGCTCCAAGCCGGTCAGGGTACATCTACGCCCTGACAATCGTTGACCACTATTCCCGTTTTCTCGTGGTGGTCCCGGTAAAAGACTTGACAGCCCAAACAGCGGCCAGAGCCTTCCAACAATACTTCTGCCGTCCACACGGGTATCCGGAACAGGTCCTGACAGACCAGGGTCCAGCATTCGAGGCTGAAATCTTCCAAGAGTTCTGCAACCTCTATGGCTGTAAGAAGATTCGGACAACGCCTTACCACCCACAAACCAACGGGATGCGTGAGAAAATGAACAATATAGTCATTGACCTCCTGAAGACGTTGCCCCTGGAGGAACGCAGCCTGTGGCCAGAAAAACTGCCGGACCTGATAGACCTATACAACCATATCCCGGTGAATGCTACAAACTGCACCCCGCCTTACCTGATGCGACCCAGACCAGGTAAGCTGCCCGTAGACCTGGAGATGGGAGTCCTAACGCCTGAGGACACCTCCCCGGATGCGGACAGGGATACAGAAAGGCAACTGCAGTACAAGAAGGTACAGGAGAGTGTGGAGATGAGCCTGGCCCAGGTGAGAGAGAGGCAAGAAAAACTCTTCAACCAACACGCCCCTGCTGGTCCCCTGGTACATGGTGAGCAGGTCCTGAAGCGGAAGAGAAGGCTACATAAGTTGGACGACCAGTGGGAAAGGGAACCCTACACCGTACTGCAGTCTGACCGCGACAACCCGAAGGTGTGCGTGATCACCAAGGACGGAGGGGAAACCACTAGTACCGTCTCCAGAGACCACCTCAAAAGGTGCCCCGAGCAACTCCGTACTGCAGAAGAGGATCAGAGTGACCTTGAACCCGCAGAGGACAAGGAAGAAATGATCAGCACCGTTCTCGGAGAGTTCCCTCAGTCCTGGACTCGAATAAATGATGCCATAGTGGTACCCGTCCTGCATTTCCTGCAACCGGCACAGCAACAACCAACACCAGAGCCGGAAGGTGAAGAGGAGCAAGCGGTTCCAGAGGCAGAAGAGCCTGTATCAGCAGCCCAGGAGAGTCAACCCTCTGCTGACAGTGAGCCTGCCATGCCTGCGGTAAGCCAAAGAACCCGCAGACAGCTGCCTGCCCTACCTGTACACCCAGCTGGTAGCTGTACCCCTAACGCTAGTGGGGAAAGCCAGATCGATCCACCACCAGACAGTGGGTTAAGGAGGTCAACCAGGAGCACAAACGGGCAGATACCCGCTCGCTGGAGAATATAGGATGCACTAGAACTGTAAATAACCCTGTTACCAAATGTTGAAATGTTTGCCAAGTTACATGCATGTTTGGTAATTCTGTGATTCAGTTTCTTGCAGTTACCGTAAGGACTCAAAGGTTATGGACTTTTTATAACCGGGACCTTGTATTGACTGCGTTCGGAGCTTAACCAAGGAATGAACTAAGACTGTAAAGGACTTGGGGTAGGACAGACCCCCACCTGGTTAAGGCTCCCCGTTGTATTGGTGATATGGACACCCGGTCACAGACCACACTGTGACCTTAAGAACTCAAGCTGTGCGTCGTCTGTCTGTTAATGTTTTATGGTTATGCATATTGTCTTTGTTTATTGTTTAGTCCCGGAGTACTAAATTTTACTAGGGGGGAATGTGTCACCCTGGCCTGGATGCCACAAAATGTAATATAGCTGTGTCTGAGAGCAAGGGGGAGGTTCTCTAGTCAGGGGAACATTAGCATGCAGTACCTCCTGTCTCACGCCAGTAGGGGGAGCAGGCTGCCCCTATAAAAGCTGGTGCTGGGGGCAGGGTTAGAGAGAACTGGATGACCTGTCTAAGTACTGAGACTTGTCCCGGAGCAGAGCAGGGACAGAAAGTTGTATTGCACCTAAGAGGAAGTGTGGCAGGAGGAGAGCCACAAGCCAGAGACAAGAGGCAAAGTGAGCCTGTCTTGGCAGATAAAGGACTTAATTTACCAGACTTTGGTGTCTGAGGCTGGGAGGATTCCACATCCTACAGCAGATAACCAGTCTGCAGGGGACTGTATATTCCTTGGCCTAAGAAGCCCGGAGGCTCTGCCACAACAGAAGGGACCAGTAAAGCCGTACCAGGCCGGCAGCAGAAAGGAACCCACGTCGCAGGCCATACAGGCGAGAGTACACGGAAAGCTCGGAAACGTGGGCTGTTACCTTATAAGGAGGAGATAGCCAGAAGGAGCACAGAACGCACGGTAGGCCTACACCCTCACCCTGACCAGGGCCAATTTCCCCATTGCTCTCAGACATCCAGGTCCCCTCCTAGCCGGGACTGTTTATGGGTCAGTTTACATGTTTTAGTAAAGGCCCTGGACGGCAACCTGTTGTCTGTGTGCTCCTTCGCGCCTCCAGCACTACCGGTACTGGGACTCTCACCACCATCACTCCCACCATCCATTATACTGCCCTGGGGCCGCACTCTTCCCGTGGGGAGTCACACTACCCTAGCTGCACACCTCATCAGCCCCTGCGGTCTGCATGCAGCGGCGGTTCCTAATAACCGCAATCCACGGGTGGCGTAGTCGGACATAATCATCAGCGCATAACGGACTACCACTGGCCTGACCACCCTGAGCCACGGAACCGGGTTGCCACTACTACTCCCATCGTTCCCCTACTGCCCGGATCCGAGTGCCCCACGGCCCAGGGGGCGAGTCATATGAGATAGCTAAGATGATGGTCTATAAAATGATGGTAGTCCCACATTCAAAGCAGTAATGGATGGTGAAAACATTGACATAAAATCTGTTTAAAACCTGATTTAAGCAAATGGTTATTTTCTGATGACACTTTCTTTCTAGCCCCAAGTTCTATTGATTATTCATTAATGATAACAACATGAATATCTTTCATAATGGATTCTTCTAAAAAGGAGCATGAAAGCTTCTCACATGAGCCACATCAGATCTTTTGCTAGGCGAAGGATCCTTCATTTACAGTTTTAAAATCAAACCATCCCACCCATAAAAAAAAAGTTTCCACAACATAATAAGTTTATTTCTCTGAAAAAACTGTATATGTTAATGAGCCCAATGTTATGATAAGAAGACTGACAATTAATGGACGTGACTAGTGAGCTGGCAAACAACGAGCGACATGTAAATCATTAACGCTCTCACAAGTATATAATCAGGCATCTTCCATTTGTCTAGTTTATGTTTCAGAGTTGATAAGATATTTCTTTCATTCTATCAGTAGCAACTGTCTTTAATTTGTATTCTAAGAAAATGTATTCACTTTACTCATTTTAATATATTTGCGTATATATTATGCCTTAAACCGAAGGATTATTCTGTCAATTAATCCAGGGAAATGTTGGCAGATTTCATAGAATGATTGCTACAATATAAGAAATTCCTGTAATGATCCATCAAAGGCAATCGACATGTTGTAATTATTGCCTATGGTGGGATAATGTATTGCTACAGAAAAAACAAAACAAGGTAATGTGACATATCACACGAACATGTTCAAAGAGCCAAAGGATAGGGGAAATTTAAAGGGGTTATTCGGGACAACAATTGACATAGTAATTACTTATATTAACATATACTATACTAAAAGGAGGACAACTGTGTATTAAAAGTATATTTAAAATATGGCTATTCTGTAATGGTAACATATAAATTGCCCCAAAATGTTTATACTGTTGGCCAATTAAATATTAGTGAGCAGAGATAGAAACCGTGCCATGTAAAAGTGGCAACTACTGCTCCCATAACAGTACCCTCATAGCAATGACAGTAATAGTTTCCCCATAAAAGTGTTATTTATAGTTCTCTATAATATGATAGTAATGACCACAATGCCCTATAACTTCCTAAGTCCCCTAATAGCAATGACAGTAAGAGTTTCCCCATAAAAGTGTCATTTATAGTTCCTTATAATATAATAATTGTAATGACCACAGTGCCCTATAACTGCCTAAGTACCCTAATAGCAGTGACAGTAATAGTTTCCCCATAAATGTGTCATTTATAGTTCCTTATAATGTAATGATAGTAATTACCACAATGTCCTATAACTTTCTAAAAACCCTAATACAATGACAGTAATAGTTTCCCCTTAAAAGTGGCAATTACAGTTCCCTATAATATAATGACAGTAATGACCACAGTGCCCTATAACTGTGACAAATACAGTAACCCTATTACAGTTACAACCCCGTTGCCATTCAAGAAATATGTGCCTTTTTGTTAACTCTTCATTTTTATGGACTTTATCAAGGGGGCGGAGCTCACAGAGTTCCCTGGGGGCGTGTCTTTATGCTGCCTTGCGTTATTATACAGAGAGCCACACCCCCTTGGTAAAGAGCATAAAAGATAGCACTAAATGAGAACTGTTTAGCAGATTTTCTAAAAACTTCATTCTTAGGGGAGCAGCAGGAATAATATAAAAGCAAAACTGATCGCTTTCGACCTCGGATAGATCCTCTTCAAACAATAGGTCATTTTCTAATGACACATTCGCTTCGAGGGCTTTTCAGGAACATTTAGTTAGACTCTAGCTTTTCATCTGTAAGTTGAGTTACCATATCTGCCCACCATTCAGCTATATATTGGAGAATAGTCCTAGCACTTTATTGATGTATGTCCTGCAAAGTGAAGAAACATGTAGTAGCAGATTGTCATCAAACCTGAAAATAAGGAAACCAAACAATAGGTAAGACATGGGGAAATAAGATTGGATGAATAACTTTCAAATCACTTTTCAAAATAAGCTGTCCTGTGTGTGAACATGAGGAATAGCACTATTTCTGACCATTACACTGTATGTCTTTCATTATCACCCCTTTTCTCCTCTGAAGGCTCAATCTCCAATTTGCAATCCACTCTGAGCTACTGGGAGGTGATTAGCTGCTATAATGTCTCCCATACACAGCACATCACACTGAGGGATTCCTGCTCTTCTTGCCATACAGGCAGAAGCAGCTGAAACATACCGCAATACTGAGCAGTGTAGATGTGAATCCAGCTCTGGATTGAGACAATAGACTTGTTAGAAAACTCAGCACAATCCCTCTATGTATTCTCTGCCTGTTTCCACACTCTGCTCCTCACTACTCCTCTCCATTCCCCTCTCCATGAAGTGTAAGATTATATGTAACCTGACACATTACTGTGCTGGCCATCCATCTTGTTTTAAGCAACATGAAGTTGAGCTGTTTTCCAGAGTGGATGTAAAAGAGGCAGGGGAGAGGAGAATAAGTGGAGAAAGAAGCAAAATGCATTGATAAGATATGCTGTATTACAAAGTTTCTTCTAATTGCCGGTATTATTAATTTGTGCAGTTTGCTAAAAAAAACAAACAGGGGAGTGCTTCATACATTGTGAAATTAAATTAACAGTACATCTTAAAACAGAAAGTTGAAAAATCCAAAATGTATGTTGTAACTTTTTTTAGGCTTACATAAGATGCACATTGTGTAATATTCCACTAAATATAATAGGTCACAGAAATGATCTTTGTGCCAATTATGCCAAACATGATAACATCAAAAAACTGTGGATGCTATGGGAACACAGGGCGGGGATGGAACAGCTGAATATAGTCTGTTTAGTTATTTTACCATACACAGCAGCCAGATTTAATTAATTTTTTTTTATTTCTGAACAACTCTTCAACATGTACAGTACAGACCAAAAGTTTGGACACACCTCATTTAAAGATTTTTCTGTATTTTCATGACTTTGAAAATTGTGCATTCACACTGAAGGCATCAAAACTATGAATTAACACATGTGGAATTATATACTTAACAAAAAAGTGTGAAACAACTGAAAATATGTCTTATATTCTAGGTTCTTCAAAGTAGCCACCTTTGATGACTGCTTTGCACACTCTTGGCATTCTCTTGATGAGATTCAAGAGGTAGTCACCGGAAATGGTCTTCCAACAATCTTGAAGGAGTTCCCAGAGATGCTTAGCACTTGTTGGCCCTTTTGCCTTCACTCTGCGGTCCAGCTCAGCCCAAACCATCTCGATTGGGTTCAGGTCTGGTGACTGTGGAGGCTGTAACGGGTCTGGGAGGCGGAACCTCTGAGCTACTATACAAGGGGGCGGTCCTTGTAAGGGAGCGGGTGGCAATCAGGGATGACGGGCAGGCAGTCACAGCAGGTGACCGGGACAGTCTCTGAGTGGACGGGCTGGAGGTCACGGCAAGTGACCGGGGCAGTCTCTGGAAGAACGGGCAGGAGGTCACGGCAAGTGACCGGGGCAGTCTCTGGAAGAACGGGCAGGGAGTTACGGCAAGTGACCGGGGCAGTCTCTGGATGAACGGGCAGGGAGTTACGGCAAGTGACCGGGGCAGTCTCTGGGTAAAGGGTAGGTACGACCTGTGATGGCAGAGCCTCCGGGTAGGCTAGCAGGCAGATGGTAGATGTGTGCTCCCAGGTGAGCAAGCGAGAGTCTCTGGAATGGTAGGTGGTCACAGCACGTGACGGCAAAGCCTCCAGGTAGGCTAGCAGGCAGGTAACAGGTGTGCGCTCCCAGGTGAGCGGGCAGGAGTCTCTGGAAAGGCAGATGGTCACAGCACGTGACGGCGGAGCCTCCAGGTAGGCTAGCAGGCAGGTAACAGGTGTGCGCTCCCAGGTGAGCGGGCAAGCTGGTCCATAGACAGACTGACAGGAGTTGGAAGGCAGACCGTCGGACCTCAGGCTAGCAGGCAGGTGACTGGATATCAGGCAGGACAAAGGCAGCAAGCTGGCAGGAATCTGGCAGGTAACTGGCAGGTAACTGGCAACGGGACCTGAGGGCTGAAGCACAGGTGAGACACAAGTGCAAACAACATTGCTCGGGCACCTCCATTTTGGAGGAGGTGCCCTTTATATGGGAGGTCCTCCGGCAATTGGCCGGGGACTCCTTAGGACGGCGCGCGCGGTCCCTTTAAGAGAGGGGGAGCGCGCGCGCGCCCTAAGCACACTGCCGGGGAAGGAGCGCGCGCCGGAAGCAGCGGGGAGAGCAGCGCTGGAGGACGCCGCGCCAGGAGCGGGGAGGTGAGAGGGACGGCGTCTCTGCCTAGAACGGGGCAGAGACGCCGATGCTACAGTACCCCCCCCTTTAGGCCCCCTCTTTTTTAGGCCAGAAAGAAATTTTTCAAGGAGAAGCGGGGCGTTGATGTTCTCCCTGGGTTCCCAAGTTCTCTCCTCAGGACCAAACCCCTTCCAATCTACCAGAAAAAAGGTTTTTCCTCTTACCCTCTTGGAGGCCAGAATACTCTCTACCTCAAAGATGTCATCAGCGGAAACCGGAGCAGGAGGGGCACCTGGATTTTTGGAAAAAGAGTTAAAGACAACGGGTTTGAGGAGAGATACGTGGAAGGAGTTGGGGATCCGTAGGGTGGCCGGGAGTTTTAATTTGTAGGCCACAGGGTTAATTTGCCTGAGGACTTCGAAGGGGCCGATGAATCGAGGACCCAACTTGTAGGAGGGTATTTTGAGCCGCACATGTTTGGATGAGAGCCAAACCTTGTCTCCCGGACGGAATTGGGGCGGATCCAGACGTCTCTTATCAGCATATCTCTTCATCCGCTCAGAGGAGAGAAGAAGAGCGGACCTGGTGCTCTCCCAAATAGTAGAAAATTCGCTGACAAGAGACTCCGCAGCAGGGTTGTCCACAGAAACGGAGACAGGAAGTGGAATCCGGGGATGTTGGCCACCAACTATAAAGAACGGGGATTTGGAAGAGGACTCGCTCTCATGGTTGTTATAAGAGAACTCGGCCCACGGTAGAAGATCCACCCAGTCCGAGTGGTGAGCATCCACGAAGTGCCGGAGGTAGCTGGACAAGATCTGATTGATCAGCTCCACTTGACCATTGGACTGAGGGTGGTAAGCGGAGGAGAAATCCAGGGTAATGTCCAGCAGCTTACAAGTGGCTGTCCAGAAACGAGAGGTGAACTGAACCCCACGATCCGACACGATGTGGAGGGGCAGACCATGGAGACGGAAGATGTGGCGGATAAAGTCTTTAGCCAACTCGGGTGCAGACGGAAGACCAGGCAGGGGAATGAAGTGGGCCATCTTAGAAAAACGGTCAGCGACAACCCAAATGACGGTACAACCGGCAGAAACTGGAAGGTCGGTGATAAAGTCCATAGCGATGTGTTGCCAAGGAGCAGCAGGTACGGAAAGGGGCAGGAGATGGCCGGCAGGTAGATGTCGGGGAACTTTGTTACGAGCACAGGATGAACAGGCCGCGACGAAGTCTACCACGTCCTTACGTAGGGTAGGCCACCAGTAATGCCGGGCAATAAGTTGAAAGGTCTTTTTTTGGCCAGCATGGCCAGCTAGTTTAGAAGAATGTCCCCAGCGAAGAACCCTCTCCCGATCTGGCACAGCTATGAACGTCTTACCGGGTGGAAGACGAGTTAGATCCAAGGGAGCCACATTCATCACCTTGGAGGAGTCGATGATGTGCGTAGGTTCCTCCTCTTGATCGGAGGACAGGAAAGACCGAGACAAGGCATCAGCTTTGACGTTCTTGTCCGCCGGACGGAAATGAAGAGTGAAGTCGAAGCGGGCAAAAAACAACGACCACCGGGCCTGGCGAGGATTGAGCCTCTGGGCATTTTGGAGATATGCCAGGTTTTTGTGATCCGTGTAGATAATTACCGGGTAGAGAGCCCCTTCAAGCAGATAGCGCCACTCTCCTAGTGCCAATTTAATGGCTAGTAATTCCCGGTCTCCAATGGAGTAGTTGCGCTCCGACGAGGAGAAGATTTTGGAGAAGAAGCCGCACGTTACCATTCTCCCGGTAGAAGACTTCTGGGTGAGCACCGCTCCGGCTCCGGAGGAGGAAGCATCAACCTCCAGGTAGAATTGTTTATTACAGTCCGGACGGTGCAGGACGGGAGCAGAGGCGAAGGCTTTCTTTAGGGAAAGGAAGGCCTCCTCGGCTTCAGGCGACCATATCCTGGGGTTAGCCCCCTTACGGGTAAGTGCAGATATGGGAGCAGTCCGAGACGAGAAGTGTGGGATGAAAAGACGATAATAATTAGCGAAGCCCAGGAATCGCTGTATCGCCTTCAAACCTTCAGGACGAGGCCATTTTAGAACGGAAGAGAGCTTCTCGGGATCCATTTGCAGACCTGTTTGGGAGATGACATAGCCCAAGAACGGAAGGGAGGTCTGATCGAAGAGGCACTTCTCGTATTTGGCGTAAAGGTGGTTCTGCCGAAGCCTAAGCAGGACCTGACGAACATCCCTCCGGTGTGTGGGGAGATCCGGAGAGAAGACCAAGATATCGTCCAGGTATACCACTACGCAGGAGTACAGGAGGTCACGGAAGATGTCATTGACTAGTTCCTGAAAGACCGCGGGAGCATTACAGAGACCGAAGGGCATCACAAGGTACTCGTAGTGACCGTCCCGGGTATTGAATGCCGTCTTCCACTCGTCTCCTTGACGGATACGGACCAGATTATACGCTCCTCAAAGATCCAGCTTGGAGAAGATCCTGGCGCCCTTGAGCCGGTCAAACAATTCGGAGATGAGTGGCAGGGGATATTTGTTTTTTACCGTAATGAGATTGAGTCCTCTGTAGTCAATACAGGGACGTAGCGAGCCGTCTTTCTTTTTGACAAAGAATAATCCGGCTCCAGCCGGGGAGGTAGATTTTCAGATAAATCCCCTAGCCAGATTCTCTTCAATGTACTCAGACATGGCTCGGGTCTCGGCTGCAGATAACGGGTAGATACGCCCACGGGGAGGAGTGGTGCCAGGTACCAGGTCGATCGGGCAATCGTATGGCCTATGGGGCGGCAACGTCTCAGCTTCCTTCTTACCGAAGACGTCCGCATAGGGCCAGTAGGGAGCCGGGAGACCAGGTAAATTAGCTGGAGTAGGCTAAGGGCGAAGTGGACGGACCGGAACCAGGCAGGTCCTATGGCAGTCAGGACCCCATCGGAGTACTTCACCGGACCGCCAGTTCAATACGGGTTCATGTGTCTGGAGCCAAGGTAGACCTAGCAACAAGGAGTGAGAAAGTCCGGACAGCACATGGAACGAGATCTCCTCAGAGTGCAGCATTCCCACCTGTAAGGTTATAGGTTCGGTGACGAGCAGGATGGTCTCCGAGAGAAGTCTTCCATCCACGGAAGCAACTGACAATGGCTCCGCCAGGGACTTGGTGGGAATATGGTATCTCTCTACCAGAGACTGGGCGATGAGGTTTCCAGCAGCTCCAGAATCCAGATGGGCGAGTTCGAAGAGACGGTTTTCTCCCCAAGCAATAGAGACCGGTAAGGTCAGAGACGGAGAGGACTTACTTTTGTCTAGGACGACCTCTCCGAGTGGTCCTAGACACTGGCGTTTCCCGGCTTTTCCGGGCAGGAACGGATGAAGTGCTTCTTACTGCCACAATAGAAACAGCTTCCCTCGGCTCGGCGAGATTCTTGGCGAGAACCGACCATCTTGGTCTGGTCGACCTGCATAGGCTCAGGAGAGACGGAGGGAGTGACGGGTTGCTGAAAAGTAGGAGCTAGGCGTGGAAACCTCCTCTCACGGGTGACCTCTTTGGCACGCTCCTGGAACCGCAGGTCAATCCGGGTGGCAAGAGCTATCAGGTCATCGAGGGTGGTAGGAATGTCCCGACCGGCAAGTTCATCTTTAATACGGCCGGACAGACCCTCCCAGAAGACTGAAACCAGAGCGTCATTATCCCAGGCCAGCTCCGAGGCAAGGGTACGGAACCGAATGGCATATTGGCCCACGGTGAGGCTTCCCTGACGGAGGCGTAGCAGTGACGATGCGGATGAGGTCTTCCGTCCGGGTTCGTCGAAGACTTTCCGGAAGGCCGTGAGAAAGGCAGGCAAGTTGGACACCAGGGGGTCTCCTCTCTCCCATAGAGGATTTAGCCAGGCCAGAGCCTCTCCGGTGAGATGGGACATGATGAAGGCAATTTTGGCCCGGTCGGAGTTAAACTGGTGGGACAGGAGTTCAAAGTGCAGGGTGCACTGATTTATGAAGCCCCAAGCCTGAGCGGAGTCGCCTCCGAAGCGAGGAGGTGCAGAAAGCCGGGGTCCGGGGTAGGATACCATAGTGTTGGTGGACAGCGGAGCTGTCGGATTGCGAATCATGGCGCTGGCGGAGGTTGCTGGCGGAGCAGTCAGAGTGTCCAGGCGAGAATTGACATTCCGCAGGTGACCCAGGATGGACTCCTGTTGGGACCTCTGGCGGGACAGTTCATGACACAGGTCCGAGAGCGAGGGAGCTTGGGTGCCACCGGGTTCCATGGCCCGAGCAAACTGTAACGGGTCTGGGAGGCGGAACCTCTGAGCTACTATACAAGGGGGCGGTCCTTGTAAGGGAGCGGGTGGCAATCAGGGATGACGGGCAGGCAGTCACAGCAGGTGACCGGGACAGTCTCTGAGTGGACGGGCTGGAGGTCACGGCAAGTGACCGGGGCAGTCTCTGGAAGAACGGGCAGGAGGTCACGGCAAGTGACCGGGGCAGTCTCTGGAAGAACGGGCAGGGAGTTACGGCAAGTGACCGGGGCAGTCTCTGGATGAACGGGCAGGGAGTTACGGCAAGTGACCAGGGCAGTCTCTGGGTAAAGGGTAGGTACGACCTGTGATGGCAGAGCCTCCGGGTAGGCTAGCAGGCAGATGGTAGATGTGTGCTACCAGGTGAGCAAGCGAGAGTCTCTGGAATGGTAGGTGGTCACAGCACGTGACGGCGAAGCCTCCAGGTAGGCTAGCAGGCAGGTAACAGGTGGGCGCTCCCAGGTGAGCGGGCAGGAGTCTCTGGAAAGGCAGATGGTCACAGCACGTGACGGCGGAGCCTCCAGGTAGGCTAGCAGGCAGGTAACAGGTGTGCGCTCCCAGGTGAGCGGGCAGGAGTCTCTGAAAAGGCAGATGGTCACAGCACGTGACGGCGGAGCCTCCAGGTAGGCTAGCAGGCAGGTAACAGGTGTGCGCTCCCAGGTGAGCGGGCAAGCTGGTCCATAGACAGACTGACAGGAGTTGGAAGGCAGACCGTCGGACCTCAGGCTAGCAGGCAGGTGACTGGATATCAGGCAGGACAAAGGCAGCAAGCTGGCAGGAATCTGGCAGGTAACTGGCAGGTAACTGGCAACGGGACCTGAGGGCTGAAGCACAGGTGAGACACAGGTGCAAACAACATTGCTCGGGCACCTCCATTTTGGAGGAGGTGCCCTTTATATGGGAGGTCCTCCGGCAATTGGCCGGGGACTCCTTAGGACGGCGCGCGCGGTCCCTTTAAGAGAGGGGGAGCGCGCGCGCGCCCTAAGCACACTGCCGGGGAAGGAGCGCGCGCCGGAAGCAGCGGGGAGAGCAGCGCTGGAGGACGCCGCGCCAGGAGCGGGGAGGTGAGAGGGACGGCGTCTCTGCCTAGAACGGGGCAGAGACGCCGATGCTACAGAGGCCAGGTCATCTGGCGTAGCACCCCATCACTCTCCTTCTTGGTCAAATAGCCCTTACACAGCCAGGAGGTGTGTTTGGGGTCATTGTCCTGTTGAAAAATAAATGATGGTCCAACTAAACATAAACCGGATGGAATAGCATGCCGCTGCAAGATGCTGTGGTAGCCATGCTGGTTCAGTATGCCTTCAATTTTGAATAAATCCCCAACAGTGTCACCAGCAAAGCATCCCCACACCATCACACCTCCTCCTCCATGCTTCACGGTGGGAACCAGGCATGTAGAGTCCATCCGTTCACCTTTTCTGCATCGCACAAAGACACGGTGGTTGGAACCAAAGATCTCAAATTTGGACTAATCAGACCAAAGCACAGATTTCCACTGGTCTAATGTCCATTCCTTGTGTTCTTTAGCCCAAACAAGTCTCTTCTGCTTGTTGCCTGTCCTTAGCAGTGGTTTCCTAGCAGCTATTTTACCATGAAGGCCTGCTGCACAAAGTCTCCTCTTAACAGTTGTTGTAGAGATGTGTCTGCTGCTAGAACTCTGTGTGGCATTGACCTGGTCTCTAATCTGAGCTGCTGTTAACCTGCGATTTCTGAGGCTGGTGACTTGGATAAACCTATCCTCAGAAGCAGAGGTGACTCTTGGTCTTCCTTTCCTGGGGCGGTCCTCATGTGAGCCAGTTTCTTTGTAGCACTTGATGGTTTTTGCAACTGCACTTGGGGACACTTTCAAAGTTTTCCCAATTTTTCGGACTGACTGACGTTCATTTCTTAAAGTAATGATGGCGACTCGTTTTTCTTTACTTAGCTGCTTTTTTCTTGCCATAATACAAATTCTAACAGTCTATTCAGTAGGACTATCAGCTGTGTATCCACCTGACTTCTGCACAACACAACTGATGGTCCCAACCCCATTTATAAGGCAAGAAATCCCACTTATTAAACCTGACAGGGCACACCTGTGAAGTGAAAACCATTTCCGGTGACTGCCTCTTGAAGCTCATCAAGAGAATGCCAAGAGTGTGCAAAGCAGTCATCAAAGCAAAAGGTGGCTACTTTGAAGAACCTAGAATATAAGACATATTTTCAGTTGTTTCACATTTTTGTTAAGTATATAATTCCACATGTGTTAATTCATAGTTTTGATGCCTTCAGTGTGAATGTACAATTTTCAAAGTCATGAAAATACAGAAAAATCTTTAAATCAGAAGGTGTGTCCAAACTTTTGGTCAGTACTGTATTTATATAAATATCTAATCTATCTAACTGTATTCTGTGAAAGTGAGGGCGTGGCCTCCCTTCTTTGAGCAGGACATTATTTTTAAAAAGCTTCCCTAGGCTAAGGTTTCCAGAGTTCGGGACCCAGTCCTTTATCTGCCCTTATTCACACAGAGGTCACTACAGTGTTACTAAGAACCCTATGTTATTTAAATGCACTTTTGCTTTTTACTTATTTAGTTACAGCAGAGTTTATGATCATTTTGTTTCTTGTAGGTTTTGTCTATGTAACTGCAGTGTAATAGATAGAACCAAGGTTCAGCTACAAATGGTAAACATATCTGCATAATAGTATATATTTATATAGAAAGTATAGGTAATATTATGTTTACTTAAGTGGTCAAATGACTGACGTGGTCATATCTACGATATACAAAATTGATAAACCAAATATGGCCACTAACAAATGACTATAAAGAGTAAATGCAATGTAAATAAATCTTTATTGAGGTACAATGAATAAAAACACTAAAAGCGACAAACCGCAGGAGTATGTCATAGAAAAGGTAAATATGAAAGGACCAGGACAGTAAATGAAATAAACATAGGATACACTATATACAAGTGTTAAGGATCATACTCAAACCACCTGAAAAGCAGCTATTAAAGGGGCCACCGATAGCGTCACTCACATGCAGTATCAGCAGCGCAAGGTAATTAGAAAGAAGGTTGTATTTATCATTAAAACACACTGGCATTTTTTTTAAAGTACCGGACAACCCCTTTAAAGATCAAAAATACATCAAATAAATTACATCAGTGCTATTTGACCATAAATATACACGTATATGGGATTATAGAAATGTAAGAAAACATAAATAAATAACCCAGGCTCACATATGTGTATATAGCAGCAGTTCAGTCAGATGGAAGGTCCCACACTAAGGGCCTCAGCCAGGCACAGGCCCGCCCCGGCACAGGCTCCACAGCATCTGACCTCTTCTGCTGCAGCCGCCGACTTCCTGAGGGACCCTGCCTCCTGTGACCCTCGCTCCACTGCCCCCCAGGTAAGATACCGGACCTATTCAGACTATGATGTGGCACCCCAGGGGTCTGGTTGCCACAGTGGTAGAAATACCATGTCTGAGAGCGAGCATGGGTTTTCCTGGTCAGGAGCAATATTGCATGCCACACCTCCTGCCCCAGTCCAGGGAGGGGAGGAACCTGCCCTTTATAAACTGGATCTGGGGCGGGGTTAGAGAGTCGAGTTAGTTCCAGAGAAGGGACAGAGCAGCAGCAAGAAGCTCTGTAGGAGCCAGGAGCTGAAGACCAGGGACTGGAGCAGAGCTCGTCCTGGCAGAAAGACGCAGAGAACCGAACACCGGAGTCCGAGGCTGTAAGGATATCTACATCCAGCAGCAGAAACCACCTGGCAGGGGATTTCAGGTCCTCTGGCCATAGAAAGCCTGGAGGCTCAGTCACACGCAAGGGACCGACACTGCCATAGAGGAGCGGAAGGAGCCAAAGGCCCCAAGTCACCAGCCATACGGGTGAGCACCACACGGTACACTCAGGGACGTGGGCTACTACACGACTACAGCAGGGTAGCCAGGAAGAGTGCAGTCAGACAGGAAGGCCTATACCTCCACCTGGCCAGGGGGACTCTTGTTCGCTCACAGACTGACCAGGCCTCTAATGTTAGCCAGTACTTTCGGCAGGGCCTTCTTCATTACCAACAGTAAAGACCCTGAACTGCACTGCACGGACTCTGAGTCATTTATGCTGCGCCCAGGCACCACAACCCCCACCATCTACACACGCCGCCCTGAGGCTATACTCCTCCCGTGGGGAGTTATACTACCCTCTGCTGCGCACACAACATCAGACTCAGCGGTCTGCCACGCAGCGGCGGTTCTCAGTGACCGCAATCCACGGGTGGCGTAGTCGGACATTTAATCATAAAAACCACATAAATAGACTGCCACTGGTTTAACCACCCTGAGCCACGGGACTGGGTCGCCGCCACGGCGACTATAACCCCCAGCATCCACGAAAAGGCCCGGTTCCGGGTTCCCACACGGCCCAGGGGGCGCGTCAACTTTGGCGTAGTCGGCAGGATTTCGTGCCCGCAACCACCGGGTACTGCGTGCCCGAAAGAAAGACTGATATTTACCGTGGTGAAGTTACCCGCCATCCGCAGCCGTTTTCCCACCATCCGCCGCCATTTTCCCGCCATTGGGCGCCATTTCTGGGACGCCGCGCGGGAAGAAGAGGGGCGTGGACGCCAAAAGCGCACGAGAGCTGAAGCCCCGCCTTACGCACTGACGCTGCGCAAGGTCCTGGAAGGAGCCGAGCGGACGCCGACGTCACCAGCGCGCGACGCAAGGTCCTCGACCCCGATGATCGCCTGCGGAGCCGCGGCCTACGGAGGAGAAGCAACGGAAGGTAGGCCACGGTTAACTTGGGGGGAGGAAGACACCAGGAATGGAGGGAGCTCCCACCGCCAGCGTGGCTGCTGCCGCAGTGATGCCGTTCATGATGCCGTATATCCCCGGAGCGGCATGGTTACCCCAGTACTCAGGGGAGTCGCATACCCTGAGCGACTTTAAAGAAAGACTGTACAGCCTATTCAAAGTATACCCCCTGTCCGAGGAACAAAAAGTGAGCATCCTGACAGGCCAGTTAATCGGGGCAGCCCAAAGAGAAGTGAAGTCCTGGTCAGCCAGGGAAAAGGGGACTGTAAAGGAAATACTGGCCCGTCTAAAGGACACTTTATTCACCATTTGTATCTGTGCCATTTATATTCTGGCTGCTACAATCATCCACATTCACCGTTCTCCCACAAATTCGGCACACTTCATCCATATTAACCCCTCTGTCCTCTCTTCTCCTATGTACAGTTGTCATGCTCTCTTCACAATGTTATACCACGCAGATCCATTCATTCCCATCATACAACACAGGAAACGCTCTCACAAATCACTCAACCATCTGCTCACTCTCTGTATCTTCCTTCTATTAGTCGCAGGTGATATTTCTCCCAACCCAGGACCCTCCAGTAATAATAACACTAATTCTTTCCCTGTTACATTCAGAAACCATGCTAATCTCATTAATATTCCCTGCATATCTTCTGTCTCATTTAACTGTGCCCTTTGGAATGCGCGCTCAGCGTGTAATAAACTCTCTTACATCCATGACTTTTTCCTCTCTAATTCCCTCAACCTTCTGGCTCTCACTGAAACCTGAATCCAGCAGTCGGACACCACCGCCGCTGCAGCTCTCTCCTATGGTGGCCTACATTTCTCTCTTACCCCGCGACCTGACAACAGATCAGGGGGAGGTGTTGGTCTGCTTCTTTCAACAAAATGTACTTTTCAGGTTATCCCCCCAGTACCCTCCCTTATCTTCCCGTCTTTTGAAGCCCACACAGTCAGACTCTACCGGCCTTTCTCTCTGCGAGTGGCGGTTGTCTATCGCCCTCCAGGTCCCCCCCGTCAATTCCTGGATCACTTTGCTGCCTGGCTTCCAAATTTTCTATCCTGCGACATCTCCACGATAATCATGGGAGATTTTAACATCCCAATTGGCGATTCTCTTTCCCCATCTGCCACGCAGCTTTTATCACTAACCTCCTCCTTCGGCCTTTCACAGCTTGCTAATTCTCCTACACATGAAGACGGGAACACATTGGACCTGATCTTCTCCCGGTTTTGCTCAGTACATGACTTTACTAACTCTCCCCTTCCACTCTCTGACCATAATCTTCTTTCATTCTCTGTCAAGAACTGTGACTCTACTCAAGACCCCCCCACTTTCCACACTTAAAGAAATATACGTGCCATTAACACCCAGAAATTTATAAAAAGGTTGCAATCATCATTGGCCCCAATCTCCTCCCTCTCATGTCCCGACTCTGCATTGAAGCATTATAACAAAATAATGCTATGCGCCCTGGATGAAGCCGCACCTCCTACACAAAGAAAAATTCAGCATAGACGGCGACAACCCTGGCACACGCCTCAAACACGTCTTCTCCAGAGGTACTCCAGGTGCGCTGAACGGCTGTGGAGAAAATCAAATCTGCCCGAAGATTTCCTCCATTATAAATTTATGCTGAAAACATATAACTCTGCCCTTCACCTCTCCAAACAAACTTACTTTAACAACCTCATTATCTCACTTTCTAATAATCCTAAACGACTCTTTGACACGTTTCATTCTCTCCTCAATCAAACAACACAGGCCCCGACCACCGATCTCAGCGCTGAAGATCTAGCCAATTATTTCAAAGAAAAACTTGACCATATCCGACAGGAAATTTTCTCCCAATCCCCAAATGTTATGCATGCTCTCCCCCGCCACATTGTATCTTGCTCACTTTCTGACTTCGAACTAGTCACGGAAGATGAAGTGATCAGGCTCCTTGCATCTTCTCGCCCTACCACCTGCACCAGTGACTCTATTCCCTCACATCTCCTTCAGTCCCTTGCTCCAGCTGTCACCACTCACCTAACTAAAATTTTCAACCTTTCCCTCTCATATGGTATCTTTCCCTCTTCTTTTAAACATGCCAGCATACAACCATTACTTAAAAAAACATCCCTTGACCAGAACTGCACGGCCAACTACAGACCTGTTTCCAATCTTCCCTTTATCTCTAAACTCCTGGAACGCCTGGTCCACTCCCGTCTCATCCGTTATCTATCAGACAACTCTCTTCTTGACCCTTTACAATCTGGTTTACGCTCTTTACATTCTACTGAAACTGCCCTCACTAAAGTCTCTAATGATTTACTAACAGCTAAATCTAATGGTCACTACTCCCTGCTGATTCTCCTGGATCTCTCTGCAGCATTCGACACTGTGGATCACCAGCTCCTCCTCACTATGCTCCGCACTATTGGCCTCAAGGACACTGTTCTCTCCTGGTTCTCCTCCTATCTCTCTGACCACTCCTTCCTGTTTCTTTTGCCGGCTCTTCCTCCTCCCTACTTCCCCTTACTGTCGGGGTTCCTTAAGGATCAGTCCTAGGCCCCCTTCTTTTCTCCTTATACACTGCTCCTATTGGACAAACAATCAGCAGATTCGGTTTTCAGTACCATCTCTATGCTGATGACACCCAATTATACACATCTGCTCCGGACATCACCCCTGCATTACTACAAAAGACCAGTGATTGTCTTTCTGCTGTGTCTAACATTATGTCCTCCCTCTACCTAAAACTGAATCTGTCAAAAACTGAACTACTCGTATTTCCTCCCTCCACTATGGCTCAACCATTACTCCCAGGCAACAAGCCCGCTGTCTTGGGGTCATTTTTGCTTCAGATCTTTCTTTCACTCCTCACATCAAATCACTCGCTCGTTCATGTCATCTACACCTCAAAAACATCTCAAGAATCAGGACTTTTCTCTCCTTTGACTCGGCAAAAACTCTTACTGTAGCTCTTATTCATTCTCGTCTTGACTATTGCAACGCTCTACTAATTGGTCTCCCTCTTACTAAATTCTCCCCTCTCCAATCCGTCCTTAACGCAGCAGCCAGGATCATATTCCTCGCCAACTGTAACACCGATGCCTCTTCCCTGTGCCAGTCATTGCATTGGTTGCCCATCTAATATAGAGTTCAATTTAAACTTATCACGCTTACCCACATAGCGCTCCATGCTTCAGTACCCCCCTACATCTCCTCTCTTGTCTCAGTCTACCACCCTACACGTGCCCTCCGTTCTGCAAATGACTTAAAATTAAAATTCTCCAGAATCCGAACTTCCCACTCCCGTCTCCAAGATTTCTCGCGTGCTGCGCCAATTCTTTGGAATGCACTACCCAGGACAGTTCGATTAATTCCCAATACCCACAGTTTCAAGCGAACCCTAAAAACACATTTCTTTAGACTGGTGTATCGCCTAAACACACTCTGTCCATCCCAGTTTTCCCCCATATTAAAATCTTCTTCAACTTCAGGTTCATACCAACCATGCACATAATAGCCTCGGTCAGGACTGTACACATACTGGCTGGCGACCAGTCCATGTATTATTATTTATCCTATTTAGTATATCAAGGCTGCATTATACAATATATGTACTTTTTACCTTTTGTGTCTCCCCCATTTCCTCATAGACTGTAAGCTTGCGAGCAGGGCCCTCACTCCTTTCGATATGAGATATGCTTATTCTGTATTGTCTGTATATGTCCCCCCTAAAATTTGTAAAGTGCTGCGGAATATGTTGGCGCTATAAAAATAAAAACTATTGTTATTATTATTATGTTGATACCCTCACCTCAGCAGAGCTCAAGCTAAAATTTTATGGGTGCAAACAGCGGGCACAAGACAGTATACGGGACTATGCTTTGAATTTGCAGGAGGCCCTGAGAGCCATTAAGCAGGCTGACCCTGACAGCGTGCAGAATGAAGATAAGCTGTTGACTGAACAGTTCATTGAGGGTCTACAGTCCAGCGCCCACCGAACCCAGTTGCGTGTAATGGCCTTGCAGAACCCTGATTTGGACTTTGCGCAGTTTAAAGACAGGGCCATCCAGGTGCTCCGAGAACCGGCACCGGGTGGCGCTGTAAACCACAGGCGACCTGCTATTACCTATCACCAGGAGGCGGCGCCCTTGTCTGCAGAACCTGTGGGAGCTGATGCACAGGCTTTGGACAAAGACCCGGCTGCAGACCTGCACCATCAGGTCCAAGAACTGACCAAAAGCGTTGCCGCGCTAACCAGAACTGTGCAGTCTTTACAGGTTTCTTCCCCAGGAAAGATCCAGCTGGCTTCCAGTCCGGAGGACGTCCCTTGGAGTCGACAGAGGAGGATCCCATAGTCCAGAGGAAGGCCCAGCGACCGCTACAACCAGGACGGACAACCCATCTGCCGCCGCTGCAATCAACCAGGACATATGGCAAGGTACTGTCATTTAAACGGGCCCAACCTGGGGCAGAGGGCTGACCCCCAGGCATAAGATAATCAGGCCCATCTAGCTGGCGTGATAAATACGTAGGGGGACGACCGGTCTTGCCTGTGGTGCTGGATGGCATTCCTATGAGTGCACTACTGGACACCGGGTCACAGGTAAACACCATCCCCTATGTGCTCTTTAAGCGGTACTGGAATGACTCAGATATCACCCGCTACCCAGATGACGATCTGAGCATCATCGCCAGCAATGGTCAGCCCGTACCACAGGTGGGATTCAAGGAGGTGACTATAAAAATTGGTAAAGTTGAACTGCCAGCGCAAGGACTGATTATTGTGGACATTGACCGTCGTGAAAGCCACCCTAAGATAACCTTGGGTACTAATGTTATTGAAAATTGTCTTGCAGAGATAATTGTCATTTTACAACAGGTTGCGGTGAATGCCAGCTCCAGCCAGCAGCGTGTCCTACAAAAACAGATCAGAGCCCTGATGAAAAGGCAACAGATAGAACTGTCTGGTGGTGAGATTGGTAGCGTTAGGATGAGTGACCCGTTCCCTATCGCCATGCCCCCAAAAAGTGAGATGATGATCTGGTGCCAGACTGCAATCGGGTTAAGAAGAAGGGACTACCAAGCCATGGTAGAACTCATCTACTCAGACAGTAGGCCCACAATTTTGACAGCACGGAGGGTGGTCGATGTACGCCATGGGAGGGTACCCCTCCGCATCCTAAACATTGGGGAAAGAGAAGTATACTTGCCCCGGTATGCTACTCTAGCCAAATTGCTCACCGTTAACCAGAACTCTGTAAAGGCCGTGGAACCCTTGCCTCCATCTCAACCAGAGGAGGGTAACGGCTCTAAGAAACAAATGGAGGACTGGTGTCAGAAACTGCATGTGGGCACCGACTCCACTCCCTCACACCAAAAACAGGGAGTCTACCGGGTGGTGCAGGAGTACGAAAGAGTCTTTAGCAAACACCCGCTAGACTTTGGGCAAGTAAAGGGGGTAGAACACCACATCCCCACAGGAGACCATCCACCCATAAAGGAAAGATACCGACCTGTACCCCCTGCACACTATCAGAATGCCAAGGCAATGTTGCGAGAAATGAAGGAGGCTGGGATAATCAGGGACAGCTGTAGCCCCTGGGCAGCTCCACTAGTTCTTGTGAAAAAGAAAGATGGCACCATGAGAATGTGTGTAGATTACAGAAAGGTCAACCGTATAACACACAAAGATGCGTACCCGTTACCTAGAATAGAAGAGTCCTTAGCTGCATTAAAAACTGCTAACTTCTTTTCCACTTTGGACCTTACTAGCGGGTACTGGCAGGTTCCTGTAGCAGAGGCAGACAAGGAGAAGACCGCGTTCACCACCCCGAGGGGTCTCAGCGAATTCAACTGTATGCCGTTCGGGCTCTGCAACGCACCAGGAACCTTCCAGCGGTTGATGGAGTGCTGCCTGGGGCACAGGAATTTCGAGACGGTCCGGCTCTACCTGGATGATGTCATTGTGTATTCCAAAACATATCAGGACCATCTGAAACACCTGGCAGAGGTGTTTGACGCCCTGGCAGGCTACGGCCTAAAGGTGAAATCCTCCAAGTGTCATCTACTGAAACCAAAGGTACAGTACCTGGGACACGTGGTGAGTGCTGACGGAGTAGCTCCAGACCCTGATAAGATCACAGTGATTAAGGACTGACCAAGACCCTCCAGCATAAAGGATGTGCTGCAGTTCCTCGGGTTGGTAGGCTACTAACGAAGATTCATCCCCCGTTTCACCAAAATGGCAGCTCCTATGCAGGACCTCCTGATAGGCCAGTCCAGGAAGGCCAAAAACCAGAAGCCGCCCTTCAAATGGGACAAGCTGGAGGATGAGTCCTTCCGCCAGCTGAAGATGGCCCTCACGGGGGATGAAATCCTGGCGTACCCTGATTATGGCCAGCCTTTTATTCTCCACACAGATGCGAGCAACATCGGGCTAGGGGCGGTGCTGTCCCAGATCCAACAGGGCAGAGAACGGGTAATCGCTTATGCCAGCAGGAAGCTCCGGCCCACAGAAAGGAATCCTGAAAATTACAGCTCTGTTATGCACACGCCCGGACTGACTGGCGTGTGCGTGTTTAGTGATCCCACTGGACCATGCACTGGAGAGTGCCTGGAGGGGCGTAACTAAGTATCTACCCGATCCGACCAAGGTCGCACGACGGCTAACGATGCCAGTGCACCAGGGTGGAACCGAGCTGAGGGACCAGGTGCCACTCCAGGTCAGACCCCGGACACGGCTGTTGACCCACACCGGAGAATACAGGAACAGGCAGGTTAGGCTAGCACACTGACTGGTGGGTATAGGCAGGCACGGCAGGTATGCAGACAGGCGGGCACTGGTAAGCACGACTGGTATGCAGGCAGGGAGTACTGGCAAGCACGGCTGGAGTGCCGACAGGGAGGCACTAGCAGGTTGGAGCACAGACTGGATAAGGTCCAGTACAGACTGGGACTCAGGAACAGAACCGCAGATGTGGTAAACAAGCAGAGCAGAGTGAGACCTCCGGAGCGGTGAACAAGAGCAGAGCAGGGCGAGACCGCCTGGAGCGGTGAGCAAAGGCAGAACAGAGCGAGACCACTTGGAGCGGTGAGCAAAGGCAGAGCAGAGCGAAGCTGCCTGGAGCGGTGAGCAAAGCAGAGCAGGCAAGAACCGCCGGAGCGGTGAGCAAGGCAAAGCAGGCAGAAACCGCCAGAGCGGTGAGCAAGGCAGAGTAGAGAGAAACCGCCGGAGCGGTGAGCAAGGAAGAGCGAGCAGAAACCGCCGGAGCGGTGAACAAGGCTGAGCAGAGCGAAACCGCACGTGCAGTGGACAAGGCTGAGCAGAGCAAAACCGCAGGTGCGGTGGACAAGGCTGAGCAGAGCGAAACCGCAAGTGCGGTGGACAGGGCCGAGCAGAGCGAAACCGCAAGTGCGGTGGACAGGGCCGAGCAGAGCGAAACCGCAGATGCAGTGGACAGGGCTGAGCAGAGCGAAACCGCAGATGCGGTGGACAAGGCAGAGCAGAACGAAACCGCAGATGCGGTGGACAAGGCTGAGCAGAGCGAAACCGCAGATGCGGTGGACAAGGCAGAGCAGAGCAAAACCGCAGATGCGGTGGACAAGGCTGAGCAGAGCGAAACCGCAGATGCGGTGGACAAGGCTGAGAAAAGCGAAACCGCAGGTGCGGTGGACAAGGCTGAGCAGAGCGAAACTGCAGGTGCGGTGGACAAGGCTGAGCAGAGCGAAACCGCAGGTGCGGTGGACAAGGCTGAGTAGAGCGAAACCGCAGGTGCGGTGGACAAGGCTGAGCAGAGCGAAACCGCAGGCGTGGTGGACAAGGCTGAGCAGAGCGAAACCGCAAGTGCGGTGGACAAAGCAGAGCAGAGCGGGCAGAAACCACCAGAGCGGTAAGTAAGGCAGAGCAGAGATAAACCGCCAAAGCGGTGAGCAAAGACAGAGCAGAGGGGACAGGGCTCTGTTCACATGGAACAGACTGGAAGAAAAAGGCAGAACCAGATACACACAAGGTACTTGCAAAGAAGTAACGAGTGGACTCCAAACTCACAAACGGAAGTACAGCGACAACGAGTAGGAGTTAGGTGCAGGTTCAGACTGCAGAAAAAGGGAAGGTACGGACATAGAGAAAGACAAGTAACAGGCTAGGAGAGTGTTCAGACAGGAACTGAGTGTTCAGACAGAAACTGACACTGCAGCGAGATACAGGAGCGAGTCTGGGTATGCGGCCCCCAGAAAAGGCGGAACGAACAGGCTAGGAGTGTGTTCAGACTGGCCTGGAAATACAGCCTCCAGGAAGGCGGACAGACAGGCAAGAAAACACAGACAACAGGTCTAGGTATGCGGCCCCTAGAAGGCAGGACGAACAGGCTAGGAGCGTGTTCAGACTGGCCTGGAAATACAGCCTCCAGGAAGGCAGACAGACAGGCAAGAAAACACAGATAACAGATCTAGGTATGCGGCCCCTAGAAGGCGGGACGAACAGGCTAGGATACAGTTCAGACAGGAACTGCTACTGAAAGAGATACAGGAGCCAGTCTGGGAATACAGTCCCCAGAGTGGTGGAAACAGACATGAACAGAACAGGACCTGGCACATTCAGAGTAAAGGAGCACACTGAATGATAAAGTTGCTCAGGCATCAGCTTCCAGGTGAAGCTGGTTTAAATATCCAGTGACAGACAGCAATAGGCTGAGGACGCATTTGGGGTGTGCCCACAGCAGCTACAAGAATCAGGAAATGACCGGGCCGCCGCCCTAAGCAGTCAGAACAGAGACAAGCAGACAGCATGAATAGAAGCCAGGCTAGCAGACTGGACTGAAGATCAAGTTTGCGATCTTGCATAGTGAGAGATGGTGCACTATGCAAGCCCGCCACCAGGTATGTTACAGTACCCCCCACTTACGCCCCCTCTTTTTCAAGCCTGCAAGAGTGTTCCGCAGAGAATTGGGAGGCCAGACCTTCTCTTCAAGAGGATTACCTCTTCTGTCCACTAGAGGAAACAAAACTGGTCTCATCATCTTGGTAACTAGGATGCTTCCTCCCATCAAGCCATCCTCAGCAACGGATGAAGTGGATGAAGTACCAGGTACAGGGTGTAAGAAAGTCTCTGTCCATTTGTTATCAGGTAGCACCCCAGAGGGTTCAGGAGACAACTGGAGGTCCTCCGCCTGGTTGGAGGGGTGCAGAGACTCAGGGGTAACCACTGCTTCGGGGTACACTTGGTCAAGCTCACTGGACGAAGTGAGCGAGGTATCAGGTAAAGGGTGTAGGAAAGTCTCTCTCCATTTGTTATCAGGTAGCACCCCGGAGGATTCAGGAGGCAACTGGAGGTCCTCTGCCTGGCTGGAGGGGTGCAGATACTTGGGGGTATCCACCGCCTCGATGGACGCAAGGCCAGATTTATTAAAGATGGAGGTTCCATGCTTTGGGACCATCTTCAAACTGGTTTCAGAGATGACATGTCTGTGAGGCGGGATGGTACCTGAAGCCAGATCATTGGTATAATCGTCGAGACTGTGTGGGGACATTGCCTCCGCTTCTCTTCCTTCGGAGACTTCAGCGCACAGCGAGTCAGCGACTAGCAGATCTGGTGAAGAAGAAGAAGAAGACATTGCTGACTGTCCTGAAGATATGGGGACTGGACACCCCTTGTACCTTAGCAGTCCCCCACGATACACCATGCAAGGTCTCCAGACCTGAGCGGGCACTAGATTTCTTGGCTCTGGACGACTTGTGGGTAAACCAGTCAGCACCTGAAAGGAAAGCTTCTCCAAGTGTAATGCTCCAATCTGGAGCTTAATTTGTACAGTCATCTTTTGACTGTTTCTGAGTAGGGCTCGTCTTTCTGCAGACAATGCCCAAACCGGCTTCTGGAGTTTTCGGACGGGAATCAGACACTGACTCTTCAAGGCTTTAAGCCCGAAACTTCCGGTTAATCCGAGGCTTTCACTTGCCACGGAGACAGTCATGGTCATCTGTGGAGAGGAAACACCAATGCCCAGGGCAGCCTCTCCTACAGGCCTAATGTCTTGGGATTCTCCAACCTTCACTGGACAAAGACCGTCAGGGGGACCCAAACAACCGCAGCGGGACTGCAATCCGATTTCGTGACTGAGTTCTGGCCTCAGCTTTGCCTGCCGAACATGGTCAACGTTCATGGATTCAGTGCGGGTAGCTGCTTCTGCAGGCTGGGGAATAAGAGGTCTTTGGGAGGACAGAACCTGGCGTGATGGTTTGCCTCTACGCCTTGCACGTCTGGACTGCCTCTTGAGGTTGGGAAGAGAAGTATCTTGTGTGGATTCTGGGTGGGCATCAGTCTCTTCGGGCTGGAGAACTGGTGAGCTACCCACACACATTACCCATCGGGGCTGCTCTGGGATACTGGGAAGTGAAGCATTAGCAGAGGCTTCAGGATTGGGGTCATCGAAGACCATTAGAAAGGCCACCAGGAAGGCATGCAGGTCAAGGACGATAGGATCCCATGCTTCCCATAGGGGGGTGATCCATTTCAAGGCATCACCCGCTAGGTAGGATAACATAAATGCCACTTTAGCCCAATCAGTAGGAAAATAGAGAGGGTAGAACTTGAAATGCAGCATGCACTGCTCCACAAATGCATGGCTTTGTTTAGGATCCCCATAGTACCGTGGCGGATCCGCAGGCATGGGTGCAGAAAGCTCCATGTGGACTGGTGCGTACATCGCCTGGGTCATAGCTAGAGAAAAAAAAATTTTATCTTTTTTTTTTTTTTCATTTTATTTTTTATTTTTAATGCACGTATTCGCTGGACACAGATTCAAAATGTCTCTGAGAGCGAAGGGCCGTGGGGCTCAACGGGAACCATGGCCTGAGCAAACTGTTATGCACACGCCCGGACTGACTGGCGTGTGCGTGTTTAGTGATCCCACTGGACCATGAACCGGAGAGTGCCTGGAGGGGCGTAACTAAGTATCTACCCGATCCGACCAAGGTCGCACGACGGCTAACGACGCCAGTGCACCAGGGAGGAACCGAGCAGAGGGACCAGGTGCCACTCCAGGTCAGACCCCGGACACGGCTGTTGACCCACACCAGAGAATACAGGAAGAGGCAGGTTAGGCTGGCACACTGGTGGGTATAGGCAGGCACGGCAGGTATGCAGACAGGTGGGCACTGGTAAGCACGACTGGTATGCAGGCAGGGAGTACTGGCAAGCACGGCTGGAGTGCCGACAGGGAGGCACTAGCAGGTTGGAGCACAGACTGGATAAGGTCCAGTACAGACTGGGACTCAGGAACAGAACCGCAGATGCGGTAAACAAGCAGAGCAGAGCGAGACCTCCGGAGCGGTGAACAAGAGCAGAGCAGGGCGAGGCCGCCAGAGCGGTGAGTAAGAGCAAAGCAGGGCGAGACCGCCTGGAGCAGTGAGCAAAGGCAGGACAGAGCGAGACCACTTGGAGCGGTGAGCAAAGGCAGAGCAGAGCAAGGCCGCCTGGAGCGGTGAGAAAAGCAGAGCAGGCAAGAACCGCCAGAGCGGTGAGCAAGGCAAAGCAGGCAGAAACCGCCGGAGCGGTGAGCAAGGCAGAGCAGAGAGAAACCGCCGGAGCGGTGAGCAAGGTAGAGCGGGCAGAAACCGCCAGAGCGGTGGACAAGGCTGAGAAGAGCGAAACTGCAGGTGCGGTGGACAAGGCTGAGCAGAGCAAAACTGCAAGTGCGGTGGACAGGGCCGAGCAGAGCGAAACCGCAGATGCGGTGGACAAGGCTGAGCAGAGCGAAACTGCAGGTGCGGTGGACAAGGCTGAGCAGAGCGAAACCGCAGGTGCGGTGGACAAAGCAGAGCAGAGCGGGCAGAAACCGCCAGAGCGGTAAGTAAGGCAGAGCAGAGATAAACCGCCAAAGCGGTGAGCAAAGACGAACAGGCTAGGATACAGTTCAGACAGGAACTGCTACTGAAAGAGATACAGGAGCCAGTCTGGGAATACAGTCCCCAGAGTGGTGGAAACAGACAAGAACAGAACAGGAACTGGCACATTCAGAGTAAAGGAGCACACTGAATGATAAAGTTGCTCAGGCATCAGCTTCCAGGTGAAGCTGGTTTAAATATCCAGTGACAGACAGCAATAGGCTGAGGACGCATTAGGGGTGTGCCCACAGCAGCTACAAGAATCAGGAAGTAACCGGGCCGCCGCCCTAAGCAGTCAGAACAGAGACAAACAGACAGCATGAATAGAAGCCAGGCTAGCAGACTGGACTGAAGATCAAGTTTGCAATCTTGCATAGTGAGAGATGGTGCACTATGCAAGCCCTCCACCAGGTATGTTACAAGCTCCTTCAAGCTAGAGTTCCTCGCGGTGGTATGGGCAGTGACAGAGCGCTTTAAACATTACCTTGCCTCTTCCAAGTTTACTATGTACATGGACAACAACCCGTTGACACACCTGGACACTGCAAAACTTGGTGCTCTGGAGCAGAGATGCATGGCCCGCCTATCCAACTATGAGTTCACCATCAAATACCGGGCGGGACGCACAAATGCCAACGAAGACGCCCTGTCCAGGATGCCGAACTTGCCGGACGGAGGGGAAGATCCATAAGAACTGGAAGAGATTGAACTCCCTGCGTTCCACCGTCGTGGGATCACCCAGTGTTCCCACTGTGTAAGGGACAGGCACTCTGCCACATTCAATCCCTTACCCCACTACAGCTCGGCGGAGACGCAAGACAGTGACCCAGCCGTCCACCTGGTAAAGGAGATGCTGACACAGGCTGATGCCCGCCTTGACCCAGACGCTCCGGAAGAGACCAAACAGCTGTGGAAGGAGAAGAGTAAACTGTTCCTCTACAAGGGGAAGCTGTGCCGGAGAATTGTCAACTCCCGGACACATGAGCTGACTTGGCAGGTAGTGGTCCCGAGACGAGACGCGGCTATGGTCCTGGAGGCATACCACGACGGAGCAGGGCACTTTGGATGGAAGAAGTTGGAGTTCCTGTTGAGTGAACGGTTCTTCTGGGTAGGCATGAGAGGGGCCATTGAGAGATGGTGCAGAGACTGCGGCCCGTGCAACCTGAGAAGGAAGGACCGTGCCAGCCAGAAGACTCCCCTGCAGTCCATCATCACCAAGCAGCCACTAGAACTGGTAGCCCTTGTGAAGCTGGCTCCAAGTAGGTCTGGGTACGTCTACGCCCTCACCATCGTAGACCACTACTCCCGGTTCCTGGTGGTGGTCCCTGTCAAGGACTTAATGGCTCAGACAGCAGCTAGAGCCTTCCAGCAGCACTTCTGCCATCCACACGGGTATCCGGAGCAAGTGTTGACTGACCAAGGTCCAGCCTTCGAAGCCGAGGTCTTCCAGGAGTTCTGCAACCTGTATGGCTGCAAGAAGATAAGGACAACACCCTATCACCCCCAAACCAACGGATTGTGCGAGAAAATGAACCAGGTGGTGATAGACTTGCTGAAAACGTTGCCCCTGGTAGAACGCAGTCTGTGGCCTGAAAAACTGCCTGATCTGGTGGACTTGTATAAACATATCCCAGTAAATTCCACCAACTGCACTCCGGCTTACCTAATGAGAGCAAAACCTGGTAAGCTGCCTATTGACCTGGATATGGGAGTCCTGACACCCGAGGACACCTCGCCAGAGGCAGACTGGGATACAGAACGGCAGCAGCAGTACCGAAAAGTGCAGGAGAGTGTTGAGAGAAGTCTGTCTCAAGCAAGAGAAAGGCAAGAGAGGACTTACAACCAGCATGCTCCCGCTGCTCCCCTGGCACATGGAGAGCAGGTCTTGAAGAGGAAGAGGCGGCTCCATAAGTTGGATGACCAGTGGGAGAAAGAACCGTACACAGTACTGCCCTCAAGTCATGAAAATCCGAAAGTATGTGACTCGCCCCCTGGGCCGTGGGGCACGCGGATCCGGGCGATAGCGGAACGATGGGGGTAGTAGTGGCGGCCCGGTCCCGCGGCTCAGGGTGGTCAGACCAATGGTAGTCTGCTAAGTGCTTCAGATAATGTCCGACTACGCCACCCGTGGATTGCAGTTATTAGGAACCGCCGCTGCAAGGCAGTCCGCTGGGGCTGATGATGGGTGCAGCTGAGGTGATGTGACTCCCCACGGGAAGAGTGCAGCCCCAGGGCAGTGTAGTGGATGTTGGGAGCGATGGTAGTGCGAGTCCCGGTGCTGATAGTGCTGGAGGCGCGAAGGAGCACACAGACAACAAGTTACAGTCCAGGGTCTTTACTCACAGTTCGTTTGTTCCAGGTCACTTCGGCCAGCAGTGACCGCCCGAGCCGTGCTGCGTCCACCAGGTGAGGGGCTCGGTCAACTCCCAGGCAGTTCAGGAGCATGGCACAGGACCCCCTTTTATCCTTTCTCTGGCCTGCCTCACCAGTGACCCACTTTTGTCCAGCTGCCGCGGACCTGTGCGGTTAAACGTGGGCCCCGTCCTCCGCTGTCCTATATGGTGCCTTCCTAGCAGGTTTGATGAGGTGTCGCACCAATATATGATCACGACGACCGGTCTTTGGCTGAGGGTAGTTTCTCCTCCACCAACTTGGGATCCGGTACCCTTAATCTGCCTGACCCTGCAACCTGGATTCACGTGGGTTCTTAGGGTCCCTTCCACCTTCTTGTTCCTGAGCCCTTCTGTTTCTCTGTCTCTCCTTCTTTGCAGTTCCTTTCTGTTTCTGTTCCTTTCTCCTGGAGCTGAGATGAGCCAGAATCTCAGCTCCCCTTCACCTCCTACTCGGCCTCTTCTCCAGGCCCACTTCTCCTTCTCCTCTCAGGCCCCGGCCTCTTCCCTAGGCCTGCCTCTGGAGCAGCACTCAGCCTGAGCTGCTGCTCCCTGTTTTCTCCTCTCCACAGAACTGAACCTAGATCTCAGATGGTGCCCAACTTTTATACCTCCCTCTAGCCATGAGCCCAGGTGACCAGCAACTAATGGGCTCCCTCCTACGCTCAGGAACCGCCCCCTATCTGCCCCTACAGCACTGGGTGTTCCACCCCTCCCTCCCCACTCCAGCAGGGACATGGTCGGTCGTGCCTGCACTTCTGTCTAGTGGGAGCACCGTTGAGCTGTCCCTCGGAAATGGGGTGTGTGTGCTGTATGCAGCTAACTGAGCCCTGGTCCATACTCCATCCTTACCCGGGAGTGGAATATCACACCTCCGGCCTGAGGTGCAATACCCCTGTAGCGGCCAAACCCTCGGGGCGCTACATTCCCCCCTGGTAAAGCACAGCACGTCCTCGGGCTGGAAAAGAGCAAAAACAGTTGATTACAGGACATGCAAAACTTTTTCAATAACTTTTTACATTAGAAACAGACATTACGGTTCAATTCCCTTTATGGGACACACTTTTCTTTTCACTAGACATTATATTTTCAATACTTCCGGAACTCTTTTGTATAAAACATCTTATAAAACTCTTGCATTATCACCTAGCAGCATATAAAACTTTCTTATGTAAAACATTTTCAAATACGGCATATTCTTGTATCCTGGCCGCGGTGCAACTTGCGACCAGATGTTCTTTTCTTCTTAAAGGTGCAACAGTCCAGTCAATCTTGAGGTAGACGTTGCGGTTTTTGTAAAAAACCAGTAGGGGGCGCTTTAGGAAGCGCAACTATGTACAAGGGATTGGCCGTTCCCAGTCCTCGGCCGGTGGGGATAGGGGAATGGCTGTTCACAGTCCTCAGCCTGTTAGGGGAAGAGGGGTGGCTGTTCTCAGTCCTCAGCCAGGTTACTTAGGGGATAGGGCATAACGTTCACACAGTCCTATATCAGTCCCAACGGAGACCACACGCAATTTGAAACAGTCCCACACAGTTCCTTTGCACCCTTACGGGTAACTATTTATAATGCCACTTGACCGTTCACTGGTAACGGTGTCTTCGTGACACTCCTTCTTCCTCCTCATACGGATCTTCAGGCCCGTCCGGGCCCTCCTGGTACTCAACGTCCGAGTAGTGCTGTTCCTCCTCCTCTACTACTCGGCGGACGTGTAGGGCGTACCACCCCTTCACGCCTTGGTGTCGGGTGTAAGACACCACGTCGCCTGGGAATAGATCCCGCCCACGATGGCCTTCCGGTAGGTGACTCTCCACATCTCTCCTTGTCACAAACACGTCACTGATGGTCTCGGGGTCTCGGATGAAGCCCCAGCCGCGCTCCATCTGGAACTTCACCACAGTCCCGGTGACTCGGGGTCTGCGGGCAGTTCGGGGATCTCGTCGCGCCTTCATTTTCTGCTCCGCGCTCTGGACCTGCAGCTTCTCTTGCTTCACCCGCCGCTCTCGCTGCTCCTTCTCAAACATCTCCAGCTGTTGGCGGCAGGCCTCCCGCCGCTCAGCTGCGCCCGCTCGCGTTTCTTTCGTGAACCCCATCAGGTCCTCCCCTGTGGGGTCCCATTCAAACTGGGCATCTTCCAATGGCAGCTGGGGGATTTCCTGAGGCGCCGGAGCAGGTATGAGGGGCTCAGAGGGTACTTCGACCTCCGCGGACGGGCTCCTCCGGAAGCGGGGGTTGACAAACTCGGGGGGCCAGATGAAAGGCAGCCCATCCGGAGTGGTGTATTGAGCGAAGAGATCCGCGCCCAGTGGTGGTACTGCAGCAGCAGGGGGCGCAGGTGGGTTGGCGGCGCCCGGGGGCACGTGACCTTGCGACCAGGCCTGTGCTGGTTGTTTCCTGGTTGCTCCCAAGGGCGGTACAGCAGGTGCAGGGGGCTCCGTCGGGGCAGCGGCGCCCGGGGGCGCAGGGCCTTGCGGCTGGGCCTGCGATGGTGGTTGGCTGAGCACGCCCGGGGTCAGAGGGCACGGCGTGGGGCGGGGCTCACCGGCAGCGTCGACGGCCTGGGGGCCGGTTGATGGCGGCGGGGGCACGGTGTCGACAGCGGGTCCCGGTGCGTTGGGCTCCGTGACGGGGTGCAGGGGCAGGTCGGCGGCCTCAGGATTCAGTGCAGGGGCGTCTCCGTTACCTGCCTCTGCTGTCGCGGCCTCCTCCGCGGCGTCGTCCTCGGCCTCCGCTCGGCCTTCACTGCCCTCGGTTGCGGGTGCGCTGCTCGTCGATGGCGCCTTCGGCTGCAGGATCACAGCCCGCCGGGCCACTTCCTTCTTCCATCCGGCGATCACGTCCTGCTGCGCCCGGACCATCCTCCGGTCCAGCTCTTCCAACGCCGCCCGTGTATATTCGGGGTCCTCCTTGGGGAGATGGGCTAACAGCTCGGTGAGGCTGCATGGTGGTGTAGCTTGCAGCAGGCCCTTTGCCAGGGTACCGGAACTGGTTTCTCCCTCCATCTCCGGGTGCGGCCTGGCCAGACTGATCCAGACTGCGCCCTGCCCCACAGTTTTCTTCTCTCTCCGCCCCCAGAGGGGGTGGTCCTGGGGCATTCTGCTGACAATCACTTTCAGGGGCAGCCCCCCCATGTTGATGGACATCTCCACTTCTGCATTCATGGCTGGTGGGGGCGGGCTCCTTTTTTGGCGCCATTCTGGGACCTGGCCCACGATGGGAGGTGGCTTCCTGCTGTCTTTTGGTGCGCACATAATGGCGTCCGCTCTGCCAGGGCGGGAAAGACGGATGAAGATGGCGGGAAACGGTCCAAGATGGCGTCTGATGGCGGGAATCGGCTCTGGATGGCGGGAAACGACTCCGGACGGCGGGAAACTTCTTTTTAAGGTACATGTGCAATTTTCTTCAGGCACGCAATACCCGCTTGTGGCGGTTTGGTAATGATCCTGCCGACTACGCCAAAGCTGACTCGCCCCCTGGGCCGTGGGGCACGCGGATCCGGGCGATAGCGGAACGATGGGGGTAGTAGTGGCGGCCCGGTCCCGCGGCTCAGGGTGGTCAGACCAATGGTAGTCTGCTAAGTGCTTCAGATAATGTCCGACTACGCCACCCGTGGATTGCGGTTATTAGGAACCGCCGCTGCAAGGCAGTCCGCTGGGGCTGATGATGGGTGCAGCTGAGGTGATGTGACTCCCCACGGGAAGAGTGCAGCCCCAGGGCAGTGTAGTGGATGTTGGGAGCGATGGTAGTGCGAGTCCCGGTGCTGATAGTGCTGGAGGCGCGAAGGAGCACACAGACAACAAGTTACAGTCCAGGGTCTTTACTCACAGTTCGTTTGTTCCAGGTCACTTCGGCCAGCAGTGACCGCCCGAGCCGTGCTGCGTCCACCAGGTGAGGGGCTCGGTCAACTCCCAGGCAGTTCAGGAGCATGGCACAGGACCCCCTTTTATCCTTTCTCTGGCCTGCCTCACCAGTGACCCACTTTTGTCCAGCTGCCGCGGACCTGTGCGGTTAAACGTGGGCCCCGTCCTCCGCTGTCCTATATGGTGCCTTCCTAGCAGGTTTGATGAGGTGTCGCACCAATATATGATCACGACGACCGGTCTTTGGCTGAGGGTAGTTTCTCCTCCACCAACTTGGGATCCGGTACCCTTAATCTGCCTGACCCTGCACCCTGGATTCTCGTGGGTTCTTAGGGTCCCTTCCACCTTCTTGTTCCTGAGCCCTTCTGTTTCTCTGTCTCTCCTTCTTTGCAGTTCCTTTCTGTTTCTGTTCCTTTCTCCTGGAGCTGAGATGAGCCAGAATCTCAGCTCCCCTTCACCTCCTCCTCGGCCTCTTCTCCAGGCCCACTTCTCCTTCTCCTCTCAGGCCCCGGCCTCTTCCCTAGGCCTGCCTCTGGAGCAGCACTCAGCCTGAGCTGCTGCTCCCTGTCTTCTCCTCTCCACAGAACTGAACCTAGATCTCAGATGGTGCCCACCTTTTATACCTCCCTCTAGCCATGAGCCCAGGTGACCAGCAACCAATGGGCTCCCTCCTACGCTCAGGAACCGCCCCCTATCTGCCCCTACAGCACTGGGTGTTCCACCCCTCCCTCCCCACTCCAGCAGGGACATGGTCGGTCGTGCCTGCACTTCTGTCTAGTGGGAGCACCGTTGAGCTGTCCCTCGGAAATGGTGTGTGTGTGCTGTATGCAGCTAACTGAGCCCTGGTCCATACTCCATCCTTACCCGGGAGTGGAATATCACACCTCCGGCCTGAGGTGCAATACCCCTGTAGCGGCCGAACCCTCGGGGCGCTACATATGCATTATTAGTAAGGATGGAGGAGAGACCACAGCCACTGTCTCCAGAGACCACCTGAAGAAGTGTCCCGAGCAGCTGCAAAGCAGTGATGAAGACCAAGATATCCCTCAACCCGCAGAGGAAAGGGAAGAAATAGTCAGTACAGTACTCAGAGAATTTCCCCGGTCCTGGACACAAATTAACGCCATTGTGGTACCCGTCCTTACCTTTCTCCAGCCAGCCCCTCAAGGGCCTACAGAAGAGCAAGTAGTGTAGGGAGAGCAACCGTCCCCGGAGGCAGAAGATTCCATACCAGCAGCCCAGGAGAATCAACCCTCTGCTAGTAGTGAGCCTGCCGTGCCCGTAGTGAGCCAAAGAGTACGCAGAAAGCTGCCCAGCCTACCCAAAACAGCTCCAAACACCTGTAGTGCAGACACTAGCGAGCCCACTACACAAGGGGTAGAAACAGGGGACCCAGAAAGGACACCACCAGATAGCGTGTTACGTAGGTCCACCAGGAGCACTAGGGGTCAAATGCCCGCTCGCTGGAGAATTTAAAATGTGATATAAATGCCTGTATATTGCAAATGTTAAAATGGTTGTTGCCTGCATACTAATTATGTTTTTCTAGTTACCCGACAGGGTTCATGGACTAACAGGTTATGGACAATGAATAACCGGAACTGTACCTTGTATATAGTTGCTCCTGTAAAGTGCCCCTTTTTGTCCCAGACCACAGAACAAAAACCCGTGGAGGTGGCTGAAGACGTGGTCCAACGCCGGATCATCAATGCCCTGTAGCCACCCCAGGGCCTACGTGGAGGGTTTGGGACGGGTCCCTCAAAATGCATCTTGGGTGACATGGACACCTGGTCACGGAAGCGCCGTGACCTCTAAAGACTAAACTTTTTGTACATACGTTGTTGTATTATTGTTTATACCCTGTTATGTTATGTTTTCATAAAATGTGTTTAGTCCCGGAGTACTAAAATTTACTAGGGGGGAATGTGGCACCCCAGGGGTCTGGTTGCCACAGTGGTAGAAATACCATGTCTGAGAGCGAGCATGGGCTTTCCTGGTCAGGAGCAATATTGCATGCCACACCTCCTGCCCAGGTCCAGGGAGGGGAGGAACCTGCCCTTTATAAACTGGATGTGGGGCGGGGTTAGAGAGTCAAGTTAGTTCCAGAGAAGGGATAGAGCAGCAGCAAGGAGCTCTGTATGAGCCAGGAGCTGAAGACCAGGGACTGGAACAGAGTTCGTCTTGGCAGAAAGACGCAGAGAACCGGACAACGGAGTCCGAGGCTGTGGGGATATCTACATCCAGCAGCAGAAACCACCTGGCAGGGGATTTCAGGTCCTCTGGCCATAGAAAGCCCGGAGGCTCAGTCACACGCAAGGGACCGACACCGCCATAGAGGAGCGGAAGGAACCAAAGGCCCCAAGTCACCAGCCATATGGGTGAGCACCACACGGTACACTCAGGGACGTGGGCTACTACACGACTACAGCAGGGTAGCCAGGAAGAGTGCAGTCAGACGGGAAGACCTCCACCTGGCCAGGGGGACTCTTGTTCGCTCACAGACTGACCAGGCCTCTAATGTTAGCCAGTACTCCCGGCAGGGCCTTCTTCATTACCAACAGTAAAGACCCTGAACTGCACTGCATGGACTCTGAGTCATTTATGCGCCCAGGCACCACAACCCCCACCATCTACACACGCTGCCCTGAGGCTATACTCCTCCCGTGGGGAGTTATACTACCCTCTGCTGCGCACACAACATCAGCCTCAGCTATCTGCCACGCAGCGGCGGTTCTCAGTGACCGCAATCCACGGGTGGTGTAGTCGGACATTTAATCATAAAAACCACATAAATAGACTGCCACTGGTTTGACCACCCTGAGCCATGGGACCGGGTCGCCGCCACGGCGACTACAACCCCCAGCATCCACGAAAAGGCCCGGTTCCGGGTTCCCACACGGCCCAGGGGGCGCATCAATAAGATGGACCCCCATCTTATAAAAAATATTTTTTTCTATTTTCCACCCCAAAATTTGGGGTGCGTCTTATGCTCCGGTGCGTCTTATAGTCCGAAAAATACAGTAGCTGTTCTTTTGCCAAGAAGAGTAGAGTGTGGAGCAGTTTTGGGGGGCCTCCTATCTTTTTACGTACGTATAGTCAGAGTATGTATGCCTTTTGTGGAGCCAGTCTATTATGTAGCGAACATAAGTTTGTCTAGATTAATCCTAGGACGTTTTCCCCTCCATATAAAATGACTGAAGGCCCTGTTGAGTGTAGTTATTTCAGAGTGTTTCAGTAGCAATGATAGAGTTTGGAGTTGATACATAATTTTGGATGTACTGATCATTTTGACCAAATGTGCCCTACCCAAAAAAGACAAGGGCAAATCTTGCCATTACTTTAATTGATTGAAGTGATTTTTTTAATGAGGGGGAATAATTTAACGTGTACAAAGAGGATGGCGAGCGACCTTTTTTGATACCCAAATAAGTGATATAAGAGGGAGCTAAAGTTATATCATTGAAAGATCCTCTTGGGTAAAGTTTTATTCCTTTTTCAGTTAATGGAAGTATTTCACATAAGTATTTCACATTTTTTGGCATTTATTTTAAACCCAGAATAAGTACCAAAATTTTTAAATAAATCCATTACTAAAGGTTAATGCAGAATGGGATCAGACATAAACAGAATGATATTGCCTGCAAAAAATGCCGCCTGGATTGATTTTCTAGTAAATTGGATGCCTGAAAAGGTGTTTGGGTCCGACAGAATATGAACTAAGGGTTCTAGTGCTAGGTTAAAAAGTAGGGGGGACAACAGACAGCCTTGTCTCGTTCCCTTCTCAAGGGGAAAGGGAGTGGACAGAAAACCCGGGGTATATAACTGAGCTTTTGGAGACATATATAAATTGCGTATATAGTTAAAGAAGGGACCTGTGAATGACATCTTAGTTAAGACCTTGTACAACCAATCCCAATTAATGTTGTCAAAGACCTTTTCCCGTCTAGGGAGACAATCGCCGGGGAGCCTTTTAAATTAGGTGTAGAGTGGATTTTATCCAGCGCCAACAGTACCTTCCTAATATTTAGCGGGGTCAGAGCGACCTTTAATAAAATCTGCTTGTACAGGGGATATGAGATGAGGTAAAATGGAGGCCAGTCTGTCAGCCATTATTTTGGACATTATCTTAATGTCGGTATTTATGAGGGAAATTGGTCTGTATGATCTGGGGGATAATGGATCTTTGTCTGGTTTTAGTAACAATTTAACGTAAGCCATATTTGCGGAAGGGAAAATGGAATCGCCTTGAGTTATTTTGTTATAGATCGATTCTAATAATGGGGAAACCTCTTCCCTTAAACATTTAAAGAAATCAGATGTGTAGCCATCTTGGCCAGGGGTTTTATTTGGTTTCAAATTTTTAATTGTATTAGTAATCTCTTCCAGTGAGATAGGTTTATTTAATATAGATTTTTGTTCCTCTGAAAATAAAGGCAGCTTGAGCCTATCTAAGAGTGTACCGGTGAGGTGCATGATTTGTAGCATTATCTATATTTTAACAACTGTGTTCGGGACCTGATTTTGTGGCAGTCATTAGTATATATTACAGATTCTCCTTCTTCCTCGCAGACTGCACAGTTCTGCTGTTCTCCCCATGTGACCAGTCCAATTCATTAACCGCCTCCATTTAAAAAGCACTGCACAAGGGAAAGCTGCATTTCTGCTTGAGGAAACTAATGGACAGGACAAGGTCACATGCTCCTCCATCAGCAGCCAATTTATGAATAGGACATTGGTGTGGTCTGTGGGGAAACCTAGACTAACAAAAACAGGAGGAGAACCTGTAATCCTTATATATTAGTAAGTGCCATAAAATCATGTCCCCAACACATTTGTTAAAATAAGGATACATTGGACCACCCCTTTAAGACTGAATGTACGGACACATATAGAACCTGTATCTCTAAAGTGATACTTTAGTAATTGGAAAACATTAGATGAGCAAAATGATTTACATGACCCTAGTCCAGCATCCATACTGGTACTCCATGGCAGTGAGACCATGGTTCTCTGAACTTCCTCAGTTAACACTCGAATGCCAACATCTTAGTGACTAGGTCTCACATGACATCATAGAGACCTTGTAAACGCCTATGAATGCTGGGATTCGAGTGCCGTCCAAGGAAGTTCACAGGACTACTGATCCAGCTGCTGTAACGTGGTGCAGGGCAGTACTCGACTTCCATGCCCCGACACGCTACATGAAAATGGGGGCCCTGGCTGTGTTTGTTACCTTGGCAATACGCCTCTGCAGACTGCATGGTGCCGCTATATTGGGCAGGCCAGGATCCGATGTTAGAGAACGAATTGAAGGAGACCAAAGTACAAAAATAAACTTCTTTTTACTGAACATGAACTTGATAAGAACTATGTACATCAGATAATAGGCACATTTCTTAAATAAGGTTTCTCTTGCATTAAGCAGACATGAGCACTTCTTGGTTACATTTAATGACTCTTTATTTCTTTTGCACTTCACACTTTTGCATCTCATAACACTCTGGCAAACGATGGGAGACTTCATCTTCCCCTGTGAGGGCCACACGGGCCGAGGTGTAACGTTACGGCTATACCCAGCTACTCTTGGTTCCCAACTGATTAAAGAGGACCCTACAGCCTGAGGTATGTCGGTACGACTGCTCACTAGAACCTTAAAAGTCCACTGCTATCCGTAGGAGTATTATGACTGCACAAGCAGACAGGTAGCGAACAAACCAGGGGGACAAAAACCTGAAGCTGACAGATCCCTGTTCAGACTGGTAAAAGACCTACTCTGTCTACCTGACTGCGGAGGTTAGCATCCTAAGATAACACAATGGCATCCCCACCTGATGGCAGCTCACCCTGAATGCCTCTAACAGTTCCTAGAATAGCTATGCCTGTGTAGCAACTGTAACGGGTCTGGGAGGCGGAACCTCTGAGCTACTATACAAGGGGGCGGTCCTTGTAAGGGAGCGGGTGGCGACCAGGGTAGACGGGCAGGCAGTCACAGCAGGTGACTGGGACAGTCTCTGAATGAACGGACAGGAGGTCACGGCAAGTGACCGGGGCAGTCTCTGGATGAACGGGCAGGAGGTCACGGCAAGTGACCGGGGCAGTCTCTGGATGAACGGGCAGGAGGTCACGGCAAGTGACCGGGGCAGTCTCTGGATGAACGGGCAGGAGGTCACGGCAAGTGACCGGGGCAGTCTCTGGATGAACGGGCAGGAGGTCACGGCAAGTGACCGGGGCAGTCTCTGGATGAATGGGCAGGAGGTCACGGCAAGTGACCGGGGCAGTCTCTGGGTAAAGGATTGGTACGACCTGTGGCGGCTGATGGTAGACGTGAGCTCCCAGGTGAGCAGGCGAGAGTCTCTGGATAAACGGGTGGTCACAGCATGTGACGGCGGAGCCTCCAGGAAGACCAACAGACAGGCGGCAGATGAGCGCTCCCAGGTGAGCGGGCAGAAGTCTCTGGACAGGCGGGTGGTCACAGCACGTGACGGCAGAGCCTCCAGGTAGGCTAGCAGACAGGCAGCAGAAGAGCGCTCCCAGGTGAGCGGGCAGGAGTCACTGGACAGGCAGGTGGTCACAGCACGTGACGGCAGAGCCTCCAGGTAGGCTAGCAGGCAGGTAGCAGATGTGCGCTCCCAGGTGAGCGGGCAAGCTGGTCCATAGACAGACTGACAAGAGTTGGAAGGCAGACCGTCGGACCTCAGGCAAGCAGGCAGGTAGTTGATGTGCGCTCCCAGGTGAGCGGGCAAGCTGGTCCATAGACAGACTGACAGGAGTAGTAAGGCAGACCGTCGGACCTCAGGCAAGCAGGCAGGTAGCAGGAATATCAGGCAGGAAACAGACAGCAAACTGGCAGGATTCTGGCAGGAATCAGGCAGGTAACTGGCAACGGGACCTGAGGGCTGAAGCAGAGTAGTGAACAGTGCAACAACATTGCTCGGGCACCTCCATTTTGGAGGAGGTGCCTTATATATGGTGAAGTCCTCCGGCCATTGGCCGGGGACTTCTTAGGACGGCGCGCGCGGCCCCTTTAAGAGGGAGGAAGCGCGCGCGCCCTAAGCACAGTGGCCGGGAAGGAGCGGGCGCTGCCAGCAGAGCGGGAGGAGGACGCCGGGCTCGGAGCAGAGAGGTGAGGGGAACAGCGTCCCTGCCTAGCAGAGGGCAGGGACGCCGACGCTACAGTACCCCCCCCTTTAGGCCCCCCTTTTTTAGGCCAGACAGAAATTTAGCTAGAATGAGAGGGGCATGGATGTTCTCCCGGGGCTCCCACGTTCTCTCCTCAGGACCAAACCCCTTCCAATCTACTAGAAAAAAGGTCTTTCCTCTTACCCTTTTGGTGGCAAGAATGTTCTCTACCTCAAACTCGTCCTCAGCAGAAACCGGAGCAGGAGGCGTACCTGTAGACTTGGAAAAAGAGTTAAGTACCACAGGTTTGAGGAGAGATACATGGAAGGAGTTAGGGATCCGTAAGTTGGCCGGGAGTTTCAATTTATAGGCCACCGGGTTGATCTGACTGATGACCTCCAGAGGACCGATGAACCGAGGCCCTAACTTATAGGAAGGAATCTTGAGCCGGACATACTTGGACGAGAGCCAGACCTTATCCCCTGGACGGAATTGAGGAGGATCCAGACGTTTTTTGTCGGCATGTCTTTTCATACGCTCGGATGACAGAAGGAGTGTGGACCGGGTACTTTCCCATGTGGAGGAAAATTTGTTAACAAGAGATTCCGCAGCCGGATTGTCCACCGAGGTGGAGACGGGAAACGGGATCCGAGGATGCTGACCGAAGACTACAAAAAACGGGGATTTGGAGGAAGATTCGCTCTCGTGATTGTTGTACGAGAATTCGGCCCATGGCAGGAGATCCACCCAGTCAGAATGGTGGGCATTAACGAAGTGCCGGAGGTAACAGGTCAGGATCTGATTGATCCGCTCCACTTGACCATTAGACTGTGGATGGTAAGCGGAGGAGAAGTCCAGGGTGACGTCTAGCAATTTACAAGTGGCTCTCCAGAAACGAGAAGTAAACTGTACCCCACGATCCGACACGATGTGACGGGGCAGGCCATGAAGACGGAAGATGTGGCGGATAAAGTCTTTAGCCAGCTCGGGTGTAGACGGGAGGCCTGGCAGGGGAATGAAGTGAGCCATCTTGGAAAAGCGGTCAGCGACCACCCAAATGACCGTACAACCGGCAGAGACGGGAAGATCAGTTATGAAGTCCATCGCTATATGCTGCCAGGGGGCAGCAGGTACTGGCAGAGGAAGAAGGCGACCGGCTGGCAGGTGTCTCGGAACTTTGTTGCGGGCACAGGACACACAGGCAGAAACAAAGTCTATTACATCCTTGCGCAGGTTAGGCCACCAGTAGTGCCGGGAAATAAGCTGTAGGGTCTTTTTCTGACCGGCGTGGCCAGCTAGTTTAGACGAATGACCCCAGTGTAGGATCTTCTCCCGATCAGGTACCGATACGAACGTCTTACCGGGAGGGAGACGATTTAGACTCACGGGAGCCACCTGCATTACTCTGGCGGGATCGATGATATGTTTAGGTTCTTCCTCAAGATCAGATACCAGAAAGGATCGGGACAAGGCGTCTGCTTTGATGTTCTTGTCAGCCGGGCGAAAATGTAGAACAAAATCAAAGCGAGCAAAAAACAAGGACCACCTGGCTTGGCGCGGATTAAGTCTCTGGGCATGCTGGAGATAAGCCAAGTTCTTGTGGTCAGTGTAAATTATTACCGGATGAAGAGCCCCCTCGAGTAGGTAACGCCACTCCTCCAATGCCAGCTTGATGGCCAATAACTCTCGGTCTCCTATGGAATAATTGCGCTCAGAAGAGGAGAAGAGTTTGGAGAAGAAGCCGCAAGTTACCATCCTCCCGGAAGAAGATTTTTGAGTAAGTACAGCTCCGGCTCCAGAGGAGGAGGCGTCAACCTCCAGAAAGAACTGCTTGTTGCCGTCCGGACGATGCAGCACTGGGGCGGAAGAGAAGGCCTGTTTTAAGGAAAGAAAGGCCTCCTCTGCTTCGGGCGGCCACTCTTTGGGATTAGTACCCTTACGGGTGAGCGCGGAAATTGGGGCAGTCCGGGAAGAGAAGTGCGGTATGAAGAGGCGGTAGTAGTTGGCGAAGCCCAGGAACCGCTGAATGGCCTTCAACCCCTCCGGTCGGGGCCATTTCTCGATGGCAGACAGTTTCTCTGGATCCATTCGTAGGCCGGTCTGAGAAATAATGTAGCCCAAAAACGGAAGCGAGGTCTGCTCAAAGAGGCACTTCTCATATTTAGCGAAGAGGTGGTTCCGCCTGAGCCTGAGCAGGACCCGACGAACGTCCCTCCGGTGAGTCTGGAGATCCGGAGAGAAGACCAAGATGTCGTCCAGGTACACCACAACGCAGGAGTAGAGAAGGTCCCGGAAGATGTCATTGACCAACTCTTGAAAGACGGCAGGAGCGTTACAGAGACCAAAGGGCATTACCAGATATTCATAGTGGCCGTCCCGGGTGTTGAATGCAGTCTTCCATTCATCCCCTTGACGGATACGGACCAGGTTGTACGCCCCACGGAGGTCCAGTTTGGTGAAGACTCTAGCCCCCCTCAGGCGATCAAATAATTCTGGAATGAGCGGAAGGGGGTACTTATTCTTCACCGTGATCTGGTTAAGGCCTCTATAGTCTATACAGGGACGGAGAGAGCCGTCCTTCTTTTTTACGAAGAAGAAGCCTGCTCCCGCCGGGGAGGTAGATTTCCGGATGAATCCCCTGGCCAAATTCTCCTCAATATATTCGGACATCGACCGGGTCTCAGCAGCGGACAATGGGTAAATACGCCCACGGGGAGGAGTAGTACCGGGTAACAGGTCGATAGGACAGTCGTATGGTCTATGAGGGGGTAATGTCTCTGCCTCTTTTTTATTAAAGACATCAGCAAATGACCAATAGGGGATCGGAAGTCCAGGTAGATTAGTTGGGGTAGGAGAAGGACGGACGGGATGAACAGGAACCAAACAAGTCTTATGACAGTCCTGTCCCCAGCGAAGGACTTCTCCGGTCTGCCAGTCAAGCACGGGTGCATGTCTCTGGAGCCAAGGTAGACCTAGTAAGAGGGCGTGAGAGAGTCCAGGCAGAACATGAAAAGAGATGCTCTCAGAATGCAGCATTCCCACCTGCAGAGTTACGGATTCGGTGATGAGTTGGATGGGATGTGGTAAGAGGCCCCCATCCACAGCAGCGACAGATAATGGTACAGCCAGAGGTTTGGTGGGAATGCGGTATTTTTCAACCAGGGACTGTGAGATAAGATTCCTGGCCGCTCCAGAGTCAAGTTGGGCTAGTTCGAAATAACGATTCTCCCCGCAGATAATAGAGACTGACAGTAGCAGAGATGGAGAGGATTTATTCTTGTCTAGGTTGACCTCTCTGAGCGAACCTAGACACAGGCGTTTCCCGACCTCTCCGGGCAGGTACGGATCCGGTGCTCCTTACTGCCACAGTAGAAGCAGCTCCCTTCGGCACGGCGTAAGTCCTGACGGGTTTTGACCATCTTGGTCTGGTCGACCTGCATAGGCTCAGGAGAGTGTACCTGGGGAGAGACGGATTTCTGAAAAGTAGGAGCTAGACGTGGAAACCTCCTCTCACGGGTGACCTCTTTGGCACGCTCCTGGAACCGTAGGTCAATCCGGGTGGCAAGAGTTATTAGGTCATCGAGAGTGGTAGGAATGTCCCGACCGGCAAGTTCGTCTTTAATACGGCCGGACAGACCCTCCCAGAAGACGGATACCAGAGCGTCGTTATCCCAGGCCAGCTCCGAGGCAAGGGTACGGAACCGTATGGCATATTGGCCCACGGTGAGACTTCCCTGACGGAGGCGTAGCAGAGATGATGCGGATGAGGTCTTCCGTCCGGGTTCGTCGAAGACTTTCCGGAAAGCCGTGAGAAAGGCAGGCAAGTCGGACACCAGGGGGTCTCCTCTCTCCCATAGAGGATTTAGCCAGGCCAGGGCCTCCCCGGTGAGATGGGACATGATGAAGGCAATTTTGGCCCGGTCGGAGTTAAACTGGTGGGACAGGAGTTCAAAGTGCAGGGTGCACTGATTTATGAAGCCCCGAGCCTGGGCGGAGTCGCCTCCGAAGCGAGGAGGTGCAGAAAGCCGGGGTCCGGGGTAGGATACCATGGTATGGGTGGGCAGCGGAGCTGCCGGGTTGCGAGTCAGGGCACTGGCGGTGGTAGCTGGTGGAGCTGTCAGAGTGTCCAGGCGAGAATTGACATTCCGCAGGTGACCCAGGATGGACTCCTGTTGGGACCTCTGACGGGACAGTTCATGACAGAGGTCCGAGAGCGAGGGAGCTTGGGTGCCACCGGGTTCCATGGCCCGAGCAAACTGTAACGGGTCTGGGAGGCGGAACCTCTGAGCTACTATACAAGGGGGCGGTCCTTGTAAGGGAGCGGGTGGCGACCAGGGTAGACGGGCAGGCAGTCACAGCAGGTGACTGGGACAGTCTCTGAATGAACGGACAGGAGGTCACGGCAAGTGACCGGGGCAGTCTCTGGATGAACGGGCAGGAGGTCACGGCAAGTGACCGGGGCAGTCTCTGGATGAACGGGCAGGAGGTCACGGCAAGTGACCGGGGCAGTCTCTGGATGAATGGGCAGGAGGTCACGGCAAGTGACCGGGGCAGTCTCTGGATGAACGGGCAGGAGGTCACGGCAAGTGACCGGGGCAGTCTCTGGATGAACGGGCAGGAGGTCACGGCAAGTGACCGGGGCAGTCTCTGGGTAAAGGATTGGTACGACCTGTGGCGGCTGATGGTAGACGTGAGCTCCCAGGTGAGCAGGCGAGAGTCTCTGGATAAACGGGTGGTCACAGCATGTGACGGCGGAGCCTCCAGGAAGACCAACAGACAGGCGGCAGATGAGCGCTCCCAGGTGAGCGGGCAGAAGTCTCTGGACAGGCGGGTGGTCACAGCACGTGACGGCAGAGCCTCCAGGTAGGCTAGCAGACAGGCAGCAGAAGAGCGCTCCCAGGTGAGCGGGCAGGAGTCACTGGACAGGCAGGTGGTCACAGCACGTGACGGCAGAGCCTCCAGGTAGGCTAGCAGGCAGGTAGCAGATGTGCGCTCCCAGGTGAGCGGGCAAGCTGGTCCATAGACAGACTGACAAGAGTTGTAAGGCAGACTGTCGGACCTCAGGCAAGCAGGCAGGTAGTTGATGTGCGCTCCCAGGTGAGCGGGCAAGCTGGTCCATAGACAGACTGACAGGAGTAGTAAGGCAGACCGTCGGACCTCAGGCAAGCAGGCAGGTAGCAGGAATATCAGGCAGGAAACAGACAGCAAACTGGCAGGACTCTGGCAGGAATCAGGCAGGTAACTGGCAACGGGACCTGAGGGCTGAAGCAGAGTAGTGAACAGTGCAACAACATTGCTCGGGCACCTCCATTTTGGAGGAGGTGCCTTATATATGGTGAAGTCCTCCGGCCATTGGCCGGGGACTCCTTAGGACGGCGCGCGCGGCCCCTTTAAGAGGGAGGAAGCGCGCGTGCGCCCTAAGCACAGTGGCCGGGAAGGAGCGCGCGCTGCCAGCAGAGCAGGAGGAGGACGCCGGGCTCGGAGCAGAGAGGTGAGGGGAACAGCGTCCCTGCCTAGCAGAGGGCAGGGACGCCGACGCTACAGCAACTCACTAGGGAAAATAGGTTATACACTAAAAACTGCAACTGACCCTGCTGGTTCCTGTACAGACTAGATATCCTGACTTTGCAGTCCCTAGTGGAGCCTGCGGGTGCAGAAATAAGCCTAACCGCAGGCTAGAAGATCGCAATTCTGGCCTAAACTACCTAAAAGACTCATGAGTTGCTTCACGTTCCTCCTAAAGAATCGGAGGGTAGAGCAGAGTGTAAATTACCTAAAGGAAGAGAAGTGTGCTGAACAAAGAAAAGATCCCAGTGTGAGTAAAGTAAATAACAAAATACCAAAGAATAAAGCAAGTACTGTTAAAAAATATACTGCCTACACCCTAATGATCAACAGAAGATAGGTGCAAAGAAACAGAAAAGAGAAAATCCTTAGCTTTAATCTCACAGACTGGCTCCAAACATCAACAGACTGTCAGAACATCCAAATTAATCTATCACCAGCAGTAAACACTAGCAGGAGGACAGAATATAAAGCTGCACCCAAAAGTTGATTGGCAGAAAAATGAAAACACCTGTGTTAAACTAGGCAGACTGCAGCCAGAATAGCTTAACCCAACCCCCAAGAGAAAAGGTGTGTCTTCTGTAGCCCAACAGAAAGAGAAGACAACCACAAAACACAAACTCATCGAATCTAGGAGCATTACAAGGAGAATTTAAGTCCCAATATGGTGACCATTGCTTCCTTACAATACACACAATTGAGCTTCCTTTCACTGTAGACCAGGGTTCCCCAACTCCAGTCCTCAAGGCCCACCAACAGGTCATGTTTTCAGGATTTCCTTAGTATTACACAGGTGATAATTGCATCACCTGCACAGACAATAATTCCATCACCTGTGCAATACGAAGGAAATCCTGAAAACATGACCTGTTGGTGGGCCTTGAGGACTGGAGTTGGGGAACCCTGCTGTAGACAACTGTTCACTGTCCTGCTGATACAATTCCTTCTTGTTCAGTTTCTTTAAGTGGACCTTCTACTTCCCCTGGATTAAGTTCCATATCATTGAGGTGGCCTCCCTTACCTGGATCCCAATCTGTAAAATCTCTCTGTCAAATAACTCGTCACGTTTCCTTGGTCCTAGGACATATTATCTGATGTCCTGTAGCCCTCCCTCTTCACACACAGCACATGTACAGTTTATATACAGTGCCTACAAGTAGTATTCAACCCCCTGCAGATTTAGCTGGTTTGATAAGATGCAAATAAGTTAGAGCCTTCAAACTGCAAACGAGAGTAGGTTTTATGAACAGAAGCATAAATCTTACAAACCAAAAAGTTATGTTGCTCAGTTGAATTTTATTAAATTTTAAACATAAAAGTGTGGGTCAATTATTATACAACCCCTATGTTTAATATTTTGTGGAATAACCCTTGTTTGCAATTACAGCTAATAATCGTCTTTTATAAGACCTGATCAGGCCGGCACAGGTCTGTGGAGTTATCTTGGCCCACTCCTCCATGGAGATCTTCTCCAAGTTATCTAGGTTCTTTGGGTGTCTCATGTGGACTTTATTCTTGAGCTCCTTCCACAAGTTTTCAATTGGGTTAAGGTCAGGAGACTGACTAGGCCACTCCAACACCTTGACTTTTTCCCTATTGAACCAGGCCTTGGTTTTCTTGGCTGTGTGCTTTGGGTCGTTGTCTTGTTGGAAGATGAAATTACGACCCATCTTAAGATCCTTGATGGAGAAGCGGAGGTTCTTGGCCAAAATCTCCAGGTAGGCCGTGCTATCCATCTTCCCATGGATGCGGACCAGATGGCCAGGCCCCTTGGCAGAGAAACAGCCCCACAGCATGATGCTGCCACCACCATGCTTGACTGTAGGGATGGTATTCTTGGGGTCGTATGCAGTGCCATCCAGTCTCCAAACGTCACGTGTGTGGTTGGCACCAAAGATCTCGATCTTGGTCTCATCAGACCATAGAACCTTGAACCAGTCTGTCTCAGAGTCCTCCAAGTGATCATGAGCAAACTGTAGACGAGCCTTGACATGACGCATTGAAAGTAAAGGTACCTTACGGGCTTGTCTGGAACGGAGACCATTGCGGTGGAGTACGTTACTTATGGTATTGACTGAAACCAATGTCCCCACTGCCATGAGATCTTCCCGGAGCTCCTTCCTTGTTGTCCTTGGGTTAGCCTTGACTCTTCGGACAAGCCTGGCCTCCGCACGGGAGGACACTTTCAAAGGCTGTCCTGGCCGTGGAAGGCTAACAGTAGTTCCATAAGCCTTCCACTTACGGATGATGCTCCCAACAGTGGAGACAGGTAGGCCCAACTCCTTGGAAAGGGTTTTGTACCCCTTGCCAGCCTTGTGACCCTCCACGATCTTGTCTCTGATGGCCTTGGAATGCTCCTTTGTCTTTCCCATGTTGATAATTTGCATATTTCCACTGCATTTTGGGGTAAGTGAAGAGTCTCCGCGAGCTCAAAGAACACTGGATTTTGGCTGTTGGAGCTGAAAAGAGGACATCGGTAAACCAGGGGAGGAGTCCTGAGGAGATAATTTGCATATTTCCACTGCATTTTGGGGTAAGTGAAGAGTCTCCGCGAGCTCAAAGAACACTGGATTTTGGCTGTTGGAGCTGAAAAGAGGACATCGGTAAACCAGGGGAGGAGTCCTGAGGAGATAATTTGCATATTTCCACTGCATTTTGGGGTAAGTGAAGAGTCTCCGCGAGCTCAAAGAACACTGGATTTTGGCTGTTGGAGCTGAAAAGAGGACATCGGTAAACCGCGCGCCTAACGGCGCGCGCATTTTGAAGCATTTTTCACTGTTTTCAGAACATTAACAGTAAGAACATGGAAGAGTCCAGGAGCCATTTGGTGAGCTGCATATCCTGCTACATGTTCACAGACTTGCCAGTGGAAAAGCCAAACTTCACATGCCAGAAATGCAAGCTTGTGTCCCTGTTGGAGGAAAAGTTGCGAAATCTAGAAGAGAGGTTAACTACCTTGAAAATCATTAAGGAAGGTGAAGAGTTCTTAGACAGAGCAGAATTATCTCTTCATGATTCAGAAAGAGAAGAAATTCGAACTGCACCTGACGAAACAGAGGAATGGAAGCATGTGACCCACAGAAGCAGGAGGATCGAGAGGCAGTCAGCACCCATACTGCTCAGGAACCAGTACCAGGCTCTCACGCAGGAGAACCATGAAGAAATACAGCAAAATAAGACTTTACCAGCAATGAATAACCTTGTAAGCCCTCAGAATCCTCCTGGATGGAGAAAGAAGAATGTTGTGAAGAAAAAACGGAGAGTGGTGGTCATGGGGGATTCCCTGTTAAGAGGAACAGAGGCCGCTATCTGCAGACCAGACATAACCTCAAGAGAAATGTGCTGTCTTCCAGGAGCAAAAATTAAAGATGTGTCTGACAGGATATCAAGACTCTTCAGACCTACAGATCACTACCCATTCCTGCTAATACATGTGGGGACAAATGACACCGCAAGAAAGGACCTGGAAACCATCTGCAGTGACTTTGAAGACTTAGGCAAGAAAGTGAAAGAATTGGGAGCGCAGGTGGTCTTCTCATCCATCCTCCCTGTGGATGGCCATGGAACAATGAGGTGGAATAAGATTCTACAGGTGAACAACTGGCTACGTCGATGGTGCCGTCAACAAGGATTTGGATTTCTGGATCACGGGATGAATTACCTATACGATGGACTACTTGCTAGAGATGGGGTGCACCTTACGAAGACTGGAAAACATGTATTTGGAAGTCGCCTTGCTACACTCATCAGGAGAGCTTTAAACTAGAACAATGTGGGAAGGGAAGCAAAAGGCCAGAAAAAGCCATACAGCTGACAAATACTATTGAGATCTCTGCTACTGGAAGTGGAAAGAAAGAACAAAGACAAAAAAATCTAAATAAAAATATGGGAGGAAGAGAAACCAATCACAAACTAAAATGTTTTTATACAAATGCACAAAGCATGGGCAACAAACAAGGAGAATTGGAACTACTAATGCAGGAAAAGAAATATGATGTCATTGGAATCACTGAAACTTGGTGGGACGATACACATGATTGGAATAAAAGGCTAAAAGGATACAACTTATTTGCAAGAAACAGAATTGATAAACGAGGAGGAGGTGTCGCATTGTATGTTAGAAAAGCGTATATCTGCACAGAGATTGATGCTTCAGAGACTGGGAGTTCTGTGGAAACTGTTTGGGTAAGAATACAAGGAGAGAACAACGGAAAGGACACCATTGTAGGCATTTACTACAGGCCACCTGGGCAAGCTGAAGATATGGATGAACTCTTTATGTATCAAATGACCAAGTTCTCCAAAAAATATGACGTAGTGGTCATGGGAGATTTCAACTATCCAGACATTTGTTGGGAATCTCTCTCAAGTAAAACTAACAGGTCAAGCAAATTCTTATCCTCTCTTGCTGACAACTTTATCTTCCAAAAGGTAGGGGAGAAAACAAGGGGATCTGCTACTTTGGATCTAATCCTTATAAACAGGGAGGAAATGGTTGAGGAGGTAAAGGTGGCTGGGACCCTAGGAGGCAGCGATCATGCTATTATAGAATTTTGGATAACTAGAGGAGGAAGACATGTGAAGACTCAAACTTCAAGGTTAGATTTTAGAAAGGCAGATTTTAAGAGACTCCGAAAGAGAATAGGAGGGATCCAATGGCTGGATGTCCTTAAGGACAAAAATGTCCAGGAAGGATGGGAAATTTTTAAAAATGAGATTCTCAAAGCACAATCGTTAACAATCCCGAAAAGTAGGAAGAATGGGAAGCATTTAAGGAAACCAGGATGGATGAACACAGAACTTAAACACATGCTAAAAAGAAAGAAAGAAATGTTTATTAAATGGAAAGAGGGAGGCATATCTAAAGAAGATTATAATGCAGTCTGCAGATCCTGCAGGGCACGTATCAGGTTAGCTAAAGCTGACAATGAATTAAGGCTTGCAAGAGATGTCAAAAGCAATAAAAAAGGATTTTGGGGGTATGTCAAAAGTAAAAGAAAAGTCAAAGATGCTATAGGATTTTTACAGGATGAAAATGGAGAAATGGTAAGAGAGGATGTTGAGAAGGCCGAACTTTTTAATTCCTATTTTGCATCTGTTTTCTCTCAGAAAGAAAATGTAACATCAACTGATTTTCACTGTCCTTTTAAAGGAATAGAGGAATCCAGGTTATCTGTAAACAGAAAGATTGTGAGGGAATATTTAGCTAACATAAATGAGTTCAAGTCTCCAGGTCCAGATGAATTACACCCCAGAGTACTGAAGGAGATCGTAGAAGAAATTTTAGAACCACTCTCCATAATCTTTGAAAATTCTTGGAGAACAGGAGAAGTCCCAGAAGACTGGAGAAGAGCAAATGTTGTTCCTATCTTCAAAAAGGGGAAGAAGGTGGACCCAGGGAACTATAGGCCGGTGAGTCTGACTTCTATACCAGGAAAGATCTTTGAACAAATTATTAAACATCATGTATGTGAGTACCTGGATAAGAATGAAGTGATTAACCAGAGTCAGCATGGGTTTGTAACTAACAAGTCATGTCAGACTAACTTAATTTCCTTCTATGACAGAATCACTGACTGGGTGGATCAGGGAAATGCTGTAGATATAGTATATCTTGACTTCAGCAAAGCATTTGACAAAGTATCTCACAACATCCTTATTGAAAAAATGACCAAGTATGCAATGGACCAGGCAACTGTTAGGTGGATTCATAACTGGCTTAGTGATCGGACTCAAAGGGTGGTTGTAAATGGCTTCACATCCAGCTGGATGAATGTCTCAAGTGGGATACCACAGGGCTCTGTCCTGGGACCTGTATTGTTCAACATCTTCATCAATGATTTAGATGAAGGAATTGAGGGTAAACTGATTAAATTTGCTGATGACACAAAGCTAGGAGGGATAGCTAATACTAGAGAAGAGAGAGAGAGGATTCAAAAAGACCTAAATAAACTGGAGCAGTGGGCAGCAACCAACAGAATGGTTTTTAACAGGGAAAAATGCAAAGTACTACATCTGGGCAATAAAAATGAAAAAAGCATATACAGAATGGGAGGAATAGAGCTAAGCAACAGTACATGTGAAAAAGACTTAGGTATACTAATAGATCATAGACTGAACAAGAGTCAACAGTGTGATGCAGCAGCAAAAAAGGCAAATACAATTCTGGGATGTATTAACAGAAGCATACAGTCTAGATCACGTGAAGTCATTATCGGTCTTTACTCCTCTTTGGTCAGACCTCATCTGGAATACTGTGTACATTTTTGGGCACCACATTTTAAAAAAGACATAGACAAACTGGAACAAGTTCAGAGAAGAGCGACCAGAATGGTGACTGGTCTGCAAACCATGTCCTATGAGGAACGGTTGCAGGATTTGGGAATGTTTAGCTTGCAAAAAAGAAGACTGAGAGGAGACTTAATAGCTGTCTACAAATATGTCAAGGGCTGTCACATTGTAGAAGGATCATCTTTATTCTCATTTGCACAGGGAAAGACTAGAAGCAATGGGATGAAACTAAATGGGAGGAGACACAGATTAGATATTCGAAAAAACTTTTTGACAGTTAGGGTGATTAATGAGTGGAACAGGCTGCCACGAGAGGTGGTGAGTTCCCCTTCAATGGACGTCTTCAAACAGAGGCTGGACAGACATCTGTCTGAGATGATCTAGTGAATCCTGCTTTGAGCAGGGGGTTGGACCAGATGACCCAGGAGGTCCCTTCCAACTCTTCCATTCTATGATATGATTCTATGACCATGTCTGAGTGCTGTTCACAAGTTTGGGGAGGGTCTTAAATAGTCAGAAAAGGCTGGCAAAGGAGATCTTTAATCCACACATGTGAAGCTCATTATTCTTGGTGCCTGAACTACTTCTTAATACTTTAGGGGGACCAAACAGAATTCTTGTGGTTTGAGGGGTTGAATAATAAATGACACTCTGAATTAACTTTTTACGTTTTAAAAAAAAAACAAAAAACAAAAACAAAAACAAAATTTGCTGCAGTGCATTTCCCACTTCCAGGCTGATCTACAGTACAAATGTCACAATGCCAAGTTAATTCCGCATGTGTCAACCAGCTAAATCTGCAGGGGGTTGAATACTACTTGTAGGCACTGTATATGTAAATAACTTATACACATGTATATAACAGGTCAGTCTGCCAACTGTCAGAACTTAGGTGTGTCTCTACTGTACACTTCGCTCTAAATAGCACACTATCAGGAAGTCGTCTTCTGTCTTCCGACATAGCCCCTCCCATTCTGGGCTAGTCCCAATTATTAACTCTATTTATTCCCCAACTAAGTGCATGCAAATTACTAAACATACAACATCACATTTAAAACAGTGCAATGCATTATATCACACCACACTTCAACGGAGGTGTGGGCAGCACTGCCACTTCCTTACACTGCCACAGAGAGATTAAGTGAATGCTGGAGCTTTTTGATCATGTCGAGAAAACGTTCTCCACATTCATTGTATTATTCCTTATACAGAGCAAAATTGTATTGTCACATCTATACTCAAAGAATGTGATACCATAGACAGTAAGGTAATATTCACACATCCGTGCATCACTGTCTGAGCATGGACAATGGTTCCCCATATGGCTACGGGTCTACTAATCATATACAGTATGCCCATAAGGCTGTCAAGTTTGGGTCACGAGACTTAAGACCAGTACATAAATAACTATTTGTGCTTGGACCAAGACAAATAGTGTGTGAATGTGGCCTTAGGTAATTGTCTGAGATAACATAGCTACTAACACTTCAGTGGGTGCTGAGCCCTCCCTGTAACCTCCAGGGAAAAATTCTGACCCCAGAACGCTCACATTTGGATTGAGTTTACATAATGTTCCCCTTCCTCCCCAGGATTTCCGGGAATTTGGGAGAGTTGGCAACTTTGCGGTAACAGAATAATAAGGATAGTACTGTCACCACACCAAACTTTAATTATTAGTGTTAACTATTTAAATTACAAGATAATACTTTCATTTGCACCTTTTGTAGCCTCAGGTGCTGGCTCTTGCTCAAGGCCTTCAGTAAAGGTGACATGAATTTATTGGACAACCTCAGTATGGGTTCCCTCTCTCTATTGGCCTTATTGTAGACGCATAAGATGCCTATGTGACACCCCAGGGGTCTGGTTGCCACAGTGATAGAGATATTACGTCTGAGAGCAGGTGGGAGGTCCTTTGGTCAGGGATCCTGTGCATGCCACACCTCCTGCCCAGTCTTGGGAGGGGAAGAACTTCCCCTATATAAACCCGGGGCTGAAGCAGGGTTAGGAGTCAAGGAGAGTAGAGACAAGAGACAGTCATAGGAAGAAACAGCTGGAGCTCAGTGGCAGCAATACTACTACGAGTCAGGGGCTGGCAGCTGCAGAGCTCGCCCTGACTGAGAAGCTTTCTTACCGGACCCGGCGTCCGAGGCTGTGGGGACTAACTCCTACCCAGCAGCAGAAGCCGACCGGCAGGGGATTTCAGGTCCTCAGGCCCAGAAACCCGAAGGCACGGTCACACGTGTGGGACCAGCACCGCCATCGTGGAGCGGAAGCCAATAGAAGGCCCCGAGTCACCGGCCATACGGGTGAGCACCACACAGTACACTCAGGGACGTGGGCTACTTATATCCGCTTCTAGCAAGGTAGCCAGAAGAGTACAGTCAGTTTGGGAGGCCTACAACTCCGCCTGGCCAGGGGAGATCCCATCTGCTCAAGGACTGACCAGGCCCCGTTCGCTAGCAAGTACTCCGGGAGGGTCTATCGTTGTTACCAGTAAAGACCCTGAATTACACCGCACCGTCTCTGAGTGGTTCCTGCTACCCCCATCTTCCACGTCGGCTGCCCTGAGGCCATACCCCTCCCGTTGGGGGTTATACTATCACGCTGCACAATTCTACACCGGCCTCAGCGGTCTGCCCTGCAGCGGCAGCTCCATAGCTGCAAATCAACGGGTGGCGTAGTCGACACTCAAATAACATCTATCAAGACTGCCACACACTGAGTCTGACTCCCTGGGCACAGACCGGGTCCCCGCCACTCGGAGACTACAACCCTCATCTGATCCGGTTCCGGGTAAGCCCCCGTGCGCGAGACGCTGCGCGACACAGCAGGCCCAGGGGCGCGTCACCTATATATTCTGTGTATGCAGTTGTGCAAAATAATATGTGTGATCTCCATAAAGACAGTCTGTTACATCCACGTCTTTGAAGCAGAGTAGAAGTACAGTATACAGATGCACAATTATCATCATAGGGGAAGAAGACGGGGCTTCCCTTTCCATGGAACCCATACCACAATAACCTGATGGATCGAAATGTGTCATCAGAAAATTACTAGTGACGAGTGAGCACTAAAATGCTCGGGTACTCGTTGTTCGAGTCGAGCAAATTGGGATGCTCGAGTGCTCGGACTGAGTAACGAGCCCAATGTAAGTCTAAGGGAAACTCGAGCATTTTTCCGGATGCTCCCCCTGGCGGTCTGCAGAGGGACTAAAAATTGCACAAATCGATGGGAACAGTGCTCAAATGAAATGAGAACAGCATGGGGAAGACCCCTGGAAGCATTTCTGACTCAAAGGTCACTGCTGTCAATAATTTGTGGCGCCCCTGAGGGTTCAGTCGCCACAGAGGTACTGCACCTCAACCAGAGGTGTGGTGTCTCCTTCTCTCAGGTAAGGAGGGAGTGCTGACCGGAACCCCAACACCCACATTCAACACTACACTACTCCAGGCCGGCTGGAAGGGCAAGATGCACTGTGTCTCCTGCTGAGCCCTGTCCCTGGCCGGAGTGGGGGGGAACCAAAGAAGGGGGAACCAGTAGTGGGTGTGGGTGGAGGATGTAGAACAGGGGAGCACCATTATAGGAGGTATAAAAAGGGAAGCCATCTTAGGGTGGCAGGTCAGGACAGGCCAGACAGAGAAGTGAGCAGTAAGGAGGGGAGCAGAGTCTCGTTAGGAGCTCTGCTCCACAAGTGGGCCTAGTGGTAGAGGCCCATGAGAGGAGCAGAGGAGAAAGGCTCCGTTTTACAGAAGGGATCCCAGGGGGTATGGTGAGTGCAGGACGGCTTCGGTACGCCCCGAATCTGCCAGGTGTCAGAGGGATCAGGCCGCAAGAAGGGGACCGGCCCTTGGACCAGCCGTGTTACTCCAGGTCTCGGCTGGAAAAACCGGAGGCTTTTGTACTTCCATGGTGCAGTTGCCACAGTCTCAATCTAGTCACCGTGAAGGGCATCAAATGGGTCCGGGAACTCCAGGTTGCCCAGAGGGACTTCAGAGCACCCGATCGGGACTGAGTGTGGGGAAGCACAGGGCAGAAGGGAGAAGATCCAGCGTGAGAAGTCGGTCTAGTAAGGAACATAAAGAATGCGGGGTTCCATCAAGCACTCCTGATATATCTGAGAAAGTGCTGAACCCCTGGTCTGGTAGACGCAGTGCGACGCGGAGTACAGTGTACCTGAGAACCTTGAACAAGAACTGTGAGTAAAACTCAGATGACTGCACTCCATTGCCTCCGTCAGTTATTTCAGCTGCGCCATCCCGATTGCACTACAAACCCCAGCATCACCACCCACCATCAAACTCTACACTGCCCTGAGGCCCGCTCCACCTGTGGGGAGCTGTTCCATCCTAGCTGCCTATCAACTGTCTCAGAGGTCTGCAGCAGCGCTGGTACAAATTACCAGAAACCACAGGTGGCGTCACGATCAAACTACAAATCCCTTATAAACTATCCCCTTTTTGTTGACCGCCCTGGGCCACGGACCGGGCCAGCCACTGTGACATATCCCAGCATCCATAGGCCCGGACACCGAGTACCCCACTGCCCTGGGGGCGCGTCAAATGTTGTCAGAGCTGTTACACCACTTTTACGGACTCACAATAAAACATACAAAAACAAAACCAAAATGGATTTTCTTGGGAAATATATTAAGGAACATCCTTTCCAGGGTAATGACTTGTATATAAGGCAAAATAAATAACCAAAAACAAAAATGCTGCTCCACACCTTGGGCTATGTTTAAAGTAGCGTTTTTGATGCGTTTTTGCACTTTTGTATTGCTTTCAACCAAGACAAATGCATTCACTGGGAAAAGTCATTTTAACATTTTACAACCTTATCTGGCCATGTGGTGTGAGACACATCATCAGACACATTTATACAGTGCTGAAAAAACATGGGAACAGCATGGGGAAGACCTCTGGAAGCATCTCTGACTCCCAGGTCACTGCATAAAAGTGTGCTCATCATAAGTGATCCTTGGCGCATGCGCAGATGCCTCCCGCCATGAACCTGTCATTGCAGACTTGCAACAATCACCATCCACGTCCTTGTCCCAGGGCAGCGTTCAATTGTCCCTACCCCATTCCTTGGAATGCAAATGCAAGTATGCAACCAGCCACCACCCACCCAAAGGCTGCAATACTATATTGCCAAATTTTTGACAGCTGCTTGCACTTGGAATGTGACCTTTTAGGCTCGTGGAGATGGAAGCTTTTCACAACCTCATGCCAGCAGCGGCCGGGTGTCCATACTCGGTCCCAAGCCGCCACTAAATCTCCCGGTGTCGTCTCCGCCTTCCACAAGCATGGGTCCCACAACATTACCCGTGCCCTCCCCAGTGCACTTACTGGGAAAGACCGCCTAACCACAAACACGTGGTCAAGTGAATGTGGCCAGGAACGGTAAGGAGCCAGTCCACAGCTTGTGGGTGAGTTGTATTTCACCACAGCCATATTTATTAGCTTAGTGAAAGGACTTGGGAAACCGCATCTACTCCAGCTGTCATTTCTCCCAGGAAGTCCTCTAAAGCTGCTTGCACTTGAAATGTGGTCTTTTAGGCTCGTGGAGGCGTAAGCTGTCCACAACCTCATGCTGGCGGCGGCCGGGTATCCATACTCGGTCCCCAGCCACCACTATTTCTCCCGGTATTGTTTCCGCCTTCCACAAGCAAGGGTCCCTGATCATTACTGCTGGTACTTTTCAGTGGAAATCTGCTTGCCTCCTACCAGCTTGTAATATTTCCAGTGAATTATGGTACGATGCCATGGTATTAACACTGCCCCCAGAACCAGTGGCGAAGCCATCCTCAATTTCCTTCTCAGGAATTCTATTTGGTGGACTGAGTGGCTGCCCAAAAAATTAGTTTCTCACAAAGGAGGTGAAGATAAAGTGGCAGTAAGTGCAAGTTTCCCAGCCTGTTAGATATCAGAGGATGAACAGCAGCACATTGGATCAGTGGTTAGCACTGAAGCCTTGCAGCGTTGGGATCCTGGGTTCAAATCTGAGCAATGACAACATCTGCAAGGACTTTGTATGTTCTCCCTGTGTTTGCGTGGGTTTCCACCTCAGTAAAAAAGTAGCCAAACAGTGTCAGGGAACCTTCCCACACACTTTTCTTAGCCATGACTGATTCTCGGCAGGGTTGGACAGTCCCACCAGAATCCTCAGGTGGGCCCTGGCTTCTCCATCAGGAGAGTTCATGATAGCACAAACTTTGCAGAAGCTATGGGGAGAGGGAGAAAGGTGAGCCCTCAGAATCAAAACCTCTGGTGGGCCCAATGTTTTTTAGTTAGAAACTGCTTCTCAGTGGGAGTTGTATTTCACCACAGCCATATTCTTTAGCTTGGTGAAAGGACTGGCATAGAGGGAAACCGTATCTACTCCGGCTGTCGTTTCTCCGTCACCAGGTTCCGCCCATTGTCACACGCGAACATGCCTGGCAGTATGTTCAGCGGTGAGAGCCACAGATCAGGCTGCTGTGTTACAGCTTTCAACAATTCTTCAGCGGCGGGCGGTTTGTCACCTAAGCATTAAGCATGTTATCTTCAGCACAGCTTGTTGCCGCTTGGACAAGGCAGTGCTGCAGTGCTTTCAGCTTGTGACTGATGTGGTCATTTCGGAGATGGAGGCCGAACTGGAGGAGAAGGTGCAGGAGCTGAACAATGTGATTACATTGAGGTTACATTGGCGACTCTGGTTTTTATACTAAAGAAATATCCTACTGTTTTTTTTTTACGTTAAGACAAATGCATTCACCGGGAAATGTCATTTTAACATTTTACAACCTTATCTGGCCATGTGGTGTGTGACACATCATCAGACACATCCTGTTTCATTTATGATGGAGGGACTCTGAAAGTCACAAAGCCTATTTTTATAGGGCATTCAGGCGGCCTTTCCTATTCTTAAAGGGCCAGCAGTCGGCCCTCGCTATTGTTAGAGAGCCATCAGCCGGCTATGCTTTGTTGTTTCCATTATTAACGAGTGGATCTCCTATACTGTTATTGCGTATGCAGTGACTGCAAGGGTTGCCAAAAATTCGGACGCAACCAAATAGCCCTTTGAAGAGACATAGAAGAGGGTCTCAGTAAAAAAAAATGTTCCCATTATAAACTAGCGGGTCTCCTATAGTGGTAATGCCCATGCTGTGACTGCAATGGCTGCCAAAATTTGGGGAAAACCCCCCACTAACAATTTAAAGACACATAGAGCAGGACCACAGTAATGATATGTTTCCATTACAAAGGAGTGGGTGTGCTATACAGTTATAGGGTGTGCAGTGAGTCCAACGGCTGCCAAAATGTAGGAAAAATCCATTAACAATTTAAAGACACATAGTGCAGGGCCACAGTAACGACATATTCCCATTAGAAAGGAGAGGGTCTCCCATACTGTTTATCTATGCAGTGACTGCAATGGCTGTCAAAAATCTGGAGGCACTCCAATGCTTCTTGCAAGAGACGTAGAGGTCAGAGAGCCTCCTAAAAACAATGTTCCCATTATTAGGAAGTGGGTCTCCCACAGTGTTTGCCTATGCAGTGAAGCAACATCTGCCAAAAATTTGGAGGAACTCAAATGCCCCTTGCAAGAGACGTACATATGTTGATATAGTACATATGGTGGTGATATGGTGGTGGAAGATGGGGATGCGGAGAAGGAGGAGGACAAGAGCAAATAGACAAAATCAGGAAGCGTATACCCATGTCTGGGTGTGAAGAGAGAGGAGCATGGGAATAGAGTTAGGCCTTCCCAAAAAAAGACACTGTATTTGAGTTTATGTTATGCTGCTATCATTCGGTGGTGTTGAGAAGTCTGGCCCAATCCAATCTGGCCCTTGTTCATTTTTAGAAGAGTCAGCCTGTCAGCATTTTCAGTTGACAGGCGGATGCGACTATTGGTTATAATTCCACTGGCGGCACTAAAAACCCACTCTGACAAAACGCTAGCGGCAGGGCAGGTCAGGGCCTGAAAGGCGTAGAGAGCCAGTTCATGCCACGTGTCCAGCTTGGATAAACAATAATTATAAGGCACAGAGGAATCACAGAGGGCGTTGGTACGGTTGGCAAGGTACTCCCTCACTATCTTCCGAAACTTTGCACTCCTTGTGAGAGTACCCTATGCCTCAAGGCCTGTGTGATGGGAGGGTCTGAGAAAACGGTCCCAGAACTTTGACAGTGTTCCCCTGCCTCTGCTGGATTGCATTTGTGGCTCTCTCGCCTGTACTTCTTGGTTATCCAACGAACTGTGACCTCTGCCACCAGAGTTTTCAGATGCTAACTTTTTTAATAATTCAGCAACAAGTCACTTCTCATACTGCACCATTTTATTAGGCCTGTCCTGCAAGGAAATAAGAGACATAAAGTTCTCCCTGTAGAATGAGTCTAGAAGCATCACCAACCAGTAATGGCTGTCCCCAAAATTTGGACAACGCGAGGGTCACGGGAAAGGCAGTGTAATATAAACTCAGCCATGTGTGCCAGATTGCAAAGAGGCAAGACTTCCGTGTCCTCACCAAGAGGACGACTGACCATGCTCTCCTCCTCCTCTTCCTCCTCCTCCCCGTCCTCAGGCCATCCACGCTGAACAGACAGAATGACAGTTGTGCAGGTAGTAACATCTATAGCACAGGAAACTAGCTCCTGTTCTTCCTCCTCCTCCTCTTCTTGCTCATTGTCACCCAATCCACGTTGGGATGAGATGAGGCTGGGCTGTGTATAATCACCCTGTATGGTTCCTTGCTCCATCTCATAGTGCTCCGCCTGCAATGCGTCCTCTTTAATTGAGAGCAGAGAGCGTTTCAGAAGACAGAGAAGCGGGATGGTGACGCTAATTATAGCGTCATCACCGCTCACCATCTTGGTGGAGTCCTCAAAGTTTTGGAGGATGGTACAGATGTCTGACATCCATGCCCACTCCTGAGGTTTTATGTGTAGAGTTTGACCTGAATACCGACGGGCTTGTTGATGCAGGTTGTCAACACCTGCCCTCTTCTGCTCACAAATCCTTCCCAACATCTGCAATGTAGAGTTCCAACGCGTGGGGACATCACACACCAGTCTTTGTACCAGAAGCTGCAAATGAAGCTAAAGCACAGCAAGGGCGGCGAAAGCTGACTTTCGAAAATGGGCACACAGGTGGTGTGCTTTGACAAGCAGATCTCGGTAGGTTTTGAGACACCGCTGGACGATGAGGTTAAGCACATGGGCCAGGCATGGTACATGTGTGAGCTTGTCTCGCCTCAGAGCCGCCATCAGATTCCGGCCATTGTCACACATGACCATGCCTTGCTGTAGGGTCAGCGGTGTAAGCCACAGATCTGCCTGCTCTTTCAGAGCTGTTCACAACTTTTCAGCGTTGTGTGGTTTGTCACCTAAGCATACTAGCTTCAGCACAGCCTGTTGCTGCTTGGCCGAGGCAGTGATGTTGTGCTTCCAGCTTGCAACTGATGTGGTCATGCTGATGCTGAAGAGTAGAAGAAGGAGGAGGAGGTGCAGGAGCTGTGGAATGTGGGGGCAACCCTGATTGACCCAGGGCCCACAATCCTTGGCGTCGGGAGGACGTGTTCCGTCCGAAGGTCCGACTGGGTCTCGGCTTCCACTATGTTAACCCAGTGTGCCATCAGCGAGCTGTACCGACCCTGCCCACAAGCACTTGTCCACGTGTCCGTGGTTAGGTGGACTTTCCCTGTAACTGCATTGTTGAGGGCACGGCTAATGTTGTGGGACACATGCTTGTGTAATGCAGTGACGGCACACTGGGAGAAATAGTGGCGGCTGGGGACCGAGGACCGAGGGATGGCCGCTGCCATCATGTTGCGGAAAGCTTCAGTCTCCACGAGCCTAAAGGGCAACATTTCGAGCGAAAGCATTCTCGAAATGTGTGAATTTAGTAGTGTGGCCTGTGGGGCGTTAGCTGCGTATTTGGACTTGCATTCCAAGGACTGGAGTAGGGACAACTGAACGCTGCACTGGGACAAGGACGTGAACATGTTTGCTGATGGTGCAATGATGTTCAACGACAGGTGCAGGGCGGGAGGCATCTTGGCATGCGCCATGGACAGGGGATTGGCGTTCATGAACAAGCAGTGGTGTCACCCGCAGACACAGTTGCTGAACCCTGGGGTTCGGCCCACTTAGTCGAGTGCTTTGCTGCCATGTGTCTGATCATGCTGGAGGTGGTCAGGCTAGTAGTTTTGCTACCCCTGCTGATGCTGGCCTGGCAGGTGGTGCAAATGGCCTTTTTGGGGTTATCGGCAGAGTCTTTAAAAAACAACCAGACTCGGGAAGACCTAACAGTTGTACTGTCAACTTCCGTTGGGTTTATGTTATGGGGAACGGTTGCCCGCCTTCTGTCTGCGGCCACAACATTGCTTGTTCCTGACTGTTATGGTGCTATGCCTGCCTCCCCCTGTGTGCTGCTGTCCTCGCTCTGCATGTCACCTTACCAGGGTGGGTCAGTGACTTCATCGTTCACCACCTCGTCTTCCACTTCCGCACCCTGGTCCTCCTCCTCACTTTCTGGCAATTGTGTCTCATCATCATCCACCTATAGTGACAGTTTCCCACCATCGCCTTCGTGTGATCGTGGCTGCTCAAATATTTGGGCATCGCTACATGCGATTTCCTCTTGCCTCACTTCAAGTGGACAGGGCGAGAGGCCCGAATCTATAAATGGAAAAGTGAACAGCTCTTCGGAGTGTCTAAGTGTGGGCTCAGTTGTCTAAGGGCACTCGGCATGGTGGGAGGAAGGAGGATCAGGGTGAGGAATATGCAGTCCAGACTCACGGCTACTGAGACTTGACCGTGTGGAAGACAGGATGGTGGTGGTGGCTAAGTGACTGGAAGCATTATCGGCTATCCAACCAATAACCTTTTCACACTCCTCTGTGTTCAGTAGTGGTGTTCTGTGGTCCCCTATTAATTGGGACAGGAAGGTAGATCGAGAAGATGTGGGTGTTTGTTGTGGCACAATTTCAGCTTGCCCACGGCCTCGGCCTCGTCCTCTACATGCACCATCATGTCCACTTCCCCGTCCCTTGCCACGTTTTAAATGGAGGACAATATGTTCCATACTCACTTCAGATGGCTGGATTTGAACCGCAGTGATATGTGATACGTGTGATGGAAACCACAGTTTTAAATAGCTGGCCTGTAGGTTACTATTTTTCACAGCAACCTGGTGTCAATAACTTCACTGACACACTGCAACAAAATTTACATGGAGGCCAAAAATGGCTGAAATTGGAGCGAACTTATATGTGGCACGTGTGACGGAAAACCACAGTGTTAAATAGCAGGTCTGTAGGTTCCTATTTTTCACAGCGACCTGGTGTCAATAACATCACTAACACAAAATTTACATGGAGGCCAATATTTTCCATGTTCACTACAAATTTCTGGATTTTTATCGTTGTAATATGGAAAGAATCTGTCTGTATTCTGCTGTGTCAACAAGCAAATGGAGCAGAAAAATGGTGTTCCCTGGATTGCTTTTTAACCAAATAATCAGGACTAAAATAAAAAAATAATTATCCGTGGTCCCTGATACCTGGAGCTATTTGTAGAAAAATCTGTAACAGCAGCAGCAGACAGAACTGGAATGGAGCCTCTTGTGCTGTATGCACTGCAGTCTGCCACATATACTACATGCCTGCGTAGTTCTGTTATATATTATATATTCCACAACATAAACACTGCTCAAAAAATAAAGGGAACACTTAAACAACAGAATATAACTCCAAGTAAATCAAACTTCTGTGAAATCAAACTGTCCACTTAGGAAGCAACACTGATTGACAATCAATTTCACACGCTGTTGTGCAAATGGAATAGACAATAGATGTAAATTATTGGCAATTATCAAGACACCCTCAATAAAGGAGTGGTTCTGCAGGTGGGGACCACAGACCACATCTCAGTACCAATGCTTTCTGGCTGATGTTTTGGTTACTTTTGAATGTTGGTTGTGCTTTCACACTCGTGGTAGCGTGAGACGGACTCTACAACCCACAGAAGTTGCTCAGGTAGTGCAGCTCATCCAGGATGGCACATCAATGCGAGCTGTGGCAAGAAGGTTTGCTGTGCCTGTCAGCGTAGTGTCCAGAGGTTGGAGGCGCTACCAGGAGACAGGCCAGTACACCAGGAGACGTGGAGGGGGCCGTAGGAGTGCAACAACCCAGCAGTAGGACCGCTACCTCCGCCTTTGTGCAAGGAGAAACAGGAGGAGCACTGCCAGAGCCCTGCAAAATGACCTCCAGCAGGCCACTAATGTGCATGTGTCTGCACAAACGGTTAGAAACCGACTCCATGAGCGTGGTATGAGGGCCCGACGTCCACAGATGGGGGTTGTGCTCACAGCCCAACACCGTGCAGGACGCTTGGCATTTGCCACAGAACACCAGGATTGGCAAAGTCGCCACTGGCGCCCTGTGCTCTTCACAGATGAAAGCAGGTTCACACTGAGTACATGTGACAGACGTGACAGACTCTGGAGACACAGTGGAGAGCGATCTGCTGCCTACAACATCCTTTAGCATGACTGGTTTGGCAGTGGGTCAGTAATGGTGTGGGGTGGCATTTCTTTGGAAGGCCGCACAGCCCTCATGTGCTCGCCAGAGGTAGCCTGACTGCCAATAGGTACCGAGATGAGATCCTCGGACCCCTTGTGAGACCATATGCTGGTGCGGTTGACCCTGGGTTCCTCCTAATGCAGGACAATGCCAGACCTCATGTGGCTGGAGTGTGTCAGCAGTTCCTGCAAGATGAAGACATTGAAGCTATGGACTGGCCCGCCCATTCCCCAGACCTGAATCCAATTGAGCACATCTGGGACATCATGTCTCGCTCTATCCACCAACGTCATGTTGCACCACAGACTGTCCAGGAGTTGGCGGATGCTTTAGTCCAGGTCTGGGTGGAGATCCCACAGGAGACCATCCGCAACCTCATCAGGAGCATGCCCAGGCGTTGTAGGGAGTTCAAACAGGCACGTGGAGGCCACACACAATACTGAGCCTCATTTTGACTTGTTTAAAGGACATTACATCGAAGTTGGATAAGCCTGTGTGTTTTTTCATTTTAATTTTGGGGGTGACTCCAAATCCAGGCCTCCACTGATTAATAAATTTGATTTCCATTGATAATTTTTGTGTGATTTTGTTGTCAGCACATTCAACTTTGTACAGAACAAAGTATTCAATGAGAATATTTCATTCATTCAGATCTAGGATGTGTTATTTGAGTGTTCCTTTTATTTTTTTGAGCAGTGGATATATATATATATATATATATATATATATATATATATGTTGTGGAATACCTATACTAACTCTAAACAAGCAAATCTCTCCCTGACGCAGCAGCACCTCTCCCTACTCTGCCTGATTCCGGGGTAAACTGTGACGAGCATGGCGGCGCCCGGTCTTATATAGACCCGATAATGCTGTGCTGCCAGCCAATCACTGTAATGCCACAACCAACATGGCTACGGCATTACAGTGCATGGCAAGCAATGCCTGCATGTTCATTGGCTCTCTAAAGAGCGCCAAACATGCAGGGAGGGGACCCGAGCTTGTCGAGCACAGTGATGCTCGGGCGATTACCGAGCAGTGGCGAGCGCGTTCACTCATCACTAAAAATTACCTGTTTATTTTTTTCATATCACAAACTGTATTAAGAAAAACAAAATGAGTAATCTTGCATTTTATTGAACGCTATCTTAAATTCATGCTTTCTGTCCTTTCAGGAAGAATTTTCAGCAGGCTCATTATCATCAGAAAAAACCTGGGAGTCTGAGCTGAAACGTAAATTGATGTGCTTTCAAAATGTAAATGCATGTTCACATAAGGCCACTAGACAGAGACAGGCCTTATGTGAACATGCATTTACATTTTGCATGCACATCAATTTACATTTCAGCTCAGACTCCCAGGTTTTTTCTTTGTAGTTTAGTGTGCTTCAGTGCATATAAGGGTGTGGCCGCCCTTTGTCTGAGCTGAAAGGTTCATTCTGCCCCTCAGGTCTATGCTTCTACTAGGGGTTCAGTCTCTCTGCCCTTATCCATATGTATGTCACTTGACAAATGGTAAGGTTTTAATATTAGAGTTAGGACTGTGCCATAAGGGTTGCCGTGACATGGCGGGATGGCTTTTACATTATTTTGATCAAAATTATGTCAACTAAATACCCTTTATTATTTATCATTATTTTTGCACTGTGCGATTTATCCATTTACTTCCAGTTATTTGGGTATTTTGCTTGTCTTTGGTTTTTCATTATCATCAGAGGCAGGATTACACTGACAGGTAATACCTCTATAAGCTGTTAATAACAGGATCCACCATTAACAATGGGCGATGTCACAGCTCCCCTTGCTTCTACTACCTTCACAATGACCCTTGCACAGTCTCATTAGATGTTTTAATATAAAAGATAGTTTCTGAGCTGTAGATTTCCTGAAAAAAAACAGAAAGTTAGAGTCTAAAAGAAGCCCCAGTGGCCAGTGTGAAAATTGCAAGATTTCTGATTTTAATTTTATTTTCTCATAGCAAAAACAGATTGTGCTATGAGAAAAAAAATACCAAAAATGTTTTGAAAAAATACATTTAATACAAAAAAACTGATTTAAAAATGTAATTTTTGATGACACTGTCCCTTTAAGTGTTATTTCATTACTAATAATTTTTGCATAATACACTTTAAAGTTTGTTGAATTTGTTTACTGGAATCTGTACTTCTCAGGGGAATATTTTCTGGTACATATCTTTGTAGAAGTATTGTATGCTGAAATTTTAATAGCTAGAAGAACACAGACTTATCTCGGTGGACAGTAGAGCTGCACACTCTGGTTCACTCACATTTGCTCTGATTGCTGGGTGAGAGGCTAATTAAATTGGTTAGCTGTCCTTAGAAGATCTGCACTATAGCTTGACTCGATTATGTTCTATCTAATTTTTTTGTTATTTGGATGTAATTTTTGGTTATATATTGTTTTGTTTTTCTCTTTCTGTAGATCTAGAAATATAATAATCGCTCCATTTTTACTAGTCTGATCGAAAAAAAAGGTAACAGATGTAGAGAGATGATTTTGTCATTTACCGGTAACTTTTTGATGCCAACATATAGTAAAAAAGCAGTACCCAAATTGTAGAATATAAATAGCAAGGGGGTAAAACAATATCTTTATTATAACCTCTTAAAACAACTAATTCCTGGACAATACTGTACACAAAGCACACAAAAGACACACAAAGGTGTACTGAATAGAAAATACCAATACTAAGTCAGCCCTCAAATGACTGACCCTATCTTATATAAGTGGTACTTTTTAGATATAATGGGAACCCACAACTCTTTGATGCCACAGCCACGATTTAAAGAAAATGAATATGATTACCTAATTTGGTTTGTAAAACTTATATAAATGTGTAAAACTGACATTTGCAACGATCCTCATAATAAATAATAGATAGGAGCTTTGCATGGCTACAAGTCTCCTTACACTAGCATCTCAGGCATGTCACTCTCCACATGGAGAGACATTTCCCCTTACACCCCCAATCAAAGGCATCTCATACAGCCAAATCAGATATTTTGCTTTGCACTGAGGAGGAGCAACACCCCGAAACATGTGTCTGCAAATTGAGATTCTGATTTGGCTTTTATCTTAAGGCATGTGACAAGGCTCGTCACATGCATCAAAAAGTGATTTTTAGGATTGTTATTTCCAATAGGTGGCGCTAGAGTTCAAGTCCTTTTCGTCTCTGAAGAGGCAATTTGCATGCCTTATAATAAAAGCATAGCTTTACATATCTTGAAATTACAACAAGTTATGCAAAATGGCAAACTAAGCACAGCCTCCGAATGCTGAGGTTGCAAACATAAATTCTGCTATAAGTTTGTTTTCAGTTGAATACCTGCAGCAGTTGTATGAAGAATCTTATGTGGGGCTTCTGAGTTCCTGGAATACCCCCACTCGTTCAATAGGAAGAATTAAAGGCTTTTGCACCAAGTTGATAAATTATCACCCAACTAAAGGATAGGTGATAAGTTACTGATTGCTGGGGGACCAGTACCTGAGATCGGTGGGGTCCTCAGCTGTCAGAATGTTAGTGGTCAAAAAGTTGCCACCTGCACTATGAAAACATGATGACTCACCAACTTAGTGCAAATCCTTTAAAAGGAGTCTAGGCACATTGCCTTTTAGTGGATATAGCTGTATAAAAAAATCACACCTTTAGTGTTCTAATTGCTGCATTTTTTTAAATATGCTAATTAGGATGATGCTTAGTGCACCAATAGTGTGACTAAACAGCTCAGCACACTGTTCCACCCACTGGTTTTGCGTGGCCCGCCTCCCTCACTGGTGATTGATAGCTATGCCTTGCAGGGCCACCATCAGGGCATTGCTGCCCTTACTGCTGAATGGGGCCCAGTGAACAGAAGTAAAGAGGTGGGACCCAGTCCGGCCCCCCCTCTTTTGCTTCTGCTCACTAGGCCCCATGGTATAACAAAGTATTATGTGCCGGAGCGGCGCACATCTCTGCGCAGGGAGACTTCTTGGAGCTCCACGGCAGTGTAGCTCCAAGGGAGTCCCTCCACCTCTTCTGTGACGCGCTGATAATGGTGTGTATGTGATGACTTCATAGCGTATGCGCGGGCATGTACACTCTCCACTCGCCAGGACTACAGTCCAGAAGTGGAGTTGCAGGGGATCGTACGAGAGGTAAGTATGAAAAATTTGGGGGGAACAAATGAGGATGAATTGAGGGTGTGGGATGGGGGACTTTGAATAATGATGTATTGAGGTGGGGGAGCACAAATAATGATGAATTGGGGTGGGGGACAGAAAATGATGAATTGAGGGTGGGGATGGGGGACAGCAAATGATGAACTGAAGGTGGGGGTGGGGAGAGCAAATGATGAATTGAGGGTGGGGAACGGGGGACAGCAAATGATGAATTGAGGGTGGTGGACAGGGGACAACAAATGATGAATTGGGGTGGGGAGAGCAAATGATGAATTGACGATGAGGAGATCAAATAATCATTAATTAAGGGTAGGGGGGGAGCAAATTATGATGAATTGATGGTGGGGGAGAGAAAATTATAATGAATTGAGGGTGGGGGATGAGGGACAGAAAATGATGATGACGATGGTGGGAGGAGAGCAAATAATCATGAATTAAGGGTAGGTGGAGAGCAAATTATGATGAACTGATGGTGGGCGAGAGAAAATGATGATCAATTGAGGGTGGGAGATGAGGGACAGAAAATGATAAGGAATTTAGGGTGGGGGACAACAAATTATGATGAATTGGGTTGGGGGAGAGTAAATGATGAATTAAGTGTGGGGGAGATCAAATGATGATAAATTGAGGGTGGGGGTGGGAGAGAGGACATGACATAATGAATTGGGGCAGAGGGGGCATGTAAATATAATGAATTGGGGGAGCGGGAGGTACAGAGCGAGGGGCGTTGAGGATGCAGGAGTGTGACTGGTAATGAATTGGGGGAAAGAGTACAGGTGCTAATTAAATTATATATTTATTGGGTGGGGAAAGTGGCTATTTATAGTTAGTGGGGGCGCAGTGGTGGATTACAATTTATATTTGGAATGGTAGGTTGCATAATAACTAATTATATATTAATGGTGGGTGCACATCTGTATTCAGCTGCGTAGTGTAGAAGTTGAGGAAAAAGTGGGAAATGTGCCTTGGAAGCGGTGCTCTAGATAACTGTGTGCTATTTTCTGCAGAGATGAGTCCTGTCTGGAAGAAGTGATGGCGGTCTACACAGGATGAAAAAGAAAAGGGAAGATGAAGGACTTCAACTAGAGACGTCATTGGTGAGTCAGTGTGTTATCTGTACACTTACACTATACACTGTATACTATATACAGAGCTCCTGTGTATATTGTCTCTGGTGATCACTTTATTACCTGTACACTATACACAGAGCACCTGTGTATAATGTAACTGGTGATCCATGTATTACCTGTAGACTATTCACTCTATATAGAGCTTCTGTGTATAATGTCACCGATGATCCCAGTATTACCTGTACGCTGACACTATATACAGAGCTCCTCTGTATATTGTTACTGGTGATCAATGTATTAACTGTACACTTACACTATACACTGTATACTATGTACAGAGCTCCTGTGTAAAATGGAACTTATGGTAATATTAGTATTGTTTTTTTTTTATTAATGATCAGTATTGCAGTATTTGGTTACTATGTGGTGATAATATGTGTCTGGTCACGGTGTGGTGGTATTTGTTCATTGTATGTGATATTATCCGGTCACTATGTGGTGGTAATATGTGGTCTGGTCATGGTGTGGCAGAATTTGTTCCTTATACAGTACAGACCAAAAGTTTGGACACACCTTCTCATTTAAAGATTTTTCTGTATTTTCTTGACAATGAAAATTGTACATTCATACTGAAGACATCAAAACTATGAATTAACACATGTGGAATTATATACTTAACAAAAAAGTGTGAAACAACTGAAAATATGTCTTATATTCTAGGTTCTTCAAAGTAGCCACCTTTTGCTTTGATGACTGCTTTGCACACTCCTGGCATTCTCTTGATGAGCTTCAAGAGGTAGTCACCCGAAATGGTCTTCCAACAATCTTGAAGGAGTTCTCAGAGATGCTTAGCACTTGTTGGCCCTTTTGCCTTCACTCTGCGGTCCAGCTCACCCCAAACCATCTCAATTAGGTTCAGGTCTGGTGACTGTGGAGGCCAGGTCATCTGGCGTAGCACCCCATCACTCTCCTTCTTGGTCAAATAGCCCTTACACAGCCTGGAGATGTGTTTGGGGTCATTGTCCTGTTGAAAAATAAATGATGGTCCAACTAAACGCAAACCGGATGGAATAACATGCCGCTGCAAGATGCTGTGGAAGCCATGCTGGTTCAGTATGCCTTCAATTTTGAATAAATCCCCAACAGTGTCACCAGCAAAGCACCCCCACACCATCACACCTCCTCCTCCATGCTTCACGGTGGGAACCAGGCATGTAGAGTCCATCCGTTCACCTTTTCTGCGTCGCACAAAGACACGGTGGTTGGAACCTAAGATCTCAAATTTGGACTCATCAGACCAAAGCACAGATTTCCACTGGTCTAATGTCCATTCCTTGTGTTCTTTAGCCCAAACAAGTCTCTTCTGCTTGTTGCCTGTCCTTAGCAGTGGTTTCCTAGCAGCTATTTTACCATGAAGGACTGCTGCACAAAGTCTCCTCTTAACAGTTGTTGTAGAGATGTGTCTGCTGCTAGAACTCTGTGCGGCATTGACCTGGTCTCTAACATGAGCTGCTGTTAACCTGCGATTTCTGAGGCTGGTGACTCGGATAAACTTATCCTCAGAAGCAGACGTGACTCTTGGTCTTCCTTTCCTGGGGCGGTCCTCATGTGAGCCAGCTTCTTTGTAGCGCTTGATGGTTTTTGCAACTGCACTTGGGAACACTTTCAAAGTTTGCACAATTTTTCGGACTGACTGACCTTCATTTCTAAAAGTAATGATCACCACTCGTTTTTCTTTACTTAGCTGCTTTTTTCTTGCCATAGTACAAATTCTAACAGTCTATTCAGTAGGACTATCAGCTGTGTATCCACATGACTTCTGCACAACACACCTGATGGTCCCAACCCCATTTATAAGGCAAGAAATCCCACTTATTAAACCTGACAGGGCACACCTGTGAAGTGAAAACCATTTCCGGTTACTACCTCATGAAGCTCATCAAGAGAATGCCAAGAGTGTGCAAAGCAGTCATCAAAGCAAAAGGTGGCTACTTTGAAGAACCTAGAATATAAGACATATTTTCAGTGGTTTCACACTTTTTTCTTAAGTATATAATTCCACATGTGTTAATTCATAGTTTTGATGCCTTCAGTGTGAATGTACAATTTTCAAAGTCATGAAAATACAGAAAAATCTTTAAATGAGAAGGTGTGTCCAAACTTTTGGTCTGTACTGTATGTGCTATTATTCAGTCACTATGTGGTTGTAATATGTGGATCGGCCATGAAATGATGGCATTTGTCTTTTGTATGTGGTATTATTGGTCATTTTAAAATATGTATGTGACACATTCCCTTAAAGAAAAATAAATAAAAATATACCTAAAAAGAGTATTAGCCATCAGCACCAAAGGTCATTTATACAGGGGCGGACATATCATTTGTGCAGCCGCACAGGGGTCCATGAAGTAAGGGGGCCACTTCCATTTCCAAAGCAGAAAGCAGCTTCTGTCATAGCAGAACTATCAGACTACAAAGGGCCCATATAATGTTCTTGAACAGGGGCCCTTTTCTGTCTGTGTCCGCCAGTGCATTAATATGAGAATGAGCTGCATCATTCTTCTAGTTCAGAGCTGGAGTGGAAAGAAGGTGAAGTCCGTCATCTCTGTTGTGGGCTCAATATAAAAACCTTTCTTTAAAAATCCTGGCTCTGGTTTCAAATTTGAATGGAACTAATAAAATGATGTACAGTATGTGAATAGCAAAAGCTCTAAAGCTTTGTAAAGTGAGAAGATTTACCCGACACAGATGGATGTTTGTACGACGTTTCAAAGGTTTTCCTAATTCACAATGTGTTACATAAGACTGGGGTTCCTCCCCATCAGGGTCGGACTGGCCCACCGGGGGACTGGAGAATCCTCCGGTGGGCCCAGGCACTGACATCTGCTGGCACAGTGAACATACATCACATGTGCCAGCCATGCTCTTACTGAACGAGGTGGTATAAAAAGCTATCAGGGGGCAAAATCGCTCTGTTACTTACAACTAGTTTGCGCTGCAGTCTGCAGCAGGGGAGCGGGTCCTCAGTGTGATCAGTGATGCGTGCGCTGTGCTCTCGCAGGGTACTCTGGGAGGAGCAGCGAGCAGTACTTCTCTACTCCTTGCAGCTCCTTCCATAATTAAACAAACCGGGAGAGCACAGAGTGCGCATCACTGATCACACTGAGGACCCTCTCCCCTGCTGCAGACTGTGGTGCACTAGTTGTAAGTCAGAGCTGCTGCGCCCTCATTGCTTGTTATGTCACTGCTCTTCCCTGCATTGAAGCAGCAGGAAGAGCATGCAGCTCTTGATAAGCTCTTGTCCAGCCAGCTTTGTTTATGTCCTCGCTGGCTGGACAGCACAGCTCTGGTAATTTACACTGTGGGGGAGGGGTGAATGCTTTGTAAATCAGAGTACACTCTGATTTACCAAGCATGCACCCCTCCCCCACAGTGTAAAAAAAGTTTCTACATCTTGTACATGCAGTGTGTCCGTGAAAATCAGATGGCACTCTTATGTCATCCAAGTGCAGTCCGATGTTTTCAATGAACCTGTGGCACCCCAGGCGTCCAGTTACCACAGTGGCATTGTCTCCCTCACAAGAGGTGATGCCATGCCTGGAAGCAAGCAGGGGTCCCCTAATCAGGTTTTGCTAGCATGCAACACTTTCCTGGCTCCAGACCAACAAGGGGAGCTCCTCCCCTTAGCAACTGGATCTGGAGGTGGGGTTAGTTAGTGTGAGGAGAGCAGACAGGAGTTGAAGTCAGGATGTCGACGAGGAAGGAGCAAGGGAGTGGAGCTGCACGGCAGTTCACCTCAGGGGAAGCGCAGAAGAACCACCGTAAGTAAAGATAAGAGGAAACCGCCATTAAGTTGTGGACTGATTATTAACTGCTCCAAACTCTGCACTACACCATAACAGCAACGTCTACACTGCCCTGGAGCTAAGCTCTGCCTGTGGAGAGCTAAACCAACTCTGCTGCATTAACAACAGCTCCAGAGGACCTGCTCCGCAGCGGCGGCTCCCTTTAGCCGCATACCACAGGTGGCGTCACGAGCTGTATATAAAAACTATAAATCCCCTGTAAATATTCCCTTTTATTGACCGCCCTGGGTCACGGACCGGGTCACCGCCACTGTGACATCTCCCCTAGCAACGACCGGCCCGGCACCGAGTACCCCACGGCCCAGGGGGCCCGTCAAACCCATAGACATGAATGGTCGAGTGCAATTCAATTATCATAGGCAACTCGTGTATGCTACGATTTTTTTTCTTTGGACTGAATTGGTTAGAGGAAAAAAAATCAGACATCCGCAATGCCTCATTGAATGACACGGGGATGAGCGCTATCCGTCAAAATGACAGATAGCACTTGTCCGATTAATTATTATGGTCAGATGTGTTCTTCCTTAAAAGGGGTTTTCTGCCCCTATTTTTAACTTTACATATGTCCGTAGTGGTTTTAAACAAAAAAAAAAAAAAATAGCATATACTCACCAATTGATCCCCCATCACTTTTCAGTGCTACTGGCTGTGTCCCTTGCTAGTCTTCTCTCCTTCTCTTTCAGCATTGTTGGCACTTGACAACTGCAGCTGATTGGCTGAAGGTCACATACCGACCATGCCAAGGTGAGAACATGAATGGAAGGCACAACCAGCGGCACAGAGATGCAGCAGAGGATTGATAGTTTAATATATGCAATTTTTTTAATTTTTTTTTTCCCACACTGTGCCATATGTAAGGTGGAAGAACAGAGCATAAGGCTATGTGCCACGTTGCGGAAATGAAGCAGAAATTTTCTGCTTCATTTCTGCATGTCCTCTCCCGGATAAACGTATGCGGAATTCCGCACGCGTTTATCGTGCGTTTATCGCGCGATTTCCACATGCGGCATTGCCTTGTGTTTTTTATTGCATTGCAAAGGCAATTCCGCTTGCGGAAACGCAAAATTAATTGGCATGCTGTGGATGCAGCATGTGCATAGAACTTGCGGAATCCCCTTGGGGACCATGGGGGGCGGATTACCTAGCGTTTCACAAGCGTTTATGCTGTGGAAATTCTGCAGCATATACGCTTGAAAAACGCTACGTGGGCACACACCGTAAACCCCTTTCAATTTTCTCTAAATCCAATATATATCCCGAGGTGCATTCAAAAATCCCATAAGTCAGATGTATGCTTTGTAAAAAGTCACTGCCAATGAATACTGTATGTAATCCATCAGCCATAGGCTCCAATGTTTTTTTTAATGTGTGTGGTTTTTTTTTATTTTTTATTTTTATTGGATGGTTGTGGCAGATCATATGCCAAGTCAGGCGATGTATGCACCCTTTCCTCGATCTCTTTAGTGTCAGCAAAGTAATAATTGAAGGTTTTTCTTTTCAGGCCATTTTAAACTTTTGCATCTGAGCTGGCCTCTGCCTTACCCTACAAGCTACCATAGCCATAGTTACCCCATAAGGCCGTGTTGCCATAATGAGTTTTGGTGACTTTTTGACTCTGTATTTTTGCAGTGTCAAAAACGCAGAGTCTTACAGTTCCAACAAAGTGGATGGGATTTACAGAAATCTCCTGCCTACTGAGCTTCTTTCTTACTCAGTGTAAACTAACCTGCGGCGCGTGTTTCAAATCCACAACATGTCAATTTCTCTTGCGGGTATGCTGATATTTATATGCAGATTTTCCCCATAGCATTGCATTTGATGTGGAAAATGTGCAAGTAAAAAACGTTCATGCATTAAAAACGCATGTGGTCCAAATACCAGGAAGTATAAAAAACAAAGAAGCTTTATTTAAAACATGACATACCAAAAAGAGACAAAAACCACAGCGTGAAAAACGCGGTAAAAAAACATGTTAAAAATACGCACTAAAAAATGCAGTGAAAAATGCAAGTTACCTAATTTACTTAATAGGTGCAGAAAAGGTGCAGAAAATCTGCAACTTCAAAAGCTCATCTTGGGAATGTAGCCATAAGGCCAAGGCACACGTTGAATATTTGGTCAGTATTTTACCTCAGTATTTGTAAGCCAAAACCAGGAGTGGGTGATAAATACAGAAGTGGTGACGTGTTTCTATTATACTTTTCCTCTAATTGTTCTGTAATAGCGGTGGATTGTATTGTCACATTTCTACCCCTGAAGACACTAATCGTCAATCGTGTTATGTTAATAGTTTTGCACTTCATATATATATATTGTATCATGTGAAATGTAAAATGTTCCTATGTAATGTATAGACTGTGATAAGCATTAAAATTGTAATATGCATGGTGAATAGTAATGTAGGATTTGATAGAGTAAGGTATAGTATAAGTATTGTTAATGCATAGTGTGTAATGTAAGGGAGTTCTGCCCAGTGACAGACAACAGGGTCAGAAGTAGTTAAGTGTTGAGACTAGCCCACAGGGGGAGGGCTTAGTGATAGGGACAGGACTGTGTTTTCTGGTTAGAGTCACATAGGAGTTAGTGTCTGAAGAAGTAACAAGTGTGTGACGCACCCCTGGGCCTGTGTCGCACAGCGTTGCGCATGCAGGAGCTTACCCGGAGCCGGATCTGTTGAGGGTTGTAGTCTCGTGGCGGTGACCCGGTCCGTGCCCAGGGAGTCAGACTAAGTGGCGTTGTATTAGCGGTAGATGTTGGACGACTACGCCACCCGTTGAATGCAGCGAAGGAGCTGCCGCTGCAGGGCAGACCGCTGAGGCCGGTGGTAGGATTGTGCAGCGTGGTAGTATCACCCCCAACGGGAGGGGTATGGCCTCAGGGCAGCCGACGTGGATGATGGGGGTAGCAGGAATCACTCAGAGACGATGCGGTGTAGTTCAAGGTCTTTACTGGTGATAAAGATAGACCCTCCCGGAGTACTGGCTAGCGATCGGGGCCTGGTCAGTCCTTGAGCAGATGGGATCTCCCCTGGCCAGGCGGAGTTGTAGGCCTCCCAAACTGACTGTACTCTTCTGGCTACCTTGCTAGAGGCGGGTATAAGTAGCCCACGTCCCTGAGTGTACCGTGTGGTGCTCACCTGTATGGCCGGTGACTCGGGGCCTTCTAGTGGCGTCCGCTCCACGACGGCGGTGCTGGTCCCACGCGTGTGACCGTGCCTTCGGGTTTCTTGGCCAGAGGACCTGAAATCCCCTGCCGGGCGGTTTCTGCTGCTGGGTAAAGATTAGTCCCCACAGCCTCGGACTCCGGGTCCGGTGATAGCTTCTCAGTCAGGGCGAGCTCTGCAGCTGCCAGCCCCTGACTCTTTATAGCACTGCTCCCACAGAGCTCCTGATGTTGTTCTCCTATATCTGCTGCTCTTCTCTGTCTCTACTTCTTCTCTACTCACTAACCCTGCCTCAGCCCTAGGTTTATATAGGGGAAGTTCTTCCCCTCCCAGGACTGGGCAGGAGGTGTGGCATGCATAGGATCCCTGACCAAGAGACCTCCCACCTGCTCTCAGACGTAATATCTCTATCACTGTGGCAACCAGACCCCTGGGGTGTCACATTCCCCCCTAGTGAAATTTAGTACTCCGGGACTAAACATATTTTTAGAAAAACATAACAAGGTATAAACAAAAAGAGTACAATAAAGAAAGACATCAGGATGGTCACGGCATGTCCGCAACCGGGTGCAGTCTTTGAAGAAAACAAAGGTGTCCATTTCACCAAACAGGGAGACGTAACCAGGTAGGGGTCTGTCCTGCCCCAAGTCCTTAACAGTCTTTAGTCCATTCCTAGGTTACGCTCCAACCAACTGTACAAGGATTCCCGGTAAATCCACCAAGGACTCCTAAAAATAACTAGAAACACATAATTATTTACAAGTAACAGACAGGTGACCACAAATAAAACAATTTAAACACTTCAAATCCTCCAACGTGCGGGTAACTGGCCTCTAGTGGCCCTAGTGGACCTACGGAGTTGACTGTCTGGCCCTGAACTACAGGGTGTAGGAGCTGTCAAGGGTAAACTGGGCAGCTGTTTACGGGCTCTTTGGCTCACTAGGGGTACGGCAGGCTCACTATGAGCAGAGGGTTGATCCTCCTGTTCTGCTTGTGTGGAGTCTGCTGCCTCCTGGACCGGCTGCTCTTCCAGCTCTACCTGTTGCTCCGTAGGCACTTGGGATGCTGGTTGGAGGAACGTGAGGACGGGTACCACAACTGCACCATTGACTTGAGTCCAGGACCGAGGGAAGTCTCCGAGCACAGTACTAACCATATCTTCCCTTTCCTCTACGGGTCGAGGGTCTTCGTGCTCTCCTTCTGGGTTCCGTAGCTGTTCGGGACACTTCTTCAGGTGATCCCGGGATACAAAGGCTGTGGTTTCCCCTCCGTCTTTACTGATGGTACAAACCTTCGGGTTGTCGTGGCTTGAGGGCAGTACGGTGTACGGGTCCTTCTCCCACTGGTCGTCCAACTTGTGGAGCCGTCTCTTCCTCTTCAAGACCTGCTCTCCGGGTACCAGGGGAACAGCGGGAGCATACTGGTTGTAAGTTTTCTCTTGTCTTTCCCTAGCGAGACAGAGACTTCGCTCCACGCTCTCCTGTACTTTCCGGTACTGCTGCTGCCTCTCTGTATCCCAGTCTGCTTCCGGTAAAGTGTCCTCCCATCTCCAGGTCAACAGGTAGCTTACCAGGCCTTGCCCTCATTAGGTAAGCCGGGGTACAGTTGGTGGAACCTACAGGGATGTAGTTGTATAGGTCCACCAGGTCGGGCAGCTTCTCAGGCCACAGACTGCGTTCTTCCAGGGACAACGTTTTCAGAAGATCCATTACCACCTGGTTCATTTTCTCACAAAGTCCATTAGTTTGCGGATGATAGGGTGTCGTCCTTATCTTCCGGCAGCCATACAGATTGCAGAATTCCTGGAAGACCTCCGCTTCAAAAGCAGGTCCCTGATCCGTCAGCACTTGGTCCGGGTACCCGTGTGGACGGCAGAAATGCTGCTGGAAGGCTCTAGCTGCCGTTTGAGCTGTTAAGTCCTTAACGGGGACGACAACCAAGAACCGGGAGTAATGATCCACAATGGTTAACGCGTAGACGTAGCCACTTCTGCTTGGGGTCAGTTTTACATGATCCAAGGCTACCAGTTCCAACGGCTGCTTGGTGACGATGGACTGAAGGGGGGTCTTCTGGCTGGCACGGTCCTTCCTTCTTAGGTTGCACGGGCCACAGTCTCTGCACCACCTCTCGATGGTTCCCCTCATGCCTACCCAGTGGAACCGCCCGCGCAGCAGGAACTCCAGCTTCTTCCATCCGAAGTGTCCAGCCCCGTCGTGGTATGCCTCCATCACCATGGCTGCGTCTCTTCGTGGCACCACTACTTGCCAGATTAGTTCATGCGTCCGGGAGTTAACCATTCTGCGGCACAACTTCCCCTTGTAAAGGAACAGTCGACTCTTCTCAGCCCACAGTTGTTTGGCTTCCTCCGGAGCGTCTGGGTCAAGGCGAGCCTCTGGCCGAGTCAGCATCTCCTTCACCAGTCGGACGGCAGGGTCACTGTCTTGCGTTTCCTCCCAGTTGTAGTGAGGCAAGGGGTTAAACGTAGCGGCTTGCTTACTCCTTACCCGATGGGAATACTGGATAGTCCCATGACGGTGGAACGCGGGGAGTTCGACTTCTTCCAGTCCCTCTGGATCTTCTCCTACGTCCGGTAGGTTTGGCATCCTGGACAGGGCGTCCGCGTTGGTATTGGAGCGTCCTGCCCGGTATTTGATTGTGAACTCGTAGTTGGACAGACGGGCCATCCATCTCTGCTCTAGGGCACCGAGTCTTGCCGTGTCCAGGTGTGTCAACGGGTTGTTATCCGTGTACACGGTGAACCGGGAAGAAGCGAGGTAGTGCTTAAAGCGTTCGGTGACTGCCCACACCACTGCCAGGAACTCTAGCTTAAATGAGCTGTAATTCTCAGGGTTTCTTTCGGTGGGTCGCAGTTTTCGACTGGCGTAAGCGATTACTCGTTCTTTCCCCTGCTGGATCTGGGACAGTACGGCTCCTAGCCCGATGTTACTTGCGTCGGTGTAGAGGATAAAGGGCTGGCTGTAATCAGGGTACGCCAGGATTTCATCCCCCGTGAGGGCCATCTTCAGCTGGCGGAAGGACTCTTCTTCTAACTTCTCCCATTTGAAGGGCGGCTTCTGGTTCTTGGCCTTCCGGGACTGGCCTATCAGGAGGTCCTGCATAGGAGCTGCCTTTTTGGTGAAACCGGGGATGAATCTGCGGTAATAGCCTACCAACCCGAGGAACTGCCGCACTTCCTTTACGCTGGAGGGACTTGGCCATTCCTTAATTGCGGTGATCTTATCAGGGTCGGGAGCCACTCCGTCAGCGCTCACCACGTGTCCCAGGTACTGCACCTTTGGTTTTAGGAGGTGACACTTGGAGGGTTTTACCTTTAGGCCGTAGTTTGCCAGAGCTTCGAACACTTCCGCCAGGTGTTTCAGGTGGTCCTCATAAGTCTTGGAATATACGATGACATCGTCCAGGTACAACAGGACCGTCTCGAAGTTTCTGTGGCCCAGACAGCACTCCATTAATCGTTGAAAGGTTCCTGGTGCGTTACAGAGTCCGAACGGCATGCAGGTAAACTCGCTAAGTCCCATCGGGGTGGTGAATGCGGTCTTCTCCCGGTCCGCCTCTGCTACAGGAACCTGCCAGTACCCGCTAGTGAGATCCAAGGTAGAGAAGAAGTTAGCAGATCTTAAAGCAGCCAAAGACTCCTCTATCCTTGGTAAGGGGTACGCATCCTTGTGTGTGATACGGTTGATTTTCCGGTAATCTACACACATCCTCATGGTGTTGTCTTTCTTTTTGACTAAGACTAGTGGAGCTGCCCAGGGGCTACAGCTATCCCTGATCACCCCAGCCTCCTTCATGTCCTTAAGCATCCCCTTGGCGTGTTGGTAGTGTGCAGGGGGTACGGGTCGATACCTCTCTTTTATGGAAAGATGGTCTCCCGTAGGGATGTGGTGTTCTACCCCCTTGACTCGCCCGAAGTCTAACGGGTGTTTACTAAACACTCTCTCGTACTCTTGAACCACCCGATAGACTCCCTGTCTCTGGTGTGAGGGAGTGGAGTCAGTACCCAAATGTAGTTGCTGACACCAGTCCTCCATTGTTTCCTTAGAGCCGTTACCTTCCTCCGGGGAAGATGGAGGCAAGGGTTCTACAGACTGTATGGAATTTTGATTGATGGTATACAATTTGGCTAGCGTGGCATACCGGGGCAGGTACACTTCCCTCTTCCCGATATTTATTATGCGAACGGGCACCCTCCCATGGCGTACATTGACCACCCCCCGTGCTGTCAAAATGGTGGGCCTACTGTCTGAGTAAACTGGTTCTACCATTGCCTGGTAATCTCTACCTCTCAGACCAATAGCTGCCCGGCACCAAATCATCATTTCACTTTTTGGGGGCATGGCAATAGGGAAAGGGTCACACATTCTTACGCTACCTATCTCACCACCGGAGAGTTCTATCTGTTGCCGTCGCATCAGTGCCCGGATCTCTTTCTGGAGCACTCGCTGCTGGCCGGAGCTGGCGTTCTTGGCAACCTGCTGTAAAAGGAAAATCACCTCTGCAAGACAATTTTCAATTACATTAGTTCCTAGAGTTATCTTTGGGTGACTCTCGTGCTTGTCAATGTCTACAATGATCAGTCCCTGTGCCGCCAGTTCAACTCTACCGATTTTAATGGTCACCTCTTTAAATCCAATCTGTGGCACGGGCTGACCATTGCTGGCGATGATACTCAAATCGTCGTCAGGGTAGCGGGTGATATCCGAGTCATTCCAGTACTGCTTGAAGAGCACGTACGGGATAGTGGTAACCTGCGACCCGGTGTCCAGTAGGGCACTCATAGGGATGCCATCCAGTACCACAGGCAAGACTGGACGTCCTCCCACATATTTGTCGCGCCAGTTCGATGGGCCTGATGATCTTTTTCCTGGGGTTTGGCCCTCTACCCCAGGTTGTGCCAGTTTAAAGGACAGTACCTTGCCATATGTCCGGGTTGATTGCAGCGGCGGCAGATGGGTTGTCCGTCCTCATTGTATCGGTCGCTGGGTCTTCCTCTGGCCGGTGGGGTCCTCCTTGGTCGACGCCACGGGATGTCCTCCGGTCCGGATGCCAGCTGGATCTTCCCTGGAGTGGAAACCTGTAAAGACTGCACAGTTCGGGTTAGCGCGGCAACGCTTTTAGCTAGCTCTTGGACCTGATGGTGCAGGTCTGGAGCCGGGTCATTGTTCAAAGCCTGCGCATCAGCTCCCACAGGCCCTGCCGACAAGGGCGCCGCCTCCTGGTGGTAAGTGGTAGTGGGGCGTCTGTGGGTCACAACGCCACCTGGTGCCGGTTCTCGGAGCACCCGGATGGCTCTGTCCTTGAACTGTGCAAATCCCAGATGAGGGTCCTGTAAGGCCATTGCCCGCAACTGGGTTCGGTGGGCATTGCAATATAAACCCTCTATAAATTGTTCAGTCAACAGCCTGTCCTCGTCTCCCACGCCGTCAGGGTCGGTCTGCTTAATGGCTCTCAGGGCCTCTTGTAGGTTCAGGGCATAGTCCCTTATACTCTCGTGTGCTCGCTGCTTGCACCCGTAGAATCTAAGCTTGATCTCGGCTGAGGTGCGGGTATCAAAGGTGTCCCTCAGCCGGGTTAGTATCCCTGCAACAGTCCTCCCCCCAGGTGGCCAGGACTTTACCTCCCTTTGGGCTGCCCCAGTTAATTGGGCCACCAGGATGCTCACTTTTTGCTCTTCTGTGAGGGGATACACCTGGAAGAGGCTATCCAGCTTTTCTCTAAAGTCATGCAGGGTATGTGACTCCCCTGAGTACTGGGGTAGCCAGGCCGCTCCCGGGATATAGGGCATGGTGAAAGGCATGACTGCAGCAGCGGTGGCGCTGGCGGGGGTTGAGGCAGTGAAGCTCTCCTCCGTATCCGACATCTTCCTCCCCCCTAGTGGACCGTGGCCTACCTTTCGATGATCCTCTTCCGTAGGCCGCGGCTCCGCAGTGGATCGTCATGGTTGAGGACCTTCCGTCGCGCTCCTGTGACGTCGGCGTCTGCTGGGCTCCTTCCAGGACCTTACGCAACGTCCGGACGTGAGGCGGGGCTTCAGTTCTCGCGCGCTTTCGGAGTCCACGCCCCTCTTCTTCCCGCGCGGCGTCTTCAAGATGGCGTCCAACGGCGGGAAAACTCCACGGATGGCGGGAAGAAGGTAGAAGATGGCGCCGGATGGCGGGAAACCTCCACGGATGGCGGGAATCTTCACCTCTGGTAAGTTTGAACAGTATTTTTCAGGCACGCAGTACCCGGTGGTTGCGGGCACGAAATCCTGCCGACTACGCCAAAAGTTGACGCACCCCTGGGCCTGTGTCGCACAGCGTTGCGCATGCAGGAGCTTACCCGGAGCCGGATCTGTTGAGGGTTGTAGTCTCGTGGCGGTGACCCGGTCCGTGCCCAGGGAGTCAGACTAAGTGGCGTTGTATTAGCGGTAGATGTTGGACGACTACGCCACCCGTTGAATGCAGCGAAGGAGCTGCCGCTGCAGGGCAGACCGCTGAGGCCGGTGGTAGGATTGTGCAGCGTGGTAGTATCACCCCCAACGGGAGGGGTATGGCCTCAGGGCAGCCGACGTGGATGATGGGGGTAGCAGGAATCACTCAGAGACGATGCGGTGTAGTTCAGGGTCTTTACTGGTGATAAAGATAGACCCTCCCGGAGTACTGGCTAGCGATCGGGGCCTGGTCAGTCCTTGAGCAGATGGGATCTCCCCTGGCCAGGCGGAGTTGTAGGCCTCCCAAACTGACTGTACTCTTCTGGCTACCTTGCTAGAGGCGGGTATAAGTAGCCCACGTCCCTGAGTGTACCGTGTGGTGCTCACCTGTATGGCCGGTGACTCGGGGCCTTCTAGTGGCGTCCGCTCCACGACGGCGGTGCTGGTCCCACGCGTGTGACCGTGCCTTCGGGTTTCTTGGCCAGAGGACCTGAAATCCCCTGCCGGGCGGTTTCTGCTGCTGGGTAAAGATTAGTCCCCACAGCCTCGGACTCCGGGTCCGGTGATAGCTTCTCAGTCAGGGCGAGCTCTGCAGCTGCCAGCCCCTGACTCTTTATAGCACTGCTCCCACAGAGCTCCTGATGTTGTTCTCCTATATCTGCTGCTCTTCTCTGTCTCTACTTCTTCTCTACTCACTAACCCTGCCTCAGCCCTAGGTTTATATAGGGGAAGTTCTTCCCCTCCCAGGACTGGGCAGGAGGTGTGGCATGCATAGGATCCCTGACCAAGAGACCTCCCACCTGCTCTCAGACGTAATATCTCTATCACTGTGGCAACCAGACCCCTGGGGTGTCACATGTGCAATGCTGCCAAGGGGTGATCAACGGCATAAAAAGACGTACGGACAGGGATAGTGAGATCCTGAAGAGAACTACTGACAAGACAGAGTGGCCTTCCACCTCATAGAGGGCATTGGATAGGATGACATGCCACAAGAAACCTGAGAGCTTGCTGGGGCTAAAGGTAATGGATTTAAAGTTGACTGAGCGCGTGGGACCAGTGGGGGGTACCGAGCAGTATATCCAGGGCATTCATAGTAAAAGGACGTGGAACCGCTGAGCAAGTAGAGAGAAACAGGACTGTGGCCAAGAAGCTGGTTTGTGGCGAAGTAGGGTGAAACAGTGTGCTTCACCGACTCTGGAGTAGACTACAGTGGAAAGAAACGATGTGTGTGAAAATGCCTTACACTGTGAAGGAAACGTGCCTAAGACTGTTTACTCGCTATCCCTTGTACATAACCCTCATCAAGTTCAGCAAAGTTCCCATGTTTGAACGGAAGTCTCCTTTACTAATCTGAGGAATTAGTGGTCCTGGCCAGCCAACACCATCAGCTAAAGGCGGCCTGCACGGGCGCAAGGGCCTCACAACACTAACACCAACACAAACACCTCGACAGGACCCATCTTTTCCTGTAAAGTGCCAGGGTGTTACAGCAGCTCAGCCATGGCTACCACACGCGGTCACTTTACAGTTACACTCCTGATTTCGGCTAATAAATACTGAGGTAAAAAACTCACCACATACTCAACATGTGATCATGGCCTAAATGAACAAAAAGGGGCAAAAATAATCCCTCTCATGTGACTCTTGTATTGATTCACTGCATGAATATATTCCTCATCACTGCACAATCCCCTGACAACCCTTTAATTGCAAGCGTATGTTTAATACATATAATGCATATAATTTATTTTTATTTTATTTTTTTGGAAATGGGATTTTAAACAGCCTGAAGCCATCTGTGAGGACTGTTAACTCTTAATGCGCCAGAAGAAAAGAGCCACAATCCTGACAACCCCCAGTTGTAGGTGCTCCATTCTTTGTCCGACGTGTTGTTGAGGCATAAAGCCGTGTTACGTACTGAGAGAGGCAGAGAATCGAGGACTCCCAGTGTCCACACACATTCTCATTCACTTACGCTCCCATATATTAGGTGACGGAGCTTTAACCAATTTACTGCTAGATAAAAGTGGTGGTAAATATTCCTCTGATTGGATTTATCATGTATAAAATCATAACATACAATTATAGATACAATGAAACTGGAACAAGTCACCGTAATGGCAGAAGAAAATGTCTGAGTCGCTAAAAAGCAGAAAGAACGTTGTAATTTCTCATAAATTGTTCTGCTTTTGTGAAAAACAGCAAGGAATATTTCTAAAAGAGGAGCGATTACCTTACTAAGTATGTCTATAACACAAGTCCTTGAAGTCGGATTAACTAGTTACTTATGGCAAGGATCACTGCACATCATAAATGGATACGAAACCTTGGTTAGATAAAGGAGTGAAAAATAATCTTCAGAATAAAAATTTATGCTCATATAGAATAGTTTAGGTATTCCTGGGACACAGATGTCAGAATGCCACAATTTCCTGAATTTCCCGACATTTTTTCTTGGGGATTACAGTATAGACAAGGGCTTATATACCAAGTCAAATCATGTTACCGCTTTGGGACCTTTAGGCCATGGCCACACGTTCAGTATTTTGTCAGTATTTTACATCCGTATTTGTGAGCCTAAACCAGGAGAGGAATAATCAGAGAAAAAGTATAATAGAAACACGTCACCACTTCTGCATTTTTCACCCACTCCTGGTTTTGACTTACAAATACTAATGTAAAATACTGACAAAATATTGAACATGGGAATGTGGCCTTAGAGAGAGGATCCAACTAAGGTTGGGTGAATCCCTTAAAGAGGTTGTCCATTACTAGGACAATCCACTCATTCCCCATGTTTGGCCCCAATACAATAAAAACTCTTAAACTCACCTCACATGTCGGCGAAGAGTAATCTAGGGCTACGGCAGCTCTCTCACTGCCTCTTGATGTTCGATTTGTCCGAAGTGGACAACTTTTAAGGGATTCACCCAACCTTACTTGGATCTTCTCTCAAAGGCCTCTTTCGCATGTTCAAAATGTGGTCAGTATTTTAATATTTATATATGTCAAAAGCTCCATTTACATATCATAAACGGACTTTAGAAATACTGGGTATTTAGCTATGTAGACAACTCCTGGTGGTTCTGTGGACATGGAGCCCCTGACAGGTTCCCTTTAAATGATCCTGCAGCTACTAATAGTGCAACATATATGTTATAGAAGGCAAATGGTGCAATATTTTTAATTAAACACAATTACAAAAAATAATTTTTAGGCTCAAACACATGTATTTAAGTAAAAAAATAAAGAAATTGTGTTAACTTTAAAACACATTTTAATGTCAAGCTAGTGCTATCAATCAAAAATGAGGAAAACCCCCACCATGCAAAATAAGGGGTGTAACAGCGCGCCAAACTCTTGGCCATGTACTTTGCTAGCATAATTTTTATAGAGGCTAAACTAACTTGTTTAAAATGGATTTTGGGAGTCACAGACTGGCTTTAAGAGTACATCCATACTAATCCTTTGTCAACTGGAAAAGCACTGAGGGTATCATTAGTAAAAACCAGCGGTTTTGCTACAGATTTCACCTGCAAAAAGGGTGAAATCTATGGTGATTTAACTTTTGATTAGAAAAAATGTCAATTGCTTAGGGACAGTGTGCACTGTCATTACAATTTTTATTTTTTTTTTGGCAGCAGTAAAGCTCAATAAAAATAGTGAAAGAAGTCTTGTGTTTTGGGGTGTGAAACAATAGGATGAAGAACCAATGGTTTAAAGAATGAAGGATTGGAGAAGTAATGACTTTTAACAAGCCATTCAATATATTTCCCTTTTTTTGCGATGAGCAGCAGTTTTTTGTTTGGAAACTAAAGATGTAAAGGCTTTTTAACAAACCTTTCCAAAATTATCCATTTTTTCCAGTTGCTTATATTTACCCTGGGCAAGATAGGGTTCCCAATAGCAGTACTGTTACACACACACCGCTAGGTTCAGATAGGGGCGAGACAGGTTACATGAATTCTTTGGAATCCTGGGGGAACCATTACTCAGGGCGACCATAGACCATGTGCTGCAGCTTCTTTCAGGCACACAGGTGTATTGATCCTCAGGCACAGACACGTAGGTTGTTTCGTTTGCTGACCAGACTCACTTGACAAGAGTCCTCATAAACGGTAGAACAGTAGCATTTAATAAGAAGCCGCACAGCCATTGCAAGTTAAGTCTTATGAGCAACAGGCTCCAGTGACAAACAGTACAGTTTCCTTAGCAGCACAGCAGTTCACAGTCTTCCCAGTAGTACAGGACAGCACAGTTCTAATGCAAATGCACATTAATGAACACAGCATTCTTTACAGCACAGTGAGATGGAGGAGGGGGGAGGGTTTGCTGAGGGAGATGACCCCTGTGACACCATTTCTTCTAGCCCTTATCTTTCTGCCTGACAATACTCCGCACTGCTAGTTCAGGAACTCTACCTGACCTGTGCTTAACTTCACTCCTGACTTGAATACTTTTCACTTGCAGGGGGTTTCTGTGAGATACACAACACCCAGACAGTAAACAACTTCCCCACAATCCCCCTGGGGCTCTGCTAAAACACTCCCCTTCTCCTGTGACTGTGTTAACTTCTCTTGTTGCTGGATGCTTCTGGAGCACATTACTTACTGTCTCATGTGCTTGTGTTACTTCTAATAGTTGCTGAATGCTTTTAAAGCAACATTACTACTTCGGCATGTCACACTCTGCAACAGCACTACTTCTGCATGTCACACTCTTCCCTCCTTTTTGAATGTTGTCTTCAACATTCATCATAATTGGTCAATCTGACCAATTCTGAGACAGTGGTGAAAGTTAGATAACTTCATATACAAATTGGCATTGTGAAATTGGTATAACGTTCATAAACATTGATAACAACCTAATCTTACCACCTTTTTCATGTAGGATGCCTGTAAGAAATAAACAATTAACACAATTAAAACAATCAGCATCTCTTCAGCTTTTTCAACCAGCTCTCTCTCTCTATGCTTTAACAGTTATTTGTTTCTACAAAGTCATTTAAGGAAAATCAAAGCATGAAAACAAGTCTTTCCACCAGGCAACATCTTCCATACTGCCTCTCGGTGGTGAATACCACTCAAGTGGGCTTACCTGGTCCACAGGTAGAGATACCTGTTTCCAGTCGACAGTCCTTGGCACTTGACTCGGTTCATCAAGTGTCTAGTACGTCAGCATCATGGGCCTCCTCACTTCTCGAGTTGACATCCTCCTTGTGGGTTGTTCCTCAGAGACCAGGGTTCTTTGGTCACAGAAGTTTCTTCCACAGCACTCATTTCACGTGCTTCCTCAGATGCTCTAGAAGCTGCCTCGGTAAGTTCCTGTACTTCTCCTGAGTCGCTTGTTTCCGCACAGTCTGGTAATTCCACTCCTCCTGAGTGTCGATTGGTGTCTTCAGGGGCTGGTGTTTGATCATCAGATCTGAATTGGACTTCATCTGTACTCCTTGGTATGAACTCTGGTGCCTCAGGACTTAGTTCACTCTCCTGAGGATGGTACATCCCTCTCGTTGCCGGTCCGAGAAATACAATGGTGTGTTCTTCTCCATCGGAACTTTCAAGGTCACTATCCACCTCCAGAGCTTCAGTCTGTGGTGGTCCCTTAGTCGATCTCGGACAACTTCTGGGAAGTCTTGTTGTGGTCGGAGATAATCACAGGGTAGCAGTAAATTTCGATAGACTATTTTGGTTTTCTTGTCTCCTGTTTCCAATCGGATTTCATACACTGGGCTGTCATCACCTTTCCTCCTTACAACCACATACACCTTTTCTTCCCAGTACGAACAAAGTTTTCCTGGACCGCCTTTCTCACGTACGTTCTTGACTAGCACCCGGCTTCCCATTTGCCAATTCTGCTCCATAACATTTTCGATCATAGTACTCCTTACTCTTGCTCTGTCCTTGCGCAACCACTTTGTATGCCTCTGCCATCCGTTCCTTCCATTTCTGAACGTACTCCGAATATGTTCTGTAAGTCTCTGACACTGGAGTATCGAACATGATGTCGATTGGCAGTCTTGGCGATCGTCCATACAATAGGAAAAAGGGTGAGTAACCCATTGCATCGCTCTTTGTACAGTTATAGGCATGTACCACTTTTGACGGAGAACTCTTCCAGTCTTTCTTCTGATCAGCTGTTAAAGTGCGCAACATCAACAATAATGTCCGATTAAAATGTTCCACTTGTCCATTACCCTCTGGATGATAAAGCATTGTGTGGGATCTCTGAATTCTACAGTACTTTCCTAGCTCTACAAAGAGCTGGTTCTCAAATTCTCTTCCTTGGTTGTGGTGTAACCTGGTAGGGAACCCAAACCTCAAAGCAAAATCATTGAAGATCTTCTCTGCCACTGTTCGACCTGATTTATTGGTGGTGGCATATACTTGAGCAAATCGAGTGAAATGGTCCATCACCACCAAGATGTATTCGTAACCACCCTAGCACGTCTTGAGATGCAGAAAGTCTATTGAAACCATCTCAAATGGATATGTAGTTTGGATGTTGCCCATAGGTGCCCGGGTTGATGTGTTGGGACATTTATCTTTCAGACACCCACTCCCTGGTCACAGACTTCTTTATATCTCTCTGCATGTACGGCCAGAAGAAACGTTCACTGATAAAATATGTTGTCCTTTCCACTCCCAGGTGTCCCATGTTTACATGGAGTTCTTTGAAGACTAATCTACGGAACACTCTGGGTAGTACCAACTGCCGGTTTTGTCCTCCTTTACGATACAGGATACAGTCTTCACTGAGGTAGAGCTTCGTCCATTCTTTAATTAAAACAGATACTGCTGGTGACTCATTATCTCTCTTTTGTTTACTTGGAAATCGATTTTGGTCCACATAAAGTACACTCCCTGACAGAAGTTATGTCGCTTATCCATGTTATGTAAATAAAAGCTTATAACCGGACGTTAAATTCATCCATTGGTTTTATAAATTACTCTTTTGAAAGCAGAAACCCTCCCAAATTTGATTTAGGTAAAGAAAATAAATTGGCATCAATGCTGAAATATTGATCATTTAATGAACGCAGAATGGTCAGATTTTGCCAAGACAAAAGTTTTGTCACCTGGTCATATAATGCACCCAATCCTAGTTTACATCCTCACCAGTGCTCAGTAAATGATTGGTTAATTAGTGGGTGTGTATAAAAAGAAACCCAGCACCCCAGACCTTCACTTGAACTGCAACTTGAGCTCTGACAACATGCCAAACATCCACCCTGCGACCAAAACCTTCATTATCAAGAGGCTGAAGACCAGATCCACTGCAGAGGTGTCTGGCACCTTTAATGTGTCTCAGCGCCAAGTACAAAGAATTAAAAAAAGATTTGAAGAGAGTGGAGATGTGTTTGATAAGCCCAGGTCCGGCAGACCCTGCAAGACAACTGCTCAGGAGGAACGTTTGTTGGTTAGAAAATCCAAAGCAAGCCCCTCTTCCACTGCAGCAGAGCTCCAACAGGCCTGGTCACCTCAAGTCCCTGTGTCAACTAGAACAGTTTGTAGGATTCTGTCTCGAAATGGCCTCCATGGTCGAATCAGCGCCCAGAAGCCAGCACTAAACAAAAGGCAAATAAACAAACTGTGTGGCATTTGCAAAGTCCCACACCCTGCTAAACAAATGGACGCTGGAAAAGTGGCAGAAGGTGGATTTCTCTGATGAATCTTCAGTAGAATTACACCACAGCCGCCGCAAATGCTGCAGGAGACCTACTGGAGCCCGTATGGATCCAAAATACACCCAGAAAACAGTTACATTTGGTGGTGGAAAGATCATGGTCTGGGGTTACATTCAGTATGGGGTGTGCAAAACATTTGCAAGGTGAAAAGCAATATCAATAGCCTAAAATATCAAGAAGTATTAGCTACCTCTTACATTCCAAATCATAAAAGGGGTCAAATTCTGCAGCAGGATGGTGCTCCATCTCATACATCCATCTCTACAACAAAGTTCCTCCAGGTAAAAAAGATCAAGGTGCTCAAGGACTGGCCAGTCCAGTCACGAGACATGAACATCATTGAGCATGTTTGGGGTAGGATGAAAGAGAAAGCTTGGAAGACAAAACCAAAGAATCTAGATGACCTCTGGGAGGCATGTAAGACTGCATTCTTTGCTATTCCTGATGACTTCATTAATAAATTGTATGAATCATTGTTGAACCGCATGGATGCCGTCCTTCAAGCTCATGGAAGTCACACAAAATATTAAATATGATTCTAATAGCACCACAACTCCATTCACCAATGTTATGCCACATATATTTCTATTTTAAGATAATTATTTGTTTGAATATCACATTACTTTCTGTGGGCGACAAAACTTTTGTCTTACCAAAATCGGACCATTCTGTGTTCATTAAATGATCAATATTTCAGCATTGATGCCAATTTATTTTCTTAACCTAAACCAAATTTAGGAGGGTTTCAGCTTTCAAAAGAGTAATTTATAAAAACAATGGATGAATTTAAAGTCAGGTTATAAGCTTTCATTTACATAACATGGATAAGCGACATAACTTCTGTCAGGGAGTGTAGTATTCTACCAATTATCTGATCTTACCGTTGTGCTCTACGGATTTTCCCTTTTTGGTAGTTGTTGAATAGACCGGGGGTGATCTTGTTCTCTTGCTTTTATGGTGGTTTCCACCGTCAACGGACACCACAATGGTGTGTCTTCCTCCTGATAAGCTTGTACTGCTTGGGTAGTGTTCTCAATTGCTTCCAGACTGACTTCCTCCGAGCATTCTTGCATGAACTCCTCAGGCTCTAATGGCATTCTTGACAATCCGTCAGCATCCGCATTACATTTTCCTGGCCTGTATTTGATGCCGAAATTGAAGTCAGCTAGTTCAGTGACCCATTGCATTCAGTTTAGTTGTAGTAAGGACATAGGTCAAAGGATTGTTGTCAGGGTATACCTCAAACTCTTTGATGTAGTAGAGATGATCTCTAAATCATTCACAGATAGCCCACTTCAATGCCAGGAACTCCAATTTTCCGGAATGTAGATGGTAATTCTTCTCGGCGTCTGTCAACGTTCTGGAACTGTAACCGATGACTTTCATTTTTCCATCTTGATGCTGATACAGGGCAGCTCCTAATCCAACTTGAGAAGCGTCACAATGAAGAACAAATGGTAAATTGAAATCAGGATATCCCAAGATGGGTGGTTTTACCAGGTAGTCTACTAGTTCTTCCAATGCCTCCTGGTGGTCTGCTGTCCAGAGAATGGGCTGTTGGGACGAAACGGTGTTGTTTCTTTTAAGCCCGGTCCTATCCGTGTTCTTCTTTTTCTCCGTGGGTGTTGTTGTCTCTGTCACCCCCCCCCCCCCCCAAGAGGAGGTATAGTGGGGCGGCAATCCTGGAGAAGTTCCAAGCGTAAGTACGATAGTAGGAGAGGAATCCTAATATCTGCCTCAACTCCCCGACGGTAAAGGACCGCTTGTCTTTTAAGGCCAGTACCAGAGCGATTTTTGCTGGGTGCATGGTATATCCTTCCCTAGAAATTGGACTTGTCTTTTGAACAGTTCACACTTCTTTGGGGTCAACTTAACTCTGTGTTCAACATGTTTGCGGAAGGTTTTGCTGTGTACCACATTGTCATCCAAGTACAGCTGGCAGATATCGTCCCTCAATCCTTCTAAACATGTCTTCATGCTCCTTTTGGAATTCTGCTGGAGCTGAACTGAGCCCAAAAGGTATGCGGATCCACTCATATAATCTCCACGGTGTGATGAATGCTGTCAAGAGTCTGCTGGACTCTTCGACAAACCATTGGTGGTATGCCTTACCCTGATCAAGGACAGAAAACCAGGTGCTTCCGGATAGGCTATCCAGCATATCTTGGATCTTTGGTATCGGGTGTCGATCGGGTACTGACTTTTGGTTTAGTTCCCGGTAATCACAACAGAGTCTCAACGTACCGTCCTTCTTCCTAACATAGACAATAGGAGAGGAATAAGATGACTTCGACTTTTGGACCTAATCTCTGTTGATGAGATCTTGTAAATATTCTTTCACTTCACGATGTAATGGTTTTGGCACAGATATGTAACTTCTGGTTACTGGGGTTGTGTCTTTCAAATTGATTTTCCAATACAACGGTGGGATACAGCCTATAACTGAGTCATCTTTGGGGAACGCATGACACTCTTCTCTCAGTATCTGTTTTGCTACCGCTCGATCTTAAGTACACAAGTGTTCCAGGGGACTGGGGGATCCCAGGACCCCGAGGTGGGTTGCACAATTTCCTCCCCTGGGGATCTCCTGTTCCTTGGTGGGGAGGCTGAATTCACTGTAGACCCCTTGGCTGGTCTCACACTGGCTGGATATACTGTTTTAACGGTTTCAATGTCCCCTAACACAGTCTTTGGATCCAGTCTAATTTCGTGTTTCGTAGTATTCATCACTGATACTGTCACTCGAGCAAACCCACCAGTAGGAATCGTAAGCACAGTCTCACCTTGAACTAGGCCTTCCAGAAGTTCTGAGGAGTCTTTTGGCACGAACAGTCTTTTCTGGACTTTTCTTCCCAGTTCTACCCTGACTCCACACCTCACCCCCACCATTTGGTTTGCAGGGATGATGGTTGGGCGCAAGCCCACCTTGACTTCTTTTAGGTCCATTGTATTCTATGCTTTCTTTACTCTATGAATCACGTATTCCGCCACAGTGTTGGGTATGGTGAGCGATGTGGTGATTGCATCCACCACCAACGCCCCTGTCTTGCGTTTTGTGATGACCTCACTGATTACATTATAACCCAGGATAGGATCCTCTGCCACGTTCTGATCACTGGTCACAAGAAAAGGTACCAAAAGCTTGATGGTGTTGCTGTTCTTCGTGGCCCTCAGTTGGAAAGTCACTTTCACCCAGCCTATGAAAGGGATTTCGGTCTGGTTGACGGCTTTGCCGTGGAGTTCCACTGGTCCCAAGAGTTCATAAGCGACCGAAGGCAAGTGGGTGGCAGATAGCGCCTTCTCCATTCTTCATTTAAAGGGCTCAATTGGGCTTCTGTGTCCCACAGTGCTTTTACTAGGAGTCCATCTAGCTGGCACTGTATAAAACACCTTTCACCGATTAGGCTGATGAGGCTATCTTTACTGACTGAGGAATCCTCCTCCCAGGAGTACATCGTTTGATCTCCGCACTGGTCATTAAGTAACTGATGCCCCTGTCTCCCTTGCAGCTGTTGTAGACGGGAACACACTTGGGGATAGCACTGACACAGCCGTTTTACCTCATGTGCCGTTCTGGGGTTTGGTGAGATTTGGATTTGCTTCTGGGGCCTCCTCCGTGTTGCGGTTACCTGTTGCCCCACACTGGTAACCTCCTGTCTTTTAACCCAAATGACCGTGACCATTGGCATTCCTTGGCATAATGTCCTTCCTCACCACATCTTAGACAGTGAACACACACCGTACTCTGATTTGATGAACGGCACGCTTCACAAGCCGGATATCTTCTGTTTTGTAACCCACTCCTGGCTCTGAGGGATACTGGTTCTGGCCTGGAACGAATCCACTTTTTCACCTCAATCAACTCGGCTCGCAGTTCTCCTATTACTTCCTCCCAGTCAGTGCTGGCGGTCCTCTCTTTTGTAGGTGATTTAAGGTTCCCTTTCGGAGGTGGCACTGAAGGGTCTCTATGATGATCTTCAGACTGGCCACCGGGGGTCTCCAACTTCAGCTGACTGACTTTGGTGATTTTAGGAGCAGAGCCTTTCTTTAACTTCTGTTCGCTCTCTGACTCCAAACTAGCGGCTTCATTCATTTTTTCAATTATGACTTCGTCCAAAATGCCAGGATCTTCTAGGTACTGTTTCAGCTGCAACTTGATATCTTTGCTGATTAACCCCGTTCCCAATGATCTCAAGAACTTCTTCTGGATTAGTCCAGCATCAAACTTCTCTTCCGCTTCTACATCTCTGGATGCAAACAGTCTATTCTTCAGTTCAATTGCTCTGAACAAGAAATTTTGGGGTGATTCATTATTTTTCTGTGAGAGGTTAATGAGTCAGTGGAACAATTCTGAAGTACTCTCTTCTTTATAGTGCTCTTTTAAAATAATCTTCAGCTGTTGCAAGGTCAATTGACTTTTCATTTCTAGCATGTTCAGTCCTGGGCTGATCACTTTCACCACCCCCTCATCGATCTGGTGCAACAAGTTCCTATAAGACAGTCTCTCTTTCTGTTCACACTTTCCAATCTGTCCTAGGATCTTGAATTCTTTCCTTATTGTGATCAGTGGTGTTAGAGAGGACTTTCTCCCTGATTCATCTAACCCGAGCAGGTTAAAGGGTCTATATGAGTCTATCACCCGTTCAGAGGTTTTGATCTATTCCTGCAGGGCTGTTGTTAGGGCTTTGAATTGTTCTTTCAATTCCTGTAGTTCAGTGTGTGGACGGAGATTCCCGCTTTTGTTAATTGGTGCCTCCCCTCCATCCTCCAACTTCAACCTGGCTAGAAACTGTGTTAGTTCTTGGAGGAATGTCCCCATGATGTCTTCAGCTTCTTTCTCCCCCAGCTCATCCATTTTTGCAATAATGGCCTCTAACAGTTGCCTGCGGTTGTGTGCTTTGGAAATCTGTTCTACTGACATCTTTATATGTTCTGCTACTGTTCTCAATTCTTCACTGGTTAACTGAAGAAGCAGCTCACTAATTCTGTCCATTTGTATTTCCACATCCATTGCTGCTAATGAGTTTTTCTTTAGGGCTGGTCCCCTTTAACTGGTGTAGTTGAGTTGAGGTGTTGTGCTGCTGTGTTTTTCCAGGCACTTTTCCACTTCTCTCTCTACATGCTAATTCACGATCAGGATTCCCCGTACGGACCACCAATGTTACATTGCCGCTAGGTTCAGATCGGGGTGAGACAGGTTACATGAATTCTTTGGAATCCTGGGGGAACCGTTACTCATGGTGACCATAGATCATGTGCTGCAGCTTCTCTCAGGCACACAGGGGTATTGACCCTCAGGCACAGACACGTAGGTTGTTTCACTTGCTGACCAGACACACTTGAAAGGGTCCTCATAAACGGTAGAACAGTAGCATTTAATAAGAAGCCGCACAGCCATTGCAAGTTAAGTCTTATGAGCAACAGGCTCCAGTGACAAACAGTACAGTTTCCTTAGCAGCACAGCAGTTCACAGTCTTCCCAGTAGTACAGGACAGCACAGTTCTAATGCAAAGGCACATTAATGAACACAGCATTCTTTACAGCACAATGAGATGGAGGAGGGGGGGAGGGTTTGCTGAGGGAGATGATCCCTGTGACACCATTTCTTTTAGTCCTTATCTTTCTGCCTGACAATACTCTGCACTCTTAGGTCAGGAACTCTACCTGACCTGTGCTTAGCTTCACTCCTGACTTGAATCCTTTTCACTTGCAGGGGCGCTTCTGTGAGATACATAACACACACACCACCTTTCTCTTCGGCTTCAGCCAGACAGTAAACAACTTCCCCACAATCCCCCTGGGGCTCTGCTAAAACACTCCCCTTCTCCCGTGACTGTGTTAACCTTTCTAGTTGCTGGATGCTTCTGGAACACAACACTTCCTGTCTCATGTGCTTGTGTTACTTCTAAGGCTGTGTGCCCACTATGCGTTTTTAAAGCATTTCCACAGCGGCAATTCCACCGCAGAAATGCTTAAACGCTTGGCAGAAGGTCTGCTATGTTCCCCTATGATAATCCGCATGTGCTGTGCACATGCTGCGAAATGTCCGCTGCGGATTATCATTGCAGAAAAATCTGCAGCACTACCAATTATTTTGCATAATCGTGGCATTTTCACCGCCATTGACTTGCATTGAATCTCTTAATATCCGCATGACTACATGTGCACATGCGGATATTAAGCGATTCAATGTGAGGATGGTACCCGGGTCTGGAGAAGAGGAGACTCATCCAGACCCGGGTACCATAGTGCCTGTAAAAAAAAAAAAAAAAGAATTTAAAATAAAAAAACACTCATCAGAAGGTGAGTATAATGTTTATTTTTTACCATTCTTTTACTATAACTTAGTCACATTATACAAATCCTTGCTGGTTGCATGGATTTATATACAGTGGTGGCCAAAAGTATTGGCACCCCTGCAATTCTGTCAGATAATACTCAGTTTCTTCCAGTTTGCCAAAGAAGAATGGTCTACTATTCCAGCAGAGCATTGTAAGAAACTCATTGATGGTTACCGGAAGCGGTTGTTCGCAGTTATTTTGGCTAAAGGTTGTGCAACCAAGTATTAGGCTGAGGGTGCCAATACTTTTGTCTGGCCCATTTTTGGAGTTTTGTGTGAAATGATCCATGATTTGATTTTTGCTTCATTCTCTTTTGTGTTTTTTCCTTGCAAGCAAATTAAATGAAGAGAATAATACCAAAGAATTTGTGATTGCAATCATTTTCAGGAAGAAACTGAGTATTATCTGACAGAATTGCAGGGGTGCCAATACTTTTGCCCACCACTGTAGTGTGACCAAGTTGTCAAGCACTTTTCCAAGTGATGCTAAAATCGCTTGGAAAGCGCTTGACAACCCGCATGCGAAATCACACGTTTCACTTACGCTTGGCCCTGGCAGGAAAAACGCATGTAAAATCAGCATGCGTTTTTTCTGCCAGGGAGATGCAGAAACACTCAGGAACAATTTGGTGCATTTCTGCATCGTGGACACATAACCTAATAGTTGCTGAATGCTTTTAAAGCAACAGCACTACTTCGGCATGTCACACTCTGCAACAGCACTACTTCGGCATGTCACACTCTGCAACAGCACTACTTCGGCATGTCACACTCTGCAACAGCACTACTTCGGCATGTCACACTCTGCAACAGCACTACTTCGGCATGTCACACTCTGCAACAGCACTACTTCGGCATGTCACACTCTGCAACAGCACTACTTCGGCATGTCACACTCTGCAACAGCACTACTTCGGCATGTCACAGTACAGTTTAGAACATAATGGACAGGCAGGAGCATTGTGGCTGTCTATTGGCTGCAGTACAGTATAGAATATGATTGACTGGCAGGAGATGCTGGGTTGGCCAGCAGTAGCAAAAGTACAACCATATAATACATTATGGAAACATAATGAAAAGGCAAGCAGATGTTATGGCCAATATAATCATTGGCATCAGCCATAGTTGTATAATAATCTTCACTGATCCATGACTGATTTCACAAATGTAAGGTTTTTCACACTTCTGAAGAACAATCTAGTCCACTTGTGAGTGACAAAGTAACTGGAGGCTGAATAAAACAGTATAACTATCGTAAATTGGGCCAGTAGATGCCAATCTGCCTACCCAGAAGTCCATGTGATCAGGGCTTCTGCTGAATAAAGGACACAGTCAAGGTAAGACTGAACTTAGTTGTTCAGGCTGTGTGTCTCTGATGTGCGTCAGGTTTCCTCAGTGATTGATAAACCATTTAGTTCATCGTGTTATATCTACTGTAATTGCTGCTGTTGTTTTTCACTTACTTGTAACAGTAGCATTGGCACAGGCAGGAAAAGTGCTGAATCTTCATGGATTAAAGAGGGACCTCCTGTTTAGAATGTTTTGCCAAGAAGAGAACACAACTTATCCTGGTAATATGCCAATTTTTACTCACTTTCAGAAGTCAAAGAAATTCCCATATTTTGCTCTTACAGTGAAGTAAAAGCATGGCTATCCTAGTAATTCCTTTGCTTGCTGCTAGCAATACATTTGTCAGAACACAATCGAGCATGAATATTGCCATGCCCAATGGCTCGACCAAAATCCACATGTAAGACTCACCAGGTGAGGTGGATTCTCTAAGCCCCAGGCCCAGGTGGGCACATGGTGCCTGGCATTGATGCAGCAGCAAGAAGGCACGTGTGGAGCAAGGACTTAAAATACTTGAGGTCACAGTCAAACAGGGTCAGTAAGGAAGCAGGAAAGTCCGAAACAATTCAGGCAGATGCAGGGCAGGAGCAGATAGAGGTGCACAGCAAAGCAAACATGACTAGCAGTCTTAATGCCAAGACAGAGGTGTGTGTCTTCCTGGGTCTTCAATAGGCTTAGGGAGATAATGTCATGGGAGCACGCTGGTTGTAAAACCAGAAGTGGAGCACAGGAGAGGGCAGCGGCCATAGGGTAAGGCAGTGAAGCCCTGCCTAGCTGTGGTAGATGGGTAACAACTCATTTCACTTTAAGCCCTCAGTGTGATGGTTGATCATCAGAGTGGTACCATACTGGTGGAACACAGCTGGAATCCGATGGCCGCAGATACACGAGCAGAAACAGCCAAGTGTAGTTGGAGTTCTTAGTTACAGCAATAGAGATCGTAGGAAATAATCCAGAGAGCAGTGGGAACAGTCTGGGTAAGAGACTGGAACTAGACAGAAGGCTAGACACAATACTCAAATAATGAGTGAATGTTTCATGCGGTTTTAAGTAAACTCAAACAGTAAACAAGATGGCATCCACAGATTCAATATCTGCCATCTTACTAAACGGAGATTGCAGGATACAATAAGAGCCTCCAGTGGTAAGGAGTGGAATTGCAGCACAATTTAGTAAAGTGAATATCCGCAGCCACTAGTGGTCAATCTGCAGAAGGACAACAGATGATGATGGTGACAACGAGCAGTTAATACTTGCTGCCTGATTACTAGAAAGATGGCATTGACAAGGAGGAGTTCAGTTTTGCTGAAATTGCTGGCCAGTTTGCTTTTCCCATTCGAGCCGGTGATGTCACTTCATATGCTGATAGAGAGTCATAGTTCCTGGTTGATTTGTGCTAGGAGGTCCGCTGCTTATTTTGTGGCTCCAGAGCCTTCACGCTGCAATATATTGGTACACTGGCAATGTAGAAAAGAATTCCCACACCTGAGATGACCACACATAGTCACCATCCTTACGTCCACAATCGGAGCTTTCAGGTCATTTTCAGTATGCTCCATCAACAGGAACTGCAACTTCACCTGCCCTGAGGAGACCAAAGTAGAAATAAATCTGCCCCTGGAAGATTTAGATCTTATGGATTAACATTAGCTATGCTCTATATTGCAAATGCCACCACCCTCATCACCCCGATCTGGTTCCAAGACCCTGTCCAACACACAAGCATCATAATAGGCATCAACATTATCATAATCCCTGATCCAGATGATAGTTGTTGCAGTTTGGGAAATTTGCTGAGCTCCTTATCCCCACTCCTGATTCCCATATCTAGATTTGCTGTGAATTTGAGTGCCACTAACACCATGGCTGCATCTGCTAGTGCCCCTACTACCACCACTAACACAGCTAGGCATTTAAGTCATATCCTCCTCCTCCCCCATCTCATTCAAGCCTAAACACTGTCTGCTCTCATCCAACCCATCAAGTGGATGAAATTGTTGTTAAATATCTTCCATAGCACTCAGACAGCTGTGGCTTCGGGGACTAATAGACGTCATTGAAGGAATTGAAAGTCCTCAATCGAAAAGAATAATTGTTACTGCAGCGGAGGGTGACAAATGTGCATAATGCTGACTCAAACCTGTCGATGTCAGAGCTAACATCATCCTGCTGTGATTTAGATGAGTGAAGTGACATTTAGTCCATAACATCGTCTGCTTCCTCCCCTCTAATACGCTTGCTGGAGGTAAAGGAGGCCAGTTGTGACCTGCGGTTAGTACCACTACTGTCCACATGGCCGGTGCTAATGGTGGTATTTGAGTCTTACACATTCATATTGCCTGGCGTCGTAGTATTTTTTTTTATACAGTAGTGTTCAAAATAATAGCAGTCCGATATGACTAACCAGATTAATCACTGTTTTTGGTATAAATTATATTACCACATGTCAAACAATTTACCAGTTGGTGCAGTAGATTCTAAGAAAACCACCAGACTCAGCATTCATGATCTGCATGTTTTTGAGTCTGTGTATTTGAATAATTAATTGAAAGGGGGTGTGTTCAAAATAATAGCAGTGTGGAGTTCAATTAGTGAGGTCAATCATTCTGTGAAGAAACAGGTGTGAAACAGGTGGCCCTTATTTAAGGGTGAAGCCAGCACATGTTGTATATGTATTTTTCCTTGAAAGCCTGAGAAACATGGGTCGATCGAGACATTGTTCAGAAGAACAGCATACTTTGATTAAAGAGGGTAAAACTTATAAAGAAGTGCAGACAATGATAGGCTGTTCAGCTAAAATGATCTCCAATGCTTTAAAATGGAAAGCAAAACCAGAGAGACATGGAAGAAAACAGAAGACTACCATTCAAATGGATCGAGGAATAGCCAGAATGGCAAAGGCTCAGCCAATGATCAGCTCCAGAATGATCAAAGACAGTCTCAAGTTACCTCTGAGTACTGTGACACTTAGAAGACGCCTGTTTGATGCTAATCTCTTAGCAAGAAGTCCCTGTAAAGTCCCACTGTTAAAAAAAAGACATGTAATGAAGCGGATACAATTTGCCAAAGAACACATCAACTGGCCTAAAGAGAAATGGAGAAGCATTTTCTGGACTGATGAAAGTAAAATTGTTCTTTTTGGGTCAAGGGACGCAGACAGTTCCTCAGACGACCCCCAAACTCTGCATTCAAGCCACAGTACACTCACAGTGAAGCATTGTGGTGCAAGCCTCATGATATGGGCATGTTTCTCTTATTATAGTGCCGGACATATTTACCGCCTACCAGGGATCATGGACCAGTTTGCATATATTAAAATACTTGAAGAGGTCATGTTGCCTTACGCTGAAGAGGATATGCCCTTGAAATGGGTGTTTCAACAAGACAACGACCCTAAACACAGCAGTAAACGAGAAAAATCTTGGTTCCAGTCCAACAAAATTGAGGTTATGGAGTGGCCAGCCCAATCCCTGGACCTTAATCCGATAGAACGCTTGTGGGTGACATCAAGAATGTGACGCGCCCCCTGGACCGTGGGGGTTACTCGGCAGCCGGGCCTATGGATGCTGGTGGGGGATATCACGGTGGCTGGCCCGGTCCATGGCCCAGGGCGGTCAACAAAAAGGGGGGTTTTATTTATAGGGGATTTGTTAAGTTCGTGACGCCACCTGTGGTACCTGGTAAGGATTACCAGCGCTGCTGCAGACCTCCGGGGGTGATGGGATGGCAGCTAGGATGTTTCTGCTCCCCACAGGTGGAGCGGGCCCCGGGGCAGTGTGGAATTTGATGGTGGTGATGCTGGGGCTTGTAGTGCAGGCGGGATGGTGCAGCAGGAGTAACTGACAGAGACAGGGGATTCGCTTCAATACCTGTACTGGTGCGGATGTCGGGTACGGTCCAGGGTACTCAGTAGGGTGGGTGCACTTCAGGACTTCTCCCCAGTGAGCGGGTATAAGGCCTCCTGGTCCGTGTCTGCCTCTCTGTATGCTCCTGGCCAGCCTGCAACTGGGCCTAGCTTATGTGTCGTGCTGTTCCTTCACCTGTCGCTCGGTAGTAGGACCTTCTGCTGGTAACCACTCTCCCTGGACGCTGGGGCCTTGTGGTTCCTGGTCCTGTAATGGTTCTAGCTTCAGGTCGTCCAGGGGCTTGTAGTCCTCCTGGAATGCCGGTGATCCCTACTGGCTATAAAGGGACCCTGTAGGCGCGTACCCGGTGTCCAGTTTGTATATCCTATGTAGAGCCTATGATGCTCCTCTGCCCCCTCAACTTCTCTCTCCTTCCTCCTCTTGCCTTTGGCCACACTCAGGGCCCTCAGAACTCGGCAGCAGACGCGCTGCGTCTTCGCTGCTCTCAGCGTCAGCACGCTCTCAGACTCTCTCTCAGTCTGACTCACAACTCACTACCTGGCTCCACCCTCCATATATATATCTCTAACGGGCTCCCTCTGGTGGTATGAGGTGGAAGGGTGGAGGTGTTTGTATGTAGTGAGGGCCTCTTGTGGAGAAGTCCGTCCATGCACCCTGGGTCCTGTGGTACCGGTGCGCAGCAGGGTGCCACATTCCCCCCTAGTACAATTCAGTACTCCTGGACTGAAGCATTTTTTTTTTTCAAACAGGTAAAAACAATAACAACAATTATAATAACAACAAGTGTAATAACATTAATTAAGTTACAGTAAGTCCCGTAACCTGGTGTCCATTTCACCAATGCAAAGAACATGAGGGACACGCCTGAAAACCCTCAACGTAGGCCCTGGGCGTGGCTACAGGGCATAAGTGATCCAGGTGTTGGACCACGTCTTCGGCCACGCCAAGCAGGTTTTTGTTCTGTGGTCATATAAAAAAAGGGGCACTTTAGGGAGTGCAACTATTTACAAGTAAAGTTTTTGGCTGCTCACAGTCCTCAGCCTACAAGTCTCTGTACCCTGATGGGTAACTAAATACATATATTAATTGTCCATTAATAAATAACAATGACAGTAGGCAATACCCAACTGGGTAAATATTTACACTGCAGGTATTTCTAACTTATTCCTTATACCTGGCAGGGATCTGGCCTTTTGTGCTGCGTGTTGACCTACTTTGTACTGGGGTGTTGTTGATGTCTGCGTTTGCACTGTCTGCTACCCTGTCAGATCTACGTGTGGGCAAATTGTAGAACTGTCTTAACCTCTCGATAGGACTGGCAAGTACACTGTTTACTGGGCCTTCTGGCTCTGCTTCTACCGGTGATCCTTCTTCCGGGGATTCTTCCTGAGCAGGCTCTTCTGGGGCACTTACAGGTCTTACTTGCAGTGGAGGGTCTTCTGGCTGTTGGTATAAGTGTATCACCGGTACTATAACTGCTCCATCAAGTTGAGGCCAGTCTGCCGGGAACTCTCCTAAGACAGTATGGAGTACATCTTCTTTGGGTTCTTCAGGCACTATAAGAGGTACTTCTCCCTGTGGCTTCAATAGACCTGGGCACAACTTCAAGTGATCTCTTGAGACTGTTGCAGTTGTCTTACCTCCATCTTTACTGATTAGGAGGTTTTTCTATTGTCGAATCTGGAATCCAACACAGTGTAAGGCTCTCTTTCCCACTGGTCGTCAAGCTTGTGGTTTCTTCTCTTTCGCTTCAGCACAACTTCTCCAGGTGTTAAGGGTTCTGCTGGTGCACTCTTGTTGTACTGTGCTTCCTGCTTATCTCTCACCCTATTTAGACTGTCTTCGACACAGGCCTGTACTCTCTTGTACTGCTCCTGTTGAGTCGTATCCCAGTCTTCAGTGGACATATCTGCTTCAGGTTCTGCCACTCCTAGTTCCAGGTCCATGGGCAACTTTCCGGGTCTTGCTCTCATGAGGTACGCTGGAGTACAATTGGTGGAACTCACAGGTATGTGATTGTACAGATCTACCAGGTCAGGTAGTTTTTCTGGCCACTGATTCCTTTCTTCTAGAGGTAAGGTCTTCAGCAGGTCAATGACGATATTGTTCATCTTTTCACATAGACCATTGGTTTGAGGGTGGTACTGCGTAGTCCGAATCTTCTTACACCCGTACAGATGGCAGAATTCTTTAAACAGCTCATCTTCAAAGGCAGGGCCTTGACCCGTCAGCACCTTATCTGGGTATCCATGGGGCCTGCAGAAGTATGCTTGAAACATCCTTGCTGCAGTTTCTGCCGTCAGATCCTTGACGGGGGCTACCACCAGGAACCGGGAGTAGTGATCCACCATGGTCAGGGCATAGGAGTATCCTGACCTGCTGGGTGACAGCTTGACGTGATCCAGGGCAACGATCTCCAAGGGTCGAGTTGTCTTGATGGGCTGCAGGGGTGCCTTCTGGCTGCTGTAGTCTTTTCTTCTGAGGCTACAAGGTCCACAATCCCGGCACCACCTCTCTGTGGAACTCCGTATTCCAACCCAATAAAACCGACTCTTCAGGAGGGTTTCCAGCTTCTTCCAGCCAAAGTGCCCTGCTTGATCGTGGTAGGCCTCCAACACCATCTGGATGTCTGTCCTGGGCACTATGATCTGCCATACCATTTCATGGGTCCTAGGGTTGACATACCTTCGGCACAGCTTCTCTCTATAGATGAACAGCCGGCTTCTCTCATTCCACAGTTGCTTGGCTTGTGGAGGAGCATCCTTCTCCAGAGAGGAACCTTCCTGGGTTATCAGTTCTTTGATACGGCTGACAACCGGGTCGCTGTCCTGGGTCTCCTTCCAACTGTGATGAGGTAAAGGGTTTAGTGTCTTACCACGATACCTCCTGGAGGTGCGCTGCTCGTGGACCATCCCATTTCTGTGGAAGGCAGGTAGCTCAATCTCCTCCAGGTCATCCACTTCTTCTTCAGTGTCCGACTGGTGAGGCATTCTGGATAGGGCATCGGCGTTGGCGTTCTTGTGGCCAGCTCGGTACTTGATCGTGAACTGATAGTTTGACAGTCTGGCCATCCAACGCTGTTCCATGGCTCCCAACTTAGCTGTCTCTAGATGTGTCAAGGAGTTGTTGTCAGTATAGGCCGTGAACTTAGTGGAGGCTAGGTAGTGCTTGAATCGTTCAGTGATGGCCCAGACCAAGGCCAGGAACTCCAACTTGAAAGAGCTATAGTTTTCTGGATTCCTCTCGGTAGGGCGAAGCTTCCTGCTGGCATAGGCAATAACCTTCTCTTTGCCATGCTGCTTCTGACTCAACACAGCTCCTAGTCCCTCGTTGCTGGCATCAGTGTGCAGCAGGAAAGCTTGGCTGTAGTCGGGGTAGGCCAGGATTTCTTCGCCAGTCAGGATCTCTTTCATCACTGCAAAGGACTCAGCCTGCTCTTTACCCCACTGGAAGGGGTTTTTTTTGCCTCTGTTGGACTGTCCTACCAGGAGATTTTGCAAAGGCGCTGCCTTCTTGGTGTAGTCCTTTACAAATCTCCGGTAATACCTGACCAGTCCCAGGAACTGACGTACCTCCTTGAGATTCTTCGGTTCTGGCCATTTCTGGATGGCAGTGACCTTCTCCGGGTCTGGTGCTACTCCTTCTGGACTGACTATGTGCCCCAGGTACTGAACCTTCGGTTTGAGCAGGTGGCACTTGGAAGGCTTCAATTTCATCCCATACCGGGACAATGCTTCAAATACCTCCGCCAGGTGCTTCAAATGGGCCTCATACGTCTTGGAGTACACTATCACGTCATCCAGGTATAGCAGCACGGTCTCTAAGTTACGGTGTCCCAAACAGCACTCCATCAATCTCTGGAACGTTCCAGGGGCGTTGCAGAGTCCGAACGGCATACTGTTGAACTCGCAGAGTCCCATCGGGGTAGTGAAGGCAGTCTTCTCCCGGTCCTCCTCAGCAACTGCTACTTGCCAGTACCCACTAGTGAGGTCAAGGGTAGAGAAGTAATTTGCAGACTTTAGTGCAGCCAGGGATTCCTCTATATGGGGCAAAGGGTATGCATCTTTATGTGTTATGCGATTTACCTGTCTGTAATCTACACACATCCTCATGCTTCCATCCTTTTTCCTGACCAGGACCAGGGGAGCTGCCCAGGGGCTACAGCTATCTCTTATTACCCCTGCTTTCTTCATGTCATGCAACATTTCCTTCGCTTTCTGGTAGTGTGCTGGTGTTATGGGCCTGTAACATTCTTTGATGGGTGGATGGTCACCTGTGGGTATATGGTGTTGTACCCCTTTAATCCTCCCAAAATCAAGTGGGTGTTTGCTGAATACCTGTTCGTATTCCTGGACCACCCTATGTACACCTTGTTTTTGATGGACAGGAGTGGCGTCTGTCCCAACATGGAGCTGTTGACATCAATCCCCCACCTGGGTTTCTGAGTCATTACCCTCCACTGTGTCTGATGAGGTTAAGGACTCTACTGTGTGTATGGCGTTGTTATCCACAGTATACAATCTGGCAACCATGGCGTATCGTGGCAGCTTAACCTCTTCCTCCCCGTAATTTAGGAGATGGACGGGTACCCTCCCATTGCGTACGTCAGCTACCCCTCTGGCAGTTAAGAGTGTAGGTCTGTGCTCTGAGCTAATGGGCTCTACTACCGCCTGGTAGTTCTATCCCCTGAGACCTATTGCTGCCCTACACCAAATCAACATTTCGCTTAACGGGGGTATCACAATGGGTATCGGGTCTGTCACCCGTACATTACCAATTTCACCACCTGACAATTTTACCTGTTGCTGGTACATAAGGGCTTGTATCTCTTTCTGGAGCACCCTCCTCTGCCCTGGTTTGGCAGTGTCGGCCATCTGTTGGAGCAAGAACAACACTTCTCCCAAACAGTTACCAACAATATTTGTGCCAAGTACCATATACAAGTCAGTATCACCAGGATTAGTCTCTACTACAATTAGTTCCTGGTCCTTCAGTTCCACTTTTCCCACCTTTACTGCCACATCCTTAACCCCGAATAGGTTAAGGGGAAGGCCATTGGAGGCATACACGGAAAGGTTTGGATCTGGCAGGTGCAGTTCGTCTATGGACCAGAACCTTTTGTAGAGTACATCAGGCATGATGGTTACCTGAGATCCAGTGTCCAGCAGGGCAGGTGTCGCGATTCCATCCAGCACAATGGACAGGAAAGGTCTTCCTCCCACGAACCGATGGTACCAGTTTGATGGGCCTGGTTGGTCTACTCCTGGGTGTCGGCCCTCGGCCCCAGGGTTTTCTCGTTTTAAGGGCAGGTCTGGGCAGCGTGGCCTGCCTTGTGGCAATGGTAGCAGACGAGTTTCTTTGGCGGGCGGCGTTGGTCGCTGGTCCTCCCACGGGGTGGCGTCGCTCTCCTTCTCCTCCTCATCCAGGGGACATCCTCAGGGCTGTCGGCTAGCAGGATCCTTCCTTCCGTCTCGGGCTCCGTCCGAAGCTGTAGGGCGCTCAGGACAGTGGTTAGAGTTTTGCTTAGCTGACGCACTTCAGAGCGCAGGCTGTCCAGCTCGCTAGGGGGCACTGTTTGCATCTTTGTTTCAGCCGTTAATGAAGGAGCAGTGGGCGCTGCGGGCACTAGGGTGGCCCCACCCTGGTAATGCTGGATAGCAGTCCCTGATGTTTCCAGGGGCTGTAGACCCTTAATAGCCAGGTCCTTCAGGGTGTCAAAGGTGGCGTCTGGATGATCTAAAGCCAACCACAGTACAGTTCTGCTCTCCTAGTGGGACCTCAACCCCCGGATGAACTGTTCCGTCAGCATTTTATTCTCATCTTGTATGCTGGCTGGACTAACCTGTTTCAGGGCCCGCAGGGCTTCCTGTAAGCGCCAGGCGTAGTCCCGGATACTGTCCTCAGGTTTCTGGGCACAGTGGTAGAACCTCATCCGGAGATCTGTCTTAGTGCGGTTTTTAAACACAGTTTGCAGTCTCTTAAAGATAATGGATACTGATTCCTGGTCTGCGGCTGGCCAGGTTTCAACTTCCCGCTCTGCGGCACCAGTCAATTGTCCCAGCACAACAGCGGCTCTCTGCTTACCAGTCATAGAATACATATCCAGTACGCCACATATCTTTCTCTTGAACCCAGACAGGGTGTCTGGTTTGCCATCATACTGGGGAAGCCATTTCGCTCCAGGGATATACGGCAGGGCCATAGGTATCAACGGAGTCATGACCCCTGCTGGTGGGGCGGCCGCTCCGGCCTGTGCAGCGCCGGGCGCAAGTTGGGCATCAGGAGCGTTAACCGATGCTCCGGCTGCTTGCTGGTCGTCGGCCATGGTTGTGCCCCCCTGGTAAACCGTAGCCTACCTTCTTTACTTTGATCGGGTAGGCCGCAGCTCCGCAGGCGACGGTCTCCTTTCAGGACCTTGCGTCTCCCTCGCGGCTGACGTCAGAGCGTGCGCTTGACAACTGTCTCCTTCTAGGACCTGACGCTTCCTGGTTCGGCCTCAAGGCGCGAGGCGGGGCCTGGGCTTCGTGCGCTTCCAGCGGTTACGCCTCTCCGATTCCCGCGGTTACGCCCCTCTTCTTCCCGCGCGGCGACAGGAAAATGGCGGATAATGGCGGGAAACCTCGGGAATGGCAGGAAATCTTCACCACAGTAAGTGTTTCACGCTTTTAAGGCGCACAGTACCCGGTGGCAACGGGCACGAAATCCTGTTCGTTGCAACGGGCACGAGATCCTGTTCGTGACGCCATGACTGACGCGCCCCCTGGTCCGTAGGGGGTTACTCGGCAGCCGGGCCTATGGATGCTGGTGGGGGATATCACGGTGGCTGGCCTGGTCCGTGACCCACGGTGGTCAACAAAAAGGGGGTTTTATTTATTGGGGATTTGTAAAGTTTGTGACGCCACCTGTGGTACCTGGTAAGGATTACCAGCGCTGCTGCAGACCTCCGGGGGTGATGGGATGGCAGCTGGGATGTTTCTGCTCCCCACAGGTGGAGCGGGCCCCGGGGCAGTGTGGAGTTTGGTGGTGATGCTGGGGCTTGTAGTGCAGGTGGGATGGCGCAGCAGGAGTAACTGACAGAGACAGGGGATTCGCTTTAATACCTTTACTTTTGCGGATGTCAGGTACGGTTCAGGGTACTCAGTAGGGTGGGTGCACTTCAGGACTTCTCCCCAGTGAGGTATAAGGCCTCCTGGTCCGTGTCTGCCTCTCTGTGTGCTCCTGGCCAGCCTTAAACTGGGCCTAGCTTATGTGTCGTGCTGTTCCTTCACCTGTCGCTCGGTAGTAGGACCTTCTGCTGGTAACCACTCTTCCTGGACGCTGGGGCCTTGTGGTTCCTGGTCCTGTAATGGGTCTAGCTTCAGGTCGTCCAGGGGCTTGTAGTCCTCCTAGAATGCCGGTGATCCCTACTGGGTATAAAGGGACCATGTAGGCGCGGACCCGGTGTCCGGTTTGTATATCGGGGTGAGCCTATGATGCTCCTCTGCCCCCTCAACTCCTCTCTTCCTTCTCCTCTGTAGCATCGGCGTCTCTGCCCCTTACTAGGCAGAAACGCCGTCCCTCTCACCTCCCCGCTCCTGGCGCGGCGTCCTCCAGCGCTTCTCTCCCCGCTACTTCCGGCACGCGCTCCTTCCCCGGCAGTGTGCTTAGGGCGCGCGCGCGCTCCCCCTCTCTTAAAGGGACCGCGCGCGCCGTCCTAAGGAGTCCCCGGCCAATTGCCGGAGGACCTCCCATATATAAGGCACCTCCTCCAAAATGGAGGTGCCCGAGCAATGTTGTTGCAAAGCCTTCACTCTGCTTCAGCCCTCAGGTCCCGTTACCAGTTACCTGCCAGTCACCTGCCAGATTCCTGCCTGTTACCTGCCAGTCACCTGCCAGATTCCTGCTTGATACCTGCCGGATATCTGCTTACCTGCTTGCAAGCCTGCGGTCCGACGGTCTGCCCTCCGACACCTGTCAATCTGTCTATGGACCAGCCTGCCCGCTCACCTGGGAGCGCTCACCTGTTACCTGCCTGCTAGCCTACCTGGAGGCTCTGCCGTCACGTGCCGTGACCACCTGCCTGTCCAGAGACTCTTGCCCGCTCACCTGGGAGCGTCCACCCGCTACCTGTCTGCTAGTCTACCTGGAGGTTCTGCCGTCACTTGCCGTGACCACCTGCCTGTCCAGAGACTCTTGCCCGCTCACCTGGGAGCGTCCACCCGCTACCTGTCTGCTAGTCTACCTGGAGGTTCTGCCGTCACTTGCCGTGACTACCTGCCCTGCTACCCAGAGACTGTCCCTGTCACTTGCCGTGACTACCTGCCCTTCTACAAAGAGACTGTCCCTGTCACTTGCTGTGACTACCTGCCAGTCTTCCCTGGGAGCCACCCGCTTCCTTACAAGGACTGCCCCCTTGTATAGTTGCTCAGAGGTTCCACCTCCCAGACCCGTTACATCCTCTTGCCTTCGGCCACACTCAGGGCCCTCAGAACTCGGCAGCAGACGCGCTGCGTCTTCGCTGCTCTCAGCGTCAGCACGCTCTCAGACTCTCTCTGTCTGACTCACAACTCACTACCTGGCTCCACCCTCCATATATATATCTCTAACGGGCTCCCTCTGGTGGTATGAGGTGGAAGGGTGGAGGTGTTTGTATGTAGTGAGGGCCTCTTGTGGAGAAGTCCGTCCATGCACCCTGGGTCCTGTGGTACCTGGGCGCAGCAGGGTGCCACAAATGCAAAGCCAACAAATGCCAAAAAATTGTGGGATGTAGTCAAAGCATCCTGGGCTGGAATAACAGTTGACAGGAGCCAGAAGTTGATTGACTCTATGCAACATAGATGTGAAATAATTCTAAAAAACTGTGGTTATACAACTAAATATTAGGTTAGTGATTCACAGGAATGCTAAAGCCTAAAAAAACAGAGAGAGTACAAATTATGAGTTTCTAAAGACAAATGCAGGCACTGCTATTTTTTAGAACAGCCCAATGTTCATTTTTTGTTATTTTCTGTAAAGAAGTTAAAAATTATATAGATTTCTCTTCATGTTTTGAATTAGAAAACAGTCTGCAATGTTCCCAATGCATGGAAATAAAAACTAGTCAAAGTACACTAATAAAGCAACTGTGCAAAAAAATCAGTACTGTACGTAAAGCACACTTTATAAGGCAGTGTTAGAGTAAAATGACTGTATTTTTTTACTTCTCTTTTGTGTTTTTAACACAATTCCCCTCCTCACCAAAAGGAACGACTGAAAAATTCAACAGGTCGCAGGAAGCAGTATTGATACAGTGTGTGTGGATATCAAATTATACTAATAAAACAGGTGCAAAAAAGCAATACTGTTTGTGCACACACAGTTTGTGAAGCCGTCAGAGTTATTTGTTTTGGGTTTTTTTCTTTCAGCAATATCGGTGTGTTGCTTCTGCATAAATACAAGACAATGTGATTAAATTCCAACAGGACTATAACCACAATGACCCGGGCAGCTGTCTGTTCATCACTAACCCTGCCAGTACATCAGACTTATAGACTCTCTTATCTCTCTCTCCCTATGAAATTGTTCTATATTCTCTTTTCTTCACAAACTAATCTACTTCACTGCTGAGCTGTCACTCACTATCTGTACAGTTTCTTCAGTGATTTAAGGCTCTCTTTTCCTATCTCTATTGTGAGCTTTGACATCCTCTCACTATCTACAGGTGCATCTCACTAAATTAGAATATCAACAAAAAAAGGTATTTATTTCAGTTCTTCAATACAAAAAGTGAAACTCATATTATATAAAGTCATTACTAACAGAGTGATCTATTTCAAGTGTTTATTTCTGTCAATGTTGATGATTATGGGCTACAGCCAATGAAAACACAAAAGTCATTATCTCAGTAAATTAGAATACTTTATAACAACAGCTTGAAAAATTATCTTAAAATCTGAAATGTTGTCCTACTGAAATGTATGTTCAGTTGTAGCATCGGCGTGTCTGCCTCCTGCCGGGCAGAGACACTGATCCCCTCACCGCCACGGTCCCGGTCCGGTGTCTTCCGGCTCCCCTCCTGTGTTTGCCCGGGGTGAGCCCACCGCGCGCAGTTCCCCAGGCACCGTGCTTAGGGCGCGCCGGCGTGCGCTCCCTTCCTCTTAAAGCCATCCTAAAGAGTCCCCGGAAAATAGCCGGAGGACTTCCCTTATATAAGGCAGCTCCTCCAAAATGGAGGTGCCTGTGCAAGATTGTTTGTGTGCTAATGACGCACCCCCTGGGCCGTGGGGTACCCGGTGCCGGGCCGGTGGATGCTGGGGAATGTCACAGTGTCGGTGACCCGGTCCGTGACCCAATAAAAGGGGTTATGGATAGGGTATTTATAGTGTTTTTATAGAGTTCGTGACTAGGGTTGAGCGAGTATGTTCTGTTCCGAGTATGCTCGGGCCGAGCTCCGAGTATTTACAGCTGCTCGGTGATAAGGTTGAATCACTCCTATGTGTCTATTTCTTACACATTCCTCACATGTAATAAAGCTGTCAAACAGTTGCAAATCATGCACATGGGAGCGATTTAACCTTATCACCGAGCAGCTGTAAATACTCGGAGCTCGGCCCGAGCATACTCGGCGAAAGGGTTAATAGAACATACTCGCTCAACACTATTCGTGACGCCACCTGTGGAATGCGGGTAAAGGGAGCCGCCGCTGCGGAGCAGTCTCTGAAGCTGATGTTACTGCAGCAGGGATGGGGTGACTCTCCACAGGAAGAGCTAGCTCCAGGGCAGTGTAGATGTTGTAGGTTGTGCTGGGCGTTGTAGTGCAGGGGTTGATGGCGCAGCAAGAAACACAGAGACAAGGAAGTGCAGTCCCATGGTCTTTACTCACAGTTGTTGCAGTCCAGATTACAGGGATCCATGTAACTTCCCTCGTTGTTCTGTGTTTACTCAGGGAGGGGTTCGGTCTACCCCCAGGTAAATCCGGAGTACTTAGCAGGACCCCCTTCTGTGTCCTCTCTCTGGCCTTTTCCCTGCACCTCACACCTAGTATCTCCAATCCGGTATCCGAGGGCCTTGGCAGGCGACGTCTGTTACGACTCCTGGGTCCTATGTGGCTACCTTCTCGGTGAGACTGGCGTGGACTTGTGGCTACAGGATATAAAGTTCTGCAGCCTCCGGTTTCTAGTTGGGCATAAAGTCCTCCGCTAGTTGAGGGACCAGTTCCCTTTAGATGGCCTGACCCCTCCACCGCCTGGCAGACGCGGGCATACGGGTGGCCTTCTGCACGGCCCGTACCCCTGGGGTCCTTTCCTGATTCCTGGAGCCTTTCTCCTGCTCCCTCTCCTCTCTTCTCTCCTTCTCTTCAGACTTGGGCCTCACTGGCTAGGCCCGCCTCTGGAGCAGAGCTCCTGCAGAGCCTCTGCTCCTTCACTTTTCCTCCTCTGACTGAACTCAACTCTCTAAGATGGCTTCCCATTTTATATCTCCCTCTCATGTGCTCCCCTAAGCTACTTCCTCCACCCACACCCACTACATGGTTCCCCCCTCTCTGGGTTCCCCCACTCCAGCCAGGGACCAGGGACTGTGCTCTCCCTTAGGAGCAATCTCGCCCTGCCCTGCTGAAGTGGACGTGTTGGATGCAGGTGTTAGGGTCCTGAGCTGTACTCCTTCCTTACCTGAGAGTGAGATGCCACATCTCTGGCTGAGATGCAATACCTCTGTGGCGACCGAACCCTCAGGGGCACCACACTAACACTCTCCTCAGTTCTCAGGTCCCAGTGCCCGCCAGCCTGTCTATGAGCCATGCCCGTCAGCCTGCCTACCCGCATCACCTGCCTGTCTACCGGCCATGCTCATCTGCTCTGCCTGTCAGCTTCAGCCATCAGTCCCTTGGGAGTCGCCTGCTCTCACAAGGTCGGTCCCAGAGTGGCACATGGATCACCTTCCCGGTCCCTCCTTGGTTCACGGAGTCAATTAAGCCACCGTATGGCCAGGGCCGGTCCGGGTAGGCACTTAGTTATGCCCCTCTGGCCCCTCCTTGCATCACAGCACAGAGGTTCCACCACCCGGATTCGTAAAATTAGTAAATGCACTCAATACTTGGTCGGGGCTTAGAAGGTCCCAGAGTCTAGAGGAAGAGTGGAGAGGCCACAATCCAAGCTGCTTGAGGTCTAGTGTGAAGTTTCCACAATCAGTGATGGTTTGGGGAGCCATGTCATCTGCTGGTGTAGATCCACTGTGTTTTATCAAAACCAAAGTCAGCGCAGCCGTCTACCAGGAAATTTTAGAGCACTTCATGTTTCCCTCTGCCGACAAACTTTTTGGAGATGGAAATTTCATTCTCCAGCAGGACTTGGCACCTGTCCACATTGCCAAAAGTACCAATACCTGGTTTACACACAATAGTATCACTGTGCTTGATTGGCCAGCAAACTCGCCTGACCTTAACCCCATAGACAATCTATGGGGTATTGTCAAGAGGAAGATGAGAGACACTAGACCCAACAATGCAGACGAGCTGAAGGCTGCTATCAAAGCAATCTGGGCTTCCATAACACCTCAGCAGTGCCACAGGCTGATCGCCTCCATGCCACGCCGCATTGATGCAGTAATTGATGCAAAAGGAGCCCCGACCAAGTATTCAGTGCATTTACTGAAAATACATTTCAGTAGGCCAACATTTCGGATTTTAGAAACATTTTTCAAGCTGTTGTTATAAAGTATTCTAATTTACTGAGATAATGACTTTTGTGTTTTCATTCGCTGTAAGCCATATTACCAGAAATTAATACTTGAAATAGATCACTCTGTTTGTAATGACTCTATAATATATGAGTTTCACTTTTTGTATTGAAGAACTGAAATAAATTAACTTTTTGATGATATTCTAATTTAGTGAGATACACCTATAGATACACCAGTAAACAGCTGCTGCATTTCCTGCTTCTGCTTTTATTCAGGCTATGATAGTCCTCTTGATTGGCTGTTCTATGTCATGTAATGTTATAGCTGCAAGGCATAATGGGGAAGCCAGACTGACTGCACCCAAGGTCATGTGATTCTTCTCTGGTTTTTGCAATCTTATGCAATGTGTAAAATTGTGGTGACCATGTTAAGAGATTCGCAAACTCAATGGCTTCTTCAATTTTTTAAAAATTCAACACAAATTTGATTTTCCATTAATTACTCCCCCTTCATAATGTACTGTGTATTACTTAAAAAATAGTGCTAGGTAGTTTCCTAAATAACATATGTGACCAAGCCAATTATGTCATTAATGACCAAGCCAAATTTTACAATTCTGACCAGTGTCACTTAATGGGGTAATATAAGTACTTCATGATAGTGGTAAAATTAGTTTGACATGACTTGTGTTTGTGGAAAAAAATCAAAATTTGGCGACAATTCTGCAATTTTCAAACTTTGAATTCTTATGGCCTTAAATCACCAAGCTATTTCACACAGAATAGTTAATAAATAACATTTCCCACATGTCTACTTTACATCAGCACAATTTATGAAACAATTTTTTTTTTGTTTTAGGAAGTTAACTCATTTGTCCAACAAAAATTACAAAACCATTTTTTTAGGGACCACATAACATTTGAAGTGACATTGAGGGGTCTATATGACAGAAAATACCCAAAAGTAACACCATTCTAAAAACTGCACCCCTAAAGGTGCTCAAAACCACATTGAAGATATTTATTAACCCTTTACGTGCGTTAAAGGAATTGAAGCAACATGGAAGGAAAAAATGAACATTTAACTTTTTTTCACTTCAGACTTGATTTTTTTTATTTTCACGAGGATAACAAAAGAAAATGGACCAGAACATTTGTTGTGCAATTTATCCTGAGAATGCTGATACCACATATATGGGGGAAAACCACTGTTTGGGCGCACTGCAGAGCTTGGAAGGGAAAGAGCACCGTTTGACTTTCTGAACGCAAAATTGTCTGGAATCAAGAACGGGCGCCATGTTGGGTTTGGAGAGCCCCTTATGTGCCTAAAGCGTGAAAAAAACCCACAGGTGACCCCATTTTGGAAACTAGACCACTCAAGGATTTTATCCAGGGGTATAGGGAGCATTTTGAACCCATAGGTACTACACAGAATTTGATAACATTAGGTCGTCATATTGAAAATTTTCATTTTTTTTCACGAAAATTTAGTTTTAGCCTCAAATTGTTATTTTTGCAATGAATAATAGGAGAAAATGGACCCCATAATTTGTTATTCAATTTCTCCCTAACGCGATGATACCCCATATGTGGTGAAAAACGTCTGTTTGGGCCCATAGCAGGGCTAGGAAAGGAAAGAGCACTTTTTGTCTGGAATAAATTGTAAATGCCATGTCGCATTTGGATAGCACCTGACATGCAAGAAACAGCAGAAACCCCCCACAAGTGATCCCATTTTGGAAACTAGACCCCTCAAGGAATTCATCTAGGGGTGTACTGAGCATTTTTAACCTACAGGTGATTCACAAAACTTTATAACTTCTAGATGTGAGAACAAAAAAAAATATTATTTTTTTCCACCAAATACTGTTTTAGCCCCAAATTTATAGTTTACACGAGGGGTAATAGAAGAAAATGGACCCCATAATTTGTTATGCAATTTTTACAGAACACAGTGAAACCCCATATGTGGCTGTACACTACTGTTTGAGCACACAGCAGGGGTATGATGGGAAGGAGCGCTACTTGGCTTTTAGAACGCAGAGTTTGTTTTAATAGATTGTGGACTCCATTACCTGAGCCCCTGAGGTGCCAGAACAGCAGAAACCCCCCCCCCCAGGTGACTCCATAATGGAAACTTCACTGCCTAAGAAATTCATCTAGGGGTGTAGTGAGTATTTTGAATCCATACGTGTCTCACAGAATTTTATAACATTGAGACATGGAAATATGACATTTTTATGGTAAAAAATGTAATTTTTGTATTGCTGCAAACTTGTCAGGTATACAAGGTGAATATAGGTGAAATTGAACCCCATAATTTATTGCGCAATTTCTTCCGAACGCGGTGATGCCCTACATGTCATCAGAAATTACTGTTAGGCCACACTACCATATAACATGGCCGAGTGCTATGCGATAAAACATCACATAGCACTCGGCCCAGTGTTGTTCTATGGGGCTGCTCAGATCAGGGATTATTTTCTCATGCCAATTCAGCATGAGAGAACAATTATTATTATTATTATTATTATTATTGCGGCATGCTGCGATTTGCAGTGAGACTCGATTCACTTGCACCCATACAAGTCTATGGGTGTGAGTGAAACATCGAACTGCACACAGATGTCATCCCAGTGCAGTCCGATATACGCCGAGTCAGGCCATGGAGGAGATGCAGAAAATACTTTCTCCGTCTCCTCCGCAGCTGTGCTGTGATCCTCTCATGCAAGAGAATTGCAGCACAGTAGCATGACATTCGGCTCCCGCTCTCAGAAGAGCTGGAGCCGAGGGTCTTTAGCATATCTCATCGGATACCATACCCTGGTGTTGCTCCGGCCTTAGGCCACACGTCAGGGCTGAGAAGGAAGGAGCACTATTTGGCTTTTGGAGCATAGATTTTGGTAGAATAGTTTGCTGGCAACATTTGTGGAGCCCCAAAGGTGCAGTAAAACCCCAAAAGTGACCCCATTATAGAAATTACACCTCTCAATGAATTCATCAACGACTGCAGTGACTATTATGTAACATCCAAACTAGGCTTTTTTCTGTAGAATTGCAAATTTGCCAGTATAGTGCCAATATATTGTGCCCCTATAAAGTGTAGTGCCCCCATATATTGTAGCATCCCCATACATTTTTCTTGGTGACTCACACCCCATAAATTGATAAGTGCTCTCTCCCCAGTACAATAATGCCAAATATGTAGCCGCTTACTGTGGTTTAGGCACAAGGGGGTATTTGGATTTGGGAGCGCAGATTTCACTGGATTTTATTTGAGGGAGAGGGAGCCGCATCGATTTCCCAAAGTTTTTGTTCTACCAGTAACATGGAAACCCCCTATAGTTCCAGTGACAGATGATGGACTTGAGAGGGGGCTTTTTGTGTGAGATAAATTAGGGCTTTTGTTGGTAACATTTGGTACATAATATTTTTTGATTGCTTCCAGAATAAGGCTGGATCACATTCTTGTGTTCTACGCTGAGCATTTACGTCGGGGTTTCCATGTAAATCCCACAAAAATGTTTTCATATTAAAGCCCCAACGGAACCACTCAACATAATGAGGCAGACGGAGACAATTTGGAGTCAGTTTGGCGTCTGCTCCGGTGGTATCCATCTTTTTAGACGTGCACAGATTTGTGGTCGCCCACACTTGTGCGCTAAAAAGACGCCTAAAATGATGGGATGCCACCGGAACAGAGATCAGACGGAGTCCAAAGTGTCTCCATATGCCTCATACGTGAGTGGTTCCGTCAGGGGTTTAGTCTGAATTGTTTTTGAGGAATTTACATGGAAACCCCGACGTAAGCGCTCAGCGGAGAGCGCAGGATAAATGATGAAAAAGTGACGTTTTTGGTGTGTTTTTTATTTATTATTTTTACAGCGTTATACGGAATAAATAACGTGCCAGTTTTATAGAGCCGGTCGTTCCAGACGCGCAGATACCAATTATGTGTACTTTTTTTGTTTATTTTTGTTTTATCACAAACTCTGCGTTTTGAGTGGCGAAACGAATTTTAGCGATTTGTGTGCACTTTTTTTGTGTTGTTTTTTTTTTTACATATTTTATTTCATTTTTTTTTTACTTTTTCACTATGTTCCACTGAGGGACATGTATAATTTTCACTTTGATCACTGGTCTGTACTGCAGTGTATGAGACTGTCAATGTATCACTGACTGTACCTGTGAGACCCAGCATAGGACCACTGCCCCGCTATCAGTATTTGGTCAGTATTCTGTCAGTATTTTTTCTCAGGAGTGGGAGCCAAAACCATGAGTGGGTGATAAATGCAGAATTGGTGACTTGTTTATATTATACCTTTTCTCTGATTGTTCCTCACCTGGTTTTGTCTCCCACTATTGAAAAAAAATGCTAACTGAATACTGACCAAATACTGATAGAGGGGCCGTGGCCTATAACTGGATCTCACAGGCCACCGTACCCTGGGATCATCACATGATCTCAGGGTACCATGTTAACCATACAGTTGACACCCGCGGGAACTGGCGCCGCCGGGCTATACCATTATTCCTCAGTGCTGTGAAAGAGCGGCGCTGAGGAATAAGCGGTCGTTAATAAACAAGGGTACTAAGCTGTCACCTCTGCAGTCCGATTTGTAGTGTATAATTATTAGTAAATTACATAGCTTGAAAAATTGTTAGAAAATTATATAAAAACAGTAACCCAGATTCAGAACAAATTACTTCATTCAGGACTCGGGAAACTAATATTGATCTTCTAGCAGGGTCTATTGTACACACACAATACACTCACACAAAATAAGCGTCTATAGATAGTAACAGTGTGTGGTTTGCTGGAACACCTGGTGGGATTAAAAATACAGAATAATATTGGGGAACACTGAGATCAAATCACAATAAAAGAGACATGCCGGAGACGAGGTTATGTACATGCGTCATTCTTTCTGCATGACAAGAAAGCTCTCCTATTTACAATCAGAGGGCAGTAAAAAGTCCACCCCTTGCAGCTTTAATTCTGTCTTTCTTACCAGGACGCACACAGCAAACTCCCCACTCAACTCAACTCATTCATGTTGTGTATCCCCTGCTGCGTACCATTAGGCAAGAACTGTTACTACATAGTATTGGAACTGCTCCAAGTATACAATGATGCGTATTACTGCCATGCCTACTAAAATTAGATGATGCTTATAGCAAACGATAGGTGTACCTATGGGCCACAGAACCAGCAGATGCAAATAGCAGAAATCACTGGAGTTGATGGCAACAGAAAAAACTGGATGGTGCAAGTCTCTAAACCAATGACAACTGAACACATTAGGGTCTTAATGCTCAGTCAAATGGGTGTGTCCAAGTTTGCCTTAAAAGCCCCTGGGAAATGACTTCACTGAAGAATTCCAGGTAACTTGTATGACCCTTTTTGTAAGAAAAGAGACTATCTGCTAATTAATGATAAATTAGTACACATATTGGATTCAACAATTAAATATTTATTACTGAAAAGACACCACATGACAATAAATAAAAAACATATAAGACAATTTAAAAAAAACAACAAAGGTAAAAAAAGGGGGAGGTAAGGAGACATCAACATTATATATCAGTAAGTGCAAAGTGCTAGATCGGGAATCACCCTATATAATCAATGTATAAATATATAAAGTGCAAGGTGCTAGTTATTTGATAAATGTAAGCTGCACTGTAGTACATGCATGCACACAAAGTTCAATGTACACAAAGCTTGTTAATTTTTGGGGAGTGAGATGCTCAGCAATACATGCAGATACACAAATTAGTGCCAGAAAATATAAAAAGTGGCACAAGAGTGCAAACAAGGAGAGATTGCCGACCTTGAGTCATGCTGGGGATGTATCCACGCCGCCCCTCACTCCAATGCTCGTTTCACACATGCTTACTCAGGGAGTGATGACCCGACTTGTACGACCCAACGTGAAGTACAACAAAGGGTAGCTGCCATGTAGGAGGGAAGCGGAGCTTGGCCTTGAAGATGAGACAAGTGTGCAACACCTGTATTTCTCAGCATTGAGTACACTATTAATCCTGACGAAATCCCCAACTCCATTGGCCCACCATTGCGTCTCGGGTACTCAACGATGACCAATTTTTTGGTGCATCTTCAAAAGTGCTTGAACAGCACACTTGAAATGACAGCCTGTTCTAAAATCTTTGCCTAGGAGAGACATTGCTGATGCAGTATAACTACCTTATGGCTTGTAGCTGTCTTGTCATAGTATATTACCTGTGACATGAAGCTATCTTCCATAACCTCACCTTTTGTAGCAGAGTTTGTGTGTTCCTCATCCAGTTTTAAGTATCCAATAAAGCTGTTTATCTGTAGTTAATGTTGATTTGTCAACCTACATATGAAAATGAATCTGAGTAGCCGTGGAGAATGATGCGCTGCAGCGAGCAAACCCCGGAGCTGCACTCAGCGAGTGGTGTGTCATTCTCCCCGACTCCTCGGCATAAGTGGTCGCATGGATTACAGTGGGGGACAGTTAGGACAGGTGAGTATAAGTTTTTTTTTTACTTTATTCTTATTTTTAAAGTTGGAGACAGCGGGAGGAGATTACTACTGTCATCATGGTCCCCAGCTGGTGCTGATCTCAGCGCTGGCAGGGGAACATAATGAGGGCAGTATTCAGGACCCTTGGGAACAGCGCTAACTGTACCGCTGATTCCCGACTGCCGATACGTGTGCTCCTGATGCCGCACACATGTGCTGCCCGTGTAGCTGGAATATCAGGACGTGTGAAAGAACTCTCACAGTGAGATTGGCCACTGAGGGTTGTAAGATCCTGCTCTGCATGTCAGGAGCTCACAAATCGGAAGATCTTACCCCCGTGATTATGATGTGGAGTGGCATAATGTACGGTAGTGGGAACCCACAGCTCATCATTCCAGGTATACTATCAGCTCGGTATTACGTTGATTTGGTTGTGGAACCAGTGGTACGGCCATTTCTCCAAAGTGTCTTAGGAACTGTTTTTCAACAGTTCACTGAAGGCCCATAAGTTCTGAATGTCTGATGATTTGCTTTATTTCAGTATGTCTGGGTTCATACAATGCAGAATTATAATGTAGTCTATATGAGAATTCATCAAGATCTGCACAATATATTGTTTATATGAAGTCCATGCATTTTCTGCTCGCTCACACAACTATGTCTCTTCTGAAGTGTATAGTTTGCATCCTTATTCATTCAAGACAGTAAGATTCAGAGCAAAAGCGAATAAGTGAGATTTTAGTTTATGCAGCACCCGCAGTGCAAGGATGGCAGCGCACCCAACACACAATCAACACAGTCCGCCTCCATGTGCATAGATACGTCCTGTTACACTACAACTAGTCTGCTAGTAATTACATGGCTCTTAGTCACACATCAATCACTGTTTTTATGCTCAAACTTAACAAGCTGAAAAGCAAGACGCAGCTTCAATAAGAGATGTTACTGGAGAAAGTGCTGCAAAAGTGCTGGAAAAATATACATTTTTTGCTGTATTGCTGTGTAAATGCTTTGATGCATTTTGATTTTTCTGCAACATTTCTGCAGCTATTAGCTAAATTAGGTCATTTGCATTTTTTCATTGCATTTTTCAGTGTGTTTTATTTCGTATTTGACACTTTTCGGTATGTCATTTTTAAATAAAGATGCTTTGGTTTTTTATAATTTATGGAATTTGGCTTTGACAAAAACTTATTTATACACCCATTTGCTGATTACATGCATTTTTAATGCATTTTCGCAGCAGAAATGCATTAAAGGCATATATGCATTTTTTACCTACAGAATTGCATCTAATTAAATTCTAAGGGGAAAATCCTCATATAAAACTCAGCATACCCACGAGAGAGATTGACATGTTGCGGATTTCAAAAATCCGCATGTCAGCTTTCGCTGCATAAAAAAAAGTGGGTAGGAGATTTCTATAAACACCATCTACTCTGCTGCAACCATCAGACGCTGCCTTTTTTGCACAGCTAAAATACGCACCATCGAAAACTCATCGTGGGAACTTAAACTAATCTTTCCTGCCATCTATATTTAATTAAAAAATCCAGAAATAATGCAGTTTACACCCAACCCATTGAGTGCTCTTCAGCTGGTGCTGTGTATACTGGGGCCAGAGTCAGCAGTCATTTCATTCTTATTTCAGATAGACTTACAAAATCCCCTAGATCCCAAAGCCACTTTTGTCATCAATTTTACATATTTTTTATACCCACCTTTGAAAAGCAATATTTTTTTTTGTTCTCATTTTTCACTGAAGAACTTTTAAACATTTTTTTTTTGCGCCATGAAATATTAATATTAAATATTATTAAAAAAACAGAAATGTTTTGAGTTTAGTTTTTGGGTTTATTTTTTACAATATTTCGTGCACTGTAAAAATTGCATGTTAATGTTATTATCAGTGTGATTATAGTAATAAGAAATTTATATACATTTTTCATTATATTGAAAACTCCAAAGCAACTTCTCATCAGCAAGCAGCACAGGATAAAATCAGGTTTCTTGTCTCCCTCAAAATGCAAAACACCCTCCATTATATATATCTCATAGAGCCAATCCCAAAAACTAAAAACATAAAACTATTAAATTGGACCTGTAACCAACTTTTTCATGATGAACTGGCTACAGTATGTAATAGCCACTGCAGAAGTAAAATGTATTTTTTTTTTGTTTTTTTTAATTTTGCCTCTTCGTTGTTGAGACATTAGCACTCAAAGCATTTGGCACCAAGTCCAATTGGTAATTACCAGAGAGATTTCAATGGGGCGTGTACTTCTTTCTTTTTCTGACATTAACCAATCATAAGCAGACAGCAACACGTTGAGGAAAGAAGAATACGGCCCACAATAGCCTAGAACAGGCACAGTGTGAGACATAATGACAAACTCTGCTCTTCTCACTACAGAGTGCCGACATGTGCTGGAGCACAGCAGGCCCGAGTGTGATTAACTAACAGCTTTCAGCTCTCATCTCTGGCAGTCAGTGTGTAGGGAGGGTCAGTGCTGTAGAGTTGAGTCTCATTACAAACACTTCTAGTAGCTCTCCTCTCAAAGTGCTGCCAATCCTCCCAATCATAAGCAGATATCCACATACTAGGGAAAAAAGGAGAGCAGACTGTTTAGACAGTTTGTCAACGCTAACATTTTAGGCGTCGAATAATTTGATCGCTAATATTTGCATATGTAAGCGCCAAAGAACAGATAGCCATATATAGTGACGTAGAAAAAACAAGATGTAAGTGGAAACAAGGAATCCAGAAAACCGAAGAACCAGAAAGTTGAAAAAATGGTGACAGGACCCTAGGTGGGGAGCATTTAGCTTTAATTGGTACTTTTAGATTAGTTCACTGTCAACAAAATAGAGGACCATTCCTGACTTTGCTATGGAGTTTCAGAAATTCTTGTTAAGATCTGCTACAAGCACTAAGGAAAGAAAGGAGATCTGTCCCTACAATAGAACTAAGCTAGATCCCTATGATGTAAAGGGGAACCTGATCCTGCGATCAGACCCGCTAAAGTCCTCGGCTAGTCTGTACGAAGACCTATAGATGCAAGGGAGGGATCCCTACAAGAACTAGGGACTGGGATAAAGTTGGACACCTCCTAGCAGAAATTGTAGCAGTAAAATACAAACACACAACATAGAACATAAAGGTCCGAAGACCTAGCAAAATTGACTGAGAAAGGTAACTAAGCACCAGGCTAGCTAAAGAGTAGAAATTACAATGAAGTCCAGCAAGGCCAGGAGGGCGGAGCAGGATTAAATAGGCAAAAAAGGTCATGTGACCAGCAAGATAGAAAAAACCTAACAGGAGAGTTCTAACAGTACCCCCTCTTCTATGAGGATCCTCCGGATCCCCTAGGCCCAGGCTTATCAGGAAACCTCTTGTGAAACGCTCTGACAAGTCTGGAAGCAGAAACATCATCCACCCTCACCCATGAGTTATCCTCGGGTCCGAAACCCTTCCAAGCAACGAGATACTGCAAACTCCCTCTATACCGTCTAGAATTTAGGATGCGGGAAATTTCGTATTCCCCGTCCTCCACCTCCGGAGGAACAGTGGCAGAGGCGTCTCCATCCGACACATAAGCTCTTTTCAACAGAGAAACATGAAACACCGGATTAATCTTCCAGGAGGTAGGAACCTCCAACCTAACAGCAGATTGGTTAACTACCTGAAGCACCTTAAAGGGCCCTACAAACTTGGGACCCAATTTTTTAGAAGGAATCCTCAACCGCAGATTCTTAGAGGACAACCAAACCATGTCACCAATAGCAAACAAAACCTCTTGCCGTTTCCTATCAAAGTACCTCTTAGATTTTTTGTTAGCCTCCTGAAGATTACCACGCACATCCGTCCAAACTCTCTCCAAATCACTGGAAAAACTCTCCTCCTCAGGCACAGCCGATACCAATTTGGAGAATGACCCAAAAGACCGATGTCTCCCAGAACAACAAAAAAAAGGCGAACAACCAGCAGAAGAGGATGAATGGTTGTTAAGAGCAAACTCAGCAAGTGGCAGAAACTCAGACCACCCCTCCTGATTGTCTGCCACAAAACAACGCAAGAACTGCTCAACATCCTGATTCTTCCTTTCTGTCTGGCCATTAGACTCAGGATGATATCCGGATGAAAACGACAAATGAACTCCCAACCTGTCACAAAAAGCACGCCAAAAACGAGCCACGAACTGAGGTCTCCTATCCGAAACAATGTCAGTAGGAACACCATGTAGTCTGACAATTTCCTTGACAAAGGCCTTAGCGAGTGTCTTAGCGCAGGGCAGTTTGATGAAAGGAACCAAGTGACACATCTTGCTAAAACGGTCCACGACCACCCAGATGACTGTGAAACCCTCAGAGGGGGGAAGGTCAGTAATAAAGTCCATAGCCAGATGTGTCCAAGGTGCACTAGGAACTTCCAGAGGGCAAAGCAACCCCGCTGCAGGAGTATGTGAAGACTTAGATCTAGCACACACCGTACATTGACGCACCCACTTAATGACTTCCTTCTGCCATCCAGGCCACCAAAAACTGCGACCCACAAGTCTCTTGGTCTCAGAAATTCCTGGATGACCTGCCAACCGAGACTCATGACACTCAACAAACAAATCTCTCCTAAAGGTCCTAGACACAAACAACCTCCCATGGGGAGTGTTAGATGGGGCATTCTCCTGTGCTTTAAGAATCTCATATTCCAAAACGGAGTCCAATGCAGCAATCACAACACCTTCTTGTAAAATGCTCCCCTCCTCCTCAGCACCGACCATGGGAGAAAAGCTGCGAGACAAAGCATCAGCTTTAACATTCTTGGTACCCGGGATGTAAGTAACGGAAAAATTAAACCGCGAGAAAAAAAGTGCCCACCTAGCTGATGGGCATTCAAGCGCTTGGCAGCATCAAGATAGATCAGATTTTTATGATCAGTGAAAACCTGAATGGGAAATTCAGCACCTTCCAAGAGATGACGCCAGTGTTCAAATGCGAGTTTAATAGCCAGCAATTGCCGATTACCAATATCGTAATTAAGTTCAGTCTCAGAAAATTTTTTTGAAAAAAAAGCACAGGGATGTACTCCATCCTTGTTTTTCTGAGACAATACCGCACCGACCCCCACCGAAGAAGCATCAACCTCAACCAAAAACGGCTTAGTCACATCAGGCTGCATAAGGATGGGAGCAGAGCTGAACCTCTCCTTTAGAAACACAAAAGCTTCAATGGCCTCAGAAGTCCACTGAACCGCATTAGCACCTTTCCTGGTGAGATCGGTCAGTGGTTTAACAATAATAGAAAATTTTTTAATGAATTTTCTGTAATATTTGGCGAAACCCAAAAACCTCTGTATCGATTTCAAACCAATAGGCCTAGGCCATTCCTGCACAGCTTGAACTTTCACCTGGTCCATCTCAAAGCCCTCGCTGGAGATAATGTAGCCCAAAAAACTAATTCTCTGTACAGCAAACTCACATTTCTCCAGCTTAGCAAAAAGCGAATTGTCAATTAATAACTGTAATACCTCACGTACGCTCCACCAATGAGACTCCAGATCCGGTGAATAAACGAAAATGTCATCCAAATACACAACCACATTTTTGCCGATCAAAGGTCTAAGGATGTCATTAATAAGATTCTGAAAAAATGCTGGAGCATTGGTAAGACCAAAAGGCATAACCAGATTCTCAAAATGACCCACAGGAGTGTTAAAAGCAGTCTTCCATTCATCACCCTTCTTCATGCGCAACAAATTGTATGCCCCCCAGAGATCAATTTTAGAAAACCACTTGGCCCCCACTAACTGGTTAAACAAATCAGGAATCAATGGCAGTGGGTAGGGATTGCGTACAGTAATTTTATTAATTTCACGAAAATCCAGACAAGGACGTAAACCGCCGTCCTTTTTTTTAACAAAAAAAAATCCAACAGCCACAGGAGACTTGGAAGGCCTAATGTGACCGGCGGCCAAGCTTGTCTGTATGTATTCCTCCAAAGCCTTTCTCTCAGGAATAGTAAGATTAAATAAACGACTTTTAGAAAGAGTCGCTCCAGGGACAAATACAATGGTACAATCATAGTCTCTATGGGGAGGCAAAATTTATGACTCCTCCTCAGAAAAAACTCTCCAAAAATCCTGAATAGGTACAGGTAATTCCCCTTTTTCCACCGCAGCAATACGTCCACTACAACACTTGTCATAACACTTAGGGCTCCAGGACTTAATTTCATTGGTAGACCAATCCAGTACAGGATTGTGCAATTTTAACCAGGGTAACCCCAAAACTACTGGAGAAGGCAAATTATTTAATACTACCAAATCCAAATTTTCTTGGTGAATACCATTAATAGTGAGGGGAAATTCACAGACCTTGTGAGTAACACTCTTCAAGGGGGAGCCATCGACAGAAACCACAGCAATAGGGGATGACAAAGGTTTGGGTTTTAATTTAAGTTTTTCCAAGAATCCCCCATCAATCACATTCAGAGTAGAACCACAATCCACAAATACCCGAAATTCAATTAATTCTTCCTGAGCAGCAGCAGTAGCAGAAAGAAATACCCCCTTAGTATTTAAAAAGGCTATACGGGCGTAACTGACCTTTTTTTTTTTCTTTGTTCATACGAAGCACACAGTTCTTAATAAAATGGTCAGATTTCCCGCAATAAAAGCACAAACCTTCAGAAGACCTACGATCTTTTTCCTGAGAGCGGGGTGCCATCGCCCTAATCTCCATCGGCTCTCCAATGTCAGTACAGACCCTCTCAAGACTCGGAGCTGACATGGCAGAGGATTTACTCTCATTAACCCTTGCACGCAGTCTCCTGTCCACCCGTATAGCTAATTGCATTGCCTCCTGCAAGTTTCCAGGTGTGGGATAAGCAATCAGCAAACCCTTAACCCTTTCACCTAGCCCCGCAAGAAACAAACTTTTCAAAGCTGAATCGTTCCACCCCACTTGGGCAGACCACCGACGGAAGTGAGAACAATATTTTTCCACATTACCTGATCCCTGCCTCAAACATCTCAATTCAGTCTCAGCTGATGAGACACAATCAGGATCATCATACAACAAACCCAAAGCAGAAAAAAAACTATCCACTGATCTAAAGCATGGATCACTAGGTTGGAGAGAAAAGGCCCATCCCTGAGGTTTTTTGCGCAAAAGTGACATTATGAACCCTATGCGCTGTGATTCATCACCAGAGGATCTGGATCTCAAACGAAAAATACAATAAACAAGCATTTTTAAAGGAAAAAAATTCTTGTTGATCACCAAAAAATAAATCAGGCAAACGTACCTTTGGCTCCACAAAATGTGCTACAGAACAGCTACTCACGTGTTGTTGGAGCTCGGCCACCTCCAGAGAGAGTCCCTGCAGGCGTTGAGCCAAATCCTGAACCGACACCATGATGGAAACTGGAGGTCTTTCCTTAGAGATATTTTTGGGCTGGACTTACTGTTATGATCTGCTACAAGCACTAAGGAAAGAAAGGAGATCTGTCCCTACAATAGAACTAAGCTAGATCCCTACGATGTAACGGGGAACCTGATCCTGCGATCAGACCCGCTAAAGTCCTCGGCTAGTCTGCACAAAGACCTATAGATGCAAGGGAGGGATCCCTACAAGAACTAGGGACTGGGATAAAGTTGGACACCTCCTAGCAGAAATTGTAGCAGTAAAAGACAAACACACAACATAGAACATAAAAGTCCGAAGACCTAGCAAAACTGACTGAGAAAGGTAACTAAGCACCAGGCTAGCTAAAGAGTAGAAATTACAATGAAGTCCAGCAAGGCCAGGAGGGCGGAGCAGGATTAAATAGGCAAAAAAGGTCATGTGACCAGCAAGATAGAAAAAACCTAACAGGAGAGTTCTAACAATTCTAGTTATCCCCCTGCTTTCCTCTTTTTGCAAACCCTGATTTGAGGGGTCAGTACCGCTATCTTGGTAGATCAGGGCTTTGTGCAAACATCCACTCTTGGCGTCTTCATCGCTCTATAGTTCCTCGTCGGGAGCGGGGCCGGCATCTCTGCTCTGCAGACACTTAGGCCATGTTCCCACGATGAACATTTGGTGAGTTTTTGATGTTGCAAATTTTCTGCACCATTTCTGGAATTATTAAGTAAGATAGGTTACTTGCATTTTTTTCTAAAATACACAGTGTGAAAAACTCACCAGAAACTCATCATGGGATCATAACCTTACATTAATTAAATAAACAATTCTCTTCTTTTAATTTGGCTTCCCTGGATTTCGAATCCGAAACCTGTATTTTTACAGATAGCTGCTAAAGCTATGAGCCACAGCCTGCACTAAACAGTATGGGAGAATTTTGCATACTTGAATCTGCATTGCAGGCTCATCAATTTATACTGATACATAGAGATACATCTGTACACAGCAGTGTATTTCTATGTCCCTGTATTCCAGAGGGAAAATAAAAGTCAGATTTTTTTTCTTCCTATAAGATGACTAAAACATAATGAAAAACAATTGCAAAAAAACTATTTTTTCTTCTTTTCTAGTGATTTGGTCTCTGCAGGAATTGAATCTACAGTACATCATTGCAGGCGGCAGATAAAGTTATGAGCTACAGCTTGCACTGATCAGAATTGCGGTGTATAGAGATACATCTATACACAGCAGTGCATTTCTATGTCCCTGTATTCTAGAGGTAAAGGAAAAGTAGGCTTTTTTCTTCCTATAAAATTACTAAAAAATAACAAAAACAATTACAATAATGTTATTTTTAATGCACTTTTTAAAAAATAATAAGCATCACAAATCAGCAAAAAACATGGACATATTTGTATCCCAGTAATTGTAACAACCCAGTGTTCAGATTATTTATGGGGATCGATATGTGGAGTAAAAAAATTCTGTAATTGATATTTTCTCCATTAAATACATCAAAAATGTAATAAAAATGTAATGTTGAGACCGTATTCACATGCTGCATTTTTTCGATTGCTTTTTTCCTGCACGTTTTCTGCAGGTGTTCACACATAGCAATCCTTCCTAATTTTTACATATTTGCTGCATTTCTTTTATGCATTTTCCTCTTTATTCAATGCATTTTTTTGTGCAGATTAGTATAGAAAAGCTTTGAGTCTACACTTAAAAGTGCAACAGCATTTCTGTTCTGTAAGGCCATGTTCAGACGTTCAGTATTTGTAAGTCAAAACCAGGAGTGGGTGATAAATGCAGAAGTGGTGACGTGTCTTTATTATACTTGTCAGGCAAGGTACGGGAAAGACTTAGTGCAACACAGAGGGAAAAGGGAAAGGGAGCCCAGACACTAGGGAAAGGGGCGAGTGGAGTCCTCCTAGTCTGGTCTAGTGTCACCCTGTCTCAACTACCGTCCCTATATTGGCTCTTCACCAATCGCCGCACGCGTGCCTTGCCCTGACTTTCCCTGGCGTATGGCTAAGGCTAGGGAAGGGAGGAGATGAGCACTAGTCGATCTCCACTAAACTCTATAGACAACAAGGGTAGACAAACAGGGGGGATATTTATTAGCTTTAGACGACTCCAAACAAATGCGCACATGGCCTCAAGCTCCAGAGAAGACGAAGTACTGCTCTTGCTAAAGCCTCACAAGTAGTAATATATATCGCTGGCCCAGCACCTCCCTCTCAGACACACCAGGTATTTATACACCCAGGCCAGGGAGCTAATTATCCAGAGGGAGGTGGCCGCTGGGTCCTAGAGACAGCCAGCCTCTAAGAAGATGTCTGTAATGCCAAACATAGAGATCTCCTGCAACCAACTGCAGGGCGACTGTCTGTCACCTCTGACACACCCGTGACAATACTATTCCTCTGACTGTTCCACTCCCAATTTTGGCTTATAAATACTGATGTAAAATACTAACCAAATACTGAATGTGTGAACATGGCCTAAAAGTTATGAGGTATGGTTCATGCTATAGAGCAGGCCCACCACACTGTCCCATAGAAGTAAATAGGTTATTTCTGACTTAGTTTTCTTATGTCCATGTGGCGCCCCTAAGGGTTCGACCGCCACAGGGATGCTGCACTTCTCTAATGGAGTGTAGTGTTCCTCCTCTGAGGTAAGAACAGTGTGATGGTCGGGACCCAACCTTTGCATCCAACACCACACTTCTCCACCAGAGGGGGCTAGAATGCACTAGGTGCTGCCTTCCTGGTTACAGGGAGACTGGGGAACCAAGAGTGAGGGGAACCAGTTAGTGGGTGAGGGTGGAGGACTCACAATTTAGTGACACTTTAAAATCCATATTTAATAAAGAGCCATCTTGGTTCTTGGTCACTTGTAGTTTAGTTCTTTGACAGTTCAGGTAGTTAACTTGCCTGGCTGTCATGTACTGTGATCTCCTACCCTGAAAGTGGATCCTGTGTGGACCTGTAGCAGATGGGGACACAGCCCTCGTACCCTGGCCTTGGGACGAGGGGCAGGTTGTAGACGAGGAATGTCTCAACCTGGGCAGGGACCACGACCAAGAAGGCCCGGAGCTTAAGAGTGTGGCTCCATAGCAAATGGATCCCCGGGGAGGATGCAGACGGAGCGGTGTACGCCACCTGTCCTCACCACCTGATATATTCAGAGGGAGTCCGGCTGCAAGAGGGGTACCGGCCCCCGACACCCGACCTTGCTACTCCATGTCCTGGTCGGGAAAGTCCGGTAGGCCCTGAGGATCCCACGGGGTATCTGAAGGAGCAGAGCTGCCACCCGTACCCTTGTTCTGAGAGGAGCTCAGAGGGAGACCCGGCCTATTCGCACACACACACGGACAGGAAAGGATTCGGTCTGTAGTTCAGGAACACTCTGGTGAAGGGTCCCGATTGAATGCTGGACTTGCTCGGAGGTTGTCGGACTCCCATCCCTGGTGACCGCAGGACTCCGCTGGGAGCAGGGAGTCGCCTTCCTTCTGCCATCTCTAATGTGAGTAAAGCCTTGGAAGTTCACCCCTATGGCCTCCGGACTGTTTATTCTGCGCTACACCGCACGACGCGGCACCCGTACTCCTCTATTACTACCCTCTCCATCCTGTCCCTCTGCCCTGAGGCCTCGCTCCGCCTGTGGGGAGTAGTAATAACTTTGGCAGCCATAACACCATGCCTCAGCGGACTGCAGCGGCGCTGGTGGCCTTCACCAGGTGCCACAGGTGGCGTAGTCGTAAATCAGCCACTCAACCCGGATAAGCCCACACCATCCTTTTAATTGTGACGGCCCTGAGCACGGGTCGGGTCCGGGCCACGGCTGCACCCCATCTCTCCATCACAGGACCCAACTCTGAGTCCCCCATCTCCCAGAGTAAAGAAAAGGGCTTTTCGAGTAGAGGCGTCACATCCACATGCCTACCTTGGTTCTTCTGTCACATCGCGGGCAAGAGGGTTGCTACCATTATCATGTAAAAAAAAATTACAGAAAAAAATGAACAATCAGTAAATAAAAAAGAAATTAGAAAACGTATTTCATTATATATTTTTTTAATATTGAAAAAGAGAATTAAGCTTACTCTTCTCTAAATATTCACTTTCAAATCCTCAAAGGGAAAGAATACAGATAAAGAGTAAATTAAATTTTTGACATTTAATTTTAAGGTGTAATTGAAAGTAAAATTTGATTTGGTGTCTAAAAAAAATCCGTAATCGCAGCCGAACATTTCATGACTAAATACTTAGAAAGGGAGAATGGATTTTTTTGTGTTCAATGATTGTAATCTTTTGTTGAACGTTGTAAGAAAAGCCTAATTAAATCCATCATGTTCATTCTCGTGACACAATAGAACATGAAATAGTGTAAGGTGGGCAAATACTTTTTTATATGCACTGAATATGTTTTCTATGGGTATACAATGGGCTTCATTTGAACGGCCTGCCCTAATACACTAAATGCTATTATAGGCATTATTTAATTTTTTTATATTGGAAAATTCAAAGTTTACTGAGTACATCCCACGTTCAGGGCTCTTTATTTATTATCCAGTTATAAAAAGAGTCTCTGACTCTGGAAGACTGGCAGCACATAGACATCAGTATGAACTGTTTAAAGGGAACCTGTCAGGTCGGAAAACGTTTTTACCCTGCAGATATGGGGTTAATCTGCAGGTTAATAGTGTTATGAAGGTGCCAGGCCGTACCAAAAGGGCAGCACCCAGGAGAAAATTACCTTTTTGCTTCCCAGGAGCCGCCAGCTTTCAGTCATACAGGCATGCCGGCGCAAATACAGTTATTGCTCACACTACTGATAGCGGCTGCAAGTACACCCTGCGAATGACTGACAGCCTGTTCAGTAGTGCATGAGTGCAGAGCCAGCTGTCAGTCAAAGTGCCGAGGCGTTCCTACAGTCACTGCTTACAGTAGTGTGAGTGATGACTGAAGCTGGGCTAGCACGCCTGTGTGACTGAAAGCCGGCTGCTCCCAGGAGTAAGTAAAGTTAATTTTCACCAGGCTGCTCACTTTCAGTGCAGCTGCCGGATACCTTCATAACTCTATTACTCTGCAGATTAACCCTATATCTGAAGGTAAAAAGCATTATTTGACATGACAGGTTCCCTTTAAATAGAAAATTTCCATCATGAATAAGCACAAATCCTGCAGGTATAAATGTTTCCTTAGTGTACCACCAGCATGTATGCACCCAGTGACTCATGGACAATTTTCTTGTGCAAGATATCAGAGGTTTTAAGGCAACATAAACTGTAAAAGGAGGCTGAGTCATCGAAAAACTGTGCTCAAGAAGGATCATTCAAAACAGCATGTGTTGTGGACCAATACCATGAATCATAGATGCATTATAAGCAAACTTCAGAACGTTTTGTTCTGAAACCAGTGGAAAGCCGTGAAGGTAGTCAAAGAGCAACTCAAAGGCAGCTATGGCTATGTCCAAACTCTGACCTCTCTCTATATACACACTTGGACTGGCCCACGGGAGAACAGGAGAATCCTCCGGTAGGCCGCCCCTGTGATGTAGTGCTAATGAGTAGTGCTATTACACTTGATTCACAATTTGCAGAAAAATGTATCATCTAATCATTCATTAAACAAGCTATTCAAATTAATATTACAAAGAAGCAAAAGTAAATTTGTATACTAGGGTCAGGTTGTTTTTGCATGAACAATGGGCCCCAAGAATCACTGTTAATGGTGGGCCTTTGCCAACCCAGGCCAAACAATATATATATGAAGAAATTCATCAGCGCTGAGTTGCAACCCTATAAATGACATCAAGAAAAGAGTAGAAGTTTTCTTAAAGAGAATCCCCCAAAAGTCAGGTGACTGTATTTTAGGTTAGAGAAAGGCCATGTGGCCGAAATGTTGCTCTATTTTTGTCTCCTCGCTGCTGTGATGCTTTAAATATTTTGGAATAAAGATTTGATTGTTATAAGGATCTTCTGCTGTTTCTGGACATGGCAGGAGGCCCAGTTGAGTAACACATACTCATCAATGATGTATGGGAATTGTATACTGGACTGAGCCAGTCTCCACCCACCAGCTCAGAGACAACTAAATTCAGAGATAGAGCTTGCAGAGGGGAAAACTGGTGAAAAATGCAGGATGCAAGTCATCTAATGGTCAAAAATAATGTTATTTTCCATGTACACACAGGACAGCTTGCTCTGAAAAGGCATATAATTCAACAGGTACACTATAGTAATTCACCCCAAATTGAAAAGGCAAAAAGTGCTAAGAAACCCCACTGTTCTGTGCACAATCCTCACACTGTGCCACAAATCACCGAAGTCAATATTTTATGTATCGAATCAAAAGAATTACACATACCGTAAGAAAACCTGCACAATGCCGCAGCTCACTCCTTATCATATTACACTCTCAATTCTTGTCATTTTCTCAGAATTTCTACAGTAAAACGTATTACAAATGTATTGTCTGGACCTGGGCACTTGCTGACGTGCTGAGATATTCTTTGTACTGCAAACTAAATTAAGACTTTTTTTGTTCTTGAATGGGAATTATTAAAATTGGAATAATTAGTATTAGATTTAATAGTAGTTTAGAAAAGTGTGATGTGACTTTTCCCTTTTTTTGGCATTTTTCTTCTTGGCATATATGTTAACACACATTCTCCACCATGGTCTATTTTTAGGGGTGGCATATTGGACAATGGAACCCCATTTTTCTAGGCGTCCCACAAGGACTGGATTCTAGGAGCAATTGGGGGGTATAATATGTAAACTTACGCTGAGCTGGTCCACCAGGAACTTTCACCTTCACTGTTTGGCACTATATTATTTAGACATTGATTGGCAGTGTTATGTGGACACTACGTGGTAATATGATTTGCAGAGCATATTTGTTTTTCTGCCGGGGCAAGGCAATGATTTCAGGATGTGGATACGTTAGAAGGACAATCATTTTTTAGTTGTACAAAGAAGAATCAATATATAAATATATCGACTCCGCAATAGCCTAAACAAAGAAACCAGCGTGCAACACCTACAGTAGTTGCATGAATATGAGATACTGACTCCAATGTGGAGCGCAACCAATGGCTCAATGCAACAATCTTAGTCTTAGTGAAGAGTCATACGGCCTTATAACTCGGAAGAGGAACGCAATGCAATACTCGGACTGGCTTTTGAGCGTGACAACTGCATTGACATACATGCTGTAACGTTCGGGTCGAGAGAGCCAATGGCCAGTTCGAGCACTGCGTTGCGATCCTCGACCAAGTTATACGGCTGTCTGACTCTTCCCCTAATCTTAGTAGTTTGTAGTCCTGGGTTAAATTATGGTGAGATAGGATTCAGGTAGGATCAGTATTACTAACTGCCCTCTCACTACAATGTAACCCAGGACTCACGTTGACTCACTATGGTTGGTGCATTGAACTCCACATGGTAGTCAGTATCTTATATTCATGCAGTTAGATGATGCATTCGGGTTTCTTTATTTAGACTATAATGCAGGAGGTATATATGTGTATGATGATTCTTCTTTGTCCATCATTTAGGCTGTAGGCAGACACACTTTACTCTTCCGCAGTGTCACTTTTATTGTAGAAGCGCTGGTGTGTATTTCTCTATGTGTTTATTACATTTTTTAGTTATGCATTTCTATAGCAATTTTTTGTGCATAGCAAAATTACTGAATCTGTGACGTAGCTTCATAACAGAGTCTCAAGACTATCCAGGCTCTATGAACGCTGATGAAAGAACTCTGTGCTTCTGCCTGAGAGCTGTAGCAGGGGCAGACATATCATTGGTGCAACCTGTGCGGCTGCACAGGGGCCCAAGACGTAAGGGGGGTGTCACGCTGTCTCTGTGTACTGGAGGTAGGGGGCCTAAGCTGACCCTAAGCTGGGGCCCTGACTAATCCCTCTACCTGGAGGTACTGTTAAAGGTACAGAGGTCCAGGCCGCCAGCGTAACCCCTACCTCCTGAGGATCCCTGCACCTAAGTAATCTAGTCCTGAGAAGGACCCCTGATCACAACAAAAGGGGACAGGTAATAATATGCCAACACTCAGTACTTAGACGAACGAGACAGTACAAGGGTAAAACCAAAACCACCTTGCATACAAAAACTACACAACTACAACAGAGGGAACACCAACGGGAAAGGAGATAAATGATAAAGCGAGGAAGGGAAAAAACACTCCAAATACACTTAGCTCTGAAACTCCAAATACCACGATCCGCTCTGTTAGTCTGCATGAAATGCTTTCACCGACACTTCCCTAACAGACCGGCAGGCATTTGAAGGAGTCCCACTACAGCAACATTGATTGCAGCTGGGCGAGGCTGGACCTCATCTAGCACAGAGAGAGAGAGTTAACTCCCTCACTGCCGAAAAACACAAAGCACCAAAAACTCAGCTGCGAGAAGTCAGGCTGTGTAATCGTGACGATCTTCGTGGCGACACACCCGTGACAGGGGGGCATTTCTACCTGCAAAGCAGGTGCAATTTTGCATTTTTAGTAGTTTTTGGGCTGCAAAGTGCCCACATATTGGGTCCCTTTTCTGCCTGTGTCTGCCAGTGATCTGTAGAGTCGGTATTTGAGTGATTGGAGCAGCTTTCAGAACCTGAACACCCTCCGATCTGCTGGCTATGTTAAGAATGGATTAATTATTATATGAAAAATAAAATAATAGTTGCCCTTCAACAGAAGAGTTATTCAACAGTCTGTGTCTTCAGGCCGCTGGATCCAGAATTTTAGTATACAGGACACTTTAGTGGAAGAATCTTACTTTGAAATGCAAAGCTTCAGCCTGTGCAATGTTCTGGCTTTATCTTCTTGTACTCCAGGTAGCCAATTAAATGGAAATCTTAAAGATGTGCTGTGCATTGCATTTGCTTGTAATCTTTTAATAAAAATGGTACTTTTTTATTTTTGCAGATCAGCATTTATCAGGACACAGCACAGCGCTGCCATGGCTTCAGAATACCTCTACTTTTACTAGCGGCCTTGATCAGCAAGCATGGCGTCATCCACATTAACGGAGAACCATCCTGTCTGCAGGAACATATTTTCTTGTCATATATATACAGTGCATTGTGAAAGTATTTGGCCCCCTTGAACTTTTCTATCTTTTACCACATTTCTGGCTTCAAACCTAAAGATATAAATTCTAATTTTTAGGGGAAGAATCAACAACAAGTGGGACACAATCGTGAAGTGGAACGAAATTTATTGGATATTTTAAACTTTTTTAAAAAAGTAAAAACTGAAAAGTGGGGCGTGCAATATTATTCGGCCCCTTTACTTTCAGTGCAGCAAACTCACTCCAGAAGTTCAGTGAGGATCTCTGAATGATCCAATGTTGTCCTAAATGACTGGTAATGATAAATAGAATCCACCTGTGTGTAATCAAGTCTCCATAAATGCACCTGCTCTGTGATAGTCTCAGGGTTCTGTTTCAAGTGCAGAGACCATCATGAAGACCAAGGAACTTACCAGGCGGGTCCGAGATACTGTTGTGGCGAAGTTTAATGCTGGATTGGATACAGAAAGATTTCCAAAGTTTTAAAGATCTCAAGGAGCACTGTGCAAGCGATTATATTGAAATGGAAGGAGTATCAGACCACTGCAAATCTACCAAGACCCGGCCGTCACTCTAACTTTCATCTCGAACAAGGAGAAGACTGATCAGAGATGCAGCCAAAAGGCCCATGATCACTCTGGATGAACTGCAGAGATCTACAGCTGAGGTGGGAGAGTCTGTCCATAGGACAACAATCAGTCGTACACTGCACAAATCTGGCCTTTATGGAAGAGTGGCAGGAAGAAGGCCATTTCTCAAAGATATCCATAAAAAGTCTCGTTTGAAGTTTGCTACAAGCCACCTGGGAGACACACCAAACATGTGGAATAAGGTGCTCTGGTCAGATGAAACCAAAATCGAACTTTTTGGCCACAATGCAAAACGATATGTTTGGTGACGCGCCCCCTGGGCCGAGTGTACACGCGTGTGGGTTACCCGGAGCCGGGTCTCTGGGGGTTGTAGTCTCCGTGGCGGCGACCCGGTCCCGTGGCTCAGGGTGGTCAAACCAGTGGCAGTCTTTATAGGGTTTTTGTGGTTTAATGTCCGACTACGCCACCCGTGGATTGCGGTCAATAAGAACCGCCGCTGCAAGGCAGACCGCTGAGGCTGGTGTTGTGGGAGCAGCAGAGTGTAGTACAACTCCCCACGGGAGGAGTATAGCCTCAGGGCAGTGCTGAGTGAGATGATGGGAGTGATGGTGCACGGGCGTCCCAGTACTAGTAGTGCTGACGTGGTGAGAAAGCACAGAGACAAGGTGTTGCAGTTCAGGTTCTTTACTCACAGTTCTCATCCAGGTCACTTGTGCACAGATAGGACGCCCGAGCCGTGCTGCGTCCACCAGGCAGGGGGCTCAATCAACCCCCAGGCAATTCCGGAGTGTGGCACAGGACTCCCTTCTATCCTTTCGTCAGCCGTGCCCCACCAGTGACACTACTTCTGTCCAGCTGCCTCGGGTCTTCTCCTGGGAGGACTGGGTGTCCACTTCCCTGACCCTATGTGGTGTGCCTTTCTAATAGGTGTAGTGAGGGGTCGCACCAGTAAATGGTCACGACCGCCGGTCCTTGGTTAAGGATTAGTCGCCTCCACCAACTTGGGATCCGGTACCCTGTTCTGCCAACCCGTCACCCGCAATCTCCTGGGTCCTTAGGGTTCCTTCTGCTTTCGTGTCTCTGGGCCCTTCTACACTTTGGGTACTTCTCTTTCTTTGCTGTTCCTTTCTGTTTCTGTTCCTTTCTGCTGGCTCTGGCCTTCGTCCTAGGCCTGTCTCGTGGAGCTGGGCCCAGACTGAGCACAGCTCCCTGTCAGCCCTCTCTGGCTGAACTCCTCTTCTCTTCTCCTCCTGTCTGAACTCACTGAACTGAACCCAGAACTAAGATGGTGCCCACCTTATATACCCTCCCCTAGTATATGAGCCCAGGTGACTTGCAACCAATGGGCTCCTACCTATGCCCAGAAACCCTCCCCTCCTGCTCCTACATCACTGGGTTTTCCTCCCCCCTCCCCACTCCAGCCAGGGACATGTTCTGTCGTGCCTGCATTACTGTACTAATGGGAGCACCGTTGAGCTGTCCCCCCGGAAATGGGGTGTGTGTGATGCATGCAGCTAACTGAGTCCCGGTCCACACACCATCCTTACCCGGGAGTGGGATATCACACCTCTGGTTGAGGTGCAATACCACGGGGCGCTACATTCCCCCCTGGTAAACCACAGCACGTCCTCGGGCTGGAAAAGAGCAAAGACAATTCAAAAACATACAAAATTTTTAGAATGCATTCGCATATAAGACAATAACCATTTAACCCCTCCCTTTATGGGAGGCACTTTTCTCCTTCAACGTTACCAGTACACTTTTCTCTTTTAACAAGTATTACACATAAAAATACCATAAAACTCTTTTAGCAGCATATAAAACTTTTCAGTATAAAACATTCTCAAGTAAAACATATTCTTGGGTACTCTCCGCCGTGCAACTTGTGACCAGGTATCCTTTCTTCTTAAAGGTGCAACAGTCCAGTAAATTTGTCTTGAGGTAGACGTTGCAGTCTTTTTATAAAACCAGTAGGGGGCGCTTTAGGAAGCGCAACTATTTACAGGGGGGGCCGCTCTCAGTCCTCGGCTAGGTAGGGAGGGGGATGGCTGTTCTCAGTCCCCAGCCAGATTAGGGAAAAGGGATGGCTGTTCTCAGTCCCCAGCCAGATTAGGGAAATAGGGGGGGGTAACTTCCAAACATCAGTTCTTAAACCCTGACGGGTAACTATATACATTTGTGCGCTGCCACTTTTCAGTAGCGGTGTCCTCCTTGCGCACATTCTTCCGGGTAGTCTTCAGGCCCGTCCTGACCCTCTTGGTACTTGGGGTCCGAGTGGTACTGCTCCTCTTCTCCTACCACTCTATGGACGTGGAGGGCGTACAGTCCTTTTGCACCCTTGTGCCAGGTGTAGGTAACTACGTCGCCAGGGTATAAATCTCGTCCGCGATGTCCCTCTGGCAGGTGGCTCTCGACGTCCCTGCGGGTCACAAAGACGTCGGCGGTGGTTTCAGGGTCCTTGATGAAGCCCCAGCCGCGATCCATCTGAAACTTCACCACGGTCCCGGTGACTCTGGGACCGCTGGCAGCTCGGGGTTTCTGTCAGGCTCTTCTTTTCTGCTCCGCACTCCGTGCTTGGAGCCGCTCCTCCCTGACATGCCGCTCTCGCCGCTCCCTCTCAAATGTCGCCAGCTGCTGGCGGCAGGACTCCAGTCGACGGGCTGCGTCCGCCCGGGTTTCCTGGGTGAACCCCATCAGGTTTTCTCCAGTGGGGTCCCACTCGAACTGGGCGTCCTCCAGCGGGGAATGGCTTATCTCTCTGGGCTCCGGAGCTGGTATCAGGGGTTCGCGCGGGGGCTGGTCTCTCCATTGGCGGCTGCTGATCAGGTCGGCCGGCCATACCAGGGGCAGTCCATCCGGGCCGGTGTGCTGGCCGAATAGATCCGCGCCCAGGGGCAGTATGGCAGGGGGCCCCGGTTGGGGAGCAGCGCCCGGGGGCACTCGGCCTTACGACTAGGCCGGTGGGCGTCTTCCGGTTGTGCCCGGGAGTGGCACCGTCAAGGAAGGGGGCGCTCGTGAGGCAGTGACGCCCGGGTGCACTAGGCCTTGCGACCCGGCCTGTGGCGCCTGTTTCTTTATTGCGCCCGGGGTTAAAGGGCGCGGGGCGGGGCGTAGCCACGGCTCTTGCCACCTGAGGCCTAGCCGGGAGTAGCGGAGGCGTGGTGGCAGGTACGGTTCCCGGGGCTTCGGGTCGCGCAACAGGAGGCGGGGGCAGGCTTTTTAAAACCGCACTCAAACACAAGACGGATTGGCTTTGGCTCGAACTATTTGTTAAACTCATGGGCACAATAACTAAACTTACTTCCAAAATTTATGCCAACCTGACCAACCCAATTGAACAGCACACCCCAGTATATATCCTTTCATGGGAAAAGGAGTTAGAGGCTAAATTTTCCTCTCAAGACATACGTCGCATCCTAGCAAACTCTCACGGATTTTCAAGGTGCACACTACTATAGGAAAATACTTTTAAATTAGTGACCCGCTGGTATTATACCCCTGAACGCCTATACCACTTACAATTGGCGGAGTCATCTTTATGCTGGAGATGCTCTAACTCCAAAGGCACACTAACCCACATATTATGGTCCTGTTCTAAGATACAGCCTTTTTGGCTGGACATAAAAAACTCACTTTGCTCGCTAGGCATAAAAGAATGGGACCTTACTGCCCCAGAAATATTGCTATCCCTGCCTACCCATAAATATAAACCTAAGAAACACGCACTTGTTCCACTATTACTCTCTTGTGCAAAAAATCTAATCACGACTCGCTGGAAACAAGTTTTACTACCAACCTTACACGATTGGGTACAAAAAGTACGAGATCTCTATCGTTTAGAAGAAATCTCAAGTTGGGAAACCGGATCCCATGACAAATTTGTAGACACCTGGTCCCCATGGTACACAAACTTCCAGTTGCTTGCGTGCCCCCAATCATCTCCTGCGACCCCGACATCTACCACTACTTGAGCCAATTACCCTAGATCTAAATCAATATGCCACGACAACTGAAACCACTAGTGGTTGGAAGGCACTGACGTTAACCATCACAGCCGATAAAGCTCGCACCTTCCCTTGACAAACTTAATCTGATGTTTTTACTGAACTTGACATGACATCTAATTCTATCATACACGTCTTGCTCGCCTGAGACTCTGTATCCCAAAGTTCTTCCCCATTCCAACCCCCCCTCTTCCTTTCTTGTTTTAAAAAAAAAAAATTCTAAATGAAAGTAAATATTTATTATACATTTTTGACTCACTAAGTAATAATTTGAACAATATTTCAAAAAAAGTAAAAGGTGGCTACTTTGAAGAACCTAGAATATAAGACATATTTTCAGTTGTTTCACACTTTTTTGTTAAGTATATAATTCCACATGTGTTAATTCATAGTTTTGATGCCTTCAGTGTGAATGTACAATTTTCATAGTCATGAAAATACAGACAAATCTTTAAATGAGAAGGTGTGTCCAAACTTTTGGTCTGTACTGTATATATATATATATATATATATATATATATATATATATATATATATGTATGTATGTGTGTGTATATATATATATATATATATATAATATGTATTTCGCCAGTTTACCACTGCCGTATTGGATGTAAAGTGATAAATAACATAAGGCTGCAGGTTCACATCGCGTTGAGACTGCATCGCAGACTCTGTAATTTTTATTGTAACATAACATAGCATGCAGCACTATTTTTTTCCGGTACAATGATGAGTGCCATGATGGAAACCTGACCCCAATTATAAGTCAATTAATGAATTCCATTTTTATTCCCCTGAGGATTCATTCAGACATCCGATTTGTCCAGGTACGAGAAAATCGGACTGATTATTTTGATCAGAGTGTGGTCTGAGTGTCATCCGATTTTCTCGTACGTGGAGAAATTAAAAAAAAAATAAAATGTCTCCACCTTCTCCATTCTAACATTGTGTGAAAATTGGGGATGGCATCTGAATGTGGTCTGTTTTTTTCACGGACCCTTTGACTTGTATTGCTAATTGTGATCCAAGCTTCAAATCAAAATCGGAAATGTCTCTGACATTAGAGAACCACTCGGTCCAAAAAAAAAAATCAGACATTAAGATGGCTCCATAGACCGTCACAGGCATGGGTTCTATCTGTGAAAAACAGACGTTTGAATGAGGCTTAGGATAGGTTCGTTGTTTTTTTTAATGCGGATTTTGAAGCAGATCTGCTCCAAAATCCACATTAAAAGGTTATTTCAAGTGGTTTTTGATGCATTTTTTTTTGGAGTGGATCCTCTTTAAAATCCTCATCAAAAAACTCTGTGTGAACATACCTTAAGGCTATGTACACATAAAAGATCCTAAAACAAGAGTTCAATAAACTTTCTTCTCGATATACCAGACACCACCATTAAATTCAGTCCCTGCCTTTATGATAACGGAGCCGGCTTATGGTCGCGGCTTTATGAAGACCGGCAATCTTGACGTCCTTTGATGCCTTCGGCAACCTTGGCTGTACTGGAGGGTTTCATCTTGAAGGACACATGTGGGCAGGATACGTAATATTCCTGAATTCTTTCTCCTGTATTATTATGTTTATTCTTGGAAATGTGAAATTCTCATGTGACAATTGCGAATGTTGGAAATCTTGGAAATGTTTAATTGCGTGACAATTGCTGTACGGACAGAATACCATGATGCCATAAATCCCATGTTAGACTGGCATTAGTTTTGTGTGGATGAAAATGGAGCAAGAAAGCTGAAAGAAAAGACCGTGACATTTTTATTTTACACAATTTGTATTTTTGATGATTGATTTTATTATTGAACAACTCCAGCGTTGTCAGTCAATCCAAAAGGTTAATAATCCTGAATATTTAAGAAAATAAAAGTGAGGTTTTGTCTTCCTTAGGAGAATATTTATATGTGCAGAATTATTGGCCAACTATTATTGTGCAGAATTATTATGCAACTAAATGAAAAATGTAAATTTTCCCATCTCAATTGTTTATTTTAATCTGTTAAAGTGAGAATTCTAACCAAACAGCTCAAAATGTACAAAAATATATATCTGATATTTCCCTAAAAAATATCAGTGACCAATATAGCCGACATTATTTTTAGTAAAGACGTAAACTTCATCCATGGAGACCGTAAGTTTCTTAATCTGTTAATGATCAACTTTTTGGGCCGCACCAACCACAGCCCCCAGACACTGATCAGAGAGGTGACTGTTTACCTTCATCGAAAATCTCCCATTTTTCATCCCTTTTACAAGGCAGAGTCAGATCTGAAAACTGATGAGAACCGGACATGCTCTCAGTCTCACAGACCGGAGACACGGGTCCATTTTTTAAAAGTTTCTCCTTCTCCATTTTGTCAGTCCATGAAAACTGGACCACACTTGGATGTCATCTAAATGTGGTCAGATTTTTTTCACAAACTCATAGACTTGAATGCGCAAGTGTCATCCAATTCTTGGAGGCAAATCGTTCATGCTGAAATTTTTTTCTTGGTCCAAGGACAAAAAATCAGACATGTGCACAGCTCCATAGAATATCATAGGTACGAGTGTTATCCATCGAAATCTCGGATAGCACTTGTCTGATGCAAAACGGTTGAGTGCATGATCCCAATATCTGTGTGCTGTCCGAGGAAAAAACGTATACAGCACGATCATGTTCAACGGATGTATGAATGCACCATGTTTTCCTTGCACAACTAATCTTTACCAACCCAGCTGTGCAGAAGACTACAGCAATGGCCTTGAGTGCTACCGTGCAAGGAGAAGATACAAGACGTCATTCTGAGGGCCCGTGGAAGTCCCACAGGTCAGTCCCTCTCCGGTCAAATGGCTAAGCCTGGCGATATGTCATCACTTTATAAGCTGGAATGACAAGCATCTCTGTTTAGGCTGAAATCAGTTTGCACCACTGATTAATGGTCCGGAGGTTTGTGAGGGAGGAGTCCATATGTAGTACTAGGAGCCACATCTTTTTCACTGCACAACTGTTTTGAACGGTCCAGATATGGAGTGCCAACCATGCTGAGGGCACCGCGCCAACAGGCAATGGCAGCCAAACTGAGGGTTCCACCATAAAATATAGATAGCCTGCGCTTCTACCTAATTTTCTTGTGGTATATGAGGTACAAATGTGGTGATATCGGAGATGTGGTGCCAGGCATGTGCCCCTGAAACTCAAAGTGGTTCAAAATTTTGCCTCTCTTAGATTGCCAATCATCAGTCTTTGCTTGCTAGAGCCCAAGTCAAAGGCAGCCAAGACCCATTGAGATAGAATAAGAATAAAAGTTGCAAATGTACATGAGTAGTTATATATCTCCCAGACTCTCAGCCTTAACCATGTCGTTAATGGTCGTCTTTCATTAAAGGAAACCTGTCACAAGCCATGCTGTCAGAAATACAGACCGCATTAATCAGTGGTCGGTTTCCACTGTGGGGACAAAGGAAACATACACATAGGGAAATACTAGAGATGATCGAACTTGATCTTAAAAGTTCGGCATTCGTTCCAGAGACTTAGTGTCCGGTGCAAAATGCCGAACATGGACTTTCCCCAGAAGTCCGTTGCAATGTTCGGAGTTCCGGAAGAAGTCCATTGGAGAGCAAAAGAGCGCGAGAGAGAGAGCGCTAGGTAATACTTTAAACTACATTGTGGTGCACACACTAGTGCTTCATTATTATACTAGTTTCATATAGCTTATATTATTGATATACTTGTCTTTGCTCGAATCTAAAATGCACTAATACCAATTTTGAATGCACTATTGATCTGAATCTGGTAGCTTGAACTATTGACCACACACAGCTTAAACTTTTATTGCTCTCATCAGGTTTCTTTAATATTGTATTGTATCTTCTATTGGCTTTTTTGCACGTTTTGTCACAGACAGATGGTTTAGACTCCAATACTATAGTGTTGTGGTCTCTTATATTGTTATGGCCCTTTTTTGTGCCTTTTAGTGATTTTAATGTTTTTGTTTTGGTGTGTTATCAATAAATTTGTATATTTTATATATTTATGGTGATCCTTGTGTTTGCATAACTTTTTTCTCCTTTAAGTATTCCTAGCGCGAGAAAGAGAGGGCGAGAGTGATTTTCTTTTCCAGAGCCTAAGTTCAGGTCCCCATTGTTTTCAATAGGGTTTGGGTATAGTTCTGGTACCCCAACCGAACTTTGGAATAAAGTTTGGGTCGGGTACCAGAACCCGAACTTCCATGGGTCCACTCATCTTTAGAAAAGACTTTTCCATTTAGCTGGACAGACAGGGAGAAGTCAGCAGGGACATAACTTTTGGATTCGGACTAGTCACCTAGTTCCCGTAGGTGCTTTTGAATATATTTAAGTCTAAAATGTTGCAGCAGGAGACGGCTTCTGATTCGCACAGTCAATGGTTTGGTCAGCATGTGGCAGGTTCCCTTTAACCACAGTTAGGTCACATTCATACATATATATAATATCTGTAAAGTCTGGGCGATGGGGCAAATGTCTCCCATAACAATGGCTATCAAGCTATTAGTTAGAATAGGGTGCATGCATGATGCCTACAAAGTGCATCTATTAGCGAGCAATCTTACTAGTAAGAGGGTTGTATAACCCCTTTATGTACGAACAGTACACAAAGCCACCAGAACAGAGGGAGGAGGTAATGCACTGCTGAACAATACAGCTGATGTGTGATCAGATTCCAGAGCAGCACCATCCACGGCAATGTAATCCTTATAGCGGAGGAAAAGAAACTCTTTTTTTCAATAAATAAAAGGCAAATTTTATAGAAAAATATATAATTTTAATAAATTTTCCTCCAGGACTGAATATATAAAGACAATGGCAGCCAGGGATCGCGCCTTTGTAAGCTCGGATGAAATATATTGAAGTCCAACTTCCGGAGCCTTTTCAAATACCCGTCCAAGGGAACCTGGAAGATTTGACAAATTTCATTCATTAGTAGATACCCAATGCCCTGGCTAGATTGGAGATATAAAGGACTATATACTGCCCCCATATGATGTTCTGCAGCAGCTCAGGCAAAGCACTATATATTATACATTGCAGCTGCTGATGAACCTCTTTTTAAGGAGAGTTGGATGACTATATGCCAGTTAGTGGGTGGCAAAGGACAACTTCCTGACAACATCAGCGACAGACCTTGGCTGCAGGAAGAGACGAGAAGCATGTAGTTAGCACCACTCATCTCTGTGTAATTATCCACCCCTGACAAGAGATTATAAAAATGATTCACAGATTTGGAGTCTGTAATTTATTCAATGTCAGGCAACAATAAAAAAAAAAACTAGAGGAAATGCTACAGATGCTTTTATAATGAATATTATCACTCTAGAGTATCTAAAATAAAGCAAATAATCTTGATTAATAAAATCCTACTGCATTGTGTCTGCAGCTCCTAAGAAGACATACAGTGGGTGAAATAAGTATTTGATCCCTTGCTGTTTTTGTAAGTTTGCCCACTGACAAAGACATGAACAGTCTATATTTTTAAGGGTAGGTTAATTTTAACATTGTGAGATAGAATATCCCCCCCCCAAAAAAATCAAGAAAATCACATTGTATAAATTAGATAATTTTTTTGCATTTTGCAGTGAGAAAGATCCTAGTTACTTACCGGATTTTACAGAGCCCATGACAGCACCACCTGAGAGAGGGTATCGGCCCACCATGGACAGGAACCTACTCAATAAAAAGGCGTACCGCATCAGTCTCTTCCGCATCAGTTTTTGTTTCAGAGCATGAGAGAGCTTCCGAAAAATAGGTTAGTACACAACTACCACCAAAACATTTCTTTATAAAACACCCTTAGAAGTGCACACCATAAGTGATAGAGGGGAGGAAATTAATAGGGTGCTGTCATGGGCTCTGTAAAATCCCGTTACCGGTAAGTAACTAGGATCTTTTCCCCTTCTCCCATGACAGCACCACCTGAGAGATTTAGAGAGATCAGACACCAGAGGGAGGGATCACCGCTTGCAACACCTTTCTCCCAAAGGACAGATTAGTAGAAGAGGAAAGGTCAAGACGGTAATGCTTGTAGAATGTAGAGGGGGATGACCAAGTTGCCGCCTTACATATGATGTCGATGGGCACATCCGCCTTCTCAGCCCAGGAAGCAGCTACAGCCCTGGTGGAGTGGGCCTTCAGGTTCTCTGGAACTGGCAGATTGCTAGAGGAGTACGCTAAACCAATGGTGTCCCTGACCCACCTACCTATGGTCCCCCTCATAACCTTAAGCCCCTTCCTAGCCCCCTGAAATGAGATGAATAAGGCATCACTTTTCCTCCAGGCCTTCGTCACCTCCAAATACCGGACTAATTCCCTCTTTACATCTAGAGTGTGAAGCCTTTGTTCCTCTGAATTTCTAGGATCAGGATAGAAAGAAGGGAGAGTAATTACTTGTGTCCTATGGAATTTGGAGGCTACTTTTGGAAGATAGGCCGGGCCTGGCCTTAAGGTTACTCTATCTATAGATACTTGAGTGAACGGATGGTTTACTGATAGCAAGTGCAGATCACTAACCCTACGGGCTGACAGTGCTACCAGCATGACTGTTTCTAAGGTGAGAACTTTTTCCGGAACCTTCTCTAAGGGCTCAAAGGGAGACCAGAACCAGATTAAGGTCCCATGGAGGCATCCTTGGAGTAGGGAGGGGTCTAGATCTACTGCAAGCTCTAATGAATCTAGTGATCCCACCTATTTGCTGCCAAGTCGCAATTATATAGTGCCCCCAGAGCGGATACTTGTACCTTAAGGGTACTGGTGGCTAACCCCATGATTAAGCCCTTCTGAAGGAGCTCCAGGATGGCCCCAATAGGAACCCTCCCTTTAGCGGACTGACCCGAAGTGGACAGAAATTTAGCCCAGGTTCTGCCATAGATCCTAGTAGTCACCGGCTTCCTACTTGCCAGTAGAGTAGCGACTAGACCTGGAGAAAACGCCTCCTGTATTAGTAGTGACCAGGCCGTCAAATGCAGGCCCGATCTCTGGGGATAGAAGACTGGGCCCTGCCTGAGGAGATCTGGGGTGTCTGGAAGGACCCAAGGTTCCATTTGGGACATCCTCTTCATCCAAGTGAACCATGGTCTCTTGGGCCAAAATGGGGCGATCAATATAACCCTCGTCTGTTCTTCTCGGATCTTCCTCAGGATAGTAGGAATCAGTATTAGAGGGAGAAATGCATAGGCCAGGGTAAAGTTCCAGGGAATTTGCAGCGCGTCCACAGCAAAAGGCTTCTCCTTTGGACTTAGGGAGCAAAAGACTTTGGTTTTCCGATTGCGTTTGTTCGCAAAGAGATCTATCTGAGGTTGCCCCCATCGGTCGACAATCTGCTGGAATATCGCTGGATTCAATTCCCATTTTCCGCGTTTTAAAATGTGACGACTTAGAAAATCGGCTCTTACGTTCTCTTCTCCTCTTATATGCAGCGCCGAGAGCGTAAATAGATGATTCTCCACAAAATGAAGGATCTGTTCTGTTACTAACATCTGAGGAAGGGATCTTGTTCCCACCTGGCGACTGTTGTTCGGTTGTCTGAGATTATCCGGATGTGTTGACCCCGAAGTTGAGAACTGAACTCTACTACTGCGTTTCTGACTGCCAACAGCTCCCTCATGTTAGAGGAGAGACCCGTCTAGCTGTCTGACCAGAGGCCCTGTATTGAATGGTCTCTCTGGTGAGCTCCCCAGTGTTATGATCTGCAACAAGAACTAAGGAAAGATGGGGAAAGCTGTCCCTACAGTAAGACTAAGCTGAATCCCTACGATGTAGCGGGCTGCCTGTTCCTAGTGAACAGACCCGCCTTCGTCCTCGGCTAGTCTGAACTAAGACCTATAGAATTAAGGGAGGGGTCCCTAAAAGAACTAAGGACTGGGACAAAAATGGGACACCTCCTAAACAGAAGTTGTTGTAGAACACAAAAGACAAACTGACAAAAATGTACTAGAGGTCCCAGAGGACCAAGCGAACTGACAGAGATAGGCACCGAAGCACCAGGCTAGCAAGACAGTCAAACAACACTGAAGTCCAGCAAAGCCAGAAGGGCAGAGCTGGAATATATAGGCAGATGGTCACGTGACCGCAAAACACAAGATAGAAAAAACTAACAGGAGGGTTCTAACACCTAGCCTTCTACACTTGCATCTGTTGTAATCGTATCTGTTACCTGGAATGACCTAGGAACCCCCAGAGACAGATTTACCGCATTCATCCACCAATCCAGTGAGTTGATTACCGAACTTGAAAGAGATATTCTTCCATCCAGGTGACCTCTGAGCTGTTTGTCTGCTGTCAGGATCTCCTGCTGTAGGCATCTGGAATGAAACTGGGCCCACTGTACTGCTGGGATACAGGATGTCATCGTACCCAATAGAGACATTCACATTTCTCAAGGTCATGGATGGATTGCTGTTTACGCATGAGATGAGGGAATTGATCCTTAATTTCTTGTCCTCTGGTAGAAGACAAGTCTGGTTCTCTGAGTCTAGAATGAGGCCCAAAAAGGACTGAACTTTCTTTGGTTCCAGTTTCGATTTTTCTAAATTTAGGATCCATCCCAAACCATTTAGACTCGCCATGACTTCTGCCAGAGCCAGTGCACAGAGTTCTGTAGATCTGTCCACCACCAAAAAATCGTCCAGGTAAGGAATGACTAGAATATCCTTCTCCCTTAGATGTGCCATGACTTCCAGGATAATCTTTGTGAAAACCCTTGGAGCCATGGAGATGCCAAAGGGAAGAGCTGCAAACTGAAAATGCTTTATGTGCTTGCCGAAATGTACAGCTAACCTCAGATACTGTTGGTGTGCAGGAAAGATTGGGACATGGTAGTAGGCGTCCTTAAAATCGAGGACGCACATGTAACAATCTGGAAACAACATCTTTATAGCCGATTTTATTGACTCCATCTTGAATGGCCTGTAAGTTAAATGGTCGTTCAGCTTTTTCAAGTTGACAATGGTTCTGAAGGAGCCATCCGGTTTCTTTATTAGGAAGAGAGTTGAGTAAAACCCTCTCCCTTGCTCGGGTACTGGTGTTTCTACTAAAACCCCCTTCTCGACCAGAGTGAGTACTTCCTGCTGTAGGCTCAACTGTTCTCTTAGGCCTCTGGGGCCTGAAATCCTGATGGTGTCTCTGGGAATGGTTTTGAATTCCAACTGCAGCACCTTTCCGATTATTCCTAAAATCCAAGTGCTGGATGAGATCTTTTCCCAGGCGGGAAGGAAGTGGGACAACCTTCCTCCTACCTGGGGAGGCCCGTCTCTTAGGGGCTTTTTTACTCTCGGAGAATGGACCCCCGAACATGAAGCCTCTATTATTTGGCTTCTTGTCTCTCCAACTACCTTGGTCTTGGAAAAATTAGCTCTGATTATATTTCCTTTTCCGAAAGGAGGTCTTATACCGGGGAACAGATACACTAGGAAACCCGTGTTTCTTGTCCGCGGCCTTATCCAGGATGTCATCTAAGGCTTTTCCAAAAAGAAAGTCTCCTTCACAAGGGATTGAGCAGAGCTTTGATTTAGACTGCACATCTCCTGGCCAGATCTTGAGCCATAACGCCCTACGGGCTGCATTGGAAAGGTTAGCTGACCTGGCAGCCAGCCTAACAATCTGCCGATGCATCCGCAAGAAATGCAGCTGCCCCCTGCATAAGAGGAAGACTCGACAGAATCTTATCCCTAGGGACATTCCCTTTAATCTGGTCCTCTAATTGCTGTAGCCAGATCATCATAGACCTGGCGGAGCAGGTGGCCGCCACTGCTGGTTTCAGAGCCCCCGCCGAGGACTCCCAGGCCTGTTTTAGAAAAGACTCCGCCTTTTTATCGAGCGGATCTTTGATGGCTCCCAAATCCTCAAAAGGCAGTGTGGATCTTTTCGAGGATTTCGAGATGGCCACATCAATTTGGGTTTTGTCCCACTTAGCCGCGTCCTCCTCTTCAAAAGGGTACCTCCGCTTAGAAGAAGGCAGCTGGCCCTTCCTTTCTGGCTTTTTCCACTCCCTATCTATAGGAGTCTTGATCCTCTCATTGACTGGGAATGTGCGTCTCTTCTTCTGATCCAGGCCCCCTAACATGATATCCTGAACCGTTCTGGGAGCCTTGGCATCGGCAATACCCATGGTTACTCTAATAGCCTTGACTAATAATTTTGTATTGTCAACTGAAAAACATGGTCTACCCCCTCCATCATCATCCGAAGATTCTGATGAAGACGATGACGAGAGGTCAGAGGGGGAAAGGGATTCTTTTGCGATACGGGATTCTACTGATTCTTCTGAGTCAGAGGTAACCCATCTCTGCTTTCTCTTCTTACGTGAAGTCAAATTCTTTAAGGAATCCCTGACTTCCATCTGGATTAAGGTTTTTAGATCCATAGAAAAGCTAGGGGACTCCTCAGCTATAGTTTTCTGGATACAATCAGAGCAAAGGTTCTTAGCGTAGGAGCTGGGAAGGCTAATTTCACATAACGCACATTCTTCATTGTTATTTTTAGAACTACTCTTTTTAGGTTTCTACCAACCAGAAAGAAACGAAAAGAGAAAAAACAGAGAAGAGCACATTACTAAAGGTGAACTTCCATGTAGATCATTCACCACACTTCTGTTCAGATTAGGGCACCGGAGACGGTGGTTGCCGTTCAAATGAACGATCCCCATATGGCAGAGGTAGACTCTCGAGATGATTTTTTCTGACCGATTTTGCCGGTGCTCGTACAGCCCCCACTGCTGTGGCTCTGATGATGGGAAGACTCCCGTTGCCCAGGTTGTCTTACATTCAAGCTTGAGCTGCTTACACTGCTTAGGCGGCTGTGGCTGCTGCTGTTCTTCCTGCTGTGGCGGTGACACCTGCTGCCCAGGTGACTGCAGGCTCTCTCCCCCTTTTATTTTTTTATTTATTTACACCAGCCAGCTGGCGCACTTCGCCGCAGGATCCCTCCTGCGCGTGCGCAGACCCAGCGGCTCCCGGCGCGCTTACGAACAGGGATGCATCATGCAGAATCGCACCCCGCGCATGCGCAGACACGGGCTTCCGATACACTCGTGCCAGGGCGCGACACTACCCCGCGTGTGTGCAGCCCGGACTTCCAGCGTGCTACGTCAAAGGGCGCGACGTGTTCCTGCACGTGCGCAGACCCCGAAGGCCTGCCTGCTGGCGCGCTCAGCCACAGACCTCCGTGCATGCACAGCACCAGCTGCAGGATCCGGCGCACGCGGGAGAGGACCCCGGAAGGCGCCTGCCCCCACACGCAGACCCAGGTGCCAGCAAGATGGGGCTGACAACAGAGGGCCCATCTGCTGCTTCTTCGCGGCCTCCAGGCCGCACCGATCCCGGGTTCCACGCTCCAGACCCCATGATCAGGTACTCGAGGCACCACCTAGAGAGGCTCCCATCAAGGACAGGAACCAAAACTGATGCGGAAGTGAGGTACCGCCTTTTTATTCAGTAGGTTCCTGTCCTTGGTGGGCGGAACCCTCTCTCAGGTGGTGCTGTCATGGGAGAAGGGGAAAATAAGTATTTGATCCCCTACAAACCATTACGAGTTCTAGCTCCTACAGCTCAGTTAGACGCTCCTAATCAACTCGTTACTTGCATTAAAGACAGCTGTCTTACATAGTCACCTGTATAAAAGACTCCTGTCCACAGACTCAATTAATCAGTAAGCCTCTAACCTCTACAACATGGGCAAGACCAAAGAGCTTTCTAAGGATGTAGCTGGAATGGGCTACAAAACCATAAGTAAGACGCTGGGTGAGAAAGAGACAACTGTTGGTGCAATAGTAAGAAAATGGAAGAAATGCAAAATGACTGTCAATCGACAACGATCTGGGGCACCATGCAAAATCTCACCTTGTGGGGTATCCTTGATCATGAGGAAGGTGAGAAATCAGCCTAAAACTACACGGGGGGAACTTGTTAATGATCTCAAGGCAGCTGGGACCACAGTCACCAAAAAAACCATTGGTAACACATTACGCCTTAAAGATTTAAAATCCTGCAGTGCCCACAAGGTCCCCCTGCTCAAGAAGGCATATGTGCAGACCCATCTAAAGTTTGCCAATTAACACCTGGATGATTCTGTGAGTTATTGGGAGAAGGTGCTGTGGTCAGATGAGACAAAAATTGAGCTCTTTGGCATTAACTCAACTTGCCGTGTTTGGAGAAATGAGAAGGATGAGTACAACCCTAAGAACATCGTCCCAACCGTGAAGCATGGTGGGGGAAACATACTTTGGGGGTGCTTTTCTGCAAAGGGGACATGACGGCTGCACCGTACTGAAGGGAAGATGGATGGGGTCATGTATCGTGAGATTTTGGCCAACAACCTCCTTTCCTCTGTAAGACCATTAAGATGGGTCATGGCTCGGTCTTCCAGCAAGACAATGACCCAAACCATACAGCCAAGGCAACAAAGGAGTGGCTCAAAAAAAGCACAGTAAGGTCATGGAGTGGCCTAGCCAGTCTCCAGATCTTAATCCCATAGAAAACTTATGGAGAGAGTTGAAGCTCCGAGTTGCCTAGCAACAGCCTCAAAATCTTAATGATTTAGAGATGATCTGCAAAGAGGAGTGGACCAAAATTCCTCCCAACATGTGCGCAAACCTCATCATCAACTACAAAAAATGTCTGACTGCTGTGCTTGCCAACAAGGGTTTTGTCACCAAGTATTAAGTGTTAAATAATTAAAAATCACCACCCACTCTCGCTATACGATTGCTAGAAGAAATGCAGCTGCTGGTAGTAGAGAAGGTTTCGTGTGATCACCAGCCTGTGGGAATAAATGTAGTGAATGGAGTATATACTTCCGCGCTCGCAGACGTCAAAGATAAATGTCTGAAAGAATATAGAACACCAGGGTAAACATATTTCAGGAGTAATCCGGCTAATGCCGTAATAGACCTACCTACAATAGTGTCAATAATAAAATGGAAAAATAAAAATAAAAATCCCTGCACCAGCAATCCCCTATTGTGCTGCTATAGGGATCACAAAGACAACTGATAAAACCATCCAATTAGACACTACATATCAACCAATGCAGTGGATAGCACAATGGTTAAAGTACCTGTGTAGTTTGCTTTGTCCTCCTATATTGTGCAGGGTCCTGGAATCCCCGTATAATGCCTGGCAGTGAAAAGGTCTGTAATGGGAGCATCCTCCGAGAGATGCCCCTTGCCGTGAATCTTCAGCTGGCGCTTGACCTGCGGCGTGCCCCGGCCGGAAGCTACGCCGCTAGCTGATGCCGCACACAGGGAGGGGAGAGTGGTTAGGGTGACGTCACTGCTCAGAGAGCCTCAGAGCGGCCAGAGAGCCTCAAATTACTCCTGACATATGTTTGGTGTTCATAGATTCTTTCAGACATTTATCTTTGACGTCTGTGAGCGCGGTAGTATGTACTCCATTCACTACAAGTATTAAGTGTTGTTTGCCAGAGAGTTCAAATACTTATTTGTCACTGCAAAATGCAAAAAAAATATCTAATTTATACAATGTGATTTTCTTGATTTTTTTTTGGATATTCTATCTCTCAATGTTAAAATTAACCTGCCCTTAAAATTATAGACTGTTCATGTCTTTGTCAGTGGGCAAACTTACAAAAACAGCAAGGGATCAAATACTTATTTCCCCCACTGTATGTGTCACCATAGTTACAAATCACAAACAAATAAACCCTGTAGAGTGTAATCCTGTAGCCGAGTTATTCCGGTTTATCTGACCTTCTAACCTACAGACTGTAAAGTAAAAATGGGAGGGGGAAAGCAGTAACAGAAGACTGCAGAATCTGACTACATAAGACTTGCTTGTAGTCTGTAACCATGGAGACACAGCTCTGCACAGAAGAATTCTAAACAAAGTGAATTTACATAAACACATGACTCTGGAGGCAAAGCAACGAGAATGAAAAAATAATAATAATTGTGTTGACTGTGTAAGAAAACTGGAAAATGGTACAGAATATAAGTGGGCAATAGTTTTAAATAGAAAAAGGTTTATAATGCATAAATATTTTGGTTTCTTTTAAGGGGAAAAAAAAGCCAAATGACATGATCGGTTTGCACCAATGGTGACTTGGTCTCCACCATGTCTGGGTTATATTCTCAGCCTGCGGTGCCAATCACTGGCCACAGTGATGCCATCAGAGTGGATGGATGATGCATGCAATATCACCAGTTACATACTGAGGATATAAACATAAGGCAGCAGGGGTGTGGAAAAGGGGTATTACAGTTTTAATAAGCAATCACCAATCCATAGAATAAGTGATAAGTACTAGGTCTGTACTCTGTCTCTAACATCATGTCCTCCCTCTATCTTAAACGGAATCTCTCCAAAACTGAACTCCTTGTGCTTCCTCCCTCTACTAGCCTACCTATAGCTGATATTGCCACTTTTTGTATGGTTCTCACATAACTCCCAAGCAGCACACCTGATGTCTTGGGATTATATTTGACTCATATCTTTCCTTCACTCCCTATAGCTAATCACTCGCTCGCTCACATCACCTGAACCTCGAAAACATCTCAAGCATCCACCACTTTCTCACCTTTGACTATGTAAAAACTGTTACTCTGATTGATTCTTGTCTGGACTACTGCAACTCTCTATGAAAATGGTCTCCCTCTTGCTAAACATTCCCCTCTCCAATCTATCCTGAATGCTGCACCCAGGGTCATATTTTTTACCAGCCGCTACACCAATGCCTCTACCTTGTGCCAGCCATTGCACTGGTTGCCCATCAGAATACAATGTAAACTTATCACTTTCACCCACAAAGCTCTACACAGTTCTGCACATCCCTGCACCTCAGTCTACCACCCTACTTGTGCTCTCTGTTCCAGTAATGACCTATATAATCTGAACCTCCCACCTCCAGGACTTCTCTCGTGCTGCACCAGGGCTTAAAAAAACACAGGTATAGCGATGCCATTCCGGACATGATGCGGCCAATGGGGATGATGTCAATCAAGCACAGGGGGCATGAGAAGCGGACAAGTCATGGAAAAGCAATATCCACATGGACTACCCCTACCTAATTTGCATATGATGAGCTGTATATTAAAATTGTTTTTTATCACGCATGTGAATGTTTGCTCAGGACATAAAGGGCTGTATTAAAATGAAGCAATAGGGTTATATAACCTATTGGTGGCAGTTGGGTGAGCTTAAAGGGACCTGACAGATAACATTTAATATTTCTAAAAGTAAAGTAATAGTAAAATAAGAAAAATAGCAATTCAAATACTTACTGTGACAGTGAAGGCAGGAAAAGCAGCTACATTAACTTTTTTCTGGAAAGATCGAGCCTGGAGAACAGAAAAAAAAAATGGTAAGTACAAGGTTAATTGTCTTCTGGTGCTGCGGTCACAAATGTAATATGGGCTGGGCCTACACTGTGACTATGGACTTAACGCAGGTCACGCAGCCAAAGATTGCGGTATGCCACGGTTACATTCCTGTGCAAAACAGGTGAATGGGGTCTCACTGCGACCTGCAGGGTACCGCACGACACAGATTGCAAAAAAGTCAGAACCACTTGGATTTTTCGAAACTTGTGGGTCGCAATGTGACCCGATTCACCTGTAGTAGCGGCAAAGGGCGATCTTTTATTTGTGTAAAGGTGTAGCCCCAGCCTCAGGACAATAGAAAATAGTCACAAACTCTCCAGCATCAGCTAATAAATACCGTAAATGCCACACGCAGAACAGAAACAAAAGAGAGGAAGAAGCTCTGCAACAGGCCGAAGTACTCCTAACACTGTATATATTCTGAAGAGCGACCAAAACATCAGTGACTCTCCATTGGAGACTCTGGATGGGGGCGCGCACATTCTAATCTCATCCCGTGATAACCTCTCCAATCTGAATGATCACTCTTCTACCAGAACGAGGCATTTTCAGGGCAGGCTCATTTATCTTGACTCATTTTGCTGACATTGCATATTTTAGAGTCAGAAGAAATTACTTAATAATGGGAGATCTCATTGCAGGGAGTTTAATACGTTATTGATTCATGAATCTGCTGGAGGAGATATAGAATTCATAATCAACACATGGGTTTCTTATCATCGGATGTCATTTCACGCGGAAAACAATTAACTTCTAGAACGTTCAGGCTCATCGTTCACTGAAGGGCGGCAGAAGTTACATAATAGAAGGTTTCTCCGACTTCAGCAAATGCAGTTTATTCAATGAAATTTTTTGTTTCGCCATTTCTCAGCCTTGTTAATATCTTTTCTGGCTGTCAGTGAGTGTGGGCACAGGCTATACATTGTCGCACTATTATAATGATCTCAGATGGGTGACTGGTGTATAAGTACAGTCACAGATTAATCTCCTCCGCACTCTGAGATAATGTACATCATGGGCCACTGACAGTCGCCACCTCCTCACATTCATTACCATCATATTGATTTTGTAGGCACTGCCCATGTGCCGGTGAGATCAGCGGCGGCACAAAACAGCTCACTTTAACCCATTGAATGGTTTGTCCCATATTCTGTCTTCAGGAGCGCACCGCTCCACTGCCCCTGACTACCTGCTTCCCAAGGGGCTGTGTGTTCCTGATGATTGACATTATTGAGTCATTGGTAGGAACTGTGTGCTCTCCTATGTGGCAAGCAAAGGCTGCTTTACCACTGCAGCATCGGCGGAGCACAGGAGCACTGAATATGGCCAGATCCAGAGCAACACCTACAAGCTGTGTAGGAGACTGGCCACCGCTGATAGACTGCAGAGGTATCCAGAAACCTAGGCTATAAACAGAAAACTATAAAAATAAAAAAAAATATCACACCGTTTCTGAGAATGGAGAGGATTTTTAATGAGGGCAAATTGCAAAGTTGATTGATTTTACAAGCCTTTACAATATAACCCTTTTTTTGGGTGGTTCTTGATCCTATGATCGTTTGATCACTTGTACTACAGCCTCAGAGACTGCAAGCTGTTATTAAAGCCAGAGGTGGTGCAACAAAATACTAGTGATGTATTGGAGTGTTCTTTTGTGTGTTTGTTTTTCATGATTCCATCATTTTTTCCTCAGAATTGAGTGATTCCATAATTTTTTCCCTCTGCTTGGTCTGAAAAAAAATAACCCTTACTGAGTACCACATTTTTAATCTTGATTTCTTTTAGTGTTTCTTAAAGCCCTAAAGTTGCCATTTGAAATGACTTTAGTTTTGTGCCATGTCTGTGATCTGCTTTTTTTCAACAACATTAAACAACTGAATGAACATCCTCAGAGCCCGGTGATTCCATAATTTTTGCCAGGGGTTGTATATATTGCACTACTTTAGAATTGCAGCATATAGTAAAAAATCGGTCTTCTATAAAGCCCAACAAGAGCACCAAGAAGCCATCTAAAGCGGCCTTCAGCTGCAAGGACAACGCATTTGCACCCTGCAACCACTCCGCACAGAAAGGTTGAGGGGCAGTGAAGTACGCCCCAGCAGGATTGCACCACTTATAGGCAAATTTCAAAGATTGACAGAGAAATGGTTAAACAGCAGCAATCCAAGCTAGCTCCAATTGCTGCTGACAGAGCAGGTGCCGTCTGTAGAACTCATCCGCATCTGCTCCATGACCGATATGGTTAAACTCTTTTGTGCTGTGATCAAATAGGATTGCAAAGCTATACAAGGGTCAGAAGCTCCTTGTAAATGGTGATCACTGGTCCCAGTAGCTTAGTCATCTATGGCTAGATCAACCCAGGACACAGTATGTCCTAAAAAGGGTCCCCAAGGTCTCCATCTATATATATAATTGTCTTATCCCATCTGTCTGTCTGTCTGTCTTTCTCTGTCCAGGAAATCCTGCGTCGCTCATTGGTCCGGCCGCTGTCTGTCCAGGAAATCCTGCGTCACTCATTGGTCCGGCCGCTGTCTGTCCAGGAAATCCCGCGTCGCTCATTGGTCCGGCCGCTGTCTGTCCAGGAAATCCCGCGTCGCTCACTGGTCCAGCCGCGGCCAATCAGCGACGCGGGATTTCAGAAAAAAGATGGCGGCCGTTAGCGGCTCATCTGCCGCACGGAGGTCAGCGGCGATGCAGCCGGGAGATGAGCGGCGCTAGCAGCAGAACTACCCCGACCGGCGGCGCCGCTGACCTCCATGCGGCTAACGTCGGGAGATCAGCGGCTTGGCCCGCTGATCTCCCGACAGCAAGTGTGAACGGAGGACCGGGATGCGGCGCCGCCGGTCGGGATGCTTCTGCTGCTAGCAGCCGCTCATCTCCCAGCTGCTCACAGCGGAAGTACCCGCACAGGCAGCGCCGCTCCCCGGTCCTCACTAATACTACACTGATTGGCCGCCGGCCGCGACCAATCAGAGATATTGTCGGCAAGTTTAAACACCGCTGTGCAGCTTGGTCGCGGCCGCTGCCCGCGACCAATCAGCGTACTTGGCGCCAAATTTAAACACCGCTGTGCGGATTGGACGCGGCACCGACTAATCAGCGAAATTGGCGCAAAATTTAAAACCTGCTTCTGTGATTGGTCGCGCCCAGCCGGCCGCGATCAATCAGCGACTGCCGCAGCACGTCTGCGAATTGGCGCCGGATTTTAAACACGCAGGCCACCGTCGGGAGATCAGCGGCACTAGCCGCTGATCTCCCGACGGTAGCCGCATGGAAGTCAGCGGCGATGCAGCCGGGAGATGACCGGCGCTAGCCGTTCATCTCCCGGCTACTCACACCGAAAGTGCCCGCACATCAACGCCACTCCCCGTTCTCAGTAACCGCAGCCGCGACTAATCAGCATTATTTGCGCCAAATTTAAACACCGCTCTGCTCATTGGTAGCGGTCGCCGGCCGCGACCAATCAGCAGTATTGGCACCAAATGTAAACACCGCTCTGCTCATTGGTAGCGGTCGCCGGCCGCGACCAATCAGCAGTATTGGCGCCAAATTTAAACCCCGCTCTGCTGATTAGTTGCGGCCGGCGACCACGACCAATTAGCAGTATTGGCGCCAAATTTAAACACCGCTCTGCTCATTTGTAGCGGTCGCCGGCCGCGACCAATCAGCAGTATTGGCGCCAAATTTAAACCCCGCTCTGCTGATTAGTTGCGGCCGGCGACCACGACCAATTAGCAGTATTGGCGCCAAATTTAAACCCCTCTTTGCTGATTGAGCCCCGTCGGCCGCATACATATTCTAGAATACCCGATGCGTTAGAATCGGGCCACCATCTAGTACATAATAAGGCTCTTGTGCATATTAATATGAAAAGACACAATATCTTGGAATGCAGAAATATGTATGCATTTGTTAAAGCAGCAGATACGTTATTAAAAAAAAAAAAGGATCAAATAACCATAGGATAAAAATAAAATTCCAGGATCCAGCACTTTAAAAAACAAAGAGGAGACTTTAATGTCTTCAATACAATGCATTTCAGGGTATCAATTCACTTCTTCAGAAAAAAAAGACAGATACACAAACGTACGTGGCACTACAGAAGTACAGTAGTGTTCAAAATAATAGCAGTCCGAAATGACTAACCAGATTAATCACTGTTTTTAGTATAAATTATATCACCACATGTCAAACAATTTACCAGTTGGTGCAGTAGATTCTAAGAAAACCACCAGACTCCGCATTCATGATCTGCATGTTTTTGAGTCTGTGCATTTGAATTATTAATTGAAAGGGGGTGTGTTCAAAATAATAGCAGTGTGGAGATCAATTAGTGAGGTCAATCATTCTGTGAAGAAACAGGCGTGAATCAGGTGGCCCTTATTTAAAGGGGTATTCCCATCTCCAAGATCCTATCCCAATATGGATACCTAAGGTCCTGTGATGCCTGCCCATGAGGAAAGAGACATAGCGAATCAAAAATACTATACTACATTTCTAATTGAAGGTATTTGCTAATATTATTATTATTATATGTACTACATATTGGGATAGGATCTTGGAGATGGGAATACCCCTTTATGGGTGAAGCCAGCATGTGTTGTACATGCATTTCTCCTTGAAAGCCTGAGAAATATGGGTCGTTCGAGACATTGTTCAGAAGAACAGCGTAGTTTGATTAAAAAGTTGATTGGAGAGGATAAAACTTATAAAATGCAGACAATGATAGGCTGTTCAGCTAAAATGATCTCCAATGCTTTAAAATGGAAAGCAAAACCACAGAGACGTTGCAGAGAACGGAAGACTACCATTCAAATGGATCAAAGAATAGCCAGAATGGCAAAGGATCAGCCAATGATGAGCTCCAGGATGATCAAAGACAGTCTCAAGTTACCTGTGAGTACAGTGACAGTTAGAAGACGCCTCTGTGATGCTAATCTCTTAGCAAGAAGTCCCTGCAAAGTCCCACTGTTTAAAAAAGAAAAAAAAAAAAGGACATGTACTGAAGAGGATACAATTCGCCAAAGAACACATCAACTGGCCTAAAAAGAAATGGAGAAACATTTTGTGGACTGATGAAATTAAAATTGTTCTTTATGGGTCCAAGACAGTTCCTCAGACGACCCCAAAACTCTGCATTCAAGCCACAGTACACTCTGAAGACAGTGAAGCATGGTGGTGCAAGCATCATGATATGGGCATGTTTCTCTTACTATGGTGCTGGACCTATTTACCGCATACCAGGGATCATGGACCAGTTTATATATATTAAAATACTTGAAGAGGTCATGTTGCCTTACGCTGAAGAGGATATGCCCTTGAAATGGGTGTTTCAAAAAGACAACGACCCTAAACACAGCAGTAAATGAGCAAAATCTTGGTTCCAGTCCAACAAAATTGAGGTTATGGAGTGGCCAGCCCAATCCCCGGACCTTAATCCGATAGAACGCTTGTGGGTGACATCAAAAATGCAGTTTCTGAGGCAAAGCCAAGAAATGCCAAAAATCTGTGGGATGTAGTCAAAGCATCCTGGGCTGAAATAAGGCTGTGTGCCCACGATGCGTTTTTTAAGCGTTTCCACAACGGCAATTCCGCTGCAGAAACGCTTAAAAAACGCTTAGTAGAAGGTCTACCATGTTCCTCAATGATAATCCGCATGTGCTGTGCACATGCTGCGGAAATTTCCGCTGCGGATAATCATTGCGGAAAAATCCGCAGCACTACCAATTAGTTTGCAGAAGCGCTGCGTTTTCACCACCATTGACTTGCATTGGAACGCATGGATTCCGTATCACTGCATCTGTACATGCGGAATCCATGCATTTCAATGTGCAGATGGTACCCGGGTCTGGAGAAGAGGAGACTCTCCTCCGGACCCGGGTACCATAGAACCTGTAAAAAAATAAAAATAAAAAATAAATATTATACTTACCTTCTGATGGCCCCCGGTGTCTTTGTCTCGGCTTTCCGGCAGATCACGGTGGACTCAAGGACCTGCGCTGACGTCATTTAGTCATACGACGGGTCACGCGACCGCTGACGTCGGCAGGTCCTTTAGTCTACCGCGAGCTGCCGGCAAGCCGAGACGCATCGGATAAAGACTCCGGGGGCCATCAGAAGGTAAGTATAATGTTTATTTTTTACCATTCTTTTACGGTCACCCTATATAAATCCATGCTGGTTGCAGTTTGCATGGATTTATATAGTGTGACCAAGTTGTCAAGCCCTTTCCAAGTGATGCTAAAATCGCTTGGAAAGCGCTTGACAACCCGCATGCAGAAATGCATGTGAAGAACGCTTCCCTTCCGCTTGTCCCTGGCAGGAAAACACATGTACAACCCGCATGTCCAACCCACATGTCCAACCCGCACGCGTTTTTTTCTGCCAGGGAGATGCAGAAAAGCTCAGGAAAAAAATCCAGAGCATTTCCGCATCGTGGGCACATAGCCTAACAGTTGACAGGTGCCAGAAGCTGTGGGTTATACAACTAAATATTAGGTTAGGGATTCACAGGAATGCTAAATCATCAAAAAAAAGAGTACATATTGTGAGTTTGTAAAGACAAATGCACACACTGCTATTTTTTGAACAGTCTAATGTTCATTTTTTGTTATTTTCTGTAAAGTAGTTAAAATTATATAGATTTCTCTTCATGTTTTGAATTAGAAAACAGTCTGCAATGTTCCCAATGCATGGAAATAAAAACTAGTATAAAGATTTGTGCTTAAAGAAGTTGTCCACTACTTTAAATGAACCCCCCCCAATGTATCCCCCCCGGGGCCCAGAAGTGTTTTTGTAAATACCTTGCGGTGCCTTTTCTGCCTCTCGCCTCTGAGCGGCGCTATCGCTATCGTAACCCCACCCACAACCCATCATCCACCATAGAACGCAGAAGTGAGTACCCCCTGCTGCAGCCGGGGTCACGTGATGCCTGTGAGCGGCCAGTGATAGCGCACCACAAAAAGGCACCACAAGGTATTTAGAGAAACACTTATGGGCCCTGGGGGAATACATTGGGGGGATCATATAAAGTAGTAGACAACCCCTTTAACTCATGTTTTTGAACACACTGCTATTAATTTGACCACTACTGTATATAGTGTTTAACTAATGGCTTCTAACATGTTAGTGGGACGGGAAACATCATAATTAACGGGCCGGGATGGGAGGTAAAACATGATTGACAGGAAAGTGTGGAAGGGGGTGGGGTGACATCATGATTGACACAAGGGGTGGGATGGAGAGGAGTGAAGCCATGATTAACAGGACACGTATAAATATTTAAAGAGGAGGTCGTGTCCAATGTCGCCATGTAGAACCAGCTTTACTACTATGTAGACGGTACTTCTCAATTGCCGTTCCATTCATTCCCTATTGGGCTGCCGAGTGCCCGCTTGGATTTTTACGGCAGCCCCAAAAAGAATGAATGCAGCGGCGTTCGGACATCCAACCTGCAGCTGCATTTTGTTAAGGGGATAAACATGGCCCATGGGGGATATTAATTATCCGTTCCGCTGATCGGTGTGGGTGCCAGCGGTCAGACCCCACACTGATCACTAAGTAATCATCGGACAAGCCCTTTAATGATATGCCTATAGTAAAATTCAGGCCGTGTAAGGTCATCAATACAATTCAAATTCCACAACTATTTCTTTATCCATCGGTATAGCCGTAGGAGGGTTTATTTTTCGGGCATGAGATCTATTTTAATGTAATTATTTTAAGCTACATATAATGTATTGAATAACTTTAATAAAAATAATGGGGAGAGGGATCTAAAAAACAGCAATTCTGGAATATCTTTCTGCCACTTTGGGCAACAAATTCTAAAGTATTCTATTAGCCAAAGAGGCTCATGCACACTGCTGTATTAATGGGGTTGTCCACTAATTTTATACGTCCTAAGGCGCTGACAGTGACGCCAGGGCTGATTGGGCGCATGGCTCACGTCATAACAACCTCACGTGACCCTGGGAACACCAGTGCCGACACAACTGGAACGGCACCAACACAGGAGGCGAGTATAGGTGTTTTTATTTTAACAAGGGCAAACATTAAGATTGAGAAGGGGTTGTCCTAGTAGTCGACAACCCCTTTAAGTATGGTACAGAACCATAATAGGGCAGGCATGGAAGTCTGCTGTATGCTGTACCATGTGCCTCCTATTTTCGTAGTCTTCAAAGCTTGCTATTTATTACCATCTTTTCAGTTAGCCATTAAAAAGTATCAACCATTGAGGACTGTCCCAAAATGAAATAATGTTCTTTATCACAGACTACACGAGTCAACAGTGTGATGCAGCAGCAAAAAGGCAAACACAGTTCTGGGATGTATTAAGAGAAGCATAGAGTCTAGATCACATGAAGTAATTATGCCCCTCTACTCCTCTTTGGTCAGGCCCCATCTAGAATACTGTGTCCAGTTCTGGGCACCACATTTTAAAAAAGACATTGAAAAACTGGAGCAAGATCAGATAAAAGCTACCAGGATGGTGAGCGGACTGCCAACTATGTCCTAGCAGGAACGGTTAAAGGATCTGGGAATGTTTAGTTTGCAAAAAAAGAAGACTGAGAGGAGACTTAATAGTTGTCTACAAATATCTGAAAAGATGTCACAGTGTAGAGGGATCATCCTTATTTTCAAATACACATGGAGACACGAGAAGCAATGGAATGAAACTGAAAGGGATAAGATGCAGATTAGGTATTAGAAAAAACAGGCTTCCACGAGAGGTGGTTATCTCTCCTTCAATGGAAGTCTTAAGAGGCTGGACAGATATCTGTCTGAGATGGTTTAGCGAATCCTGCATTGAGCAGATGCCCCTGAAGGTCCCTTGCAACTCTAACATTCCATGATTCTAAGTCCTTTGAAAAGTTGCCAAAAAAGTGACAAATTGAAAACCTGACACTAGGCAGGGACTGGAGTGAGAAGTGGCCAAAACAATTGACATTTGGTGAAAGTTGCATTTCATGAATCTGTCTAAAACATCTGGATAAGCAAAGCTGTTGAGGAAAAAAAAACAAAAAAAACTTGAAGTAAGACAACTTAAACAGTGGCAAAAAATTGTAGTAAAGAATAAGGTGCAAATACTAAAACTACTAAAAAAGGAGCAAATTACTCCAACAAAGTAGAGGAAAAACAATGATGAATAGGTGCCATTGTTTTTACTACTGTGATAGTCAGAAGTGTGCTACGTTTCAGGGCATGAGCAGATCAAGGAGAGCTTCTCCGTTATACATCTCCCCAAGCTAGGATGAAAGTGCAGCTGAGGACAATGCAAGCGAATGACACCAGAAAATTGAAGCATGTTATGTGAAGGCTGAATGAGTCCTCGTACCGCTCTGCTGGGCAGGCGGCAGCACGTGTCTCCTATCCACATGTGTGGAGATGTCGCAGACATGACCTCCAGAGGATGCGCTAGTGGAACAATCTGTATTGTAGTTTCCACTAAAACTCTTATGAAACCTACCGATTCCTACCATTACGCAAACAGTAGGTTCATTTCAGACATTTTCTATAGCTTCAGTTATGGTACCAAGGCCATGACTGATATAATCTGCCGCTATATACCGTCATAGCACCAAGGACACGAGCTTATATAATCAGCCGCTATACACAATAAATTCCTCCTTTCTGCAGCTGCTGTCGTCAGTAACACTCAGAATAACGTCTTAGTCCTCTCGAAAGTAATAATAAAGGTAAAGTTCACTGCACAGAAGGCAACTATATAAATGATACTAAACATGAACGTAATGTGCCGACATACACATCTAAGGCTCTGCTCATGTCTATGATCATAACAGTGGCTGCCACATCTCTCTATGCTGTGCGCTGGACTCTTCAGACTAAGAGCTCATTCACATTCTACTGTTTGAGTATGAAAAAACATTTTATTGCATTTTTGCATTCCAGTGCTTTGATTTTATTTTTCTTTCTTTCCAGTGTTTATAGTACTGGTGAAATAATTTTATATTTTGATAGATTGTACTTTACCAACATCAAATATGTTTATTTTTTAATTTGTCCCATGTATTTTTTATTTGGGAAAAGACAAGTGATTTAAAGTTTTAATTTTTTATTTTAAACATTGCTTATTTAGTCTCTATTTAGAGGATTTGAACCTACGATTAATTGATCCCTTGCTCTGTACCCTGCAATATTACAGTAAACCCCCAGCTGCCATGATAACCGAACTGCTCCACGCGATCACGCCAAAGGGGTGGGAGGCCAATGGGAGCCATTAAACATGAGCACCAGCAGCCAGATCATTACTTGCCGAGGTTAGTGATCGACGGATGTATCTAATTGGTTAAACAATAACAATCTGTGCCAGCTTTAGTCGATGCGGTTATGTAAAGAAGCCGGCTGTGTAACACAGCCGACACCTACCTAGAATGGTGCATGCTCAGCTCCTGAGCCCGGCTCCATAAACATGCACCCTGATCATGATCTACTGTAACGTCTGGGGGCACAAAGAGGTTAAAGGGCTTGTCCATTTACAAAAAAAATTGAGGCAAAGAGGAGTAATGCTTTAAAATACCAAAAGAAGAAATACCCACCCACGGAAGCCACTGTCACTCGGGCACCTAATTCCCGATGCTGCTCACCGCCAGTCTTCATTAACAAGGAAGCAGTGACCTCCTGTTTACAAAACGTGAATGTTACACCCAATTACTGGGCTCAGGGGTCTTGTGCCAGCTACCTTGGCATGTATGTCCCAAAGGTTGTCACCAAGCTTTTCTATATTGCAAATAAGACTGGATATAAGGAATTTGCTACTGGTTTCTGTCGATCTGAGAACAAGGATTGTGTAGCATGCTGTGGATTGTTTATTGCACTCTTTTATATTGCTGATGCTATAGAGTGCAAATGTAAAGTATAGTAACACATATGATAAAGTATCAGGTATGATAAACTAAACTATTACACGTGATACTTTCATACTTGTTACTTTATCATATGTGTCACTTTACTTTATCAAAGTAACACGTACGATAAAGTATCATATATGATAAAGTAAAGTATCACGTATAGTAAAGTATCAAACAAGGTAAAGTATCACATATGATAAACTAAGTATACGTGCAGTTTAGTTTATCATACGCAATACTTAACCATATATGTTACTTTATCATACCTGATACTTTACATTTGCACTCTATAGCATCAGCAAAGTCTCAGTTATGATGAAGTAAAGTAACACATATGATAAAGTATCACGCATGGTAAACTAAACTATCACGTATACTTTAACATACAGTACAGACCAAAAGTTTGGCCACACCTTCTCATTTAAAGATTTTTCTGTATTTTCATGACTATGAAAATTGTACATTCACACTGAAGGCATCAAAACTATGAATTAACACATGTGGAATTATATACTTAACAAAAAAGTGTGAAACAACTGAAAATATGTCTTATATTCTAGGTTCTTCAAAGTAGCCACCTTTTGCTTTGATGACTGCTTTGCACACTCTTGGCATTCTCTTGATGAGCTTCAAGAGGTAGTCACTTCACAGGTGTGCCCTGTCAGGTTTAATAAGTGGGATTTCTTGCCGTATAAATAGGGTTGGGACCATCAGTTGTGTTGTGCAGAAGTCTGGTGGATACACAGCTGATAGTCCTACTGACTAGACTGTTAGAATTTGTATGAAGGCAAGAAAAAAGCAGCTAAGTAAAGAAAAATAAGTGGCCATCATTACTTTAAGAAATGAAGGTCAGTCAGTCCGAAAAATTGGGCAAACTTTGAATGTGTCCCCAAGTGCAGTTGCAAAAACCATCAAGTGCTACAAAGAAACTGGCTCACATGAGGACCGCCCCAGGAAAGGAAGACCAAGAGTCACCTCTGCTTCTGAGGATAAGTTTATCGAGAGTCACCAGCCTCAGAAATCGCAGGTTAACAGCAGCTCGGATTAGAGACCAGGTCAATGCCACACAGAGTTCTAGCAGCAGACACATCTCTACAACAACTGTTAAGAGGAGACTTTGTGCAGCATGCCTTCTTTGTAAAATAGCTGCTAGGAAACCACTGCTAAGGACAGGCAACAAGCAGAAGAGACTTGTTTGGGCTAAAGAACACAAGGAATGGACATTAGACCAGTGGAAATCTGTGCCTTGGTCTGATGAGTCCAAATTTGAGATCTTTGGTTCCAACCACCGTGTCTCTGTGCGACGCAGAAAAGGTGAACGGATGGACTCTACATGCCTGGTTCCCACCGTGAAGTATGGAGGAGGAGGTGCGATGGTGCTTTGCTGGTGACATTGTTGGGGATTTATTCAAAATTGAAGGCATACTGAACCAGCATGGCTACCACAGCATCTTGCAGCGGCATGCTATTCCATCCGGTTTGCGTTTAGCTGGACCATCATTTATTTTTCAACAGGACAATGACCCCAAACACACCTCCAGGCTGTGTAAGGGCTATTTGACCAAGAAGTAGAGTGATGGGGTGCTACGCCAGATGACCTGGCCTCCACAGTCACCAGACCTGAACCCAATCGAGATGGTTTGGGGTGAACTGGACCGCAGAGTGAAGGCAAAAGGGCCAACAAGTGCTAAGCATCTCTGGGAACTCCTTCAAGATTGTTGGAAGACCATTTCCGGTGACTACCTCTTGAAGCTCATCAAGAGAATGCCAAGAGTGTGTAAAGCAGTCATCAAAGCAAAAGGTGGCTACTTTGAAGAACCTAGAATATAAGACATATTTTCAGTTGTTTCACACTTTTTTGTTAAGTATATAATTCCACATGTGTTAATTCATAGTTTTGATGCCTTCAGTGTGAATGTACAATTTTCAAAGTCATGAAAATACAGAAAAATCTTTAAATGAGAAGGTGTGTCCAAACTTTTGGCCTGTACTGTACATGGTACTTTATCATATGTGTTACTTTACCATATATGTTACTTTACTTCATGATATGTGTTGCTTTACTTTATCAAAGTAACACATATGATAAAGTAAAGTAACACGTATGAAAGTATCACATACGATAAAGTAAAGTATCATGTATGATTAAGTAAAGTAACATATATAAAGTATGATAAAGTATCACGTAGTATTAAGTATCACCTATGGTAAAGTATCACAGTTAATAAAGTATCATGTATGATACTTACATGATGCTAATCGCACTTGTCACTTTACTGTCTCATACGTGATAAAGTATCACGTATGGAAAAGTATCAAATCCACTGATCACCAGAGACCATTCCTTATAAGGCTATGTTCACATGTTGCGTTTTTACTGCGTTTATTGTGCTGCGATTTTCAGGATCCTAAATTCCAACTTTGCTTCTACCACAGAAGCATGAACACAAATCACCAATACAAGACATATTCATGAAAAAATACACATGTTCACAAAAAATACACATTACAAATCTAACAGTGGGGGGGTGAATTGGTCATGAATAGTTTACCTAAGACATTGGCAGAGCATTGAGTTTGTAGGACACCGTTTACTTTCACACTTTGGTCAGCCCTTGAGTTCGTCAGGTATTGTTCAATTTCACACCTTGGTCAGCCAATGCTTACTTTGCTCGCATCACTAATTTAATTAAACTGTACTAATCCTAACTGCTGTTCTCAGGAGACGATTATGGTTTGAACTTGGAAACAAATCACAAAAATAAATGTGTTTCACAAACTGCTGTATATGCTTTTTTTTCATTAAAAACACAGCAAAACCCGATACTTGCATTTTTGCACTTACTCATTGCTTTCTATAAACTCTGCAAAAACACTAAAAAAAGTGACATGCTGCATTTTTCAAAAATGCAGCAGTTTTCCCAATTCAGTCAAGAAAAAAAAAAGAAAGTGTGTGCATGACATTTCTGAACTCTCAAAGTGTCAAAAAAAAAATTGCAGCAGAAACGCAACGCGTGAGCATTGCCTTACACGTTGTTGTCGGATCACACTTAAAACTTGGCAAAATTTTATCTTGCCCACATGCAAGTCCATATCCCTTATCATTTTTTCTCTTTTTTTATGGATAAGATATATGATAAATATCTATATCTCTGCATAAAACACGTCACAGAAATTTCCACTCACCCCCATCTTTAAGATCACGTTACTAACAGGAGTTTGATTGTTTGACAACCTGACAGATTTACTGTCCAAGTCTCCATTAGTCCAGCCTTGAATGAGCGAGCAAGCACCATAGGCGCTACTAAGTGAATAAATATGGCCACTGGGGACGTCGGCGGCTAATTATCAGTTCTATCGCATGTCAATATGAACCTATATGCTGAACATACCGCCAGAATTATCATGGCAAGCGGTCAGCTAGATAAACGAGCGAGAAGCGAGATAAACAAGCCCCGCAGCCACAGAACATCTGTTCTTCACAGATACGAAGATGACGATTCACTCGAGCCTACATGTTCCATATGTATTTATAGAGGGAAACGTGCGAACAACTCCGAAGTCCGACATCGCCTGCTGAAAAGCCGATAACCACACCTGGAAAATGTGGGGCTTTAGAGATAGTGAGGAAAATCATTTACTACATTTTCCTGATTGCTGAATTCCAAGCAAAAATATATTATGTCACCATCAGCAACCAAACGATTGTTACATTAACCCCTAAAGGACCAGGCCTATTTTTCTCCAATAACCAAAACTTCTTTTTTTTATTTTATTTATTTTAACATTGATTTCCAGGAGTCATGATATTTTTATTTTTTTCATAGATATAGCTTGATTGATGGCCAGTAAAAAAAAAAAAAAGTGGGTTGAATTTGTTAACTGCGCCATTTTGGGTACATAGAATTTATTGCCTAATTTTTTTTTTTTAAACGCTCTACGGGGAAAAAAAAAAAGAATAAATGCATCAAAACTCAGCAGTTTTTTTTTACATTTTAAAATTTCTTCACATGATGCACAAATAATATGTTATCTGTATTCCATTTGCACAATAAATAGCATCATTGTCCCCATTGGGGCTCATAATCTATGTTCCCTATCAGTACGCCATTAGTATGTGGGAGGAAACCCGGAGAACCCAGAGGAAACCCACACAAACACGGGGAGAACATACAAACTCCTTGCAGATGTCGTCCTTGGTGGGATTTGAACCCAGAACCTCAGCGCTGCAAAGCAACAATGCTAATCACTGAGCCACCATACAGTGCTAACCACTGAGCCACCATGCTATTTTTCTTTAAACACTGTTCACTATTTAGTATAAAAGATATGTTAAAGGGGTTTTCCAGGACTTTATCATTGATGACCTATCCTTAGGATAGGTCATCAATGTCTGATCGGTTGGGGTCTGACATCCAGCACCATCCGCCGATCAGTTGTTTTAGGTGTCGGCAGCCGCCGGCCAGAAATGCCCAATTGTGGAGCTGCTTTGTCTTCTGATAGTGGCCGCGTAATACACATCCGCCTCCTACTGATTTGAATTGGAGGTGGATGTGCTGTACCCGGCCGCAGCCACTATCGGAAGACGGAAAAGCTCTGCAACTGAACATTGCTGCTAACGACACCGGGGAGAGCTGATTGGCAGGAGTGCCGGGTGTCGGACCCCAACCAATCAGACACTGATGATGGGTCATCAATGATGAAGTAGTGGATAAACTCTTTAAGTTTAATTTTTGCGGTTGATAGTACAATGAACATACTACATCAATGTAGTTTTTTTTCAACATTTTTCCGGACAGAGCGTATTCATCTTTATGCTTCGGAGCCCAATAAGTGCTATATGAAATAGGTTCCCAAGTGTAACTTCTCATATAACCACCTGGTAAAAAAGCAATAGTCGGCTAGAATCCTAAAATATATTATATATAACTTGTAGTAAAAAAAAACAAAAAACAAAATAAATAAGTGAAATTATTATAAAACAAAGCGGAGGCGTCCAATCTTCCTACTAGGATCACCTAGTGTCTTAATTAAAAAAAAAACAACCAAGAGAAATAAACTTACATGTTCTAAGTGTACGTGGGCCTGACTGGCAATATCAAATATGACATCTTTGACATTTCTCTCCTGGCGGCCTCTGATGAAATCTTCTTGAGAAGCTCTGTGCTGAGGGGAGAAAAATATAAGTAAGAACAAACATCTAAATCCAGGCAGGGCGACAGGGTCTGAGACATATCAGGTATTCTGTGTTTCTGTGCCCGGCACCACAATGGCTCAATGTGATGATCTTTTCATCAAGTATTTCTCCACCTGTTATTACAGACATATTAAGAGCGGTATACTGAGGGCTGAATGTAGCAATGGGGCTTATAGTCCGGGGAAAGTGACATTTAGACACCAGAGAAGAAGAAAAATAACAGACTTCAGACTAAGACTTACTGATAGTCTAGGGAAACAGAGGGATTCAAATGATATTCCCTGGTGGTCTCGGGTTATTGTCCACCTTTCCTGGTGGCCTAGAGTAGAAGAGGTACATTTGCATTACTTGGTGGTCCATGGTAATGCGTGGCTGCTTGGTTGTCTAGGGTGGAAGAGGGTGTTAATCCCTGGTGGACTTTAGAAGAAGTGGGGATAATGCCTGTTAGTCCCGGGTATGAGAGTGTTTATGTATGATATCCTGCTAGTCTAAGGTAGAAAAAGTCTTCAATGAGTTGTCTTCTACTAGAATGCTAAATAAACAAAAAGACTTACCTCCACGGTGTCCCCCGCTGATGTCATAACATTGTTTATGTCACACGTGTGCAGCAGCCAATCAGCGGTCGATAATGGGCCGCAGAGCTCCTGTGACAAATGAATCTCACAAATGAATAGGGGTGGATCTGCAGTACCCCACTGTGGCCACTAGAAGCTGTGCTGTTCCACTCTGCAACTGATCACATCCAGCTGCCTCTGGCACCGGGAACAGCTGAGCGAATATTGATAACCTATCCTAAAAGGAAAGGCCATCAATAGAAAAATATGGAAAATCCCTTAAAGCAACTTTCTAAATAGTCTTCATTCAAAAAATAAATAAAAAAATTTGTACAATTTTGAAAGGACACATTAATCCCTTATTGTCATTGGACATACAGGTCTGCCTGTGTTTAGAGCGGGCTCAGAAGCTGAGCCAGCACCATACCTGGCAGATGAGAGCCGTGTTACACAGTTGGTATCTGCTTGTAGCAGCATCAATTGGAGCTGAGCTCTGATCGCTGCTATTAACTCCTTAAATCACACTCACAATGTCAGACAGAGGCAACTAGGGTGTGCGGTACAGGGGCGAGCCATTCCACGTGCCCATCAGCTCTCCACAGCGCTACTAGACACCCATGGCAGCTGGGGCCTTACTGAACGCCACTGTGCCTGCAACGCCGATACTTAGCTTAACAGGAGACAGTAATTTTTTCCTTATATACTGCAATACTCTGGCACTGCATTACACAGAAGTAACAATCTGACTAAAAAAATGAAGTAAAACTAAACAGATATATATTTTTTTTGCTTTGTTTTTTTGACTCATCCCCTTTAAAATATAGAAATAAAAAAAATCTGTTATCGTTGCAAGTCTGATTTATTAAAATATAAAAACGTAATTAAAAATAAAATAGCGGGATGCATTAAAAGAGGCAGAGATGCTCTAGACCAGAACATAGTTTTACCTCTATACAAGTCACTAGTGCGACCGCACTTAGAATACTGTGTACAGTTCTGGTCTCCGGTGTACACTACAGACCAAAAGTTTGGACACACCTTCTCATTTAAAGATTTTTCTGTATTTTCATGACTATGAAAATTGTACATTCACACTGAAGGCATCAAAACTATGAATTAACACATGTGGAATTATATACTTAACAAAAAAGTGTGAAACAACTGAAAATATGTCTTATATTCTAGGTTCTTAAAAGTAGCCACCTTTTGCTTTGATGACTGCTTTGCACACTCTTGGCATTCTCTTGACAGAATTGTAAAAATTGGCCTGGTCATTAACGTGCAAACCACCTTAGATTGTAAAGGGGTTAGAAAAAAGCTCTATATTGGTCTTATCTGTCCACAAGACGCTTTCCCAGAAGGATTTTGGATTACTCATGTACATTTTGGATGGAAAATTGCAGTCTAGCTTTTTTATGTCTCTGTGTCAGCAGTGGGGTCCTCGTAGGTCTCCTGCCATAGCGTTTTATTTCATTCAAATGTTGACAGATAGTTCGCGCTGACACTGATGCACCCTGGGCCTGCAGGACAGCTTGAATTTCTTTGGACCTTGATTGGCGCTGCTTACCCACCATCCAGACTATCATGTGTTGCAACCTTTCATCAATTTTTCTCTGCCGTCCACGTCCAGGGAGATCAGCCACAGTGCCATGGGTTGTAAACTTCTTGATTATGTTGCGCACCACAGACAAAGGAACATCAATATCTCTGGAGATGGACATGTAACCTTTGAGATTGTTGACACTGTTCAACAATTTTGTTTCTCAGGTAAGGTACTCAGACAGTTCTCTTCTCCTCTTTCTGTTCTCCATGCTTTGTGTGGCACACACAGACACACAATGCAAAAATTGAGTCAACTTCTCCCCTTTATATCTGATTTCAGGTGTGATTTTCATATTGTCCACACCTCTTTCTTGCTGCAGGTGAGTTTGAATGAGCATCACATGCTTGAAACAAAGTTGCATACCCACAATTTTGGAAAGGTCCCAACAATTTTGTCCAGCGCATTTTGGGGGTTTTGTGTGAAATTATTTCCAATTTGCCTTTTTTGCTCTGTTTCTCAGGCTCTCCTATGTGATGTATATGCCCCAATATCTCCTACGAGATGTATATAGATCAGCCCTGACGTCTGTTATGTAATGTATTTGCTCCAGTCTCTTCCATGTGATGTATATGCTCCAGATCGAGCATCTCTCCTATGTGATATATATCCTACAGGCCCAGCATCTCCTATGCGATGTATATGCAACAGCCCCAGTGTCTCCTATGTGATGTATATACAGCAGTCTCATTTTATCTTATGCGATGGCCAGAAAACTGCAGCAAAAATTACTCAAGTTTTTGAGTTATTTATTAAGTATTTTTTGTGTTAAGCCATTTTGATCTCAATAGGGAGAAACACTGAAAAAACTGAATTTCTTTCATTTTGCTGTTACTGAAAAACACTGTGCAAAAGCACTGCGTGTGAACAAGTCCTAAACGGGGTTGAAAAAAGTTTGATGTCTGCATTTATTTTAAACATTTTATTTTTATTCACATCTTTCACACTTGACATTGTAGCTCTCTGGAGCAGACTTATTAATGTGTTAACATCAGTTTAATTACATATTGGTACAGCTCCACAAACCATCGCAAAAAAGGGCGATGATTATTAAAACTTTAAAAACAGTGTAGCGATGCCTGAAGAAGAAGACCTAAGAGCGGTGGGTGGAAGGATGTATCCGGACTGGGGTTTGCACTTTTATTTTTTTGTCTCATCCAGACTTTGAGTTAGGCTATGTGCCCACGATGCAGAAATGCTCAGGACTTTTTCCTGAGCATTTCTGCATCTCCCTGGCATGTGGATTGTACATGTGTTTTCCTGCCAGGGACAAGCGGATGTGAAGCGTTCTTCACTTGCATTTCCGCATGCGGGTGTCAAGCGCTTTCCAAGCGATTTTAGCATCACTTGGAAAGTGCTTGTCAACTTTGTCACACTATATAAATCCATGCAACCGGCATGGATTTATATAGTGTGACCCGAGAGAATGGTTAAAAATAAAAAAATAAACCTAATACTTACCTTCCGATGGCCCCCGAGACTTGCTGCGCTCCTGTGCTGGCTGCCAGCAGATCGCAGTACGTTGTACTGAAAAGACCTGCCGTCACATGACTGACGTCACCGCAGGTCCTTCAGTCCTGGTCGATTGCCTGCGGCCAGCACAGGGAAGGAGTCCGGGGGCCGTCGGAAGGTGAATATAATCTTTATTTTTTATTTTATTTTTTATTTTATTCTTTTTTTTTATGGTACCTGGGTGTGGAGGAGAGTCTCCTGTCCTCCACACTCGGGTACCATCCGCACATTAGAACGCGCCAATTACGCAAGTACAGATGCAGTCTTGCAAAATTGGCGCGTTGTAATGCAAGTCAATGGCGGCGAAAACGCAGCGCTTCCGCAAAATTAATGGACATGCTGCAGATTTTTGAGCGTAGCATAAGCGCTGCGGAAATATACGCAGCATGGGCATTGAAAGTGCAGAATTGCATTGGAGACCATGGAGGAAGGTTTACCAAGCGTTTACGCTGCGGAAATTCCGCAGCGTAAACGCTTGAAAAACGCATCATGGGCACACAGCCTTACAGGGATTTTCCCATGAGTCCCAGCAATCAGACCCACAGTGGTCCTGTTATTGACGCATCAGGTATTTCGTCTGGGGTCTGCCCTTTTTTGTCTGCTCTGGACTTCGAGTCAAACAGTAGTCATGAACGAGTATGTTTTGTTAACCCTTTCAGCGCGCATGCTCGGGCGAGCACAGAGTATCTTCAGCGTGCTCAGTGTTATGTTTAAATCACTCCTGTGTGCATGATTTGCGACTGTTTGACAACTTTAATACATGTGATGAATGCTTAAGAAGCATTATGTCTGTGTCAGCAGTGAGGTCCTCCTAGGTCTCCAGTCATAGTGTTTCCTTTTAGTCAAATGTCAATGGATAGTTTGTGCTGACACTGATGCACCCTAAGCCTGCAGGACAGCTTGAATTTCTTTGGAACTTGATTGGAGCGGCTTATCCACCATACGGACTATCCTGCATTGCAACCTTTCATCAATTTTTCTCTGCCGTCCAGGGAGATTAGCTACAGTGCCATGGGTTGTAAACTTCTTGATTATATTGCGCAACATGGACAAAGGAACATCAAAGATCTCTGGAGATCAACTTGTAACCTTTGAGATGGTCTATATTTTTCAATAATTTTGGTACTCAAGTACTCAGACAGTTCTCTTCTCCTCTTTCTGTTCTCCATGCTTAGTGTGGCATACACAGACACGCAATGCAAAGAGTCAATTTTTCTTTTCATCAGGTTTTAGGCGTAATCTTCATATTGCCCACACCTGTTGCTTGCCACAGGTGAGTTTGAATGAGCATCACATGCTTGCTTGAAACAAAGTTGTTTACCCACAATTTTAGAAAGGTGCCAACAATTTTGTCTGGTGCATTTTTTGGGGTTCTGTGTGAAATTATGTCCAATTTGTCTATTTTTCTCTGTTTTTTTTCAGTTGTTCCAAAACAAACATAGGAAATAAACATGTGTATAACAAAACATGTGTAATCGCAATAATTTTCTGGGAGAAATACGTCATTTTCTGGAACAATTTCAAGAGTACCAAGACTTTCGGCCATGACTGTACACTACAGGAGAGCTTCTTGTTTAACATTTATTGATTGGTATTGTAGGGGTTTTACTCACTTGGGTGCGACAGGAGGAAAACAGGAAGCATGTGCCTTTAAAAGGTCATGTCAGTTTATTTCTTCATAAACCCAGAAGCCAAAAAGAAAAGCAAACAGCCTTTAGTTCAGGCAAACACACACACAAAAAAAAAAAAACAGTCCTTTGAGCAAAGTCTCTGGTTAGCCAGCACTGTGGTCACACAGGCTGGTAGGCATCCAGTACACGGCCCAGTCTAGAGCCAAGACAGGAAGCCTTCTCCCTCCAGACACACCGACCACGTGCCAAACAATGGCCTCCATTTTATAGGCTGTTAACCACATCTAGAGATGAGGTATGTGGGTAGCTACCCACCCAACTCTCTAAGCTACCCATAACCCGGTCCCAGGTGCACCAAACAATCCTGTTAGTGCTTACGTGCACTAGAGAAACACTCTGGGTTACATCACAGAGGACAGCCATCTCTGTGGCACGTACCTCTCATCGACTATGCGGCCATTAGCCACCTAACAGTATGAAACACCTTCATCCTTTTCGTAAAGACGGTCCGTGGCACTTGTATTTTGTAGGAAAGCAGGAAGCAAAGTCCTGAAAGGCAAGTATACGTCACTGAGGTGCCTGGCCTCGGTGATGTAAATCCCTGAAAAGAGTGCTCTGGTAACAATAAGTTACTGAGAGACTTTTTAATGCACCAGACTTTGGGACCGGGATGTAGGAGCGACCAAAAGGGATTGGGTGGGAAATATTGGTCACATACATTCCAGGTCGGCCTTGCAGGTCCTATAAAATTCAGCTGAATTGGATAAGGTGGGTGTGACGTGTTGGAGCTGGAGTGTAACCAGTAATGGTGATCACACTAAGCCTAAAGCAGGACCTGTATTACAGTCTTGGTGAGACCCTATTGTAGCTTTGACTCTCCCGGGAAAGAACTGTGATTTTTGTTATTTCGTTTGTGCCATAAAAGGCTGTTTTTCATTTGAGAACTGTGAAAGTTTATGGAGTTTAATAAATCTCACACTGGATACAAGAACCCCGGTGACTTTGTGAACCCCTACGATTTTCGTATTTTCCAGCAGGTTGGTCACAGTGCAATATATTGTATAATACTTAATGAAGCTGCTGAAGAACTTCTTTTCTAAGAAAGAAGGACTTCCTACAAAAGCAAAGCGACGGCAGTGTCTGTGTAGTATTGCTGAGTACTGTATAATCATCAGGTTGTGACTGTTTGGCCTGGAAGGAGCAGACTATTGATTTTATGTGAAGGGCTTCTATTTAAAAGTCATTTGCGATTTCATCTATTGGTCTGGTCATTTTTCCCATCAATAACACTATCATTTAGTTCACATTATTTGTGAAACCAATTTGTAGAAAAATTGTTTGATAGGTTTGTTATTCTGGCTGATATTAGTTCCAGATTCAATGGAAGACGAGCATTCAGGCAGCCAAACACATTAGATAGCTGTCGGCCAAACTATCGTCTTGCTCATAGTCCTCTCTCGACTCCCTCATACATAGGAACGCTAGACTCGGCCGAGCGCTCGTGTTCTCTACGAGTCGTTGCCAGACTCCTCAGAAGGCGGCTTATCCCCACGACGAACAAAAAGATCAGATGGTTGAATTCCAACTGCCCAATCCTTAAGTCCCCTGACATGACCTTTAAGGGGACAGTTGGGAGGCCCACATAAATGCTAGATGCTTTGCCGATCCTGCTAAAATAGTTGGGTCTGGACAACTTTCATCCAATGTCTATGGGGTCATTTAAGGGTTTTTTGACACGATAAATCCATTTTTTTTTTTTAAAAGATCTTGAAAAATACAACTTCAAATAGACAAATGATGCAATGGATTCTATTGTAGGCTTTCATATATAGCCTGATTACTTGTGTTATTTGCTAACGATCTCGTTCATCCAGTGGCGGGCAACTTCTGCTATGCTCGATCATGGTTCTTCTTCAATGGAAGTCTTCAAACAGAGGCTGGACAGTCATCTGTCTGAGATGGTTTAGTGAATCCTGCATTGAGCAGGCGGTTGGACACAAGGACCCTGGAGGTCCCCTCCAACGCTAACATTCCGTGATTCTATGCACAGATTGTTTCTGTAGAGATTCCGATTCTACAGAGATTCTGGGGAGTGCACATTACTGACTAGATGGCAAATTGGACCATTTATAGAATGAAGACAGACAATAGAAACATAGAAGGGTAGAGTAGGAAGGGACCTCCAAGGTCATCTGGCCAACTCCCTACTCAATGCAGGATTCACTAAACCATCTCAGACAGATGTCTGTCCAGCCTGTTTGAAGACTTCCATTGAAGACAGCTGTCTGAGTGCACCATCACCGAGAACGGATAGTGAGCAGTTTTTCCGTGACTGTGTGACGGCCGACTTGTGGTGGGTAGCCAGGTGATTATATAGAGCAGTGCTGTCTGATCAAAGCATGAGAGGTGAAGGCCAACAGTCATGGAAGAAACGTTCCCTAGCCGTTCTTAGCCAATATCTGTGTATAACAACACTAGCTTTAAGCTAGTTTGAGGGAAGTTAGCAGAATCCATGATTTACAACTTTTGTTCTTAAAACTTACACATCCTTTTCTAGTAACGCACTAAATCATTCCCCTCTTCCTGTCGGTACAATAAAAACATCTATCTTGGTACCAGAGTCCAGACAAGCCTTGTACATTGGCAGATAGGTCTGTGTATGTTCTTGCCTCAGATGCATTGTTCCGAATTTGACCAAAGCCAGCAGATCTGGAGACCTCTTGTTTCTCACCCCAAATCCTCTTCCAGGAAAGTGGTTTCCCATGAAAGCAGCAAATAAGCAGAGAAGTGATCAGGCTATATAGATGATCTTACCATAGAAAAATGACGCAATTTAGAGCATAAAAAAACGTACTTTAAGATCTTTTTCATAGAATCGATTTATTATTGTAGGAAAACCCCTTTAAGACTTGGGTCCTCCATATTACAGGAGATATACAATGCTACATGGTGGCTATTCAGATGAACATGTAAAACATGGATGTGTTAGGTCCACCAGACGGGAGAACTTCAGACTCACAGATTGAGGTCTCCTGCTTGGGACCCCTCTCTATGACATCTATATGCCCTGGCAGACCACACGGACAGACGTTGTCTTTATGAAAAAATATAGGTAAGCCTACGTTACCACTGAAAGGTCTTCTCATTTTTTTTACTACACAATTTTTGTCATTACTTGTGGCCCCACCAACAACAGTTGCCAAAAATGTGCTCTCTGCAGCTGGCTGCACATCAGAAAGTGTACATTTTAGGGGAATTAAAAAGGGTTGGCACATGACCGCTGCAGCCCATCAGCCAACATTGATAAGCTGCAGTGCTCATGTGACAAACAAAGTTATAGGATAGTTGGGGAACACGTCACTTGGAGCAGAGGAGCCGCACCGGTCTGGGAGGCAAGCAGGCTGTTTCTCATTATACTTAGCACACTGGGAGCATCCAAAAAGGGCCACATCATTAGTGATCTGTATGACCGGGCCGGCTGATGGTTCAAAAAGGGCCACATCATTAGTGATCTGTATGACTGGGCCGGCTGATGGTTCAAAAAGGGCCACATCATTAGTGATCTGTATGACTGGGCCGGCTGATGGTTCATTGCAATAGCTAAAATAGTGGATTATGATGAGCTATTGGACTGCAATGGGCCCATATATTGTTCTTGCACAGGGGCCTTTTTCTGTATGTGTCCGCCAGTGTACTTACTCATTATCTATACTCCATTGATACATACGTGGGGCAGGATTCTTGCTGTAGAGGGGGCGGTTCACTAACGAGCTAAGCACTGGGGGTCACAAACTCCCCAACTCTGGAGGCAAGTGTGTAGCAAGAGGAGTAAATAGTGCTTATCCCGCAATTATGGGGAAATCAAATGACTTTAGTCCCTAGCTCGGGAGTGGGAACACTGCCAAGGTGTCACCATCCCCACAGCCAAAATCCGTACCGCGTTTGTATGAAGTTGGAGTACGGATACCAAGTCACTGAAAGAGAAGGCAGACAATGATACTGGGGAAAAGCAGAGGTTTGGGAGGCCACTTTGATGCAATTTTTAACAGAATTGAAAGGGGTATTCCCATCTCCAAGATCCCATCCCAATATATAGCAGGTGTAATAATAATAATATTAGCAAATACCTCCAATTAGAAATGTAGTATAGTTCTTCTGATTCGCTTACCTCATGTGCAGGCAATGCAGTGGCTTAGGTATCCATGGTTACAACCACTCTTATAGTGACAGTTCGTTAGCTCTTAGTGGTTGTAACCATGGATACCTAAGCTAATGCAATGCCCTACATGAGATAAGCGACACAGCGAATCTGAAGAACTATACTTAACTTTTAGGTAGAAGTATTTGCTAATATTATTATTATTACACCTACTACACATTGGGATATGATCTTGGAGATAGGAATACCCCTTTAAGCCAAATCGACTAATAAAGTGCATCACCATCACAAAGTGTCATAACTTTCACTACTGGACACAATTATGAAAAAATAATTATAAAGTTTACTTCTTAAGTGGTCAACCCCTTTAGGAAAGTGAAAATAAAATACGGCTAGATGCACGCAGAGGTTTTTTTTTAAGCAGTCAAATAAGACAAGTCTTTTAATGGAAACTGCCCCAGGAAACAAATCTTTATTTTTGCAGGCATTTTTTATTTCCTGAAGTGGTTTTAAAGTGTTTTTTTTTGCAGCCTTCTGATTGGACAGTGCCTAGATTGGAATGTTTTCCATCAGGAGACACTTCAAAGAAGGAACATCCACTTGTTTTCCCCACACCAAGTGTTTTAAAACCCGAAGTGTAAAAAAAAAAAAAAAACACTCAAAGAAATGGAAAATATGACCAGCAAAGTTGGTGCAAATCCAATATTGCGCATCACTAAAATAACACCATTCCCACAGTGAAGCATTGTGGAGACAGCATTATGATTTGGGGCTATTTCTTGGCAGCTGCAACTGGGGCTTTAGTGAAGGTGGAGGGAATTAAGAAAAGTTCCAATTATCAGACATGAATAGGAAGAGTCTTTCAAGCGATTTTTCAGAGCAAAAAAACTCTGTGTGCACATAGCCTTACATGTCATCAGCAAAAAGAAATTCGGGAAGCACCGATCATAAATGAAAACCATTTTAGACAGTTCTCAGACAAACCGGGCCGAGAGGAAAGCTTTAAATGTGGAGCCTCCAGGCCACGGCCAAAAAAAATGTTAACAAATTAGTCTGTCCTGCGGAGGATTAGAAATCCCTGACACAGCAGACAGTAATGAACATAGTTGTCATCCTTAAAGTCATTCACAAATTATCATTTCATGTTCGCTTTTATCTGTGGGGTTTTTTTTTTTCAGATGAAATCCAAGGATGTTGCTATAACAACCAATGCAGGAAAATGTCTAATGCGCTGGGCCATTAAGGTAACAGTAAGGGAAAAAGAGTGGTAGTAAAATAACTACTGAACAGAGAGTAACAGGCACATTTTGTTTTAATGAAGCCATGTTTACTTCTATGTGAAGGTAAATACTGCAGTCATCATGTTTCCTTTCATTCAAGACAATGTGCGCGAGAGCACACAGCGTAGTGTGAATGGATGTGTACACGTACCAGAATGCAGATGTCAACAGGGAGGAAGACCTGACGCTTGCTGCTGTGAAACGGAACGGCTCTCAGACAGGTGATGATACCATGTGCTTTCCCTATGTGGCTGGCAGCGTGGTCTGCGTGAACGTCTCGGACGCCTGCAGAGAGGGAGAAAATATGGCCGTTACCTAATAGACCAAGGTCTAAGCCATAACGTTTCTCCATGTGGAGAGTGACATGCCAGGGTAAGGAGACTTAAAGTCCATGCAATGCTCCTTTGGCCTATAAGTCTCCTTACACTAGGATGTCACTCTACACAAGGAGAGATGCTATCCCTTAAGACTCCAGTCACAGGACTCTCACACAGCCAACTCAGATCTCATGCTTTGCACTGAGGAGGGGTAACACCCCAAAACAGGTGTCTGCAAATACAGATTCTGGTTTGGCTTTTTTCCTAAGCTATGATGCAAGGCTCATTAAAGGGTCGATATTGACTTTTAGGATTGCTACTTCCAATAGGTAGCGCTAGAATTCAAGTCCTCTAATGGACCAAGGTAGTCACATTACATACAGCATATACCAAGAAGAATCCTTTCAGAACTTTTTTTCCACCTGCAATGTCACCTAATCTGTACAAATCCATTCAGAAACAAACAAACAGATTTCAGGGGGAAAAACAAAACTAAAATAATGTAGTTGCATAAGTGTGAACACCCTCTCATAATGGGAATGTGGTTGTGTTCAGAAATAGCCAATCACATTTACACTCATGTTACACAGTAGTCAGCACACGGCTGCCATCATTTACAGTGTTTTTGATTAACCCCATATAAAGTTTAGCTGTTCTAGTAGGATTTTCCTGATACTTTGTTAGTTGTATTTTACAGCAAAAGCCATGGTTCATAAACAGCTTACAACACAGCAAAGGGATCTCACTGCTGAGAGTTATGTTAGGAGAATGGTACAAAAAATTATCCAAGGCATTAGATATACCAGGAAAATTGTGAAGACGGTCATCAAGAAATGACTTGAATTTGGCACAACAGTGACATTACCTAGAACTGAATGTCTCTCAAAAAATATATGAAAAGATAAGAAGAAAATTGGTCTGGAAGGTTGCCAAGAGGCCTACAGTAATAGTAAAAGAGCTGAAGGAATTTCTGGCAAGTGCTGGTTGTATACTACATGTGACAACAATCTCCCTTATTCTTCATATGTCTTCCCCGTGGGATAGGGTGGCAAGATAAAAGACATTTCTTACAAAGAAAAACATCCAAGCCCAACAATGTGTTGCCAAACTCTACATCAAATCTGCCAAAAGCACGTGGGAAAATGAGTTATGGTCTGATGAGACCAAGGTTGAACTTTTTGACCATAATTCCAAAAGGTATGTTTGGTGCAAAGCCAATGTTGCACATCACCAAAAGAACTCCATCCCCGTGAAGCATGGTGGAGGCAGAATTATGTTTTGGGGCTATTTTTTCGGCAGCTGGAATTGGGGCTTTGGTGAAGGTAGAGGGAATTGTGAACAGTTCCAAATATCAGTCAAATTTGAAACAAAATGGGACTGGGTAAGAGCAGTTTTGCGTTCATTTACTTATGTGCCGACAGCGTACTTCTATTTTGTTAGACTTTTATCGGGTTATAACAATCTGCAGCCGGGGTAGAAACTTAATTGAAAGGGAACAAGTTACAGTTGGGAGATGTGTGTCAGGGGGTTAGATATACCTTATATTTGGGCCCGCAATCTTTTAAGATCTTAGCAATGCCCCTGATAGACAACATGGAAGATTGCAGCTATCATACCAATCAGGAAGGAGACGTGGTCTGTCTGCTTGAGATGAACTTAGTTTGGTGTGAAAAAAACACAAATCCAAGAACTATAAGAACTACAGCCAAAGACCTTGTGAAGATGCTGGAGGAAACAAGCACGAGTGTATCTATATCAACAGAAAAATGTGTCTTAAATCAACATGACCAGGAAGGCCGCTCAGTAAGGAAGAAGTCACTGCTTAAAAACAATCAAAAAAACAATGGTGACAGTGTGCAACACACATGGGGACACTTTAAATCACTTTAAAAAAATGTCCTCTTGACTGATGAGACAAGTATGGAACTGTTTGGCCATTCCTTCTTATGGAGGAAATTGGGGACCTTCTAATTTCTTTCATCACATTCCCAGGGGCTCAGATTTTATATAGATGTGATTAGTATTTGATAGCATTGCCTTTAAATAGTCGCAAAGGTGGAAGATAACGCCACTATTTTAGGACTAGAATGGTTACGCCTTTCATCATGTCATAAAGGACAGTATAATTCCATAAATGTGTTTAAAGAGTAACTAAAGTTTGGGTATTTTTTTTTATTATTTTAATATTCACCAGACATTGCAAATGTTTTAATTGTTTTTTATGTAATCTACTTTATCACCTTATTTTGCTTCCTTCTCTCTCTCTCAACGAACATGCTTCAGTGCTGTTTCAATGCCCATTTCAAGCTTCTTTAGAAGCTCCTTTCAACTGCTGCTCCGCAAAAAATGTGTGCACTATGGGGTTGATTCATTTAAACTGGCGCCAATCTTACTGAAAGGACTTGCTGAAGTATGATGCACTTAATTCATTAAATGACTTACGCCACTCAATAAATTAGGAGCATCCATTACCTGGCATGCATGGCCGCAAAAAATATACTCTAGTTGGGATGCAGTACATTTCTGGCGTAAGTTAAGCCACAAAGGAACTTGACGAGCTGCGTCGCCGTACCCTACCACGTGCGTGCTACTTCAATTTTGGCATAGCTGTCCAAGATTGGTATGTAAATACCAAGTGTTGCAATATATTTGCGCAAAATTATTGAGGCTTATTAAGGTTTTTCAAGCCAGAATTCTGGCATAAATACCTTAATGAATCAGCCCCTATGTTCTCACAGTCTGTATGTGGGGCTTTCTCTGTCTGAGCCTCACTGCACTCCTCTCTCCATATTTAGACAGAAGAATTCAGTGTAAGGACCTTTGCTGAGCAGCAAATGAAAGCAGCTTCTAAAGTACCATGAAGTGGTCATTGAAACAGCATTTGGGAGAGAAGGAAGCAAAATAAGGCAATCAAGTATATTACAGAACAAAAAATAATTTTGCACTGCTTGGAGGATAAAAAAAAGTTTAGTTACTCTTTAAACAAAGTCGTGTAACTATTCTAACATTTCACACAGTTAGCCAAAGTCTTTCTGTTAAGTCCATACACTGCTACATGCAGTTCTGCCTCCTGAGCAGCGCACATCTGACAGATTTTTTGACTGATCGGTGAGGGTTTTAAGAACTGGACCCCCACAAGTCAGCAGGTGTTTTTATGCCTATCACTTATCAAAAAAGTTAGTGTTGGGACACACTCAGACTCTTGCATTGAAAGATTTGCAAGGCCATTTATTATACAATTTTCCCTGTAACATATACGGTGGGGTGACGTATGGCTCCTTTCTGACAAGTAGGACAAGCATTGTACCATTTTACCATCTATAACAAGATTGGACATGCTTTGTATGCATTTCATCTCTAGAAAATGTGCAAAACCTACCGAGAGTCTCCAAGGTTAAGTACAGCAATGAACTGTGAGTGTTTTCTGCATAGGTTTCCAGCTCTTTTAGGTTGCGATATGCCCGATCATCCAGGTTCTTCTCCTAACACAGAGGAAAAAAGAAAACAAATTGGGATTCTCGCCTAGAGACACAAATGTTGTACTGTCTGCTCCTTGTCAGATTTTCTGTGACGTTCTTATAGTTATCCACTCTAGAAAATCCACTGCGATCTAACAAAAAATCTGCATAATCATAAAAATTGTGTAGTAGTAAAAATGCAGGTTATTCTTGCATCATAACAAGTTCTCAAAATCCGCAACTGGATAAGGGTTTAAAAAACTAAATTATGGTGTAGTCTATAGTACATTTTTTGGAATGACATTCATACTGAAAGTTTGCCATGTCTAGATAACGTTTCTCCTTGTAGAGAGTGACATGCCAAGCCTGGCATGTCAGAGTGAGGAGACTAATAGGCCATGCATGCTCCTCTGGGATATTAAATATGCAAATTGTCTCTTCAGAGAGGAAGAGTACTAGAGCTCTGGTGCCCCTCTAGTGGCTTGTCACTCTCCACAAGGACAAACGTTACCTCTTTGGCCCCAGTTTAGAGCCTCTCACCCAGCCAAATCAGACGACGAGGACCAATACCCCGAAACACCGTGTCTGCAAAATGAGGTTCTGATTTGGCTTTTATCCTAAGTCATATTTTACAGACTTCATTGTGCAGTAAAATTACATGATTCTTCAGATCAGTACAATTATCATTTTAGTGGCGTCTAAATTTATTTTTAGAAATTATAAAAATATCTATCTCCCGCTCTCTCTCATATGTATATGTATATATAAAAATAAAGGGAACACTCCAATAACACATCCTAGATCTGAATGAATGAAATATTCTCATTGAATACTTTGTTCTGTACAAAGTTGAATGTGCTGACAACAAAAATCACACAAAAATCATCAATGGAAATCAAATGTATTAACCAATGGAGGCCTGGATTTGGGGTCACCCCCAAAATTAAAGTGGAAAAACACACTACAGGCTGATCCAACTTTGATGTAATGTCCTTAAAACAAGCCAAAATGAGGCTCAGTATTGTGTGTGGCCTCCACGTGCCTGTATGACCTCCCTACAACGCCTGGGCATGCTCCTGATGAGGTTGTGGATGGTCTCCTGTGGGATCTCCTCCCAGACCTGGACTAAAGCATCCGCCAACTCCTGGACAGTCTGTGGTGCAACGTGACATTGGTGGATGGAGCGAGACATGATGTCCCAGATGTGCTCAATCGGATTCAGGTCTGGGGAACGGGCGGGCCAGTCCATAGCTTCAATGCCTTCATCTTGCAGGAACTGCTGACACACTCCAGCCACATGAGGTCTGGCATTGTCCTGCATTAGGAGGAACCCAGGGCCAACCGCACCAGCATATGGTCTCACAAGGGGTCTGAGGATCTCATCTCAGTACCTAATGGCAGTCAGGCTTCCTCTGGCGAGCACATGGAGGGCTGTGCAGCCCTCCAAAGAAATGCCACCCCACACCATTACTGATCCACTGCCAAACTGGTCATGCTGAAGGGTGTTGCAGGCAGCAGATCACTCTCCATGGCGTCTCCAGACTCTGTCACATCTGTCACATGTGCTCAGTGTGAACCTGCTTTCATCTGTGAAGAGCACAGGGCGCCAGTGGTGACTTTGCCATTCCTGGTGTTCTGTGGAAAAAGCCAAGCGTCCTGCACGGTGTTGGGCTGTGAGCACAACCCCCATCTCTGGACGTCGGGCCCTCATACCACCTTCATGGTGTCGGTTTCTAACCGTTTGTACAGACACATGCACATTTATGGCCTGCTGGAGGTCATTTTGCAGGGCTCTGGCAGTGCTCCTCCTGTTCCCTCCTTGCACAAAGGCGGAGGTAGCGGTCCTGCTGCTGGGTTGTTGCCCTCCTACGGCCCCCTCCATGTCTCCTGGTGTACTGGCCTGTCTCCTGGTAGCGCCTCCAGCCTCTGGACACTACGCTGACAGACACAGCAAACCTTCTTGCCACAGCTCGCATTGATGTGCCATCCAGGATGAGCTGCACTACCTGAGCAACTTCTGTGGGTTGTAGAGTCCGTCTCATGCTACCAAGAGTGTGAAAGCACAACCAACATTCAAAAGTGACCAAAACATCAGCCAGAAAGCATTGGTACTGAGATGTGGTCTGTGGTCCCCACCTGCAGAGCCACTCCTTTATTAAGGGTGTCTTGATAATTGCCAATAATTTCCATCTATTGTCTATTCCATTTGCACAACAGCATGTGAAATTGATTGTCAATCAGTGTTGCTTCCTAAGTGGACAGTTTGATTTCACAGAAGTTTGATTTACTTGGAGTTATATTCTGTTGTTTAAGTGTTCCCTTTATTTTTTTGAGCAGTGTATATATATATATATATATATATATATATATATATATATATATATATATATATATATATATATATATATATATATATATATATATATATATATATATATATATAAATTAAATAGAGCTCAGCACAGAAAATTCTTGCATGAAATATAAAGGGATGAGAGAGTCTCAAAAAACGGTGACTCAAACCAAACATTTGTATTAATTTTATTATCATTTTTATTAATATATATAAGAAACTAACTAAATAAAAAAAAACTGTGGTTTAAGTCAGCATTTTCTGAGACCCGTAACGCTTTATATTTCATACTTGCATTTTGCGTACTGAACTCTAGTTTTTAACTGGCCAATTTTTGGGGCTACATACCATGTTTTTAACACTTTTTATCGCTTATTTTATTCAATTTTGGGGGATGGGGAGTTGCGGCAACAAAACAAAGATCCATATTGTCATTTAAATTTTATTTTAACTTACGGGTTAAATAATTTTATAAATTTTGATAGATCGAACTTTTATGGACACATTGTTACAGAATATGATTTCTTTTTTTTTTATTGTTTACATTTCTTTATTTTTAACGGAGGAAAAGGGAAAGGATATGAATATTTATGTTTTTTGTTTTTAACACTTTATTCTTTAGACCCCCATCCCCCTTTCCAGGGGATTTAAGCCTGTGATCATTGGACTGCTTGTACTATATATTGCAATACTTCAGTATTACAGTATATAGTGAAAATCAGGGCCACTTGGGCAGAGTTTTAGGCTTTGGAAGTTTATTTTTTCTTACATACATTCTTTCAGATCCCAGAGCGCCACCAGGTGTCACTGTCTATTTACTATAGTTATGTCAGACCAGTGTTTTTTCTCTTTACAGTGTTTACCAGATGTGGTATATGTGATGTATCTAGTACAGCATCCACTAGGTGGCAGCAGCATTTCTCAGCTGTATGTAGTACAGCATCCACTAGGTGGCAGCAGCGTTTCCCAGCTGCATGTAGTACAGCATCCACTAGGTGGCAGCAACATTTCCCAGCTGTATGTAGTACAGCATCCACTAGGTGGCAGCAGCGTTTCCCAGCTGCATGTAGTACAGCATCTACTAGGTGACAGCAGCGTTTCCCAGCTGCATGTAGTACAGCATCCACTAGGTGGCAGCAGCGTTTCCCAGCTGTACGTAGTACAGCATCCACTAGGTGGCAGCAGCGTTTCCCAGCTGCATGTAGTACAGCATCCACTAGGTGGCAGCAGCGTTTCCCAGCTGTACGTAGTACAGCATCCACTAGGTGGCAGCAGCGTTTCCCAGCTGCATGTAGTACAGCATCCACTAGGTGGCAGCAGCGTTTCCCAGCTGTACGTAGTACAGCATCCACTAGGTGGCAGCAGCATTTCCCAGCTGCATGTAGTACAGCATCCACTAGGTGGCAGCAGCGTTTCCCAGCTGCATGTAGTACAGCATCCACTAGGTGGCAGCAGCATTTCCCAGCTGCATGTAGTACAGCATCCACTAGGTGGCAGCAGCATTTCCCAGCTGTATCTAGTACAGCATCCACTAGGTGGCAGCAGCGTTTCCCAGCTGTATCTAGTACAGCATCCACTAGGTGGCAGCAGCGTTTCCCAGCTGTATCTAGTACAGCATCCACTAGGTGGCAGCAGCGTTTCCCAGCAGTATGTAGTACAGCATCCACTAGGTGGCAGCAGCGTTTCCCAGCTGCATGTAGTACAGCATCCACTAGGTGGCAGCAGCGTTTCCCAGCTGTATGTAGTACAGCATCCACTAGGTGGCAGCAGCATTTCTCAGCTGTATGCAGTACAGCATCCACTAGGTGGCAGCAGCATTTCCCAGCTGTATATAGTACAGCATCCACTAGGTGGCAGCAGCATTTCCCAGCTGCATGTATTACAGCATCCACTAGGTGGCAGCAGCGTTTCCCAGCTGCATGTAGTACAGCATCCACTAGGTGGCAGCAGCGTTTCCCAGCTGTATGTAGTACAGCATCCACTAGGTGGCAGCAGCATTTCTCAGCTGTATCTAGTACAGCATCCACTAGGTGGCAGCAGCATTTCCCAGCGGTATCTTGTACAGCATCCACTAGGTGGCAGCAGCGTTTCCCAGCTACATGCAGTACAGCATCCACTAGGTGGCAGCAGCGTTTCCCAGCTGTATCTAGTACAGCATCCACTAGGTGGCAGCAGCGTTTCCCAGTTGTATGTAGTACAGCATCCACTAGGTGGCAGCAGCGTTTCCCAGTTGTATGTAGTACAGCATCCACTAGGTGGCAGCAGCGTTTCCCAGCTGTATCTAGTACAGCATCCACTAGGTGGCAGCAGCGTTTCCCAGCTGTATCTAGCACAGCATCCACTAGGTGGCAGCAGCATTTCTCAGCTTATGTAGTACAGCATCCACTAGGTGGTAGCAGCATTTCTCAGCTGTATGTAGTACAGCATCCACTAGGTGGCAGCAGCGTTTCCCAGCTGTATGTAGTACAGCATCCACTAGGTGGCAGCAGCGTTTCCCAGCTGCATGTAGTACAGCATCCACTAGGTGGCAGCAGCATTTCCCAGCTGTATCTAGTACAGCATCCACTAGGTGGCAGTAGCGTTTCCCAGCTGTATCTAGTACAGCATCCACTAGGTGGCAGCAGCGTTTCCCAGCTGTATCTAGTACAGCATCCACTAGGTGGCAGCAGCGTTTCCCAGCAGTATGTAGTACAGTATCCACTAGGTGGAAGCAGCGTTTCCCAGCTGCATGTAGTACAGCATCCACTAGGTGGCAGCAGCGTTTCCCAGCTGCATGTAGTACAGCATCCACTAGGTGGCAGCAGCATTTCTCAGCTGTATGTAGTACAGCATCCACTAGGTGGCAGCAGCATTTCCCAGCTGTATGTAGTACAGCATCCACTAGGTGGCAGCAGCATTTCCCAGCTGCATGTATTACAGCATCCACTAGGTGGCAGCAGCGTTTCCCAGCTGCATGTAGTACAGCATCCACTAGGTGGCAGCAGCGTTTCCCAGCTGTATGTAGTACAGCATCCACTAGGTGGCAGCAGCATTTCTCAGCTGTATCTAGTACAGCATCCACTAGGTGGCAGCAGCATTTCCCAGCGGTATCTTGTACAGCATCCACTAGGTGGCAGCAGCGTTTCCCAGCTGCATGCAGTACAGCATCCACTAGGTGGCAGCAGCGTTTCCCAGCTGTATCTAGTACAGCATCCACTAGGTGGCAGCAGCGTTTCCCAGTTGTATGTAGTACAGCATCCACTAGGTGGCAGCAGCGTTTCCCAGTTGTATGTAGTACAGCATCCACTAGGTGGCAGCAGCGTTTCCCAGCTGTATCTAGTACAGCATCCACTAGGTGGCAGCAGCATTTCTCAGCTTATGTAGTACAGCATCCACTAGGTGGTAGCAGCATTTCTCAGCTGTATGTAGTACAGCATCCACTAGGTGGCAGCAGCGTTTCCCAGCTGTATGTAGTACATCATCCACTAGGTGGCAGCAGCATTTCCCAGCTGTATGTAGTACAGCATCCACTAGGTGGCAGCAGCGTTTCCCAGCTGTATGTAGTACAGCATCCACTAGGTGACAGCAGCATTTCTCAGCTGTATGTAGTACAGCATCCACTAGGTGGCAGCAGCATTTCTCAGCTGTATCTAGTACAGCATCCACTAGGTGGCAGCAGCATTTCCAGCTGTATCTAGTACAGCATCCACTAGGTGGCAGCAGCGTTTCCCAGCTGCATGCAGTACAGCATCCACTAGGTGGCAGCAGCGTTTCCCAGCTGTATCTAGTACAGCATCCACTAGCTGGCAGCAGCGTTTCCCAGCTGTATGTTGTACAGCATCCACTAGGTGGCAGCAGCATTTCCCAGCTGTATGTAGTACAGCATCCACTAGGTGGCAGCAGCGTTTCCCAGCTGTATCTAGTACAGCATCCACTAGGTGGCAGCAGCGTTTCCCAGCTGTATGTAATACAGCATCCACTAGGTGGCAGCAGCGTTTCCCAGCTGCATGTAGTACAGCATCCACTAGGTGGCAGCAGCATTTCTCAGCTGTATCTAGTACAGCATCCACTAGGTGGCATCAGCATTTCTCAGCTGCATGTAGTACAGCATCCACTAGGTGGCAGCAGCGTTACTCAGCAGTATGTAGTACAGTATCCACTAGGTGGCAGCAGCATTTCTCAGCTGTATGTAGTACAGCATCCACTAGGTGGCAGCAGCGTTTCCCAGCTGTATGTAGTACAGCATCCACTAGGTGACAGCAGCATTTCTCAGCTGTATGTAGTACAGCATCCACTAGGTGACAGCAGCGTTTCCCAGCTGCATGTAGTACAGCATCCACTAGGTGGCAGCAGCGTTTCCCCGCTGCATGTAGTACAGCATCCACTAGGTGGCAGCAGCGTTTCCCAGCTGTACGTAGTACAGCATCCACTAGGTGGCAGCAGCGTTTCCCAGCTGCATGTAGTACAGCATCCACTAGGTGGCAGCAGCGTTTCCCAGCTGTACGTAGTACAGCATCCACTAGGTGGCAGCAGCATTTCCCAGCGGTATCTTGTACAGCATCCACTAGGTGGCAGCAGCGTTTCCCAGCTGCATGCAGTACAGCATCCACTAGGTGGCAGCAGCGTTTCCCAGCTGTATCTAGTACAGCATCCACTAGGTGGCAGCAGCGTTTCCCAGTTGTATGTAGTACAGCATCCACTAGGTGGCAGCAGCGTTTCCCAGTTGTATGTAGTACAGCATCCACTAGGTGGCAGCAGCGTTTCCCAGCTGTATGTAGTACAGCATCCACTAGGTGGCAGCAGCGTTTCCCAGCTGTATCTAGCACAGCATCCACTAGGTGGCAGCAGCATTTCTCAGCTTATGTAGTACAGCATCCACTAGGTGGTAGCAGCATTTCTCAGCTGTATGTAGTACAGCATCCACTAGGTGGCAGCAGCGTTTCCCAGCTGCATGTAGTACAGCATCCACTAGGTGGCAGCAGCATTTCTCAGCTGTATCTAGTACAGCATCCACTAGGTGGCAGCAGCATTTCTCAGCTGCATGTAGTACAGCATCCACTAGGTGGCAGCAGCGTTACTCAGCAGTATGTAGTACAGTATCCACTAGGTGGCAGCAGCATTTCTCAGCTGTATGTAGTACAGCATCCACTAGGTGGCAGCAGCGTTTCCCAGCTGCATGTAGTACAGCATCCACTAGGTGGCAGCAACATTTCCCAGCTGTATGTAGTACAGCATCCACTAGGTGGCAGCAGCGTTTCCCAGCTGCATGTAGTACAGCATCCACTAGGTGGCAGCAGCGTTTCCCAGCTGCATGTAGTACAGCATCCACTAGGTGGCAGCAGCGTTTCCCAGCTGCATGTAGTACAGCATCCACTAGGTGGCAGCAGCGTTTCCCAGCTGCATGTAGTACAGCATCCACTAGGTGGCAGCAATATTTCCCAGCTGTATCTAGTACAGCATCCACTAGGTGGCAGCAGCATTTCCCAGCAGTATGTAGTACAGCATCCACTAGGTGGCAGCAGCGTTTCCCAGCTGCATGTAGTACAGCATCCACTAGGTGGCAGCAGCGTTTCCCAGCTGTATCTAGTACAGCATCCACTAGGTGGCAGCAGCGTTTCCCAGCTGTATCTAGTACAGCATCCACTAGGTGGCAGCAGCGTTTCCCAGCTGTATCTAGTACAGCATCCACTAGGTGGCAGCAGCATTTCCCAGCAGTATGTAGTACAGCATCCACTAGGTGGCAGCAGCATTTCCCAGCTGCATGTAGTACAGCATCCACTAGGTGACAGCAGCATTTCCCAGCTGCATGTAGTACAGCATCCACTAGGTGGCAGCAGCGTTTCCCAGCTGCATGTAGTACAGCATCCACTAGGTGGCAGCAGCGTTTCCCAGCTGTACGTAGTACAGCATCCACTAGGTGGCAGCAGCGTTTCCCAGCTGCATGTAGTACAGCATCCACTAGGTGGCAGCAGCGTTTCCCAGCTGTATGTAGTACAGCATCCACTAGGTGGCAGCAGCGTTTCCCAGCTGCATGTAGTACAGCATCCACTAGGTGGCAGCAGTGTTTCCCAGCTGTACGTAGTACAGCATCCACTAGGTGGCAGCAGCATTTCCCAGCTGCATGTAGTACAGCATCCACTAGGTGGCAGCAGCGTTTCCCAGCTGCATGTAGTACAGCATCCACTAGGTGGCAGCAGCGTTTCCCAGCTGTACGTAGTACAGCATCCACTAGGTGGCAGCAGCGTTTCCCAGCTGCATGTAGTACAGCATCCACTAGGTGGCAGCAGTGTTTCCCAGCTGTACGTAGTACAGCATCCACTAGGTGGCAGCAGCATTTCTCAGCTGCATGTAGTACAGCATCCACTAGGTGGCAGCAGCGTTTCCCAGCTGTACGTAGTACAGCATCCACTAGGTGGCAGCAGCATTTCCCAGCTGCATGTAGTACAGCATCCACTAGGTGGCAGCAGCGTTTCCCAGCTGCATGTAGTACAGCATCCACTAGGTGGCAGCAGCGTTTCCCAGCTGTACGTAGTACAGCATCCACTAGGTGGCAGCAGCGTTTCCCAGCTGCATGTAGTACAGCATCCACTAGGTGGCAGCAGTGTTTCCCAGCTGTACGTAGTACAGCATCCACTAGGTGGCAGCAGCATTTCCCAGCTGCATGTAGTACAGCATCCACTAGGTGGCAGCAGCGTTTCCCAGCTGTACGTAGTACAGCATCCACTAGGTGGCAGCAGCGTTTCCCAGCTGTACGTAGTACAGCATCCACTAGGTGGCAGCAGCATTTCCCAGCTGTATCTAGTACAGCATCCACTAGGTGGCAGCAGCGTTTCCCAGCTGTATGTAGTACAGCATCCACTAGGTGGCAGCAGCGTTTCCCAGCTGTATGTAGTACAGCATCCACTAGGTGGCAGCAGCGTTTCCCAGCTGCATGTAGTACAGCATCCACTAGGTGGCAGCAATATTTCCCAGCTGTATCTAGTACAGCATCCACTAGGTGGCAGCAGCGTTTCCCAGCTGTATGTAGTACAGCATCCACTAGGTGGCAGCAGCATTTCCCAGCAGTATGTAGTACAGCATCCACTAGGTGGCAGCAGCGTTTCCCAGCTGCATGTAGTACAGCATCCACTAGGTGGCAGCAGCGTTTCCCAGCTGTATCTAGTACAGCATCCACTAGGTGGCAGCAGCGTTTCCCAGCTGTATCTAGTACAGCATCCACTAGGTGGCAGCAGCATTTCCCAGCAGTATGTAGTACAGCATCCACTAGGTGGCAGCAGCGTTCCCCAGCTGTATGTAGTACAGCATCCACTAGGTGGCAGCAGCGTTCCCCAGCTGTATGTAGTACAGCATCCACTAGGTGGCAGCAGCATTTCCCAGCTGCATGTAGTACAGCATCCACTAGGTGGCAGCAGCGTTCCCCAGCTGTATGTAGTACAGCATCCACTAGGTGGCAGCAGCGTTTCCCAGCTGCACAAGGATAGAGTCAATCCAGGGACTGACACCAAAGTGATAAATTTGAAGCCCACGTACACCAGGACTTTGCCAAGTTGCACAATGAACACTACAAACATCGACAGGGAAAGCATGAAGGATGAGCGAAGATTGATTCAATGATTTATATATAAGTTATAAGTGATTTCCAAGAGCCGCCACGGCTAGGGTTACGTAAAAAGACAGAAAAATAGCAAATAATAGAGAATGATTAATGTCGTACTGAGAGTAGGCTGCCTTTTTTGAAAAACTGAAAACTTTGAAAAATATTAAAATGTGGTGACAAATCCGCCCCCCCACCCCCACGGCATAAGACATTGGGAATGCGTCTGATGATGGGTAGCACGGTGGCTCAGTGGTTAGCACTGTACTATATATAGGCAGCACGGTGGCTCAGTGGTTAGCACTGTACTATATATAGGCAGCACGGTGGCTCAGTGGTTAGCACTGTACTATATATAGGCAGCACGGTGGCTCAGTGGTTAGCACTGTACTATATATAGGCAGCACGGTGGCTCAGTGGTTAGCACTGTACTATATATAGGCAGCACGGTGGCTCAGTGGTTAGCACTGTACTATATATAGGCAGCACGGTGGCTCAGTGGTTAGCACTGTACTATATATAGGCAGCACGGTGGCTCAGTGGTTAGCACTGTACTATATATAGGCAGCACGGTGGCTCAGTGGTTAGCACTGTACTATATATAGGCAGCACGGTGGCTCAGTGGTTAGCACTGTACTATATATAGGCAGCACGGTGGCTCAGTGGTTAGCACTGTACTATATATAGGCAGCACGGTGGCTCAGTGGTTAGCACTGTACTATATATAGGCAGCACGGTGGCTCAGTGGTTAGAACTGTACTATATATAGGCAGCACGGTGGCTCAGTGGTTAGAACTGTACTATATATAGGCAGCATGGTGGCTCAGTGGTTAGCACTGTACTATATATAGGCAGCACGGTGGCTCAGTGGTTAGCACTGTACTATATATAGGCAGCACGGTGGCTCAGTGGTTAGCACTGTACTATATATAGGCAGCACGGTGGCTCAGTGGTTAGCACTGTACTATATATAGGCAGCACGGTGGCTCAGTGGTTAGCACAGTTACTTTGCAGCGCTGGGGTCCTGGGTTCAAATCCCACCAAGGACAACATCTGCAAGGAGTTTGTATGTTCTCCCCGTGTTTGTTGGGTTTCCTCCGGGTTCTCTGGTTTCCTCCCACACTCCAAAGACATACTGATAGGGAATGTAGATTGTGAGCCCCGATGGGAACAGTGATGATGATGTCTGTAAAGCGCTGAGGAATTAATGGCACTATATAAGTGAGTAAAATAAAATAAATAGAACGATTCTCCTTGGACTCCTCATGTATTTTCCCATTGTCTTTGCCTGCGTTCCTCACGTATTTAATGTGACATAATTAATTAGCTGACTTAACAGCTCCTAAAATTTGTGAAACTCTTTGATATTCCAATATTTTGTACTAAACATTTGACTTTTTTGTATTTTAGACTAAAACTAATAAAAAAAACACCTGAGTGAAGGTGTCCTAGGAGTATGAGTGCGTGACGTCTTTTCATGCAGGTGAAAAAACTTTTTCAAGCTTATGTAGAGTTTTATTTTTTATTGATTCTTTAGTGTTTTTTCAATGCCTTGGACCGCTGGCAGATTATCTTTTAGCAGTTTTCTAGCATTTTTGCTGCGTCCTTTGAACTGGAGTTTTTTTTTTTTAAACTCCATTCAACAAAGAAGAAGAAAAAAAGCCGACAAAACACTCATAAAAAACACTTGGACCTCTACCAGGTATCTTTTGAATCTTCCCATTGACTTGTATTGTTAAAGGGGTTGTCCACTACTGGGACAACTCCTTCTGAATCCCTATTGTAAAATAATAATACCTTTATTCACCTCCAGTGCCGGCACTGGCTCTCCCGGGTATCGCATGACATTGTTATGTCACGTGATTCTTGTGGTCAATCAGCGGCTGCTTCACTCTCCACGCCTTTGGACAAATCACATACATCTGGAGGAAGACAGAGCTGCAGCTGCTCTCTCACTTCCTTTGGATGGTAATTATGTCAGTAGCAGAGGAGAGGGAGGCCAGCGCTGATTGGCCGCAGTGATCGCATGACACAATGATGTCACAGGATCCCTGCGAGAGCCAGTGCCGACACTGCTGGAACAGCCCCAGCACCAGTGATGAGTATAGATTTTATTTTACAAGGGGGCAAACATAGGGACTGAGAAGGGGTTGTCCCAAAAATTGACAACCCCTTTAAGTATAGGGCAAAAGACGCCAAAAGAATGGGCAGGCCACTTCTTTTAACTGCTCGGTGTCTCAAAAAAACTGAGCATATGAGCAGCAAGTAGTTTTTATATATCTATTTATATACTACCGTTCAAAAGTTTGGGGTCATTTAGAAATTTCATTATTTTTGAAAGAAAAGCACATATTTTTTCAGTGAAGCTAACATTAAATGAATCAAAAACACCAAGGTTACTTACCGGTAGCCGGTTTTCCCCTCCCCCATGACAGCACACCTTGAGAGAGGATCCGCCCCACCAAGGACAGGAAACCGTCTGAAACAAAAGTGCGGTACCTCTCCCTCGCTTCAGTTGTTTACAGAGCATTGAGAGGACCTCCCTAAACAGGTTAGGCATATAACCAACACCCACAATATACATATACACACCACCCCAAACAGTGCACACCAGGGTGTGAGAAACATAGAAAAAAATAGGGGGGGGAAACTACGGGTGCTGTCATGGGCTCAGGAAAAACCGGCTACCGGTAAGTAACCTTGGTGTTTTCCCCTCCCCCATGACAGCACACCTTGAGAGAATTTTGGAGAATTTATGAGCACCCTAGGGAGGGACCACCGCCTGAAGTACCCTTCTCCCAAAGGTGAGATCAGAAGAGGACAGATCCAACCGTTAGTGCTTAAAAAAGGTGGATGGTGTAGACCAAGTAGCAGCCCTATATATCTGCTCGATCAAGACGTCTGCCCTCTCTGCCCAGGAGGTTGCGATGGCTCTGGTGGAATGAGCCCTCACATTGTCCGGGGCTGGAACCCCTGTGGACGTATAGGCTAAGCAAATGGCCTCCCTAAGCCACCTAGAGATGGTACCCTTGGACACCCCGTGACCTTTCCTACTCCCTTGAAAGGCCAGGAACAAGGAAGAGTCCTTCCTCCACAGACTAGTCATGTGAACGTACTGTAGCAGGGACCTCCTAACATCTAGGCTATGGAACATGACTTCCCCTGGGTTCTTGGGATTGCTGCAGAACGAGGGTAGCACAATCTCCTGACTACGGTGAAATCTAGATACCACCTTGGGAAGGTATGCTGGATCTGGCCGCAAGGTGACCCTATCCTCAAAGATTTGTGTGTAAGGAGGATTAACCGAGAGGGCCTGCAGATCACCCACCCTACGGGCTAACGTTAAGGCCACCAGGAGGATGGTCTTGAGGGTGAGAATCTTTGGAGAGACCTTGTGTAGGGGTTCGAACGGTTCGCTGGTAAGAGCGTTCAAGACTAAATTCAGGTCCCAAGGAGGAACTCCCATGGACCTAACCAGTCCTGCTCTGGCACAGGACTTGATAAACCTCGAGATCCACGTATTCCCAGCCAGATTACAATTATAGAGCGCCCCCAAAGCTGAAACCTGAACCTTAAGAGTCCTTGTAGCTAGACCCAAGTCCCGCCCCTTTTGTAGAAATTCCAGGATCCCTCTGATCGGAGGTCTGCTCGATAACGGGACATCTATAAAGTCTAGGAATTTAGCCCAAACCCTGCTATAAATCTTAGTTGTAACTGGTTTTCTGCTCCCCAATAAAGTAGAAACTAAGCCTGGTGAAAACCCCTTGCTACTCAATAGTGACCTCTCAAATTCCATGCCGAAAGATGGAACCCCCTGGCCTGGGCATGGAATACTGGTCCCTGCATGAGAAGGTCCGGCCTTTCTGGTAGAATCCAGGGATCTGACACCGACATTAGCCGAAGCAGAGAGAACCAAGGCCTCTTGGGCCAAAATGGGGCTATCAGAATCACCCTGGCGCCTTCCTCCCGGATCTTCCTCACCACTACTGGAATCATCACTAATGGTGGAAAGGCATAGGCCTTCCTGAACCCCCAAGGAATCTGGAGGGCATCTACGGCATGGGGATTCTCTGCCGGATTTAGGGAGCAAAATCTCTGCACCTTCCTGTTTGCCCAGGTCTATGTCTGGCTGCCCCCATAACTGGACAATCTGGTGGAAGACCTCCGGGTTTAACCCCCACTCCCCCTGTCTTAGGGTATGGCGGCTTAGAAAATCTGCTTTCACATTTTCTACCCCCTTTATGTGAAGGGCGCTGAGGGATGGGAGGTTTCGCTCTGCTAAACGAAGGATCCTGTCTGCCACCACCATCAGAGGGCGTGACCTTGTCCCCCCCTGGTGATTCACATAGGCTACTGCTGTCCGGTTGTCGGACCTGACCTGGACATGGTGACCTTGGATGTGAGGGAGGAAGCCCCTGAGGGATCTTTCTACTGCCCAAAGTTCCTTTATGCTTGAGGATGCCCCCCTCTCGTGGTAAGCCCAGTGACCCTGTATTGAGAGTTCTGCCAGATGACCCCCCCATCCGGAACTGCTTGCGTCGGTCGTAATTATCCGACCTACTGGTCTGGACCACTGAACGCCTGCGGTCAGATTTCCCCTGACTGTCCACCACGAAAGGGAATCTACTACTTCTGGGGAGAGAGAGAGCCTGCCTTCTAAATGCCCGTTGCAGGACCTCTGTGCTGACAGGACCTCCCACTGAAGCCGTCTCATATGCCCCTGAGTCCATATTACTGCTGGGAGACAGGCCGTCATAGAACCCAGGAGGGACATTGCCTCTCTCAGAGACATCTCTGGAGCTTGAATGGCCTTCGAGACTAACGCAATCAACCTGCAGATTTTGTCCTCTGGGAGGAAGCAGGCTTGGCGATGAGAGTCTAAGATTAGACCCAGAAAGGTCTGAGTCCTGGAGGGGGTTAGTCTTGATTTTTGGAAATTCACTAACCACCCCAGCTGATGCAACACTTCCGTGACCTCTAGGAGCTGACCGGAGCAGTGGGCTTCTGATTTCCCTATTATCAAGAAGTTGTCTAAATATGGCACGATCACTACGTTCTTGATCCGTAGAAAGGCTGTCACTTCTGCTATTAGTTTCGTAAATATTCTCGGGGCAATGGAGAGGCCAAAGGGTAGGGCAGCAAACTGAAAATGCCTCATATCCCCCTGAATAGACAGGGCTACTCTCAGATATTTCTGATACTCCGGATGGATTGGGACGTGATAATATGCGTCCTTCAAGTCTATTACAGCCATAAAGCAGTTGTGATGTAAGAGCTTCACTGCCGAGCTTACTGACTCCATCTTGAAAGTCTGGTTTTCTACTACTTGGTTCAGACTCCTGAGGTTGATGATGGTCCTTAAGGACCCGTTTGTTTTTTTTATCATGAATAGTGGGGAATAGAACCCCTTCCCTCTCTGTGGTGTTGGTACTTCGAGAAGGACCCGCTTCCATACTAACTCTAATACCTCTGTTTCCAGGGCTAACTGTTCTTCCTGGACCTTCCGTAGGGGGGGTAACCACAAAGGTCCGACAGGGGATCTGGCTGAACCGGATCTTCAGGCCCCCACTGATAATTTTTAGAATCCAGGGGTTTGTTGTAACCGCCTCCCAAGCTGGAAAAAAGTGGGAAAGCCTTCCACCCATTTCCAGCCTGGCGTCATTGGGAGGATCTCTTTGAACTTGAGGATGGTCCCCCAAACATGTAGCCCGACTCCTTTTTGGTCTTGGCTTCCCATCTCCTTTTGTCTCCCGGAGGATGACCCCGATTAAATTTCCTCCTCTGAAAACTAAATCTTCTTGATTCCCCCGAAAATCCCAGGAACCCTTTGCTTTTATCGCCTGCTTTTTCTAACAGGTCTTCTAATTCTTGGCCAAACAGGAGTCTACCGTCACACGGGAGGGAGAACAGCTTCTGTTTTGAAGGTAGGTCGCCTGGGCAACCTTTGAGCCACAAGGCCCGCCTGGCTGCATTAGATAGTCCCGCTGCCCTAGCTGAAAGCCTGACCGAGTCTGCTGAAGAGTCAGCCAGGAAGGCCGATGCTGCTTGCATTAGAGGTAGATCCGCAAGAATTGCCTCTCTGGAAACCATATTATCTTTAAGCTGGTCTTCCAGCTGTTGGAGCCACACCATCAGGGATCTCGCCACACAGGTGCCAGCCACCGCTGGTTTTAGGCCTCCTGCCGCCGCCTCCCACGTGTGGCGCAGGAAGGAGTCGGCTCTTTTATCCAGGGCGTCTTTTAGGACGCCAGAGTCTTCCAATGGCAGGGAAGATTTTTTCGATGATCTTGCTACAGTCCCGTCTACCTTGGGGATCTTATCCCAAGGTCCCGCGTCCTTCTCTTCGAAGGGGTACTTTCTTTTAGAGAAGGAGGGTAAAGCTCCTGATCTCCTCCACTCCTGGTCAATGAGGCTCTGAATCTTACTGTTAACCGGAAATGAGCGTCTCTTTTTCTCTCCCAAGCCCGCAAACATGATGTCCTCCCGGGATTTAGATGCTCTCTCTTCCTCCAGACCCATGGTTGATCTTACTGCCCTAACCAGACTGTCGGTATTCTCAATGGGGAAGCAGGGTCTACCGCCCCCCGATGAAGAAGAGGGCGACGAATCCCACTGCTCCTCGGACTGGGAGGAATCAGAGACGGAGGAAACCTCTCTACGGGGTCTTTTCTTCCCTCTAAGGAACCCTTTCAGGGACCCCTGAACTTCTGCGTGCACTATGGACTTCAAATTTGCAGCGAAATCCAGGGAATTCTCAGCTATGGCTTTGGTCACACAGCCGTGGCAAAGTAGTTTCTGCCACTCTACAGAGAGGGAAGCTTGGCAAAGGGCACCCATCCTATGCTTTTGCTTGGCACTACTCTTCTTAGGCTCCTAAAAAAAAAAAGGAAGCACATAAGAGACTTCCCGTTACTAACCAGTGACATTCACGAAGCTCACTCACCCCCCGGAGGTCACAAATGGGTACCGGATTCGGAGGCTGTCGCGGAACCGATGATTCCATTCTGGATGGTCCCGAGGCACTTGAAGCCTTACTCCTGCGGCTGCCACTACGATTACTCGAGCGGCTGTCTGTATGCGATGCATCCCTCTGCTTTTTCCGTTGCTGAGGGGGGGGGGGTAAGCTGCTGCTCCTGGTCATCCTGGTCAGCCATGTTTCAGAAGCGCTTCCAGGATAGCCCCCCCCTTAAAAATAGGGCCATCCAGCCTCCTCCAGTTCGTGGGCCCTCCCCCTTCCCCAGGCCGGAGCTCTATCGTAAAAAACCTCCGGCCTGGAACGCTCCGATGGGCGCCGCCACACCCGGAAGCGCTGCCGCACGGCAGGGGGAGGACGGCGCCGCGGTCTCCGGGAGGACAGAGCCTGCCTCACCGCGTGCGCCCCGCTCGGCGCAGAAACCCCAGGGCAAGCTGCGGACGGCGCTTCTGGGATACTGAACCAGGTGCACAGGCCAGTGCCCGCTTCTTCCACACCGGGACAGCCCCAGGTAATTCTTCTTTTCTTCCTGAGACAGGTTCCCATCAAGGACAGGAAACCAACTGAAGCGAGGGAGAGGTGCCGCCCTTTTATTTCAGACTGTTTCCTATCCTTGGTGGGGCGGATCCTCTCTCAAGGTGTGCTGTCATGGGGGAGGGGAAAATACACTCTATACATTGTTAATGTGGTAAATGACTATTCTAGCTGCAAACGTCTTGTTTTTATTGCAATATCTACATAGGTGTATAGAGGCCCATGTCCAACAATCACCACTCCAGTGTTTTAATGGTACATTGTGTTTGCTAACTGTGTAAGAAGGCTAATGGATGTTTAGAAAACCCTAGAAAACCCTTGCACAAGTATGTTAGCCCAGCTGAAAACGGTTTGGCTGATTTGAGAAGCTATAAAATTGACCTTCCTTTGAGCTAGTTGAGAATCTGGAGCATTACATTTGTTTGTTCTATGAAACTCTCAAAATGGCCAGAAAAAGAGAACTTTCATGAGAAACTCGACAGTCTATTCTTGTTCTTAGAAATGAAGGCTATTCCATGCGAGAAATTGCCAAGAAACTGAAGATTTCCTACAACGGTGTGTACTACTCCCTTCAGAGGAGAGCACAAACAGGCTCTAACCAGAGTAGAAAGAGAAGTGGGAGGCCCGGCTGCACAACTGAGCAACAAGACAAGTACAATAGAGTCTCTAGCTTGAGAAATCGACGCCTCACAGCTCCTCAACTGGCAGCTTCATTAAATAGTACACGCAAAATGCCAGTGTCAACGTCTACAGTGAAGAGGCGACTCCGGGATGCTGGCCTTCAGGGCAAAGTGGCAAAGAAAAAGCCATATCTGAGACTGGCTAATAAAAGGAAAAGATTAATATGGGCAAAAGAACACAGACATTGGACAGAGGAAGATTGGAAAAAAGTTTTATGGACAGACGAATCAAAGTTTGAGGTGTTTGGATCACACAGAAGAACATTTGTGAGACGCAGAACAACTGAAAAGATGCTGGAAGAGTGCCTGACGCCATCTGTCAAGCATGGTGGAGGTAATGTGATGGTCTGGGGTTGCTTTGGTGCTGGTAAAGTGGGAGATTTGTACAAGGTAAATGGGATTTTGAATAAGGTAGGCTATCACTCCATTTTGCAACGCCATGCCATACCCTGTGGACAGCGCTTGATTGGAGCCAATTTCATCCTACAACAGGACAATGACCCAAAGCACACCTCCAAATTATGCATAAACTATTTAGGGAAGAAGCAGGCAGCTGGCATTTATCTGTAATGGAGTGGCCAGCGCAGTCACCAGATCTCAACCCCATTGAGCTGTTGTGGGAGCAGCTTGACCATATGGTGCAAAAAGTGCCCATCAAGCCAATCCAACTTGTGGGAGGGGCTTCAGGAAGCATGGGGGGAAATGTCTCAAGATTACGTCAGCAAATTAACAGCTAGAATGCCAAAGCTCTGCAATGCTGGAATTGCTGCAAAGGAGCATTCTGTGACAAAAGCAAAGTTTGAAGGAAAAAATTATTCTTTCAAATAAAAATCATTATTTCTAACCTTGTCGATGTCTGGACTATATTTTCTATTCATTTTGCAACTCACTTGATAAATAAAAGTATGAGTTTTCATGGAAAACACAAAATTGTCTGGGTGACCCCAAACTTTTGAACGGTAGTGTATATGTTACATATAAATCAATATGGTAATTCTTTTGAGCACTACTTCAAGTGGGTGACGGAGTGGACCCGCTCCAAATCTGCTTGAAAAAGACGTCGTGTGCACATACTCTTATGCTGTGAAACCTCCTTTTGCTCTGAATTGTAACAGCTCTTGAAGCCCCTAAATATTTGCACCATGTGGTCAGCTTCAGTCTGTGCTAGTGATAGGAATAGTCCATGGTGCAGAGTGGAGGAAATCAGACAACTCACCCTCTCATCTATAACTCTAGTCAGCCATCTTTTTGTCAGCTTGTGCTTCTGAACAGCCTAATAATGATATAAAACCGTTATTAATTACAATACAGGATATATGGTATCGCTCCTCCCATCACTCCTCCCCACCGTCGCTCCTCCCATCACTCCTCGCTCTTCATATCGTTCCTTCCCACCGTCGCTTTTTCCCATCGCGCCTCCCCACCGTCGCTCCTTTCTATCTATTCTTTAAGACAAAAACACTGGACAAAATGCAGATATTATATAAGTAGCTTCCAAATCTATGGGAGTTTGCTCCTCCTTTCGTCCCAAAAAAGGAGGCTTTCTATCCCCTGTTTGAGTATAATCGAGGATGGCTATTCATTCTCTATAGGACTGAGAGCAGTACTTGGCAATCTCTGGCAGTGCCATAGAGAATAATGAAGAGCGGCAGCCACTCACTCTCTCTACAAGGTCTGTATTAAATGTGGGTGACACATTAAGTTCTTTACAATGTAAGAAGATTTGTGGGGTTTTTGTACTTTAATTTGCTGTAATAAACTGCACTCCACCTGAAGTCATGGATCTTGCAATACAGCATTCCACATTCCCATGGAGTTCACAGACATCTGTGATTGTAGAGGAGTCATAAATGAAGGTACCTTGGACAGTTCGAGAGCTACAGGGTGATGTGGAGGATCCTCCTTGTATATTTCATCAATACTCTCCCTCCAGAACTGCATCCTCATCAGCCCGAGATTCTTCTGAGATACCGACTCTTTCACCTTCAGAGAAAAATAAAAATCACATTTTAAATAAGGGGACAGACATATACCTGCGTGTCATGGGTGATGGAAATACATCAATGATTCTCAACACCTCACATTGTCTAGTAGACAATCCTTTTAACAGATGGATTGGAAACATGATTTTATGTCACATTTAGATTAAGTTTTGGCCCTTTCATAAAGTTTTTCACTGGAATCTCCCCTAAAAAAAACAGGATTCAGATGAGGTCAAACCTAATTAATTTATGCTTTTTTCCAGAAGGACAAAAGCAAAGTGAGTCCATGTGATCCCTCCATCTGTCTCACTGCAGTATACGGCTCCATCAGAGGTTCGGACAGAACACCCGATGGAAGGGCCAAAATGCAATGTGAAAGGCCCCTTATGGCCTCTCCGTCCTGCAGCTGTAACCAGACCTGCCCATCATTCTCCTCCAATAAGAAAAGCCTTAGTTACTTACCGGTAACGGGATTTTTCGGAGCCCGTGACAGCACCACGAGAGGATTCGCCCATCAAGGACAAGAAACCTACAGGTTAAAAAGGGCGGCACCTTTCTCCCGCCTCAGTTTAGTTAACAGAGCATGAGAGGACCGCCAAGGTTAATTACAACAAGACAAATTCAATTTAAGCCAATTACTTAAGTAACTTCCCCCGAAGGTGCAAAAAGGGAAAATAACTCTATGGGAGTGCAAAAACAAGTGTAGGGAGGGAATATAAGGGTGCTGTCATGGGCTCCGAAAAATCCTGTACCCGGTAAGTAACTAAGGCTTTATTGGAACTCCCATGACAGCACCACGAGAGAATTACAGAGACTAAGGAGATTAGGGAGGGACCACAGCCTGAAGCACCCTTCTCCCAAAGGTGAGATCAGAGGAATCACCCAAATCCAATCTATAATGCCTATAGAAGGTGGAGGGAGAAGACCAGGTGGTAGCCCTACATATGTCTTCGATGGAAACCCCTGTCTTCTCGGCCCAGGAAGTTGCTACTGCTCTGGTGGAGTGTGCCCTCAACCCCTCTGGTACTTCCTTATCCCCCGAGGAGTAGGCGAGGGTGATTGCCTCTTTAATCCACCTCTCAATTGTAGATTTTGAAGCCTTACAACCTTTCCTAGCCCCCTGATGGCATACAAATAGGGAACTATCCTTCCTAAACCTCTGTGAAACCTCCAGATATTTAAGTACGCACCTCCTAACATCTAATGTGTGTAGTTTCTCCTCTTTCTGATTTTTCGGGGGGAAACAAAAGGTTGGAAGATTTACCTCTTGGGTTCTATGAAAACGTGAGACTACTTTTGGAAGAAAAGCCGGATCAGGCTTTAACACAATTCTATCATCCATAATTTGTGTAAATGGTGGGGATATAGAAAAGGCCTGTATGTCACTTACTCTTCTGGCTGAAGTTAGGGCCCTAACAGGGCTGTTTTAAGAATAATAATCTTATGGGAGGCTGAATCTAGGGGCTCGAAGGGAGGGTTAGTCAAGGCATTTAAGACCAGGTTTAAATCCCAGGGAGAGGATCTGGATTTAAAAATAGGTCTACATCTGAAAGAGGCCTTTATAAACCGTGCTACCCAATAATTAGCCGCTATATCAAAAGAAAATAAGGCTCCTAAAGCCGAAACTTGTACCTTCAAGGTACTAGTGGTTAGGCCCTGTTCTAAACCCCGCTGTAGAAACTCTAGTATCTTCCCAATAGGGATCCCATTCTCTAATTTGAATTCTGCAAACGACAGGAACTTTCTCCAAGTTCTAGCATAGATGCGGGTAGTAACTGGCTTTCTGCTACATAGAGTGTTTTACTAAATTTGAGGAAAACCCTTTGCTGGTCAACAGTGCCCTTTCATATTCCATGCCGTTAAATGGAGATTTGGGGCTGGAGGATGGGAAACCGGACCCGGAGTAAGAAGGTCCGGAATTTCCGGAAGGATCCAGGGGTCTGATATCGACATTCTGCGGAGACAAGAGAACCATGGCCTCTTGGGCCAAAAGGGGCATATGAGGATCATTCTGGCCCCGTCTGCCCTGATCTTCCTTAGGACTGACGGAAGCAGAACCATAGGAGGGAAAGCGTACGCCAAAGGAAACTCCCCGGGAATCATGAAGGCGTCCACCACCAGGGGCTTTTCTCTGGGGTTCAGAGAACAAAATGTTGTCACCTTCCGATTGGATTTCGTCGCGAACAAGTCCACTGCTGGACGACCCCACATTGCCACAATCTTGGAGAATATTTGAGGGTTCAAGGACCATTCTCCTTCTTTTAGGGAATTGCGGCTGAGAAAATCCGCTTTGATGTTTTCTTTTGCTCTTAGATGAACCGCAGGAAGGGAGAGAAAATCATCTTCTGCTTTCTGAAGAAGTCTGTCTGCTACTCTCATTAAATCTTTTGAACGGGTTCCCCCTTGATGATTTATATAAGCTACTGAGACTTGATTGTCCGAGAGTATACGGACATCCTGGCCCTGTAAATATACAAGGAACTCATTGGGCGCATAATCAACTGCCAAAAGCTTCTTAACATTCGAGGAAAACTGTACCTCATTTTGTGACCAGGTTCCCTGAATTAAGCTATTTTTAAAAATGAGCTCCCCAACTTGTAGCACTTGCATCTGTAGTCAAAACTGCAGTAGGTTTATTTTCCCAAGGGACTCCCCTAGAAAGATTAGTGTGTACCAACCACCAACGAAGGGATTGTAAGGAGCGAGGGCTTAAATTAAACTCCTGATCTAGACATCCATCTAGAATGGAGTCGTTATATAATACATCCCATTGAAGAGTCCTTGAGTGAAATTGGGACCAGCGCACCGCGATAAAACTTGAGGTCAGGGTCCCTAATAATGACATAGCTTTACGGAGTGTCATAGAGGGTCTATCCATACAATTGAGTTTATCTATCCATACAATGTCTCACTAGTCCCTGGATCTTTGCAATCCTATCATCTGATAAATGGCATAACTGTTTTTCAGAATCTAAAATGACCCCCAGAAACTGTTGGGCTTTTTGTGGGGTCAACCTGGATTTTTCCAGATTTAGAAACCAACCCAGGCCTTGTAGGACAGAAATTGTTACCTTAAGGTGGGCCTCGCATTGTGCAAAGGAATTTCCTACTATAATGAAATCATAGAGGTAAGGGAATATTAAGATATCCTTTTCTCTTATATGGGCCATAACTTCTGCCACCAGTTTGGTAAAAACTCTTGGGGCTATAGCCAACCCAAAGGGAAGGGCGGTATACTGGTAGTGTTTTACTACCCCTTTTATTTTGATGGCTAATCTTAAATATTTCTGATAATCCCTATGAATGGGAACATGGTAATAAGCGTCTTTAAGATCCAGGACTACCATATAACAGTGGGGAAAAAGTAATTTTATTATTGTTTTTAATGATTCCATCTTAAAGGTATCTATTTTAAGAAACCTATTTAAGGATTTAAAATTTATGATTGTCCTGAAACACCCATCTGGTTTGGGGACCAGGAAGAGCGTGGAGTAGAATCCGTCTCCCTCTTCTGTTTTTGGAACCTCAATCAGGACGTTTTTCTTGTTAGGTCTTGAATTTCCGATATGAGGGCAGACTGCCGCTCTGGGGAGGAACTAGAGGAAATAATCATGAATCTTCTGTAAGGAAGGGCTTGAAATAGAAATTTAAGACCAAATTTAATCAAATTGCTATGTGAAATATATTCCCAAGCCGGAAAAAACAATGACAATCTCCCTCTCACCTGGGCCGATTGTGATTCCCCTGGCTTCTGCTCATCTCTGGAAGAAGAACCAAAGAGTAGGCCTCTACCTTTGCGCCCTCTTTCCTCGACTTTCTCCTGTTCTCTAAAGAATCTTCTTCAGACAAACTTCTTCTTCCGAAAAGATGTCTTAAAAGAGGGTAGAGGTACAGACGGAAAGCCCTTTTTTGGATCTCCAGTTTTCTCCAACTGGTTTGGCCGAAAAGATATTCACCCTCACAGGGAATTGTACAAAGTCTAGATTTTGTTTGTACATCTCCAGGCCAGCACTTAAGCCAAAGGGCTCACCGAGCAGCATTTGAAAGAGCTGACGATTTTGCTGCTAGTCTGAGTCCGCAGATGCGTCAGCGAGAAAGGCCGCTGCACCCCGGACTAGGGGGAGAGAAGAAATAATCTCCTTCCTGGAGACACCCTCTCTTAGTTGATTGTTTAGCTGTTCCAGCCAGACCATCAGGGCTCTGGAAGTGCAGGTGGCTGCCACTGCTGGCTTCAGGGCTCCTGCAGCTGTCTCCCAAGTACCTTTCAAAAAGGAATCTGCTCGTCTGTCTAGGGGGTCTCTTAAAGCTCCCATATCGTCGAAGGGGAGGGAAGACTTTTTTTGATGCCTTAGCAATGGCAACATCAAGCCTTGGTGCTTTTGACCAGGAGGAGCATGCGGTATCATCAAACGGGTACTTCCTTTTGAAAGAGGGAGGGATGCTGCCCTTCCTGTCTGGCTTCCGCCACTCTCTAGTAATGAGATCCTTAATCTTTGTATTCATGGGGAAGCATTTTTTCTTTTTTGACCTAATCCTCCGAACATTACATCCTCTAGAGACTTCTCTGGTCTAGTGACCACAATGCCCATGGTAGAACGGACAGCTTTCACCAAGGCATCCACCTCATTTAGAGGAAAACATCGTCTCTCAGATTCGCTATCAGAGGAAGATGGGGAAGAGGAAGAAATGTCCGATATATCGGAGTTTGAGCCCGGTCGAGGGTCCTGAGGAGAATGCCTGGCCTCAGAATCCCCTCGCAAAGCCTTGCCTACTTCTTCTTTAGTTAAATTTTTTAGACCCAAAGAAAACCCTGGGGTTTCTTCCGTCATCACCTTGTCAATACAAGGCTAGCACAGTTTTTTAATATATGCATCAGGGAGCGGGCTGCTGCATAGGGCACATTCCTTATGCTTTTTAAATGCCGGCATGTGGTCCCACACATAGCGGGCCATCCGGCTCCATCGAGGTAATGTCACGCTGACCGCAACGCACACGGAGGTGCCCCAATGAGCCCTGCCGTGGCGTCTCCAGAACGAACAGGACCGACCAGGGCAGGAACTTCACAGCTCCAGGCACCATGGCTATCCATCTGGGCAAGAGACCGGTCTTCATCCTGCAGGTACCTGACAGGTCACCCATCATGGACAGGAAACCTAAACTGAGGCGGGAGAGAGGTGCCGCCCTTTTTAACCTGTAGGTTTCCGGTCCTTGATGGGCGGATCCTCTCGTGGTGCTGTCATGGGAGTACGAATAAATACTGCATATGGGGGAAGGGTTTCTGAACTGGGGGAGGCTGATGGACAGGTCTGCTCACGTGCTCCTCCATCAGCAGCGTTTATGACAACAGGAGAACTGTGCACTCTGTGAGAAAGAATGGCCTATAATACTTATATATTAGTAAGTGTCACAAAATCTTGTCATCTCCACCCCCAAATAATGAAGTTGAAATGGACAACCCCTTTAAGACCACGTATGATCCACATTTTAGCAATACACTAATATGCACTTATCTCAGCCCACAACTAGCAGTAAAAAGGGTTGTCCAGTGAGAAGAAGTTATCAACTACCCATAGGAGAGGTGATGACTTCTAGATTAATGGAGGTCCAACCGCTAGACACTTTCCGCATCTGAACTGGGAGATAACACTTTGTGGTGTGCAGCAGGGAAACACAGGGGAGATCTGTGCTGCTGTCTCCATGATGGATACAGGTATAGATGAAGCTGTGTAAAATAGGTTCCTGTGTATTGTGGAACAGCAGGGAAAGGACTGAAGAAGCAGCTACTGTGGAAAAACCTGTTACTAGAGATGAGCGAACCAGAACTATCAAGAGAGATTTTCCAGCTCCAAAGTTAGTTTGGGTCTTCATTGATTTCTATGGGGTTCAGGTTCAAGTTCGGGTACAGTTCTGGTACCCAAACCGAACTTTGGAATAAAGTTTGGTCGAACCCAACAAACCCGAACTTCCACGGGTCCCCTCATCCCTATCTGTGACAGCTTCTCTTCAGTTTATGAGAAACTAATTAACCCTTAGGATGCAGAAATGCCCTCCTTATATAGTATATTTACCCTTTACAAGCAGCTATTACCCCCTCTAGTAGATTGCGCCTTTAGAAGCAGCCACATCCTCCTTCTGCAAAATAACCCTATAGAGGTTACAGCCGCATCTTCCTCCTTTATCTGGTCTAAAACACAAGGACTACTTACATCCCTTTAATACAAAGAGGAATCATCAGATTTTCTAATAACATGTGCTTGAAAAAAGTCTTATAATTTCATTTATTGTCATCTTTGTGGTTTTTTTTCAGAAGTGATAGGTTTTCTTTAAAAGCTAAATGTTGTAGGACTGGAGGGTATACAATAAAAAGGAACCTGACATTATATTCATTTTGCCCGAATTATGGGCATCAAGAACTATCAGATCCTGGCTGCACAATTGACAGCAAGTATGTTTTACTCTCAATAGCTCCGGTGTTTCAGAGAAAAAATAGTTTAAAGAGCCGGCCGTGGATTATAGAAATAAATGAGACTAGTCTGGTGCGGCTTTTCCCCACCCCAAAAATCTCTCCCATGTGTGCACATAGGGAGACACCTGTCAATTACGTGGAGCAGTCATCGGACTGGTCTCATCTCTACATATACTGCAAGGACGGCTTTTCAAATGATGTTTTCTTGGAATCTTGCAGCACCTAAGAGAAAACCATATCTGGCTGCAATCATGCGGTTCTGATTCATACTGCCTATGGTTGTTGACAAGGTCCCTTTAAGATGGTTGTTCCCTCATCAAAAGAAATGGAATGTCCTCGAACAAGTGGTTCATGAGCCATATTTGGTTCTTGGGTCCAGGACAAGCTCCAGGAAAGTCTTAGTATTTCTAAAATTTGCACCAAGATAAAGCCCATCAACAGCCATTCCAACATTTCATCACTTTATCCCCTTTAATACTGAGTGAGGTCTGACAGCAAATTTAACATTTGAAATTGGATCATGACCTGTAAGAGCCTGAGGACTTCTAAAGTGAGCCCCCAATCTCCCAAACTATGGCAGTCCATGAAATGAATGGATCTATTGGGTCCTAGAGAGCATCAGACGCTTTTTGTGGACCTTGGACCATCCTTTACTAAAGCCCCCGTCACATTAAGCGAGATCGCTGCTGAGTCACAAGTTTTGTGACGCAACAGCGACCTCAGCAGCGATCTCGCTACGTTTGACACTTTGCAGCGACCAGGCCCCTGCTGTGAGATTGCTGGTCATGTCGGAATGGTCTGGACATTTCTTTGATCGTTGAGGTCCCGCTGGGTAGCATGTATCGGTGTGTTTGACACCTTACCAACGACCTTGTTGACGACTCAGACACAGAAACACATAGGCGTGCATCGTTATACAGATCGTTACGGGTCGCCGCATCGTTGCTGCGTCGTTGGGAAGATCTGACTGTTTGACAGCTGACCAGCGACCACATAGCGACGCAGCAACGATCCCTGACAGGTCGTATCGTTGTCGGGATCGCTGTAGCGTCGCTAAGTGTGACGGGGCCTTAACTCCATAATAGCATGTGCTAATTATCACAGATTCGGTCCCATCTGATGAATGATAATGACACAGCATACAGCGTTATTTCTTCTGGACGCCATGACAGAACTCTATAGAAGTCCCAGTCCACGTCACTAGGTGTGATCCACCGCCCCCTGCAGGTCAGTCATCCAGAGTAAGGGCAGGCTGTGGATAGGAGCGCAGAGGACTAGGATACCTGCCTGAGACAGTTCTACATTGAAGGCTCGTAGTGCAAATACTGAACTCTGGGATTCTCCCGGCAGAAGAAGCGTGCAGAGAAATCCTTCATAGTCCCGTTTCCTGTGCAATGGGAAAATAAAAGGAATTATTAAAGATGCAGTGAAGAATATATTCCAGCGATGTATATGTGGTGTCGCTGCACAGAATGTAACTGGGAACATCAGTCGCTGTTCACACACGTGCTTAATATTCAAGGTCTAGATTTAAGAACTAGACAGTACAACAAATATCATAAGAACCCTGTTAGTATATGTCCGGAGTGCAGGAAGACATGCGTGCTAGCCCGAGGGGCCTATACAGATAGTGAGGCTCCACGTCCCATACAGCTGCATCGACGGGTTTGCCTAACATTCTAATGTGTATGGGTGGGCGCAAAAAACTGATCATAGGGGAGCACGGCGATCAGACATGTCCAATGTCGGATGGCCGATCCTTTCGTTCTGGAGATAAACAGCTGTCTGGTGACGTCTTCCGCTCATGGCTGCCACCTCGGTCCTGCTATGAATAGGTCAGTTACACTACTGTATATACAGCGGGTGAAATAAGTATTGAATACGTCACCAGTTTTCTAAGGTGCTATTGATATGAAGCTCTCACCAGAAGCAATCACACGACCTCCTGGTTGTACTGAGAAATAAAGTCAAAATGTAAATTTAAAAAATATATAAAAGATTAAATCATCCCAAGTTCAAAAAATTTAAAAAAAAAAAAAAAAAAGGAACCTATTTGGTATCGTCGTGTCCAGAAAAGTCCAATCTATGATTTTAATCATATGTTAAACGCTAAAAAGATGGGATTGAATGGAATCTACAATTGTTTAGTATTTGGAGTTACACGACAGGTTTGACTAAGAAATATGCAACGTTCACATTGTGCGATCTGGATAGCGCCTTAAGTATAACTGGATTTCTTTTTAATGTTTTGGAAAATGTAATGTAGTGGGGGGTTTTTTTCAATAAAAATTATCTGATTTAAAAAAAGAATGAATTCAAAGGTTAAAAAAATCGCCATTTTTTTATTTGCCGCAGTTCCTCTAAAAAAAATAATTCAATAAAAAGTAACTAAAATGTCATAAGAACCCCAAAATGGCATCAGTACAAACTACAGCTGAGCGCATGCAAAGATAAGCCTTTGATGGAAAAAAATTCAGAAATCTTTTTCTTTAAAATCACGACTTGCGGTGGCTGCGTGAAAAAAAAAATGGCTCTTGGAAGAAGGAAAAGAGTAAAAACTAAACAAAACACCAGGTCATGAAGGGGTTAATCCATATAGCCACCTTATAAAGGGTTGCTGACTTCTGCATCAGGAGGTGGGCGGCACTGATGACTCTGCTTTGCCAGGAAGGTATGGGCTCTTGCAGTATTATCGGCGCTCTGTTGACTTCCTGGCGACCCCTTTAAAGCAGATCTGCCACCAGATTTCACAATACAACCTACATCCATTATTACATAGATCTCTTAGACCTGATGGAACTAGAGTACTTACTTTTAAAATCTGTGTCAGAATATGGGTATAGGGGCGCAGTCAGACAGCTGTATAAATCAGACCGCAGTGCTCAGACTGACTGTGGCACTCTCAACCTTAGCATGACATCTGCACAGAAATACATGAAGCGGTCACACTGCGCCGGCCAGTCAGAGCACTGCGGTCTGATTTATACGGCCGTCTGACCGCGCCCTAATTCTGATGTATAGTCTGGCTATAGGAATAAATAGCTGATGAGTCCAGTATCCTCAGGCTCCACCCTCACACTCAGCCTGACTGACAGCTGCAGCTTATACAGAGCAGAGTGAGATCTCCGCAGGGAGGAGGGACACTGAGGAGCTGTCAATCAGAAGCTATAGGTGGAGATTGAGTTCAACTTTCCTAAAAGATTATGGGGTGGATTATGAATGCAAGTACACTGGCCTCATCAGGTCTAAGAACTCTTTTCAGTACCACGTACAGTTTGTATTGTGCAATCTGGTGACAGAGCGATTTAATAGGGTTATCAGATCACTGCGACGAGGGATCAGGGAGCGTTTACTAGCCTTGCCGTGGTCCAATGCTGCCTCTTGTCACTGCTCTGGTCTTTGTTGATCGGCTGCAGCCAGTCACTGAGCTAAGCAGCTGATGTAAACGGCACAATGGGCGCTGCTGCAGCGCTGCTGTAATGACAAAGACCGGATCAGTGGCAGCGCTGGACTCAGTGATCTTTGATAGGGGACTACCCCTTTAAGTAAAGCAGACATGGAAGCCGACACGAGAACCTGCTGATATAACCAGTACATGGGGACACAGTGAAGGGTGAATGAATGAACACCGCAGTATATGGCGCCATCACTGTACCTGACCAGCTCCGCACAGTAGGCAGCAGAGGCCGCAGCCTGCCCGCTCTTCCCCCGGCAGCTGCATGGAGTCAGGTGTGAACGGGAGCGCAGTGCGGCTCTCAGAGCCATGACAATGTCACCCGGGGAGGAGGGGGCGGAGCCCGATGACGGACTACTATTGGCGGAAAAGTTTAGAGCTCGGACTCCCTACGTCATCCTTCCGCGCCGGTGTTGTGATCACGTGAGCGCTGGTGACGTAGTCGGGAAGGCGCCGGGCAGGTTTATACAGCCGCTGATCGTTTCTGTGTACCGTCTGTATAAGGTGAGTGCTCGGCGGAGAGTGAGGAGGGGGAGGTGTGCAGGAGTGGCTGCCGCTGCGCGCGCGCGTGTGTGTGTGTGTGTGTGTGTGTGTGTGTGTGTGTGTGTGTGTGTGTGTGTGTGTGTGTGTGTGTGTGTGTGTGTGTGTGTGTGTGTGTCTCTGTCAATTCTGCAACTTTATTGCTGCATGTTCGTTCACAAATGGTTATTTCCCATTCATTCTCCGGGGCTGACACCTTGCTGTCTGGTGTCCTGTGTGTGGGTTGTCAGCCTGAGTATGAGGCTCCTGTCCTTTTCTTTATCACATATACTATAAAGGTTAAATCATTTTCTATTTTCATACATTGGAATTTTATAGTCACGGTTATACCAAATATGGGTTTTTATTTTCAACAAGGAAAAGGGGGTGATTCAATGTTATGTGTATGTATATATAATGTTAGCACTTAGAGTGCTGCTGTATTTTTTTTATTTATTTTCTGTAATTTTCACCCTTCTTAGGGGAGTTGAGCTTTGTTCTGTGGTTTCATAGGTTGTTTTTGTTCAAAATTATTGTACTTGTAAAGCGCCGTGGAATAGATAGCGCTATAATAATGATGGCGACGGGAGCTAAAATAGGCTTGATGTGATCGCTCCTGCTAAATGTTGCTGCCAGAAATTGACATTGGTGCTCAAAGGGAACTTATCGCCATGAGAAAGCAGTCCAATCTGCCGGCTTCATGTTATGGATCAGGGGGAGCTGAGTGGATTGATATATAGTATTGTGAGAAAAAGATCCAGTATAAGGCCACAGCCCCACTACCAGTATTCGGTCAGTATTTTTTCCCAGGAGTGGGTGATAAATGCAGAATTGTGGACTTGTTTCTATTAGGCTATGTGCCCACGATGCAGAAATGCTCCTGATTTTTCCTGAGCGTTTCTGCATCTCCCTGGCAGAAAAAACGCATGCGGATTGTACATGTGTTTTTCCTGCCAGGGCCATGCGGATGTGAAGCGTTCTTCACATGCATTTCTGCATGCGGGTTGACAAGCGCTTTCCAAGCGATTTTTAGCATCACTTGGAAAGTGCTTGTCAACTTGGTCACACCATATAAATCCATGCAAACTGCATGTATTTATATAGTGTGACCAAAAGAATGTTAAAAAAAATGAAAATAAATAAATATATATAACCTTCTGATGGCCCCCGGAGTCCTTGTCTCGGTTTGCCAGCAGCTCGCGGTAGATTTTTAAGGACCTGCTGATGTCAGCGGTCGCGTGACCCGTCACATAACTAAATGACGTCAGCGCAGGTCCTTTTAATCTACCGCGAGCTGCCGGCAAGTCGAGACAAGGACTCCGGGGGCCATCAGAAGGTAAGTATAATATTTTTTTTTTTTTATTCTTTTTTTTTTTTTTTTCTTACAGGTTCTATGGTGTAGGGGTCCGGAGGAGTGTCTCCTCTTCTCCAGACCCGGGTACCATCCACACATTGAAACGCATGGATTCTGCGGATGAAGTGATGCGGAATCCATGCGTTCCAACGCAAGTCAATGGCGGCGAAAACACCACACTTCCGCAAAATAATTGGTAGTGTTGCGGATTTTTCCACAATGATAATCCGCAGCGGAAATTTCCACAGCATGTGCACAGCACATGCGGATTATCATTGGGGAACATGGCAGGCTTTCTACCGTGTGTTTTTTAAGCGTTTCTGCAGCGGAATTGCAGCTGCGGAAATGCTTAAACGCATAGTGGGCACACAGCCTTATACCTTTTCTCTAATTGTTCCTCACCTGGTTTTGGCTCCCACTCCTGAGAAAAAATACTGGCCAAATACTGATAGTGGGGCCATGGCCTTACTCACGTTTTAATCATTTTTAACATCTGCTCTTCCTGGGATCTTTGGTCCTATCAATGACTGACCGCTTTCTTTGTATAAACAGTGCAACAAACTGGCCAAATCCTACTTTATCATGTACAGACTTGTGCCGAAATGCAGTCGTTCCTCTCCACTTCTGAATTTCCAAACTATATAATAAATGGCATCAACCGTATCCAGTCTGCTGTAATAATCACTTCTATGATTATATTTCAGTCACTTTTAAATTAACCTCAGAATATATTCATAGTCAATATTCAACTTCAGGGAATCAATATTCATGATAATCACCATAGGGAGTAAAGGACACCGACTACGGTGCAACCAGTCCAATTGCTCCAGGCAACAGCAGGCATGTGGAAGCAGAGACGCTGTCTGACGATCCGAGCTCTGCACCTGAACCGACGTTTCCTCAGGGTGATTGATGTTGCCGCTGTTGCAGACCTTGGATCGTCAGACAGCGTCTCTGCATCTTCATGCCTGCCTCTGGAGCACATAGACTGTTTGCACCGAAGTCTTTGTCCTTTATTCCTGGTGGAGAAACCTATATGAAAAGTTTTAGGAGAAACTCCAAGAGGTTTCACACTTTTGCCAGTTTTGATCAAATCAGGGAGTCGATCGATCGGAGACAAGAGAGACACAACCAGTTCTGTCTGTGTCCCAGACTTGTCTGCCCTCAGATACCTGGTTACAATTTTTATTACAAACCACAAAGATAAGGAAAGTGGGAATGGCTTACATTACGTTACCTAAAAAGGAAGATAAGTTGGGAAAAACAAAGTCGTAAATTATGCATTCTGCTGCATTCCTTAAGATCTGGCTATATCTAGTTTACTATACGTTCAGAAACAAAGGAAGGCTTTAATACATCTCTGTATCAGAGACAACACCCTGTTATTTATGAATAACACTTATAAAGCTAATATTAAAATACAAAATTATCAAAGATATATGAATTGTCTAAATATTTACCATAACATTCCCTATGGTGATTATGATGAATATTGACTTTATGAATATATTTACCGTAAATCTCAGAGTAGAGGATTAAATTATTAAAGCACACGTTATTCTGAATCTTTTCTCGCAAAACTATACTGTATATCAATCTGCTCAGCTCCCCCCCCCCCCCCCTGCTCTACAGAATGATGCCTGCAGATTGGACAGAGATTTCACAATGACAGGTTCCCTTAAAGTGATTGAATGCAGCAATCAGAGCATCTCTTATCTCTGCTGTTAGAGGCAGGTGCCGGCTGTATTACCCACCTCAAGAACCTGATCCATACAACATGTGATATACTTGTGCGTGATACATTGGGAAGGCTTTAAAGGGTTATTCCAGCCTGAAACAGTTATCAGATGTCTAATGGATAAGTGATAAATACTAGATTGCTTTGGGTGTACTACAGGGACCCCTACCAATCCTTAGAACTGGGGCCTCTGTCACCTGTTACCAGTCAGGCATGCTGCTGCGCCATTCACTGCCTATAGCACTGATGAAAGCCGCGCTCAATTAGAATATTCTTTTTTTTTTTGTTTAAATCTGGAGAGAAGCCACTTCCAGTGTGCCGAGCTCTTAAATGCTTATTTTTAGGAGTGATGATGTGCTGCAGACTATTATCTTAGAGAACAGTGGATGTTATTTGGCTCTGCAATGTTTGATATGTGCATAAAACCTCTTTGTTTCTTACTAGATACCGCTGACCAAATGAAAAAGAAAAATGCTGCAAACGAAAAGCTGCAGGCAAAGAAGATGAGTGCCGAGGCGGCAGACAGAGAGGCGGCCACTTCCAGCCGCCCGTGCACCCCGCCACAGACCTCCTGGTTCGAGTTCTTGCTGGATGTTTCTTTGCTGGAGTCTCATCTAGAGAAGGATTCTCCAGGTAGTCAACGTGTGATTCCTTTTACAGTGCTTCTCCATGAAAACAAACCTTTTCCAGAATTTTTTCTAAAGCAAACATTAATACTATGCAATAAGTGTGCATAAGTTGACGTTTAGCTTTCTTCCACACCAAATTCTATGTGTGTGACCCAGGGCCGTGGAGTTGGTATAAAGTGGACCGACCCCGACTCCTAAAATATATAATAAATTGGGTACAGTAGTTCAATGCAGTTTGTGGGGAATATTTTTTCATAAGAATTTGGGAAAGTTATGAAATGTCCTATTCCTGATCTAAGGGTCTAGACTTTTAGCTGAGATGAATCTGTGCTACAGTAAATTTATCACTTAAACAAGAGCCATGTATGAGGGGGTCAGAGTCATGGAAATTGAGGAGTCTGAGTCGGAGGTTTGGCTTACCAACTCCTCAGCCCTGGTGTGACCATACGTGATGTGACGTGGGGTGCAATTAGGTCTCTGTATGTATATGTCCGAGTGTCGGATCAAAATCGGCAATGCAAGTCTCTAGGTCCGTGGAAAACATCGGACTGCACTCAGATGACATCTGAGTGTCGTCCAATTTTCACTACATGTTTTTAGGGATTTGAAGAGTTCTTTTTACATATATTGTGCTGTACTTCTTTGTGCAATCCGCAGCTAAAAACTGCAACAAATCCCTCATGGCTGAACATGGATTTATTGCTCATGCATCAAATGTTTTCTTAGTCAAGTAAATGATTATATCATAGTAACTATTGTCAGAGAAAAGTGTGTGGGGGTTATTAGTAGTGTGAGAATACTTTTGGCACACCCTCCAAAAAAGAAACAGGACTTAAAGTTGAGTTCACATTGGTGTATTTCACGGACCTCAGTGCCCAGACTCACAGCGGGTCTCCTGACCCAAACTTATATCCTCTTTTGTCTATAAAGACGTAAGCTCGGGTCTGAGACCGGCGTATACGGACCTTGGCTGTCTTCTGTGTACCTGCCTTGGCCTCTTATTCACCCGTTTTATGTTCCCATCAGATCCTCCTCCTGTTCAGCTGATTATCCAGTTTCTGGAGCAAGCGTCCAAGCCGACCGTGAATGAGCAAAATCAGGTGCAGCCTCCGACTGACAACAAGAGGAATCGGACCCTCAAGCTTCTGGCTCTAAAAGTGGCTGCTCACTTAAAATGGGATTTGGATGTGCTTGAGAAATGGTAGGTATACCTGCAGGAATTCTGCTCATTGCACCCCGGCCTGTTTCACATGTCCGCAACTGACAGATGTCTGACCGTGATGGTCACACTGGCCACGGGTCTCCTCACCTGAACCCTAAAGGCTTATGAGGTTTTCAGTTCAGATCAGGAGACCCCCATATTCAGACCATGCATGTCAGACTTGTGAAACCTTCCCAATATTGTTACAGCTAGCAACTGAAAGTAAAAGAGTATTTCCATTCAAAAGTAGATGTAATAGCTTGCATTGTTCTTCCCTTGTCCATTTTTTTTATGCTATCCAGACCCCATAGCCAGCTTTTTCTTAGTTGTTGCAATTCTTAGGGAAGCTGGGTAACTGTCCAGCAAGACCACACAATACCCAGCTTTCCAAAGCCCTGTTCCCACATATCTGGGAATAGTTATTCTACACACACATTCATACGATTTGCAGAACTTTGCAGCTGCATTTACCTCTACAGATTTTGTAATGTGGATTGCAGCTTTCAGCCAGATATGTAACTCTCCAAGACATCCAAGCTTGTGTCAATTATCAGGCAGGGAAATGTCCTCGTTTAATGAATAAAATTTGGTTTATGGCATATTTATACCTATTACATATAATGTATTTTATAATTTGGATAAAGTTTCTCTCTTTCTGATTTTTCTTTATGTGGTAGTTTATCCGTTCCTGTCCTTAATATGCTGCTGAATGAGTTACTGTGCGTGAGTAAAGTACCACCTGGAACCAAGCACGTAGACCTGGACCTCGCCAGCCTGCCTCCAACCACGGCCATGGCCGTCATGTTGTACAACAGATGGTAAGGAGCTTTTTCCCCTTCTCCCATGACAGCACCACCTGAGAGAGGGTATCCGCCCACCAAGGACAGGAACCTACTGAATAAAAAGGCGGTACCTCTCCTCCGCATCAGTTTTTGGTTCCTGTCCCTGATGGGAGCCTCACCAGGTGGTACCTCACGTACCTGGATTATGGACGGTGCGGCCTGGAGGCCGTGGAAGCAGCAGATGGTCCCTGTTCCCAGCCCGTCTGGCTGCTGCCCGGGTCTGCGTGTGAGGAGGTGCTGCTTTTTTGGATTCCTCACCGCGTGCGCCAGGGCCTGCGGCTGGGTCTGCGCCTCGCAAAGACGAACTGAGCGCGCCGGCCGGCAGGTCTTCCAGGCTGCGCACGTGGGGGTCGCGTCGCACCCTGTGACGGAGCGCGCCGGAATTCCGGGCTGCTCACGCGCGGGGTGCTGACGCGCCCTATCACGGAGTGCGCCGGAAGCCGGGTCTGCGCATGCGCGGATAGGAAGCTGTCATCCCGCTGCTAGCGCGCCGGGTGCCGCTGGGCTGCGCACGCGCAGAAGCGAGTGGACCTGTGGGTAGCGCGCCAGCTGGCTAAAATTCAAAAAAAAAAAAAGAGAGATTGAAATGAGCACGCTGCCGGAAGGGGAGGAGCCTAAAGGAGGTGGAGCCCTACTGCTTTTTAAGGATGGGGAGCAATCAGGATGGCGGTGTCTGCATCCCCGCCATGATGGATGAGGAGCCGCAGTCACCTGGGCAGCAGCTGTCACCGCCACAGGAGGTACAGCAGCAGCCACAGCCATCAAAGCAGCGCAAGCAGCTTAAACAAATGGAACGAGAATCTTCCCATCGACAAAGTCACAGCAGTGGAGGGCGTACAAGTTCCGGCAAGACTGGTCAGAAAAGACTTCGTCAGTCCACCTCCGCCAGATGGGAGCCCTCATGTGAACGGCAACCACCGCCTCCGGTACCCTAGTCTGAACGGCAGTGTGGTGAGTGATATTCGTGAAAGTCTCACCCTGAATAATGTGCTCTTCTCTCTCTCTTTTCCTCCTTCTTCTCCTTTCATTTCTTGGGGCAGGAGGCGAAGAAGTGTAGTGCGGAAAGTAAAAACAGGGAGTGTGCTTTATGCAAAATCGGTCTTCCCACCTCCTATGCCAAAAACCTTTGCTTGGACTGTATTCAGAAAACCATTGCAGAGGAGTCCCCCAGGTTTTCTTTAGAATTAAAGGATCTAATCCAGACAGAGGTCAGGGAGTCTTTAAGAGGCTTAACCTCACTCAAAAAGAAGAAGCGAAAACTAGTTTCTTCAGAATCAGAGGAATCAGTGGAGTCCCATTTTACGAGAGAACTGCCTTCCTCCTCTAATCACTCCTCATCGTCATCGGAGTCTTCGGATGATGATGGGGGGGCAGACCTTGTTTTTCGGTTGATAATACTGAGAAACTAGTTAAAGCCATCAGAGGGACTATGGGTATTACCGATACCAAGGTGCCCAGAACAGTCCAGGATGTTATGTTCGGGGGCTTAGACCAAAGGAGGAGACGCTCATTCCCGGTCAATGACAGGATTAAATCTCTGATAGAAAAGGAATGGAAGAAACCGAAGAGGAAGGGTCAGCTGCCGTCATCCTCCAAGCGGAGGTACCCCTTTGAGGATGAGGATGCGGCTAAATGGGACAAAACCCCTAAGATTGACGTGGCCACTTCAAAATCTTCAAAAAAATCCACTCTGCCCTTTGAGGATTTAGGAGCCTTAAAAGACCCGCTGGATAAAAAAGCGGAGTTCTTCCTTAAACAAGCCTGGGAGTCGTCAGCAGGGGCCCTTAAACCGGCAGTAGCAGCGACCTGCACAGCTAGATCTATGATGATCTGGCTTCAACAATTGGAAGACCAGATCAGGGGGAATGTGTCCAGGGAGAAAATTCTATCAGACCTTCCTCTTGTGCAGGGAGCGGCTGCATTCCTGGCAGATGCATCGGCAGATTCAGTTAGGCTGGCTGCCCGGTCTGCAAACCTCTCTAATGCAGCCCGTAGGGTGCCATGGCTCAAGAGCTGGCCAGGGGATGTGCAGTCAAAGTCTAAACTGTGCTCAATCCCTTGTGAGGGGGACTTCTTGTTCGGCAAAGGTCTAGATGACATCCTAGATAAAGCCGCAGACAAAAAACATGGATTTCCCACGGTGTCTGGTTCCCGATTTAACAGTTCCTTTCGGAAGAGAAAATACAGCCGCAGTAAAGCTCCCAGAGACCAAGGTAACTGGAAAGACCGAAAGCCGTATAACAGAGGCTTCATGTTCGGGGGTCCCTCCTCCGAGAATAAGAAAGCCCCTAAGTGACAGTTCCCCCCCCAGGTGGGAGGAAGATTGTCCCACTTCCTGCCTGCCTGGAAGGAAATTTCATCCAATTCTTGGATCTTAGGGATAATCAGGAGGGGGTTCACATTAGAGTTCAAAAGCAGGCCCAAGAACACTGTCAAAATATCAGCCCCCAGAGGTTTAGCGGAACAGATAGCCTTACAGCAGGAAGTTCTCTCTCTGCTCAGGAAAGGAGTTCTGGTGGAAACACCTGCACCCGAGCAAGGAAGAGGATTCTATTCGACTCTCTTCCTAATAAAGAAGCCGGACGGCTCCTTCAGGACCATTGCGAACTTAAAGAGGCTGAACGACCATTTAATCTACAGGCCGTTCAAGATGGAAACAATAAAATCGGCCATAAAGATGTTATTTCCGGACTGTTTTATGTGCGTCCTCGATCTGAAGGACGCCTACTACCACGTCCCGATTTTGCCAGATCATCATCCGTTTCTAAGAGTAGCTGTACAATTCGGCAGGCACGTAAGGCATTTTCAGTTCGCAGCTCTTCCCTTTGGCATTTCCATGGCGCCGAGAGTCTTCACAAAAATTATTCTGGAGGTCACAGCGCACTTGATGGAAAGAGATATTCTGGTCATCCCTTATCTGGATGACTTCTTAGTAGTGGGCAGATCAAGTCAACTCTGTGCTCTAGCCCTGGCGGACGTCTTGGCCAGTCTAAGACGCCTAGGTTGGCTGTTAAATCTGGAGAAGTCAAGGCTGAAACCAAAGAGGGTTCAGTCTTTCCTGGGTCTCATTCTGGACTCAGAAAACCAAACCTGTCTACTGCCAGAGGAAAAGAAGCTGAAGATCAGATCCCTAATATCTCAGGTTGTCAGCAATCCGACCATGACCCTGAGGAGTGCAATGTCTCTGTTGGGTACAATGACATCTTGCATCCCGGCGGTTCAGTGGGCCCAGCACCATTCCAGATGTCTTCAACAGGAGATTCTGGCAGCGGACAGGCGGCTCAAAGGTCGCCTGAATGGGAAAATATCTCTTCCAGATGTCGTGATCAACTCCCTGGACTGGTGGACATCTCCGGTCAACCTATCTTTGGGGGTTCCTTGGACCTCCCAGGTGTCGGATACAATTACAACAGACGCAAGTGCGGAAGGTTGGGGAGCTCACCTAAGGGATCGTTCTGTACAAGGCCTCTGGTCGGACAGCGAGACAAGTCTCTCTTCCAACATGAAAGAGCTGTTGGCAGCCAGAAACGCTCTAAAAGAATTCAGTTCTGTTCTTCAGGGCCCTCACGTCAGGATAATGTCAGACAACAGATCAACAGTCGCCTACATCAATCATCAGGGGGGTACCAGGTCTCTCCCTCTGATGTTAATAGCGGATCAGATCTTCAGGTTTGCCGAGAGTCGGCTGGTTACGCTCTCGGCACTGCATATAAAAGGGGAAGAGAACATAAAGGCCGATTTCTTGAGTCGTCACATCCTGAAACAAGGAGAGTGGGAGTTGAATCCAGCCGTTTCTCAGCAGATTGTGGATCAGTGGGGACAGCCCCAGATAGATCTATTTGCAAACAGACACAATCGGAAGACCGAAACCTTTTGCTTCCTGAAATCCAAAAGAGGGGGCGTTTGCGGTGGACGCGCTGCAGATTCCGTGGGATTTCACTCTAGCTTATGCCTTTCCCCCTTTAGTACTGATCCCTACTATCCTGAGGAAGATCTGAGAGGAACGGGCGAGGGTTATATTGATCGCCCCGTTCTGGCCCAAGAGACCATGGTTCACTTGGATGAAGAGAATGTCCCAAGCAGATCCATGGGTTCTTCCGGACATCCCGGATCTCCTCAGGCAGGGCCCAGTCTGTCATCCCCAAAGAGCGGGCCTGCATTTAGCAGCTTGGATTTTGAGAGGTCGCTATTGACGCAAAGGGGGTTTTCTCCGGATCTTGTTACTACCCTTCTAGCAAGTAGAAAACCGATAACAACTAGAATCTATGGTAGAACCTGGGCTAAGTTCTTGTCTACCTCGGGTCAGTCCGCCAAAGGGAGGATTCCTATTGAGGCCATACTAGAATTCCTCCAGAAGGGGTTAAACATGGGACTAGCCACCAGTACTCTTAAGGTACAGGTATCGGCTCTGGGGGCACTGTATAATTATGACTTGGCAGCAAATAGATGGATCATTAGATTTATTAAAGCCTGTCATAGATCCAGACCTATTCTTGTTCCAAGAATGCCTCCTTGGGACCTTAATTTAGTTCTGGAAGCATTAACCAAACCTCCCTTCGAGCCCTTAGAGAAGGTTTCAGAAAAAATCTTAACTTTAAAGACTGCTCTACTGGTGGCCCTGACATCAGCTCCTAGAGTCAGTGACTTACACGCACTATCCGTTAACCATCCATTCACTCAAGTATGTATGGATAGAGTAATCTTAGGCCGGGTCTGGTCTTATCTTCCAAAGGTAGCCTCCAAGTTCCATAGGACGCAAGTAATCACTCTCCCTTCCTTCTATCCTAAACCTAGGGATTCTGAGGAACATAAGCTTCACACCTTAGATGTTAGGAGGGTGTTAGTCCAGTATTTGGAAGTGACAAAAGCCTGGAGAAAGAGTGACGCTTTATTTATATCCTTTCAGGGGGCTAGGAAAGGACTTAAGGTTACAAGGGGGACCATAGCTAGATGGGTCAGGGATACTATTACCTTAGCCTGCTCTTCTAGCAATCTGCCGGTTCCTGAGAACCTGAAGGCCCATTCCACCAGAGCGGTAGCTGCTTCCTGGGCTGAGAAGGCGGATGTGCCCATCGACATCATATGTAAGGCGGCAACTTGGTCATCCCCCTCTACATTCTACAAGCATTACCGTCTTGACCTTTCCTCTTCTACTGATCTGTGATAAAGGGGAGGGAATTAATAGGGTGCTGTCATGGGCTCTGTAAAATCCCGTTACCGGTAAGTAACTAGGATCTTTTACATCTGTCCTCTTCCCTCTCTAGTGGTGATAGCTTGTACAAGTAATGGTCCATTTAGATGGCGCAACGATTGTCCATATATAAGTCGATCAGTTCTCGTTTACTGGCCTTCATTCACAAATCGCAGACATAGTGCAAGTTTTTTTGTAAAAACACTGGCCGCAGCGTGTGAACGCAGCCTTCCACAAGGCGATGAATTACTGATGGGGGCAGAACAACTGTTTAACCGGTTCCCGACCGCCCACTGTACATAAACGTCCGCGCTGCCTGGGCTCTGTGCAGCGCGGACGTTTAAAAACGGTGGGTGGTCTCGCAGCGCTCGGGACCCCCAGGGTCCTGCAAGCGCTGCGATTCCGGTGCAGAGCGTTGGCTCTGACAGGGAACATCATCGGGACCTGATTGGATCAGGTCCCAGTGATGTTAACCCTTTGCTGTCTTCTATATGCTGCGATCTATAGTGATCGCGGCATATAGGAGACAGCAGGAGGAGAGGGGGTCGTCTTACTTACCTCTCCGAAGACCTCCGATTCCTTCCAGGACCTGGGGTTGCTATGGCAGCTGGAGGTCACATGACCGCCTCCAGCTCTGCCATATATGGTGTCCTGTCTGGCTCAGCCTGCAAGCTGAGCCAGACAGGAGACTCTGACTGAAACAGGGAAGATCTCATGTAATGTAATATATGTCTATTACATTACATGAGATCAGTGATCAGAAAAATAAAAATTAATGTCCCATACAGGGACTAAGTAAAAATGTAAAAAAAAAAAGTTTTTAAACTGTTAAAAAAAATCACAAAATAAATAAAATATTAAACCAATAAATCCGTATATTTTTACAAAACCAAAAAAAGAACACATATTTGGTATCGCCGCGTCCAAAACAACCCGAGCTATAAAACTGTCACACTAATTAACTCCTTCTGTGCACACCGTAATAAAAATAAATAAAAAAAGGAGCAAAAAAATATGCTTTTTCATCATATCGCCAAACAAAAAGTGGAAAAAAATGCGATCAAAAAGCAAAATAGAAATAAAAATGGTACCGCTGAAAACGTCATCTTGTTCCGCAAAAAACAAGCCGCCATACAGCTCCATCAGTCGAAAAATAAAAAAGTTATAGCTCTCAGAATAAAGCGATGCAAAAAAAATATTTTTTTCTATAAATTTGTTTTATTGTGTAAAAGCGCCAAAACATAAAAAAATATACAGTAAGTGTAGTATCGCTGTAAACGTACTGACCCAAAGAATAACGCTGCCTGATCACTTTTACCACACGCAGAACAGCATAAAAAAAAAACCTCAAAGAACAATTCCTGAATTGGTTTTTGTTAATTTTACCTCCCAAAAAACGGAATAGAAAGCGATCAAAAAATGTCATGTACCCAAAAATGGTACCAATAAAAATGTCAACTCGTCCCGCAAAAAACAAGCCATCACATGACTCTGTCAGCCGAAATATGGAAAAATTATAGCTCTCAAAATATGGCGATGCAAAAACTAGATTTTGCAAAAAAAAGCGTCTTAGTGTGTGACAGCTGTCAGTCATAAAAACCCGATATAAATCTGGTATCTCTGTAATCGCACCGACCCGAAGAATAAAGTAATCTCATCACTTATACCACACGAGGAACGGCGTAAAAAATAAATAAAACCAATTCTTCACCGGCTACTGATTTGTTTATTATGTCTCCCAAAGATCGCAGTAAGGCTCTGCTCACATTTATCCTGCACTCTGCGCTGAGCACTTACACAAGAGTTTCCGTGTAAATCTCTGAAATACGTGATTCAGACGGAACTCATGACGGAAGATTCCCTGTAATGAGGCAGATATAGACCACTGTGGATGCCGTCTGGCCTGGGATCCCATGGTGTCATTTGTTTTAGACGTGCATAAAAGTACGGTTGGCCACAGTTTTGTGCACTTCTGAAAAAAAGGACACCGCTAAACAGAGGCCAGATGGAGTCCAGAGTAACTCTGCTGCCTCATTACAGTGAATGGATCCGGCAGGGGTTTCATCTGAATTACATCACTTGGAAATTTAGATGGAAACCCCGATGTAAGTGCTCAGCCTAGAGCGCCGGATAAATGTTACGTAAAATGTTCCCAATAAAAGCTTCAACTCAGTCCTCAAAAAAAGCTAGTCCCCACTCAGGTCCGTCATCTGTTAAAAATATAAGGGACTTCCAAGTTACTGGCAGCAGAAAGGCTCTGGAAAAGCGAAATGGCCCTTGCCCCCCAAAAGAAATTCAGAAAATTTTGTGCTCCCAAATCCAAATGCCTATTCTACAATAATTTGTTCTCCAATTGTCAAATAGCGCTCCGTCCCTCCCAGATCTCGCCGTATGGCTGAGCGGTACGATACAGCCACATATGGGGTATTGCCACTTTTAGAAGAAATTGTGTGACACATTTTGGCACCATTTTTACCCATTGCCCTGTGTGAAAATGTAAAATCTGAGGGTAAAACATTTTTTTGTGGTAAAAATATAATTATGTTTTCTTCACTGTCCAATGGTATAAATTTAAAAATTAAAAAATACTCAATACTTCCCTAGATGAATTCCTTGAGAGGTGTAGTTTACAAAATGGGGTCACTTGTGGGGGTTTCTGCTGTTTCGGCATGTCAGCGACTCTTCAAATGTGACATGGTGTCTGCAACCTATCCCAGCAAACATAGCGCTCCTTTCTCTTCCGAACCCTGCCGTACACCAAAGCAGTGGTTTTCCCCCACATATGGGGTATCGGCATACTCAGGAGAAATTGCACAACAAATTTCATGGTGCAATTTATTCTATTACCCTTATGATAATGCAAAATTAAGGGATGAAAAAACGTTTTTGTGGGAAAAATGTGAAAATTTTATTTTTACAGCTCAATATTATAAACTTCTGTGAAGCAGCTGGGGGTGCAAGGTGCTCACCACACATCTAGATAAGTTCCCTAAGGGGTCTAGTTTCCAAAATGGTGTCACTTGTGGGGGGTTTCCACTGTTTAGGCACATCAGGGGCTCCCCAAATGCGACATGGCGTCCTCTAATTATTCAGACAAATTTTATATTCAAAAAGTCTAATGGCGCTCCTTCCCTTCCGAACCCTGCAGTGCGCCCAAACAGTGGTTTTCCCTCACATATGGGGTATCAGCACGCTCAAGAGAAATTGCACAAAAAAATTTCGAGTCCATTTTTTCCTGTTACCCCTGTGAAAATAGAAAAAATTGGGTCTAAAGTAACATTTTTGTGAAAAAAGTTAAATGTTCATTTTTTTATTCCACATTCCAAAAATTTCTGTGAAGCACCTGAAGGGTTAATAAAGTTCTTGAATGTGGTTTTGAGCACATTGAGGGGTGCAGTTTTTAGAATGGTGTCACTTTTTGGTATTTTCTGACATAAATGCCCCTCAAAGTGACTTCAAATGTGATGTGGTCCCTAAAAAAATGTTTTTGTAAATTTTGTTGGAAAAATGAGAAATCGCTGGTCAACTTTTAACCCTTATAGCTTCCTAACAAAAAAAAATTTTGGTTCCAAAATTGTGCTGATGTAAAGTAGACATGTGGGAAATGTTATTTATTAACTATTTTGTGTGACATATCTCTCTGATTTAAGGGCATGAAAATTCAAAGTTAGAAAATTGCAAAATTTTCACCAAATTTCCGATTTTTTTCACAAATAAACGCAAGTGATATCGAAGAAATTTTACCACTATCATGAAGTACAATATGTCATGAAAAAAACAGTCTCAGAATCAGGGGGATCCGTTGAAGTGTTCCAGAGTAATTACTTCATAAAGTGACAGTGGTCAGAATTGAAAAAATTGGCCCGGTCACGAAGGCAAAAACAGGCTCTGGCGCGAAGTGGTTAATAGGATCTTTCTCTCTCCATACATTGTCAGCAGCACATCCTTTATTACACGGGGTGATGTGCTGTCAAATTTTTTTTTTTTTTTTTTTTTTTTTTTTTAAATCCTGGCACAAATGATCTATTCAAGGGGGCATCTTCTACATCTGGAGGAAAGAAGGTTTAATCATAATCACAGACGCGGATTCTTTACTGTAAGAGCAGTGAGACTATGGAACTCTCTGCCGCATGATGTTGTAATGAGTGATTCACTATTAAAATTGAAGAAGGGCCTGGATGCCTTTCTTGAAAAGTATAATATTACAGGTTATATACACTAGATTCCTTGATAGGGCGTTGATCCAGGGAACTAGTCTGATTGTCGTATGGAGTCAGGAAGGAATTTTTTTCCCCAATGTGGAGCTTAGTGTTTGCCACATGGGTTTTTTTTTTTGCCTTCCTCTGGATCAACATGTTAGGCTATGGGTTGAACTAGATGGACTTAGTCTTCCTTCAACCTTAAAAACTATGTATGTTATTCATCTGACAAATGAGGGTGATCTCCAGCGTGTTTCCACAGGCTGATAATTGGAAATAAGCCGCCTTCTGAAAGAGTCTTCTCCCATTGTTGCATATTCAAGCTGCTACTTAGTGTTTGTGCCTTGAAGATGTCTCGAACTCCCCTTGTCTGTTATTGCCAGAGGAAGCCGTATCGGACCATACCTACTCCCTGTGGTGACCTCTGTCTTATAGCTTCCCGGCTTACCATGTAATGCATATACTGTCTGGTCCACAAAAAACTGAGGTGTCCTTCTGGTTCTTATAGTGGCAGTCCTTGTGAGAGAGCTTCCTCCTAGTGAAGACAAGAAGTTAGTTAATCTGAAGATTTTCTTATATTTTTTTATGGAGTTTCGTTTTTTAAATAGCTTTTTTTTTGCTTTTTATATTCACACACATGTTCACTATAATTATTGTAGGATTTCCAGATGAGTGTTATGACATTAGTTTAAAACCGTAATGTGTGTATTGGCAGCATTGTCCTTACCTGACTTGATTATCTTCAGGCATTTTCTCTCCTGCAGGGCGATCCGGACCATTGTGCAGAGCAGCTTTCCTGTGAAGCCCGTTAAGCAAGGTCCATTACAGCCCAATGTGTAAGTCGGCGCTGATCTCTTTGCTTATTCCATCATCTCTTGCGTCATGGTGAGGGAAAGGCCTGGTGGCACCTTATAAAGCCTCAAAGCAATTAGGTCACATTTACACAATGATTGTCAAAAGTACCTATAGATGTCCATTCACCTGACAGAAGTCTTTTTGTCTTTCATTTTTTACTTTTTTCCCCTTTTTTTTTTTTTTTTTTTTTTTTTTTTATTTTATTTTATTTATTTATTTTATTTCCATTCTGAAAAAGAGGCGTCCAGCGGAGTATACTGCCCAATGTTGTGGTTCTTCTGTCTAAATTTATATGCCTAGAAATTCCCCCTACTTACACCTCCCAACACGCACGTATTATGCGTTCCCGGTATATGTTCCCCGATATATTTATTGCTTTATTGAAAATATAAGTGTTATTACATTAATTTTTTATTTTGACAGAATGAATCAAATGCAACAAGAAAAGGAGCTGACTGAAAATATACTGAAAGTGGTAGGTGCATCACTGCTCTGCAGCACAAATATCTGGAATCTGCAGTGTTTGCATATTCTTACCAGCAGAGGGCACTGCATTCCCATCACAGCTTCTCGCTGCTCGTAGTTGTGGACGGGACTTTGCAGGCCTCCGTTAGACATTGGAGACCTTTTTACCTGCACTGACACATTGCAATAAACTATAAGGAGAGAGATCATGGTTTTAACTTGCTGAGTATTGCCTAAACTGGATTAAATTGTATTCATCTTTCACATCTTCTCCAAAGGTTGGTAAAGAATGGGATTGGAACGCACAATAGATTGTTACAGAACACTTTTTTTGTGCAATGATGGGGGAGTTTTGCCTTTTAGTGAATAAACATGTGAGGGTATAGGTTGGACTTGTGTCTTCTTTCAACTTAAATCTATGAAACATTAACATGACTGTACATACAACATACATGTATAATCACCCTACTTGGTGCTCTCCTTTTTTCCTTCTTCTGCTGAGATCGGCGCCCTGGTCCTCTTGCTTCCAATATGGCCACAGCAGTGGCACAACGTGGATTGCAATAGTAAGTCTGAGCCACGCCACACCTGCCTTTGCTGTGGTTCAGAGTTCTCATTTACCCCTATGCCACTGCAGTGGACATATTAGATGTAGAAGGACCAGAATGTGGAGGCGATTGGCGAGAGAAAAACTGAAGGCACTAGGTAAGATGACCATGCATGAGTAGTGTACAGTCACTTCTCAGTGCTCGGGTGGAGGGTCGCTTTAAGCTTTATTTACAGAGAAGGTTCCCATTTCATAGAATGTTAGAGTTGGAAGGGACCACCCGGGTCCTCATGTCCAACCCCCCACTCAATGCAGGAGTCACTAAACCATCTCAGACAGATGTCTGTCCAGCCTCTGAAGACTTCCATTGAAGGAGAACGCGACATCTCTCGTGGCCGCCTGTACCACTCATTGATCACCCTCACTGTCAGAAAGTTTGTTTCTAATATCTAATCTGTATCTTCTCCCTTTCAGTTTCATCCCATTGCTTGTTGCGTTTCCATGTGCAAATGAGGATGATCCCTCTACACTGTGACAGCCCTTCAGATATTTGTAGACAGCTATTAAGTCTCCTCTGTCTTTTTTTCTTTTGCAAACTAAACATTCCCAAATCCTCTAACCGTTCCTCATAGGACATAGTTTGCAGTCCGCTCACCATCCTGGTAGCGTTTCTCTGAAATTGCTCCAGTTTTACAATGTGTTTTTTTTTTTTTTTTTTAAAAAAAAAAAAAAAGTGTGGTGCCCAGAACTGGACACATTATTCCAGATGGGGTCTGACCAAGGAGGAGTAGAGGGGCATAATTACTTCATGTGATCTAGACTCTATGCTTCTCTTAATACATCCCAGAACTGTGTTTGCCTTTTTTGCTGCTGCGTCACACTTCTACAGCCTCTGTGTTGCACTGCTTATTGCTGGCTGTAGAAAGAGTTTAAAGGGGTGTTCTCACGTTTGAACAGTATCAGCTATCCATGGGATGGGGGACAACTTTCCAACCGCAGGATCCCACCAATCCTGATATTCGAGACTCTTAAGAGCCCCGCGTGAAAGGAGACTCATGCACTGCCGCTCCTTTCATTCTTAATGGGAGCATCGGAGCTAATTGAGCGCTGCACTCGGCTGGTTTTCAGCACTCCCATTAGAAGAATGGAGCTGTGGTGCGCGTGATTGTCCTCCACTCCATTGACATGGAGGGCAGGCCCACTAGCGATCGGCAAGATATCCCGAATCCAGTGGATAGGGGATAACTATCAAACTTGGGAATACCCCTATAACTGAGGATCCATCAGTCAGCGTGCTGTAATGCAGGGTACTTGTAACTCTCTTTTTCTGAGCTCCTCTCAGTTCATTTATGACCACAGACCACATCAAAGTTAATTATGCTGAGAGATAGTTTGGAAAAGTTAAACGGTGCCAAATCTACAAATATATGCATTTAAGTAAAAAATAAAATTGGACAACCCGTGTAATAGTAGACAGGCTTAAGAGTTCGCAGATCATCGTTGCATTCTGACTTTCATATCTGGAGCCTTTTCTACTTCCCTTCGTTTATTAGTTGCTTGATTTAGAATATCTACTTCTCTATAACTACATTATGAACCCTCCTTGTTTCTGTAGCTGAAGGAACAAGCCGAGGACTCGATCACTGTGCTGGAGGAAGCCATTAAACTAAAGAAGGCCTTCTACATTCACACCATGAGGACTCTGGACCTGCTGGCAGCTGAACCTGGCGTTGTGAACGGTGAAACTGAGAATTCTACCGCCGGGCTGATGATCAGTTCTGAAGAAGTCCAGTGCCAGGTACTGATGACCTCGCACGTCATGGGCCTTCTTAGGTTACTGTGCACGTCCTGAGCGATTTTACCTGTATCTGTTAGATGTCTGACAGTCGGCATACATGCAGCACGTGTCCGAGGAACGTCTGTTGAGAAACCCCTTCCTAAATGTCAGTGGCTTTCCCCTGCATCATTAGTAATACATTTCCTCTATCCTTCCATTCTGCAGGTCTGCTACGACCTTGGAGCTTTTTACTTCCAACAAGGACCTACAAACCCAGTGAATTATGAAAAGGCCAGAGACCACTTTTTTAACACCAAACAGCTGAATGCAAAGGTAATTCTAGTTTTTCCATTCCATAAAATGCAATTCTCCATAGTGCGATTGTGTCCTGTGTCTGACCGGATATCCATTTCTCTACTTTGCAGATTGGAGCCGTTTCCACTCACTGTTCCATTGATGAGAACAGACTGGCCGGTTATTGCCAGGCTTGCGGCGTTATTGCACCTTCCAATGTGGCTGCTGTGCAGTCTTCCACATACGGTCAGATCCATAAGTTCATGAAGACTGGAAACTACCAGGTATCTTGGGGTCATCATTTATGAGCTAAATCAGTGGCTTTCTCTGGACGGTCATTCAGCTGACCACTTGTTTTTCGGTAGTGTGAGGCAGTGACCGGGATCGTATACGAGGGACGTTATATCTCCCCCAGAATGTGCACAGAGACCTATTAAAACCATTGGAGTGCATTGCAGTCACACACACAGCTGCGGCTGCAATGCAGGAATGAAGGTGAGCATGGACCTAGTCAGGCTATCTGGCTAAGGCAGATTAGTAAAAACCTGGCAGGGCCTTCATTTCTGGCAGGAGGTCACAGGAGGCAGTGGGGCGGCCTCCTCCCTCCAACCCGGGTTTTCCAGTGGCTCTTGCCACAGGTCCTTTAAAACCCCTGCACTAAGGATTAGTGTTGTTCTATGTTGGAACCTGCTAGGAGCACAGCAGGAAACCTCAGCAGGTCTGAGTGTGGCTGAACCCCTGCCTGGGATCCCTCTGCACCTGTCAGGCTCGGAGCGGCCGGCACGGCCGTTGCCCTCGGCAACCATTGTGTATGGACTTTCTGTTAACCCGTGAGTTGCTAAAATAAAAGCTGTTTGTTGGACTTGCTTGGGTCACTGCCTCAGTTACTGCACGGTGTGAACACCGCCGCCTTACAGTTTGGTGGAGAATGCGGGCATTGTGACTGAGGCATACCCCACCGGCCGCTGCATGACCACAATCCGGCCTGCCACCTTTCAGCCTCACCCCGTGGACAAAATGGACGAGCTGTTAAAGCAGCTGGTACTTACCCAGCAGCAGCAACTGCAGTCTCAGCGGCAACAGCAGGAGCGAGAACAGCAGCATAATCAACAGCAGCAGCTACTGTACCAGCAGCAGCAAAAAACAAACGAACTGTTGCTGCAACAGATTGCTGCCCTGCGGGAGACGCCGACTGCACCGGCCTCGGAACGTCGCGAGGCCCGGGACCAGGTTCGCTCAGCATTGAGGAAGATGGGACCGGAGGACGACGTGGAAGCTTTCCTGACCATTTATGAGTGCACGGCAGAGCAGGAAAACCTACCAGCCGGCCAGTGGGCAGAAGTGGTGGCTCCGTTTTTGGTCGGCGATGCCCAAAAGGCCTGCCTCGACCTCAGTCGAGAGGACGCCCAGGACTACCAGAGACTCAAAGGTGAGATCCTTGCCCGGCTGGGGGTCAATACATACGTGAGGGCTCAGCGTGTGTTTTCATGGGCCTATGTGGAGACCCGACCCACCCGGTTTCAGGCTTATGACCTCCTGTAGCTGGTAAAGAGGTGGCTCCAGCCTGAGACTTTGACTCCAGCCCAGATGGTGGAGAGGGTGGTGATTGACCAGCTGGTGAGGACTCTGCCAGTCACTATCCAACGTTGGGTGGGTCAAGGGGACCCCGGCACACTCGACCAGGTGGTCAGCTTGATCGAGCGCTACTCGGCCACTCAGGACTTTATCCGGGATTATGCCCCCTTGCGGCTGTCACTCCGATCCCTGCCCACCCAGGAGTCGGGAAAGGGGTCGCGTCCCTCTGCTGGGGACAGTCAGCACCGTAACCGTGCTGAATGGGAACCCCGGAGTGAGAGTGGCAGGAGATAGGTCTTATGACAGTTTGGGAGAGAACCTAACAGTACCTCCACCCTTAGGTGCTAGAGGTGTCAGGGGCCGGGACATGTGGTTGCTAATTGCCCCCTGACTACGGAACACATGGACTGCGGATATAGCCGCCGGGTCTCAATGTATGCCCAGACCGTCTGCACGGCGAGCGCCGACCCCCGGGACAGTGAACTCCAAATATGCCAGGTACTGGTTAATGGGTACCCCACGGTGGCCCTCCTGGACTCAGGGAGCCTTGAGACTTTGGTACATGGGTCGCTGGTGGCAGGAGACAACCCCAGTGGACGGCCCGTCGGTGTTGTGTGTATCCATGGGGATCTCCGAGAGTACCCAACTGCGGAGGTAGTCTTGTCCACGCCGTGTGGAGAAATAAAACATGTGGTAGGGGTGGTAAAAACTCTTCCCTATGGGACTGTGTTGGGAAGAGACTTGCCCCTGTTCTGGACTCTGTGGAAAAGCAAAATCCACTCTCCCCCGGTAAAATGTATTACAGGCGTTTGTACCCGACGAACCTCAGTCAGGGGAACCTGCTGTAGGGGTGTCCAACCTAGGGACAGAGTGTGACCCCCCGATAGGTTTCCCTTAGAGGTGCTGGCAGAAGAGGTCGAGGAGATCCCATCGATCCCCGAGCTGGAAGTGTCCTGGGCCACGTTTGGGACGGCTCGGCTACAGGATCCCAACCTGGTTCAGGCGTGGGAAAGGGTGTTCGAGGTAAATGGCGTAGCTCAACAGCCCGGTGCAGATACTGTATTTCCACGCATGGTAATCAACGATGAGTTGCTCTATAGGATAGATAAGATCAGGGACGAGGTTGTGGAACAGTTAGTGGCACCTCAGTCGTACCGTCGGGCGGTTCTGGAGATGGAAAACTCACACCTGCTGGGTGGACACTTAGTGGTAAAAAAGACGCTAGAACGTATCTTACAGCGGTTCTTTTGGCCTGGGGTTTACGCGGCGGTCAAAAGGTACTGCGAATCTTGCCCCGAATGTCAGTTGACCTCACCCATCGCAAGTTTTCGTAGCCCATTGGTACCCCTGCCGGTGATAGAGGTACCTTTTGAACAGATTGCAATGGACTTGGTAGGGCCCATAGTAAAATCCGCCCGTGGCCACCAACATATACTGGTGGCCATCGACTATGCCACCCGGTACCCGGAGGCTATACCACTACGCCACACCTCAGCAAAACTGATTGCACGGGAGCTGTTTGCTATGTTCTGTCGCCTTGGACTACCTAAGGAGATCCTGACGGATCAAGGGACCCCTTTTATGTCCAAAGTGACAAGGGAACTGTGCAAATTGCTAAAAATTAAACAATTGCGCACCTCGGTGTACCACCCTCAAACCGACGGGCTAGTAGAACGGTTCAATAAAACCCTCAAGTCCATGTTAAAAAAAGGTGGTTTCTAAGGACGGAAGGGATTGAGACATTTTGCTACCCTATTTGATGTTCGCCGTCCGTGAGGTACCCCAGGCTTCCACAGGGTTCTCTCCCTTTGAGTTATTGTACGGCAGACACCCTAGGGGTCTGTTGGACTTAGCCAAAGAGACATGGGAACAAGAGCCGACTCCACATAGGAGTATAATTGAACACGTGGCTAGTATGCAGGACCGGATCGCGGCGGTCATGCCCATCGTGAAAGAACATCTGTTAGATGCCCAGGCAGCCCCGAGGTGCACATATAATAAGAGTCATGGTCAGGTCTTTTAACAAGGGCGATCGGGTGTTAGTTCTGGTACCCACAACCGAGAGTAAACTCATGGCCAAGTGGCAAGGGCCATATGAGGTTCGAGAAAAAGTGGGGGAGGTAAATTACCGGGTGTATCAGCCTGGAAGGAGGAAACCTGAGCAGCTTTACCATGTAAACCTGCTAAAACCTTGGAAAGACAGAGTGTTTAGTTGCAGATGTCAACCCGGGCATATCGCCAGAGAGTTCTCTACCTTCAGCCAGGAAAGCGTCCGAGGGGGATGTCAGGATAAGTGATGCCCTCACTAAACAGCAGCGACAGGAGGCTCGCTCGCTGGTGCAGCACAATAACGACGTGTTCTCAGAGCTACCGGGTAGGACTACGGTGATCCAACATGACATTGTCACCGAACCTGGGGTAAGGGTGCGAATAAGACCATACCGGGTACCCGAAGCCCGGAGGCAAGCCATCACTGCTGAGGTAAAACAAATGCTTCAGTTAGGCGTCATAGAGGAATCACGGAGTGAGTGGGCTAGCCCCATCCTACTGATTCCAAAACCAGACGGATCGTTACGCTTCTGTAACGATTTCCGGAAATTGAATGAAGTGTCAAAGTTTGACCTCTATCCAATGCCCAGGGTGGACGAGCTGATTGAGAGACTGGGGCAGGCCCAGTACTTTACCACGCTCAATCTCACCAAGGGTTACTGGCATGTACCTCTCACAGATTCGTCAAAGGAAAAAACCGCCTCCGTAACTCCGGAGGGTCTATACCACCATGTGGTCTTACCTTTTGGGTTACATGGGGCCCTGGCTACATTCCAGAGGTTGATGGACATAGTGCTCAAGCCTCATCAGGAGTACGCGTCCGCGTATTTAGATGGCATTATCATCTTTAGCACTGACTGGCATATGCACCTATCCCAGGTACAAGCGGTTCTGGATTCTCTCAGAGCTGCGGGGTTAACGGCAAATCCAAAAAAATGGGGCTAGAGGAAGCCCGATATTTGGGGTATGTGATAGGCCGAGGAGCTATTAAGCCCCAAATCAATAAAGTTGAGGCCATAAAAAAACTGGTCTAAACCGTCAAGTACAAAGCAGGTGAGGGCGTTCCTTGGCATTACCGCCGGTTTATACCTAATTTTGCTGGGCGAACTGCGGCCCTGACCGATCTCTTGAAAGGGAAAAAATCGGTAATGGTTCGGTGGAACCCTCAGGCCGAAGAAGCTTTTCAGTCCATGAAGTTGGCCCTGTGTGGACTGCCGGTCCTCATCAGTCCCAACTTCAAGGAAACCTTCATTGTACAGACAGATGCCTCGGAGGTAGGCCTAGGGGCGGTATTGTCACAAAAAGTGAATGGTGAAGAGCACCCGGTCACCTACTTGAGTAGAAAACTTGTCGTGGTAGAGAAGGCTATTAAGTGGGCCTTGGAATCGCTACGTTATTATTTACTCAGGCGTCAGTTCCGCTTGGTGACGACCACTCACCCTTGGTATGGATGAGAAATGCTAAGGAGAGGAATGCGCGAGTCACCAAGTGGTTCCTGTCACTGCAAAATTTCAGTTTCTCTGTAGAACATCGCCCTGGGAAGTCGCAGGGAAACGCGGATGCCCTGTCCCGGGAACCCTGTATGGTGGCAAATGTTCAACCCCACAAGTTTGAACAGAGGGGGGGGGGGGGGATAGGTGAGGCAGTGACCGGGATCGTATACGAGGGACGTTAGATCTCCCCCAGAATGTGCACAGAGACCTATTAAATCCATTGGAGTGCATTGCAGTCACAAACTCACCTGCGGCTGCAATGCAGGAATGAAGGTGAGCGTGGACCTAGTCAGGCTATCTGGCTAAGGCAGATTAGTAAAAACCTGGCAGGGCCTTCATTTCTGGGAGGAGGTAACAGGAGGCAGTGGAGCGGCCTCCTCCCTCCAACCCGGGTTTTCCAGTGACTCTTGCCACAAGTCCTTTAAAATCCCTGCACTGAGGATTAGTGGTGATCTATGTTGGAACCTGCTAGGAGCACAGCAGGAAACCTCAGCAGGACTGAGGGTGGCTGAACCCCTGCCTGGGATCCCTCTGCACCTGTCAGGCTTGGAGCGGCCGGCACGGCCGTTGCTCTCGGCAACTATTGTGTATGGACTTTCTGTTAACCCGTGAGTTGCTGAAATAAAAGCTGTTTATGTTGGACTTGCTTGGGTTACTGCACGGTGTGAACACCGCCGCCTTACAGTTGATATAATGACTTTGCCATGCAAGGTATTCATTAATCATTTAGTAGTGTGATGCTTAATTCACAATGGTTACCGTATTTTGTGGACTAGAAGACGTGCCGCACTGTACATTTTGTGGAGGAAAGTGAGGGGGAATTGTAATAAAACGGTGGTGCGTTTTTATAGTCCGTAGCTTACTTGGGTTGACGGCGGTGGAGCGGGGTCCCAGGAGGCAGGGTTGCTGCTGCAGGAAGCTGGCGGCAGATGTGGGGCGATGCTGGGAGGAAAGGGGTGTTCGGTACAAGGCTGTGTGATGGGCTCCAGGCTTTAAATCTGCCCATGTGCCGCCTCAGACGGGCATTTTCCCGAAGTCCACCACAGTGAAAAAGATGGGAAGTGTGGGGACTCTGCCGACATTTTTGTGAAAGCTGAGGCCCCGCCGCATCCTCACACTGCTGAACACCCCCTTCTCCCAGCCCGTCCCAATCCTACCGCCTCACCCAGCTTCCTGCAGTAGCAAGCCTGCCTCCTGGGACCCTGTTCCACCCCAGCCGCCCCCTTCCCTCTCCTGTTAAGCTACATTCAGATTATAAGACGCACCACCACCCCCCCCCCCCCCCCCAATTTTGGAGAAAAAAGTACATTTTATAATCCAAAAAATACGGTATATACTGCTGGGTTGTACACAACCTGGGGGAGATTTATATCAATGCAATTATTAAAAAAGAAAAAAATACACAATAAAAATTAAGAAAATGCACAAGACTCAAACTTCAAGAAGAGAAAAATCCAGCACCTACCTGCAAATGTGGTTGTGTCTGCAGCTGGTAGACTAATTACTGCAGGTCAAATGGGACAATCGCAGAATTTTTGTCATGCGTGAGTATGCCCTAAGTATCTCATTGCTTTTTGCAATCCGAAGGAAATTTTGCTAGAAGTAATGCAAGTGTTTTTCTTTATTTCTTTATTATATTTTTTTTTCTAAAGGGGATATTGAAGATCTTCTATGATGATAATTTCAATGGTAATTTACCCGACCAGTTCAGACAGTCCGTGCTGAGGGAGCTCTTCCAGAAGGTGCAGCAAGGGTAGGTGCATCTGTCTGCTGTGATTGCGGCTAAATGCATTCATACTACGAGGACGACTGACCAGTCATTTCATTTTCTTTGGGTGACCCAAATGCATGTGTCTGTTTCATATGAACTTACTATGCTGTTGAAGTGCAAGTAGGCCCAGAATGACCAGATAATACTAATAGCAAAAAGGTTTCTACATATTTATCAGGAAAACATTAGGTGTGAGGATGTTATGGAGCTGAGGCTTCTCTGTATCTGGCTTGGTGGTGGCTCGTTGCCTGTAACCACTGTTGGGCTATGTTCACATATCTAGTAATGATCCGATAGAACAGATCCAGCAGAAATCCTTTGACCAAAAAGATGTGAAGACATGACTTTTTAGTCTGGTTTTTAAATAACTGATCTCTGCTGGATCTGTTTTTTTTTTTTTTTTTTTTTTTAACATTGAAGTCAGTGGTAAAAGAATCCTTTTAATCAGCCATCTGTTTTTCTCTCATTTGTAACAAATTCATTTTTTACTTACAGGAAATTCAGTAACTGATGCATTTTTTGCTTACTGGAAACTATTCGTTACAAATCAAAGAAAAACCGATGGCTGATTAACGGATCCGTCTTCCATAGACTTCAATGTTAAAAAACAAACAAAAGCGGATCCAGCAGAGATCAGTTGTTTAAAAACTGACTAAAGAGTTGGGTCTTCACAACTTTTTTGCCAGCGGATTTCTGCTGGATCCTTTCTAAGTGATCACTACTGGATATGTGAACATAGCGTTATCTCTGCAGTTCAGACCATGTACAATATTTTCTCTTCAGTGCTGCTGCCTCAAGATATTAACCCCTTAACCCCCGAGGGTGGTTTGCACGTTAATGAGAAGGCCAATTTTTACAATTCTGACCACTGTCAGGTAATTACTCTGGAATGCTTCAACGGATGCCCCTGAATCTGAGATTGTTTTTTCGTGACCTATTGTACTTCATGATTGTGGTAAAATTTCTTCGATATCACTTGTGTTTATTTGTGAAAAAAACGGAAATTTGGCGAAAATTTAGAAAATTTTGCAATTTTCAAAATTTGAATTTTTATGCCCTTAAATCAGAGAGATATGTCACACAAAAGAGTTAATAAATAACATTTCCCACATGTCTACTTTATATCAGCACAATTTTGGAACCAAAATTTTTTTTTGTTAGGGAGCTATAAGGGTTAAAAGTTGACCAGCGATTTCTAAATTTTCCAACAAAATTTACACAACCGTTTTTTTAGGGACCACATCACATTTGAAGTCACTTTGAGAGGTCTTTATGACAGAAAATACCAAAAAGTGACACCATTCTAAAAACTGCACCCCTCAAGGTGCTCAAAACCACATTGAATAAGTTTATTAACCCTTCAGGTTCTTCACAGGAATTTTTGGAATGTGGAAGAAAAAAATGAACATTTAACTTTTTTCACAAAAATGTTACTTTAGACCCAATTTTTTTATTTTCACAGGGGTAACAAGAAAAAATGGTCCCCAAAATTTGTTGTGCAATTTCCCCTGGGCACGCAGATACCCCATATGTGGGGAAAAAACACTGGGCGCATGGCAGGGCTCGGAAGGGAAGGAGCGCCATTTGACTTTTTGATTGTAAAATTTGCTTGAATAATTAGCGGACGCCATGTTGCGTTTGGAGAGTCCCTGTGTGCCCAAACATTGGAGCTCCCCCACAAGTGACCCCATTTTGGAAACTAGACCCCCCCCCAAGGCACCTATGTAGATGCATAGTGAGCAGTTGGAACCCCCAGGTGCTTCACAAATTGATTCGTAAAAATGAAAAAGTGAAAAAAAAAAAAAAAAACACTTTTTCATTTTTATGCCTTGGGGGCTCTAGTTTCCAAAATGGGGTCACTTGTGGGGGAGCTCCAATGTTTGGGCACACAGGGGCTCTCCAAACGCAACATGGCGTCTGCTAACAATTTGAGCCGATTTTCCATTCAATTTGTTAGCGGACACCATGTCGCGTTTGGAGAGCCCCTGATGTGCCTAAACAGTGGAGCTCCCCCACAAGTGACCCCATTTTGGAAACTATACCCCTCAAGGATTTTATTAAGGTGTATAGTGAACATTTTGAACCCAGAGGTACGACACAGAATTTGATAACATTAGGTCATCATATTGAATAAGTTGTCATTAGTCTTGAGCGCAAGTGCTCGCTACTTGAGTTTGCATCGGGTACTCAGGTATGCACCATGTACTGCGTGTGCTCGAGTGACATGCTCGAGTCACCGCCCGGATGTTTCACGGTTATTAGACACCCAAAAAAAAACATGCGGGGATCGCTCGTGCATGGCAGGCAATCCCCGCAAAGTTTTTTGGGCCGTGAAGCATATGGGGCAGAGACTCAAGCATGTCACTCAAATACCCACGATACTCAATGCATGCCAGAACACCCGATGCAAACTCAAGTAGCGAGCACTTGCGCTCAACACTAGTCGCCATATCGTCATCTTTTTTTCTTACTTTTGAAAAAAATCCCCAACCCCAACCCTAACCGTAGCACAACCCTAACCCTAGCACAACCCTAACCCTAGCACAACCCTAACCCTAGCACAACCCTAACCCGAGGAGTTTATTTTTTACGCCGTTCCTCATGCGGTATAAGTGATTAGACGACTTTATTCTTCGGGTCAGTGCGATTACTGTGATACCAGAATCATATGGGGTTTTTATGATTGACAGCTGTCACACACTAAAAGTCGCATTTTTTGTAAAATCTAGTTTTTGCATCGCCATATTTTGAGAGCTATAATTTTTCCAGATTTTGGCAGACAGAGTCATTTGATGGCTTGTTTTTTGAGGGATGAGTTGACGTTGTTATTGGTGCCATTTTCAGGCACATGACATTTTTTGATCGCTTTCTATTCCGATTTTTGGAAGGCAGAATAAATAAAAACCAACAATTCAGGAATTGTTTTTTTTTTTTATTTTTTTTTTTTTATTCTGTTCCGCATGTGGTAAAATTGATAAGGCAGCTTTATTCTTCGGGTCAGTACGTTTACAGCGGTACCACATTTATATCATATTTCTATGTTTTGCACTTTTACATAATTTTTTCTATAAAATTGCTTTTATTATTTTTTAGCATAGCTTTATTCTGAGAGCTATAACTTTTTTATTTTTCGGCTGATGGAGCTGTATGGTGGCTTGTTTTTTGTGGGGCGAGATGACGTTTTCAGCGGTACCATTTTTATTTATATTTGTCTTTTTGATCGCGTGTTATTCCATTTTTTTGTTTGGCGGTATGGTGATAAAGCATTGTTTTTTGCTTTGTTTTTTATTTTTTTTTTTTACCGTGTTCACTGAAGGGGTTAACTAGTGGGACAGTTTTATAGGTCAGGTTGTTCCGGACGCGGCGATACCAAATATGTGTACTTTTATTGTTTTTTTGGGTTTTTTTCTATAATAATATTTATTGATGGGTACATTATAGTTTTATTTTTGGTGGATTATTTTTTTTTTTTATATTTTTACAATTTTTTTTTTTTTTCACTTTCAGATAGGTTTTTATACTTTATTACTTTGTCCCACTATGGGACTTTCACTTTTTTTTCTCTGATCGCCTGCATGGCACAGGAATGCAGCACCATCCCTGTGTCATGCAGGCTGTCAGCGCTGGACAGGGAGAAGATTGTTTGGAGATGCACTGCGCATGTCCAAACAATCTTCCTGCTGTCTGGTGACCCGGATGTTGTCATGACGACATCGGGTCATCATGGCAACATCCTGGAAGCCACGGCAGTCAGCCCTGGAAGCCGGAAGAGGAGGTGAGTATCTGCGATCTGTTATGCACACGCCCGGACTGACTGGCGTGTGCGGGTGTTGTGGTTCCACTGGACCATGGACCGGAGAGTGCCTGGAGGGGCGTGACTAAGTATCTGGCCGATCCGACCAAGGTGGCACGACGGCATACGACGCCAGTGCACCAGGGAGAAACCGGGCAGAGGGACCAGGTGCTACTCCAGGTCAAACTCCGGACACGGGGGTTGACCCACACTAGGATTACTGGAACAGGCAGGTTAGGCTGGCACAGACTGGTGGATGTAAGCAAACATGGCAGGTATGCAGATGGGTGGATACAGGCGAGTATGCAGGCAGGGAGGTACTGGCCGAAAGGACGGGCTGGAGCACAGAGAGGTTAAGACCCAGTACAGACTGGGTCACAGAACCGCAGATGCGGTAGACAACCACAGCAGAGAGGGAACGCCCGAAGCGGTGGGCAAGAACAGAGCAGGACGGGGCTGCAGGAGCAGCGAGCACAAGCAGGGCAGGACAGGACTGCCGGAGCAGCGGGCAGAAGCAGGGCAGGGCGGAAACCGCAGAAGCAGTAAGCAAGATAAGAGCAGAGCAGAAACCGCAGGAGCGGCAAGCAAGGCAAGAGCAGAGTGAAAACCGCAAGAGCGGCAAGCTAAGCAGGAGCAGAGCGGACACCGCAGAGCGGTAAACAAGGCAGGAGCAGAGCAGAAACCGCAAGAGCGGCAAGCTAAGCAGGAGCAGAGCGGACACCGCAGAGCGGTAAACAAGGCAGGAGCAGAGTAGAAACCGCAAGAGCGGCAAGCTAAGCAGGAGCAGAGCGGACATCGCAGAGCGGTAAACAAGGCAGGAGCAGAGCAGAAACCGCAAGAGCGGCAAGCTAAGCAGGAGCAGAGCGGACACCGCAGAGCGGTAAACAAGGCAGGAGCAGAGCAGAAACCGCAAGAGCGGCAAGCTAAGCAGGAGCAGAGCGGACACCGCAGAGCGGTAAACAAGGCAGGAGCAGAGCAGAAACCGCAAGAGCGGCAAGCTAAGCAGGAGCAGAGCGGACACCGCAGAGCGGTAAACAAGGCAAGGGGATAGGACTCTGTTCACAAAGAACAGACGGAGAAGGAAAGGCAGAACCAGAAGCACGCACAGTACTTACATAGAAGTAGCGAGCGTACACTAAATTCACAACAGAGGTACAGAGACGACGAGAAGGAATTTAGGAGCGGGTTCAGACTCTGCAGAAAGACGCAGAAAACAGACATAGAGGGAAAAGGGAGACAAGGTTAAAGTAGAAACGAGGCACAGACAACAGGGAACAGAGGAACGGGAACAGAGACAGCAAGGCAGGAACACAAACAGGACTCTGTTCAGACGGGAACAGATACCGCAAGGCAGGAACGCAAACAGGACTCTGTTCAGACGGGAACAGATACCGCAAGGCAAGAACACAAACAGGACTCTGTTCAGACGGGAACAGATACCGCAAGGCAGAGACACAAACAGGACTCTGTTCAGACGGGAACAGATACCGCAAGGCACAGACAGGCAGATCTAAGAATACGGCCCCTAGAAGGCGAAAGAACAGGCAAGAGGCGTGTTCACAAGAACAGACCACAGTTCAGACACAGAACTGGAAAACAGGCAGGAAAACAGGATAGGACCTGGCATGTCAGAGACAAAAAGCCAACTGACAAGAAACAATGCTCAGGCGCCATCTTGAGGAAGAAGGTGGTATAAATACCCAAAGATGGACAGCAATAGGCTGAAGGTGCAACAGGGGCGTGTCCGCAGCAGGTACAAGAAACAGGAAGTTCAGCGGGCGTCGCCCTATGCAGCCAAAGTGGAGCAGAGCAGAGCACAAGGAAAGAAGCCAGACCAGGAAGCTGGGCGGGAGATGAAGTTTGCGATCTTGCATGATGAGAGATGGAACACCATGCAAGAACGCCGCCAGGTATGCTACACGATCATCTCCCCTTGCCACCGCAATGCTGCGATCGACTTCGATCGCAGCATCGCGGGGGTTAATGTGCTGGGAGCAGTGCAGGACCGCTCCCTGCACATAGTACTGGGTGTCAGCTGTGACAATCAGCTGACACCCGGCGGCGATCGCGCCCGCACAGCCTGTGTGCGCGCGCGATCGCCATGACGTACTAATACGGGTCTGGCTCTTAAGTCCCAGGGCACAGACGCGTATTAGTATGTCAAATGTTGTTAAGGGGTTAAAGAAAGCCACAAAGATTAAAAGGTTGTGCAGGCAAAAAGAAACATTTCCCATGGGATTGTAACCGTAAAAAAAAAAGCAAAGTGATACTCTCCCACCAGCACCCACTGCTCTGTTGTCCCTGTGCTAACACTCGAAATGGAGATGTTAATGTTCCACAATCAACAGGATCGCTGCGACCTGCGATTGGCTGCATCAGTCAAGGTGACTTGAGCAACACATCATCATAAAATATGCAACTCAGTCACTTGACCACTGCAGCTAATCACAAGCCGCAGCGATCTTGCCGCTGTAGGAATGGTGATCTCGCCGCTTTCTGCTTGCGCTGAATCCCGCTGGGTGCCGGTAGCTGACGGACGGAAAAATTCTGTCTCTCGCGCGCTCTGTCCAGACTTTTTTGTTTTCCTCGTACACCCCCTCTAAGGATGTTGTAACCTGCTCCGGGTGCAGTTTATTAAAAAGCAAACTGCAGTGTCATCTCCTTCCTCAGGTCCACCAGTGAGCCTCCACCACCGCCCCTGATGTCCGACATTGGCTGCTGTGCTGACGTCACGTTGACAGCGCGGCAGTAAATCAATGAGTTCAGCGGCTGCTTTTGTAGACAGAACCGCTGAGCTCACTGGCTACTGTACGCTCAACTTGTGCTGCAGCCTATGCCTGACACTGGGAGACACGGTGGAGGTTTTTGTTCCAAAAAAAAAAAACATATCGCGGGTCGAACATTATCTTCCTTTGAGGCCAAATTCAGACATTTGATTACTTACTGCAATGCATAGACTGGCCACTGCTCTCAACTCAAACTTGACGACCTCTCACCTACTTATGAGGCCGTCTGTCCAGTTCGAGTCAGGAGACCCCAATCCGTGCATTGCAGTTTGTGTTTAGACTGTGATACATAGACCTGAAGATTCTCCCTAAGATTGTCTGCCTGTATTATACAAGGTCCTTGTTTCTGCTTGGTATTCTATTTATTGTCTGTATAACTATGGACGTGACGGACAAATGCTAAAGTATAATTTTATGTATTCATTCCTCCGCAGCAATGATGATCTGATTGAAGTCTGCTATAAAATCTGCGCTTGTAACACAGTGCATGACATCCTCCGGGGTGGGACCATCACTGTGCAGTTCCACCAGCTCTTCATGAAGCCAAGCAAAGAAAAAATAGATTATCTTCTCGAGGTATGGCTTGTTATTGAACTAAAGTCTTTTGATATAGTCCTATAGGTTAAAGAGGTGTTCCCAGAATCAGGGGTTACCTCCTGCGATCCAGAGAACCGGCCTCTACAAAGCTTTAGTGTAAAGTGACCTCTCTCGGTGATGAGTTCCTGTGAATCTCAGACATACACCATTACTTTTTTTTACAGTAATTCTGAGCACAAGTTACTTCCGGCTTGATGGATTATACTGGGACCTTTTTTCGTGTGTGTGTATAGATAGAATGAATATATATATATATAATGGAACGGCTACTGAGAATACAAACTGATGTAAACGAGCGTCAGACGTGATGATATATTGTTTTGCTTTCTAGGTTTGTTCCAGGTCTCTAAAGGTAGAAGAATCCTCAGAGTCTGAAAGGCGAAGTATGGCGTCATTTTTAAAGTAAGTTCTTTTATCACCACAAAAATGGAATAGTCAGCCTTGTTCTTTTTGGTAGCGTTTCTCTGGTTTCCAGGTTTTTGTGTAGCTGGAACTAACTTAGCAAACTCTCTTACAATGGAAAACCTCAACTCTGTACCAGTTACCATAATCGGAGCTCTTCTGACATCAGGCTTTTTTTTTTTTTTTTTTTTTTTTTAAATCAAAACCAATTTTATTGAGGTATAAACTACAGAAAGTACCAGATCACAGGAGTACAGTGATGTTTCCAAAATGTAAAAAGGCGCATTAACATTCAGCATTTGAGGAGAGCATTTACTTCAGATCTTTAATATAAATGCAAACAAGCCCTCCCTTACCCCAACCAGCTAATTCCCACCCACCCTTGTCTGGAGTGCATACAAATAAGGACCAAATAGGGCCCGCCCACCGGAAGCTGAAGGAGCAGGACGTGTCTGTGAAGAGCTCCTGCAGAGCCCTGTCCTAAGGGACGTTTTTGGCTCCTTTTGACTTCTTCCCCAGCTTGCTGCCCTCCCAGAGCCTGCAGAAACGGCCCCCGGCACTCCTTGGTGCGAGGTACCGGAGCCTCAAGCTAAAGACTGAGTCCTGGCCTGTGAGCGGCCGCCATCTTGGACACGAGGAGACGCATCCCCGGATCCTGCCTCTGCTCCTGCTGCACTCCCCTGACAGGAATCTCTACTAGCCAGGGGTAAGTGCTTCGGAGCGGCACCCCATGATCACCTGTTAAGAGAAACTTACCTCATCCTCCCTCGTGATCCGGAGACGGCGGGGCGGCCTGCGTGGAGGGCGCCACGTCCTCTGTGGAGTCCTGCGGAGCGGGGCGTCGGGACTTTCCCTCAGACGGTGTGTGGTGCAGGGTGGAGAGGCTGCTTGTCCTGGGCTCTGTATCGGCGAGGTGGAGGTGAAGTGGAGAGGGGCTGGGGTCTGAAAAGCAGTCTGGGGCCCACCCATCTCTGTGGATTTCAGCAACATCAGTGAGGCAGTGCAACGGAGACCTTTGAGGCTATTCTTGCTCTTTGAATTTGGCCCAAACAGAGCATCAAAACCCTGATAATTCTCCTTTATACTCTGTGTTCACTACAGGGTCATCTCTTACATCAGTGGAGTTTTATAGGAGTTTGTTAAACCCCAAATAACCGTCCTCCATTGTTGATTACATCAAAACTCCATCCAGTGGACATTTGAAATATAACAATTATTTTTCATCATTCACTTCAAACGCCATCTTGGGGCCCACAAGAATATTGCAGTCTCAATTTTTTACAACTATTGTTCTCTCACTACTCCTATGATACCACCCATGATATCTCCATGGTCATCTAATAACCGGCCTTGACCCCACATATCCAGTTTATTACTGGACAATAGATAACCTGCTCTGGCGATCTCTCCATTTCTTATCATGAAATAACTACTGTCTGCAAACTATGATTCTGTGAGTCTTCTCTGATTACCTGCTCATGTTCTCCCCTGCCCCCCCGCCCCCTTGTACACCTCCTCCAGCCTCCTGTTTTTTTGACCCCGCAGCTCAGCAATTCTTTGAAATTTTCACACAGCTGAAGGCCGTCTTCGAACAATATCTTTGGCCTATATGGACCGCTACCTTCTCCGTAGCGGGCAAAAACAATCTTCATAATATGGCTCCTACTCTAGACCAAGAGGAACATCCCGCCCAATCTGAAGACGGAGGGGATCTACATCAACCCCCCAAAACGCCCCGCAATTCTACTTCTAGGAAAGGGGAATCAGAAATGGACCCTTCGGAACTAGCGGCTGAGGTCACTGCTAGGCTACTTCCTGAAATCAAAACCATAATACAATCCACACTAAATACTGCGCTGCTGGATCTATAAGCCAGACAGGATGAACAAGCCGAACAGCTCACTGAGTTAGAAACACGAATATCGAACATTGAAGATGATTCGAATGAGGACCACTCCAAAATAGCGGTTATTGTTCGTGAAAACACAATTCTGAGAGACCGTATAGATGACCTTGAGAACCGCTCCCGCAGAAGCAACCTGCGTTTGGTGGGTCTACCTGAATCGTATCTTCAGAACACTCTGAAACCCCTATGCGAGAATGAAGTCGCAAAAGCCCTAAAACTACCTGAAGGTAAAAAGGTGGAAAGGGTCCACAGAATTGGTCCTCCACCCTCTGTCTCTGGAGCCCACAATACAACCAGGCCAAGACAGGTCATTATGAAATTCTTGGATTTCAATGATAAAGCTGACATTATCCGAGCATACAAACAAACCACCCATTGATCATTCAAGGCCATAAAATCTTGCTTTTCGAAGACTACTCCATTGAAGTAACCAGGAAAAGGAAGTCGTTCAGCTCTTTATGCACCAGACTGCACAAAGGAAAAATTTGCTTTCAACTCCGCTACCCGGCTACTCTACGCCTGAAAGACACAGATGGCTCTTTCTGGGAATTTATCTCACCTGATGATAAGGCAGAATCTTTTGTCAGCAGTCTCCTGTGCCCAAGGGCCATCCCTGAACAGACCCACCAAGCGATAACTCCCTCTAGCTCACGGTCCCCTAAGAGACCCACGAGACGAGGAGACAAAGGAGACCAGAGTTATAACAATCGTTGATTTAATGAGTTTCTCCTTTTATACACCTGGAGACTCTGGTATAAAAGTCTTTTATGGAGGCAATTGCTTAAGAAAAATTCTGATAAAATAACTTAATTAAGGGGGATTTAAATGTAATTTGTTATATTCTACACATGGTCGGGCAGAAGTGAAGCCCAGGAGATAGTGTTTTTTTTTCCCTAGCGAGCAGTTAAAAATGTTCACGCTCTTGCTAGGTCAGTTCTATAAAATTTTGGTTTATTGTTATTTGAAATTGTTTCACATGTTCGAGCTTTGCTCTTTAGTACATAATCTAATTACATGTCATCATTATTTTGTACGTTTTTCACCAAACATGTTTATCTTTACAGTCTTTGAATATGTTTATCCTATCTTGGAATGTTAAAGGTTTGCGATCTCCCCAAAAACGGATGAAAGTCCTTAGACATTTAAAACGTTTAAAGCCCGACATAGCCCTCCTACAGGAAACGTATTTACCTGAAGCGGATTTCCCCCGGATGAAAAAATTATGGCTTGGGGGTGTCTATGGTTCATCGTCCGTGGATAGAGGGGCTGGGGTCTTAATCCTTATCAATAAACAATTTATACACCAGATCATAAGCCAGCAGCAGGATGGAGAGGGGAGGTTGATACAATTAACATTATCTACTTCTTGTGGAACCTTCTCTCTCTATAATGTTTATGCCCCTAACATAGGTAACAAATCCTTTTTCAAACAATTGGAGACTAGACTTTTACTTGACTCCAACCCTAACAAAATAGTAGGTGGAGATTTTAACTCTGTGGTTTCAGTGCACGAGGATAGGAAGAACACTGCTGCTACTCCGCAATCAACAACCTCGCATGACAAAGTACTAGCACCTCTTATGTCTACCTGCCATTTAATTGATTCATGGAGGTTCCTGAACCCTAGTAATAGAGAATTTACGCACTTCTCACACGCCAATGACTCCTGGTCTCGAATTTACTATTTTTTTGTCTCTCCTTCTCTGTTGGCTGAAACTGATAACGGTTCAAATTGATGATATTGTTATTTCTGATCATTCTCCAGTAAGGTTGGAACTATCAAAGAATTTCCCTCGGGGCCCCGACTTCTTATGGAGATTTCCAGATTACTTTTGCAAAGACTCATTTCCTCTCTCAGGTTATGGTGGCGCGAATTCTTATCTGACAATTCGGCACACCAAGATAACCCCACATTATGGGAATCAGCCAAGGCGGTACTTAGGGGGAAAATTTTGGCGTATACTTTTTCTCACAAAAAGAGTTATGAAAAAATATAGTGAACTATCCTCTGAACTGAAACAAGCCTACACTACATTTCTTCTTGACCCTTCCCCTCTAAATAAAACACATTGGTCTCAAAAACAATCTGAATTCAACCAATACGCAGATATGAGAGAAAAATTCCATTTATCTCAAACAGAAGCATTTTTATAGGTTTGGCAACAAATCAGGGAGGATAATGGCCAATTTAGCGAAAGGTCTGAAAAAGCCACAGGGAATTTTCCAATTAAGAAATATCAACGGGGTAATTCCCATGAATCCTAAATCAATTAATGAGATTTTAGGCTCATTCTATAAGGACCTATACAAAAATCCAAAACAAACCTTGCCCCTCTCTGATACACTATTAGATAAGGTCAGACTACCTTTATTTTCGGAGGAACATAAATCCGTATTAAATAAACCTATTTCATTGGAAGAGATTACTAATATACAATTAGAAATTTGAAACCAAACAAAGCCCCTGGACCTGATGGATACACTTCTGACTTCTTTAAATCCTTAACGGAAGAGGTGTCCCCGTTATTAGTATCGATCTTCAATAAAATAATTAATGGCAATCCCATTTTCCCTTCCGCAAATATGGCTTATATCAAACTATTACTAAAACCAGGCAAAGATCCATTATCCCCCAATTCATACAGACCGATTTCCCTTATAAATATCGACATCAAGCTTTTATCTATAATAATGCCTGACAGACTGGCCTCTATTTTACCCCACCTTATATCCCATGTACAAGCAGGCTTTGTTAAGGGTCGCTCAGCCACGCTAAATATTAGGAAAGTATTATTGGCGCTTGATAAAATCCACTCTACACCTAATTTAAAGGGGTCCACGGCAATTATCTCCCTGGACGCTGGAAAGGCCTTTAATAATATAAGTTGGGATTGGTTATATATGGTTTTAACCAAGATGTCATTGTCGGGCCCTTTTTTTAATCATATTTGTAATTTATATATGTCTCCAAAAGCTCAGGTGTATACCCCGGGTTTTCTATCCACTCCCTTCCCTCTTGAAAAGGGAACGAGACAAGGGTGTCTTTTATCCCCTCTACTTTTTAACCTGGCACTAGAACCCTTAGTTTGTTTTCTATCAGACCCTAAAACTTTATCAGGCATCCAATTTAATAAAAAATCAATTCAGGCGGCATTGTTTGCAGACTACATCATTTTGTTTGTCGGATCCCATCCTGCATTTACCTCTAGTGTTGGATCTACTTAAACATTTTGTCACTTACTCTGGGTTTAAAATAAATGCTAAAAAATGTGAATTACTACCATTAACTGAAAAAGGAATGAAACTCTACCCAAAAAAATCTTTCTGTGATATTAATATAGCTACATCTCATATCACCTATTTGGGCATAAAAATAGGCCGTTTGCCATCCTCTTTGTATACTTTAAATTATCCGCCCCCTCATCAAAAGTCAGTTGAAATCGTGGCAGGATTTGCCCTTGTCTTTTTTAGGTAGGGCGCATCTCGTTAAGATGATCAGTACTTCTAAAATTATGTATCAACTCCATACTCTACCATTGCTACTGAAACACTCTGATGTAGTTACACTTAATAGGGCCTTTAGTCGTTTTATATGGAGAGGAAAACGTCCTAGGATTAATCTAGACAAACTTATGTCATCCAAGGATGATGGAGGTATCAATTTTCCAAGTATCAGGAATTACAACCTTGCTTGCCTTTTTCGCTACATAATCAACTGGCTCCACAAAAGACATACATACTCTGATTACTCTCTGGAATCAGACTATGCTTACCCCTTCAATTTAACCGCACTTCTACACTCTCGCTATACTTCCCTACCCCCAGCAATCAAAAAATCAGTAACTTTTAAAGACACCATTTTCAGTTGGAAAGCGGTTAGAAAGAAATATGGCCTTTCTTTCAGAATTTCTAAGCACTTGCCGCTATGGTGGAATCCGGAATTTCCACAGGGCAGTGAAAATAAATTATTTTTTAAATGGCAGCAAGCAGGTATACATAACATATCTCACCTACTTCACCCAACTGAGCGGAGATGGTTGACTTACCCAGAATGTATGGATCAGTATGATCTACCTCTTCAGCATGGCCTTCAATTTGAACAAATTAGACTATCCATTATGTCAAACTTAAGGGATGTTACCTTCGAGACCTTTCAAAACGAATTAGATGTAATTTTATTATCCCCAACAGGCACTCCCTCAATATCTAGTCTTTACTCGGCTATGAAATCCAATTTATTAAAGATACACCCTGACATTTTCTTTAAATATTGGAAGCATCAATTTGAAGTCGTTGAAATTCCCACTAAAATCAGATTAGGCTGGAAGATTTTTAGAAAATACATTATAAATTAAACATGGAGAGAAACTCGGTATAAAATAATACACTGGGCCATTTACGCTTTTAATATACCGAAAAAAAGATCCATTATCAAATAGATTGATTGCATGCCCTAAATGTCATCATCCATACTCTGACCTTATGCATGGCCTGTGGTCCTGCTCTGATTCAACAGTATACTGGGATCAGGTCTCAGACTTGATGAATACTATATGGGGTTCAGGGTACCCTCTCTCCATACTTAGCTCTACTACATCATTGGAGCAACACAGAGAACCCCGACAAAAAATCAAAAGGCCCCCCAAAACTGCTTCATACTCTACTCTTCCTGGCGAAAAAAACAGTTACTCAAACATTGGCTGGACCCCATCATCCCCCTATAGCAGAGCTAATAATCCAAATAAAACATTTTATGGGAGTAGAACAACTAGATGCCCTCAGTAACAAAGAACAACAAGCTGGCAAGTTTCTTTCAAAATGGATGCAGTTTATTATAACATGCTGCTCTCTGACTGAGAAGAATAAAATTGTCCAACCATTTACTTCTACAGAATGGCTTATACTAGAGGATTTACACAACAACCTAGGACTTTTACGCGTTAACTAAAACATGGGAGATAATCAACACAAATTACCGATATTTACTTAATTCCCTTGGTTAAAGATGACTGTAACTTGCTAATACTTATTTTTTGTATCTTTGCTTATTTATTAGGCCAGCTAACTGGAACTTATCGATTATTCATTGTGCATGATCTATGTACAGGCTCCTTTTATTATTGTGCATTCTGGCTTTGTTTCATATGTCTTTTATATGTTTTTGCTTTTCTGAAAAAAACAAATAAAAATGATGTTTTGAGAAAAAAAATAAAATAAATAAGGACCAATTTTTCAGTGTTCAAGAATAGAAAGGTTGTCTCTCTGGCGGTACCAGCCTCAGGTTCCGCTGTTGGGCATTTAATCCAGTCTCCCCACTGCTTTCCGAACTTGGCTGTGGCTCCCCTCTTCATGTAAACCTTTTTCTCCATTAGGATAGTAGTATTTAGGCGTTGGACCGTGTCCTTTATTGTAGGTGGGGTGTTGGACAGCCAATCTTTAGTAATAGACTTTCTTGTGTGATAGGTTTTTTTTTTTCTATGGCCTGTTGTAGTGGAGGAGAGGCTCCAATATCTCCCACACATCCTAAAACACAATATTTAGCATCTAGAGACAGTTGGATGTATGTATATGTGTGTATGTATGTATGTATGTATGTATGTATGTATGTATATATATATGTATATATATATATATATATATATATATATATATATATATATATAATAATATCCCTTAATTCCCCCTGTCTGGGACATGACCAGAACATATGGACCAAATCTGCTGCTTCTTCACTACATCTTGGATATGGATCATCCAATCTGAGATTCATTTTTAGCATAATTTTTGGAGTCCTATGTGCTCTATGGATAAGAAATAGTTGGGATCTGTCCTGCACTATATTAATGGACACTTTTCCAGGGGATTCCAAAATACCTTCCTATTCTTCCGGGGCAATGTGCCCAATATCCCTTTCCCATCTAGAACGGATCAAAAGCATAGGATCCTCTAAAGTATTGGCTAGCAAAGATTTGTGCATTAACTGGGACCTTGTGCGCTGGACCTCCACTGAGAAGTCTGCGGGAAAAAGGAGATTTTCTGTAGCCGTTCCACCGCTAAATGTCCTGCTTCTCTCTTGCTTTCCTTAATCTGATATCTCGGTCCCTGTAGTGCAGGGTTTTGATCAGAATAGGCCTGGGGGGTCTGCACTTTGGTCCCGGACTTATGGGAACCCTGCGAGCTCTCTCCACAGCAAACAAAGGAGTGATGGTATCTTTGCCAAAGATATCTAGTAACCATTTTTAAAATTAAAAAAAAAACAAAAAAAAACATCTGGTTCCTTTCCCTCAGCCTTTTCCGGAACCCCCACCAGCCTAATATTATGGCGTCTGACTATTTTCCAGGTCATCAGCCTTGGCAATCAGAGACTGTGACTGCTTGCTAGTGACTGTATATCTCTGCGGACTGGTGGGAGAGCGTCTTCCAGCTCACTGACTTTGCTTTCCACGCTGTGGTACGCTCTGCCTCTTTCTGCACATTGACATATTATAGAAAAAGATTATTGTATATGGCCAACTTGTCCCATCAGTGTATTGAGAGTGAAGTTTCATTTGTTAACTGCATTGAGGACATCTTGCAGGGAAGGGCGGTCCCTCTGGGAAGTCTCTTTTAAGGATACAACTTTTCCCTGTATGAGCTGCAGTAGATCCATTATCTCAGGGGACTCTGTCTCCTCCTCCATAGATAATGCCATAAATCAGGACCCTTCACCAGATGTCCCCCCCCATTCACTGTGTAGCAGACACTGCCCTCTTGGGCGTGGTACTATAGGATGGAGGCTTGTAAACTGCTCCAGCCGCACCGCCATATCTCTTGTCACATCTTTCTTTTCCGCCCGCCAGCAGTGTGGGTGCTTTCTTGGATTTCGGCCGGCGCCACATCTTCACCTCTCCACTGCTTTTGGGGCGCATCATGACACTGCCACAGCATGTAGATCAGCTCCCCATCATTTAAGGACTTTGACTCACCTGCTTCTTTAATTGGTGGTCCTCTGCCTCTAAATTGTTTGTTCAGGATGAGTGCCACAGGAGCTCAGGGAAGGCACGTCTCACTGCATACACTGCTCTGCCATGTCCCCTCGCCATCGTTCTTTAACCTCTTCTTGACATGACTTAGTATTACATCAAGTATCAGATTCCCTAATGTGATGCAAGCTCAGGAACACTGCTGTGTAGCACAGCTAGCAGGTAATGGCTGTGTAGCACAGCCATCATCTGCCTCTAACAGCAGCAAATGGAGCTGAGCGCGACCCGCTGCTGTTAACCACTTAAATGCTGCAGTCAAGACATAGCTGAAGACCTCCGTGTCTATCATGGCAATTACTGTTCTCTAAGGGAATTAAAAAATTAAAGTAAAAAAAAAAACATTTTACAAATGTAAAAGTTTAGACCCGCTCAGCTCCCACCTTCCCCAATTTAAAAATAATGAAATTAAAAATATCTCGATGTATGTAAAAGTCCCAGTTTGTCGATATATAAAATTAATCAAATCGATAAATGCCATAACCAGAAAAACAAATCAATAGAATAGCCTGTCCTGATCGGGGCAATTTCAGAGCTTTCCCCATACCTCACATCCCTAATTTATTTGCCTCAGGTTAACCCTGGACTCTGATCTCTCCTTCAAACCACATATCCAAGCCCTTTCCACTTCCTGCTGACTCCAACTCAAAAACATCTCCCGGATCCGCACATTCCTCAACCATAAATCTGCAAATACACTAGTGCACGCCCTCCTCCTCTCCCGCCTCAACTACTGCAACCTCCTGCTCTGTGGCCTCCCTTCTACCACTCTAGCACCCCTCCAATCTATCCTAAACTCTGCTGCCCGACTAATCAACCTGTCCCCCCCGCTATTCCCCGGCCTCTCCTCTTTGTCAATCCCTTCACTAGCTCCCCATTGCCCAGAGACTCCAGTTCAAAAGCCTAACTATGGCATACAAAGCCACCCACAACCTGTCTCCTCCATACATCTGTAACCTAGTCTCCCGGTACCTACTTGCACGCAACCTCCGATTCTCACAAGATTTCCTTCTCTACTCCCCTTTCTCAATATTCCTTCCACGATGGCATTGGAGGATGTTGTCCATGCCCTATTGGGGGACAGGAACATGGAGAGTTTAAAAGCCCCTCCCCACCGTCAATCCCCAGTGTTTTCCTGTCCCCCTTGGGGCATGGAGAGATCCTACAGTGCTGTCGGGCCAGCAGGGCAGCGCTGTATTTTGACCTGTGTTTGCCAGGCAGTGGTCGGTCGGGGTGCTCCCTCCTCCCTCCATGCTGCTCCCCTTTGGGACCATCCTGGCTTCCTACGCCCCACAGAGGGTAAAGCAAGCCAGTGGATCATTTATGCCAGAGGCCGCTCCTGCTCTCTGGCATCTCCTCTTTCCTGGCAGCCTGGGGAGCGCGGATGTTGCTGCGCGCACGGGGGACTTTGAATGTTTGATCCAGGACCGTCAAGACCCATACCAACTCTGGATTGGCCCTTAAGTGACCGGAAAGGGGAGGGGACTGAGGTCCCTTGCTGGGAGGCACGGTTTTCTATTTAAAACCCGCCTGAAGACACCAAAAGGTAAGGCTATTCCCACCATGGACGGTGACAGGTCCAGTACCCCTGCATCTGCAGAGCCCAGCATGCCCTCGGTTACAGTGAGTAGTACCTGGGTGGTCACTATGGGGTTATCTCGGCCTCCTTTTTTAGATGACACTAGATCTCCCCTCCTTCTAGTTACATGGGTTCCCTTCTCTTCCCCTTTCTTAGGAAGACAAGCCCCCCGCCTCTAAGAAGGATAAAGACCAGCCCCGTAGATGTGGCATCTGTACAAAAAAGCTGTCCTCATCCTATAAGAAGAAGTTGTCATCCCTGTACGGATAAAATAATTTGAGAAGAAAACCCCTCACTGATCGAGGAGCTCAGATCACTCTTTAAACAGGGGGTCCAGGTTGTTAGACAGGAGGTCCAAGCTTCTTTTGCTGCCCTGCCTGTCTATTCCTCCTCCAGCTCCCCCCCCCCCCCCCCCCCTAAGAAGAGGAAAATTCAAGACTTAGACTCAGATGTGGTCTCTGTGGACGCTAGTAGCTCAGCCTCTGATGATTTTGAGGAATTGGCATCCGTAGGGCCTGCCAAAAAATTAGAATCCAGTAGGTATTTTTCCTCGGACAACTTAGAGGAACTACTGGACGCAGTTAGAGGCACTATGGGGCTGGAGGAAGTGGAGGTTCCCTGTTCTGTTCAGGACGAGATGTTTAAGGGTCTAAAAACAAAAAAAGCAGACTGGTTTTCCAGTCCATGAGGTAATTGGAGATCTCATCCGACAGGAATGGGAATCCCCGGAAAATCGTCTCACCACCCCTTCGGAATTAAAACATAGGTTTCCGTTAGAGGGTGAAGGATTTGAGTGGGAAGTCCCTAAGGTGGACATCCAGGTGGCTAGGGTAGTGAGAAAAACCTCACTTCCCTTTGAGGACTCGTCCCAATTAAAGGATCCTTTGGACCGCAAAATGGAAAGCGTCCTTAAAAAATCATGGGAAACCTCCTCTGCCTCTCTCAAAGTCAATATTTCCTCGACTTGTGTGACCAGATCCCTCTTCAAATGGCTGACCCAACTGGAGGAACATCTGTCTCAGGGCACGTCCAGGGCAGACCTGCTTGACTCCATCCCTCTCCTTCAAAAAGCCACAGGTTTCTTAGCGGACGTCTCGGCTGAGTCAGTCCGGATCGCGGCCAGAGCAGCTGTCCTGTCCAATACTGCTCACCGTGCACTATGGCTCAAAACATGGAGTGGGGACGTCACCTTTAAAGTTAAGCTCTGTTCCATTCCATTCCAAGGAAAATATGTATTTGGCCCAGCCCTGGATGAAATCCTGGAAAAGGCCTCGGACAGGAAGAAAACCCTTCCTGAACAGAAACAGGCTAAGAAACGTTCCTTTCGGCCTTCCCAAAGTCACCCCTCACAGTATAGAGGAAAGGGAAAATCTGGACGCTGGAGCTATCCTAAAGGCGGCAATGGCCGCAACATCCTTGTACCCCAGCAACAACACCAGCAGCAGGACAGGTAACTACTTGGTCCGTGTAGGGGGGCGTCTCTCGAATTTCTTTCCCCAGTGGCAGACAATATCTTCCTGCCAGTGGATCCTCAATACCATCGATGAGGGTCTTCTATTGGAATTCGAGAGTCACCCCCATCAGATCCTGAGGGTCACTTCCCTTCCTTCTTGGGGGGGCTCAGGAGCTCCTATCGGTCGCCCTAAAAAACCTTCTGAATTCGGGAGTGGTGTCTCTGGTCCCCCCTGGCCGGGAGGGAACGGGTCACTACTCAAAAATATTGCTAATACGGAAACCATCAGGGACCCCACGCATCATAATCAACCTGAAGTCCCTAAACCATCACATCAAATACAGACGATTCAAGATAGTCTATAAAAACAACTATTCCCCTAATGGGGAAGTCTTCGTCATGGCGACCATAGATTTAAAAGATGCGTTCTACCATGTGTCGATTCATCCATACCACAGGAAGTTCCTGCGGTTTGCAGTCCTCAGGGACAATATAACAGTTCACTACCAGTACAACGTACTGCCCTTCGGCATCTCTTCAGCACCCCGGGTGTTTACGAAGATTATGGCAGAAGTCATTGCACTCTTCCAGAAACAGGGCGTCTGTATAATTCCATACTTGGACGACATGTTGATTGTCGTTCCTTCAGTGGCGACTCTCAATCTTCACGTCTCTATAACCTTTAAAAACCCTTTTGGTCATTAGGTTGGGTTCCAAACCTAAAAAAGTCGGTACTCCTACCTACATCAAGGAGGAAATACCTTGGTGTCTTACTGCAACAAACAGATGTCCTTTCTACCATTGGAGCATCAGACAGCTCAGATCCAAAATCTCAAATTTCAGACACTTAAGAGAATCCAACGTTGAGAGCGACAATGTCTGTATTGGGGTCTATGACAGCCTGTATCCAGTCGGTGTCGTGGGCCCAGGCCCACTCAACGCCCCTACAGGATCATATCCTAAGATCCTGGAACAGACAAGGGGACTCACTAAACAAACAGTTCAGGACCCCTGGTCGGATAAAAGATTCTCTTTCTTGGTGGCTAAGCTCCCGAAATCTTCAGAGGGGGATTTCTTGGACCCTGGACCCTCTAATTACAGTGACTACTGACGCCAGTTTACGAGGCTGAGGAGCTATGGTGGCCCAGATTCCCTTTCAAGGCAGATGGAGTTCCGAGATCAGTGCCAGATCTTCCAACTTCAGGGAGCTAATGGCGGTAGAAAAACCGCTCAGAGCGGCAGTCAACCTTATCCAGGGTTCTCGCATTAAGATTCTCTCGGACAACGTGACTATAGTTGCCTTCCTTCGTCATCAAGGAGATACGAAGGTACACAGCCTAAAACAGATTGCAGGCCAAATATTTTTGGGGGCAGAACAACATCTATCACTTTCAGCAATCCACCTGAAAGGCTCAAACAACATTCAATCAGACTTTCTAAGCAGGAAAGATATTCAGCCAGGAGAATGGAGCCTGAATCCTCAGATTTTCCAGTCGCTGGTAGCAAAATGGGGTCTCCCCGAGGTAGATCTCTTTGCCAGTCGGTTAAACGCAAAACTTACCCTCTTCTTTTCATTGGACAGACGAGACAATGCCATGAATTAGGACGCACTAGCCCATCCCTGGCATTTCAAGCTGGTCTATGCGTTTCCTCCAATACCGCTGATGGCAAGAACCATCCAGAAAGTCAGGTTAGAGAGAGTGGCAACAATTCTGGTGGCCCCTCTGTGGCCCAAAAGGCCTTGGTTCGGGGCCATCACAGAACTCTGCCTAGCGGGTCCCGTGGTACTACCACAGGTCAACAACCTTCTCTCTCAAGGCCCCCTGTTCCATTCCAATCCTCAGTGGCTAAACCTGGCAGCCTGGTTACTGAAGCCGAGATCTTACGATCCAAAGGTCTCTCGGAAGAAGTTATAAAAACTCTTCAACAGAGTAGGAAACCAGTAACCAATGCAAAATATGGTAAAAATTCCTATCATGGTGCGCCCCGGATATTCCTGATACCTCACATCCCAACATTGCTCGGATCCTTGATTTTCTACAGAGTGGATTGGAGTTGGGTCTCAAACCCAGCACTCTTAAGGTGCAGATTTCAGCCCTAAGTTTCATATTCGACCAACATTTGGCCTCTCATAGGTGGATCAAAAGATTCATAACTTCAGCACTCAGACTTCACCCTAGAATTCAGTCTCCGGTCCCATCCTGGGATCTAAATGTGGTACTCAAGGGTTTAACCCTTTCTCCCTTTGAGCCTCTATCCTCTAGCACAATACAGACTCTTTCTCATAAGACTGCCTTTTTAGTAGCCATCACTTCAGCACGGAGAGTAGGCTAACTACAGGCCCTTTCTATCAGAGAACCTTACATGAACGTGACCGAAGATAGGAAGGGTCCAGGCGAAGCGTAATTCTTTCTCCCAAAGGTAGTTACGGATTTCCATCGTTCCCAGGAAATCATCCTTCCCTCCTTCTGCCAGAAACCTTCCAATCCAAAGGAAGTAGAGTTCCACATCCTAGATGTCCACAGAGCTGTCCTTTATTATCTTCAACAAACTGAGTCTTGGAGATTGGATGGGAATCTATTTATACAGCACTCAGGGCAGAACAGAGGAAGGAAGGCGGCAAAGTCCACTATAGCAAACTGGATCAAAAAGGCAATTGGGGAAGCCTATAACAACCAACAGATGAATCCACCGATTGCTTTAAAGGCTCATTCTACCAGATCCACATCAACTTCATGGGCCGAAAGAGCGGGCGCTTCTACTGAGCAGATTTGCAGGGCAGCCACATGGTCTTCCCTTCATAATTTTTGTAAACATTATAGATTAGACTTATCATCCACTAGGGATTTAGCCTTTCGTAGGAAAGTCCTACAAGCTATTGTCCCTCCCTAATAAAATATCGTTGGTATTCCTCCAATGCTTTCGTGGAAGGCGTATTGAGAAAATAGAATTAGTCCTTACCGGTAATTCGGTTTCTAGAAGCCTTTCACAACAGCACGAATTTCCCTCCCTATGGATTCCATATAACTGTCAGGTAACCATTTTCCAGGTGATCTTGGTAAACACTGGGGATTGACGGTGGGGAGGGGCTTTTAGACTCTCTATGTTCCTGTCCCCGATAGGGCGTGGACAACATCCTCCAATGCTGTCGTGGAAGGCTTCTAGGAACCGAATTACCGGTAAGGACTAATTCTCTTTTTATCTCCTCTTCCCACAATCGCATACAAGATTTCTCTTGTGCATCCCCCCCCTACTCTGGAACTCTCTACCCCAACATATCAGACTCTCTCCTACCATGGAAACCTTCAAAAAAGAACCTGAAGACCCACGTCTTCCGACAAGCCTACAACCTGCAGTAACCCTCGCTCCACCATACCACTGCACGACCAGCTCTATCCTCACCTACTGTATCCTCACCCATCCCTTGTAGACTGTGAGCCCTCGCGGGCTGGGTCCTCTCTCCTTCTGTACCAGTCGCTGACTCGTTTTTGTTCAAATTATTGTACTTGTTTGCTATGTATACCCCCTTTTTAAACATGTAAAGCGCCATGGAATTAATGGTGCTATAATAATAAATAATATTCAGGTCCTGGCATCTCCCAAATACATGAGAAATGCTGCTTTGTGTTTTCCAGAAGCCTGTGCCTGGGGATGGAAGACTTGCAGCTGGTGTTTATGATTTCTTCTCACGACTTGTTCATGAAACTCCTTACTGACGATGAGAGAAAGATGCTTGTGGATCAGATTCGGCAGCGAACGTCCCACACCAATCTCTGCACGAAGCCTGTGACTTCGTTCTATGACATCCCAGGTGAGATAAAGTGGGCATCGCTGACAACCAAGTGCCACCTATAAATGGAAATGTAATCTCTACAGTAGCGTTGTGGGGTCTGAGAACTTGTGATTATCCAGTAGGTTACTAAGGAAGGTGACCACCATTCCTCCAGTCTTTGGATCTAGCTTTTCTCCTCATTGTACCTCTGCCTCTTTTACTCTGCTTGCATGACTTGTGGTCAATACAATTAAACCACATCTAATTTTTGTTTTCCTATTGTGCTTTTTATTGCCTTTCTAAACCAGTAGTCTCCAACCTTTCTTACCTTGACAGCCACATTAAGAATTTAGAGGGTCACGAGCCACATTCAGAGCAGTGTCCTCTAGCTCGTTTCCCTCGCCCCATGATGGTGACACCTCAAGCCCCCATTACTAATATAATGACAGCCAAAGCTGTCACACCGAGGCTGTATACGTACATCCAGGGGTGCCCACCTTGCCCCCCCATACGGTATACTCTAATCAAGCCTTCCCATCACGTTTATTACAGCCAGATTCATGCATCCGTCTTACTGCCAGTATCTCTCCACTCCCGACGGCCAGTACATGGACATCCAGATTTGCTCTTCTGTGCGGGGATGCTCTCCATCTGGAGAGCTTCTCTTCATAGCTGTTTGGATGTCCTATGGGGGTCCAACTCCATGTGATCGGGATCTTATTCCCTATATTTAGATAGAGGATAACTTCCAAACTTGGCACAAACTCATTAAGAGCCTATTCCTAGGGTATGCCACCAATTTCTAACCACTTGGTCACTATGGTTGAACCTCAGATCATCGGACATTGGTGTCTAGTGAAATGCCATGAGGCAAGTTACATCTAGTTATGTCCAAATGTGAGTTTTTGGGTTGATGACCACAAATCTTGAGAATAAGGAGTCTCCATAGGACTGGCTAGAGATGCTCAGTCTAATTGCACAATAATAAGATGGAGCTATAGGAAGGACTGACAGATGTGAGGCTAAGGATGAGCGTAGGATTAAGTGACTTGCTAATACGAGGTGTCGTTGCAGCATCTGCGAGTGTCACCATCGGTCAGCTCGAACATCAGCTCATCCTCACCCTGGATCCCTGGAGAATTAGACAGATCCTCATAGAGCTGCATGGCATGACCTCAGACAGCAAGTTCTGGATGGTGTCCACCAAGGTACAAATGTTTCCTCATGTGTCTAAGGAACAGGAATGAATTGCCGTCATTTTACAGTGTGTTTTAGATCTGGTAATCTATGTTTAAATACATTTGTTTCAGTGGGAAGTGCCAACAACATACAGCGGAATAATCCTAGGCATCAAAGACAGTCTGACAAGGGACCTGGTGTACATCCTGCTGGCCAAAGGCTTACACTGCACTGCCATTAAGGTGAGTGCCACTTATTTGTTTTTTTCATTAAAGAATTTCATGCCCCCCTAAGAGCAAATTATTGAATCGGAAGAGCAAATTATTGAATCGGTGAAGAATCCAATATCTGACAGTCACTCTGCCGTTCACATTACCTCTGCAGACAGGTCTCTGTGTATGACCAGCCTCATATTAGGGGGACAAATTCAAGCAGAAGGGGAAAAAAAGGTGTTTTGTTTTTTTTAACATATCACAATACTTGTAAAAATTTTGCAAGATTTTTAATTTTAACACCAGCCACTGGGGCTTTTTAGACTCCAACTTCCTGTTGTTTCAGGAAATCTTCACATACATAGTCATAAAGAACACATGCCGACCCTGCAGAGATGAAGTAGAATATTTTAGAGCTGTGCAGCACTGCGGAGGAGATGGGTAGGGTGGTAGATGGAGATGAGGGCTGTGCAGCACTGCGGAGGAGATGGGTAGGGTGGTAGATGGAGATGAGGGCTGTGCAGCACTGTGGAGGAGATGGGTAGGGTGGTAGATGGAGATGAGGGCTGTGCAGCACTGTGGAGGAGATGGGTAGGGTGGTAGATGGAGATGAGGGCTGTGCAGCACTGTGGAGGAGATGGGTAGGGTGGTAGATGGAGATGAGGGCTGTGCAGCACTGCGGAGAGGATGGGTAGGGTGGTAGATGGAGATGAGGGCTGTGCAGCACTGCGAAGAGGATGGGTAGGGTGGTAGATGGAGATGAGGGCTGTGCAGCACTGCGGAAAGGATGGGTAGGGTGGTAGATGGAGATGAGGGCTGTGCAGCACTGCGGAAAGGATGGGTAGGGTGGTAGATGGAGATGAGGCCTGTGCAGCACTGCGGAGGAGATGGGTAGGGTGGTAGATGGAGATGAGGGCTGTGCAGCACTGCGGAGGAGATGGGTTGGCGGCGCTGCGGAAAGCTTTGTGTGTGTCAGTAACAAATTTATAGTATAATCTGTAAAGGATGAGCCACTTGTGATAACAGGAAGATTTACATGTTCATCACCAATGGTTATCAGGTGGTTTTAAGGAGACTCTTGCACCCCCCCCCCCCCCCCCCCCCAGCAGACACCCCCCTCTCTCTTTAGATTAACCCATTTTTTTTCTCTGTTACGTTTGTTGCTCCTTGGTGAGAATAGTGGATTATACTGCGTTTTTCTACCCATTGAAGGAATCCAAAAATATAAGCCTAATGGGCCAATTACACGTCAATGGGATCAGTCAAGGAATGTCACAGTATAACCGCTCATGTTAAAAATTAATTGTGAACACAGCCTAATAGTTATTACGTCCCCCAAATAAATTTTTAAGTGACCTAGTCTTGTCAGCTACATCAGAACTTTGTATAGCACATATGTCAAAGACAAGGTTTAAAAACTAATATTTGCCATTTTGTTGTAATGTAAGATGGTGCAGGTGAAAATGTCAATCAGATGAGCCACAAAATTTGGTAACCGTTGTGGTGTTTCCTCAGGACTTCCCCCATGCTAAACAGCTCCTGGCTGCCTGTCTGGAGCTGGTGACGGAGTTTTCTCCCAAGCTTCGGCAAGTGATGCTCAATGAGCTGCTGCTGTTAGACCTCTACATTCACGAGGCCGGGCCTGGCCTCACCGGCGATCGTCCTCCTCCAGAGCTGATCAGCAGAGTACGTGGCTACCTGGAAATGAGGATTCCTGGTAAGAGAAGTGCTGGCTGTCATCCTTAGGCCTCTTTCAGATGTCGCTGTTTTACATAAGTGATCATTCTGTGTTTTCCGTGGACAGAACGCCTACCCATTATAGTCTTTGGAGCTGGTCACATGTCTGTTCTTTTTTTGATGATTAAGTGTCCACAATATATAAAAAAAAAAAAAGAAAAAAAAAAAAAAAAACTGTCAGTTTTCAAATCAGTCATGGATCCAACTCTCCCATAACACTCTATGGGGACAAGAAACATTCAGACAGCATTCTAGTGCTCTTCATTTTTCACTGAGGGTTTTTTTGTTTTTGTGTTTTTTTCTCCTACGAGGAAAGACTGAAATTCTGACACATGAACCAAGCACCGATGTAAATCTGTACTTTTTATTGGTAGGAAGTAGTTTAGAAAAAACTCCAGCACCTTCTCCGTATCCATCAAAAGAAATGTAAAGTTAAAACGTCCATTTTATTAGTTCCATTAAAAAAGCGCCACATGCAAGGCAGACCTTACGCGTTTCGAACCAAACAAGGGTTCTTAATCATAGGTTACATTGCTATAGATAAGATATATATATATATATATATATATATATATATATATATATATATATATATATATATATATATATATATATATATATATATATATATATATATATATATATATATTATAATAGGGTCGAGACAACCAAGAACAGGAAGTTCACTAGTGAATGAAAATCCTCCTGAGGATAATTGCTCAGTAATATACATAGATAAAACTTATGTGCATGGTATGCTGCAAATTAAGCACATCATTAGAAAAAAGTATCAAAAAATGTACATTACATCATTGCGATAATTGAGACCGTTGGGAATGCGAGAGTTAAGCTTAAGAATCCATGAGGCTTCTCTGGCTAGGAGAAGTTTGCCTCTATCTCCTCCATGTATTTGTCTTTGTACCTTGTCTATTCCAATAACCTTAAGGGTGGAAAGATCACCACAGTGAAAATCAGCAAAATGTTTGCTGAGCCCTGACATGGAGGACTCACTGCATTAGGACTTTGAGTCCTCCAGTAACATGCTCTGCGATGTTTCTTTTGAGCATGCGGCTGGTGCAACCCACATAAAATTTTTTGCAAGGTGTGCACAGAGCTTGATAAATGACATATGTACTAGAGCAGTTAATAAAGTGCTGAATATTATAGATTTTTCCTGCACGGTCAGTAAATGTCTGGGTCTTTAAACATATATTTGCAAATATTACACTTGGTGCCTCCACATTTATAGGATCCATTAATATGAAGCCATGTGTCAGACTTTGGGCTTTTGGTGGACAGAAAACTTGGAGATAATAATAAGTTTCCTATATTGGGGGATTTTTTAGCAACTAAATTAATTCCTTCCTTAAGGATGCTCTGAAGTGCTTTGTCCTGATGTAATATACAAGCATATTTCCGAATTAAATCTGTAATAGCCTGGTAGTCTGTACTATAAGCTGTGGAGAAAGTAACTTGTTTATTTCTCTTGCATACCGTATTATTCTCCAGTAAAGATGTCTGTGTTTTGTGAAAGGCTATATTACGGGCTCTGCAAATATGTGTATTTGAATAACCTCCATGTATAAACCTGCGCTTCAGTATGTCACATTCATGACTATAGCTCTCCTCCGTGGAGCATAGACGTCTGGCTCTAATGTGTTCACCCAGTGGTAGGTTTTTAAGAGTATGTGCTGGATGACAGCTGTCTGCCATCAACGTCGCATTGCCACTGGTTGGTTTTCTGTACAGACATGGGTGGATGCAGTTATTGCTGCTGTCTCCAGTTAAATATACATCCAAAAAGGCGGTCTCACTGTGACAGATGTTAATGGTAAATTGTAAATTAAATGTATTGTCATTTAAAAACTGTAGAAACGTGGATAGCATATAAAGTGCCTCATCATCAGGGGTACGCCAGATCATGATGACATCATCTATTATATCTGGCGTACCACCTGATGTAAGGCAAAAAAGGATTGTCGAGAGTGTGAATATGAAATACTTCCCACCAAGCTACGTATAAATTGGCTAATAATGGGGAAAAAGACGTACCCATGGGGCAACCGCAGATTTGCAGAAAAAAATCTCCATTGAAGTAAGAAAAATTATTTTCAAGTACGAATTGTATCAAATTTAGTATAAACTCACTTAATTCTTTTGTATAGAGATTGGTGTTAAGGTGATAGGAGATGGATTGTAATGAGAGCTGGTGCGGGATGCTAGTGTATAATGTCACAATATCTGTGGTGACCCATCTATCATTACATTCCCACTCAAAAGATTTCACAGCAGATAATAAATGCTTCCTATGCCTGATATATCCTGTAGTGGCCAAAACTATAGGCTGTAGTAGCCGATCAATCCATGCTGCAGTTCTTTCAGTAAGTGAACCAATTCCAGCCACAATGGGGCGGAATGGGGGTGGAAATGTTTCTTTGTGCAGTTTAGGAAGGGCGTGCAGTATTGGGCACACTGGTGACTCAGTTAATAGATATTCATACAATGTCTTGATAGAGTCCCTTTTGTAAGCCTCCTCTTAGGATAAAATCCAATTTTCCTTTTACGTGACTGGTTGGATCTTCAGCTAGTTTACTACAGGTTTTTACATCCGATAGCATGGAGTTAATTTCTCTGATGTATAATGCCTTATCAAGGATTACAAGAGAGACACCTTTGTCGGACGCTCTAATGATAATATTGTCATTGTTTTTTAACAATTTCAGGGCTTGTCGTTCTTTGGTGGTCAGATTATCCATTGTGACTGATTCACTATCCAGTATTTTTTTTACGCGTATTTGACGCGTTTTTGCATGCGTATTTGCCATGCGTTTTTCCAATGCATATAGCCAAATACGCATGCAGAAACGCACAAGAATTGGTCATGTCTGTATTTTTTCTGCGAGTAAAATCTGTGCAGAAAAAATCCTGACCATGTGCACAGAACTTGCAGAATGTCATAGGAAGTCATGGGATAAGGTGTGCAACGCGTTTCTGGAGCGTTTACGCGCTGAAAATGCGCACCAAAAACGCATCGTGGGCACACAGCCTTAAGCTTAACTCTTGCATTCCCAATGGTCTAAATTATTGCAATGATTTAATGTACATTTTTTGATACTTTTTTCTAATGATGTACTTAATTTGCAGCATACCATGCACATAAGTTTAATCTATGTATATTACTGAGCAATTATCCTCAGGAGGATTTTCATTCACTAATGAACTTCCTGTCCTTTGTTGTCTCCACCCTATTTTCTCTTTTTGTTTTCAGTGAATATATATATGTATGTATGTGTATGTATGTCTTTTATCTATAGCAATGTAACCTATGATTAAGAACCCTTGTTTGGTTCGAAACTCGTAAGGTCTGCCTTACATATGGCGCTTTTTAATGGAACTAATAAAATGGACGTTTTAACTTTACATTTCTTGTGATGGATACGGTAAAGGTGCTGGAGTTTTTCTAATCTACTTCCTACTGCTTCTCATCCCTGGATTTGCTACCAAGGATTTCCGTGCACCAGTGGACCCTTATGGCATATGCACGGTAGGCTGAAATTTCCCCCTTTTTTTTTTTTTTTCTTCCCCTTATATGCCTGTACTTTTTATTATTTTGGCACACACAAGGACGTCTAAATGAGGCTCAAAAGTTCCTTGATTTCAGACTGTCCCTGCTGACTCGGTTTTATCCATCTCCCATCATTCTATGTTGGCTCGCGCTGCTGCAGTCTGACATTGGGTGTTAGATTCTTCAACTGCTTGGCCGAATTCAGTGTTTTTTTTTTTTTTGGTTTGTTTGTTTTTTTATAAAAATAAATAAATAAATTAAAGAATAATTAGATATTGAGGGGTCTTATTTTTGTTGTTTTCCCCTTCAGGCATCTCTTCAGATGGCCTGAATTTAAGTGCCTTCCTCCATGGGCATTTTGGTAACCTGCTCTTTACAGGGAATCTATATGTTCGGGTTATTGATTTTACAGTTCTACATATTGAAACCTGTCCTTTATTCTCTGTAATCTGTATTTTTTTCCCTTGATCTATCCTTGCAATGACTGATTAATAGAATTATGCTGTATCTTTTATTATATAACCATTATTTGGACAATTGCTGTGATTTCTGATACTGTCTTCTGACATAGATGATAATAACAACATGGCACATCTTACATATTAGACTGTCAGCCAAATACCCTGTATACCCCTCTCCCGCTGTGATGACGTTCCAGCAATCTCTGCGCCTGAAATAATGTGACTTGTGAGATGTCCCTGCTGCAGTTATTGAATGGCCACTTGTCAGCTGCACATTTTACTATTTCTTTAGCGCACACATCCGCCCTGATTATTGAATATTGATGAGCTGCGGTTGATCATTGACCGCAGTTTGTACGTGACACAACAAGTCACATCACTCCAGGAACAAGGGCACCTTTACGATTTGCCCGTTGTGCCCGGCACCAATCTCTGCCGGATCAGAGTGGTCACAGGCCGCACCTGCTGCCGATTCAGTGGCTCCCTCTTACATCACGTCATCAGAGCAGCGTCTTCTCTTCCGCTCTGCTCTGTCGAAAAGTGTGACTGCCAGCGTCATACTGATTGATAGCCGGCTCCCCGCTGTCTAACTTTTTGTCTTTGTACGTTTTTCAGGAGGTGCCACAGAGAAAAAGTATGAGTTAGTTGACAACTGAGCGTTGCGCATCCCATATGCCATATGACTGTCCAATCATTGATTATCATGGAGGGATGTCCTCCATTTGAGCAAAAAAAAAAAAAAGAAATGCTCCATTATCAATATATTTATACAGTTCCATGGAAAATACTGGGAACAGCACAACATTAATTCTTAGAAAATAATTAATTGATGTCCGGAGAGCCGTCGGCTCCTGTACGACTTCTTACCCCGGCGTCGCTTGCAGTATGTAACATATGTAAGGGGTATTGCAGACAGCACTGTGTCTTTTCTCGTGCAAGAGGTAGTGGATGGTTGCAACATGTCAGCCAAGTGGCTGTGATTGTCGTTGTTGCGTCCCTATGATGTGAGAAGAGGATAATCTGGAAATTCTTTTTCTCCCTGCAGACATTCCCCTCCGACAAGTAGTAGCAGAGGAATGTGTTTCCTTTTTGCTGAATTGGAGAGAGAATGAGTACCTGACTCTACAGGCGCCTGCCTCCTTGGTGCAAAATAACCCCTATGTGAAGGTAAGCAACTTATTAGTAACTTTGTTTTATATTGGCAGTGAGAGTAGTGTGAACATTCACTTTAAGATGGCCCTAGACAGTGGTAACATTGACCTTGTGTGATGAGGACTACGATCACGGGAGCTCTGATCCCGGCCATTTAACATCTCAGATGCTTTGGCACTTTTAATAGTTTTGGCAAAGCGGTTGAAAAAAAAAAGCTAAATATTTTCTCTGTTTGCGTGGGTGGTTCTAACAGTGGGGTGTTTTTGAGCTACAGTAGAACCAATTGCCATATATATATTAGTGCTCAGCCTAAATGAGTGCACCCCAGCAAATATGTCAGAAAACCTTTTATTTTCCTTTCAGAATCGTTTTCAATGGTTTACCATGCTACAAAATACTCCCCCAAATGTCAGTCATTGATTGCAAACAATATTTTGTTTATTTTGCTCAACCCAAAAAAGTAATTTTCCTAACAAATTTATTCAAGATCATGTTTCAAAAAATGAGTACACCCTAATGACAGTCTTGGGAGCAAATGTAAAGTTTAGCCTACAAATTTCTATTCAACAAGAGCTCAACCACAGGTAAGTCTAATTATTCATTAGACAGGTGTCCAGCAGACAGGTGACTATAAAAGGGCGTTACTTAACATAGAAAACACCTTCCCATTTAAAGCTGTCAGCAATGGCACCACATGGAAGAGAAATGTTACAAGACCCGAGGAAGAAAATTATATATTTTTTTCATACAAAGGTGAAGGCTACAAGATCAGAAAAGCTTAACATATAAGTGAGAATACTGGAGCAAAAGTGATACAAAGATGGAACCTCTACCATTTCGCAGAGATGTTCAGGTCGACCTTGGAGGTTAACACCTAAACAGGAGCGTCTGCTGATGAGAAGAGTTGAAGAAAATCGACAGCAGTTAGCTAAGGAAGTACAAAGCCAAACCGGGGTGAGCATTTCCCGTTACTCAATATGGTGTACACTGTAAAAGTATGGCATGAATGGATGTCCTCGACAAAGGAACCTTCTTCTAAAGCCCATACTCAAAAAGCCCACCTTCAATTTACCAGAGCCCATGCTGAAGAATATGAAGACTACTGGGACTCTATTTTCTAAAACTATGACACCAAGATAAATGTGTTTGGAACTGATAGCTTCAAAACTTTATGGCGTCGCAAAGGTGAAGAGTACAAAGAAAAATGAAAGGTGCCTACAGTGAGACATGATGGTGGCAATGTCCTAATGTGGGGTTGCATGAGCGCTGCTGGTGTTGGGGAGCTACGTTTTATTGATGCTACCATCAATCAATTCTCCGATGTACTGCTCTATGTGAAAAGAGAAGCTGCGACCATCATTCCCTTGGTAGTCGTGCACTTTTCCAACTTAACAATGATCCAAAACACACGTCTAAGGCCACTGTTGCATTTCTGAAGGACACTGTGACAAAGATTTAGTGGCCAAGTGTCTCCTGATCAGAATGCCCCATAGATGTCTCTTCTGAACCCAACCGAACAAGTTGTCATCACTCTCCATCCAGCATCCAGGCTCTAAAAGAGCCTGTTCTTGAAGAGTGGAAAAAAGATAGATGTTGCAATATGTCGCCAGCTTGCTCATTCTATACCTAGAAGACTTGGTGCTGTCCTTAAAAATCATGGAGGTCATTGAAAATACCAGATCAAGTAGTTTTCGGGGTGTACTCATTTTTGCATCAAATAATTTAAGCAAAACTGAAGATTTTGTAACGAAACATATAATTAACCTTACTTTCATGTTAGGTTAAAAAAAAATGTTCTATGAAACTGTCTTGTCAAAATTTTGTTGGTGCAGCCTTACACATTGGGCTCCTGTTCTAAAAGTGGATTCTGATGGCGGACCAGGTGACCAGACCTGTCAGTCAACCTCCACCAATAGAAAAACCAAGCACGAGAGCAGTTTTTTCTATTGGAGGAGGCTGACGGACCGTTCTGGTCCGCCATCAGTTGCCACTTTTAGAATAGGAGACTTTGGGCAGTCTGTGTGTTAATTTTCCAACCGCATTTCCTGGACTTGTGTGCCACGCATCTTTCCTTCTGACACTTTTAGTAAAATATTATATTTCATGTCATCTTGAGTCTTTGTCTCTTTCCTAGCTTGGACAGCTTTTGGCAGCCACATGCAAAGAGCTCTCCGGACCAGACAGCCGGAGGACGGCTAAAGACCTGTGGGAGGTGGTGGTGCAGATATGTAGCGTCTCCAACCAGCACAAGCGGAGCAGCGATGGCAGGATCAGCCTGATAAAGAACAGAGACTCCACCATGGGGATTATGTACCGGTATGTTGGATAACTGCACACTGCCGGTATACCGCAACTTCTTTGTGTGTAGGGCAGTATGTTATATTGTCTTTTATTACTTATACATAGTATAAATTCTAGAAAACTCAATATAAAGAATGTTTCTCTATGACTTCATTGGGGGACACAGGAAACCATGGTGTATACTGTTGCCATTTGGAGGCTGACACTGGGCAGAAAAAAAAAGTTGGCTCCTCCCCACCAACTAGCAGGACGTTAATCAGTTTTAGCTTAGTGTCAGTAGGAGGCAAACACTGGTCTGGACCCAGGCCCATTTCTACCTTTTTTAGGTTTTGTTGTTTTTTATTAATGATTTCCCTTTTTCTTTCAGATACAGCTTGTGAGGGCAACAGAGTGGAGTTGTTTCACTCTGATCTCCCACCTAGAGACCGAGAGCACAGTGTGGAGTTGTCTCTACTGTATCTTCTCTGGTCTATGAGGCGGGATCCTAACAACACAGCAAGAGTGTTTGGGGCTCCCTGGCAGACAGTCCTTGCCAGCAATCCCCTGCCTGCTCCTCCCCCAGAGCCAGACGGAGCAAGGAGGGAAGACGGATTCATTACCTGCCAGCCATCTGACAGACGTCCCAGGAGTAGACTGATGTCCGTCTTCCACTACTGATCTGCGAAGAATGATTTGGCATTTTCATGACTGGTATATCTAGATCAGGCATGGCAGTGAAGATGGCTCCAAATAATAATAGAATAAAAAATTAGAATAAATAAGTAGGTCCTAGTTTTCCCAGGGTCATGATCTGTTCCACCCCTGGGAAAAGCCTCTTGTACTCCCCTAGACCAGCTGTGGCATCCATGCCACCCTGGTACTATTCGGCGGCCCTTTTAAAAATGTAGCTCCTGGCTTTGGCCTGGGCCTTCTCCGGGTTGTGGGGCCATGCCTCCGGCATTCCAGCCATTCTCATGCGTTTGGCTTTTTCGCGCTCCTTCTCCGACCGCTCTCAGCCTATCAAGGCACTCTTCGCATTCTGGCGTGCGCTTTCTAACGCCGCCTCTTCCTCCTTTTTCTGCCCGGCGCCATCTTCTAGTCACTGTCTCATACTCATCCGCCGCAGTTCCCATGATCTCTGCAGCTCTCCACCGGTTCCACTGAACCATCATCGCCATTAGATTCCACAGGGTCTGGGTAAGCTCTGCCACCAGGGGTCAGCTGTATATCCCCGGCATAGCTCCCTCTGGCACAGCTCCCTCTGGCATATTTCTGTTTCCCTATGCCTAACCCTAGGGAGTCTCTCTCCCACCTTCCACCCATTGTCCTGCATTTGCACTTTGCATGTTTTTCCTGTAACAAAAGATTTCCCTCTGATCAGACCTCGTCCCTCTGATCAGACCTCGTCCCTCTTGCCGGATGGCAGTCCACCCAGCATGCTATTCCCCCCCCCCCCCCAGGAGCCCTCCACTGCCCGCAACAAGAGTGCGCCCCCCTTTCCAAATGGGCCACAGCTCTCTCTCAATTAGTTGCTGACCTAATCAAAGTATCCCAGACCTTGGCACGGTCATAGAACGACTGCCCAATTCTTCCTTCGTAACGGGGGTACCATACACTCTCCTGGGCGTTTCGGACCCTCTTTTCCCAAACCCAACAGGGTAGATCACTCAGGAGTTCGAAAAAACTTGCCCACACTACCTCATCCTCTAGTTCTCCGTCACCATTAACGTCCTCCAGGATGCCATTTCTCTTTTTCTCTCCTCCGACGCTCCAACAGCTCAGGAGTCAGCTTCCGATCTGGACTCTGAACACATCTCAAAACTACCAGACATGGTGGATAGCCTGATTCTAGCTGTTTATCAGACCCTTAACATAAATGACGTGGAGCCCTCGCCCTCTGAGCTGATCCCATCCTTGAGAAAGACAAAGTGCCTTCCCCGGGTTTTCACCAACTACAAAGAATTCAATGGAATCTTTACCAGGGAATGGGAGCATCCAGAAAAACGTTTTCAGAGAAGGAAACGCATGGAGGTCTTGTATCCATTTGCCTCCAACCTGCTACAGAAATGGGCATTCTCCCTCAGTGGATCACCACCACTCCCCCCAAGTTTCCCAGCTCTCCACTAACACCATTCTCCCCCGTTTTGATGGACCCTTGCTAAAGGAGCACTCGGACAGGCACACGCCAAATCTGCCTTCAAGGCTGTGGGTTTGGCCTTCTCCTAGTCCTTTGCCACAACTTGGTTATTCAAGTCTGTTTCGGCCTGGGCGAAGCTCCTCCATCAAGGTATTCTGTTGGGCACTCCCTCTTCCGAATTGGCGGACCAGATCAGTCACACAAGGAAGTGTCTCCCGTCGGCTTACCTCGATGCAGTTGCGTGCTCAGCCCAATTGGCCGGCAACATCGTCACCATCCGCATGGTCTTATGACTGAAGCATGGAAAGCGGACTCTGCATCCAAGAAGTCTCTCAGCAGTCTCCCTTTCCAGGGCTCCCGGCTTTTCGGAGAAGAGCTAGATAAGATCATTTCGGACACCACGGAGGGTAGGAGTACTTTGCTTCCGCAACAGAGAGCCAAACGCCTGCCTTCCAAGAGACGGACGATCCAGTTTGTTTCTTTTTGGATGTTTTCAGATCAAAACAACAACCGCCAGGAGAAGTCTCTGGTCTGCCAGGAAGAGAGGAGACCTTCCTTCAGGCCAGCCCCCTCCTGGCACCCACGAACCCACCAGCGCCAGTCCTCCAGGCCCAGATCCAATAGATTCTCTTTAGCATAATTAGGCGTCCCCACCCACCCGCCTGGGAAGCCTTTTAGGGAGGACAGCTGTCTCCTTCAGTTTCAGGACGAGTGGCCCGCAGTAGTCGACGACACTTGAGTCCTGGACGCCGTCTCCTACGGCTGCAAAATAGAATTTTCCACTCTCACATTTTTTTTGTTTTTTTCAAATCCCCCAAAGAACCCTTCCCTTTGTTCCCGATTTTTATTTCAAGTCTATCGATGCGCTCTTCAAGGCAGACGTCATCATTCACATTCCCCCACAGGAACGCTTTTCGGATTTTTATTCAAACCTGTTTGTGCTCCAAAGAAGGAGGGCTCAGTTCCTCATACTGGACTTCAAATTATTGAACAGACGTGTCCATCTGCATCCCTTCAGTCGGTGATGGCCTCCATGGAGCCCAAGGAGTTTCTATGCTCGGTGGATATTCAAGATGCCTATCTGCACATACCGATTTTCCCACCTCACCATAGGTTCCTCTGCTTTGCAGTCCAGGAATCCCACTATCGGGTCACAGCGCTGCTGTTTGGCCTAGCCACAGCAGTCAGGGTTTTCACGAAGACCATGGCGACGGTCATGGCCATTCATCGAAGCCGACACATTCTCGTCATCCCTTATTTGGACAACGTTCTCATCAAGGCTCCATCCCCTCAGCATGTCACGAGAGTCTGCAGATCACTCTGGACACCCTCTCTCTCATCTCGGCTGGATCATCATCATCAGTTTGACGTTGTCTGTGCTCTTGACCCAACGCATTGTTTTCCTGGGAATGCTGTTCGACACTGCGCGGGCAAGGGTTTTTCTGCCCAAAGAAAAGTACTCTGCTCTGCTACGCGGGAGTCACTCTCTAAAGTTCCACCCCATGCTCTCGCCGGTTCTGTGTGAGCATACTGGGCAAGATAGTAGCGTCAATGGAAGCATTTTCATTCGCTCAGTTCCATACACGTCTACAGCTCTTTCCTCTATCAAGCTTGAACAAGTCGACTCACTCCCTGGATCGGCTTGTCACTCCCCTCCCAAATCAAGAAGTCCCTGCAATGGTGGAGACTCCCTCCCCTCGTTCGTTGCAGAAAATCATTTCTGCCAATTTTTTTGGACGGTCATAACAACGAATGCCAGTGTGCTCGGTTAGGGAGCAGTTTTTCAAGACCTAATAGTCCACAGGGCCGATGAAACTCTCAGGAATCGTCCCTTCCCATCAACATTCTGGAACTCTGAGCAATCTTCCTTACTCTGCTTCACTGGCAGAAACTGCTCTCCAGCCGTCCAATACGAGCCCAATCTGGCAATCCCACCGTGGTGGCATACATCAATCACCAAGGAGAAACTCCTAAGTTGAGCAGTGATGTCAGAAGAGGCTCGGATCCTGTTCTGGGCTGAACGGAACGTACCCACAATCTCAGCGGTACACATCCCGGGAGTGGACAACTTGGCTGCTGACTTTCTCAGCCGAGAAAGTCACACCGCTGGTGAATGGTCCCTGTGTCCGTCAGTTTTAGACAAGATTTGTTTCCGATGGGGAACTCCCGACGTCGATCTAATGACTTCCAGACTGAACTACAAGGTTCCCCAGTTTGTATCCAGATCTCGCGATCCTCCTAGAATCTGCTCGGACGCTCTGGAAATTCCCTGGTCCCAGTTCTTCCTCCTATACCTGTTTCACCTCTACCGCTGATCTCCCCTGATCCCCCCCACCCCATGGTCATGAAGATCAAGGCTATGGGAGTGCCCATCATACGCGTCTCTCCGGATTGTCCCAGAAGATCCTGGTATGCAGACGTAATCAATCTCCTTGCGGACACTCTGTGGAAACCTCTTAATCTTCCAGATCTTTTCTCGAAGGGCCCTCTCTTCCACCAAAATTCTCAGTGGCTCAATGTAACGGCATGGCTGTTCAGGCCACGGTAATCAGGGCTGTAGAGTTGCAGTTGGTGTCCATTTTGGTGGAGTCTGAATCTGAGTCGGTATAAAATGGACCGACTCCAACTCCTAAAATATATAATTGGGTACAGTAGTTCAATGCAGTTTGTGGGGAATATTTTTTTCATAAGCATTTTTTTGAAATGTCCTATTACTGATCTAAGGGTCTAGACTTTTAGCTGAGATGAATCTGTGCTGCAGTAAATTTATCACTTAAACATGAGTCATGTATGAGGGAGTTGGAGTCTGTGTCATGGAAATTGAGGAGTCGGAGGTTTGGCTTACCGACTCCACAGCCATGGCGCTAATGACATCCACCGGCTTCTTAGATCTGGTTATTCAGACCATGATCAGGGCAAGGAAGCCTTCTATCTCTTGTATTTATCACCGTACATGGAAGGCCTTTTTCTGCTGATGCGAAGCCAATCAGGCCTCCCCCATGGCTTTTGCTCTGCCACCCGTCATTTTTGCAGTCGGGTCTTGAATCTGGCCTGACCCTCAGTTCCCTTAAGGGGCAGGTGTCTGCGCTTTCTTTTCTTTTTCAGAAGAATCTGCCATCTCGTTCTCAGACCAGGACCTTCCTTCAGGGGGTCGCACACTTCGTTCCCCCTTTACCGGCCCCCAGTAGAACCTTGGGACCTCAACTTCGTTTTGGACGTCCTTCAGGAGTCCCCACTTGAACCTCTACAAGAGATCTCTCTCTTGCCTTCCTCTCCTGGAAAGTTGCCTTCCTGGTAGCCATCACCTCAATCAGAAGAGTCTCCATACTCACGGCTCTTTCTTGCCATTCCCCAAACCTGATATTCCACCAGGACAAGGTGGCCCTGTGTCCAATCCAATTTTTTCTTCCTAAGGTGATTTCCTCATTATACCTCAATGAAGACGTCGTACTTCCCTCCTTTTGTCCGTCTCCCTCTCATTCTCGGGAGCAGTCTCTAAAAAAAACTGGACCTGGTGAGAGCCCTCGTCTCTACCTTTCCAGAAGGGCACCCTTCAGACGAGCGAACTCTGTTTATAATTCCCGATGGTCCTCGAAGAGGCATCCCTGCTTCCAGGTCTACCATTGCCTGTTAAGTTTCCAGAATGGCAGAAACGAACCCAACGGATAAGGGACAGAGCACGTCCACTCAAGGTCACCGTTCACTCTGCTCGCAGAGTGGGGGCCTCCTGGGCCGTCTGCCACCAGGCGTCGGCCTTGCAGCTTTGCAAAGCTGTTACATTGTCTTCCATTCATACCTTCCCAAAGTTCTACAGGGTTCACACCTATGCCTCGGTAGAAAGGTCCTGCACACTGCAGTGGCCAAAGCTCAGACTTGAGGGTACTGTTCTTTTACCCACCCTTGGGACTGCATTTGGATGTCCCATAGTTTCATGTGTCCCCCAATGAAGCGATAGATAAATGAAGATTTTGTGCACTCACCGTAAAATCTTTCTCGGAGCCTTCATTGAGGGACACAGCACCCGCCCTTGTATAAAGTTGTTTTCAACTATGTTTTTGCCTCTATTGCTTTCTCACTAACTGACTAACTCTGTGCCAGTCGGTGGGTGTTCCCTGCTGAGGCGGAGCTAACTTTTTTGCATAGTGTCGGCCTCCTAGTGGCAGCAACATACACCCATAGTTTCCTGTGTCCCTCAATGAAGGCTCCAAGAAAAAGATTTTACGGTGAGTACCCAACATCTTCATTTTGTCTATTTCACAATGCAGTGTATTAGAAGAAATTAATAATGATGCATTTATTTTTTTTTTATTCTAGGAGCGAACTTCTTTCTTTCATAAAGAAATTACGTGTAAGTATTGGGTCCTGCTTTGTAAAGGGCTTCAGTCTCTGCAACCAACCATAAAGGGTTAAACTTATCAATGTTGATGAACTCCCACTATAGAGCTTCCGGGAGACAAAGGTTTAAGGGCTTTCTACTACTTTTAAAAATACAATGTAAAGGGTCCCCCTGCATCGGGAGGTGAGCAGCACTGATAATGTCACATCTGCACGATCGCCAAGTATCGTGACGCACCCCCTGGGCCGTGGGGTACTCTGTGCTGGGCCGGTCGGTGCAGGGGATGTCACAGTGCCAGTGACCCGGTCCGTGACCCAGGGCGGTCAATACAAAGGGGATTATAGTTTTTATAGTTTATGTTCGTGACGCCATCTGTGGTATGCGGCTATATGGAGCCGCCGCTGCGGAGCAGGTCCTCTGGAGCTGCTGGTAATGCAGCAGAGTTGGTTCAGCTCTCCACAGGTAGAGCTAAGCTCCAGGTGGTGCTGTGATGGTTAATGATGAGGTAGCTGTTGTTGTGCGGTGTAGTGCAGGGCTGGTGATGGCGCAGCAATAATTCAGAGACAGTGGGGTGCAGTCTTCAAGGTTTACTCACGATTATCACGTTGCTCCTGGTTACAACGGCCAAATTATCACCACCCACGTCGTTCTGCGTTCACCGAGGCATGGGTTCAACAATCCCTCAGGTATTTCAGGAGTACTTAACGGGACCCCGTTCTGTGTGCCTTCCTCGGTCGTCTTCCTGCGCTGGCTCTCACCCTCCTGCCCTGCGCCTCGCAACCAGTGTCCCAAGCCGGTAACCTCAGATCTTGGCGGGCAACCTGGAGTTCCCTGGATCCTGTGTGGCTACCTTTTCGGTGATTAGTTGCGGCTGTGGGCAACTACACCCTGAAAATGTAGAAGCCTTCGGTTTCTAGCTGAATGTTTTAATTCCCACTAGTTAGGGGCCGATCCCCTTTGCGGCCTGATCCCTCCACGTCCTGGTAGATTCGGCCATACGGGTGGCCTCCTGCACTTCCCGTACCCCTAGGATCCCCTCTTTCTTTCTGGAGCCTTCCTCCCTGCTCCTCTCTTCTCTTCAGTCTCCCCTCCTGGGCCTCTCTCACTCAGGCCCGCTCCTGCTCCTTTCACTGTCCTCCTCTGACTGTCTGCTACTCCCAAGATGGCTTCCCCTCTTTATACTACTCCTGAAGTGCTCCCCTGTTCCTCTTCCTCCACCGACACCCACTACATGGTTCCGCCCTCCAGCTAGGGACCAGGGACTGTGCTCCTTTCTTAGGAGCAATCTCACCCTGCCCTCTGAAGTGGAGTGTAATGGATGCAAGTGGGTGGGTCCCGGGCAGTACTCCATCCTTGCTTGAGGGTGAGATGCAGTACCTCTGTGGCGACTGAATCCTCATGGGCGCCACACATGCAGAATACTTGCCAACTACACCTGCACATACCTGCCAGGACGCAAGCACAAAGCCAATAGCAACACTCTACCTATGCTGAAGCGAGTGGGACCAGACAACTTTGTAAATGACCGCACTTGTGTTGTAGCCGCACACAATACAGACAGGTGTTAATGTGTCTTCCTCCATAGCTACACTAATATAATGCAGTCTGAGTGATTTGCTTTCCACGCTGTCTACTTTATGGTTTGCGGTTTACATTTTACCCTTCTTCCCGCTGCTGTCTCTCACACTGAGACAAGGGAGAGCAAATGGATTGCTGCCACAGCCAGGAGCAGTGTGCTGACCGATCTGTGTCCAAAGCTGCAGCACAGATAGCTGTGTGAAGGAGTTATACAGACTCCAAAATGGAGGAATTTATAAGAACGACTATTTAGACTATGGCCAAATTTTGCATTTCTGAAATAAATGGGGAAACATTTAAAAAAAAAAAAAATTTAATGTGAAAATGTCCATAGCTTTTAAAGGGAAATTTGTGTGAAATATGGCATCTGAAAATTCTAATTGCCAACTGAGTTAGTAACGTGCAATTCAGTGCGGGTGTAACATACCTGGCGGCGTCCTTGCATAGTGGTCCATCTCCCACTGTGCAAGAGCGCGCACTTGATCTCCTGTCCAGAATGTCTCTCTGGCTTCCCTCCATGCTGTCTGTTTGTGTCTGTTTCTGCTGCTTAAGGGCGACGCCCGATCACTTCCTGCTTTTTGTACCTGCTGTGGGTCACACCCCTTGTGCGTCCTCAGCCTATTGCTGTCTGTCACCTGGTATATAGCTCAGCTGCTCCAATCAATCCCTGCCTGAGCATAGTGATTCATTCAGTGTGTGCTTGCACTCTGAAGGTGCCAGGTCCCGTTCTTTGTCTCCTGCTTTGCGGTATCAGTTCCCATGTCTGAACTGAGCCCTGTCTATGTCTCCTGCCTTGCGGTATCAGTTCCCGTGTCTGAACTGAGTCCTGTCTATGTCTCCTGCCTTGCGGTATCAGTTCCCGTGTCTGAACTGAGTCCTGTCTATGTCTCCTGCCTTGCGGTATCAGTTCCCGTGTCTGAACTGAGTCCTGTCTATGTCTCCTGCCTTGCGGTATCAGTTCCCGTGTCTGAGCTGAGTCCTGTCTATGTCTCCTGTCTTGCGGTATCAGTTCCCATGTCTGAGCTGAGTCCTGTCTATGTCTCCTGCCTTGCGGTATCAGTTCCCGTGTCTGAACTGAGTCCTGTCTGTGTTCTCTTGTCTGCCTATCCTGGAGGCTGTATTTCCAGGCCTGTCTGAACACGCTCCTAGCCTGTTCCTTCCGCCTTCTAGGGGCCGATTACCTAGATCCGTTCCTGTATCTTGTCTGTCCTGTCTGAACACGCTCCTAGCCTGTTCCTCCCGCCTTCTAGGGGCTGATTACCTAGACCCGCTCCTGTATCTTGTCTGTCCTGTCTGAACACGCTCCTTGCCTGTTCATCCTGCCTCTCTGGGGGCCGTATTCCCAGACCCGCTCCTGTATTCCGCTGCAGTGTCGGTCTCCTCCGTACACTCAGTTCCAGTCTGAACTCTTTCCTATCCTTTACCTGTTTTGACTCTATGTCCGTTCCCTTCCTTTTTCTGCAGAGTCTGAACTCGTACCTAACTCCTGCTTGTTGTCTCTGTACTCCCGTTTGTGAGTTTGTGGTCCACTCGCTACTTCACTGCAAGTACCCTGTGGGTATCTGGCTCTGCCTTTCCCTTCCTGTCTGTTCCGTGTGAACAGAGCCCTGTCCCCCCTGCTCAGCCTTGCCTGCTCTGACTCCTTTGCTCACCGCTCCTGCGGTTCTAGCCTGCTCTGACTCCTTTGCTCACCGCTCCGGCGGTTCTAGCCTGCTCTGACTCCTTTGCTTACCGCTCCGGCGGTTCTAGCCTGCTCCGACTCCTTTGCTCGCTGCTCCGGCAGCCTTGCTCCGCTCTGACCCTTTTGCTCACTGCTCCGGCAGTCTCGCTCCGCTCTTATCCTTTTGCTCACTGCTCCGGCAGTCTTGCTCCACTCTTGCTCACCGCTCCAGGCGGTCTCGTCCTGCTTTACTCTTGCTCACTGCTCCGGCAGTCTCGCTCAGCTCTGACCCTTTGCTCACCGCTCCTGGCGGCCTTGTCCTGCTCTACTCTTGCTCAGCGCTCCAGGCGGCTTTGTCCTGCCCTGTTCTCGCTCACCTCTCTGGGCGGCCTCACTCTGCTGTGTTTGTCCGCCACATCTGTGGTTCTGTTCCTGAGTCCCAATGTGTACTGGGTCCTATCCCGCCAGTGTCCCTACCTGCTAGTGCCTCCCTGTCTGCACTCTAGCTGTGCTTGCCTGTACCCCTCTGCCTGTATTGTTCCTGAGTCCCAGTGTGTACTGGGTCCTATCCCGCCTGTGTTCCTACCTGCTAGTGCCTCCCTGTCTGCACTCTAGCTGTGCTTGCCTGTACCCCCCTGCCTGCATACCCGCCTGCCTGCATCCCAGTCGAGCCAGCCTATACCCACCAGTCTGTATGCCAGCCTACCAGTCTGTTCCTGTATTCCCCTGTGTGGGTCAACAGCCGTGTCCGGGGTCTGTCCTGGAGTAGCACCTGGTCCCTCTGCTCGGTTCCTCCTTGGTGCACTGGCGTCGTATGCCGTCGTGCGACCCTGGTCGGATCGGGTGAATACCTAGTTACGCCCCTCCAGGCATTCACTCTCCGGCACGGTCCAGTGGAATCACTACAATCACACGCACACGCCGCTCAGCCCGGGCGTGTGCATTACAGCGGGTAACACCTGTTCACATTAGCCACTGACCATTCTGGGCCCTACTGTGGATTGTGGGTTTACAGATAAGTATCTATAATAGTAATACTTTTGTTTGAGGCATTCAGGAGTTCACTAGAAGGTTAATTTGCTTTTATTATATTAAGCCCCCCCATACACATAGCGGTCAGCGGAACAGTGGTCCGGCCTACAGATATTTCACTTGACTCCCCCATACATAGGAAACCTCAAGAGAAGAAAAGGATCTGTCACTAAAATCCAGTAGGTCAGATCCTTCTACATAATCTGCTGGGGAAGAGTGGGGAGGCCACCGTACACATGAGACTGTTGTCAAATCCTTCCGATATCTGCGGTTTGGCCAACTTCAGTCTAATGTGAATGAAGCCTCCTATGGTGTTATGGCTACAATCTCCGTTCTTTAAAATTCATTTAAAGCGCACCTGTCAGCAGAATTGTGCTCAGTATACTACATACACTGTCAGGTGGGCGCCATTAGACTGATTAAAATGATACCTTGGTTGATGAAATCTGTCCTGTGGTTCTTGTGTAATCTTTACTTTCGGTTTGGAGATAATGATATGCTCGTGCTTCGGGGCGGCCTGTGGGGGGCGCTCTATCTGGTGCACTGCACTCTATCTGTATGCTCTTATGACAGCTCACTGATCCTTCACTGACCTGCCTCCTATTTTACCTAGCCCCGCACTACTAGATGCATTATGTAATCAGTGAGCTGTCATAAGAGCATACAGATGAATATGTAAGCAGAGCACCAGATAGAGCGCCCCCCGAAGCACGAGCATATCATTATTTCCAAACTGAAAGAAAAGATTACACAAGATCCACAGGACGGATTTCATCAACCAAGGTATCATATTAATCAGTGTAATGGCGCCCACCTGACAGTGTATGTAGTTTACTGAGCACAATCCTACTGACAGGTGCGCTTTAATGAACAAACTCAATGGATTTTTTTTTTTTTTGGGAGGAGGGGAGATCTGATCTTTTATACACATACTAATTATTGATTTTATTAACCAAATTCTTAGCATATCTTTGGCCTACACTGGCCATGTTTGTATCTCCTAGTTTTATACAAGTAGATGTAACATTTTTATTTTCAAACAGGAACCACTGGTGTTGACGACATTGCTGTCTCTGTTTGTCAAGCTGCACAATCTCCGGGAGGACATTGTGAATGATATCACGGCTGAGCACATCTCTATCTGGCCATCTAACATCCCAAAGTAAGATCCACAGGTTTATTCTGCCGATGTGCTCCGTTGTGTTCATACTGTGATCACACCCCTACATCCCTTACTGCATTTGTCCAACTTCGAAAACTTTCTGTAAGTGTGATCTCCAAGGCCAGGGTTCATGCATGCCTATAAGACCATGCACGGAGGGCATGCTGACCAGTGGGCCAAAGTGCTGGTGCAAATAAGCGATTTTCCACCTGGGCCTTAGGAACTTTCACTTGACAGATGAGAATAGTGTATGTAATGACAGGCAGCTACGGCACACGTCCGCAGTGTGAACCACAACATGGAGCTTAACATAAATGCATTGTCTGCAATGTTTCATCGCAATAAATATATAGAATTTAAGCATGCATGATGACGGGAGGCCGGGGAGCGGTGCGCTCCTCCAGGCATGACAATTATATACATATTCAGGGTTCAGGAGCTCAATTGAAGGTTAATTTGCCTTATTCTATTAAGCTCCCCATACACATTAGATGGCAGTCAGCAGAACAGTGGTCTGACCTACAGCTATTTATACAGTTCAGGTCATTGTTATTGGCACCCAGGAAGTTTAAGTACATAATGTGGAATATCTCCTGAAAAAAATGAAACAGTTTTTTGTATAGAGCACTCGTTAAATACAAAAGAGCAAATGATAAACAATAATTTAAAACCAAAAACAATGGGAGGGAAAATAGAAAAAACTAAAGCTTGCTGTGATACTGGTATTGGCACCCTTTACATTAATTTAGAATGGAAACACATTTTGACTCGCCTGTGGTAACTCATAAGAGAGTCACCTGTGATTGTCGGTGCCAATGTGACATGAATTAGCCAATGAATGATGATTTCAGTGTTTTAAAAAGCCACATGGTAGGCCCTGTTCCTTTGTCATAATGGTGAAGACAAAGGAGCTGTCTGAGGACATCATAACTGCTATTATTAGCAAGCGCAAGACTTTCAAAGGGTATAAGGCCATCTCCAAAGACCTTGGTATCCCAGTTTCAACAGTGCGCAATGTTATTAAGAAGTAGAGTTTTGAAGAAAATAAGTGTGTATACAGGAAATCGGGATCATCATTATTTTAATGAAACAATAGAATACATGATTTTATTAACCAGCAACATGAGTCGCACAATTAAAAACCTTTAAAAAAGCCCAAAATGGCTATACAATTCATCTCAGCAGCCAGTGTTAGGACCTGCTGTATTCCACCCAACCACAATTCACGAAATATATGCCAATAGGTAAATACTACGAACTGCTACAATATATGTAACTACTCCTACTGCCAAATTCATATAGCCAGTGCACAGAAAAATATAACGCATGAAATACAACTAATAATGCTCTTAGTGCACTCTGATGTGGATGAACCAACAGATAGCAAAGCCCAAACCATAAGTAGGGATATAGATGGACCTTACATGGCCTGTATGTAGCCTGTGATTGGAGGAGTAGATCCCCACGCGTTCCGCCACCTAAAGCGTGGCTTCTTCAGGGGAAAGAGAGGAACACAAGTGACCCATCTCATGATCTGATATAAATATCATCCACATAGTTAATTATGATATTCACCTGTGGTCTGGGATCGCCGCAAGCTGCAGTGGTGTCGAGAGGTGTGCAGAGTGCCCACGTGACTGGAAGCGCTATCGGAAGCGTTGCATATACAATCTGCTCACGCGCCAAAAGCCAAGCCTCAGTGTGGCATATTACGGTCTGCGTTTGTGCGCAGCCTTGCCATCCAGATGACGGCACGGCTACAGCGTTATGAGGCTCACTGCGCATGCACGCTACATGAAAACTGAGATCAATAGCTCCCATACACTTCACTGATACCTCATTCATCCTCATTGAGGGAATCGTGGATCTTGGCAAGAATGTTGCGGATGAATGAGGCATATATTGGCATATATTTCATGAGTTGTGGTTGGGGAGAATACAGCAGGTCTTAACACTGGCTGCTGAGATGAATTGTATAAATTTTGGGCTTTTTTAAATGTTTTTAATTGTGTGACTCATGTTGTTGGTTAATAATATCATGTATTATATTGTTTCATTAAAATAACGGTGATCCTGATTTCCTGTATACACACTTCTTTTCTTCAAAATCCTATTGTTTATTTTTAGTGTGTAATCAGTGATCCCGCTAACATATTGGTAGTGCCCTCAGTCTTTTCCAACCTGGAACAGTCTGGGGTCACAGTTTCAACAAGTACCATATTCCAAACACTAAACCAAGCAGAGCTTTGTGGGCAAAGGCCAAGGAAAACACCATTCCTGAAAAAAAGACTTAAAATGGAATAACTGATCTTTGCCAAAGAGTACCTTGACAAACCACAATCCTTCTTTGAAAATGTTCTGTGGACGGATTAAACAAAAATAGAGCTTTTGGGCAATGCAAAGCAGCAGTTTGTTTATAGACGGCGCAATGAAGCTTATAAGGAAAAGAACACCTTACCAACAGTTAAGCATGGTGTAGGATCCATAATGCTGTGGGGCTGCTTTGCTGCGTCTGGTACTGGAGGCCTTGACCGTATCACAGGAATCATGAAATTAGAGAATTATCAAGAGATTTTAGAGCGAAATGTCCTACGCAGTGTAAGAAAACTTGGTTTGAGTCGAAGATCATGGGTCCTCCAGCAAGACCATGACCCAAAGCACACATCCAAAAGTACACAGGAATAGTTGAAAAAGAAAAAATGGACTGTTTTAAAATGGCCAGCAATGAGGTCTGACCTCACTCGCATTGAAAATCTTTGGGGTGAGCTGAAATCTGCCATTGGGAAAAAGAACCCTGCAAACATTCAAGAGCTTGAACAAACTGCAAAAGGAAGAGTGGGAGAAAATTCCAGCTGAGAAGTGCAAGAAGCTTATAGATGGCTACAAGAAACGTGTGGAGGCTGTCGGCAATGCCAAAGGGTGTGCAACCAAGTATTAATCAGGGGTGCCTTTATTGCTGCACATGCTGATTATTCTGTTTTTTTTCCTTTGTTTTTCAACTTCCATGTTGCAATTGTAATGTTTTATTGTTATATTACTTTGGATCTGCACGCTCCCTGGCCTCTCGTCATCTTGCATGCTTGGGGAGGACCTAATAATTGACCGTTTAGACCAGAGGCATGCTAGCGCCGTTACGCTGATTTGTGCGCTCTCCGATTCTGCTAGATGAGGCGGCCTTGCCTCTGCACCTTCGGAGGAGCGCAGGGGCACTGGCGCTGGAAGGATCCGGGTAGCTTCAGATCAGCACGTACAATTCGGACGGCCGTACACGTAGCGCTTATTTTCAGCAATGTGTTTTAGCATTCTGTAGTGAATGGCCGATCTCTGTACGTGTCTCAGCTGTGCGCTGCTCTGACCTTACATCTACGCCAGTAATGTTCTGTCCTTTCATCCTCTCAGCCTCCAGGCAGTAGATTTTGATGCAGTTGCCGTCACTGTGAAAGAGTTGGTAAATTACGCGTTGAAAATCAATGCCAATAACCACTCTTGGCTCATCATCCAGGCCGACATCTATTTTGGTGAGTGGAATTTTCAACAGCTGTTGTATGTCCAGTTATCTGCAGGTTTCTCAACAAAAAAGTGCAGTGTGCACATGAGATTTCAGAAATCTCATTGACTGTGCTGGTATGGTTAAACGCTGCAGGTTTTTTGTGCACAAAATATGCTGCGGAAAATTTGCAACCAAAACGACACGTGTGAACATACACTAATAATATTATAGCCATAAACTTGAGTTCCTGTATATTTGGGGCCTAATTTCATCATTTTGTGTTTTTTTTTTTTGTTTTTCTTTAAAGTCACTTTTTTATTCTTGTGATTTTTTTTTTTTTGCTGACATTTTTTGCTCTAAATACCTCAAAATGGCGCACTCGACTTATCAATTTTGCACAAAGGCTAAAATTGTGCAAATTGGGCCAAAATAACTGGTGTTTATAATATCACCTTACAGTCATATTTCATTAATCTGTAAAACATTTGCAAAAGCAAGAAAACTAACAAAAACAGCTTGAAAAAAAGGCACAAATCTTTCTATGACAAATGAACAAGTCACTAATTGAGATGTTCACGCTAAAAAAACTGGCGGATTTGCAGTGATGAATCAGCCCTTGCCGTTTTTATGTGAGTGCTCTGCTCACTGTTTTATGTCCTGTTTCTAACCTGAATAATTTCTTTGTCTGTTCGGACCTCCGTATCGGAGAAACCACTTAAATGCCTGAAGAGTTGCAGTATAAACCTCTGTGCTTGGCAGCCACCACAAGCAATAGCCTAAGCCTATGTTCACACTAGGCTTTTTTTTGCAGCAAAACCTGCTCTCTTGGCATTAAAGAAGCTGCGGGAAAAAAGCAGGTTTTTCTTGTGTTTTTTGCTCCCTCTTTGCATTTGTCTCTTGTGCATTCTGATAAAGTTTAGTGCAAAAAAAAATAAAATCTGATTCTATTTCATCAGATTTTGACACCAAAACGCTGCAAAACCTGATACCTGCGTTTTTTTGCAGCGTTTTTTCACCACCCGTTACTTTCAATGGGTGAAAAACGCTGAAAGAAGGGACATGCTCTATTGTGCAAAAAAAAAATATGCAAAGCAGAAAATACTGAGGACAAAAAACCAAGGTGTGCGCATGAGATTTCTGAAATCTCAGACTTAGCTGGTGCTGTAGAATGCAGCTGAAAATTTTGCATTAAAAAAAGCTGAAAAAAAACACCTAGTGTGAACATAGCCTAAGGGTATATTCACACTTAGTTTTTTCAGGGGTCCACAAACATCTGTTTTTCAACTGGAAGAAGCTTCAGGAATCGCTCCTCTTCTCTGGAGATTGGCAGATTGAGCAGCGATCATTTCACCGCCCCCCAGTTTGCAATTTTGAATTCTAGCGGTCCCGTGCCAACTAAATTCTCATCTGCTTCTCTCAATGCTAGCAGATGAGAATCAAGTGAAGGCTAGAGAAGTACCATCATTTTGTATGGTGGGATTAACCCTTTAATGTCACTTCTTCTTTTTTTTTTTTTTTAAATGAGGCAGTGATGCAGCTTCTTCGTCTTCAAAAAATGTATATTTAAAAAAAAAAAAAAAAACAAACTCGTTATGACTGAGGATTGGTAGTGAGCCATATCACATTGTAGAATTGTTTTCTTTTTTGTTACAGCAAGCAATCAGTATTCCGCAGCGCTGAACTATTATCTGCAGGCCGGGGCTGTATCCTCTGATTTCTTCACCAAGCAAGTCCCACCAGATGTGTATACAGACCAGGTGAGGACACGTACAGACCAAGTGCCTGCAAAATGGGCCTCCTCCGTCTGGGCAAATACATTGAGAAAATATGTATACAGCTGCATCTCACTAAATTAGAATCTCACCAAAAAGTTAATTTATTTCAGTTCTTCAATACAAAAAGTGAAACTCGTATATTATATAGAGTCATTACACACAGAGTGATCTATTTCACGTGTTCATTTCTGTTAATGCTGATGATTATGGCTTACAGCCAATGAAAACACAAAAGTCATTATCTCAGTAAATTAGAATACTTTATAACAACAGCTTGAATAATGTTTTTAAAATCCGAAATGTTGTCCTACTGAAATGTATGTTCAGTAAATGCCCTCAATACTTGGTCGCGGCTCCTTTTGCATCAGTTACTGCATCAATGCAGCGTGGCATGGAGGCGATCAGCCTGTGGCCCTGCTGAGGGGTTATGGAAGCCCAGGTTGCTTTGATAGCCGCCTTCAGCTCGTCTGCATTGTTGGGTCTGGTGTTTCTCATCTTCCTCTTGACAATACCCCATAGACTCTCTATGGGGTTAAGGTCAGGTGAGTTTGCTGCCAATCAAGCACAGTGATACTGTTGTGTGTAAACCGTGTATTGGTACTTTTGGCAGTGTGGACAGGGGCCAAGTCCTGGTGGAGAATAAAACTTCCATCTCCAAAAATCTTGTCAGCAGAGGGAAGCATGAAGTGCTGTAAAATTTCCTGGTAGACGTCTTTGGTCTTGATAAAACACAGTGGACCTACACCAGCAGAAGACATGGCTCCCCAAACCATCACTGATTGTGGAAACTTCACACTAGACCTCAAGCAGCTTGGATTGTGGCCTCTCCACTCTTCCTCCAGACTCTGGGACCTTGATTTCCAAATGAAAATGGGAACTCTGGGACCTTGTGGAGTGTGTCAATGACTGCCTTCTGGACATCTGTCAAGTCAGTAGTCTTCCTCATGATTGTGGAACCTACTGAAACCGACTAAGGAATCTTTTTAAACGCTTAGGAAGCCTTTGCAGGTGTTTTTTGTTTATTATTTTACCTTGCTGAGATAATGACGTTTGTGTTTTCATTGGCTGTAAGCCATAATTATTAACATTAACAGAAATAAACACTTGAAATAGATCACTCTGTTTGTAATGACTCTATATAATATATGAGTTTCACTTTTTGTATTGAAGAACTGAAATAAATTAACTTTTTGATGATATAATATAATATACAGGTGCATCTCACTAAATTAGAATATTATATTATAGTTTATATTTTTTTTTTTTCGATTCATTTCTTAACTTTTTGGTCCATAGGTGATAAAGAGGATGATAAAGTGCTGCTCCTTGCTGAACTGCCACACGCAGGTATGAATCTGCTGCAGACCAGACCCGAAGCTGCAGAGCAGCACAGCGGTGCCGTAGATCACTTGTCCTGTTATTTTCTGTAGGTTGCCATACTTTGCCAATTCCTCCGAGAAGTGGATTACAAGACGGCCTTCAAAGCCCTGCAGGAACAGAATAGGTAATGTAAGCTGTGCCATCACCAATGGTGCACCACGGTCTGCAGGGGGTGTCCTCTATTCCTTTTTCATTTTTCACCCCCACAACTATGGGCATAGAATACATTTGGTGACTGTACACATCCAGGAGCTCGAATTCCTGCATTTACCTGGAATTCCAATACAATTTCTAAAACGTTGTGCCATCAGAAAAAGACTTGGGCCCCGATTCATCATTTTCATTTTTTTTTTAAGTCCGTTTTCTTTTTTTTTTTTCCTCCCTTTTTTTTTTTGTCTGACGTTTATTGAGCCAAATTCATCAAAATGGAGCAAAGCAGTTGTTGAATTTTGCAGAAAGTCAAAGATTGGCTTTTTTTTCTATTAATTGATTATTTTTGCAACTTTTTGAGCAAAAAGTCGCATGTTTTTCAAAATGTCACAAAACTTGACTTTGTGAAGAAAAAAAAAAAGTGCATAAAACTATACTGGAGGAGGGGGAGACTGGAGTAGAGTTGCACCAAATTTTTTTTATATAAATTCGCAATTGATGAATCGAATGAAAATATCTGGAGTTACTAAACTGTGCCCAAAAAGCAGAGGGGGAGGTGAACGAGCAAATGTAGCCGACTACAAAAAAGGCACAAGTGGGATAATTATGTGCAAACAAAAAAGGCCCAAAACTAGACAAAAAACAGGCGCAAAGACCATGATTAATTGGGGCCCTATTGTTTAAATGAGATTTTTATGTCTGTGTATTTATTTGTTTTTATTATTTATATCACTATCCATATTGAAAAAAAAATAGTAATTTCCACGCTGAATACTAAACCAAATATTAGACTCCTTCCTGTTCTTCACATCTAAACAGATCAGTCTATTGCTGGTCATGTTGAAGTATTAACTGTACATACTCTAGTGTGGGCAAAGGTCATTTTGCAGGGAGAGGGAGAATGTGAGCTGTGTTATCTACCATATACTAGGGTATCAACTCTTTATGATCTTCTTGTCACGGACAGGATTACAATGCAAAGTAACCCCCCCAAAAAAATAACACACAAACCTGATTTAAGCAACGGGTCATTTTCTGATGAAACATTTCCTTTAAATTGACTTGGTCCCCAGGTATATGCCGGTCTACATAAAGTAGTGACCTCAATTCCAGAGCTGGGTCACAGGTGAAGCCAACCTTCTTTTTTTTTCTTTTTCTTTTTTTCGTTTTGTGTTTTCTGGTAATCTACAATTTGTACATTTTTTGTTGTTGTTGTTTGTTTTTTCATGTGTGGTTTTGTTTTTGTGCTTTTTTTTTTTTTTTAAATCCAAAATGCTCTGTAAAAAATGTTTTTTTTATCTGTCTTCATAGCAGTTCAGGTTTGGTTGATATACATAATACTAGTGATCAGCAAATCTGATCACCACATTACACTTCCCAATTCCGCCAGAGGTCTCTCCAGACCCCTGGGCATAACAAGCATAAGTAATAAAGACCAATGATAACACTCATCCCCATAGCCTTACCATATCCATCTGTGCAGTCCTGCTCCATCCGGTTATCTTCTCTGGGCCCTCTTCTCTGGGCCCTCTTCTCTGGGCCCTCTTCTCTGGGCCCTCTTCTCTGGGCCCTCTTCTCCATTTCCTGCACTGACTTATCTACGATGCACGTCATGATGTTGCAGCATAGTGAGCACAGGAGACGCTGCAGATGGCTCAGTGGTCATGTGTATTACTATACATTATCCTTGTTAAACCCCCTTCCTGGCACTTTTGGCTTTGAAACCGCTATTTTGCTGGTTTCAATTTTACGCAAATGTAGCACAGAAAATTTGAAGCCATTCTGGGGGCGCTTTACTTCGTACCCCTACACTCTGAACTCCGTATTTTGCGGCAGATCCTTTTTTTTTCTAATTTGCTAATATAATGACAATGCTGAGTTTGATTACTCCTCTTGGAAACAAATGAATAAATGAACAACCGTTCTCCTCGTCAAGTTGTACTGTCCAATCGACTGCACCACAGAATTCCCAGAATTATGATATGGGGATCCAGTTTCTTACTAAAATGTACATTATATTTTCATTTGCGGAGGATTTTGATGCCTTGTATTAAGGGAAAACTGGGCTCTATCTGCTATGGCTCTGGTTACACTGGTAAATGTTTGACCATACATGAACGTCTTAATATATGACGCTCCGCAGAATCCATTAAAAGCCTATAGAACGGATTCACTAACATAACGTTATATTTCTTCTATAACGTACGGAAAATAAGCAATGTTGTGTATTCTGCTTTTTTAGCCACGATGCGATGGATTCCTACTATGATCACATCTGGGATGTGACGATGCTGGAGTACCTGACACGTATCCTTCTTAGCTTGTCGAAGATGACTGTAAGGTATTTATGGCGGACGGCAGATCTCTGAAGCTTCTGCATCATCGTTCTTTACTTCTATATATGGGGGGAAAAAAAGTTTGGAAAATGAGTCTAGGTCCACACGTCACTATATGAGGAGTGAGGATTGGTAAATTTCGCAATTGTCCCTATGATGAGGTTCTGGGAGTACAAGTGGAGTAATCGTCTGGCCTAATGCTACAGCTACTGACAAACTAGCCAAGTAATCTACGTGACACTTCTGTTTATTCTTCTACCTACTAAAGAGGAAGAGCTTTACTTCTTTTACACTTTGCTGCCTCATTGTTAAGACTGGACAAGGAAAGACCAAAGGAGTTTTTAATACTAATACACAATAAAATATATACCTTTTTATTATCTCATATGTAAATGGCTATAAGGCCAAATATATAGAAGCCAACATAAGCAGACTGTATGTGACAATGCAAATGCAGATCATGTTCTAATGCAGCTACAATGGGTGTGCAAAGTGTAACACTTGGTAGTAAATACACCGATAACAACCTCTAATGAGTGTGGAATGTGGACCGTAAAAAGGCTCTGATCTCTGGAACTATATGGTGGAATTAAAAAAGGAAAAGCATACTCAGGGAAGCAGCGGAAATAAAATGAGAGCTAAAACTGCCCCCTTTTGACCACATGACACAAACTTTTTTTGAAAACTCAATAAAGACTAGTAGTCTATGCACACTTCACAGTGATTTTTTTTTTTTTTGTCTATTACTCTAATAGAGTGAAAATATTCTGAGATTTTTTGGGGGGATTTTTTGGGTGTACACAGCTTTTATGTAAACCATAACTTTTAGAGATTACTAACTCTGTGTAGTCTGAACCTGCAGTAACGTTATTCCTTCAATTTTCTATGTGTGTGTGTGTACGCTGCTCAAAAATAAAATAAAGGGAACACTTAAACAACAGAATATAACTCCAAGTAAATCAAACTTCTGTGAAATCAAACTGTCCACTTAGGAAGCAACACTGATTGACAATCAATTTCACATGCTGTTGTGCAAATGGAATAGACAATAGATGGAAATTATTGGCAATTATCAAGACGCCCTCAATAAAAGAGTGGTTCTGCAGGTGGGGACCACAGACCACATCTCAGTACCAATGCTTTCTGGCTGATGTTTTGGTCACTTTTGAATGTTGGTTGTGCTTTCACACTCGTGGTAGCATGAGACGGACTCTACAACCCACAGAAGTTGCTCAGGTAGTGCAGCTCATCCAGGATGGCACATCAATGCGAGTTGTGGCAAGAAGGTTTGCTGTGTCTGTCAGCGTAGTGTCCAGAGGCTGGAGGCGCTACCAGGAGACAGGCTAGTACACCAGGAGACGTGGAGGGGGCCGTAGGAGGTCAACAACCCAGCAGCAGGACCACTACCTCCACCTTTGTGGAAGGAGGAACAGGAGGAGCACTGCCAGAGCCCTGCAAAATGACCTCCAGCAGGCCACAAATGTGCATGTGTCTGCACAAACGGTTAGAAACCAACTCCTTGAGGGTGGTATGAGGGCCCGACGTCCACAGATGGGGGTTGTGCTCACTGCCCAACACCGTGCAGGACGCTTGGCATTTGCCACAGAACACCAGGATTGGCAAAGTCGCCACTGGCGCCCTGTGCTCTTCACAGATGAAAGCAGGTTCACACTGAGCACATGTGACAGATGTGACAGAGTCAGGAGACGCTGTGGAGAGCGATCTGCTGCCTGCAACATCCTTCAGCATGACCGGTTTGGCAGTGGGTCAGTAATGGTGTGGGGAGGCATTTCTTTGGAGGGCCGCACAGCCCTCCGTGTGCTCACCAGAGGTAGCCTGACTGCCATTAGGTACCGAGATGAGATCCTCCGACCCCTTGTGAGACCATATGCTGGTGCGATTGGCCCTGGGTTCCTCCTAATGCAGGACAATGCCAGACCTCATGTGGCTGGAGTGTGTCAGCAGTTCCTGCAAGATGAAGGCATTGAAGCTATGGACTGGCCCGTCCGTTCCCCAGACCTGAATCCGATTGAGCGCATCTGGGACATCATGTCTCGCTCCATCCACCAACGTTACGTTGCACCACAGACTGTCCAGGAGTTGGAGGATGCTTTAAGGCCCCGTCACACTTAGCGACGCTACAGCGATCCCGACAACGATACGACCTGTCAGGGATCGTTGCTGCGTCGCTATGTGGTCGCTGGTGAGATGTCAAACAGTCAGATCTTCCCAACGATGCGGCGACCTGTATAACGATGCACGCCTATGTGTTTCTGTGTCTTAAGTCGTCAACAAGGTGGTTGGTAAGGTGTCAAACACACCGATACATGCTACCCAGCGGGACCTCAACGATCAAAGAAATGTCCAGACCATTCCGACATGACCAGCGATCTCGCAGCAGGGGCCTGGTCGCTGCTAAGTGTCAAACGTAGCGAGATCGCTGCTGAGGTCGCTGTTGCGTCACAAAACTTGTGACTCAGCAGCGATCTCGCTAGCGATCTTTCTTAGTGTGACGGGGGCTTTAGTCCAGGTCTGGGAGGAGATCCCACAGGAGACCATCCCCAACCTCATCAGGAGCATGCCCAGGCGTTGTAGGGAGGTCATACAGGGACGTGGAGGCCACACACAATACTGAGCCTCATTTTGACTTGTTTTAAGGACATTACATCAAAGTTGGATCAGCCTGTAGTGTGTTTTTCCACTTTAATTTTGGGGGTGACTCCAAATCCAGGCCTCCATTGGTTAATAAATTTGATTTCCATTGATGATTTTTGTGTGATTTTGTTGTCAGCACATTCAACTTTGTACAGAACAAAGTATTCAATGAGGATATTTCATTCATTCGGATCTAGGATGTGTTATTTGAGTGTTCCCTTTATTTTTTTGAGCAGTGTGTATGTGTGTATTTTACAGTTAATTGCATGGTGACTGTGACATTGCCTCATTAAACTTTTTCTTTTTGTCCATCCCAAATAAATTAATCATAGACTTTTTGACTTTTTTTTTTTTTTTTTTGGACAGCATTCTAGTTTTACAATTAACAAAATAAAAATAAATAAATGATTTGGAAAGTGTCAGCAGTTTTCCCATGGGCAGCACGGTGGCTCAGTGGTTAGCACTGCACGGTGGCTCAGTGGTTAGCACTGCACGGTGGCTCAGTGGTTAGCACTTCACGGTGGCTTAGTGGTTAGCACTGCATGGTGGCTCAGTGGTTAGCACTGCACGGTGGCTCAGTGGTTAGCACTGCACGGTGGCTCAGTGGTTAGCACTGCACGGTGGCTCAGTGGTTAGCACTGCATGGTGGCTCAGTGGTTAGCACTGTTGCCTTGCAGCGCTGGGGTCCTGGCTTCAAATCTCACAAAGGATGACATCTGCTAGGAGTTTGTATGTTCTCCCTGTGTGCGTGGGTTTCCTCCCGGGTTCTCCGGTTTCCTCCCACACTCCAGACATACTGATAGGGAATCTAGATGATGATTCCTGATAGGGACAGTGATGATGGTGAATATTTCTTTACTTATATAGTACCAGATTTGTTTCCATTGGTAACGAGAACAACTTTTGCTATTTTCTGCATCTGGCCAGATGTAAACAGTGTAGTTGTGTTATGTGACCACTTTGCTTAGCAGATAACATGCAGCTGTGAGGTTTTAGCATTTCAATGTGTGAAATAGGAGCTCAGGACTATACAACCTCATGGAGGAGGAAGGGCCATTGTGTCTGTAATGGAAATGGAGGCCGGCAACAGTCCACACAACAAAAGATAACGCGGCCCAAACTAGTTTTGTCTGTCCGCTGGCTTGACTACACACGGCCCAGGTTTGTGTCTTCCAGAGTGATCCATACGTGGACATAAGAAGAGGTTGTCCAGGCATACGCTGCCACTCAGTCTATGATCGGCTGTGGAGAAATGGTGATGCATGCTGGCAGAGCACCTGCTCAAACCCCCATTAAAGCGATGCATACGTACAGTAGTATATTTAACTACACAATTAAAGTGGTTGTATACTTTTTGAGGACCATTTTATTTTTACTTCAAATGCAAGAATTTGCCTAAAAATAATTTTTGCCATTGGTGCAATTTTTTATTTTTATTTTTAAATAAAATCCATTTGCCTTTTTATAGTATCTGTGTTGCACTATTTCTGGTTGTACAATGCGTTAAAGGGGTTTTCCACTACTCTCAAGCCCTATGTTTTCCCCAACTAAAATAATACGACTTATTCGCCCCTCCGGTGTCTGCGTCGTTCCAGCAGCTTGGCACTGGCTGTTCCAGGGCATTATGTCTCACGATCCCTGTGGCCAGTCAGCGCTGGCTTCACTCTCCTCTCCTACAGATGTAATTGACATCTGGAGCAGGGGCATATATAGAACTTCTTCTATGGGGCCCCATGATTTCTAATTGTTCGACAAAAAAAAAAAAAAAAAATTCAGTAGAGCCACAAAGGAGCAGAACTCACATCTTTGCAGCCTTTACAAAATTTTCCTCCTACTGAAGCCCTAGACTCCTCTTTCATTGCACACAGTCAACAAGAGTACCCTCCACACGCCAGTATGATGACCCTACTGTACCCCACCTCAACTCTCCCGGCAAAGTATGGTGATTCCAATACAGTATGATCCCCCCATTTAGCCCTCCATACAGTACTGAATAATGGCATCCACCCTGTATAATTGCTTGCATACAGTAGGAAGGCGCTAACATAGCCCTTGACCTATTATAATGGCCCTCACATATCCCTCCAAATAGTATACTGCACTTTCCATAGTTCTCTCCACAGTATTATGGGCACAACAATTTACCCATTGATTTAAATAAAAAAATAAATACTCGCTTCTCCCCTTGTTCCCCCGCTGCTCCGGTCTCTGCATCGAAGATGCCGATACAGTTGAACTTGTGATGACGGGAGGAGAGGCCATCATTGGCGTTACACCACTGATCCGGAGGAAGTGAGAGGGTAGCCGCAACTTTCACTATCCCCTACTTCGGACAAATCGGGCATCCGGAGGAAGTGAATCAGCCTCTGGCCGCAGGGATCACGTTACAGGTGACGCGAGTCCCGGGAGAGCCAGTGCAGACACCGTGGACAGCGTCAGAGGTGGTAAGTTACTTTACTTTGGGGGGAAACAAGGATTGAGAAGGGGTTGTCAGTAGTAGAAAACTTTTTTAATTGAGAATTTACCTGTGAGCTTATTCAGATTGAATAATGGGAGAGTTTGTAACTCTTTGGTCCTTTTTTTCCTCTCCTGAGCTTCCGTGAGCCGATTTATGACCACAGACCACTTCAAAGTTGAGTATACAGTGAAACAAAGAGCCTGTAAAAGCCAAACGGTGCAAAACTGTTAATGAAACACTGTCAAAAATAAACACCGCTTAATGTAAGACTACTTAACATGTGTAGTGATTTCTAAGCCGGATGTCTTTTTTGCACGTTTTTAAAATGGTCTATATGATGGCATTTAGCTAGGAGAACTCTGAGCCCTATACATCAAGATCAGCGTTTTTTCACGCCAGTCTTGATGAGGAGATGTGCTGGAATCAGGCGCCTCTTCATAAATAGGGAATGTCAGACAAATGGCATGCACCTGTGTGTAAGCCTTCCCATAAATCCTACTCCAGTCCCTACTGAAGTAAGATTTGTGGTGTGATGATCCGCATTCGCCATACTCCTGTCTTGTCCACTTTGTCACAACTGGGCAAAAAAAACAGCGTGAGAACACTTAAAAGGCGCAATGTTTTAGCACATCGTCATGCCAAAACTTTGTGACTTAAGTCAGAGCACTGGAATGAAATCTTTAAAGACTGTGTCTCAATGGTTATTTGGGTAGAAAATATTGCTGCAAATATGCCACATGCTGCATAAGGTAAAGCTATGCCACATGGTCTCTGTGCACCACCTTCTTAATATTAATTTCACTGCTTCTTTGTATTTCTAAAACTAGTTTTGCCTTAACCATTTCTTCAGACCTTCATCATAAAAGGGGAGAGATTGATAAAAGACAAATAGCGGTGAGTTGATTTTGTTTACTCCAAACTACACTTTTTTTCATTTTAGACTGGACAACCCTTCTAAGTTACTAGAAGAATGTGGCCGGGCACTCCACCTACCCACCCGATAGAAACCAAGTAAATCCTTTATGAATACAAGGATGGTTTTTAACCTCTTATGACATGGGTATTGTGTTTTTACTTTAATAAAGTGGTTAATTAAGTTCTATTCTTGCCCTCAACTTGAAATAAAAATACAATTTATAAATTAAAGGGAATTTGTCAGTAGGATCAATCCTCCTAAGCCGTCTATATGGGCGTGTAGGTCATAGGAAGCTGAATAAAGGGACTCCTTTTATATCTGCAATCTGATTTACATAAAGAAAAAACAGTTTTCTCTGCAATAATACATGAGCTGTTAAAATCTATGGGCCTGACGTAGATCTCACGGAGAATCTGAGTCCAGAGATCATTTTATATACAAGGGAGCATTACCAGTGTGAGACATGTAATGACTGACAGTCTGATCTCACTGCAGAGCTGTGTGAGATTATACCTGACTAGTGTTGAGCGATACCTTCCGATATCGGGAAATATCGGATCGGACTGATACCCAAAAAATATCGGATATCACCGATTCCAATACCGGAAACCAATGCAAGTCAATGGGACACAAATATCGGAATAAAAATAAACCCTTTCTTTCCTTGTAGGTTAATTCTACATGAAGGAAAACAATTAAGAATAATGTAGAATGTATTACATGAAAAGCCGGCAATTCATCAGCGCATACACCGGTACCCGACAATTTACAACAGAAAGAATAGAGCATCACACATAGATTAGATAGATAGAAACATGTCAGTCACATATATAAGAAGTACAGTGACAGTGTTGATTACTGTACTTGTCATTCAGTGTTAAAATAAAGGATTTATTAAAAAAAAAAAATTGACGTGGGGTTCCCCTTAATTTTAGTCTCTAGCGGAGGTTAAGCAGACGGCTGGGGCTGATGTTTGAAGCCTGGGAAGGGGGTAATACCCACAGAGATTCCCAGGCTACTAATATCAGCCCCCAGCTGAATACCTACCCTTTACTAGCTATTAAAATGGGGGACCCCAAAAAAAATGACGTGGGGTCCCCCCTATTTTTATAGCTAGCAAAGGCGAGGCTGACTGCTGGGGGCTGATATTAATAGCCCAGGAAGGGTGCCATGAATATTGGCCCCCTCCCAGGCTAGAAACACCAGCCGTCAGCCGCCCCAGAAATGGCGCATCCATAGGATGCGCCAATTCTGGCACTTAGCCTCGCTCTTCCCACTGCCCTGTAGCGGTGGCAGTGGGGTAATAGGGCTGGGGTTGATGTCAGCTTATAATGCCAGCTGACATCAAGCCCAGGTTAGTAATGGAGAGGCGTCTATAAGACACCCCCATTACTAACCCCATAGTCAAAGTTAAAAAAAAAAAAACACAAACACCAAGAATAAAGTCCTTTAATTGAAATAAACACACATTCCTTTAATGTTCTAAATTAAACCATACTTACCATCACGCCCATTCCAGCTGAAGCCAATGTCTTCTGCAATAAAAGTAAAATTGTAAAGCAACCTCATCCTTACCTTTCCATGGTTCCCACGACGGCTCCAGCTCTGCTACATTCACATGACAGGCTGGGTCGCAGCTGGGTCGCAGCCGAAAGCTGCCATGCAGCTTGCCATGCCGCAGACACTGAGAAGCGCAGGCATGCTTGCGCTCTGCAGTGTCTGGCTGTGACGGCATCCAGATGAGCAGAGGTCATGTCCAATGAACTCAGCTCACTTCATGCACGTCACTGACAGCGTGGGAGAATTCTCCTGTGCATGCGGTGAGTGCAGGAGAATTCTCCCACACTGGGATGGCATTGAGATGACAGGCTGGATCACAGCTGAGCGCTGCCATCCAGCTTGTCATCCTTCAGAGACGCTGCAGAGCGCAAGCATGCCTGAGCTTCTCAGTGTCTGCGGGATGACAGGCTGGATGGCAGCTTTCGGCTGCGATCCAGCCTGTCATGTGAATGTAGCAGAGCTGGAGCCGTCGTGGGAACCATGGAAAGGTAAGGATGATGTTGCTTTATTATTTTACTTTTATTGCAGGAGATCGTTGGCTTCAGCTGGAATGGGCGTGATGGTAAGTATGGTTTAATTTAGAACATAAACACACAATTTTCTTAATTTCAATTAAAGGACTTTATTCTGGGTGTTGTGTTTTTTTAAATACTTTACTAGAAATTCATGGCGGTCATGTCTAATATTGGCGTGACCCCATGAATTTCGGGCTTAGGGCCAGCTGATAATGCCAAGCTGGCCCTAACCCCTTTATTACCCAGTGAGCCACTGCACCAGGGCCCTGGATGAGTTGGGTACAGCGCCAGAAGATGGCGCTTCTATGAACGCGCCATTTTCTGGGGTGGCTGCGGACTGCAATTTGCAGCGCGGGGGGGGCCAGAAAGCTTGGGCCTCCCTGCGCTGCGGATTCCAGCCCCCAGCTGCCTAGATGTACCTGACTGGACACAAAAATAGGGCGAAGCCCCACGGCAATTTTTTTAAAATTATTTCATGAAATTCATGAAATAACTAAAAAAAGGGGCTTCCCTGTATTTTTGTTTCCAGCCAGGTACAAATAGGCATCTGGGGGTTGGGGGCAGCCCGTTCCTGGATGCTGTACCTGGCTGGCATACAAAATTATGACGAAGCCCACGTCAAAATTTTTTGGAAAAATTAATTAAATAATAAAAAAATAATAATAATTTAGGGACTGCATCTTTATTAACCCCTCACGTGGAGGGGTTAATAAAGATGCAGTCCCTAAATGTGTTTTTTTTTTTTTTTTAAAAATGTATTGAATTTTTCACCAAAAATTTGGCGTGGCCTTCGCCATATTTTTGTGTCCAGCCAAGTACAGCAGGCAGGAACGGGCTGCCCCCAACCCCCAGATGCCTATTTTGTACCTGGCTGGAAACAAAAATACAGGGAAGCCCTTTTTTTTAGTTATTTCATGAATTTCATGAAATAATTTAAAAAAAAAAAAAAAAATATGTGGGGCTTCGCCCTATTTTTGTGTCCAGCCAGGTACAACTAGGCAGCTGGAATCCGCAGCATTGGGAGGCACAAGCTTTCTGCCCCCCCCCCGCTGCAAATTGCAGTCCGCAGCCACCCCAGAAAATGGCGCGTTCATAGAAGCGCCATCTTCTGGCGCTGTACCTAACTCATCCAGGGCCCTGGTGCGGTGGCTCACTGGGTAATAAAGGGGTTAGGGCCAGCTTGGCATTATCAGCTGGCCCTAAGCCCGAAATTCATCGGGTCACGCCAATATTAGACATGACCGCCATGAATTTCTAGTAAAGTATTTAAAAAAAACACAACACCCAGAATAAAGTCCTTTAATTGAAATTAAGAAAATTGTGTGTTTATGTTCTAAATTAAACCATACTTACCATCACGCCCATTCCAGCTGAAGCCAACGATCTCCTGCAATAAAAGTAAAATAATAAAGCAACATCATCCTTACCTTTCCATGGTTCCCAGCACGGCTCCAGCTCTGCTACATTGACAGGACAGGCTGGATCGCAGCCGAAAGCTGCCCTCCAGCTTGCCATGCCGCAGCCACTGAGAAGCGCAGGCATGCTTGCGCTCCTCAGTGTCTCGCTGTGACGGCATAAAGATGAGCCGAGGTCATGTCCAATGAACTCAGCTCACCTCTTGCACGTCACTGACAGCGTGGGAAAATTCTCCTGCGCTCAGCGCTTGAGCAGGAGAATTCTCCCACGCTGGGATGGCATTGAGATGACAGGCTGGATCACAGCTGAGCGCTGCCATCCTTCATAGACACTGCAGAGCGCAGGCATGCTTGCGCTCTGCCATGTCTCTGAAGGATGACAAGCTGGATGGCAGCACTCAGCTGTGACCCAGCCTGTCATCTCAATGCCATCCCAGCGTGGGAGAATTCTCCTGCACTCACCGCATGCGCAGGAGAATTTTCCCACGCTGTCAGTGACGTGCATGAAGTGAGCTGAGTTCATTGGACATGACCTCGGCTCATCTTTATGCCGTCACAGCGAGACACTGAGGAGCGCAAGCATGCCTGCTCTTCTCAGTGGCTGCGGCATGGCAAGTTTGGATGGCAGCTTTCGGCTGCGATCCAGCCTGTCATGTCAATGTAGCAGAGCTGGAGCTGTCGTGGGAACCATGGAAAGGTAAGGATGAGGTTGCTTTATTATTTTACTTTTATTGCAGGAGATCGTTGGCTTCAGCTGGAATGGGCGTGATGGTAAGTATGGTTTAATTTAGAACAATAAAGAATTGTGTCTTTATTTCAATTAAAGGACTTTATTCTGGGTGTTTGTGTTTTTTTTTAACTTTGACTATGGGGTTAGTAATGGGGGTGTCTTATAGACGCCTCTCCATTACTAACCTGGGCTTGATGTCAGTTGGTATTATAAGCGGACATCAACCCCAGCCCTATTACCCCCTGCCACCGCTACAGGGCAGTGGGAAGAGCGAGGCTAAGTGCCAGCATTGGCGCATCCTATGGATGCGCCATTTCTGGGGCGGCTGACTGCTGGTGTTTCTAGCCTGGGAGGGGGCCAATATTCATGGCACCCTTCCTGGGCTATTACTATCAGCCCCCAGCTGTCTGCCTAGCCTTTGCTAGCTATAAAAAATAGGGGGGATCCCACATCATTTTTTTGGGGGTCCCCCATTTTGATAGCTAGTAAAGGCTAGGTATTCAGCTGGGGGCTGATATTAGTAGCCTGGGAAGCTCCGTGGGTTTTACCCCCTTCCCAGGCTTCAAACATCTGCCCCAGCCGTCTGCTTAACCTCTGCTAGAGACTAAAATTAAGGGGAACCCCACGCCAATTTTTTTTAAGAAGTCCTTTATTTTAACACTGAATGACAAGTACAGTAATCACTGTCACTGTACTTCTTAGAAACATGTCAGTCACATATATATCTAATCTTTGTGTGATGCTCTATTCTTTCTATTCTAAATTGTCGGGTACAGATGCTGAATTGCCAGCTGGATTTTATAAAGACACAGTGCATGAAAAGTTATTTTTTTAAATAAATCCTTTAACAGTAATTAACAAGTACAGTAAGCGGAGCGCTGCCATCCAGCTTGTCATCCTTCAGAGACTCTGCAGAGCGCAGGCATTATGGGAACTTCAGATTCAGATATTTGATATTCTGAAAGTATCGGAACTCAGATACTGCGAATATCAGTCGATACCAGATATTTCAGTATCGGAATTCTCAACACTATACCGGACACATCTGCAGTAGTTTTGAGCAAACGTGCTCTAATAACACTTGAGCATGCTCAGATGGCATATTAGTTTCTTCTGATAATCCGTTTGACTCTCTATGGCTGCGTGTTTTGCTTCAGTAGACAGACTTAACACATGCAGGGATTGCGCAACAAACAAGGGATTCCTGCCCATGTATTGCGTCTGTCTACCACCGCAAAACATGCAGCCCTAGGGAGTCAAACATTAGCAGAGCATGCAGAAGATACTCTAATAACACGCTCTGAGCATGCTCATCACTAATCTGCAGGTTCCCCTCAGCTTCCATCTCACAGGCAGACAGTGTTGCAATACAGCAGAGCTGTAGCTGTTATGCTTAGTGCCCACGATGCAGAAATTTTCCTGAGCATTTTTGCATCTCCTTGGCAGAAAAACGCATGCGTATTTGACATGCATTTTTCCAATGCATTGTATAGGCAAATACGCATGCAGAAATGCACAAGAATTGGTCATGTCCGTATTTTTTCTGTGAGTAAAATCTGCGTAGAAAAAAATCCGGACCATGTGCACAGAACTTGCAGAATGTCATAGGAAGTCATGGGATAAGGTGTGCAACGCGTTTCTGGAGCGTTTACGCGTTCCAAATACGCACCAAAAACGCATTGTGGGCACACAGCCTTAAAGGTGTTTGTCTCAAAGTTCAGTTCTCCTGTTCTGTTAGTTACTTGTCTCACACGGTTAATTCCCCTTTTCGTTTAAAATAAGCTCTGGAGACAGATTCTCATGCAGATCTAGGTCCGGCCCATGGTTAACATCTCATTTACATAAGAAAAACATGGATTTATCTGGAATAAGACCTCAAATGTCAAGGTATCATTCAGCTTCCTATAACCTACAGCCCATATAGACTGCTTAGGAGGATTGATCCTGCTGACAAAGTGGAAATAAGAGTCACAATACAACTCCTGTGTCTGTGCAGTTTCTGGATAAAGGCCATTGTTCCCCCTGTATTACGGTCTCCCATAGCCTGATGTGGTCCCAACTGTGCATGCAATTTGTGTGACTACTGGTAAGTAAGGATGAGCGGACCCAACCAAACTTTTAGTCCAAAGTTCGATTCGGGTACCAGAACTGTACCTAAACTTGAACCCCCATTCAAATCAATGGGGAGCTGAACTTTGGAGCTGCGGAAAAACAACTCTAAAAACAGACTTCCGCGAGAAGTCAGTGTTCGGAGTTCAGCATCGGATACTAGGTGTCTGGTGCGAATCCCGAACATTACAAGCTGTGCTGGAACTTCAGCCTTATAATGATTAGGGGGTATGGTGCCACCTCTTCACATATGTATAGCTCGTTAAACAGTGAGTGCAGATAAATGATTGTATATTCTTTTTCACCATAGATAAAAGCCATAGGACAACCGGAGCTTAATTCCAGCAATCCCGAGGAAGTGTTGCAGCTGGCCGCACAGAGGCGGAAGAAGACCTTTCTTCAGGCGATGGCAAAACTCTATTTCTGAGTCTGTAAATAACTTGTAGCCGGAGTAAATAAGAACTGGTTTTATTTTATAAATATACACTTTGTACAAACAATTAATGAAAATATACAATTCATAACTTGTTTTACATGTTATTCCCAGATCGGAGGGGGGGGGGGGGGGGGGGTAAAAACCTGGAATTCTGTACAGACACCATTGCTCTGGATGTGACCGTATGACATAGAAGCCACTAGCAGCATCACCGAACGGCAGCACACGCCGTATACAGAGGTTAAAAGGGGTATTCAGGATACCAGCACCCAGTCTGTCAGGACAGTGAGGATTGTCCTAGTAAAAAAGCTCCAGAAAACCTATAGCCCACATGGGTTCCCTGAAGTCAGTGATAAAAGCACCCGAGCTCACCCGCTATACATCCAGAAGAGAGAATGAGCTGTCATCTTTGTCCACCAGAGCATCACCTGTAAAATCTGAGAAAACCCAAAAACGGCCACAAGCCCAGATTAGGCAGGAGCATCACTGGAGATAGAAAAATACAACACCGTATGTTTTTCTTAAATATTTAGGAGCATTTTATTTTTGTATTTTAGGCTACAAATAATTTTTGTAATTGGGTTTCATTAAATATGTTGCACAGTTTGCTGGCTGCAGAATGATTTTACTGAGAACTCATCAGTGAGCGCATTCTGATAAACTTCAATTCTGCCGATTTATGGCCAGAGACCACATCAAATTTGAGATGGACTTTGAAGATAAGTGTTCAGACACTTTTTTTTTTTTTTTCCCTTCAGAACAAGTTTTGCAAGCAGATACCATTACCGAAAAAGGTTTTGGTTTTTTTAGCCTTTTGTTGGACTTTGCTGGAGCATATTCCATCAGGAGCTGCTTCAGGAAAAGTGACACGCACTTTTGTTTTTCCAAAATGTTTTCAGGGAAATATATAACCTTCAAAACTTGTCGTATTTCACATTGAATAGGAAGATATTTGGATATTTGAAAAACATTGTTAAAGCTGGTAAAAAAAAATAAAACAAAATCACAATGTGAATGTAAACTGTTAGAATGTCAGTGAGCTCATCCTCAGTCAAATCATTCTGCAGCCAGAAGTGTAAATTACAACTGAGGCTCTAAAAAGAAAAACTTGCAAAAAAACTTTGAAACCCAGTTGCAAAAATGATTTTTAGCCAAAAAAAAAAAAAACCTCCCGGGGGTCCATACTTAGTTTGAGCGCCTAGTACATCTCCATTATTATCAGCCTTATAATACTGTTATTCTGTAGCATTTTACATACTATTGAGAAGTTAGAAAACTGGTCCCACTACAACCATTTTGGGGTGCACTTACACAGGACAGGTACGGAGACTTCACCATTGCATCTACAAGGGGTTTATATCCAGCTATTCATATGTATGAAACATGAATTTATTTTTTTTTTCCCTACACCAGATCTGTAATGTGCAGCTCAGCGTACGTTCACACATCACAGAACGTCAGTGCAGATTATACAGCAGTTGACTACAGTACAATGCGAGTTTTATCAAACCCAAATTCAGTCGGGGGGGGGGAATTAAAGAAATTCTATATTCTCACACCAAGTTTCATTCATTGAGGAGGTGTAGGTCAGATCAGAACCTGGTCTTCATTGTGGCACTAAAAGCAGCAATTTAATTATTTTACACTCCTTTTCCCTTCGTATAGTTAATAGCACACACAGCTCGATGGACATTGCGTAACGTTCTCGTACAGTAAAGAATGGGCAGAAAGTCCAAGTGTAAGATGCCATTTTCAGCTTCTCTTGCCCATAGCTCAGTGTACACATCACCTAGATGGGCCTAGCATACAGGTCATCTAAGAAATAAATACTAAAATTGCCCATTTCCCAAGGGAGTCCATTTCATTCAGTACCCAGTGGCGTCAAGTCCTTTCTCAGTGGCCCCATTTTTAGGATCTGAATGGCGTTGTGCCACCATAGTTAGACCTTAAAAATCCAACAGAGCAGGCAGCGCTCGGGCCACGCGGATGCGGGTCTAACACTCTTGCTATAGTAATCTTATTAAAACTGCAACATGCCGGCACAAACATTTTACAACCATGTTCCCATACCAGCAAGGTGGCAATAAATAAAAAGTTGTACACTATATACAAAAAGGCACATGAGCACCAAATTACTCCACTTCCATGTAAGCTGCCATATGGGCCCCGATTAATAAAAACGTCCATACAGAAAGGATTCTTCCACTGCTACAAAGGCGTTTTCTCTGTACTCTGAGGGGGAGTTAATATGCCGCCTACGGTCCCCGGAGATTGTCCGTCTGATGGAAGACTTCCTTCTAATGGAATACTTTCAGGTTTTAATTTCACGTCATCCTGTGAAAATAAAAAATACACACACACTTTTTACTTATGTGTAAGCCAGAGATAGAGCAATAGTCTATAAAATACAAACTTCATACTAAGTGCAACAAGAATTTTTCTAAAATGAATAGGGGGGGGGGGGTCCTCATCCATTTGCTAGTACAGCATCCCAACAGCTCAGTACTGTGTAATCATAAAGATATACTTGTTAATGGGTTGCAAGATACAGAAAAAAAATGCCACATCTGTCCAGTTTGTGTTGGGAGAGTCACATTAACTTTTATAGAGTAAAGGTGAAGTAGCACATGGACAGAGGTGGCATTTCACCCCCTGATCTTAGTAGACTGCTCCACTGGATCAGTGGGCAAGAGCTGCATGAGATGTGCAGCTTTAGCAGATAGAAACATGCCCTTAAGAGTTTCTACACTAGGTTTAGCTGCGAAGATGCTGCCATTGTTAGTTACTTTGGAAGTTTAGGTCTGGGAAAGGCAAAAGGTTTCTGTCAATTTACAGTGATGACCAAACCCTATGGAAGGCATCAGTTTCTTACTCGTTAGATTTTAGTATTTGGAGGAGGCCTTTATTGAAAGTTAGTATAGGTGCACACGTCTTTTTCAGGCATATTCCGCGGGAAAAAGCATCACACAAAAAAAAAAAAAGTCCGTGCACAGCAATGTAAAAACGACACTGCTGTGCACATGTCCAATCTTCTGTTACTGCTTTCAGCAGATTCAGAAGCTGAAGCTGTAAAACAAGCGCCATGTCCATTCTTTCTGCGGTTTCATTTGGAAGCCGCCCGCTCAATATACTTGGGAGTAAAGACTGCCAGCGTTTTCGCCTTGGAAAACTTGGCAGTTCTGCCGGCATGGTAAAGATGCCGTGTGCACTTACAGAACTAGGGTATGTGACCCTTGGTCTTCATTAAAGTAAAACAGCCTGTACACGTACCAGCATGTGGAGGTAGTTCGTGTGAGTCTGGATATTGTGGCGGCCATCTTCTGCAACCTTCTTAAAAGTCTTTAGCTTTAATGGAGGATTTCTTTGTACCACTCTGAAAAATGGCGCCATCCACTGGACGCATTTGGAAATGCTTTCCCACTCCAGACCTGTTGAAGTGTAAATAAAAAAAACCTTAATGCACCACAATTTTTTTTCCTCCTCATTCTCAATGCTTCAACATCATTATCATAGGCTCCAAGAAACAAGTCATTAAAAGGGACACAAAAAAAAAGTTGCTTTCTAGTGTACAGTTGCCTCCAGAGTGTATGCATGTATATTTATATTTTAATTAGTCCCCCCCACACCCACGAGCCAGAGCTACTACATAAGTGGCCAGGCGGCTATTCCTCCTCATTCCCTTCCCCCATACACATGCTCAGCCTGGAAGGGTTTTCACACTGGAGAGGAATAAGCCATAAAGAGACCCCTCTGGTGGCTGCCAATCATCTGTGAGGACTAAAGATCAGGCATGCTGAAATGTAACATGTCCAATTCGTTTCCCGACCTTGATCTTCAGGATGCCACCCAGCCCAAGTATATGGGTGGAAATTGGGTCCTCCAGAGCAGGAGCCACTTTTTCCAGTCAGTCCCATTAAATTCACACCAACTGTCATGTAATCCCATAACCAATATAAAAAAGTTCAGCTTGTTGGTACCTGTAGCTTTGGAGACTATTTCCATTGAAGTATAATGGTATAATGCTGCAGCTGCCAAGATCCTGTACTGGAAATCCAGGGAGGTAATGTGAAGAATGCACAAATCTAAAAGCTGGAAAAGAAAAAAAAAAAAAAAAAAAAAAAACTAAATTGGAGTCTGCTGGAAGGTGAAAAGTAAAAAAGATGCTTTACAGATCAGAGTAGGACCCTCCATGATGCCCTGTTTCAGCATCACAACTAAAGGGGGGGTTTCCCATTATGTACAGTACTAGCATCAGAGAGAATATACATTTTAAACATAGAAACAATAAGCAGGAGTCAACAAAAAAATAGATATCTATCTCTCTCGATATCTATCATATTATACACATACACACAATGGCCTCTTTGATTCAGTAATCCATGGGTTTCCATATATATTAGACCCCACAAATTTATGGCAGTTTAAGGGCTCAGTCACACATCCGTTTTATCCACGTATGAGCAATACGGACCATTATTCTGATCAGTGTGTGGTCTAAGTGTCATCTGTTTTTTATCGTATGTGGATCTAAGAAGGTAACATTTCTCCTTGCGGAGAGTGACAACCAAGGCCTTGCATGTCAGAGTAAGGAGACTTAAAGGCCATGCATGCTCCTCTGGGAAAACAAATATGCAAATTACCTCTTCAATATGTGGCACTAGACATCTTGTACAGGGAGAAATTAAAAAAAGTTTATCCAATCACACTCGAAAGTGGTCCGATTACCCCCATCCCCCCTCTACAGACCCTCGGATCAAAAAAAAAAAAAACACATCTCTGCAATTTTCTGCATACCTCTCAGTCCACACAAAAAAAAAAAAAAATCACAAGCATGTAAATGGCCCCATAGACTATTATGGTACGAGTGCTAGTCTTTAACACGGATATCACTCGTACACGAAAATCGGATGTGTGAATGAGCCCTTAGAAAGTCCCATGGACTTTTAAAGGGGCAGCAACATACATACTTAACCAATGCTCTATTAAAGCTACTTCATCATGTGGTCACATAGAAAGGAGGACATTGGAGCAGAAGAGTCTTATTTGGGAATGGGGAAAAAAAAGTCTAATATTGAGGACCTTGTTCTAGGATAAGTCAATCTGTATCAGATTGGTGGTGGTCAGACATCAGGACACAGACCAAACAGCTGCAATTACTTTGGGATCAGATGTAAACTTCCCCCCCAGAAGTGCTGCAGCCATTGGCAGCTCTTACCAAAAGAATAGCAGGCGTTCTTCTGCAGCACCACCAAGGCTGCACATTGAACAAAGCTGCACTTTGCATCTCCACTGAAAGTTTTTACAGCCGGCTATCACCAAACAGCCGATCAGGGGTGATGCCCATCGGATACTGATGATCCATCCTATGGATCAGTCATCATCATGTGGTGCCCAGAAAACCCCTGTAAGCTCAGGACAGCGGGTGGGATCACGCTTTTATGTCGTGTAGTTTGCACTTACTTGAGCTATTTGGATAAACTGTTCCTGGGAATACTGAGGTAATAACAGTTTGGGAGAGTCTTTGAGAGAAGAAACTTGGAGGAAGAGATTTAGCCAAGCGATTATAGTCACTGGACTTAGCTCCCATTTCACTGCCTAAAAATAAAAGAAAAAAAGGGCAATCAATGGATGAATCCGCAAACAAGATACATGGATGTCACACAATGACCAGGAATAAGCAATTACCTTAAGTATTATTAATTCCATTTCAATAATATCATCCTCGCTGCATGCGCCGTCCGTGACATATGCAAACTCATGGAGTTTAGGTGGATAGATTTCCTGTATAAAAGCACATGCATATTGATGATGCAGACCGGATGGGAGACGTCCCATTTGTATTTATTATGTAAAAATCAGACATACCTCCAGTTTTGCTGCAATGAACAGGGTGGTGACGCCAATAAGCTGGAGCATACTTTTACTAACAGTTTTTTCGGTCAACATAAATCTGTCAAAGAAGTCTTGAGCGAGGTAGAAGGTTTCCCTGTGCAGACTGTAGACTTCAGATACCTGAAAGACGGGACAAATGTGATTATTCTGCAGCCGTGTATAGATGCTCCACTCATAACATCACAGAAATAGAGGACTTTGTATGCAATGCATGCTAGTCTTTATTAGACAACCCCTTCAAGTGTGGTCACCAGTCACAATGGCCACAGCTTCCACAAGCCATCTGGCACCAACCAAAGATCTCTAGATTCCTCGAGGTTCTGATGAAGTGTAACACTTACCTCTATCAGCCAGTCCATCAGGATGGAGCGCATGTCAGGGTTCAGATTGGGGTGGTTTTGTAGCATTCGGCTGGAGTGAACATATTTGGACTCTTTACTTAACATTTTCAGCCACACGTCTTTTGAACTTCCCCAACTAGATAGGGGGAAAAAAAAAACATGTTTATTAAGGGTTTACCGTTATGTATATTTTGTGCAAGACAAATTTAGCTTAGAGAAAAATAGGTTTATAGGTTTCAGCCTCCAATCTCCTTTGCATAGATTTCAGTGGCTAAAAGTATGTGAACCCTTTCATATTATATACATCACCCAGAGTAGACTGGAAAAGATCCCAAGCACAAACCGAGTTCACTTTCATGTGCCAGTATTTGGGTCAGTTTTCTAATGCGTATTTGTAAGACAAAACACACAAGAGGTGCATAGGTTTCCATTATATATTCCCCCCCCCCCCCCCCCCATTACTTTTGTAGGTTCCACTTTATTTTGGCTTACAGATAGCAATGGAAACTACTGCTGGGTTCATTGACCTTAGACAGTAGCCACATCAGTGTCTCGTGGTCAGTGATACACCGACTGGCTGCAGGCCTCCTAACCCCGACCTATGAGCCCGTCCTCTCATAGTACCTTTCGGTCTGGAGACTCCGCGGCCGGTCTGTGCATCACTGTCCATACTCCGATGTGTAAATTCAGCCTCAGTCCAATAAAATGGTTAGTTTGACTAATAAAAGCCTGGGACATGCACCTCTATTATATTGGCGTTAGGCATCAGCCAGGTTTACAGGACCAAAACTTCATAGGCTGCAGTGGAGACGCACGTTCGGGTCAGTGGAGACACAGGCAATTCCAGGTGTGAGGACTAACGCAGCACTGTTATAAAATGCAGTATTATTCCGACTAAAGCAAGTATTGACCAAGAAGAAAACGCGGAGTGTCAGCGAGCCGCCTACCTGAGGTCTGGTAAAGGAGATGGACTTATGAAGAGATTCTGGAACCGGTATCGTGCAAAGTTTGATATGTTGGGCATGACCGAAACTTCCTTTTGTGGTGTTTCAATGAGGACACAAGGAGTCCCCCCTCCAGCTGTTATCTGTGACCAGCAGGCCTGTACAAAGCAAAGCAAACATCTCAGCCTTCTGCACCATCACGGCTGATAAAGCCTCCACAGGAAGAGACACCCAGAAGACGCTGCACCCACAAGTCTTACATTTAATGGAGATCACAAATTAAATTAGTTTTATTGTTACCTGGATCTCGTAGTTGTGCCTTTTCGTCTCCCGCTGACTGTCGTCTGCCAGCTTTATGTCCTGTGTTGAAGGAGAAAAAAAAAAAAAAAAAAAACTTGGTCACACCTTAATGCTTCCACACACATCGACTGATAGTCGGGGCAGATGTGGATCAGACATGTCTTATGTCAGACTGCTGATCGCTTTGTTCTCCGGAGATAAGCCACCAGCAGAGATGCCTGGTGATGGCCTGCTCATAGATAATAGCTTGGCTGACCGAGCGCTCCTGTATGGCAGAGATGGCCGCCGGATGAACGTTTCACCAAACCATCCTTTGGCCGACGGTCATCTAACGTGTGCAGCTGTCTTCGGGCCGCAGTCCTCCACTGCTCAGTCATCAGCCTGATCACACATATAAAATGGCTGAGACTTCTAGTCCATGTGGTTTATTGCAGACATCACTAGGGCACGTCATCCCAATAGAGCAGTGGGCCGCTGTGCCCTCTGGGGCCAGTGCAGGTTTATGTCAGTAAATTAGAGACCCCTCACCTCAGCTTTTCTTTTCCTTGTGGCCACTGTAGACGGACATTGATTTTCTGCATCGTTTTTTCCATGTTTTGCTTGTAGACGACCACTGCAATTTAACAAGACAAACGATGTGAGTAAAGTCTAGGACGCATGGCCCTACTGTACACCCAGCAGGGACAATCCTGCTGTACCCACAGAAACTCCGCTCATACACAGGAAACACAGGCTGAGCATGCAGATTTTAGTGGGGTGGGGGGGCACATAACCTTCTGTCTATGGCGGTTTCCAGACTGATCATGTCAGGGGAAGACGTGTAGGCCTTGTTAAATTTCAGAGCACTTTCCTATTCTCAATGCAAGCAAGAAGCAGCCAGAGGTTTCAGGTGGAGCACATACACTGCCCTGAATCAATCACTTATGAGGGGTGGTCAGCCCACATTACTGTATTCAATCTCTGTACAGCCCCATAAAACAGCAGGTTCACAAGTCTATAGTGCAACTCTGTAGGCCTCAGGATTCATTGGTGGTTGGGGAAGGGCAAGTTGGGATTTCTACTATCAAGGTTTTTATCAGTATGGTGCCATACAGTAACACAATGTGTAACCTACTCATTTCTCAGCCGTAGCCCCCCAATAAAGTGCAGGGAGACTCTTGAGACCACATCTTGTAATGTGGTATACATCTATACCTCTGATGGACATTACAGGGATATCAATGTAAGCCGGCCCGACAGGTCACAAGGACACACAGTTACGTATATGCCGAGCGCCTTCCTGATGCATATGGCAACCGGACACTGCAGTGTAAGGCGCGTACTGGCGTAACCCTGCTTTAGGCTATGTGCCCACGATGCAGAAATGCTCAGGGTTTTTTCCTAGGAGTTTCTGCGTCGCCCTGGCAGAACAAAAAAAAAAAAAACACGCATGCGGGTTGAGAAGCACTTTCCAAGCGATTTTAGCATCACTTGGAAAGTGCTTGGCAACACTATATAAATCCATGCAAACTGCATGGATTTATATAGTGTGACCGAAAGAATGGTAAAAAATAAATATACAACTTACCCTCTGATAGCCCCCGGTGTCTTGTTTCCCTCTGTCCAGGCTGCCGGCAGCGGTACACTGAAGGACCTGCCGACGTCAGCGTCGCGTGACCCGTCACATGACTAAGATGTCAGCGCAGGTCCTTCAGTCCATCACGATCTGCCGGCAAGCACAGACAAGGAGACCGGGGGCCGCCAGAAGGCAAATATAATATTTTATTTACAGTTTCTATGGTACCCGCGTCCAGAGAATCTCCTGTCCTCCAGACCTGGGTACCATCCGCACATTGAACGCATGTATTCTGCATGTGCTTATCTAGTGAAGCGGAATACATGTGTTCCAATGCAAGTCAATGGCGGCGAAAACGTTAGTGCTGCGTTTTTTTCCGCAATGATAATCCGCAGCATGTGCACAGCACATGCGGATTATCATTGGGGAACATGGCAGGCCTTCTACCAAGCGTTTTTTAAGCGTTTTTGCCGCTGCGGAAACGCATTGTAGTCCCTGCCTCAGGCTGCATTCATACATCCATCCATGTGAAATAGTGTGCTGCCAGATAGAAAAAAAAAAAATTACAGATCCAAGAGATTCTCAGGACACGTTCTATTTTGAGGATCAGAACAGACTCAATAAGTCTGTTCAGTACAAGGAAAAAAAAATTATAATTAAATTAATGTATTTGGATGTGCACTCAGTGTCCTTTTTCTACAGTTTAATATATTTTTTAGCATTGCAGCCATGATCTATGGCCGTATTATGGATTTGTAATGTGGGGAATGTAGAGTACTTGTAAAGGAGGCTTGTACTGTGCATCTCATCGGACATGATGATTTCTGGATGTTCTTTCTACAGTTCTGGCTAAAAATATAAACTGCAAAGAGTTTGTATGTTCTCCCAGAGTTTGTGCGGGTTTTCTCCGGTTTCTTCCCACACTCCAAAGACCATACTGATGGGGAATGTAGATTGTGACCCCAATGGGGAAAGCGATGTATGTAAAGCGCGAGATTATATATATATTATATATATAAAAAAAATATTATATAGTTTACACTTTTTTTTTACTTTGATGTAAAAATAAAATACTCACCTTCTTCTTGACATTATTCAGAAACGAGAAATAACCCTAAAGAAAGAAAAATAAATAAGTCATAAAGTAATTCTGACCATTGGCCAGACACACGATATACAAAGTAATTTTCAGATATTATTTTTTTTTATATATATATTAAAATTGCAAAAAAAAATAAAATAAAAGCTGCAAATCAGTTTCCATTAGGCAAAATTGGTAGAAATCTATGGTTCTTGTCTGATACCTCCCCCCCACCCCTATAATAAAGTGTGAGCCCCCTAATAATGTGCCTGTGTGGGAGTCAGAGGTGCTCAGGAGCACGGTGCAGCCCCTGGTGGCAGGAAGTGGTATGGCAGCCTTATGTGCGAGTGCCAGGAAGAAAAATGCAGCCTATAAAACATAAAAATTTAAAATAAAAAGCAATCGCTAAAACAAAGTGTGAACTGGTTGCTCATTGCCCCTTCCCCTGTCACCCCCTTATGCACAGAGCAGACCCCCGGGGGACACTGATCAGCAGACTCCCGCCAAGCTCAGATGTAGAGGAGGGGGCACACAGGCCAGGTGCCAGGGCAGGCAGCAGATCAGGGGGTCCCCAGCAGCGGAGCCCCCCGGGCAGGCCTATGTAAGGAGAGGGGTGCAGGGGCGCGAGGCTGGGAATGAGCGGGGACTCCATGAAGGCGCCAAATCATAGAGAGCGCCCAAAGTCTTCCCTCCAAAGCCCGGGGGGCGGGCAACTCACCCGGATTCCTCTCTCACACCCGACACAGCCAGATGGCGATTACCCGCCACATATACAGCTGCGGCCGCTGTACACCCTGCGCCCCCCATACTGCACACAGGGGGCTGCAATCCGTAGGAAGAGGGGCAGTAACCCTCTCACTGCCAGGAGCCCCAGAGGATCTGCGGGGTCATTCCACCCCCAAATAAGGGTCCACAATGGGCCCTATAAAAGGTATTTATAGGATTATTACAGGGCATGGGTGTAATGAATGGTGAGGAGCCTGCAGCCCCAGGTGTGCACAATAAGCTGCAGGAAACACTGTGCACAATTAACAATTCTATATATCATACATACATACATACATACATACATACATACATACATACATACAGCTATAGGGTGTAGGGCAGCACTTACCAGAGGACACACTTCCAGTTGCAGCAGCAGCTCCAGTTCTCATCTGATCAGCTGGCGCCAAGCCTCTTTATAGGGCAGAGGAGGGGACTGGGACTGCGCATGCGCCCGGGGGGGGGGGGTCTGACCTACCACCACCACTACTACTACCACCACCATTATCACTACTACTGCTACTTCAGCCTGGGGGAGGGGGGATATCAGACTCACTAACATGGCTTCACCTTTACTTTTATTCCTGTACAAAGAAATGCAAAAAAGTGTTACTGAGGCATGGTGGTGGTGGGGGAGGAGGATGTAAGGGGAATCCTTATACAGGACAAGGTTGTTTTCTCTTTGCAAAGCAAAATAGAGGGACGGTTAACCCTTCATATCAAAGCTACAGTATAACTGTGTGGCTTAAAGACCCCCAAAACAAATCCCACCACAATCCAAGTGAGCTGAACTTAGAACACACAGGATTCCATGGTGATGTTGGGTCAGATCATTTTTGGGTTTTTTTTTAAACTCATAGCGCCATCATATTCCACAGCGCTTTACAGACCGCATCATTACTGTCCCCATTGGGGCTCACAATCTAATCAAGTCTTTGGAGTGTGGGAGGAAACCCACGCAAACACAGGGAGACCATCCAAACTCCTTGCAGACTGTAACATGAACACTATAGGGATCACTATAGTAAAATGTGGGCAAATTCTATGAGTCTGAAGGAGATTATATAGCAAGACGCATCCCTAGGCGAATGCGCATCTCCATCGCGGTTTGTATATAATGTATTAAATCAGTCATCACGACGACAGCATACATCACTGTGACCAGCGGCGATCACGGTGGATTCACCTGGTTAACAATATGGCAGCAGATTATAAATAAAATCCGTTTTTCCAGATGCACTAAATGGCATCACTACCTGTCACCAGTTGGTTTTTGGGACTTTCAGATGTCCCTGAAACACATGCCCATCAGGAGACCCACGTGCTGGGACTAAGTGATCTGTGAAAATGGCGGCACTATATAACAAATCATTAAATGAGACTGTTGTGTTTGGGTCGGGAGAACACAGCATGGCGGCCCGTACACCAACCATCCGCGTGTCATGGATGTCCGAATATGGCATGTGGATTTCTGCCAGCAGCAGAATGATGCCACGTGTGACTACTTCTCTACACTGATGTGATGGCGGTATAACGGCCCCGTATGAGTCAGCGTTTTGTTTTTTTTTCTACAAAAGCATTTTTTAAATGTTTTTAATTTGCTAAATTTTAAGCAGAAGCCATGGGTGATGAGTGGAAAGTGCGAGAAGTTGTATGTAATGGTAATCCTCCATCTATGTCCCCCAACTAGAATAGTGCCGCCATTGCGCCATGTCCAGGTGAATCACACGCATGTCCTTCTGAGACCCATCGTGATAAAATATTAAATTTGCTAATCATGGCAGATCATGACTAAGGTATCGGCGGAGCGGTGGTGACAGCCGCTCCCGGGCTCTGGTGCCATATAAGACAGCATTATTAGAAATGGCGCCGCAGAGTCTTTTAAAGATTGGAACGGTTTATAAGGCCACATTCACACGTTCAGTATTTGGTCAGTATTTTACATCAGTATTTGTAAGCCAAAACCAGGAGAGGAACAATCAGAGGAAAGTATAATAGAAACAAGTCACCACTTCTGTATTTATCACCCACTCCTGGTTTTGGCTTACAAAAACTGATGTCAAATACTGACCAAATACTGAGTGTGTGAACGTGGCCCAACTGTCCCCCTATAATAAGCGTCTTGCAGTTACGTTAATATTACACCCGGTTACCAGCGTTAATAATATGGGTTATAAATGACATCGGTGCGTAATATGTATATTATACACACAAAGGGGCCTGATTTATAAAAAAAAACAAAAAGTGTTCCCCGTAGAAACCAATCAGAGCTCAGCTTTCATTTTTTAAACTACTCTGGTAAAGTGAAAGCAGCGCTGTGATTGGACGTTATGGGCAACAATGGCAGTTATGATAACTGCCACCTGTGTGTATATAATGTGTATGTACCACAGCCCTGACACACTGGTGTCACCTACATGGTAGCTAGACCGAGCTGGAACCTTCCCCCCTCCTATATAACATCGTGTTTGTCTGTAATGGGCGGTTTCAAAGGTCACAACTTCCTTTATTTTTTTTTTATTAACATGAATTATAAATCTTTATTCCGCATCTTTATAACACACGGAGTGGACCGGAGGCGGCGGGGTCTGCGTGTTGTTGTAATTGCCCCCTTCTTTGTTATCGGGAAGATCCCGCCGGCCAGAGACGAGGGGGTTAATCACCCGCTCTTTTCTCCAGTCAGACGCTTCTTCAAATTTCCCGCTACATTTTTTTTTTCTCCTTTTTATACTAGTCTACATAGCCACGCCCACCTACAGGGCTCGCCGGTAAGTCTCAGCCAATAGGGAGAGAGAAAGTCAGAACAGCGTGGTCAGCTGTAGAATGTAAACACAGGGCACGTGGTGTGGGCGGGGCGGCGCAGCTGTCACAGCTGACTGGCTGAGCGCAGACGTCAGCACTCACAGGCGAAGCGGGGACAGCGGCAGTTGTGTCTGGGAAGGGAGGAGGGGGGATGACGTTTGCAGCAGTTGTAGCACTTTACGGCTTCTTATAGGATGCAATAGGTTTCGTACAGCTGATGCTATAGGGGCTTTATTCCTGTACGTGTATTGAACGCGTGCACAATGCCCTCTGTGTATAAGATGCAGTCAAAGGCCCCGCAAAGACATTAATTACACTTGAAAGGGCTAGCAAATTCCATTTAGTCCGAATCGAAAGTAGAGCCCCCAAAATACTTTTTCTGGGTTGTTTTTTTCTTAGGAGGTCTCTCCAGACCCTGACGCATAATCGATAGAGGGGAGGGAAGGGGTTAAAAAAAATACAAAAAGAATACTCACCTGTCCACCCCTCTAAAAAAAGAAAGAAAGAAAAACAAAACATGTCTGATATTGTCATATCCGTACGAGGCCGGGCTATCAAATTCTAAAATTAATAAACCCATATGGGAAACGCCATAAAGAGGACGGGGGACGCATAGAATTGGTTTGTGGGTTATTTTTGGTCATTACAATCAGGGATACATAAGTGTGTATTGCATTTTTTTTAAGGAGTTGTAATCAATAAATCAGCTCAGGGTGCGATAAAAACTAAAAGAAAACAACTCGCAGCGCCATAAACGTAAAAATGTAAAAAAAAGAAAAAAAAAAAAACTTTCTGGTACTGGAAAGTGGAGACAAACCAATTTTATTTTTTTATTTAAAAAAAATAAATAAATTTGTGTATTAAAGACACAGTCTTCGAATTCGCATATACAGTGTCTTCAACAAAATGATGCCGGAGATCGCGGTATGTGCACGCGCTGACTCCACCGCCATTTTACTGAAGTAATGTAGTACAACGTCAACATAGAGCGCCAGAGTCTACGCATGCGCATCTAGTGATATTTGGCGCCATTTTGTTGAAGATGCTGTCTGCGAAATCACATACACACTGTCTTCAATAAAATGGCGCTGTAGTGCAGTATGGGCTTGCCACACTGCGCAGGCGCCGCCCATCCCGACTTCGGACAAAGGGACGCGTCCAGCGTTATATGATTAGCCAGACACAGATAGATACATACAGCAGCTATGCAAGTTAGGCATCACTATAATTGTACCAACAGAGAATGAAGTTTCCAGGTCATTTTTACCATACAATAAAAGTTGTAAAAAAATAAAAAATGAAAATGTCGGGATTACTTTTTTTTTTTTCAACCATTTGATTGCACTTGGCGATTTTTTTTCCCACTTTCCAGTATATTATATGGTAAACTGAATGGTGTCATTCTAAACTACAACTCATACTTAAAAGAAAAAAACACAAGCCCTCATACAGCTGCAATATATAATTTTTTTTTACATTTATTTGTCATGGGTGCACAATGTCATTCTGACACAGCGGTGCATTATGTTCATTTAATGGGGCTCTTTTTCTGCCATAATCTGCCGCATGTGCACATGTCCGAAATCTGCAGCAAAATCTACATTTAAAATGCAGATTTGCCGCCACAGATTTCATTGCTAATCCACAGGAAGGATCGACATGCAGTGGGTAAAATCCACATAATATACGCACAGATATCTTTCCACGCAGCATAGAAACACTGCAGGTTTTCCAGAGTGATAAAGATAAGCTCATATTGGTGCCCGATGAAACCCCCAATGATCTGTGATGCACGCTGCCTAGTCAAAGAAATATCATGTAGTGTATGGTCAGCCCAAATCTTCAGCCAGGCCGGCTAATCAAAAAACTGGAGTCAGGGATGCCGTCAGATAGGAGCCCTTGCGAACCTCCTCCTATCCGGCAGCCACAGAACATGGACGTGGCCGCTAGACCCATAGGGTATGGAATACAAGTGGAAAATGGCTTTTCTTAGATGAAAAACAGTCGATTTTTCATATGCTTGTCTGAACAAAGCCCCAAGGCCTCATTCAGACGTCCGTATTTTTCACGGATAGAAAAAGTACTCATTATAATGTAGGTCAGTGTTTTGTTTTTTTCCAGCAGCACAAATGAGAAAGGGACAATACAAGTATATAGATCCAATAATATGGACTGCACACGGATTACATCAGTGTTTAACACTGCAAAGTAAAGGAGAAGCTTACTAATTTGGGGGGGGGGGTTTTATCCACACATGAAAAACCCCCGAGTTTCATCAGTGTTTTTGATCATCTGCATGCAATAGTCATGGAACCTATGCAGGGAAATATCGCATGCGGTTATCGTGGTCTCATGAAATTGATTGTGCATATGTCACAATAGGATTGCTAAACTACAGCCAAGGAAGCGTGGCCCTAGGCCTCATCCACGTGGGCATATTTGGGAAACCCGTCTGTCTGCAGTTCAATGGCGCCACAAATACCGCAGTGCAAGTGGAGTCTGCAGAACTTCAGGCAAAAAAAAAAAATATATAGCCTGCAGTGTAATCACAGGAGTGCTCACTGGAATTCTGGACTTTAAGGGTATGTTCACACATTGCGTTTTTGCTTTGTTTTGTTTTTTTCTGCAGGCAAAACCTCCTCTCTTGGCAGTAAAGAAGCGGCTTACAAAAAGCAGGTTTTGCTGCATTTTTTCCAGCTTTGCTTCCACCTAAGAAGCATGAACAATAAAAGACATATGTGAATCCATAAAACCATTTTTTGGAAAAAGGGCGATTTGAAAAAATTCTTTTTCCACTAAATAATTGTATGTCTGAAAAGAATAGTGACAATTCTGAACAAAAAAGTTCATGAAAAAATACACAACTACAGTGGTGGGGGGAGGGGGGTGAATTGGTAGGGAATAGTTTACCTAAGATATTGGCAGAGCATTTAGTTTGTAGGACACAGTTTACTTTTACACTTTGGTCAGCCCGTGAGTTGATCAGGTATTGTTCAATTTCACACCTTGGTCAGCCAGTGTTTACTTTTGCACATATCACTCATTTAATTAAAAATTGTACTAATCCTGCCATGAACATTAAGACACTATGGTTTAAACTTGGGAAAATCACAAAAAGAAGTGTTCTTCACACACTGCTGAACCTGCTTTTTTTTTTAATCTAAAAACGCAGCAAAACTTGATACCTGCGTTTTTGCACTTACTTGTTACTTTCTATGGGGGGAAAAAACGCTGCAAAAACGCTGAAAAAAGGGACATGGTACATTTTGCAAAAACGCAGCTCTGACAAAACAGGAAAGAAAAACAAGTTGTGTGCATGAGATTTCTGAAATCTCAGACTTTGCTGGTACTGTAAAACGCAGCTGAAAATTTGCATAAAAAAAAATGCAGCAAAAAAAAAAATAAAAAAATTATATATTACATATACACACACACAAATGTGTGAACATAGCCTAAGAGAAAAACTATCCATGAAGCGGAACATCAGCCAGACCCGAGCAGACATTGTACAGTCCTTTTTGCACAGTGTATTAGAAGTCACAATTCTCAGGCAGGTACGTCTGCACCTGCCATTACCAGTGCATGGATTACACAGCATTAGCTAAATACAGGGTGTAGCTTGTGATTATCCTGTTTATGTGCAATGACTCATTATCGCCTAGGGTGCAAACACCTTGCCCCACTTGTACAGTATTGTGCCAATGCCAAAATACTTGTCTGAACTTAACAGGACCCCGTATCGGGCGAGCATGTAATAACCACACTTGTAGCATTCACCATAATCCGCCATACACCGTCTCAGATGTACAAATCGCTGCTCAATGCCAGTTCTGCAGAAATGTACGAGCAGGCCATGCGTCCATGTATTATGAGGCATATTTGCTGTTAAGTCTCTTGGGAAAGCCTGGTGGTCATACCTATATGAGCTGTATTGGCGGCCATATCAGTTGGCATCCAGCATCCAAGTTGTAACTGATGGTAGGGTCCCCCATATACAGTGCCCTCCAGCGAACAAGTCGTCGCTGTTTCTGCCGGAATCCCACAAAATTGCTTGAGACTTCCATCTTTGTTGCAGAAACGTGGTCTGTATTAGGGTGTGGGGGCTACATGGTGACTTTAGTTGCAAGACAGATCAAAGATCGCTGCATAATGCAAGTAAATGGGGTTGTAGTGTGACCCGCAAGGTACCACAACAAGCCAGTCACAAAGTCAGAACCAGTTGGATCTTTGTGACTTGGTACTTTGTGGATCACAATGCGAAACCATTCACTTCCATTATGCTGCGATGTAGCAGCGGTAGACAGAGATTTTTGGCCATGTCATTTGTATTACGGCCAAAGCCACCATATAGCCCCCACGCTAGGTAGGGAGCAAACGAGCATATGAAATATTTTTTTACATCCAGAAAAAAAAAAAAAAAGACGATTTTTCATCTGTATGTTTTTTTTTCATCCACATGGACATTCATGAACTATTGAAAAATTATAGAAGCTCAGATAAAACTTCCCATATTAATACTTAAAATGGATCTGTACAAAATAAGTGTCATATGAATGGTGTCATAGCATCAGGTTTTTGGTTTTTTTAATGCACTCATTGGGAGTTTAATGTGTAGGTCTGATCCCAAAAATAAGGACCAAACAAGAGCAGGCTGCGATTTTGTACAGGTGGATCTTTGATCCGCGTGTAAAAACGTTCGTGTGAACTACATGATTGACTTGCATTGGTCCATGTGCTGTCCATAGGTTGGCAATTTTGCATACAGACAGCGAAAGGACATTATAATACCCTCAGCTGAACAAGCCCTTACACTGACAATATGCTAAAGCCACTCCACTGCTTAGGGCTCATTCAGACGGCCCTTTTTCAGGTACAAATACGCCTCGCGTTTTTCATAGATAGAACTAGTGCCTATGATTGGATATGTGAACAGCCCCATAGACTATTTCTTTATTGGAAAGAGTAGTCTGCGCAAAAATCACGGAAACATGTTCGGTGTTAAACCAACTGTTGGACTAAAACCGCCCAAGGCAAATCTATGGATCCATAAAAAAAAAAAAAAACAGTACTCAGGTGCCATTCTTGTGCTGTCCGGCTTCTATGGACTGGTTGATAAGAGAGTCTGGAGACTTTTTTTTTTCTCATCTAACAAAAATTAATGAAACGCTGAACATAATCACTATTGGAACACATACATACATACATACATACATACATACATAGTGTATACACATACATGCAGTGGTGTGTAAGAGGGTTTGCCTCCCTCCTGATTTCTTATTCTTTTGCATGTTTGTAACACTTAAATGTTTCCGATCGGAAAACAAAATTTAAATATTACACAAAGATAACACAAGTAAAGACAAAATGCAGTTTTTAAATGAAGGTCTTTATTAAGGGGAAAATAAATCCAAACCTACAGGGTCCTGTGTGAAAAAGTGATTGCCCCATTCCCCAACCTTAAAACATAAACTAACTGTAGGAAGCGGAGTTCAATTTCCCTAGCCACACACAGGCCTGATTGCAGCCACACCTGTTCTCAATCAAGAAATCACTTAAATAGGACCTGACTGACAAAGTGAAGTAGACCAAAAGATCGTCAAAAGCTAGACATCATGCTGCGTTGCAAAGAAATTCAGGAACAAATGAGAAAAAGTAATTGAAGATGCATCAGTCTGGAAAAGTTTATAAAGCCATTTTTAAAGCTTTGGGACTCTAGCGAACCACAGTGAGAGCCATTATCCACAAATTGTGAAAACATGGAACAGTGGTGAACCTTCCCAGGAGTGGCCGGCCAACCAAAATTACCCCAAGAGTGCATCGACGACTCATACAAGACGTCACAAAAAAAAACACAACATCATCCAAAGAACTGTAGGTTTCACTTGCCTCAGTTATGGTCAGTGTTCATGACTCCACCATAAGAAAGAGACTGGGAAAAAATGGCATGCATGGCAGAGTTGCAAGATGAAAACCACTGCTGAGCAATAAAGGCTCGTCTCAGTTTTGCCAGAAAACATCTTCATGATCGCCAAGACTTTTGGGAGAATACTCTGTGGACTGATGAGACAAAAGTTGAACTTTTTAGAAGGTGTAGGTCCCATTACATCTGGGGTAGAAGTAACCCAGCATTTCAGAAAAGGAGCATCATACCAACAGTAAAATATGGTGGTAATGGTGGTGTGAAGGTCTGGGGCTGTTTTGCTGCTTCAGGACCTGGAAGACTTGCTGTGGTAAATGGAACCATGAATTCTGCTGTCTACCAAAAAAATCCTAAGGGAGAATGTCTGGTCATCTGTTCGTGACCTCAAGCTGAAGCGCACTTGGGTTATGCAGCAGGACAATGATCTAAAACACACCAGCAAGTCCACCTTCGAATGGCTTAAGAAAAACTAAATTAAGACTTTGGAGTGTCCTAGTCAAAGTCCTGACCTTAATCCCATTGAGATGCTGTGGCATGACCTAAAAAGGCAGTTCATGCTCGGAAACCCTCCAATGTGGCTGAATTACCACAATTTTGCTAAGATGAGGGCTAAAATTCCTCCAGAGCGTTGTAAAAGACTCTGACAGTTATCACAAACGCTTGATTGCAGTTGTTGCTGCTAAGGGCGGCCCAACCAATTATTAGGTTAAGGGGGCGATCACTTGAAACATTTAAAAGTGTGACAAACAAAAGAATAAGAAATCAGGAAGGGGGCAAACAGTTTTTCGCACCACTGTGTATGTTATTATAGATAGATAGAGATCTACATACAGACACCATAAAAACCTGTTAAGGTTAAGTTCACATGATGCGTTTTCGCGGAGGTTTTCCCGCCGCAGAAACGCTTGTTAATAGGTCAGCTAGGTATAGCAATGCGAATCCGGATGTGCTGTGCATATGATGCGGAAATTTCCGCTCCGGATTCGCATTGCGGTAAAAACCGCAGCATGACCATTGTTTTGGAGTTTCCGCCGCAAATTCGCACCAATCGACTTGCACTGAACCGCAGAAAACCCACAGGTATAATATCTATACCTGCGGATATGCTGTGTTTCAATGAAAGTCAGTGGGCATGAAGTCGCGCCGGAAACGCGCTGCGGGTGGTACTTGGGTCGGGAGAGGAGGACTACATCTCCTCTCATCCGACCGCCGCTCTTGCTGATAAAAGCGAGACTGGCGTGGATGGGAGGAGCAGTAGTCTGCTCTGTCCAGCTCGCATGCCCGCTGTAAAAAAAATAAAAATAAAATTAAAAAAAAAAAATAAGCCTCTATACTCACATGTCCGGCGACGATCCTCTCCTTCCGGCGGTATACTGCGGGGGAACGGGCTTGCTCCCCCCACAGTATACTGTGCTTCCAGGACCTGCACTGACATCACCGATCAGCTGAGCGGTCTCGTGACCGATCAGCTGATGCTCACCTGACCCTGGGAACAGTCGCAAGATTGCTCCCAAGGTGGTAAGCTCACCGGGGCTGATCAGCTGATCAACCCCAGTGACCTCCTGCAGCATGTACTGTATGTAACACGGGTACTGCATCTAAAGTGACACAAACACAGAGCAGCCAATACAGGGTTAATAAACAGGGGAGGTTTATGATAACAGGGTAAATCTCCACGCAGGGAGTAACAGGGGAAAATATGGGGAAAAACAAGGGAAATAGCAGGTAGAAGTCTATAACTGACAGTTCACAGTTTAACTAGATGTAGCAGAGTCAAACCGGTTGTAAAAGACAGTTTTTACACTTAGTTGATTTTTATCCTCCACAAGGCAGTTGCCAGCTGATGCTGGTGACCCTTTCTTCAGGCTTCCTCGCCCAAACAATGCTCCGTCTTCTGGCGGCAGCGGGCGGTGTCCCGTTTTACCCGCTGAGCCCCTAGTCCATAATAGTGCACCTCACATGCTCGGCTTCACAGACCCTGCGTCTCTTCTCCCTCTAGTCGGCTTGACTCCTCCAGTCCACTGCACTCGGATCTTGCTCCCAGTACTGGAGCCAGGAGCCTGGACCCTCTCATACTGCTCTCCTGAGCAGAACTCTCTTGCCGCTATCCCACGCAAAAGTCCTAGTCTCTTCCTCTCTCTAGCCACGGCACCAGTTTCCCAGTGACCTGACTCCTGTGCTCGCAGTCTGTCTTCCCCCTGCAACCAGAGGTACGCCCCGGCAGCTCCGGATCCCTTCTTCTGAAAGTACTTACACCCCGGTCTTCCCCCTTACATGTATACTGATAGGAGTGATTTTACACCCCTGTCAGTATACAGCAGTGACATCAGTGATGGCTGATGTCACTGCTGTAGAAGTGACCCGGATTGTCGTGGGACAATTGTTGGCGGTACGTAGACTACGTCATTGATGGCAGACAGGTGAGGGATATGATTGTTTGTTATTTTACGTATTTTTTCAGAAGATCGAGGGCTTCGCGGACGGAGTGTAATAAAAAAAATTGTAGAACCGTGTGTTTTTTATTTCATTAAAATACTTTATTCTGGCCATGTCTTTTATTGAAAAAGTGGCGACCACTTTACAACGCAGTTAGTAATGGGGGCGTCTCACAGACGCCCTCCATTACTAACCTGGGCTTCACATCAGCTGCCAATACAAGGCTGACATGAACCCCAACCCCACTCGCCACCCCTACAGGGCAGTGGGAAGAGCGGAGGCTAAGCTCCAGATTTGGCGCATCTTATGGATGCGCCATTTCTGGGACTGCTGAGGGGTGATATTAATAGCCACGGAGGGGGCTAGTATCCATGGCCCCTTCCCTGGCTATTAATTTCAGCCAGCAGTTTTCTAGTTTAGCCTTTGCTGGTTAGATTTTATAGGGGGACCCCACGTCAATTTTTTTCTGGGGTCCTCCTGTAATCTAGCCAGTAAAGGCTAAATAAACAGCTGTGGGCTGATATTAATAGACAGGGAACATTTTTGGCTAATGGCCCCTTCCCCAGCTATCAGCCCCCAGCGGTCAGCTTTCCCTCTGCTGGTTATAAAATTGATATGGGAGCCCACACCATTTTTTTTTTTTTTTTTTTTTTTTTTTTTAATTTTAGGCTCTGTGCCCAGAATCCGGACATAGCAGTGCTTTGGACGCATATGTTTTGCTACGTCCAAAACATTGCATTCTATTGAACGCAGGTAACTCCACGTGTTCACTGAACCATGCGTATTTACCGCATTCAATACATTCTAGTGGTCAAATTTCTGTTGCGGAGACTAGCGACTCCGCAAGAGAATATAACATGCTACGGGCTTGAAAGATGCGCCGCATGTCAGTGTCCACGGGTGATCCGCAGCCTCAGATGCACGCATAGCAGACATGGGATTTCTAGAGATCCCATCCACTATGGTGTAACATCTGGACGCTACGAGTTTGACGCTGTATATACACGCAGCATCAAACCTACAGCGGCTCCTGATTGTGACGACGTACCCAAACTCACCCACAGCGTGTCCGCTGCAGATTTTGACCGATTAAAGTGTCATTATATGTGGTGGATTCACATGTACCGACAACAAAAGTGCGGTTTTAGAACATCGCGTTTTGGATGCAACAAAAATGTGCTGCGTCCAAAGCGCTGCTGAGTGCTGATCGGGGAGACGTAACTGCTAACAAACCAGCTGTGAGATGTTATTTAATGGCCAGGGACCATGTTTGCACCTTCCCAGGCTAAAAATACAAGCTCACAGCTGCCCCAGAAATTACACGAATGGAAATGCCAGTGAAGATTGGGTGAACGGGACTAGCTGACACCCAGCTCTTTTGTTTGGTTACGACGAGGTGTCAATCAGACCTTTTCAGGACCAAAACTAATTAAAGTAAATTAAAGAGTTAAATAAAACACACAGAGTAAACACTTTATTTGAATTACAACAGACACATTCTTTAATCATTTAACCAATATACTCACCCCAGTTCTGATGGTAATCCAAGGGTTTAAGCAATGTCCCACCAAATAACTTTATTTAGCTCCAAAAAGCATTCACTGATGTACAAAAACCGCATCAAAAAACACCCAGCGTTTTTCCTGCCAAGGAGATGCAGAAACACTCAGGAAATTTCTGCTTCAAATCCTGATTGTGCGCACATACCCCAAAACTATAAATGAATCCGGCTTCAGCCAAGTTATTGTCAATTTAGAAGCAGCATGTCAAGGGCACCGCACCTAGAAAGTAGTTTACATGGGGCCACTCTCATAGACCAATGGGGGAGACTCCGCAGGGGAGAGGGCAGAGTGCACTTTTGCTGACAAGTATTTGTTACAAGGGCTTTCAGCCTGTAGGCCGACAACAATGGTCCCTGCGTTTTCAAGTTTTCTTTGCAATTGCTAATTGGGGGGGGGCTCCTGTCATTAGGACACCTTGTAGACCCCTTGCCCACTCCCTCTCAACATTTACCCCCTACAAGCACCAATAAAAAAAAAAGAAAGAAAAACAAACATGGGACTTGATAAATGGCATAAATGTAAGTTCACCTTCCTCTTCTTACCTTATGTGATCCTGGCTCCAGTACAAGGGGAAGGTTTCTGAAATAAAGGCTCCTTTGGTCACTCACACAAGGCAATACGAAACTGTGAAATATAACAAACACTCCTGCCATGTGTAGATACGATCCGAAAATTATTGATGGGTAAGACAGGCATGGCCCATTTTTTTTTTTTTTGTTTTTTTCTCTCTCAATCAAAATAAATAATGGCCGAGCCGATTCTACATCCATTTCATCTGAACCTGGCCTTATGAGAGTTTGTATTACAGCCCTGTATTAGGCCTCATTAAGACTTCAGTGATTTTTCTTGTACATGAAAATAGCGGTCCAGCCTCATATATTATATTATATATATATATATATACATATACATATATATACACACACACACACACACACTAATCTGGGAGAAGTCATAAATATTTTCCAACAAGACTATATATATCCATTTACTCCGCTTCTCCTGTTGTATAACACATCGGCCATAGATTACACAGCATTTCCTAGCCCATAGGTTCCCTTCCTTTGCAGTATTTATATATGATATGTATATACACACACACACACACACACACACACACACACTTTTTGGGCTATTTTGTTTTCCCAAAACGTAGAAGGTAAGAAACATAAAGTAGGAACAATTCTATTACTCAGAAATCTTGAAGTTCATCAAGAGAATGCCAAGAGTGTGCAAAGCAGTCATCAAAGCAAAAGGTGGCTACTTTGAAGAACCTAGAATATAAGACATATTTTCAGTTGTTTCACACTTTTTTGTTAAGTATATAATTCCACATGTGTTAATTCATAGTTTTGATGCCTTCAGTGTGAATGTACAATTTTCATAGTCATGAAAATACAGAAAAATCTTTAAATGAGAAGGTGTGTCCAAACTTTTGGTCTGTACTGCACACACACACACACACACACACACACACACCCCTCAAAAAAATAAAGGGAACACTGAAATAACACATCCTAGATCTGACTGAATGAAATATTCTCATTGAATACTTTGTTCTGTACAAAGTTGAATGTGCTGACAACAAAATCACACAAAAATCATCAATGGAAAATCACATTTATTAACCAATGGAGGCCTGGATTTGGAGTCACCCCCAAAATTAAAGTGGAAAAACACACTACAGGCTGATCCAACTTTGATGTAATGTCCTTAAAACAAGTCAAAATGAGGCTCAGTATTGTGTGTGGCCTCCACGTGCCTGTATGACCTCCCTACAACGCCTGGGCATGCTCCTGATGAGGTTGTGGATGGTCTCCTGTGGGATCTCCTCCCAGACCTGGACTAAAGCATCCGCCAACTCCTGGACAGTCTGTGGTGCAACGTGACGTTGGTGGATGGAGCGAGACATGATGCCCCAGATGTGCTCAATCGGATTCAGGTCTGGGGAACGGGCGGGCCTGTTGTATAACACATCGGCCATAGATTACACAGCATTTCCTAGCCCATAGGTTCCCTTCCTTTGCAGTATTTATATATGATATGTATATACACACACACACACACATTTATTTTTTATATATAAATATATATATTAGTACAGACCAAAAGTTTGGACACACCTTCTCATTTAAAGATTTTTCTGTATTTTCATGACTATGAAAATTGTACATTCACACTGAAGGCATCAAAACTATGAATTAACACATGTGGAATTATATACTTAACAAAAAAGTGTGAAACAACTGAAAATATGTCTTATATTCTAGGTTCTTCAAAGTAGCCACCTTTTGCTTTGATGACTGCTTTGCACACTCTTGGCATTCTCTTGATGAGCTTCAAGATTTCTGAGTAATAGAATTTTTCCTACTTTATGTTTCTTACCTTCTACGTTTTGGGAAAACAAAATAGCCCAAAAAATAAATAACATAAGGGGATAATGAAGTGGGTTTTCATGATAGTTACAGTGTTAATCCCTAGAAATCATTTGGCTTCTTTCCTCTGTAGCCCCATTGAATTTAGAAAGGGTACGTCTTGTGCCCCAAATGGTGCAAAGCAAATTCCTGTAACCTTGCACTTTTGATAACGCATTGTCTTAGTTGATCCCAATTACATATTTTATAATTTGGCCAGTTTTGATGTATTCACAGGAGACATGGTAAATTGTTAGTGGAAGGCTTTATTCCTTTATTTGTGAGCCAGTTACAGTATGGAGGACTTGGCTAGAGGACCAGCATGCACGCAGCCCGCTCAATCTAAAAAGGTGGATAATTCATGTTTTTGGACAGTCAGAATTTTTTTAATTTTTTTTATTATTATCCTAAATGACCTCTCCGTCAACATGCCAAGCAGACATCTGAATGAGCTGTTACTGATTAACTTAAAAATCGGAACAATGCATTTTGTTAAAGTAGAAAAGTTTTTGACCAAATGCAGCCATACACATCTAGTTTCAGCAAACCATGGATGAGATTCTTCCAAATCTCTGATCGGTTGCCGATTTCAGCAGAATCATTCAGCACCGAGACATTGGAATGAACATATTTACTTGGGATATGCAGCGACCACTATCTACATCAATACAATATGGAGGAAGCGAAGTCATTCAAACCCGAAAGGAACGGTCTGCACATAAAGAAACTATACGGCTATGTGAACAGGTGGATTTTGTGTGGAACCAGCTGAAAAGCGCAAAAAAAAACAAACACACACACACACAAAGAATGATCATAATGCACAATAATGTGAAAATTACTTACTGTGCATATGTTTCGAGAGCAGCAACCTGTTCATTCTTTGAGCAGCTTCGGTTTGTTAGATCCCTTTCTTTGCATAGTACTTTTCCCTTATTTTTTGTCTGTAGTCTTTTGGTATACTATTGGTTGATCCCCTATATCTGGTGGTTCCCTCTTCCCTGTTTGTTATTCTGCTAGGAAGCAGCTCATTATTTATTTTACATTATATAAGGAAAGATGCCTCAAAAACAACTGAAAAGACGAGTCAGGAAAAAGATTGCCAGCAGTTTCCTGAAGCATCTTCAGGTGTGTATACACATACCCCAAAGAGGTAAAAAAAGTCTTTCAAATCCCTCCGTAGAATAAGCCTGCAGCTGTTGTATACTGCACTTTAATGGTTTGAGTAAAGTTTATAAAATGATGGCCAAGGTCCATCACCAACTTTTAACCTAGGTGTGCATGTATGATCAACCTCCATGCTTCCCCCTCTTCACTACTGTAACCATCCAAAAGGTCAATTCTATGGATAGGCAACAGTTTCAGGAGTCCTGTGAATGGGTGATTAAAAAAAAGAATATTAGGAAAAGTAAGAGTTTGTATCTTCTCAGAGCCAGTTGTCCAAGCAGGTGGATCACCCACTTTCCCAACTATGAGATGGACAACAAAATTGGAGGAACCATCTAAGCTTCCATCTCTCTTGCGAGTGTTTCAGCACTGGTAATAAAAATTAAGACACCCAAAACACAATTAGTCATACAATATTTTATTCTTATAAAGGACGTTTACATAAAAATAACACTCGGCAAATTGGACACAGACAACAAATTCACAATACACTTATGTGTTAATTTACACCATGCTACCACACTTTATTTGGCAAAGTGCTGTATTTTTAATTGTATTTTAATTTATTTAATTTTTTTTATACTCACAGAACCATACGTAATCACTCCACCCCAAAAAAAAAAAAAAAACCTCCGTAAAACACAACATAATCAATCGTTTAAGAGGATGTGGCTCAAAAACAGAGCTGCCGTCTATGCATAGTTGCATTTATATGTATACAAACACACTCACACACAGTTATTCTTGGAAATATCCCTTTTAGGTCTTCAAGTTCTTACAGGTAGTAACGAGATTATAAAAATCCAAAAATATACTAACAGTCCGGTTAGTCAAAGCATAATACGAAAATACAAAAAGACGTCACACACTGACCTTTGTATTTTTTTTTTTTTTTTTTTTTTTTTTGACAACAATCTGTACCAACTGGCCACATCCAAGATCCCACCATTCTCCACCAAGAGTTCACTACATGTGGTTGCCCATAGTGCTTGCTCTCAGTTAAAGTGGTCAAATCACGTATTTGGGCTCTGTTCACACTAAAGTCATGGCTTCCTTCTACAGAGTAATGACATCTAGGCCGGATCCATTTTTCGTCAGATGCTGATGAATCCTGATGGACCACAGATGAACATCGCTTCAGCCCAAGCTATTCTTGCCATGAAAAATACCCAAAATCCCAACAAAAAGGGATAAACGCAATTGTCAACAAAGATTTAGTGCAAGTGGAAGAGCATAGCATCCGCAGGTAGACAGTAGTTACGGTAATTTCCAACGAAACCATCAACAGGCCTGAAAATCCTAGCTGGGTCATGATGATTAGGCGACACAGGGAATACTGCAGGTCACTAGGAGGAAACTTTCATTCAGAAAGACTATGATCGGGATATAACCTATGCAAAACTTTATATATATGCCCAGTTTATGCTCCTTTATAAGCTTCTTTTAACTGCTGCTCAATAAAGTGGAATTCTCTGTATTCTAACAGTCTGGTTAAAATTACGTAAAAGTACAAGATTGGGGAGCAGAGAGGCTCAGAAAGAGAATACCCAGTGTACGATTGTTTGAATATTGTGCACAGATCTTTTCTGAGCAACAGTTGAAAGCAGCTTTTAAAAAAGCATGAAACAGAACTGCAGAATAGTGTTTGAAAGAGAAGGAAGCAAATAAAATGAAATACAGTAAATTACCGCAGAGAAAAAACAAACAAACAAAAAAAAAACCTTACTTTGCAAAGCCTGAAGAATAACTAACTAGTTTGGTTACTGTACCCGGCCCAAACTTTGGATCTGGAAAAAAATTGCCCCTCTCATTTTTTTAAATTGGGGTTCGTTTTACTCGACTCTTTACATCAACTCTGCTTTTGGTGCCGCCTAGCCACCCATACATAATGAGTTAAAACAGGTTTCCAACAGCCATTAACCATTTTGTAGATTACTCCGACATGAGATCTCTCTGCGGACCATGCTAGGCTTTGGTTGTTACTGACAATTTAAGATGGGGATTTTCCTAAACAAGAACTAACGAAATCAAAGCTGACAGATTCTTTTCTAAATCCTCCGTCTCCCAACCCCACCAGACTTGCAGGCTCATAGACAGTAGATTGACACCATCTATGGAGACCACAGATCAGCACACGAGACAAGATGGTTAGGCCGAATTCAGAAGGCCCTGGAACCCAATCCGAGTAAGGGCCATAATTCTAGATAGAGCACGGGTGTCCTGACCAAACGCCACAGCCTCATTAGGTATACATGGGCCTGTTGAGCTAGAGTTAGGAGACCCAAGGCCATTTCTGAAGATGTGGTCTGTATTGGGACCATGATATACGGATGTCTGAATTTGGCCTAAGACTTCTACTTGGCCGAACAACTATACATTCAAAGAAATGCTTGTTTCTAATCATTGCCCCATGTAAACCCTCAGCAGTAAGTCAACGATATATTATCTATTGCGTTGGTTGGCAGCTTATCCCTCTAACATAAGCAGAGATGTTCGGCCACCAATAATGATGGGGGAGAGGGGGACAAATGAGAGTTTGTACAAACGTCCTTCAAAGATGACTAGGTGAAAATGGTTCTTAATGAGCACCTTCATATATTGTCAAAGTGAATTAAAAAGGCAGTTTATCGGCCAGTGTAAAATAACAGATCCTGAATAAATATCCCGATAATGTCACTAAATGCCTGGTTCTGTGTTATGAGAGGCTTCTATCATACGATCTAAACAATATCAAATATAAAATCATAGTAAATCCAGAAAACATTTTCTTAAAACTAGAAGAGAAAAAAAAAGTTACAAAATATAATAATCTTACATTCCATGCTATTCTAGGTTAGGGAAATGCTACATATAGGCATAGTAGAAATATAAATCGTAGATAACACCACGGTGTGTTCTCTTAACGCTCTACCACAATTATTATAAGTCCAGATAACATGATCCATAAATCCTACAATTTGTATATTTTACCAGAGACCTGAGATGTCAAACGCTCTAGAACTTCACAACTGATTTTGCATTTATGGCACCAACAGCTAACCCCAACTGGAGTCGCCAGGAGGTCTCACTATGGACTACAGTTGACCATAGACTTGGCTTAAGTTCCCACGATGAGTTTTTGACGTTGCATATCTTCGTGTAGATCTTCCCCATAGGATTAAATTAGATGTAGAAAATCCACAGGTAAAATACACACATGACTATCAAAATAAAGAAAACTTGGGGGAAAAAAAAAAAAAAAAAAGTGCAGAAAATATACAACTTCAAATCTTAAATGGTCATCGTAGAAACGTAGCTGTAAGGTAAGGGCTATATGAAGTCTTCTATTTCGGTGGGATTGGCCAACCATCTGGGGTATGGGGCCTCTTGACGGTCTCCCTGTGACACATTTCAGAGGAAAGAAAGATCCGACATTTGATTAAATTTTGACGTGAACACTCCTTTGTTTCACCTCAAAAGAAGAAGATACTGCCAGGGAAGTCTGACAATGGCTTAAAAGAGGTTGTTCACTTTTGGGGACAATTTTTTTTTTTTTTAAAAGTAATATATATGATCTCTCCCCGGCTGGACGGTTCTTTAATAAAATGGACCAAAATCTGCTTCACAACGAGTGACATAATGCATATGTCACATTAACCAGCCACAAGAGGATACAAGTCTGACTAGCAACAGAGGGGTTAATGCACGAGGACATGACAAAGCATAATAGACGTCTGCGTGGTAATGGCATGTATAGAGGCAGTGTGCGGCTTCGACAGCTGTCAGCGCTTCCCGCCACCTATGATGTTCAGCTCATTAGCAATGCAGGGGACATTACAACTTTACGGACAGTTGGCAGGTGTCATACACAACTGTGTAAGCAGAGGAGAAAAGCGTGAAATGCAACGTCCCATGATGGGGGAGACCATAGACAACTCCCATATCAATACATCTAGTCCAAATATCCATTATATAGATGGGGGGGATGGGGTCAACATGCTACAAAGCAAAGTGCAAGAATAAGTGGAGTAGGACAAATCGCACCAAGAAGTGGAGTACATAGTGGATGCAAAGTTTGAAAAATATAAAAAAATAAAGTTGTAAAATGCCCTAATTTTTTACGGTGTGCAGCATATTTTTGGCGAAAAATATTTTGCACCATTCATGAAGTTCTGCAGCGACGTGAAAAGCTGCTAAAATTACTAGAGAGCATTGGTAGGGAGAAATATTGCAGACCTTACCAGGATCTGGTCTCGTTTTACCCTACCCCGCCATTAACAAATGTCCCTTTGCGCTTTTCTGCAACTCAAATATTCCCATCTATCCACTCGAAAAAAAATAAATAATAATACATTATATGGGGTACAGGTTTTAGCACAAAAAAAAAAAAAGTTGTGTATTTTTGTATTCTACAAAAATTAAAAAAAAATTAAATCCCCCAAGTAAATGGTGTCTAATTTTAGGAATGACGTCTTCGCAGCACAGTGACTTGGAAGCCTCAATTTCAGTGCAGATGTTTTTTGTTCCTCCGCTCGCCGCCATCTGCTTGGAAATCTATGCTGAACAGTCTGCTCTATAGAATCGCTCTCCATTCAGAGAGGCCGCTGACCAGCCACATTCAGATGAAGATCTCGACACCCTACTGTGACTCAATGAGAACCTTCAGCGATCGGCAGTAATTAGGATCAGAAGGACGATACACGTCTAGATCACCACGTCTTAACACTGCAGCCTGTGCTGGAAAATAGATTTTATAGCGACTATGTATCCCCATGTTGTACACAACCCATGTATAGTATAGAGCACAGAATATGAGCAGTTAAAAGAGGTCCTCCCCAGTGGGCTACTTTTAGAACGACAATACTGTTGTGTGAGGTCTGTCAAAAAAACAAAAAATATATAGGAAACTATTTGGTTTTAAAACAGCTGACTAGAGAGGAGCGGATCGATTTGCGGGACTCCGGTCCAGCGTCTAGATGGGAGTCCCCCAAATCTCTTACATTCCGGTGTCCCTGGTGCGGCATTTGATAGGTCAGGGATGGCGCAAACTTCTGGATGTTGTGTCACATTGCACAGAGGACGTTGCGCCAGCCCTTACAAATCAAATGCCGCACCGGGGACGCCAGAAGGGAAGAGATTTGCAGGACCCATAAAGCCGCCAGACACCACTGACCTGGACGCTGGATCGGAGTACTGCAAATGGATCCGCTCACTTCTCTACTGCCGATGTATAAAAATAAAAAAAAATAAAACATACTATCGATTAAAATAGATGAAACCTGATTTAAATTGGCATCCAGAAAAAAAAAAAAAAAAAAAAAAACACGACAACTTTTTTTAATACAATATGAATTTAGCCATATGGGAACAGCTCAACTCCTCATGTCAGACTTGGAGCATGCTCACAACATTCTCCCAGAAAAATAAGGGGTTCTCTGACTTGTTTTGCTCATGTTCAGATGCCCAGAGTTAAGTCTACTAGGTAATGAGAGGAGTAATCAGATGGCAAATATAATATATTCAGGGGCACACTGGCCAATTTCTTATTCGGGGAGGGGGGCCAAGTGGTAATTATATATGTTTAGGGGGGCACAGTAACAATTGCTACCCCTAATTGGAAATTTAGCTAATTACTTATGCGATAAGGCACATTGTGGGGAAAGGTTTTTTCCTTCCATTTAAAGACATTTGTATTTAATGCACAGCATGGGATTTTTTTTTTCTTGTTTAATCTGGGTGTATGTATGTATGTATGTATGTATGTATGTATGTATATACACACACACACACACACACACACTATATTCAGTGGTACAATATGTGGATCTGCTGACAAATTCTGCAGAGATGCGTTTTAGCTAGGAGAAGTCGTCATAAATGTCTGGGGCAGATGGAGAAGAATGCCATCCTAGGAATACTAGTTTCATGATAGCTGTGAGGTGTAAACAGGCTGCTGATAACCCGATGAATGAGCAAAACGCTTGTCCATGCAAAACCATCTTTTGGGTTGCACAAAATATTGTTCTCGGCAGTCTATATCCACTGAATGATCGATTACGGATCGTTCTGTGTAGCTTCTGAAATTGGGTATTAAATAACCACCCACAAGCAAACATGTTGCCTATGGACGGCCGTTTAACGCTGTGCATCATGCAGAGCAAATGGACATTTACTATTGCTTAAGGTTCTATTAGAAGGTGTAGTTTCAGACAGTACAAACCTAGAAAAAGGCAGAGATATATACAGACCCGTACAGAATCTGGGGCTGGACTCACTAAGCTGTGTGTTTCACACCTGTCATCATAAAAAGTCATTTTTTTTATTGCAAGCAGTGTCCTCCCTTATTACATATAGTATTCTCCCTTCTAATATACAGCGACTAATGTCTGTGGTTTGGATTTGTTTCTGGGTCTAGAGTTTGATTTTTGAGGTGTGATGAATGGGGTAACGAGTACTATTATGTAAGTAAAATACCATAGGGTAGGTGGTGCATATATAGGTGATGCACAAGGGAAATTTTTGGGAGTGCCACTGCATATGCCTATTAAAAAGCACATACATCTCTGGAGGAGCCATTACAGCAACCCAGGCATTACGACTGCCCACCACAATCATGTAAAATCATAAAGTCTGACAATAAGAGCTATAGATAATAAAAAAAAAAGAATATGCTTTAATCTATATAGTTTTACAGAATAAAGCAATGCATTCCATTTAAAAGGGTTTATTTTACAAATAGTAGAATTTCAGTCCCCGAGATGATATCTTCAGGAACATTTTTTGTATAAGATGTGCTGTTAACAACTCCACACCCTCGTAGCATCCTGTATGAATGCAGTATACACACACAGTATATGTCAGTGTATCCATAAAGGCTACTGTAAGGCACTCAATATAGCCAGTCCAGGGCATGTGAGAGGTGAGAGCTAAGTCTGTACATTGCAACGTTTTGCACAGCTACAGTAGCTCTTTCAGGTTTAAAAAAGTAAAAAAATTAAAGTGTAGGCAGATAACCTGGGCATTGGCGAGGCTTATATATTCTAGTACTCAAACTGGAATATCCACAGAAAGGCACTGCAGTGTGAAGGCTTCGGGTCACCACCGGTTTCAGCTACATATAGGAAGTAGCTGTGGTGCATATGTAACATATGGGGGCGTGTATTTCTGCCTCTTGCATGACGCTGGCCAATCATAAGCAGGCAGCAGTATAGAAGTGCAAAAGGACTAGTGATGATGTCATCAGGGTCACATGACCCGAGTCCACAGGTTCTGCCAGCCGGAGTGTGCAGCCTAAATAAGCAATAAAGATAAATTATTATTACACCACACAGAACTGTGGAGTCATTAGCTTCAGGTAATATTTCCCGAACTTCTGTGCTTTGTAATAGATGTTCAGCGCTTATTTAGGCTCCACACTGACTGGCAGAGACTGTGGACTCAGGTCATGTGACCCTGATGACATCACCGGTCCTTCCGCTCTTCTATGATGCAGCCTGCTTATGATTGGTCAGCTTCATACAGGAGGAAGAAGTACATGCCCTCCCAGTGAATCCTATGTAACTACACCCACTTGGATTTAACTAAGGTTAACTCATTAGGTGCCAAATACTTCATTGCTAATATCTCCGCAACAGAGAGGCGAAAGAGGAAAAAAAAAAATACAAAACAAAAAAACCCCCACGTTTCTATTTCACTCTGCAGCCACTATTACTTTGTGTGTCCAGTTCAACGTGAAAAATTGCAGTGTCACAAGTGTTCGTGTAGTCTTGTCTTAGAGTATGTGACATGGGAGTAGACATTTATTTTGAGATATCCTTCGTGTCGCACTATCCATATAGTGCACAAAGCTGTGATTAAGGAGTCCATTTAAGCAGTAGCAAAGGGCACCACCAAATATTTTGTAGTGCCTGCAGAGTTGGATGACCCCCCCCACCCCCCACTCCCATTCCCTTAAAATTATACACAAGCTGGTGTGGGTCACTTATCTATGCAGCGTTGACACCAGACTAAAATCAATTCATATCAACCGTGCAGCCGCCTGACCTATACAAAAAAAACAAAGAAAACATGAGAAAACGCATGCCTCAATATCTCCTAGACGTAGTGCAGGGTATTGAGGTGGAATAACTTCATTCTGCTAAAAGGATGGCCATCCATAGAAGACAGCTGGCAGCCCTCAAGGACAAGAGGGTCAGATGTTTGGATTCAAACTGCCCCAAACTTATGACTCCTTCCCCAACGTTAATAGATTATGCCGATAGGAGGTTCGTGGGACCCCCTCCCCATATACATCATACTGAGCCGATCCTGCAGACATCAGCTGAATTTAATTTGTCTATGGGACCTTAAGCCTCCTAACAGGAGCCAGTCCTCCAGACTCCACCATAAACACTAGCTCGGCTGAGACAACGGAAGAGGACACCTCCTGCAGGGAAATAGGATCGGGCATGCCGAAATCAAACAGGACCAATCTCTTACCCCAACATCCGCTGTAGGAAGACAGTCAAGAGGTCCACACACCAGGGAAAGACCATTTTTATCTCATTAGATCAGCAAATTTTCTGCTGGTGTTTAACTTTGAAAAACCAGTGGGGTACATACAGTCCAGGGAGGGATTCTACAATACATACCAAAACCGGAGAACCCCCACTAAATAACCCTAACAGGACCTAAAACTTAAGAAGAAAGGATCTATCTGTGGGAAGTTTTATGGGGGGGTTGGAAATAAAATAAATGAATTAAAATGAGACAAAAAACAACAAATAAAGAACAAACACTCATCATACAACTTATAGGTTCTCATCTTAAGTACTGAATTATTCATATGTTCGGCTGAATCACTTTAACCCCGAGAACAGTTCCTAACGTAAAACAATACTCAGACATTTACCGGTGACACAGATCTGGAATTGCAGTATAACAGACAATATTCTGTAAAAGAAACTAATGGAAATGTTGGTCAGAAAGCCAAATATAAGACATGCTTATATCATCCAGAAAATGGCTCAAATGAGGGAGGGGTTAAAAAATAAATAAGCCACGCTGACACTGGTAACATCTCCAGAAAGAAGGCCTTTAGTAACCATCTGCACCCGCTCAGACAAGATCTGTAAATATCGCAAATCTAATTTCTATAGGCAGCGGCTTCACTTTTCCCACGCAGAACTTCAGCTAAGGGCTCATACTCCTCTGCGTGAAAAACGGACGAGTCCAATCCAATAAAAAAAAAAAAATAAGGCAGCGTTTCATCAGTCATCAAAAACATGGATGAAAATCCGATCAAAAATAGAAAGTCAGTTTGGTCAGTGTCAGTTTAACATCAGTTTTTTTGGGGAAAAAATAAAAACAAAAACTACAACTGATGAAGGTTTCAAGCTTCTATCAAAAAACAGTCTGTGCACACAGATAGCATCTGAGCTTGGGCCGATTTTTTTCTGCCATTTGAGAGTGTGATAGACATGAAGATCAATATGGACAAGCCTGTGCTTTCTGCAGATCAGTCGGTCAGAGGGGGGTGGGATGTGGGGAGACTCGCAAGCACATCCACACTACAGCTAGCACTCATGTGAGAAAACTACGTCGGAATGAGTCCTTAAAGTTTCCTTTCAGAATCAACAGCACAGCTTTCCATTTTTGTCATCTTTACCCTCTTCCCCCATATAATGTACAGCAGTCTAATAAATTCATCAGAACCGGGTGTCCTGACTGCCCATCAATGGCAGATGAAGACAAGAAATGAGGATTGGACATTTGGACTTCAGCATGCCCAATCTTACTCTCCCAAGACATTTTACAGCCACAGCCATCATATGTGAATGGACGGCTGTAAAACAAGTGCAGTTTGGCAATCTGAACCTACGTATTTATGGTAAGAGATTTCCGACGTTAGATCTCCATTTAATGTCTATGGCTAACAAAGGGTTAGCAATGTCACTATAGTAACATGTGGCTCCTTGTGCCTTAATACTCTGCTGTCACAAACATATGGGGGGGGCAGATTTGTGAATGTAAAACTTTTGTTTTTTACCTGGAGCAACTAGTAAGTCCAGATTTCACTTTCCAAGAGGGCTATAAAGAAATGAAACTTGCTCTGTGACCGACGACTATAGGCAAGAATTTTTTTTTTTTTTTAAATTTATAGTTGGACTCTATGCAGAAACGCAGTGGAGCAGATTTAGTAAGAGTCCCCAGAACGATGCAAGACATACGTCATCGATATAACGGCGGTGCCCTGAAGCAACGGATCCTTTGTAACGGACTCTGGACTGCAGGTTATAGTGGGCAGAGGAAGCGGGAAGATTAATGGCAGAGAATACAGAAAGGCTCTTACAGGGGCCAGAATCAGCAACACTCTTGTTTATTGGCAATATCTGCTATTGCATTTCAGTCCCATTCACCTTAAAAGTAGTTTCCCGGCCTCAAATCTTTTTCCAAACTATAATACATACAATAATATTTATATATATATATATATGCCTTCCTTGCCCCCTGTTGGTCTATCAGGCTGTAGAGTTCATGTGTTTTCTCAACATTTGAAAACTGCAGCCGATCAATTGTCGTAGCAGCCACTACCAGAGTTCGCTGCAAAGGTCACATTTTACTAGTCTAAATTTTTGCTGGAGCCAAATGTAATAAAATACATACATAATAAAAAAGGCCAGCAGATGACCAAAGAAGGGTTAAGTAGTTGCAGTTTGCTAAGGTAATTATTGGGGTAAAAGCAATAAACTTTATTTTATTCTCAAATGGCTGATTGAGTGGCCAATTACAGTTTTGCAGCCAGAACAGCTTCTCTCCTGAAAAAGGAAATCATGGATCCATTTGGTTTTACAGCTCAAAACAGCTGTGCTGAAAAATTCTGCATCCGTTTAAACACTAAACTTGGCAGTTGCCATGGGTTTTTTTTGTTTTGTTTTTTTTTAAGCTTCAACACTGCAGCCTCTCTGTCTATTTTTTGTATATTAGACCATTGCCAGCTCTTTGTAAAAGATTTCATGGGGCTGGGCAAAAAAAAAACAACCATTTTAAATGAGATGGAGCTGCGATACACAAGACCGCCAATAGGGGGAGGTGGGGAGCAGATTTTTCTTTCAGATTCTCCCAATCCCTTTAAGTCCATCTATAAAAGACCATTATGTGCGAAACAGTGTAAGAAATGCTACATTTCCTCCCAAAACAATGGTGTCGGACAATTAAATGATCTTTAAAACGGTCATCAGAAGCCAACACATAATGGCCGAGATTCATCTACACCGGAGTTTTTTTAAAAAAAAAAAAAAATACTGAGGATAAAACTCCCAGCATGTGTTCTGCCAGGAAACGCTGAGTGTTGTAGTTACTCAACAGCTGATTTATAATCTACGTAAAAACACAAAATACGAAATGTTGCACTAGAAATCTAGGACTGAAAATGGTAAAAAAGGACACATTTCTTATTGGGAAAGAGAAAGAAAAAAAAGAAAAGAAGAAAGAAAAGATAGCTATTCGTAACTACTTTATTAGATAAATAAAACCTCTTCATTCTTTCAATAAAAAAATATAAAAAAGACTGGAACGGCAATCAACTGGGCCACACTAAGGCCACATCCAGGACTATGTGGTCTTCTAATCCCTGTCTGATGGAAGGGATCACCAACAGTCCAAGCCGCAGAAATGTGTGCGATTTGTGTACCGAGACTTTCATTTATGGGGAAACCTCATAGTAAAGTGTTCAATACTCCTGCAGCGCCACCACAGGTGAAATTAGGTATTACACAGCAGCCATTTAAATCAGTAGACTGTTAGGACAGGGCTGCATGAGTCGCACGACCAAAATACTTCTCCATCTAGCGGACGTGTGACTATTTTAGAGCCGTAGATTTGCTATAAATAAAACCACTAAGTTGCAGACATCTCTCACACCATAAGTGAGTTTCGCACGATTTGCAACCAGCGAAAGAAAATCGAAACACATTTGGAAACAAGTGCGGCTGTGTTGCAGGTCACAATGCGACAGAGGGAAAAAAACCAAACAAACACTAGATGTGATGCTGCATTTTCAGGGTTGCATGACATGTTGCCGTGTAGCCGCAGCCCAATACACGTCCGCCACGGTGAGAGAAGGCATTTGTAACCAAGCTTTCTCCACTCAGAGATCCTCATCTCTAAAAAGCTTTGAATTGGTAAAGGCCTTTTGAATCTGGACCCCTTTAATTGAGCATTCGGCTACGTTCCCACGATGAGGAGCTTTCGGGGAGTTTTTGCTGTTGCAGATTTTCTGCACCCATTACATTACTTGCGTTTTTTTCATTGCTTTTTTTTTTTTGTGTGCGTTTTTATTGCTGCATATTTTTTTTGTCCATCGTTGGTACGTCATCAAAAACAAAAGCAGGTTTGTTTAAAATATGTTTCCTGATATTTGGCTTTGACAAAACCATTGATACAGTCATGTGCGGATTACATGCACTTTGATGCTTTTCTGCCATGGAAATGCACATGCGGATTTTCTGCATCTAATGCAAGTCTATGTGAAAAATCTGCACAGAAAACGCAGCATAAACACAAGACAGATTGACATGTTGTGGATGTGAAACATGCACCGCAGGTCAGAAAAAAAAAAAAAAAAAATTCTATAAATCTCATCCACTTTCCTGGAACTGTAAGACACTGCTAAAATACGCAGAACCAAAAACTCATCGTGGGAATGTAGCTCAAGAGGGAAAACTGCGCTACGTGCAGTCATAGTTTTTTTTTTTTCCTGAAGCGTCTTCTGTGTCATCCTCTCATTTTTTGCGGCGGCCTTGCTGCAGGTTTTCGGGTTTTTCATATTATATATTTCACGGCTTCCAAAGCCGTGACAAGAATTAAAAAATATAAAATAAAAAGCATGCGCACAGCAAGGCGTATTGATGTTCATGGTTTTGAGTACTTTTTCAGGAGAGTTCAGGTTGAATCCACCTGAAAAACACATTGGATGCACACACCAATAGTGCTGAAGGGAGTTTCTATTAAAGACTTCATATATTATAATTTTTTTTCCCCATACAGCCTCTGAAAGCGTTCACTGCTGATTAAATCGGCAAGTAATGCCCCACTGGGATACATTAACACATTTTTTGAGACCAATGAGCAAAAAGGCATAAGGCCACGTTCACACATTCTGTATTTGGTGAGTTTGCCTCAGTATTTGTAGCCAAAACCAGGAGTGGAACAATCAGAGGAAAAGTATAATAGAAACACGTCACCACTTCTGCATTTATCACCCACTCCTGGTTTTGGCTACAAATACTGAGGTAAAAAAAAACTCAAATAATTTTTATTGAAAAATATTTTTTTTCCATCTTTCAAATAAATGACAGTAATTCCATAGTATAAAGCATAAACAAAGTATCTCAACTTCAATTCCCTAACCCACCCTAAATCCAAATCACAACATTCCAGAGAGAACCATTTAGCAGTTCTAGAACAACGGAGTATAACATTACTCACCAAATACTTAACGTGTGAACGTGGCCTACGAATGAAATCAAAACACTTCATCACTTTGCATCTGTGCATTAACAAAGCGGCCAGATATGCGATGCTAGCGACTGAGAACTTGAAATGCTGCTATTATTGTAACCGCACCACTGGCTAATGGACCCGACCCATGTGTCCACTCTGGACATCGCCTGTAGGTACAAAAAACAAACAAAAAAAACAAAAACAAACACCCACACCATCTATAATAGGGTGTGAAAGTGTTTCCCTCATTCCTGATTTCTTACTCTTTTGCATGTTTGTCACATTTAAAATATTTCGGATCACAAAACTAATTCAAGTATTAGACAAAGATAACACAAGTAAAAACAAAATGCAGTTTTTAAATGAAGGTCTATTATTATTAAAGGGAAAAAGAAATCCAAACCTACAGGGCCCTGTGTGAAAAAGTGATTGTCCCGCTCCCTCACCTTAAAACATAAATTAACTGTTGGAAGAGGAGTTCAATATTTCCCTAGCCATACACAGGCCTGATTACTGCCACACCTGTTCTCAATCAAGAAATCACTTAAATAGGACCTGCCTGACAAAGTGAAGTGGACGAAAAGATCCTCAAAAGCAGGACATCATGCTGCGAGCTAAAGAAATTCAGGAACAAATGAGAAACAAAGTAATTGAGATGCATCAGTCTGGAAAAGGTTATAAAGCCATTTCTAAAGCTTTGGGACTCCAGCGAACCACAGCGAGAGCCATTATCCACGAATGGCAAAAACACGGAACAGTGGTGAACGTTACCAGGATTGGCCGACCAAAATTACCCTAAAGAGACAGCGACAACAGGTCAGTGTTCATGACTCCACCATAAGAAAGAGACTGAGCAAAAATGGCATGCATGGCAGAGTTCCAAGACGAAAACCACTGCTGAGCAAAAAGAACATAGGCTCGTCTCAGTTTTGCCAGAAAACATCCTGATTATGCCAAGACTTTTAGGAGAATACTCTGTGGACTGATGAGACAAAAGTTGAACTTTTTGGAAGGTTTATGTCCCGTTACATCTGGCGTAGAAGTAACAGCATTTCAGAAAAAGGGACATCATACCAACAGTAAAATATGGTGGTGGTAGTGTGATGGTCTGGGGCTGTTTTTCTGCTTCAGGACCTGGAGGACTTGCTGTGGTAAATGGAACCATGAATTTTGCTGTCTACCAAAAAATCCTGAAGGAGAATGTCCGGCCATCTGTTTGTGACCTCGTGCTGAAGGGTACTTTGGTTATGCAGCAGGACAATGATCCAAAACACACCAGCAAGTCCACCTCTGAATGGCTTAAGAAAAAAGAAATTAAGACTTTGGCGTGGTCTAGTCAAAGTCCTGACCTTAATCCGACAGATGCTGTGGCATTACCTTAAAAAGGCAGTTCATGCTCGGAAACCCTCCAATGTGGCTGAATGACAACAATTTTGCAAACATGAGGTGGCTAAGAAGGTTTTTTAGGGCGACCGCTAGGAGTTCCTGAGCCCCGCCCCCCTGAGAAGGAAGGGACGTGACACTCAGGATCTGAGGGGGGCGACTCTCGAATTCCAATAGAAGACCCTCCTCGATGGTATTGAAGATCCACTGGCAAAGGAAAGTTTCTTAGCCTGTTTCTGTACGGGAAGGGTTTTCTTCCTGTCCGACGCCTTTTCCAGGATTTCATCCAGGGCTGGGCCAAATACATATTTTCCTTGGAATGGAATGGAACAGAGCTCAACTTTAGAGGTGACGTCCCCACTCCATGTTTTTGAGCCATAGTGCACGGCGAGCAGTATTGGACAGGACAGCTGCTCTGGCCTCGATCGGACTGACTCAGCCGAGGCATCCGCTAAGAAACCTGTGGCTTTTTGAAGGAGAGGAATGGAGTCAAGCAGGTCTGCCCTGGACGTGCCCCGAGACAGATGTTCCTCCAGTTGGGTCAGCCATTTGAAGAGGGATCTGGCCACACAAGTCGAGGAAATATTGACTTTGAGAGAGGCAGAGGTTTCCCATGATTTTTTAAGGAAGCTTTCCATTTTGCGGTCCAAAGGATCCTTTAATTGGGACGAGTCCTCAAAGGGAAGTGAGGTTTTTCTCACTACCCTAGCCACCTGGATGTCCACCTTAGGGACTTCCCACTCAAATCCTTCACCCTCTAACGGAAACCTATGTTTTAATTCCGAAGGGGTGGTGAGACGATTTTCTGGGGATTTCCATTCCTGTCGGATGAGATCTCTAATTACCTCATGGACTGGAAAACTAGTCTGCCTTTTTGTTTTAAGACCCCTAAACATCTCGTCCTGAACAGAACAGGGAACCTCCACTTCCTCCAGCCCCATAGTGCCTCTAACTGCGTCCAGTAGTTCCTTTAAGTTGTCCGAGGAAAAATAATATCAACCGGTTTCTACTGTTTTGGCAGGCCCTACGGATGCCAATTCCTCAAAATCATCAGAGGCTGAGCTACTAGCATCCATAGAGACCACATCTGAGTCTAACTCCTGGATCTTCCTCTTCTTAGGGGGGGGGGGGCCTGGAGGAGGAATAGACAGGTAGGGCAGCAAAAGAAGCTTGAACCTCCAGTTTAACGAGTGATCTGAGCTCCTTGATCAGTGAGGGGTTTTCTTCCCTAATTATTTTATCCTTACAGGGCTGACAACTTCTTATAGGAGGAGGACAGCTTTTTTGTACAGATGCCACATCTACGGGGCTGGTCTTTATCCTTCTTAGAAGCGGGGGCCTTGTCTTCCTAAGAAAAGGGAAGAGAAGGGAACCCATGTAACTAGAAGGAGGTGAGATCTAGTGACATAGTGACCACCCAGGAACTACTCACTAGCCGAGGGCATGCTGGGCTCTGCAGATGCAGGGGTACTGGACCTATCACCTTCCATAGTGGGAATAGCCTACTTTTTGGTGTCTTCAGGCGAGTTTTAAATAGAAAACCGTGCCTCCCAGCAAGGGTCCACAGTCCCCTCCCCTTTCCGGTCACTTTAAGGGCCAATCCAGGGTTGGTATGGGCCTTGATGGTCCTGGACCGGAGTGATGGGACCCGCAGTGACGTCACCAGGTGCGCGCGCACCCAAACTGCCCGTCGGCTCACGAGCACCTCACCACACATCTCAGCGTGGTGGAACGCTCAGGCTGGAAGCGGCAGGGCCCGCGGTGACGTCACCTCTGGCGCGTGTGGCGACGCCACTTTTGGTGTGCGCGGCGACGGCCGCACTCCCCAGCCAAGAGGAGATGCCGGAGAGCAGGAGCGGCCACCGGCATGAACGATCCCCTGGCTTGCTTTACCATCTGTGGGGCGTAGGAAGCCAGGGTGGTCCGCAAAGGGGAGCAGGGAGCACCCCGACCGACCACTGCCCGGCAACACAGGTAAGAATACAGCGCTGCCCTGCCGGCCCGACAGCATTGCAGGATCTCTCCATGCCCCAAGGGGGGCAGGAAAACATTGGGGATTGACGGTGGGGAGGGGCTTTTAAATTCTCTATGTTCCTGTCCCCCCAATAGGGCGTGGACAACATCCTCCAATGTTGTCGTGGAAGGCGTATTGAGAAAGACTCATTGCCAGGTATTGGACATACTTGATTGCAGTTGTTGCAGCTAAGGGTGGCTCAACCAGTTATTAGGTTTAGGGGGCAATCACTTTCACACTGGGCCCTGTAGGTTTGGATTTCTTTTTCCCTTAATAATAAAGACCTTCATTTAAAAACGGCATTTTGTGCTTATTGTGTTATCTTTGTAGAATATTTAAATTTGTTTTGTGATCTGAAACATTTAAGTGTGATAAACATAGAAAAGTGCAACATGCCAATGCTCAATGCACTTCCAGCCCTGACTGCATATGGATTAATGCTGCAATTGCTCAGTAATGGAGCAAGGGATTCCCTACATGAGGTACGGATTGGTATGCATTGTTAACAGCGACAAACAGTTTAGGGAGAGGGGTAGGGGCTAAATCTTGTTATCAGATTCCCTTTAACACAGAAAAAAAAAAAAAAAATTATATAGACCATACAGTCTAGTCATTGTATCACAACTATAGAGTTTAGCACTGGATTCCCGACAGAGCGCAGCAGAAGTGACCGACGTCAGGACGGCTGCACAGGTAATGGCTGGCTTAGGGCCATACAGAGATATTTGTTAAAACTTTCCCCAAACAAAATCCTCTGTGCCTCCATTCGGCCTAAGCATAAAACAAAACAACGGTTGAAGGAAATGTTATGTTGTATCTGACTACAATATACACGTAGGTCTGTATTGTGACACTGAAGACACAACGAGGAAGAATTACTAAAGCGCTCACGTATTTCATCAACATTTGAGTGACTGTCGTGGAGAATATAGATCGTCCCAAGTGATCCAAAAAAATTTGCAATATTAGTTTATCACATTGCAGAGAGAATAGCGGAAGCATTTGTGCCCCATGAACGGATAACCGCATAGCGTTACTAGAAGGCAATCAGTACTCGATGTAATAATGAAAAAAGCTAAAACCTGGCATGAGTCGGCCACGCAATATAGAGAGCACGGTCTATTACAGGGCTTGCATCCCATCATACCAGCAGCAAGAGCCATTGTGATGCCGTGGCTGCAAAAGTCACCACACCCCATTGCCTCCAACAGAAGTCAGTGGGAATCTCATCGATTCCTCTTGGAATGCGATGGCCTTTTGGACTGGTCAATGGTATTACACGAGCAAAATCCCCCTCACCTCCATCATACGCCTTCAAGAACATTATACAATTATGCCTAACATGTACCACGTCCTGTAAAATAGAGGTTATAGTCCATTTAAGATATCCACACAGCTCAACAATGCCACCAGCTTACACCCGGTATGCATCATGAGACTGGTGAACAAGACAATGCACGTGAAGGGTTAACCTAGTGAGGCAGATGAAGGTCCGCACAGGTCAGGGTATGTACAACTAAATGGAAAACAATATGCTTGAAAATTATATATTTCCATTTTAGAATACCATGTACATACACCATAGCTATATTGTAATTCCTATACAATGCCCTACAAGGAAAAAAAAAAAAAAAAAAATTTAAAAAAATTCCATGGTGGTTTCAAGACGACGCAACATCAATAACTAGTTTGGTCGTCGGTGGAAGCTTGAACAATTGTTTGCTGGTATTTAACAATGGTTATATCTGAAAACTAGGAGGTAATGCAGCCCTCTACAGAGGGAACACAGTATAAATATGTATAAGTTTAAAAAAAAAAAAAAAAAAAAAAAAAAAAATTTTTTTTGGTTTCCAGCCAAGGACGATAGTGGATCAAAAGTGTCTCAGACTCGTTTGTACAGTTCTTCTAGTTGCATAATGGACTGGTGGAAACCAGAGTTCATATTCTTGCTCAAGTTTTAGGAATGGCTTTTTATTTTTGGCTGGGTGACATTTGCCCCAAAATACGCTAAAAAGGTTTACTTGGGCCTCAACCGTGCCAATGTGATGGGGCCAGCTGCCAAAGCAATAGCTCACCATGACCCAGAGTCAGACTGAAGAACATTGGGCCGACCAGAGGATTTGATTCCGAGGGCCCACCTTTCTCCCCCACTCAAGAGCCAGGGCCCACCGGAGGATTCTCCGGTTCTCTGGTGGGCCAGTCCAACCCTGCATGACCTGTCAGAAACCATTCTCAACTTTAGGCATTTGTAACTGCGTCCATCACAAGGAATGTATCATCTGGGCGACATCTTATTAATATAAAATGGAAGAGACATTTCAGAAAGACAAAAGAAGTTCTAGAACTAACTAGACGTGACGCTGTGCTCAGATCGGCGTGTGGTCACCGGAGACTTGTGCTCCCAACACTACAGAACATGGACTCCAAAAAGGAGCGGTATCATTTGTATGAAGAAGGGGAGGAGGGAAGAAGAAAGAAAAAGGAAGTGGTCAGACGTGTTCTCAATAATTGTACCGACGCTGGCAAGGCTGGTGAACAATGACCCCGCTGTGCTTGACCTGGTGCGAACGGCAACCTCGAATGCGATTTTGGCGTCTAAGGCTTTTTCGGTTGAGAAGAGTTTTTTCCATTTGCGGTTTTGACAACTTAGAGAAGGGAATGGACTTTGTCGGGTTCAGGCGAGTCGTCCGAGCGGATAGGGTTGCAACAAAACAATGCACGTGTTGAGCTATATTAGTATGACCTGGATCCAACCTGAAAAATAGAGAAGAGAAAAAAAAAAAAATTATAGCAATAAAAAAAGATGAAAGAATAAAGTTTTATTCTATAAAATAGTAGACATGAAAATAAACTGTGTAATATATTCTATTAATAATAGTCTTCCTTCTCCTCATGGACTGAGCTCATCTTGTTACCTGCTGATTACTTATGGGGGCGTTGAGTGGACACTTCCACTTTGGGCGAGAGCTGGCCGCCGTACTATGTAGTTACCTTACAGGGTAAGATCCTATCCCAATATGTAGTAGGTGTAATAATAATATTAGCAAATACCTCCAATTAGAAATTTAGTATAGTTCTTCTGATTCGCTATGTCTCTTTCCTCATGTGCAGGCATTGCAGGACCTTAGGCATCTATGGTTACTACCACTAGCAACTAGCTAATGAACTGTCACACTATAAGATATATTAGAATTATATTATATTTTATTATATATAGTGCTGTTGTGGTTACAGGACAATGCCTGAGTAATACAACCAGCATCTGCTGGTTATGGTGCAGGAGGAGAGAAGACCCATCCCCAAAACAGGAGCTCCATGGACACCACAGATGATCACTCACCGTAAAGGACTTGTGTTCTGGATTTCCGGGTCGCACGTCTGCTTACTGCAGAGGTTGTGCACGGCATAGACGGACATGCTGGGGTGCTCGATGAGCAGGTTCTCCAGCGGACTCGTCTCCACCTCTGTAGTGGCCAACTCCCCAGCGGTAAAGCAAGGTGGTGGAGTAACAAACCAACTCTCCTCCAAAGGACATGGATCAAAATGGACATAAAAAGAGTCACTCATATCGTCAAACTGTTCAAAGGCACCTGGTGCATAAGTCACGACGGGGTCTTCATGTGGGTGGTCGATTTCTTCAAAGGAAGAGGCTTCTTCTGGTGTTCTAGTGCAGTTATTGACTTTATTGGAGAAGAAACAAGATTGAAAAAAAAAATCATTAGGATATGAAAATTAGATAAAATTCCAAAAGCTACGTGATGTTCATTAACCTATTCTTGACCAGGGAATTTTCTTCATCAACCCAGCCATATCAGGCCATGTTGTAGTTTGAAATGACACCATTCATTGCACTATATAATGTACTGGAAAATGGAACAGAGAAAAATAAATAAAATGCAATTCCATCAATGGTTTTAGGGTTTTGTCTTTACAGCATTCATCCTTTGGGGAAAAATTATTCGAAAATATCACGATTCTTAAAGTCAATCCACTGGTGTAAAAAAAAAAAAAAAAAAAAAAAAAAAAAAAAAACCACACACTAACTTTAATCTGTGATTGTTTAGTCACTGATCTCCACACGCTGGGCTCCATAGGACAAAGATAGCAGTGACAGAGGCCTAAAGCAAGTCCCTAGTGGAAAAAGCATCACATCGGCTCCTCGTGGTATCATTCTTGAGAAGTAGGGTGAGAATTGGGATTTATAAGGGTAGGGTGCTGACTGTATTACACAGCTGGCAGCCACCAAGAAGGGGGCAGTCTTCAGCTTCAGAACCCGCTCCACAAAGCCGCACCCGATACATAGGACATACCAGTATATCCTATGTCAGGAAAGGGTGTAAAGGGAATCGGTTATGTAAAATAATGCTATTAACCTGCAGATATGGGGTTAATAGCGTCCTGACACTTGCAGCCGCTGCACTGAGAGCCCCACTGCCAGGAGGAAATCAACTTTGTTCCCCCAGTAGCCTCAGGCTTTCAGTGACAAGGGAGGCGCCAGCGCGGTTTCAGTCACCATTCTGTTGATAAAGAGCAGCGGCTGTAACCATGCCCGCAGCACTGACTGACATCATTAGGGCCAGCTGTCAGTCAGTGCTGGGGGCGCGCTTACAGCCACAGAGCGGTGACTGAAGTCGTGCCGGTGCCACCTGTGATTGAAAGTGCGAGGGTGCCAGGGGGGAGATGGCACCGGCAGTGGGGCTCTCAGTGCAGCCGCCTTACAGTGTGAGAATGCTATTAACCCCATATCTGTAGATTAAATTGCATTATTTTACATGACATGTTCCCTTTAAAATGCATTTGGCAACAGTTTTGACCACGCTAAACTGCACACAGCGCAATATAAGATTTATATAAGTGGATGGTAATAATTTTTGCATAAAATAACATTATAAATCATGTTTGTGCACTGCCAGAAGAGTGAGGATGATGTGGTAATTAAAATTAAACCCCTTTTAGGGTTTTCAAAAATCACACATTAGTCCCCATCCGGAGCCAAAAACCAAACAGCCGGGACCAGAGTTATCTACAATCATGGCCATTACACCATTGTGTCAGCTGCCACCTTTTACAGATGGCGTAGGCTCAGGTCATTAACCCAAACGGTGCATTTACTGACAAAGATCACTTACCGACGTGATGGTGGCACTGCATCCATGGACCACTGTACTCACCCGCACAACATCTGTGGGCCACGAGAGTCACATCCTTACCTATAAAGTCTACCACAATCCATTCATCATCGTCTTTTTCAGCGAGTTCTGGTTCCGGGACACCGGGGACGTCTCTTACAAACATGCTGTTCAGCTTCTGGAACATTCCCAGGTAATAGCAGGGTCTCCTCCTGCCAGTCCTTCACAGGGCACAGTGGTGGCTCAGGGATAGCAAGGTGGCACAGGCAGTGATAAAGTGCATAAAGTCCAGCACAGAGGAGCACGGTCTCAGGGCTGTACAAAACCTGGGAGACAAAGTGTAAAAAAAAATAGAGATTAGCAAAATCTATAAAATTACATTTATTCAGATATTAGAAAATGTTCTCAGATTCCCGACAACCTCAAATCGTCACCACCATCTTTTTGACATAATTCTCTCCCGTGCACGGCTCAACCGGCATTTCATACATTTAAAAGGGAAGGGCTCATGTACTTACCACAATTTGCATCAACTAGATTTAAAAGCGTAACCGTCGTTTTAAAAATTAGTCGTTGAGAAAATTAATTTCCCACCCCCCGTGGCCAATCAGTGATGTGGGCGGGGCTATACACGGCTCAGCATTCATAGCACTGCTAGATCTGCAGCCGAGAAAATTGATTTTTTATCAAAACTGCAATATGCGGCTCAGTAAGTGACACATCGCTGGAATCAAGGTCTCAGCCCCTACACCATGCTGCTCTCAGATTACATAGCAAACACCTGATGACAATTTTTTTCAATTAAACAAAAATGGAGTAATCTTGCAACTTTCTCACTGGCCATTGGGCCATTTTAGACTCCTACTTCCTTGTCATACTTGCTAGTGGTCAGAGAATCTGTCCAGAGCGGAAGCCCACCCAGTGTAGAGCAAAAGGGGCAAAACGTGATATTTTTATGCTCAAAAACACTAAAAAGTAACTTTAAAACAGCCATTAAACTTTATATAAAAATGATTCATGGGATAATTAATTTAACGGAAAATGTGTTCGCTGTCCGGAGTGGATCCATTGGAGTATCTACTCATCGGGGACAAGTAACAGAAATAGTAGTGTTCACGTTTCACGATAACACTACATCCACAATACGCAGTAGATAAGGCCCCGGCACTCACCGAATGTATCCAGAGGACCCCACTGACCCGGTCTATGCCAAAAGACTTATTTCCACACATACATTTTTTTTTTTCCTGTAGGGTCCTATCGGCAACATTTGCCCCTACACTTGCATATGGCAGTGTCTTCTGTAGGAAAATACCCCAGATGCACCGTCCGTATACATCAGATGGGAGGCTGAAAACATCATGAATATGGAGCCTTAGGTCTGCGTTTTTTCAGTCTCTGAATGTAGACTTTCTTGTTCTTAACCAGACAGTAAAAAGAACTTGGGAGAGGATTTGGGTACATTAGAGGCAGAACTAATTATACAACAATTATGGTAAATTTACATAAAGGCCAGAACAGGAGGGAGGCCGGGCGGAGGCCGGAGCGTAATTGGTCTCATTGGCGTCCGCATAACCCAAACAAAGCAGCAAGGCTTCATCTAAGGGGCTTAACAAAATCAGACAAAGACCTCGGATGAACCACAGAGACTACAGTGCTCAGGACAGAGAAAAGATCAGGCTTCTCCTAAGTGCTAGCTGCAAAATCATGGCAGCCGCAAGGCTTTATATAGCCGACACCATTTACATCAATTGGAGCTGAGCTGCAGTACCAAGAACAGCCACTTCACATACAGCCAGTCAGTGCGGGGTGTCGGACCACCACAACACAATACTAAACAAGCTATCCTAGGATAGGCAATCAATAGTCCAGTAATGGACAACCCCTTCAAGGAAGCACATTTCCTGTTGATACACAACTTAAGGTAAAAAAAAAATAATACACACACACACACACACACACACACACACACACACACACACACACACACACACACACACACACTTGGTTGCTTTTGCACGCCTGATAAAATAGAGGGAAAGTGAAACTTGGGGAATACATAGCAGCAACTATACCATCTGCAGAATAAAAAGGGGGTTTTCCGGGCTTAAGGCAAATCTCTGTAGTCACGCTATGCGGCTACAGAAGGGTGACCCATGACAATGCAGTAATACAAAAAAAAAAACAAATAGCACGCCACTGGTTATAGGTTGGCTGTGACTTCTAGGACACCTTGTTCCCTTCAATGCAAATATAGAAAAAAAATGGTCTGACTTGAACAATTACTAAACAGAAGGATTAAATTGGCCGTGGAGATCACCCTCCTGCTCTGGCAACTACTGCCTCATATGCAAGAATGGTGCCAGCAAAATAATTAACCATTTGAAGGCAGCTATGGAGAAAAAAAAAAAACAAAAACACAAAAAAAAAAAAAACATTATCGAAAGCATGGTATTCTTTTCAAGCAGATTATGTGCTGCCGATAACATCATTAAAGGGAATCTGTCAGCAGGTTTTTGCTAACTCATCCGAGAACAGCATGATGTAGGCAAAGAAGCTGAATCCAAGGATGTATCCTTTAGATTACTGGGTGCAGCCATTCTGACACAATCCAAGCTTTTAGATTTAGAATGAAGCAGAGCTGAGGAAGCCAACCCCGCCCACACCAGGCTCTCCATTTACAAAGTCCATAGACAGTGAGCTGCTTATTACAGAAGGGGACGGAGCTGGACTAGTGTAGTCCAGCAGTATTAATCTCTCAGTAATAAATCCTTAAAAGTTAGTAAACAACAGCACGCACTTTGACAAGTGACACATCCCTGAATTCTGTGTAACACAGTAACAATCTTCCTTCAACCTTAAAAACTAAGTCCATCTAGTTCAACCCATAGCCTAACATGTTGATCCAGAGGAAGGCAAAAAAAAAACATGTGGCAAACACTAAGCTCCACATTGGGGAAAAAAATTCCTTCCCGACTCCATACGACAATCAGACTAGTTCCCTGGATCAACGCCCTATCATGGAATCTAGTATATATAACCTGTAATATTATACTTTTCAAGAAAGGCATTCATGCCCTTCTTAAATGTTAGTAGTGAATCACTCATTACAACATCATGCGGCAGAGAGTTCCATAGTCTCACTGCTCTTAGGCTGAGTTCACACGATGCGTATTTCATGCGTTTCCGCGGCGTTTTTGCAGTTGCGTAAACGCCGCGGAAACGCATGAAAAACGCATGGTAGAAGGGAAGCAATGTTCCCCAATGGAAATCCGCATGTGCTGTGCCCATGATGCGGATTTTTCCGCAGCGTGAACGCTGCGGTCAAAAATCCGCAGCATGTCAATTAATTTTGCGGAAACGCGGCGATTTCGCCGCCATTGACTTGCATTAGAACGCGCCAATTCCGCAAGACAGCGTCTGTACTTGCGCTATTGGCGCGTTCTAATATGCGGATGGTACCCGAGTGTGGAGGAGAGGAGAGTCTCATCCACACCCGGGTACCATTAAAAAAGCTGTAAAAAAAGAATAAAATAAAAAATAAATGTATTCTTACCTTCTGTCGGCCCGCGCAGCGCTCCCGCTTGGTTCCCGGCACTTGCAGTGAGTTGTAGGACCTGCGCTGACGTCAGTCATGTGACGCTGACATCGGCAGGTCTTTCAATTCAAAGTTGCCGGCAGCCGGGAACTTTGTAAAGCAGGACAGCGCGGGCCATCGGAGGTAAGTATATACACTCTCTCGGGTCACACTATATAAATCCATGCCGTTTGCATGGATTTATACAGTGTGACCTAGTTGTCAAGCACTTTCCAGGTGATGCTAAAATCGCCTGGAAAGCGCTTGTCAATCTGCATGCGGAAACGCATGTGAATCTGCATGTGGTTCCGCATGTATTCTGCAGGAAAAACGCATGCACAATCTGCATGCGTTTTTTCTGCCAGGGAGATGCAGAAATGATGCAGAAATTTTCTGCTTCATTTCTGCATCGTGTGCACATACCCTTACAGTAAAGAATCCCCGTCTGTGATTATGATTAAACCTTCTTTCCTCCAGACGTAGAAGATGCCCCCTTGTCCCCGTCTCTGGCCTCAGAGTAAAAAGATCAGTAGACAGGTCTTTGTACTGTCCCCTCATATACTTGAACATAGTAATAAGATCACCTCCAAGTCTTCGTTTTTCCACAGTAAATAACCCCAAGTGTAATAACCTGTCTTGGTATTGCAGACCCCCCAGTCCTCTAATAACCTTGGTCGCTCTTCTCTGCACCCGCTCTAGTTCAGCTAGGTCTTTCTTATACACCGGAGACCAGAACTGTACACAGTATTCTAAGTGTGGTCGCACTAGTGACTTGTATAGAGGTAAAATTATCTTCTCATGAGCATCTATGCCTCTTTTAATGCATCCCATTATTTTATTTGCCTTTGCAGCAGCTGCCTGACACTGGCCACTAAACGTGAGCTTGTCGTCCACCAATACGCCCAGGTCTTTTTCAGTGACAGTTTTGCCCAGTGTTTTACAATTAAGCATATAATTATACATTTTATTTCCTCTGCCCAAGTGCATTACCTTACATTTATCCCCATTAAAGCTCATTTGCAATTTATCAGCCCAAGCTTCTGGTTTACATAGATCCTCCTGTAATATAAAATTGTCCTCCTCTGTATTGATTACCCTGCAGAGTTTAGGGTCATCTGCAAATATTGAAATATTACTCTGTATGCCCCCTACAAGGTCATTAATAAATATGTTAAAAAGAAAGGGGCCCAATACTGACCCCTGTGGTACACCACTGTTAACCGAGACCCAGTCTGAGTGTTTTCCATTAATAACCACCCTTTGTTTCCTATCACTGAGCCAATTCTTAACCCACATACATATATTTTCCCCTATCCCCATTGTTCTCATTTTATGTATCAACCTTTTGTGTGGAACCGTATCAAAAGCTTTTGAAAAGTCCATATACACAACATCCACTGCATTTCCTTGGTCCAGTCCAGAACTTGCCTCCTCATAAAAACTGATCAGATTAGTCTGACAGGAACGGTCCCTCGTAGACCCATGTTGATATTGGATCATGAGGTTATTCTTCTTCAGATACTCTACTATAGCATCTCTTAGGAAACCCTCCAGGATTTTACCCACAGTAGAGGTTAAGCTTACTGGCCTATAATTTCCAAGTTTGTTTTTTGTCCCCTTTTTGAATATTGACACCACATTTGCTATACGCCAGTCCTGTGGTACAGACCCTGTTATTATGGAATCTTTAAAGATTAAAAATAATGGTCTATCTATGACGTTACTTAATTCCTGCAGTACTCGCGGGTGTATCCCATCCGGGCCCGGGGATTTGTCAACTTTAGTGATTTTTAGACGCCGCCGTACTTCCTGCTGGGTTAAGCAAGTGACATTTAATGGAGAATTTTTGTTATCACTAATCATGTTTTCTGTCATGCGATTTTCTTATGTAAATACGGTTGAAAAAAAAAAATCATTTAGCATATTGGCTTTTTCCTCATCCTCATCCACCATTTCACCCAGACTATTTTTAAGGGGGCCAACACTATCATTTTTTAGTTTTTTACTATTTATGTAGTTAAAGAATATTTTGGAATTATTTTTACTTTCTCTGGCAATGATTCTCTCTGCCTCAATCTCTGCTGCCTTGATTTGGTTTTTACAGAATTTATTTAATGCCTCATCACTACCTACTTGCTTTAGTTCTCTAAATGCTTTCTTTTTGTCACTTATTGCGCCCCTTTCAGCTCTATTTAGCCATAGTGGTTTCCTCCTATTTCTAGCATGTTTATTCCCATAGGGTATATATTGTGCACAGGTCCTATTCAGGATGCTAATAAGTCTCCCATTTGCTTTGTGTAGTTTTATTTCTCAGCATATCATCCCAGTTTACTGCACCAAGATCATCTCTCAACCATTGGAAATTTGCCTTCCTGAAGTTTAGTGTCCTTGTAACCCCTCTACTACACATCTTATTAAAGGTTACATGAAAACTTATTATTTTGTAATCACTATTACCCAAGTGACCCCCAACTCGTATATTTGATATGCGGTCTGGCCTATTGGTTAATATTAGGTCTAGCAGTGTCCCCCTTCTTGTTGGGTACTGAACCAGTTATGAAAGGTAATTGTCTCTCAGTTGTCAAAAACCTATTACCTTTGCTTGAACTACAGGTTTCTGTCCCCAATGTATTTCAGGGTAGTAGAAGTCCCCCATAATAATGACTTCTCCTTGAGTCACTGCTTCATCTATTTGCTTTACGAGGATATTCTCCGACTCTACATTTCCATTAGCTTCACATATATCCTCCCTCAAGATGGGTTTTAAGGATGATTTTACATATAAACACACACCCCTCTCCCCTCGCTTGTTTGTACGGTCATTTCTGAACAGACTAAAGCTCTGTAAATTAACTGCCCAGTCATGGCTCTCGTCCTGCCATGTCTCAGATATCCCCACCAGGTCATGATTATTTTCCAACAAAATTAATTCTAATTCCTCCATTTTGTTGGTGAGGCTTCTGGCATTAGTGTATATGCATTTTATGTATCTCTCTGTACCTCTATTCCTTCTTACTTTATTGACTGTTCTAACCCCACCCCCAATTTCTTTATTTGCGCCCAGGTCACTATCTGCACTAATACCCCCCCCCCCCCAATCCCTAGTTTAAACACTCCTCCAACCTTCTAGCCATTTTCTCCCCCAGCACAGCTGCACCCTCCCCATTGAGGTGCAGCCGGTCCCTAGCGTAGAATCTGTAGCCAACTGAGAAGTCAGCCCAGTTCTCCAGGAACCCAAATCCCTCCTTCCTACACCAGTTCTTGAGCCACTTATGTATCTCCCTAATCTCCCGTTGCCTCTCTGGCGTGGCACAGGTAGTATTTCAGAGAATACCACCTTGGAGGTCCTTGCTTTAAGCTTGCAGCCTAATTCCCTGAAATCATCTTTAAGGACCTTCCACCTACCTCTAACTTTGTCATTTGTGCACCATGACCGCTGGGTCCTCACCAGCCCCTCCCAGTAATCTGTCAACCCGATCAGCGATGTGCCGGACTCGAGCGCTAGGTAGGCAGCACACTGTTCGATGATCCCTGTCTTTGTGACAGATTGCCCTATCTGTTCCCCTAATAATTAAGTCCCCCACTACCAGCACCTGCCTGGCCTGCCCTGCTCTCCTATTTCCCCCCTTACTGGAGCTGACACTCCTCCGGCTTTCAGGGAACATGACTTGCTGCAGCAGTGCTACCCCTGTACCGTCACCCCCCTCATCTGCAAACTTATTGGGGTGTGCCAGATCAGGACGAGCTTCCCTGGCACTCTTCGCTCTACCCCCCTTCTAACTGTCACCCAGCTAGCTGCCTCACTGTCCTGCAGCTCCCTACTACCACCCTCCCCCACATCTACCCCAGTGAGCAGCTGCTCAGTGAGCAGCAGACTCCTTTCCATATTGTCAATGGATCTCAGTGTTGCCAGCTGCTCATTTAGATCCATTACCTGGGCTTCCAAACGCACAACGTGCACACATTTCGCGCAGCAGTATGCAACCTCGACCGGCTGTTCAAGGATTGCATACAGTGGCAAGATGTACACTGGATAGCATTGCCAATAATGGAGCTCATTTCCTAATGGGGATTGCACTAGACAGAAATGTTAAGTAAAAAGAAATGTAAAGAATTAATAAAATACAGACAGCAATTCAGTCCAAATCCTCCCTTCCAAACTCCCTGAATCCAAGTCACTGAAAAACAAGTCACACACTTACTTCCGTTTGCACTTACGCTCCGGTCACACTCAGGTCGTTCACACAGGTATTTTCTGCAGAATTCCCAAACACCTCTTCAGCTCCGGTCACACTTGCTAAGGAAGAAGATTTAAAGAGGTCCCCCCCCCCCCCCCCCCTTTTGCAGCAATGCACTTCCAAAAGGGAGTGTCTCGGTCTCCAGATTACATAGAAAAAACTATGTAGACGAGCTATGTAGACTACAACTGTGTAGACGAGCGCTGATAAACTCATGTAAAATCAATTGGAGCTTGTTAAACCAGCTGAAATTAGTCTTTAGAAAAGATCATCCACTATTAGATCAGTGGCGGTGCCACAACTGCTCCATGCACAGTGAAATACGGCGACCACACAGTGTACAGATTAGCGCTGTTCCAGCTCCAATTACTTTTTATGGCCCATTGATATATCAGTATAAAATCGGTAGCCCATTATGCTTTTCCTACGGGTTGGGGATGATCTGTATAAACAGGCGTTGATGGACCTGGATTTAGTAGATCAGGATATGTTCACGCCAAGATCTAAATAGGCCATGAAGATCGGTCATCAATATCTAAAGTCTGGTAGTGCAAGTAAACCCCAACAAAGTGAATGGAGCCAAGCTGTAATATTACACACAATTCTGACAGGGGCAAAGCAGTTTCTGAAAGAAAGCAGCCATGATTAAATTTTTTTTTTTTTTTTTTTTTTTTAAATCATTTATAATTTTATTTATATGGCAACAACATAGTCAGCACCACTTTACAATTGAAAAAAAGCTGTTCCTAGCCAGATTGGGAATCAAACCCACAACCCTGGCGTTATTAGAACCACACTAACTAACCAGCCATACGCTAATCCTGTCCAACCCCTTAAAAAAAAATAAATAAATGTACAGTACATATCTCTGCAGTTTGTAGAAGAGATTTATGAAAAGGAACCTGTGAGAAACGTACCCCCCGCCAAAACCTTTAATACGATAGTGCAGTCTTTTAAAAACTGATAATCCAGTGGATCCCTTTAGGACCCCAAATTTCTGCTTCCGCAGCCGGATAGTGTGTTTTGAAGTTGTGTATGGTAGTGCATTGGGACGTGACGATGCACTTACAGCTTCTCAGCCCCAAACTGTATTTACCACCCATTAGCACCTTCCCCTAGCAAAATGACAGGAGAGTTGCTGCGTACCACAGCAAACGAACTGTCAATCAGCTAGGGGAGAGGTCTGCCATGTATGAAATACGATGTGGGACTGAAGCTGTAAGTGCATCGTCACGTCCCAATGCACTTCCAGACAACTTCAAAATCAGATTCTCGTGTCTGGAGCAGCATTTTGGGGTCGTAAAGGGATCCACTGGATTATCTTTTAAAGGACTACAAAATCATTAATGGCTTGGGGTAAAAGTTAAAGATTCCCTTTTAAATCTCCTCTGCAGTGTAGTATACCTCCATCCATGGAAGTTTCCCACTATATGAGCAGAATATCTGAATCATTTACAGTGTGCAGGTTGTTTTGTTTTTTTACTGAAATTACAGCTATTAAAAGGCAACAAATATATTTGGAGCTAAAAGGGGGAGGGGGGGGGGGGGAATCATTGCTTAAAATGCACCAGATCAACATAAAAAAAAAAAATAATAAAGACACTGCACTGTGGCAGCAACACGGGAAATACAGCCTAAAAAGGGTCACATACATGTCCACCTCCTGAGAATATTGTATTTGCAAAAAACTCCTGCAGTGAAACACAGTTCCGTTGAGTTACTTTACTTTGAGCAGCGGCTTAGAAGTAGCAATAAACAGGTAAAAAAGGAAATAAAATAAAAACAGGAACAGAGAAGCAATGACCAAGCAAACATAAAAATATATTACATATCCACAAATCTCAATAAATTTGCCCCATAAAACTAATGTCACCCTAGGACCCACCTCTCCCGATAGTCTACTTCTCTCAGCTGTCAGCTCCATCCTGTATAAGATACCGGGGATTACTGACATCTTACAGTATCTAAAGCTGTTATAGCCGGTGTGGATGGCATTATTTGCACACTATATGAACTATATGACACTTCTATAGACATTAGCTGTCAAAGCCATTTCCGAGGCCACAAGTTTTGGCAGTATCCGTGCATTTTATGGTACTTCTATTATCTGTATATTTTACATACTATATGGCATTACTGTCTACACACTACATACCACCATAGACAGTGGGTGTCCCCTAATGTCATAAGCCATGCCCTTCAATCAGCAGGGTGAGGGGGCCAGTGAAGACCACGATAGTGATGCCATATAGAGGGACGGCGGTGAGGCAAATTGAGGTGCCTGTGACATCTGCCATTATCCTATGGGGACTTCAGACCTGTCCATTAGGGAGTGTATCAGTGAGGTGGAAGTTTAAAGAGGTTGTCCACTACTTTTACACTGATGACCTACCTTAATGATAGGTCATCAGTGTCCGATTGGCCAGGGTCCGACACCCAGCACCCCTCCTCATCAGCGGTCATTGGTGGTGGCAAGTGCCTACTTGCAAAGCTGGCTGTCTACTTGTAGTGGCCACCATAGGGTACTGCACATCCGCCTCCTATTGATTTGAATAGGAGATGAATGTATAATACCAAGTCCCGGCTACTAACAGACGGCCAGCTCCACAAGCAAGTACTTCCAGCCGGCAGCCGTCGCCACCGATGACAGCTGATCGGTGGGGATGCTGGGCGTCAGACCCTGGCTGATTAGACATTGATGACCTATCCTAAGGATAGGCCATCAATGTAAAAGTAGTGGACAATCTCTTTAAAGCAAGTGGCGCTTGGAGGGGGGCTTTGAAATTAGTCAGTGACCCCAACAGGGTTGCCAACCTTAAGCTGTTCAGATAAAATAAAATAAAAAAAGTTATCAAAAAATCCTGGACAGGAAAAAAAAAAAAAAAATTGTGGACGCATTGGACAACCTTATAGTCAGTGATTTATATGATCCATGTCTACAGCCCATAATTCTGATATGGAGACATCAGCTGCATTCACTATAAAATTATGATAATTAGTCAAAATAATCTGTATAAATTTCATCAGCTTAAAAAATAAACTTCATTTACGCCTTAAATTTTTTTTATGGACCGGTCAAAAAAAAGTGCCATATTTTTGGGGACAATCCTGGAATTTCTGGATGGTTGGTGACCTTGGTCCTCAAGGACTAGAAGTGCTAGAGAGTACAGGTCAACAAGGACAGAGGGTTGACACAGAGGGACATTCGCTGACCTGGCCGAGTCTTCAACACATAAGGATATAGCGATCAGCCAGTGGCGGGGGAGTATCCCTCCTCCAGAGAACGTGGCACTGTAGGGGACAGATGACTTGGAACAAACTTTCCACAGTGAAGCCAACAATGACCTGTGTAAACTGGAAACTCTACCAAGTGAAGATCTCGGATTAGTGTGCTGTTGTATTGCGGCTTCTCATCTGGAAGGAGGGCCATTATTAAAGAGAGCCCCTGTCCATATTACATCAGGTACATCTGATCTGGGAGTGTCCTCCTGTTATATAGAGCTGGCAGGTGTGCACTTTTGTGACTCCGGGTAGGCGAGTGTAACCTTATGAAGAGTAGCGACTTAGTGGTCACAAGGACCACGAAAGCACGGGGCAGATCTGCACGACGAGACTGGAAATGTCCTGCAAAAGCCAGCAGCTGTTTTGAGTGAAATTTAAGTCTTAGCGGATTTGTGATATATTATTGCACAGTCCCCAGCCCCCGGTAACGGACCACACAAAGTGAACACATTTTTTCAGTTCTGCTTTTGCAACGCTCAAGTCTTTGTACAATGTTCAAGTGTCACCAGTAACCACCAAGCACAATGTCCCAATCAAGCATAGGGAACAGAAATAGTAATCAATTTAATATGTTATCAGGAGGAGGGGGATATAAATGCAAAACCCTCGACCCCCCTGTACTGATCAAATACTGAATGTGCGAACGTAGCCCAACTACCAAGAGATCAGATTTTGGCGGCAGAAAAAAAAAAAAAAAAAAAAACACAACACACAGCAGAAAAATAATGTGTGATTATAGTCTTATATTGTTGAATGGCACTAGAAAGAAATCTGCCCATGTAAATCTGCCTTAAAGAAGCACTCCTCCTCTCAAAGTTTCCATCCTCTTAATATATTGCGTCATAATATTGTACAGCACTGTGTACTTACAATTGTTCATTTTGCTTTTCAGTCCAGTAAATTCTTCTCCTTTCTCTGCTCCATGTAGAAACAGGAAGTCTCTTTTCCCTGCTTTTATTAGCCCCCTGCTGCCCCCTCCTTCCCCCTGCCAGGGACTTTTGCAGTGACTCATGACTCATGCAGGAAAAATAGACCTCTTGTTTCTACATAAAGCTTAGAAGGATTCAGCTAGTGTAGTTTTAATCATGTGATGTCATAGACCTAATGGAAAAAGAGAAAAATTAACTGGGTAGAAGGAGCAATTGTAAGTACACAGTGCTATATAGTAATAGGATGACTGCCATATATTAAGAGGGTAAAAACTTTGATATGAGGAGGAGGAGTGCTTCTTAAAGAATGAGCTGTGAACTGGGTGAGAAACGTTTCGTGTTAAATGAGGTTTGTTATTTTTCCTGAAAATCCTCTGTCTACATAATACAAAACAGAGTCCAAAGATAACGTCTGTCTGAAGTCTCCATATGTTGAGAGAATATTTGTTTCCAAAGATATCTGCTATATATAGGCGAGTAGAGTTTTCTGTATCATGCTTTAACTTTCTGTAAGAGAAACCGCTCTGCATACGGCCGACCTTAGATCTATATGATGAGCTGCTCATCTACACACGGACACATTTTTCTTTTTAATGAATTCTCAGAAATAGAAGCCCTCGAGTTCAGATATTGGATTCTTTACTCGTGTTACATCTATACAGGACTTTTACAGACTGGATATTCACAGATTTCTATATATACCGTACAGACCAAAAGTTTGGACACATCTTCTCATTTAAAGATATTTCTGTATGTACAATTTTCATAGTCATGAAAATACAGAAAAATCTTTAAATGAGAAGATGTGTCCAAACTTTTGGTCTGTACTGTACATCCCACACAAGTATCTAGGAATCTAAATACAAGACGCACTGACATTCTGGTGGAAGCCAAAAATTTTTTCCAGATTCTGTAGGAATACACAGCATCTACCTCACTGTCATGTCTGTCCACATAGAACACAATAAAGCAAGAAAGGCAACTCTGCGAGCCGGGAATCTACGTCAGAAGAAATACAAACATGTCAGTGACAATAACAACCTGCTGCACTCAGTGAACACGCACTTCACCTACCGTCCAAGCAGGGAAAATGGGTCAAGAAGCAAATATATAAAAACACCAAAAATGCATCAATAATATTATTATTGACAACAACTAATAGGGTCACCTCTCACTTGTATTCCTAAAACTTATAAATAAATCTTGGCACATTGACAAAAAAATAAATAAATAATTTTCTGCAAGTTATGGTTTACTTGCTTATGCAGTTTTTTTTTCCACTTTCCCAGGACAAATCCAAATGGTATATATACTCCTGTGCAGGGCTGTGGAGTCGGTAAGCCAAACCTTTGACTCCTACTGCTAAATTTCCATGACTCCGACTCCATGACTCACTCATACGCCCTCATGTTTAAGTGATACATTTACTGTAGCACAGAATCATCTCAGCTAAAAGTCTAGACCCTTAGATCAGGAATAGGACATTTCAGGACTTTCCCAAATTCTTATGAAAACATATTCCTCACAAACTGCATTGAACTACTGTACCCAATTTATGATATATTTTAGGAGTTCATTTTATACCGACTCCACCAAAATGGGCATCGCCGCCACAGCCCTGCTCCTGTGCCCGCCTAGAGACAAGAAAAAAGGTGGGTCTAGCATTTTTTTCTCTGTAAATAAGTGACGTACTTTTGACTGCAATATAATTAAAGGGGCTGTCCAGCATAGGCGGATTATAATGAGGACGATCTGGGCTACCGCCCGAGGCGCCGAACCTCCAGGAGGTCCGGGGAGTCTATGGCCAGATCGTCCTCATTATATGTGCGGCGCCGCAGCACATACCAGCAGACAGTGTGGAGGGGGGGCCCGGCCCCCGGACCATTCCCCACGCAGCGTCGCACGGCCGCTGCTTCTTCTTCGGCCGGGCCAGCACTGCAGCAGTTAACTTCCCTGTGCTGGCCTGGCCGCGTCACTGCTAGGAGACACGGCCCTGTGCGCGGCCATGTCTCATAGCTGTGACGTCACGCAGTGCGCACCCGGCCTGTAGTGCTGCACCGGAAAAGAGCAGGAAGACTGGAGCCGAGGCGGGGGATGGTGAGTGAGAGTGAGTGAGTGTGCAGGCAGATATCATTGTGTGATGTCTGTTTATATGTATTTTTGTGTTTCAAATGTGTTTATGCGTGTATGTATATGTCTGTGTGTGCGTGACTGCGTGTGGCCTCCTGCTGAGTATAGATGGCGCCGTGCGGCCTCCTGCTGTCTCTGGGGGGGGGGGGCGCCGTGTGGCCTCCCGCTGTGTATAGATGGCTACGTGTGCTCAATATTGAGTCATACAATTAATGTAAGGATATGTGCCCACGATGCAGAAATGCTCAAAAAAAATGCATGCGGATTGTACATGCGTTTTTCCTGCCAGGGACATGCGGATGTGAAGCGTTCTTCACATGCATTTCCGCATGCGGGTTGACAAGCGCTTTCCAAGCGATTTTAGCATCACTTGGAAAGTGGTTGGCAACTTGGTCACACTATATAAATCCATGCAAACGGCAACCAGCATGGATTTATATAGGGTGACCGTAAAAGAATGGTAAAAAATAAAATATATAATTACCTTCTGATGGCCTGCCAACGTCAGCGGTCGCGTGACCCGTCACATGACTAAACGACGTCACGGCAGGTCCTTTTCAGACCATCGCGAGCTGCCGGCAAGCCAGGACGCATCGGATAAAGACAACGGGGGCCATCAGAAGGTAAGTATAATATTTATTTTTTATTTTATTCTTTTTTTTTTTTTTTTTTTTTTTACAGGTTCTATGGTACCCGGGTGTGGAGGAGAGTCTCCTCTTCTCCAGACCCGGGTACCATCCGCCCATTGAAACGCATGGATTCTGCATGTACAGATGCAGTGATGCAGATTCCATGTGTTCCAATGCAAGTCAATGGCGGCGAAAGCGCCACACTTCCGCAAAATAATTGGTAGTGCTGCGGATTTTTCCGCAATGATAGTCCGCAGCGGAAATTTCCGCAGCATGTGCACAGCACATGCGGATTATCATTGGGGAACATGGCAGACCTTCTACCAAGCGTTTCTGCAGCGGAATTGCCGCTGCGGAAACGCTTAAAAAACGCATAGTGGGCACACAGCCTAAAAAAAAAAAATTATAATTAAATATTGTGCCAAATTAATTTCACGTGAACTATCACATGATCTATCACAGGGGATAATGTGACATGTCACATGATACATCAGGTGTGTGTGTGTGTGTGTGTGTGTGTGTGTGTGTGTGTGTGTGTGTGTGTGTGTGTGTGTGTGTGTGTGTGTGTGTGTGTGTGTGGGGGGGGGGGGGGGGGGGGGACTACACCCGGCTTCCCCACTGATTAGCTGGTAGTGGCCGGATGTAAATGGTTACGGAGATGAACAGCACAGATACATGAACTGTTTAGTGGCCACTGCCGGAGTTGTGAACAGTGGAACGATGGGGATGTTTGGTATGGCAGATCAGAGACACATTTATTTGAATAGGAGCTGGTCTGCAGTACTCGGCAGCAGCCACTAATCAGTTGATGGCGCTGTGCTGTTTAACTCTGCAACTATTTACATCTGACCACCAGCCGCATATATCTTATTGGATGTAAATTTGTGGGCAAAGACAGTTTCAAAGTGACTACTAGACAGCTGAATGTGATACGACATGTAACAGATCACACTGCCAACTTTAAAAATTGCTAAGCAAAGTGAGGATGAATTCAGTAATAGGTTTATGAGAGAAGAAAAAGCGGCACTCACCATAGTGAATCTTTATATGGAAAAAAAAATTGCAGCCAAGGTGGGAGAAAGGGAGAATGCTGCTACATGTAGGCAACGGCTGCTTCGCGCTGCTCTACGCTTAGTCTGTTGACAAACAGCCGTCGCCTACATGTAGCAGCATTCTCCCACTGTTCCTTGGCTGCTATTTTTTTTTATCCAAATAAAGATAAAAAACACTATGTGTAAATTTAGTTGTTTGCCAATAGGGTGTGATACTAAACTCTTTCTTGATGTCTGACAAAGCTAGTTTTACAGACAGTGCATAAAAAAAGAAAGAAGAAGATAGATAGATAGATAGATAGATAGATAGATAGATAGATAATCAGCAACAGAGAAAAGAAGATACAAAATTAAATGGCACATCCTCTTGAAATGGGAGTATTTCCATATCAATTATTCCTTCTGCACAAGACTATTCCTGGCCACCTACAGCAATGCAGCTCCATTTAAAGGGAAACTGTCAGTAGGATCACCCCTCCTGAGCCGTCTATATTGGCACGCAGGTCAAAGAAAGTTGAATCAAATGACACCTTGATATTGGAGATTTGTTATTTTATTCCAGAAAAATCCATGTGTTTGTGACGAGCCGTTAAGATCAATAGGCTGGACATAGAGCTCCCCGAGAATCTGCCTCCAAATCATATTATTAATGAAAGGGGGCGTTACCAGTGTGAGACATATAGATCAGGAGAGCCGACTGCCAGTCATTACACGTCTCACACTGGTAATGACCCGTCTTTTAAAATAAGCTCTGGGGGCAGATTCTCTGGGAGATCTATGTCTGTCCAATAGATCTTAACAGGTGATTTACATATTAAGAAAAACATGGATTTCTCTGGAACAAGACATCAGATCGCAGCTATCACTTTATTCACCTTCCTCTGACCTGTATGCCCATATAGACGGCTTAGGAAGGTAGTTCCTACTGACACATTCCCTTTAAGAGTACGTCCCCACGATCTGGAACCAGCAGCGCTTTGGATGCAGCGCATTTCACTGCGTCCAAAACACTGCACTCGAATGCCGCACTTGTTTTGTCAGTACATGCGGATCCACCATGTACTGGTCAAAATCTGCAGTGTCTCCACAACAGAAATTGACGTGCTGCCGATCATAAACCCGCACCGCGGGTGAGTTTACGCAGCGTCAAAAACAAGCAAAGTGGGCATGGGATTTCTATAAATCCCATCCACTGTCCTTGTACTGTAGAACGCAGCATTTTGGACGCCGTGCAGGTGAACTGCGTCCAAAACGCTGCTATTCTTGATCGTGGGCACGAACCCTAAGTGGAGAAAGCCACTTATATTTCCCTTCACAACCACATGACTGGATGGGCCACTGGGAAGGGTAAAACTGAAGAGAATGCAGTACTGAAGTAATGCTTCGACTTCTTCACACTCATGCGGGGGCCACACAGATCAGACCCTTAACGTATATTGTCGAAATGGATGCATTGCACTGTTACATAAAAACAACAACATGTACTCACATACTGGACACCTGCCGCTCCTCCACACTTCTGCCAGCATCCCCCACTGATATTCTGGCTTCCTCTTCTGAAGGATGGAGTTGGGGAGGAAAACATGAGGTGACCGCTGCTGCCAATCGGCAACATGTTCTGTCTGAGCCGAAAAAAATAGTCTAAAGCCACGTTCAGTATTTTACATCAGTATTTGTAAGCCAAAGTACAGTAAAAGAATAATAGACACATCACCACTTCTGTATTTTTCACCCACTCCTGGTTTTGGCTTACAAACACTGAATGTGGCCTAACTCTTACACCTTCCGGCTTAAACAGAACATGACCACTGCAGCCAATCACTGTTTGGATACAATGGTCACCTCATATCCACACTCCCCATCGGAAAAGGAAGACATTGAAAAAGACAGATGAAACCGGCAGCAGAACGCTGGAGGGGTGCGGGTCAGGGAGTTGAATATGTTTATTAGTAATGAACTAACCCTTTAAATTATAGCAATATGCCATCACCTACTGACATGGAAAGATTCAATCTAAAACTCTATCTGATGTGTGACAACAAGTCTCAGCAGATCATTGCTGCATTTGGAACGTAGACAACAGCTACAACTACACAAAGACATCTCATGAATCCAAAAAATGTGTGCAATTTGTCTCCAACTTGTGGTAGCGCCACTTTTAGCATTATTATTGTGCAGTTTCACATGTGCAACTCATAACTAAAAATCCAGGGGGTTTGGATTCTTAGCATCAGCTGCATCATTGTTGTATCATACACTGTCAATCAATTATGCTTCCTTATATAGCGCCATCATATTCCGCAGCACTTTACAGACATCATCACTGTCTCCATTGGGGCTCACAATCTACATTCCCTATCAGTATGTCTTTGGAGTGTGGGAGGAAACCGTATAACCCGGAGTAAACCCACACAAACACGGGGAGAACATGCAAACTCCTTGCAGATGTTGTACTTGGTGGGATTTGAACCCAGGACCCAAAGCTGCAAAGTAACTGTGCTAACCACTGAGCCACCCTGATGCACATATCATTTGATACAATGTCACAAGTAAAACTTTATAAAAGTAACCAAAGTTACAGTGTAGCCATATAGATAAAACTAGATACCAGGGCATAGAGTCCAGATAAATGCTAACAACAAAGTACTAATAAAGTGAAGGATCTTCCACCTAACTAAACAACTTGCACTGGGGGACAAATTAAAGCAGGCGTGGTTTAGGCGTGGACGTCATTACTGAGTACACATGACGTCACCAGTTAAAGGACGCTCCATAGGCAGGAGCAGCAGTGTGGGTGGAGTCCGCTTATAAACCACTTAGTGCCACAACGTCATGAATGTCACACAAAGGAAAGGGGCAGCTACTAGCAAAAAGAGCAACAGCGCAGAAAGTGAGAACGAGATACAGGAGCGAGACCGGCCGGAACGTTCTAAACATAAACATTCCAAATAGAAACGTTCTAGAGCGCCGCGCGGGTGAACGTTCCATCCCCAACGGTCACACGCAACCGCTCCGGCAGCTGATCGGAAAGTTTCCGCTCACACCACCGCAGACAAGTGAGCTGATTCCGCCGTTATGACTCGCTCGCTTACCGTTAGTGAGGTAGTACTCGGCGCCTGCCAGCGGTCCTCAGCAGTTACAGGTGCGCCGGGCAGCAGACGCTTCTTTGCCGTTTGCTTCTCGGCTTCCAACTGAAGCTTTTGTTGTTGTACAACTCAGTTTGCAAACAGCTGATCGGGTCGTGACGTCGCCAGGGGTCCTCTGACCAATCAGATGAAGCGGGCGGGCTGTCGTTAACGCACGTGACTCGGACGGCGAGGCTTATACACAAGCGGAGCTGTCAATCATTGCGGAGCCGAGAGGGCAAGTCCGGACAGAGGACTTAGAGTGGGGGTCATGAGCAGCGCCAGAACACCACTGCATCTTCCTCAAATACATAGGCTATCAGTGGAGAACGGAGTCCATAATGTGCTGAGGCTGTGTGCCCACAATGTTTTTTTAAGCGTTTCCGCAGCTGCAGAAACGCTTAAAAAATGCATGATAGAAGGTCTGCCACGTTCCCCAATGATAATCTGCATGTTCTGTGCACATGCTGCGGAAATTTCCGCTGCGGATTATCATTGTGGAAAAAAACGCAGCACTATCAATTATTTTGCGGAAGCCCTGCGTTTTCGCCGCCTTTGACTTTCATTGGAGCGCTTGGAATCCGCATCACTGTAATGTAGATGCGGAATCCATGCGTTTCAATGTGCGGATGGTGCCCGGGTCTGGAGGACAGGAGACTCTCCTCCAGACCCAGGTACCATAGAACCTGTAAAAAAAGAATAAAATAAATATTATACTTACCTTCTGATGGCCCCCGGTCTCCTTGTCTTCGCTTGCTGGCAGATCGCGGTGGACTGAAGGACCTGCACTGATGTCATAGTCATGTGACGGCAGGTCCTTCAGTGTACCGCGATCTGCCAGCCAGGACGGAGCGAAGAAAGACTGCGGGGGCCATCGGAAGGTAAGTATATATTTATTTTTTACCATTCTTTACGGTCACACTATATAAATCCATGCCGTTTGCATGGATTTATATAGTGTGACCAAGTTGACAAGCACTTTCCTAGTGATGCTAAAATCGCTTGGAAAGCGCTTGAGAACCCGCATGCGGAAATGCATGTGAAGAACGCTTCACATCCGCATGTCCCTGGCAGGAAAACATGTACAATCCGCATGCACAATCCGCATGTGTTTTTTTCTGCCAGGGAGATGCAGAAACGCTCAGGAAAAAATCCTGAGCATTTCTGCATCATGGGCACATAGCCTTACATAGCAGGAACCTATAAGTTTGGTTGGGATCAAAGCTCTGTTAACCCTTTCCAGCTAGGTGATTTTTTTTTTTTCATTTTTCCAAGAACTTTGTTCTATCTACCTAATGCCAAGTGTGGTGAAACGGTGAAAGCAAAAAAAGCATTTCTGAGATTGTTTTTTTTTATATTTGGGGAGGGGGGAGGGGGGGTCATTTTTATGATTCCTCAGTGTGCTGTAAAATGCCCAGGAACATGACTCCAGGTCAGTATGATTATGGAGATACCAAACCTGTATAGGTTTATTTTAGTGGTTAAAAAAAATCAGAACTTTGTAAAACTCTTTTTTTGCATTTTTCTTTGGGGGAGGGGTGAGCAGATGTAATGATTGACAAAAAAACAACTTTTTTTATGTAATGCACAGTTTGATGTTTGGGTTCATTAATGCAAAACCAAATAAATGAGCCGGAGCACAAGCTCGTATATGTGCAAAGTGTAAGAGCAAGTTCACACTGTGATCATTTTCACACACAAAACCCAAGAAAAAAAACAAAATGAGCATATACCCTACAGTTAGTAAATAGTAATAGTACTTGTAAATAACATGGGGTACTTAGTAAACACCATATTGTTTAAAAAAAAAAGCGTAAAAGCCGTCCCACCACGACAAGGTGTACCCAACCGTCCTATACTGTTTCTAGTATTAAAACCTCACCATGTGTCGAGGGGGCAGAGCAGGACAAGGGCCCGACTGTTCAGACACCTGCTGTAGTTTCTTGTACTCTGTACAAACAAGGGCATGACCCCCCCCCTTCCAGAGCAAGGCATTTAATCTATATATCTTCCCATGGACAGGTGGCTGAATAGTCGTCCTGCTCTGCCCTTATTCACATTGAGGTCGGCTGACACAGTGAGTTTTTAATACCAGAGACAGGATAGGACCATCCTGATTGGATACACCTTGTCATGGTGGGATGGGGCGTTTACGCTTTTTGTTCAATATACAGTACAGACAAAAAGTTTGGACACACCTTCTCATTTAAAGATTTTTCTGTATTTTCTTGACTATGAAAATTGTACATTCACACTGAAGGCATCAAAACTATGAATTAACACATGTGGAATTATATACTTAACAAAAAAGTGTGAAACAACTGAAAATATGTCTTATATTCTAGGTTCTTCAAAGTAGCCACCTTTTGCTTTGACGACTGCTTTGCACACTCTTGGCATTCTCTTGATGAGCTTCAAGAGGTAGTCACCGGAAATGGTCTTCCAACAATCTTGAAGGAGTTCCCAGAGATGCTTAGCACTTGTTGGCCCTTTTGCCTTCACTCTGTGGTCCAGCTCATCCTAAACCATCTCGATTGGGTTCAGGTCTGGTGACTGTGGAGGCCAGGTCATCTGGCGTAGCACCCCATCACTCTCCTTCTTGGTCAAATAGCCCTTACACAGCCTGGAGTTGTGTTTGGGGTCATTGTCCTGTTGAAAAATAAATGATGGTCCAACTAAGCGCAAATCGGATGGAATAGCATGCCGCTGCAAGATGCTCTGGTAGCCATGCTGGTTCAGTATGCCTTCAATTTTGAATAAATCCCCTACAGTGTCACCAGCAAAGCACCCCCACACCATCACACCTCCTCCTCCATGCTTCACGGTGGGAACCAGGCATGTAGAGTCCATCCGTTCACCTTTTCTGCGTCGCACAAAGACACGGTGGTTGGAACCAAAGATCTCAAATTTGGACTCATCAGACCAAAGCACAGATTTCCACTGGTCTAATGTCCATTCCTTGTGTTCTTTAGCCCAAACAAGTCTCTTCTGCTTGTTGCCTGTCCTTAGCAGTGGTTTCCTAGCGGCTATTTTACCATGAAGGCCTGCTGCACAAAGTCTCCTCGTAACAGTTGTTGTAGAGATGTGTCTGCTGCTAGAACTCTGTGTGGCATTGACCTGCTCTCTAATCTGAGCTGCTGTTAACCTGCGATTTCTAAGGCTGGTGACTCGGATAAACTTATCCTCAGAAGCAGAGGTGACTCTTGGTCTTCCTTTCCTGGGGCGGTCCACATGTGAGCCAGTTTCTTTGTAGCGCTTGATGGTTTTTGCAACTGCACTTGGGGACACTTTCAAAGTTTTCCCAATTTTTCGGACTGACTGACCTTCATTTCTTAAAGTAATGATGGCCACTAGTTTTTCTTTACTTAGCTGCTTTTTTCTTGCCATAATACAAATTCTAACAGTCTATTCAGTAGGACTATCAGCTGTGTATCCACCTGACTTCTGCACAACACAACTGATGGTCCCAACCCCATTTATAAAGCTAGAAATCCCACTTATTAAACCTGACAGGGCACACCTGTGAAGTGAAAACCATTTCCGGTGACTACCTCTTGAAGCTCATCAAGAGAATGCCAAGAGTGTGGAAAGCAGTCATCAAAGCAAAAGGTGGCTACTTTGAAGAACCTAGAATATAAGACATATTTTCAGTTGTTTCACACTTTTTTGTTAAGTATATAATTCCATATGTGTTAATTCATAGTTTTGATGCCTTCAGTGTGAATGTACAATTTTCATAGTCATGAAAATACAGAAAAATCTTTAAATGAGAAGGTGTGTCCAAACTTTTGGTCTGTACTGTAGTATTAACCCTCTAATAAATGCAGTAATGCATTTTCCCAGCGGCAGTTAAGGGTACTTATTCCTCAGCGCTGTGAAAATGCATCGCTGAGGAATAAGGCTGTAGCTCACCCCAGTGTCGAAAATTCTCTGGGGTCTCGGCCACTGGGGTGTAGCTGAGACCCTGGAGATTATGATCAGGGTCGGTTTTTCCAGTCCCTGATCACGTGATCGCGCCGCTATTCAGTGAGTAATGGCGATCATGAAAAAAAAGTGTGCCCGCAGTTACTATGATTTCTCTCTCCTCTGACATGATATATCTCAGAGGAGAGAGAAATGAAGCCCCCCCCTAGTACCTCCGACGTCCCCGGGATCTCCTGAGCCGACCACCAACCCTCTGTCACCTTTCTGTAAAAGAAAATTGCGGGTGCATGCGCAGTGTGCCCGCCGAGATCTGCCGGCCGGTGCCCGGCATCAATAAGGAATTTTTCCTATTGGTTCCTTTTGAACACTGTGAGTAACCCTATCACAGTGATCAAAAGAAAAAAAATAAATAAATCAAATCCCCCTTTGTTCCCACCTTAGTTAAATAAAAATTCTAAAATAAAAAATATATATTTTTTCCATTCTTTGCAGTTAGGGTTATGTTAGGGTTAGGCTTGTGTTAGGGTTAGTGTTAGAGTTGTTTTAGGGTTGGAGTTAGTGTTGTTCTAGTGTTACCGTAAAAAGAAAAAAAAAAAAATGATGACGATATGTCGACAATTGTTGAGCACAAGTGCTCGCTTCTTGAGTTTGCATCGGATTCTCGGGTATGCAGTGACATTCTCGAGCCCCCACCCGCATGTTTCGTGGTTGTTATACAGCCAAAAAAACAGGTGGGGTGCATACCCGAATACCCAATGCAAACTCAAGTAGCGAGCACTTGCCCTCAAGACTAATGACAACTTATTCAATATGATGACCTAATGTTATCAAATTCTGTGTCGTACCTCTGGGTTTAAAATGTTCACTATACCCCTTGATAAAATCCTTGAGGGGTGTAGTTTCCAAAATGGGGTCATTTGTGGGGGGTTTCCACTATTTAGGCACATCAGGGGCTCTCCAAACGCAACATGGCGTCCGCTCTCAATTCCAGCCAATTTTGCGTTCAAAAAGTCACACAGTGCTCCTTCCCTTCTGAACTCTGCCGTGCGCCCAAACACTGTATTTTCCCCACATGCGGGGTATTGGCGCACTCAGGGGAAATTGCACAACAAATTTTGTGGTCCATTTTCTCCTGTCACCCTTGTGAAAATAAAAAAATTGGGGCCTGAAGTAAAATTTGTGTGAAAAAAGTTAAATGTTCATTTTTTCCTTCCATGTTGCTTCAGTTCCTGTGAAGCACGTGAAGGTTTAATATAGTTCTTGAATGTGGTTTTGAGCACCTCGAGGGGTGCAGTTTTTAGAATGTTGTCACTTTTGGTGATTTTCTGTCATAAAGGCCCCTCAAAGTCACTTCAAATGTGATGTGGTTCCTAAAAAAAAAATGGTTTTGTAAATTTCATTGGAAAAATTATATAACTTCCTAACAAAAAAAATGTTGTTGCAAAAATTGTGCTGATATAAAGTAGACATGTGGGAAATGTTATTTATTAACTATTTTGTGTGACATATCTCTCTGATTTAAAGGGGTTTTCCCACGAACAAAAGTTCATTTTAAAAATTATTTGTGTCTGACCATGTACGGAACATACCACATCTCCTGGGCAGGGGAGGAAGCAAAAGACAATACAGACATTACAGCACGGGATCACAGAGGATTCATTTTGTGAGGTAAAATATTTCACTGCCTGTTTTTAAACAATATTTTACCTCACAAAATGAATCCTCTGTGATCCTCTGCTGTAATGTCTGTATACTCTTTTGCTTTCCCCCCCGACCAGGAGATGTGGTATGATCAGACCATGTTCCTGCACGTTAGACACAGCCATTGATTAAAGGGGTCTGTAGGATAGGGCATCAATGTATGATCGGCCGGGGTCCCGCATGCTGCACCCTCGCCGATCAGCCGGATGTGCTCACCTGCGGGGTTCTGCCGTCAAGTGGTAGTGGCCGCTGCGGTGTACTGCAGATCCGCCTCCCATTCAATTGAATAGGAGGCGGATCTGCAGTACACCGCGGCCACTACCACTTGACGGCAGAGCCCCACAGGTGAGGACACCCAGCCGGCAGCTGCCACCGCCAGCACCGATAACAGCTGATCGGCGGGGGTGCCACATGCGGGACCCCGGCCGATCATACATTGATGCCCTATCCTACAGATAGGGCATTGATGTAAAAGTAGTGGACAACTTCTTTAACATGAACTTTTGTTTGTGTGAAAACCCCTTTAAGGCTAAGTGCCCAGGATGCAGAAATGCTGCTGATTTTTTCTGCATCTCCTTGGCCGGAAAAACGCATTCAGATTTTACATGCGTTTTTCCCGCCAGGTAGAAGCGTTTGTCAAGCGTTCTTCACATGCATTTCTGCATGCGGGTTATCAAGCGCTTTTCCAAGCGATTTTAGCATCACTTGGAAAAGTGCTTGACAACTTGGTCACACTATAAAAATCCATGTAATCCATGCGACGTTGGCGGTCGCGTGACCTGTCACATGACTAAATGATGTCATGGAAGGTCCTTTTACACCATCGCCAGCTGCCGGGGAGCCAGGATGCATCGGAGAGAAGACCGCGGGCCATCAGAAGGTGAGTATAATGTTTATTTTTTATTTTAAATTCTTTTTTTTACAGTTTCTATGGTACCCGGGTCTGGATGAGTCTCCTCTTCTCCAAACCCGGGTACCATCCGCACACTGAATCGCTTAATATCCACATGTGCAGATGCAGTGATGCGGATATTATGCGATTCAGTGCAAGTCAATGGCGGCAATTACGCCGCGTTTCCGCAAAAATAATGGACAGGCTGCGTATTTTTCCGCATTGATAATCCGCAGCGGAAATTTCCGCAGCATGTGCACAGCACATGCGGATTATCATTGGGGACCATGGGGCACGCATTACCAAGCGATTTTTAACCGTTTCCGCTGCGTACCTCGTTTACTGATGACGTTCCAGTGATTTACTTTGCTACCCATTCCTCCTGGAAATATATAAATTAACAACTGGGTGTTAAAGGCTGCGGCTTGTCACTGCACACATTTACACCACCCATGTCAGACTGTACAGAGACACTTCCTACTGACAATGGGAATGGTAACATACAGTTGTCCATTTTCGGTCATTATTTCCAGGAGGAATAACAGAGGAATTGTACATACAGAGCTCTGTCAAGTTGATAAACATTCTTTTTAGTGATTTCTTTAGTGCCATCACATACATTTGGAGGAAGTGAGAGCTGCTGTTGTTGCTCTCTCACTTCCTTTGGATGTATATCACACCAGGGCAAAGTGCGGGCCACATCCGGCCCTCTGGCTGTTCCAGTCCGGACCGAGACAGGTTGATAACAGCAGCCTGCAGGCCGCACCGTGCCCTCCCCCGACCGCTGTCACCACTGTCTCCATCCGCGGTGAATCTCCATCTACTGTGAATGCATTGGTGGAGGAGGGGCCTCCAGCCTCCTCTTCCATCAATCAGCGTGGGAAACTGCTGACGCGATGACGTCATTTCATCACATCATCTGCGCACTGCGGAGAGTCAGTGCATCGGAGACAGGAGCAGAGCGCCGGGGAATATGGGAGGAGGTGAGTATGTGATTTTTTTTTTTTGTGTGTGTGTGTATGGAATGTTTGGCTGGACATGGGGAGGCTGTGTGGGGGCTCTCCGGCTGGACATGGGGAGGCTGTGGGGGCTCTCCGGCTGGACACGGGGAGGCTGTGGGGGCTCTCCGGCTGGACACGGGGAGGCTGTGGGGGCTCTCCGGCTGGACACGGGGAGGCTATGGGGCTCTCCTGCTGGACACAGGAGGCTATGGGGCTCTCCTGCTGGACACAGGAGGCTATGGGGCTCTCCGGCTGGACACGGGGAGGCTGTGGGGGGTCTCCGGCTGGACACGGGGAGGCTATGGGGCTCTCCGGCTGGACATGGGGAGGCTGTGGGGGCTCTCCAGCTGGACATGGGGAGGCTATGGGGCTCTCCTGCTGGACATGGGGAGGCTATGGGGCTCTCCTGCTGGACATGGGGAGGCTATAGGGCTCTCCTGCTGGACATGGGGAGGCTATGGGGCTCTCCTGCTGGACATGGGGAGGCTATGGGGCTCTCCTGCTGGACATGGGGAGGCTATGGGGCTCTCCTGCTGGACATGGGGAGCCTATGGGGCTCTCCTGCTGGACATGGGGAGGCTATGGGGCTCTCCAGCTGGACATGGGGAGGCTGTGGGGGGCTCTCCGGCTGGACATGGGGAGGCTGTGGGGGGCTCTCCGGCTGGACACGGGGAGGCTGTGGGGGCTCTCCGGCTGGACACGGGGAGGCTGTGGGGGCTCTCTGGCTGGACACGGGGAGGCTGTGGGGGCTCTCTGGCTGGACACGGGGAGGTTGTGGGGGCTCTCCGGCTGGACATGGGGAGGCTGTGGGGGCTCTCCGGCTGGACATGGGGAGGTTGTGGGGGCTCTCCGGATGGACATGGGGAGGCTGTGGGGGCTCTCCGGCTGGACATGGGGAAGCTGTGTGAGGGCTCTCCTGCTGGATATGGGGAGGCTATGGGGTCTCCGGCTGGACATGGGGAAGATGTGTGGGGGCTCTCCGACTGGACATGGGGAAGCTGTGTGCGGGCTCTCCGGCTGGACATGGGGAGGCTGTGGGACTCTCCTGCTGGACATGGGGAGGCTGTGTGGGGGCTCTCCTGCTGGACATGGGGAAGCTGTGTGGGGGCTCTCCGGCTGGACATGGGGAGGCTATGGGGCTCTCCTGCTGGACATGGGGAGGCTGTGGGGCTCTCCTGCTGGACATGGGGAGGCTGTGTGGGGGCTCTCCTGCTGGACATTGGGAGGCTATGGGGCTCTCCTGCTGGACATGGGGAGGCTGTGGGGCTCTCCGGCTGGACATGGGGAGGCTGTGTGGGGGCTCTCCTGCTGGACATGGGGAGGCTATGGGGCTCTCCTGCTGGACATGGGGAGGCTGTGTGGGGGCTCTCCGGCTGGACATGGGGAGGCTATGGGGCTCTCCTGCTGGACATGCGGAGGCTGTGTGGGGGCTCTCCTGCTGGACATGGGGAAGCTGTGTGTGGACTCTACTGCTGGACATGGGGACACTGTGGGGGCTCTCCTGCTGGACATGGGGAGGCTGTGTGGGGGCTCAAATGGTATATAGGGGGATGAAACTTATTCCTGCTCAATATCAAGTGATACAATTAATATAACAATAATAATATTGAGCTTTTCACACTGGCCACTGGGGCTTTTTTATTTTTTTAGACTACCTGTTGTATCAGTAAACGCCACATGTACATAGCCACAATAAGCAGGCACCGGCCCTAACATTAGACATTAAAAAAAATATGTGAAATGAAGGCGGAGGGGCACAGAGAACATGACTCATAAAGGTACAAGTATAATTAGATATACAACCTAGGATAAAAACAAAATGGACAAATACCCTGTGCCTGCAGTCAGATAAATCTAGTATTAACCCTTTCACAACCTTTGACATACCCATACGTCATGGTCGGGAAGGGGTTCCCGACCTTTGACCTATGGGTACCGTCATAACAATCGTGTGCGGCACAGGAGTTGTGCCCGCGGGGAGCTCAGCTTCCATGATACCAGCGATCAGGGCAACAGAAGTTAAAGTCCCATAGAGGCACTAAGTAAAAAGGTAAAAAGAAATTGTAAAAATATTTAAAATAAAAATAACACTAAATAAATAAAAAAATAAAAAAAAACAGGAAAAGAATATGATGCCAATATCTAGATATATTTATGTAAAAACAAAAGTACACATATTTGGTATTGACTGTCTGGAACAACCCAACCTATAAAACAAAACTATCACACTGGTTAACCCCTTCAGTGAACACTGTAACAAAAATAAAAAAAAAACCTGTCAAAAAAACTATGCTTTTTCATCATAGCGCCAACCAAAAAGTGGTACAGAAGGCAATCAAGAAGACGAATGTAAATGAAAATGATACCGCTGAAAACGTCATCTTGTCCTGCAAAAAATAAGCTGCAATACAGCTCCAAAAAAGACCGAAAAATAAAAAATATATAGCTCTCAGAATAAAGCGATGCAAAAATAATTATTTTTTCTATACAAATAGTTTTTATTGTGTAAAAGCGCCAAAACATAAAACTATATAAATGTAGTATCGCTGTAATCGTATTGACTTGAATAACGCTGCCTTATCAATTTTACCATACGCGGAACGGCATAAAAAAAAAATAATTCCTGAATTGCTGGCTTTTGTTTGTTCTGCCTCCCAAAAATCGGAATAGAAAGTGATCAAAAAATGTCACCTGCCCAAAAATGGTACCAATAAAAACGGCAACTCATCTCGGAAAAAAACAAGCCCTTTCATAAATCTGTCAGCAGAAATATAAAAGAAATATAGCTCTCAAAATATGGCAAATCAAAAACTTATTTTTTCAAAAAAAGCGTCTTTCAGTGTGTGACAGCTGCCAAACATAAAAACCTGATGTAAATCTGGAATCGCTGGAATCGCACCGACCTGAAGAATAAAGTTTTCTAATCACTTATACCGCACGAGGAACGGCGTAAAATATAAATAAAACCAATTCTTCACCTGCTACTGATTTGTTCATTCTCCCTCACAAAGATCGCAGTAAGGCTCGGCGCACATGTATCCTGCGCTGAGCGCTTACACCGGGGTTTCCGTGTAAATCTCTGAAATATGTGATTCAGACGGACCCCCCGGCGGAAGATTCCCTATAATGAGGCAGATGGAGACACTGTGAATGTTGTCTGGCCTGTGATCCAGCGGTGTCCGTATTTTTAGGCGCAGATAAAAGTGCCGTCAGCCATAGTTTTGTGCACCTCTGTAAAGGACAACGCTGAACAGAGGCCAGACGGAGTCCAGAGTAACTCTGCTGCTTCATTATAGTGAATGGATCCCTCGGGGGTTTCATCTGAATCACGTCACTTGGCGATTTAAAAGGAAACCCCGATATACAGTTGTGCTCAAAAGTTTACATACCCCAGCAGAATTTTTCCTTTCTTGGCCTTGTTTCAGAGAATATGAATGATAACAAAAAACTTTTTCTCCACGCATGGTTATTGGTTATTGTCAAACTACTGTGTTTTCTCTTTTTAAATCTAAACGACAACCAAAAACATCCAAATGACCCTGATCAAAAGTTCACATACTCTGGTGATTTTGGCCTGATAACATGCTCAGAATTTGACACAAATGGGTTTGAATGGCTACTAAAGGTAACATCCTCACCTGTGACCTGTTTGCTTGTAATCAGTGTGTGTGCATAAAAGCTGAGTGTGTTTTTGGGATCCCGACAGACTCTTGCATCTTTCATCCAGCCACTGACGTTTCTGGATTGTGAGTCATGGGGAAAGCCAAAGAATTGTCAACAGATCTGCGGTAAAAGGTAATTGAATTCATAATGCCAGTCAGCAGCGTTCAAACTGTGATTAACAAATGGAAAATCAGGTGCTCTGTAAAAACTAAACCAGGGTCAGGTAGACCAACAAAAATTTCAGCCACAACTGCCAGGAAAATTGTTCAGGATGCAAAGAAAAACCCACAAATAACATCAGCTGAAATTCAGGACTCTCTGAAAACTAGCAGTGTGGCTGTTTCAAGATGCACAATAAGGAGGCACTTGAAGAAAAATGGGCTGCATGGTCGAGTCGCCAGAAGAAAGCCATTAATGCACAAATACCACAAAGTATCTCTCCTACAATACGCCAAACAGTTACAAAACTTCTGGAGCAAGGTAGTTTGGAGTGATGAGACCAAAATTGAACTTTTTGGCCACAACCATAAATGTTACATTTGGAGAGAGGTCAGCAAGGCCTATGATGAAAGGAACACCATTCCCACAGTAAAGCATGGAGGTGGATCGCTGATGGTTTGGGGATGTCAGCTACGAAGGCACAGGAAACTTAGTAAAAGTTGAAGGAGAGATGAATGCAGCACGTTATCAGCAAATACTGGAGGCAAATTTGCACTCATCAGCCCGGAAGCTGCGAATGGACGTACTTGGACGTTCCAACATGACAACGATCCAAAACACAAGGCCAAGTCGAACTGTCATTGGCTACAGCAGAACAAAGTGAAGGTTCTGGAGTGGCCATCTCAGTCTCCTGACCTCAATATCGTTGAGCCACTGTGGGGAGATCTCAAGCGTGCAGTTCATGCTAGACAGCCCAGGAATTTACAGGAACTGGAGGCTTTTTGGCAAGAAGAATGGGCAGCTTTACCATCTGACAAAATAAAGAACCTCATCCACAACTACCACAAAAGACTTCAAACTGTCATTGATATTAGAGGGGGCAATACATGGTATTAAGAACTGGGGTATGTGAACTTTTGATCAGGGTCATTTGGATGTTTTTGGTTGTCATTAAGATTTAAAAAGAGAAAACACAGTAGTTTGACAATAAATGGCTTCATCCAACCAATAACCATGAATGGAGAAAAAGTTTTTTTTGTTATCATTCCTATTCTCTGCAACAAGGTCAAGAAAGGAAAAATTCTGCCGGGGTATGTAAACTTTTGAGCACAACTGTAAGTGCTCAGCGTAGAACGCCGGATAAATGTGATCCCAAGAGTTATGTAAAATGTTCCCAATGAAAGCTTCAACTCAATCCACAAGAAAAGCAAGTCACCACTCAGGTCCGTTATCAAATTGCATAATTGTTTTTAAATACATGTAACAGAAAAACCTGATTTAAACCCCGGGTCATTTTCTGCTAACTTCCCTTTAATGACGAATGCTCTATAGCAGGGGTGTCTAACCAGCAGGCCACATGCAGCCCAGGATGGCTATTAATGCGGCCCAAGACAGATTTCCAGTGGACCACAATGCTTAAATGTGTGGTGGACCCCCGGCCTGTTTTTTCCATCTGCCGGCCCTTTAAATTTTGAGGAGAGAACTGTGTGCACACACACAATGTTCTGTGTTGAATGCTGACGCTGTGCATAAAAGACTGTATTAAGTTCGACACTTGCCAGTGTCAGTGTCAGGATGTTATTTGCGGGCCGAGTTAGTGCTGCCCCCCTCTTGTCCCACTCCTACCATCGCAGCTCTGTAGCTCCATAGCTTTATTTCTGCAGGGTCTGGGTGAGTCTATATATGGCAGCCTTAGTGTATCCTATAATATACACATCAGTTTCCTATGTAACGTATATACATCACCTAGGAGACACTGAGACTGCAGTATGTGTATATGTCAGTCTCAGTATATCATATCAAACTTTCAGCAGACTCCGTGTCCCCTACATGATGTATACAGCAGTTTGTGTCTCATATGTGATGTATATAAAGCATTCTCATTGCCTCCTATGTGTAGTATATAGCAGTCTCAGTATCTCCTATGTGTTGTACTCAGCGGTCTCAGTGTATCCTATGTGATGTATATACAGCAGTCTCATTTCTCCTATTTAATGTTATACAGCTGTCTCGTGTCTCCTATATGATGTATATAGCAGTCTGTGGTCTCCTATGTGCCGTATATATAGCAGGGTCGCCTATGTGATGTAAACAGCAGTCTCATTATCTCCAATGTGATGTACATACTATAGTTAGTGTATCCTGTAGATATAGCAGTCTCTGTGTATTCTATGTGATGTATACAGATGTCTCATTTCTACTAACGTGATGTATATATAGCAATCTAAATGTATCCTATGTGATGTATACACAGCAGTCTCGGTGTATGCTATGTGATGTATAGACAGCAGTCTCGGTGTATCCTATGTGATGTATATACCACAGGGTCGCCTATCTGATGTAAAGAGCAGAGTCTCATTATCTCAAATGTGATGTACATGCAATAGTTAGTGTATCCTGTACATACAGCAGTCCCAGTGTATTCTATGTAATGTATACAGCAGAATCTGTGCCTCCTATGTGATGTATAAAGCTGTCTCAGTGTAGCATTATTCTACATTTTCTATATTAGTGATTACAATGTTGGGACTTGCTTGACAATTTTATAACACTCTCTGAACAGGCCGCAGCATAATTAGGCAAAAAATGTCCTCACGTAATGATCCTATCAGTTGTGGGAGAAATCCTGAAAATTATGCATGGACCTTATTTTTTTATTTTACTCATTTATATAGCGCCATTAATTCCACAGCGCTTTACAGACATTATCAGCTTTTGTTAGTGTTTGTATATTTAATGTGCTGCCCAAGACAACTCTTTGTCTTCCGATGTGGCCCAGAGACACCAAAAGGTTGTTCACCCCTGCTCTACTAATCAGGAGGGGTGATACCTATACTCCCCCACATGAGGGTTAATATTCTGTGCAATGGAGTGGTGTGCTGCGGCTCTGCAGTTGGTTGTGTTCTTGCAGTAGAAGCCAAACAATAGCAGGTGCTAATTTATGAGTGAAACTGAGAATACATACGGCCTTTGTGTGTATACGCCCCTCCTTTTTTCGTTTGCAGTTTTTCTTGCAGTGTCCTTTGAGCGCTGAAGCAGCTGTGATGTAGGATCCTTCCCCAGGAGGCCAGCACAAGAAGAGATGCCTTTCTGAATGCAAACTTTATTTCCTAGTAACTTCCATAGATTTGGTGAAATAAATTACAAACATACTGTGTGAAAAGCAAAACAAGTAGCACTTGCTACTTAAAGTGGTATTCCAGAACACAAAGTTATCCCCTATCCATATGATAGGAGATAACTTACTAACCGCGAGACTGGAAGTCCCAGTGATCCTGAGATGCACATGCTCAGTTTCCACTCCATTCATTGTCTGTGGAATTGCTGGAAATAGCCGTGCGCTGTACTTGTGCTTCTCCGGCAGTCCCAGACAATTCATGTAGTGGAATTGAGTATTCGCACCTCTGCTTTTTTCTTCATTCTCAGGATCGCTGTGGGTCCCAGCAGTCTGATAAGTAAGTTATTCCCTCTCCTACAAACCAACTCAAATACTGCTTTGATCATTTCCTGTGCAGCAGTTTTAAAGGGGTCATATAGTATTACATGGAGGCCACTCAGATAATTGGCATCCATGTAATATAAGGACGGCTTAAATTCGCCAGAGAGAACCACTACTTTTTAGCGGCTGTCTACTTTGGCCCATAGAGGGGGTCCTGGGCGGTGATCCTCTTTATACTGTCCATATCTGCACAAGACAGCTATCTCCTTCAGTTTATTTATTTTACCCACTTATATTGCGCCATTAATTCCACAGCACTTTGTCTTTGGAGTGTGGGAGGAAACCGGAGAACCCGGAGGAAACCCATACAAACACGGGGAGAACATACAAACTCCTTGCAGATATTGTCCTTGGTGGGATTTGAACCCAGGACCGCAGCGCTGCAAAGCAACAGTGCTAACCACTGATCCACCGTGCAATTCTCTCATACACAGAAATGCTTGGCTCGGCCGAGCGTCCCTGTGTTCCCTATGAGAAGAGTACAGTAAGCTGCTGGCAACGGCCTATCTGCCCAAAGAACAAAAGGATTGGGTGATTGAACTCCAACTGCCCGATCCTTAGGCCCCTGACATCATCTGTTGGGGGAGGGTGAGGAGACTCCCATACACATTAGATGGTTGGCCAATCCCTCAAAATTGGGTTATAGCCGACTTTTGTCTAATGTGTATGGGGGCTTTAAGTGAAATTTACCTGTGGCGGTATTAGTCCTTCACCTATACTCATTTATTTATATGGGCAAAACAGTGACTTAGGTTACATGTACAATGGCCGATTATCCGGAAATGAGCATTCCTAGGAATATGAGCAAAATGCTCAATTGACTTTTTATTTTTAAAGGGGTGGTCCAAAGTAATTTTCATTCTTAATCCTTATCTATTTGATGCCATAATCTAAAGTAATTTTTAATATACTTGTATGAAAATTCCCTATCCTTCCCTAACTACACTATGTGCTATTCTATTTTTTTCCACTTCCTTTTTGATGACACTTCGTTTGAGAATCCACACTGCATGCTGGGATACTCAAACGAAGAGTTATCAGGGGGCAGAGGCTACAGTCACTGCCGCAGCCCCTGCCCCTTTCCTGATACAAAGCGTCATCAGTGATGCTCAATTGAGACGCTGGGCTAGTCCCTGTGTTATATGCACTGTGCACAATGACAGCATGCTCTCTGTTGTCGGCTCAGATCAGCAGTAACGAGCCGACAACAGAACAGTGTCAGAATATCCGGCATGCAGAGACCAGCGCCGCTCCGGCAAATGATGTCACAGGTATGTGCATGCTGGGTATTCTGACACCGCTCTGTTGTCGGTTCTTTACTGCTGATCTGCGCCGGCAACAGAAAGCGCGCTGTCATTGTGCACATTGAACAGGGACAAGCCCAGTACCAGAAACGAGCATCGCTAATGACTCTTCATTTCAGGGAAGGGGCAGAGGCTGCGACAGTGACCACAGTGGGATTCTCAAACGAAGTGCCATCAAAAAGGAGGTAGGGAAAAAAATAGAAAAGCAGATAGTGTAGTTAGGGAAGGATGGGTAATTTTTAATGCAAGTATATTAGATATAATACATATATCTAATATAATATATTAGAAAATAATTTAGATTATGGCACTAAATAGATAGGGATTTAGAATGAAAATTACTTTGACCTTACAACCACCCCTCTAAGCTTGCTTAAAAAATAATCGTTCTCTGCAGCACATCATCCGGTGTAAAATGTGATGTGCAGCTGAGAACAATGGCAGCATATGTGCACTGAATGATCTATTAATGATTGCTGTGTCTGCATCAGGCTATTGGCTTCTATGTAGTCTTTTGGTACGGCTTGTGTAAATGAGCCTTTATTATTCACCTTCAGCATCGGGGTCTTGGAGTTCATCCAAAGACATCTTCATGGAGAGTTTGCATTTTCTTCTTGGTTATGTGGGTTTCCTCCTGCTTCTCATATGATAAGGAAATTAGATTGTTGAGCCCATTGGAGACCGGGTTTGATGTAGGTGAAGGCCATCAGCAGCTCAAGTATGAGCCACGTGACAACACTTGCACATGACATGTCATATTGTGTGGTGTGAACCTGTGACATACACAATATTACATTGTGTGACAATATACAGGGAAAAACAACACAAAGAGGCAGGAACCCCCCCTTCTGTGCATCTTCTGCTTTTCCCAGCAGTGCAGCAATAACATTCACATTTCTGTGTGTGCTTCACTAATCCTGGTGATCAGCAATGGTGGCCGGCGGATGATGTGACTGGTCATAAATTTTCGATGCATGAGAAATCTAGCATTACAAGCTGATCATTCCATTGAATGGCTGAACATATAATACATGGATACTCCAGGTGCTCCAGATCAGCGCTCCGTTCTGGCTCGTAGATAGAGGCCTGATCGATCTCCCCCAACCAAAACTAACAGCTTCATTTATGTCTATGAGAATACTAGCTCGATTCAGGAGACCCGGGATCAGGCCAGGCTTTGCGTTTCATATTCAGACTGTAAAACATGGGCGTCTGAATCCAACCTGAAGCCCCTCAATACTCCTTAGATATCTGTTGGTCAAACAGTGGTTCAGCTGATTGTTTGCCTGTCATCTATCTCGCCCACTACTCCATATACATGACATTAGTCTAATGTGTCTGTGTGGTCTTAAGTCAACCAAATCCTTAATTTATGAGCAAACAACCCAAGGATATAAGGAGGCATGTGCTAAAAGTTTTGTACCAGTTTTCTGACATCATAAAACTTTTTGCTATTTTACACCCCTCTCGTCACTATGGCAAAAAAAACGGATGTCAGAGTGGGTGTGGTTAGCTATGCAAATGTGGCGCCCCTGCGGGTTCAGTCGCCACAGAGGTACTGCATCTCACCCAGAGGTGTGGTACCCCACTCTCAGGTAAGGACGGAGTACTACCCTGGACGCACACACTTGCATCCATTGCACTCCACTTCAGAGGGAAGGGCGAGATTGCTCCTAATGGAGAGCACAGTCCCTGGTCCCTAGCTGGAGGGTGGAACCATGCAGTGGGTGTGGGTGGAGGAAGAAGAACAGGGGAGCACTTCAGAAGGAGTATATAAAGAGGGAACCATCTTGGGAGAGAGGAGTCCAGTCAGAGAAGACAGTCTGAGGAGAAGGAGTGGGAGCAGGAGCTCTGTAGGAGCTCTGCTCATTAGGAGCGGGCCTAGAGAGAGAGGCCCAGGAGGAAAGGCTGAAGAGGAAGGGAGCGGAGGAAGGCTCCAGGAGTGAGGGGATCCTAGGGGTACGGGAAGTGCGGATGCCACCCGTGCGCCCGAATCTACCAGGATGTGGAGGGATCTGGCTGCAGAGGGGACCGACCCCTAAACTAGTGGAGAACTACAAGGCTCAGCTAGAAACCGGAGGCTTCTGCACTTTCGGGGTGTAGTTGCTAAATTGCAGCAATTAAATCGCCAAAAAGGTGGCCACAGAGGGTCCAGGGGACTGCAGGTCGCCCGACAAGATCCGAGGCCACCGGCTTGGGACACTGGTTGCGAGGCGCAGGGCAGGAGGGTGAGAGCCAGCGCAGGAATACGACCGAGGAAGGCACACGGACTGGGGTCCCGTTACATACTCTTGAGATACGTGGGGGTTTGCTGAACCCCTCCCTTGGTGAGCACAGGACGGCGTGGGCAGTTACCCTGGTGCTGGTAACTTGGAGTCTGAAAACCGTGAGTAAAGCTTGAAGACTGCACCCCACTGTGTCTGTGAATAATTGCTGCGCCATCACTCGCCCTGCACTACACAGCACCAGCAACATCTACCTCAAATCATCACTGCCCTGGATCTTAGCTCTACCTGTGGAGAGCTGAACCAACTCTGCTGCGTCACCATAAGCTCCAGAGGATCTGCTCCGCAGCGACTGCCCCATATAGCCGCCTACCACAGGTGGCGTCACGAACATTAAATTATAAAAACTATAGTCCACTTTTATTGACCGCCCTGGGTCACGGACCGGGTCACTGCCACTGTGACATCCCCTGCACCGAACGGCCCGGCACCGAGTACTCCACGGCCCAGGGGGCACGTCACAAATGAGCTGTAAGACCGATACATTCTTTTTTTTTTTTTTTTTTTTTAAATATATCAAACATTGTGGTCCGACAAATAATGGTAACACAAGGAAAAGTGATGTTGGAAAAGTGCCCTCTAAACCCCCCATCCCCATAAAACCTATGTGTTAAAATATTTAAGTTTTTTTTTTTCACTTTTTAGCCAAATTCTATAATCCATAAAACTGTTGTGTTCTGCCCTTTGGTATTTTAAAGTCCCCCATTGTTTACAGCCATGACTCCATTGCTGAACACAAAAGCATTTTCAAGCACGTTTAAAGTTTGCTCAACAACATTTATGCAAACCTGTGAAATACTGGGAGAATATAGTCTGGTCAGATGAGACCAAAATTGAACTCTTTGGTTGCCATAGTACACACCATGTTTGGAGGCCAAAGGCACTGCATATCACCCCAAAAACACCATACCAACAGTAACATTTGGAGGTGGGAACATCATGGTGTGGGGCTGTTTTTCAGCATACGCCACTGGCAAACTTCATATCACTGAAGGAAGGATGAATGGACAAATGTACCGAGACATTCTTGATAAAAATCTGCTGCCGTCTACCAGGGTGATGAAGATGAAGCAAGGGTGGACATTTCAGCAAGACAATAATTCCAAACACACAGCCAAGGAAACTCTCAATTGGTTTCAGAGAAAGAAAATAAAACTGCTAGAATGGCCGAGCTAATCACCAGACCTGAATCCAATAGAAAATTTATGGAAGGAACTAAAGCTCAGAGTTTATAGAAGGAGCCCACAGGAACTTCATGATTTGAAGATTGTTTTTGTGGAAGAATGGGCCAAAATCACACTTGAGCAATGCATGCAACTAGTTTCTCCATACAGGAGTCGTCTGGAAGCTGTCATCACCAACAAAGGCTTTGTACAAAGTATTAATTAAATTTCAATAAACGTGTTCAATTTTACCCTGTGTCATTTCTCATTATTACACATAACTTAATTTATGGACAGCTATGGTTTAATTTCATTGCCTGTGTGGATTGGATGGATTGTTATTGACATCTAGTGAGAATTTCATGTCAATTGAACCTTTAGAAATATATGTACTGAGAAAATTGGTGACGTGCTCAATACTTATTTCACCCGCTGTAACTGTGACATTGCCTATATTGTGATTGGTGGATCCTGTGTTATCAGTAGAGATGGTGTGAAATGATTTGCAGTACTTGGTATGTAGGCCACACCGGTAATCTGTGGCGGACAGACGGGAGACCCACAAACAGCATCCCCGACTCCGCGAGGCGTTCATCTCCCGGCCGGCAACAGCAGAAGGAACCCGACCGCCGGACCCATCTGCGGGACGGAGATGCAGCCGGGAGATGAGCGGCGCGAGGCGCTCATCTCCCGGCCGGTAGCAGCGGATGGACCGCCGGCGCCGCTGACCTCCATGCGGAAGGGAGGACCGGGGAGCGGCGCTGCGGGTCGGGATACTTCTCCTGCGAGCGCCCGCTCATATCCCGGGTTCTCGCAGCGGAAGTAGCCGCACAGGCAGCGCCTCTCCCCGGTCCTCACAAAGACGATTCGATGATTGGCCGCGGTCTTCGGACCCTACCAATCACTGATCTTAGCGCAAAAGTTAAACATCGCTGTGCTGATTGGTCGCCGACGCTGCCCGCGACCCATCACCCATTTGGGCGCCACATTTAAATATCCGCCGCGACCAATCAGCACAGCGGTGTTTAAATCTGGAGCCAAGATCGGTGATTGGTCGCAGCCGATATTTAAATTTGCCGCCCAAATCGGTGATTGGTCGCGGGCAGCGTCCGCGACCAATCAGCACAGTAGTGTTTAACTTTAGCCGCAAGATCAGTGATTGGTCGCGGGCCAAGACCGCGACCAATCACCGATTTGTGAGGCACATTTAAATAGCGGCCGCGACCAATTGGATGTCAGCACCGCTCCCCGGTCCTCCCTTCACACCCTAGCCGCATGGATGTCAGCGGCGCTGCCTGTGCGGATACTTCCGCTGCGAGAACCCGGGACATGAGCGGGCGCTCGCAGCAGAAGTATCCCGACCCGCAGCGCCGCTCCCCTGTCCTCCCTTCACACCCTAGCCGCTGATGTCCCCACAGTATCTGCATGGTGTTACAAAGATCCGGACATTTGTGTTAAAAATCGCTGATTGGTCGTTGGCGGTGCCCGCGACCAATCACCGATTTGGGCGCCAAATTTAAATATCGGCCGCGACCAATCACCGATCTTGGCTCCACATTTAAACACCGCTGTACTGATTGGTCGCGGACGCTATTTAAATGTGGCGCCAAAATCGGTGATTGGTCGCGCCCAGCGTCGGCGACCAATCAGCACAGCGGTGTTTAAATGTGGAGCCAAGATCGGTGATTGGTCGCGGCCGATATTTAAATTTGGCGCCCAAATCGGTGATTGGTCGCGGGCACCACCAGCGACCAATCAGCGATTTTTAACACAAATGTCCGGATCTTTGTAACACCATGCGGATACTGTGGGGACATCAGCGGCTAGGGTGTGAAGGGAGGACCGGGAGCGGCGCTGCGGGTCGGGACACTTCTGCTGCGAGCAGTCGCTCATGTCCCTGGTTCTCGCAGTGGAAGTAGCCGCACAGGCAGCGGCGCTCCCCGGTCCTCACTAATACGATTCCGCTCCCCGCTCCTCACCAATACGATTCGCTGATTGGTCGCGCTCTCCGCACGCGACCAATCAGTGATCTTGGCGCTAAAGTTAAACACCGCTCTGCTGATTGGTCGCGGCCGCTGCCCGCGACCAATCACCGATTTGGGCGCCACATTTAAATACTGCTGTGCTAATTGGTCGCGGACGCCAGCCGTGACCAATCAGCGAGCTTGGCGCCAAATTTAAACAACGCTCTGCTGATTGATCGCGGTCGCTGGCCGAGATCAATCAGCATTATTGGCGCAAAATTTAAACAACGCTCTGCTGATTGGTCGCGGCCGTCAGCCGCGACTAATCAGCGATTTTGGCGCCAAATTTAAACACCGCTCTGCTGATTGGTCGCGGACGGCGACCAATCAGCGATTTTGGCGCCAAATTTAAACAACGCTCTGCTGATTGGTCGAGGCCGGCGACCGCGACCAATCAGCAGAGCGATGCAGAGCGGGGTTTAAATTTGGCCCCAAAGTCGCTGATTAGTCGCGTCTGACGGCCGCGACCAATCAACAGAGCGTTGTTTAAATTTTGCGCCAAAATCGCTGATTGGTCGCGGCCGTCAGACGCGACTAATCAGCGACTTTGGGGCCAAATTTAAACCCCGCTCTGCATCGCTCTGCTGATTGGTCGCGGCCGCGACCAATCAGCAGTATTGGCGCCAAATTTAAACACCGCTCTGCTGATTGGTCGTAACTAATCAGCGATTTTGGTGCCAAATTTAAACACGCTCTCCAGTCCTCACTAACACGGTTTGCAGATTGGTCGCGGCCGCCGCCCGCGACCAATCACCGATCTTGGCTCCACATTTAAACACCGCTGTACTGATTGGTCGCGGACGCTATTTAAATGTGGCGCCAAAATCGGTGATTGGTCGCGCCCAGCGTCGGCGACCAATCAGCACAGCGGTGTTTAAATGTGGAGCCAAGATCGGTGATTGGTCGCGTCCGATATTTAAATTTGGCGCCCAAATCGGTGATTGGTCGCGGGCACTTCCAGCGACCAATCAGCGATTTTTAACACAAATGTCCGGATCTTTGTAACACCATGCGGATACTGTGGGGACATCAGCGGCTAGGGTGTGAAGGGAGGACCGGGAGCGGCGCTGCGGGTCGGGATACTTCTGCTGCGAGCGCCCGCTCATGTCCCGGGTTCTCGCAGCAGAAGTATCCGCACAGGCAGCGCCGCTGACATCCATGCGGCTAGGGTGTGAAGGGAGGACCGGAGAGCGGCGCTGCGGGTCGGGACACTTCTGCTGCGAGCAGTCGCTCATGTCCCGGGTTCTCGCAGCGGAAGTATCCGCACAGGCAGCGCCGCTGACATCCATGCGGCTAGGGTGTGAAGGGAGGACCGGAGAGCGGCGCTGCGGGTCGGGACACTTCTGCTGCGACCAATCACCGATTTGGGCGCCACATTTAAATACTGCTGTGCTAATTGGTCGCGGACACCAGCCGCGACCAATCAGCGAGCTTGGCGCCAAATTTAAACAACGCTCTGCTGATTGATCGCGGTCGCTGGCCAAGATCAATCAGCATTATTGGCGCAAAATTTAAACAACGCTCTGCTGATTGGTCGCGGCCATCAGCCGCGACTAATCAGCGATTTTGGCGCCAAATTTAAACACCGCTCTGCTGATTGGTCGCGGCCGGCGACCAATCAGCAGTATTGTCGCCAAATTTAAACACCTCTTTGCTGATTGGTCGCGGTCACGACTAATCAGCGATTTTGGTGCCAAATTTAAACACGCTCTCCATTCCTCACTAACACGGTTCGCTGATTGGTCGCGGCTGTCGCCCGCGACCAATCAGCGATTTTGGCGCCAAATTTAAACAACGCTCTGCTGATTGGTCGCGGTCGCCGGCCTCGACCAATCAGCAGAGCGATGCAGAGCGGGGTTTAAATTTGGCCCCAAAGTCGCTGATTAGTCGCGTCTGACGGCCGCGACCAATCAACAGTGCGTTGTTTAAATTTTGCGCCAAAATCGCTGATTGGTCGCGGCCGTCAGACGCGACTAATCAGCGACTTTGGGGCCAAATTTAAACCCCGCTCTGCATCGCTCTGCTGATTGGTCGCGGTCGGCGGCCGCGACCAATCAGCAGTATTGGCGCTAAATTTAAACACCGCTCTGCTGATTGGTCGTGACTAATCAGTGATTTTGGTGCCAAATTTAAACACGCTCTCCAGTCCTCACTAACACGGTTTGCAGATTGGTCGCGGCCGCCGCCCGCGACCAACCACCGATATTGCCGCCAAATTTAAACACCGCTTTGCTGATTGGTCGCGGTTGCCTAACGCGACCAATCAGCGATTTGGGCGCCAAATTTAAACGCCGCTCTGCTAATTGCGCCCCGTCGGCCGCATACCTATTCTAGAATACCCGATGCGCTCGAATCGGGCCACCATCTAGTATCATTGATAAATGGGAGGAAACCATCAGCCAAGTAAACCAAAAAAAGTATTTTCGAGACCTTAATGATTATGAAATGAATAAGATCTATCGATGGCAACTTAAGAAAAATAATCCACCACGCTTAAGGTCTCGGGATCCATCAGAGACCTGCAGTGTATCAGGTCAAGAAAGTAACTCTTCTGCTAGTGATGTTGAATATACCAGAGACTTTCACTTGCGAAGTGATCATGGAAAGAGAAAATACCCAGACATGTTCAATAAAACCCAGAAAGGGAAAAAGATCAAAGATCGGTTTCAGGTAGTTAATTTATCGGAGCGCTTACTTACTGAACCACAAATTGATGTTCTTGAATGAGATCTAACTTTCTCCCCTTACTCTAATATAGATGCATTCATGGCAATAAAAGATACGCAATTGTTTGCCAGAAAACTGATATTAAAGAAATTACATTACAAATCAGACTCACAGGGGATTCTTCAAACTAAAGAATAAATAGAAGCTTTACAAATCCTTCAATCATTAGAAGAAGAAAGTACAACAAAAGAGGTCAGTGCCATACCTAACCATCTTTTTAGTAAATCCAAAACATTTTCAGCGTTAGGACTTTGCCCAGCCATAGAAATCTTCACTAAAGTCACAACATCCGAAATTGAAGCACTAGCGACTAATCATAATAAAAGTTTCAACTTGACTAAAAAAGAGCAAATGGCATTACAAGAATTAAAGTCTTGGGATGATATAGTATATAAACAGGCAGATAAAGGAGGCAGTTTAGTCCTTTGGCCAAGGGAAATGTATGAACGGCAAGCACAAAAATTGCTGGGTGATACAAGATGCTATCAGAAGCTTCCTTTTAACCCTTTAACATCTTTTCAGAGCAAATTGATCGCCATTTTAGAAAAAGCGTTTGAAGATGGAATTATCTCAAAAAAATTACTTGACAACATTCGGGATTTTCATCCAAGACTGCCAACGTTCTACTTAATCCCAAAATTACACAAAAACCCTAAGGATCCACCAGGATGCCCGATCGTAGCAGGTAATGGAGGACTATGTGAGATAATATCTGATATAGTTGATTATTTCTTGAAACCATTGGTGTCTACCTTACCATCGTTTATCAGAGACACTACATCAGCCCTACAAATAATTGATCAGTTGCATTTGGATAGCAATATGATCATGGTTACGGCTGATGTAGAGTCTCTGTATACATCAATTAGACATAAAGACTGGTTAGCAGCAGTGGCATGGTTTTTAGAGACAAGTAATCTTGATGGTCCACTCTCTAATCTTATACTCACCTTATGGGAATTTTTACTTCATCACAATGTATTCATATTTAATAAAAAAAATTTCCTCCAACAACAAGGGACAGCAATGGGGGCATCTTGTGCCCCACCTATGCTAACCTTTTCTTAGGAGCATGGGAGCGTAAGATTTTTCAGGAGGACACAATTGAAGCTATGAATAACGTCCATAATTGGATGAGGTATATCGATGATATCCTCTTTTTCTGGGATGGTACTATCGGGGAACTGGAAGATTTAATGCGTAGGCTTAATAACAATGACATTAACATCAAACTTACCTTTAAATTTGGCAGAACTCTGGATTTCCTCGCTATAAAAATAATGGCAGCTCCTGATGGACGTCTGCATACGGATGTATACAGAAAACCTACAGCGACTAACTCCTTTTTGATGGCAGATTCATCACATCCTAAGACTACTATAAGAGGTATACCAATCGGACAATTTCTCCGAGTTAGAAGAATCTGCTCTGAACCTGTGACCTTTGAATCCCAAGCGATTGATCTTGCGAGATGTTTTTTAGACAGAGGGTATAGTAAAAAACGTATTAAATGTGGTTACATCAAAGCCAAGAAGACCTCCAGGGATGAACTACTCTATGGATCTTCTAAACGTGCAAAACAAGATGACAATCAGGTGCGGTTTATTTCTACCTTCAATAGTCAATGGCAAGAACTGACTTTTATTATTACTAAACATTGGAAGATTCTAATGTCAGATCCGATCCTGCAACAAGTATTGCCAGCTTCTCCTTCCTTTGTGGCCAGACGTGCAGCCAACCTGAAAGATACTTTGGTCCATAGTCACTATGATCCATGCAGGAATAAGGTAACGAAAGTGCTAGATTCCCTTGGATTTTTTCCATGTGGCTTTTGCAAAGGCTGCTTGAATTTAGTGAAAACTTCCACTTTCTGCAACTGGGACAACTCGCTTAGTTGGGATATCAGAAAACATCTTAGCTGCTCGTCAAAAGCAGTTATCTATCATGCCACGTGCCCGTGTAAAAAAAATATATGTGGGAATGACCACGAGAGATCTTAAAATCAGAGTAAGGGAGCATGTGAGGGACATAGAAAAGGCTCAAGCCGCAGAAAGTAATGTCTAATTAAAAACACTGCCAAGACACTTCAAACAATTCCATAACTGTAATTCCAGGGGCCTGATTGTTAAGGCCATCGGCCAAGTGGATTTAGGATCTTGAAGTGGTGATGTTGGCAAGGCCCTCGCTCAACTGGAATGTAAGTGGATCTACCGTCTAGGCACCATTAATCTGCAAGGTCTTAATGAAAATAGGGGATTTGCAGCTTTTTTGTAACAATTGTACTGTTAGTTAATTATCCTAATAGCTTAAAAGGTATCTTTTTATGGGTGGGATTTATGCGTGCTTTTAATAAGTTTTAAGTATTTTAATTTATATATGTGAGCCTTATATTCTTTATTTATGCTTGGATATAGTTTTCGATGTCTGACCTTTGTTTGGGCTTAAAAGGATGAGAAGGAGGATCTATGCATATCATTTGGACTGATATAGAAGACATCTACAATCTTTTCTCCCATGATCTCTGAAGATGTTCCATAGAAAATCCGGAGTGGACCTCAACCCCCTCCCTTCCCTCACTTGATTTATCATTGAATTAATTGTTTTATTAATAATTGCACTTTATATTAACACATCTATTGGTATCAGTATTATTATTATATTTGATGGTGGTTCTTTTATTTCATTTAGTTTCACTTCATGAATTAGTTATTTATTTTATATTATGAGGATTCTTTCATATTTAATAAGCCATCCCGCTAGTCCTTATTTTATCTTATTTTAATTGTTCTATTTATTTTTAATTATTTTCCTAAATTATTCATTTATTCCTGTTTGGATCCCCCCTATGGTCATCATGACAGAGATTATCCTCCATAATATGCTTTGCCGGACCGAGCGCATGCGCACCTTTCTCCAACCCCATAGGCTTCCGGGAACGCTCTTTCTTGACAGCATGCGTTCCAGCATGCGGGTCAATGAGCGTATCCGCCGGAAGCCTCCTTTTATCTAGGGGAGGAGCGGATGCGTCATGTGCTGACAAGGTCCGGTGAATACCTCCTACTAGGCATTTTCCGATAGGCGGTCAGGCTACATAAAAGAGACACTTTCCCCTCACTTTGACACGCCCCGGGAAGAAGCAAGCTGGCGAAATGCGCTACGGGGTAAGGAGAGACTGCGTCCTGCACTGGGTCCTGGTCACTTGCAATTTTGGCTCTCTTATCAGGTATATGTGTTGTTTTTCTTTACCCTGAGCTTACTATTAACCTCTACACTATGGTTTCCTCTATGTGGATATAGTATTGATGTGGATCTGAATATAGGGTTACATTGTGTCCCATCATAAGATCCTATAGCATACTAGGTATGCTTATATTTATAGAGGGCCATTAATTAATAATTATTATATTATATGTACTATACCATTATATTGGGTCTGTAGGGAGTATTTTATAATACTCTGATATATTATACTGTGACAGTCGATGAGCCTTTAATATAATCAAATTCCAGTTCAGGAACCAGTCTCTCATACTGGGCACTCTGTTTTTTAGCCATTCATATATTTTTACATCATGTTTCTGATTTTTATTGATTGACTAAATAAAATTAATTGTTTTATAATCTTGGATCGCTTCGTTTTTCTCTGCACAAATAATATAGCGCAGGTTTGGTGGAATATGGATTTGTTTGAAGTGCCTTATCTATATTTATATCCATTTTTTTGAAGCTAGATACATGTGACATCATGCCAGGTCAGCTAATCAAAAGAAGAGCTGTGGATGCTGTCAAGAGGTGGTTCTCACGGCTCCTGTCTGTTTTCCACAGATTACTGGCGTGGCTGCTTGACCGAGTTTGGCGAATCGATTCACACCAACTCTGCAGTACTGCAGGAATTAAAGGGGTTGTCAACTAATAGGACAACCCCTTCTTGATCTAAATGTTTGGCCCTGATAAAATAAAAAACACTTATACTTGGTATATGCAACAGTTGTGGGCTTCTTTGTTTGTGTGAAGGAGGACTTTATGCTGATCTGACAGTAGATGGCGATGTTTTGTAAAGTTTCCTTGTTTACTGTATTGTAAAAGAAAAAAGTCTCTTTTCTGTTTTTTTCTTACTTCCTGGTGCAGTACTGTGTGACTGTGCATTTTTTCCTTTACCTCATGTTCTGAGAAGTAAAAGCTTGTTATCCCATGTAATCTGCTCTGTGAAGTTTCTACTGCAACTGTGGGTATCCAGAAGCTGTGCTACAATACTCACCTTCCATGCTGCCGCCGTTCCACCGGTGTTGGCACTCGCGTTCCCGGCACTCTCGTGCGGTTGTTATGACACGTAAGCCCATTACCCAATCAGCGCAGGTGTCACTGTCCCGCCTTCTTATGAATTGAACATGAAGAGGAAGTCAGAGATCAGCTGCAGCCCGAACTTTCTCTTCATGTTCAATTCATATGAAGACGGTGACGCCAGCGCTGATTGGGCGCACAAGAGCTCTGGGAACGTGAGTGCCGACACTGCTGGAACGGCGCCAGCAAGGAAGGTGAGTATAAGCTTTTTTTATTTTATCGGGACCAAACATTTAGATCAAGAAGGGGTTATGCTAGTAGTGGACAACCCCTTTAAGTACTGTGATAGACAAACCATTATTTCAGAATATGATCAGTTTCTATGAGTAGGTAAGTTCCAGACTGGACCAGAGAAAGGCCGTAGATGTCCTCTGTCTGGACTTTTCAAAGGCATTTAATACGGTGCAACATAAAAAAATTTGGTACATAAAATGGGAGCAATGGAACCAGAGGAAAATGTACAGTGAAGGAAATAATTATTTGATCCCTTGCTGTTTTTGTAAGTTTGCCCACTGACAAAGACATGAACAGTCTGTAATTTTAAGGGTAGGTTAATTTTAACATTGAGAGATAGAATATCCCCCCCAAAAAATCAAGAAAATCACATTGTATAAATTAGATACATTTATTTGCATTTTGCAGTGAGAAATAAGCATTTGATCCCTCTGGAAAACAACACTTAATACTTGGTGGCAAAACCCTTGTTGGCAAGCACAGCAGTCAGGCATTTTTTGTAGTTGATGCTGAGGTTTGCGCACATGTCAGGAGGAATTTTGGTCCACTCCTCTTTGCAGATCATCTCTAAATCATTCAGATTTTGAGGCTGTCCCTTGGCAACTCGGAGCTTCAACTCCCTCCATAGGTTTTCTATGGGATTAAGGTCTGGAGACTGGCTGAGCCACTCCATGACCTTACTGTGCTTCTTTTTGAGCCACTCCTTTGTTGCCTTAGCTGTATGTTTTGGGTCATTGTCTTGCTGGAAGACCCAGCCACGACCCATTTTTAATGTCCTGGTAGAGGGAAGAAGGTTGTCACTCAGGATTTTACGGTACATGGCTCCATCCATTCTCCCATTGATGCGGTGAATTAGTCCTGTGCCCTTAGCAGAGAAACACCCCCAATACATAATGTTTCCACCTCCGTGCTTGACAGTGTAATAGTGGGGTAGGACGTAGCCTTCCTTTGGCACTGAAGTAGTTAAAGAAAGTGTTCCCATAGTTAAACCTCTCTGGACTGTCGGAAGGCCAAGCTAAGGGGTTAGCTTCAGTGGTCCAGTCAGTAGAGTAGAGGGGGAACTTAGTGCCCTGATCAAGCCTTGAGTGTTATAGAGCTTGTTCCTGGCATAATTCTTTGTGGTCTGCAGTACCTGTAACCAGCCACAAGATGCCACTGTCCTGGGTGCAGATTAGAGATGAGCGTTGTTCTACTCGAACTGTTCGCCAATCTCAAATTCGAGCTGTTTTGGGCGGTGTTCGAGCCGTTCGGCGAACACGAACAATTTGAGAAAAATTCGGCTGTTCGAGGTTATGTTCGATAACTGTTCGTGCACCAAAATCATAACTGGATTTTTTCTCAGTAATGATGAATATTAATGTTAATACGCAGTTTGAGTGTACAGCGGGGTGGGGGGAGGGGCAGGGGATGGATCTCTGCAGGAACAATGAAGATCTCCATTTTTTTTTCTCTTTCCCGCATTTGCAGTGGGGAGGTGCAATCTGTCAGCCTATCAGCAGCGCACACACGGAGCGAAGTGCTTTTTTTCACACAAGCAAGGGCATGTGTCATTGGCAGTGTATGTCACATGTCCTTGCCCTATAAGACCAAGCCATTTTCCCCGTCGCCACCATTTTCTCACTGCTGCAGCTGCGTGTTAGACGGCACCGCTGTTGCTGTGTGCGCTATACCTTGTTAATTTCAAGCCAATTTTCGCACAAATATACAGATAGCTTGGGAGTAGGGAATAGTTGTGATTGCAGTCCTTTTAAGGACTAGGTTACAGCATTTCCTACGACTTTTATCAGGGAGGTCTGTGCTCTTAAATAGATAGGTTGTGGGAGTAAAGACTAATTGTAATTGGAGTCCTTTTCAGGACTAGGTTACATCAGTTCCTATCAGTTTTTGCCAGGCAGGTCTGTGCCAGTGCTGTGCAAGTTTTTTTCACAGCATTTGGCTGAATCTAGCAAAGCTAATCCTTTTTGGCCTATTGCAGAGTGTGTTAGTCAGTGGAGTAGCCTATCTGTGTTGCAAGATATAACACCTGTGTATAGAATACCAATTTTTTTACTGCACCTAGTGAAGTAAAATCTTTTGGGCATAGCATCATTCTATTAGTCCATCTATACTGACCTCCATCAGGTTGCAAACTGAATATAATTTTTTTCTGCATCTAGCTCTGAAAAAATATTTGGGCTTCTAGCAGTGTGTGGGACTTGTTCTATTAGTCCTTCTATACTGACCTCCAGCAGGTTGCAAATTGAATATAATTTTTTTCTGCATCTAGCTCTGAAAAAATAGTTGGGCTTCTAGCGGTGTGTGGGACTTGGTCTATTAGTCCATCTATACTGACCTCCATCAGGTTGCAAATTAAAAATAATTTTTTTCTGCATCTAGCTCTGAAAAAATATTTGGGCTTCTAGCAGTGTGTGGGACTTGGTCTATTAGTCCATCTATACTGACCTCCATCAGGTTGCAAATTAAAAATAATTTTTTTCTGCATCTAGCTCTGAAAAAATATTTGGGCTTCTAGCAGTGTGTGGGACTTGGTCTATTAGTCCATCTATACTGACCTCCATCAGGTTGCAAATTAAAAATAATTTTTTTCTGCATCTAGCTCTGAAAAAATATTTGGGCTTCTAGCAGTGTGTGGGACTTGGTCTATTAGTCCATCTATACTGACCTCCATCAGGTTGCAAATTAAAAATAATTTTTTTCTTCATTTAGCTCTGAAAAAATATTTGGGCTTCTAGCAGTGTGTGGGACTTGTTCTATTAGTCCATCTATACTGACCTCCATCAGGTTGCAAATTAAAAATAATTTTTTTCTGCATCTAGCTCTGAAAAAATATTTGGGCTTCTAGCGGTGTGTGGGACTTGGTCTATTAGTCCATCTATACTGACCTCCATCAGGTTGCAAATTAAAAATATTTTTTTTCTGCATCTAGCTCTGAAAAAATATTTGGGCTTCTAGCAGTGTGTGGGACTTGGTCTATTAGTCCATCTATACTGACCTCCATCAGGTTGCAAATTAAAAATAATTTTTTTCTGCATCTAGCTCTGAAAAAATATTTGGGCTTCTAGCGGTGTGTGGGACTTGGTCTATTAGTCCATCTATACTGACCTCCATCAGGTTGCAAATTAAAAATAATTTTTTTCTGCATCTAGCTCTGAAAAAATATTTGGGCTTCTAGCAGTGTGTGGGACTATTTGTATTAGTCCATCTATACTGACCTCCATCAGGTTGCAAATTCAAAATAATTTTTTTCTGCATCTAACCCAGCCAATAGTTTTGGCCTAATACCACAGTTTGGCCACTCAGCTCTGCTCGGTTACTGACGCGCCCCCTGGGACATATTCCTTTCTGAGGGGAATACCCGGCACCGGATCAGATGGGGGGTTGTAGTCTCCGAGCGGCTGTGACCCGGTCCCGTGCCCAGGGCGTCAAGCTCAGTGTTATGTGGCAGTCTTTACTGATGTTATTAAAGTTCGTTGTGTCGACTACGCCACCCGTTGTGATGCGGTCACTGTGGCCGCCGCTGCAGCAGGGTCCGCTGAGGCTGATGGTGGATGCGCAGCTTGGTGGGATAACCCCCAACGGGAGGGGTATAGCCTCAGAGGGGACAGGCGCAGAGGATGGGGGTTGTGGTGGTGCGGTGCAGCCGGTAATGATGACAGACTCGGGTAGTGCAGTTAAGGGTCTTTACTTACTGCAGATGTTCCTGGTCACTCTAGCTCCAAGTGACCTCCCGAGCCGTGCTGCGTCCACCAGGTCCTGGATCCGGTCAACCCCCAAACAAGTCCGGAGCGTGGCCCTGAGCTCTCCCTCTGTCCTTACTTCAGCCGTCCCCACCAGTGATTCACCTAAGTCCAGCTCCCTCGGGCCTTCTGTTGGGCAACCTTTGGCCTTAGGTTCCCTGACCCTTCCTGTGGTGTGCCTTCAGGGTGAATGTAGTGGGTGACCGTGACAGACACTGCCCACGGTCTCCGGTCTCTGGCTGGGGAATGTCTTTGCCCCCACCAGCTTGGGTTCCGGTACCCTCTTGCTGACTCCTCACCCGGTGTTCTTATTTGGGTTCTTGGGTCCCTTCTTTGTCCCCCTCTGGGTCTTTCTTCACTCCACTCTCTCTCTCTCCAGGGCTGCTGTTTCCTGCTCTCTGCATCTGACTTGTCCTCTGCAGCTGACTGACCCTGATTCTAAGTTGGTGCCCTCCTTATATATCCCTCTATGTGTGAGCTCAGGTGACCAGCACCCAATGAGCTCCTATCACTACCCAGACTGCTCCCCCTATCTGCCCCTACACTACATGGGATGTTCCTCCCCCCTCCCACTCCAGCCAGGAACAGGCTCGGTCGCACCTGCACATTTCTAAGTGGGAGTGCCGTCGGCCTGCTCCTCTGGAATGGGATGTATGTAGTGCATGCAGTCTATCTGAGCTCAGTTCCACACTCCTTCCTTACCCGGGAGTGGAATATCACACCTCTGGGTTGAGGTGCAATACCCCTGTAGCAGCCGAATCCTCAGGGTGCTACATTCCCCCCTGGTAAATCACAGCACGTCCTCGGGCTGCAAAGACAAAAACACCAAAACATACAAATTTTTATAAACATATAAAACATATAAAATATTATATATATATAAACTTTTTCATATAGACATCATTATAACATTCTCGTCGTCTCGTTCTTTCTTCCTCCTCTGGTCACCGTGCAACTCGTGACCAGGTAAAGTGCGACAGTCTTTTGATAAGCAGTTTCTCATAAAACCAGTAGGGGGCGCCTTAGGAAGCGCAACTATGTACAGGGTAGTTTTGGCCGTTCTCAGTCCCCGGCCAAGTAAAGGGAATGGGATGGCTGCTCACAGTCCTCAGCCTGGTTTGGGTAGGGGACACACGGGTTAAACTGTTCACTGGTCCCAACGGGGACTAAACTTTAAAGCAGCCACGGTTACTTGGGTACCCCGACGGGTAACTATATACAGTCCTTTGTACTATCTCAGTCATAGTACCTTCTAGCCTTGAACCCGTCCGGGTCTTCTGGCTCCTCCTCCCTACACCGCAACTCCTCCTCTGTCAGGCGATGCACGTGGAGGGCGTAAGGTCCCTTGGCACACTTGTGCCGGGTGAACGTTACCTCGTCACCGACGTAGAGGTCACGGCCTTTGTGGCCCTCTGGCAGGTGGGACTCGACATCCCGTCGGGTAACGAAGACGTCACCCATGGTGTTCCGGTCCTTTATGAAGCCCCACCCATGCTGCGCATTAAACTTTATTACCGTCCCGATGGTACGGGGACGATCTGCTGCATAGGGGTCCCTTCTGGTCCGACTCTTTTGCTCCGCGCTTCGGGTCCGGGCCCATTGCTCTCTGGCCCGCCTCTCCTCCCGTTCTCTCTTAAACTCGGCCAGCTGTTGACGGCAACACTCTGTGCGTTCAGCTGCAGCTGCCCGAGTCTCTCCGGTGAACCCCATCAAATCTTCTCCCGTGGGGTCCCACACGAATTGGGCTTCTTCTAGTGGAGGCGAGACCCGAGTCACGGGCTTTGGAGCCGGGATCAGGGGCTCACACAGGGGACCTAACTTCTTTTGTCGCTCCAGTTCCAAGAATTCTTCGGGCCAGATGAAGGGCCGCCCGTCCGGCCACGCTAGCTGGCTGAAGGGGTCCTCTCCCAGATTTGGCACCCTTGATGTTACGGGTGCGGGCGCGATGGTGGGGGCGCCCAGGTTGCCCAGGCCTTGCGGCCAGGCCTGGGGCATCTGGAAGGTAAATGGAACTGTTAACACGGCGGCACCCTGGGCCACCTGGCCTTGCGGCCAGGCCGGAGGCTCCGCGGAGGTAGATGGCTCTGCTGGGGATGCGGCGCCCGGAAACGCTAGGCCTTGCGACCAGGCCGGAGGCTTCCCTTCCTTCGCCACGCTCCGGGTCACGACGCGTGACGTCACTGGGGTCGCGACGGCGGCTTCCGGTCGGGGCCTAGTCGGTGGCGGTGTCATGGCGGTCTCGGGTACGGCAGGGGGACTTTCGGGCTCTGCGACGGGGAGCTGGGGCAGGTAGGTGGTCTTCCGGTATGGGGTATAGGCATCCCCCTTACCTGCTGCCATGCGTCTCGCTCCCTCTTCTGCGCCGTCTCCGGCCTTGGGTCCTCCCGCGTCATCCGCAGAGGTAGTCGGTGTCTTCTTCCAAGGGAGCGGGTTCCGTGGACGGATTCCAGCTTGCTGGGCCATCTCCCGGCCCCACTCCGCCAGGATCTCCCTCTGCACTCGGGCCATCCTTCCCGCGAGGCCCTCCAGGGCACTCCGCGCGCACTCCCGATCTCGGGGAAGCTGCGCCAGGATCTCCGCTAAGCCTAGCGGGGTTGTTGACTCTAGCAGGCTCCTGACCATCGGGTCGGTGCTGCTCTGCTCTGCTTCCGGCAGGCTCCTGGCCAGCGGGCCGGTGCTGCTCTGCTCTCCTCCTTCTTCCTTCTGCAGGCTCCTGGCCAGCGGGCCGGTGCTGCTCTGCTGCCGCTCCATTCCCGGGTCTACTCTTCCTCTTCTCGACTCCGGGTGCTCTCGCTCTGGACACCTTGCCTCCGGGTGCGCTCGTTCTAGACTGCTCCAAGCGACACCCATCTTTGCTCTTTTCTTTCGTCTCCTCCCCCTCCGAGGGCGGTCCCGGGGCAACTCGGTGACTGTCAGCTCCAGGGGTAGTTCTTTCACGCTGACAGACACCTCCAGCATCACAGTCTCTGTTGGTGGGGGCGGTTTCCACTTTTGGCGCCATTTTCTGTCCCGGCCCACGATGGGATGTGGCCTCTTGCCCTCCTTTGGCATGCCCATAATGGCGTCCGCTGCTCTTCCAAGGCGGGAAATCTGCGGTTTTGGCGGGAAGCGTCGCCCAGTGGCGGGAAACTCTGCAGATGGCGGGAACAAGCTGGAAATGGCGGACAATCGGCGGGAAACGACTGGTGATGGAGTCCGATGGCGTGGACCCTCCGGAACCGGCAGGAGACTTCTTTCTGAGGTAAACTTGCACTTTTCTTCAGGCACGCAGTACCCGGGTGTTGCGGGCACGTAATCCTGCCGACTACGCCAAAGTTGACGCGCCCCCTGGGACATATTCCTTTTTGAGGGGAATACCCGGCACCGGATCAGATGGGGGGTTGTAGTCTCCGAGCGGCTGAGACCCGGTCCCGTGCCCAGGGCGTCAAGCTATGTGTTATGTGGCAGTCTTTACTGATGTTATTAAAGTTCGTTGTGTCGACTACGCCACCCGTTGTGATGCGGTCACTGTGGCCGCCGCTGCAGCAGGGTCCGCTGAGGCTGATGGTGGATGCGCAGCTTGGTGGGATAACCCCCAACGGGAGGGGTATAGCCTCAGAGGGGACAGGCGCAGAGGATGGGGGTTGTGGTGGTGCGGTGCAGCCGGTAATGATGACAGACTCGGGTAGTGCAGTTAAGGGTCTTTACTTACTGCAGATGTTCCTGGTCACTCTAGCTCCAAGTGACCTCCCGAGCCGTGCTGCGTCCACCAGGTCCTGGATCCGGTCAACCCCCAAACAAGTCCGGAGCGTGGCCCTGAGCTCTCCCTCTGTCCTTACTTCAGCCGTCCCCACCAGTGATTCACCTAAGTCCAGCTCCCTCGGGCCTTCTGTTGGGCAACCTTTGGCCTTAGGTTCCCTGACCCTTCCTGTGGTGTGCCTTCAGGGTGAATGTAGTGGGTGACCGTGACAGACACTGCCCACGGTCTCCGGTCTCTGGCTGGGGAATGTCTTTGCCCCCACCAGCTTGGGTTCCGGTACCCTCTTGCTGACTCCTCACCCGGTGTTCTTATTTGGGTTCTTGGGTCCCTTCTTTGTCCCCCTCTGGGTCTTTCTTCACTCCACTCTCTCTCTCTCCAGGGCTGCTGTTTCCTGCTCTCTGCATCTGACTTGTCCTCTGCAGCTGACTGACCCTGATTCTAAGTTGGTGCCCTCCTTATATATCCCTCTATGTGTGAGCTCAGGTGACCAGCACCCAATGAGCTCCTATCACTACCCAGACTGCTCCCCCTATCTGCCCCTACACTACATGGGATGTTCCTCCCACTCCAGCCAGGAACAGGCTCGGTCGCACCTGCACATTTCTAAGTGGGAGTGCCGTCGGCCTGCTCCTCTGGAATGGGATGTATGTAGTGCATGCAGTCTATCTGAGCTCAGTTCCACACTCCTTCCTTACCCGGGAGTGGAATATCACACCTCTGGGTTGAGGTGCAATACCCCTGTAGCAGCCGAATCCTCAGGGTGCTACATTACCATCCATTGTTTTTTTGTGCAAACAACTCCAGAGTTGTGAATTAGTTAACCACCAAAATGAGTGGAAAAAGGCCTGCTGCTGGTGGAAAGGGGAATAGGCGTGTTGGGAAGGGGAAAAAAGGTTGTGTCCGTGGGGTAGGTGTTAAAGCAACAGTAACATCTGCAGAAGAAAGACCATCTTCCAGCCAAACTAAAATGTCTACTTCTTTTAGCGGACAATGTGATAAGATCCCTTTCTTACGGCCACGCCAATCGCTACAAATTCCAGATGAGGCACAAAAACAGCAGGTGCTTCAACGGATATCAAGTGCTCCTTTAAGTGGGCTCTCCTCCACATCAACTTCAACATCACAAATACTCCAGTCCTCAAAGGTGTCACCCAAATCGCACTTGCTTCCTCACAGCTCCCAAATCTCCAGCTGCCCGTCTGAGTATGAGGTAGAACAGATGGTTGAGTCTGCAGAGCTGTTTACTCATACTATAGCCTGGGAATCAGAGGTCGACTCCAGCGCTTCTGTGAATCCAGACGAGGAAATGATCTGCACTGATGCCCAGAATCTTTATGAGTCGGATCCAGGACCAGACGCAGAAGGTTCTGACCATAATGTAGACCCTCATTCCCAAACTGTAACTCCTGTTGGTGGAGACAATGAGGAAGACGATGATAAGACTCAAATACCTGATTGGAGCGACAACTTTAGTTTTTTGTCAGGGCAGGAACAGGTTGGCTCTGAGGACGACGGGTGTGATAACGCACAGGGTGATGATGATGAGGTCGGAGATCCCACTTACTGTCAACCCACAGTCAGCCAAGAGATGAGGTCAGCAGAGGAGGTGGAGGAAGATGCTAGTGACGACGAGGTCAGGTTGCGCCTTCCTGGACAGAGACGTAGTACTGGAAGCACGTCAACAACTGCATCCTCAAACACAACTCTGCCTCTCACCACAAGTCGTGGTGGCTCTTCAGGTCGCATGGGTGCTAAGCCTTGCATAGCCTGGGCATTTTTTCAGATCGATAAAGATGACCCAACTCGTGTTATCTGTAACATTTGTCAGCAAAAGCTAAGTAGAGGCCAAAAAATACATAGTTTGAGTACTTCATGCATGAACCGGCACATGGACATGAAGCATAAGTTGCAGTGGGAAGCTCAGTGTGCTACAATGCGGCCTAGCCGGCCGGGCCAATCACCGTCTGCCATATCTTGTGCATCCGCGGCCTCTTCATCCTCTGTGACTGGGGGGACAGCAGTCACACCTGTTTTGGGGCGCAGACCTGCCACCTCTTTACCCGCAACAGCCAGCGTGATTGGCAGGTCATCATTTTCTTTGGAGGTGGTAACACCAGCTGGTGTTGAGCGCTGTCCGACATCGATAGCACCACCTTTGGATCAAGGCAACCTAACATGTCCGCCTGCATCTTCCTCACAGACCGGCAGTTTGCCGGGGACACCCTTATCAACCCCGTCTAAGCACAATAGCCAGCCCTCGGTCCCTCAGATGTGGACAAGTAAAAGACCATTTCCTCCTAGCCATGAGAAAGCTAAGAGGTTGAATTTCACCATCTGCAAGCTCTTGGCTACAGAAATGCTGCCTTTCCGCCTGGTGGACACAGAGGATTTTCGAGACCTTATGTCCGTCGCAGTGCCCCAGTACCAGATGCCCAGTCGGCACTACTTCTCAAAGAAAGGTGTGCCTGCGCTCCACCAGCATGTCGCACACAACATCACCGCTTCTTTGAGAAACTCTGTGTGTGACAGGGTGCATTTCACCACAGACACTTGGACGAGTAGGCATGGACAGGGGCGTTACATGTCGCTGACTGGGCACTGGGTAACTATGGTGACAGCAGGACAAGGGGCTGCTGTCCAAGTCTTGCCGTCCCCACGAGTTGTGCGTCAATCCTCTTTATGTCAAAGTTCCTCCACTGCTTCTGCCTCCTCAACCTCCTCTCGGTCTTCCACCTGCACCCAAAGCCTGTCTAGTCATGCCACAAGCTTTCTAACTGCGCAGAAGGGATCCTGCACACCTCCTTACTATGCTGGCAGTAGGGCTCAACGTCATCAGGCGGTTTTTACATTGAAATGTCTGGGAAATGTGAGTCACACAGCTGAGGAGTTGTGGTCAGCTCTGGAGAACCAATTTCATGAATGGTTGTCTCCACTGGACCTGAAACCAGGGAAGGCCGTGTGCGACAATGCTGCAAACCTGGGTGCGGCCCTTCGCCGGGGCAATGTCACACACGTGCCTTGTATGGCTCACGTGTTGAACCTGGTTGTCCAGCAATTTTTAGCCCACTATCCCAGACTAGATGGCCTTCTGCAGAGGGCACGGTCGCTGTGTGCTCACTTCCGCCGTTCGCATCCCGCAGCTCAGCGACTTACATCTCTACAGAAGTCGTTGGGCCTGCCACTTCACCGGCTAAAATGCGATGTGCCTACCCGGTGGAATTCAACTCTGCACATGTTGCAGCGACTGTGGCAGCACCGACAAGCCCTGGTGCAATACGTTCTGACGTATAGCCTGGGCCAACGAGATTCAAAGGTGGGGCAAATCACGCTGGAGGAGTGGTCTCAGATCAGGGACCTATGCACCCTTCTGCACAGTTTTGAAATGGCGACGAAGATGTTTAGTGCTGACGATGCCATTATCAGCATGACTATTCCGGTGATTTACATGCTGGAGCACATGTTAAACAGAATTCGGAGTCAGGTGGTGGCACAAGAGGAGGTGGAGGAAGTAGAGGAGGAGGAGTTGTATGCGGAAGGGCTAACATCTGCAAGGTCCAGACGGTCGGCAGCACCAAGGCGGCAGGCATGTGAGGGTGGGGGAGATGGTTTTACCAGGGCGCATGGTAGCAGCCAAACTAGTGAGGAAGGTGCAGGAGCCCAGGAAGAAGTGGAGGACGAACTGATGGAAGACTCATCAGATGAGGGAGACCTTGATCACATTTCTGTTGTGCGAGGTTGGGGGGAGAGGACAGAGGAAGGAAGCATGATTGTTACCTCGCCACCAACACAACAGGGACTTGGTGCTCCTGGATGCGCAACACACATGAGTGCCTTCTTGCTGCACTACCTGCAACATGACCCTCGAATTGTGAGAATTAGAAATAATCCTGACTACTGGGTTGCCACACTGTTAGATCCCCGGTACAAAAGTAAATTTGCAGAAATTATTCCTGCCATAGAAAGGGATGCACGCATGCAGGAGTATCAGCAGAGACTGTTGCAGAATCTTACATGTGCTTTTCCACAAAATACCAGTGGTGCACGTAGTGAATCTCACAATTCCAACTTGCCAACCATGGGACCGTCAAGTGTTCAGCACTCAAACCGTAACAGAACCACAGTATCTGCTGGTAACATCAATTTTGCGGAATCATTTCACCACTTTTTTAGCCCATCCTTTGCAAGGCCACAGGAGACAAGAAGTCTGACACATAGTCAACGCCTAGAGACGATGGTACAGGAGTATCTCCAAGTAAACATTGAAGCCACGACTGTGTCACTGGACCCTTGCTCTTTTTGGGCTTCCAATCTGGATAAATGGCCGGAGCTAGCCACTTACGCCTTGGAGATCTTGTCATGCCCCGCAGCCAGCGTTCTGTCTGAACGTGTGTTCAGCGCTGCTGGTGGTGTGCTGACAGATAAGCGCACGCGGCTCTCCACTGATAATGTAGACAGACTCACGTTCATAAAGATGAACAATCATGGATCCGAAACGACTTTTCTACCCCTGTGTCATCCTGGGGAGAGTAAAAGCTTGATGATTGGTTAAAATCACCCTACCAACCGTTTTAAGCTTTCAAATTACTAATCATGTTTATCTGTATCTTGACTGGAAAATAATTTGGGCTTTGTAGCAGTGTGCAGCACTGATCCTATTAGGCCATCTATACTAAAGCTTCACCAGATTTAAAATTAAAAATAATTTTTAGCTGCATCTAGCCCGGAAAATAATTTTGGGGCTCCGAGATGCGCAAGGCACATAAGTGCCTTCTTGCTGCACTACCTGCAGCATGACCCTCATATTGTCAGAATTCGAAGTAATCATGACTACTGGGTTGCCACACTCTTAGATCCCCCAAACTTTTCGATCAACCTTTTCATTTTAATAAAGACCAAAAAAATGGTCATTTTTGAAATTATAAGCATTAGCAGGTTGTTAGAAACTGAAATCAAACAGTTTTCAACTCAAAACTTTATTCTAGGTGATGTTACATTTTCACATAGGACCCCTTGTTCGAAAGGAGCTTCTGAACTCTCTCGTCCATTGAATTTGTCAGGTTTTGGATGGTTTCTGCTTCAATTGTTTTGCATGAGGACAGAATACCCTCCCAGAGCTGTTGCTTAGATGTGAACTGCCTCCCGCCATCATAGACACTCCTTTTAATGATGCTCCAAAGGTTCTGAATGGGGTAGAGGTCAGGGGAGCATGGGGGTCACACCATAAGTTTGTCCCCTTTTATGCCCATATCAGCCAGAGATGCAGATGTTTTATGTGCAGCATGAGATGGTGCATTATCATGCAGAAAAATGATCTTGCTGTGAAATACACGGTTCTTCTTCTTGAACCATGGCAGGAAGTGCTGTTTGAGAAAATCCACATACATTATGGAGTTCATCTTTAGCGCCTTCAGGGATCCTAAAGGGGCCGACAATCTCTCTCCCCATGATTCCAGCCCAAAACATTACTCCACCTCCTCCTTGTTGGCGCTGTAGCCGTGTTTGCGTGGGGTGTCCATCAACCAGCCATCCTCCACTCCATCCATCTGGACCATCGAGCGCTGCACGGCACTCATCCGTGAACAAAACAGTTTTGAAATCAGTCTTCATGTAATGTTTGGCCCACTGGAGCCGTTTCTGCTTGTGTGAAGTGGATAGAGGAGGTAGACAGGATGGCGCATGCACAGCTGCAAACCTCTGAAGGACCCTGCATCTTGTTGTTCGGGGGACGTTGGAGGCACAAGCAGCTTCAAAAACTTGTCTGCTGCTATGACAAGGCTTTTTTGCCGCTGCTCTTTCAACCTGACGTAATTGCCTGTAGGAAAGAGTCCTCAATTTGCCCTTATCAGCACGCACACGTGTGTACTGTGAATCAGCTACATACTTCTTGATTGCCAAGACACTTCATCCTGATCATCGCACAATGTTGATTGTAGTCATGCCTTGACCTAAACACTCCACAATTTGTTGCTTCTCAGCAGCCGACACATCCTTTTTCTTTCCCATTTTGGCAGAAAATGTAGGCTGCTTAATAATGTGAGACAGCCTTCTTAAGTAGTCTTGCCTTTCATTGGACACACCTGCCAAACTAATTAGCACAGGTGTCTGCAATTGCTTACAGTGATATAAAGAGCCCTGACACACATCACCATCAATGAGTTTAACTGACAAACAAACAAATTCTTCCCTTATCACTCCTAAACACTTTTTGTATAATAATTTGGAACGCAGTGTACATGTGCTTTTCCACAAAACACGTAGTGAATCTTACAGTTCTAACTTGCCACCCGTGGTCTGTATGGAGTTGTTCAATAAAGGGCCCAAAATTAAGATAACATAGATGGGAGAGGTCTCTATGAATAGGAATTCCTAAGTATTTGATACCCTGTGAGGGCCAGGCAAAGGGAAAGTTGGACTGGATGGAATCCTATATGGATTTGGGGAGGGAGACATCGAGGGCCTCAGACTTCGCTGCATTGATTTTAAAATTTTACCATGTAACAAAGTGATCTATTTCAGCCATAACAGCATGGATGGATATATGTGATTGAGTGATATATACTAGGACATCATCAGCAAATAGAGAGCACTTGTACTCGGTGCCTCCCACCTCAATCCACCTAATATTGGGGTTATGGCGAATTGATGAGAGCAGGTGCTCCGTCACTAGGATGTATAAGAGAGGGGACAGAGGACATCACTGCCTTGTCCCATTGGTGATTGTGAAAGGTGATGAAAATGTTCTGACGCACCCCCTGGGCCTCGGGACACCCGGAGCCGGACCCTTTTTGGTGGATGCTGGTGGTTGTAGTCTTCGTGGCGGCGACCCAGTTCCGTGGCTCAGGGCGGTCAAACCAGTGGCGGAACTATTTATGTGGCTTTCATGTTTAAATGTCCGACTACGCCACCCGTGGATTGCGGTCAGAGTGAACCGCCGCTACAGGGCAGACCACTGAGGCTGGTGTTGTGGGTGCAGCAGAGCGTAGCATAACTCCCCACGGGAGGAGTATAGCCTCAGGGCAGTGTATGCGGAGGATGGGGGTGATGGTGCAGGGCAGCAGCAGTAACGACACGGAGTCAGTGATGCAGTTCAGGGCCTTTACTCACAGTTCTTATTATCCAGACCACGTCTGCAGGTAACGGCTGCCCACGTCGTACTGTGCTCACCAGGTGAGGGGCTCAGACAACTCCCAGATAACTTTGGAGTGCTTCACAGGACCCCCTTTGTGTGTCCTTTGTCTGGCCTTTCTTACAAACACTTCTGTCCGGCTGCCTCGGGCCTCCTCTTGGTAAACTTGGCGCCAGTTTCCCTGACCCTATGTGGTGCCTTCCTAGCGGGTGTAGCGAGGGGCTGCGCCACATAAAATGTCAGAGCCTCCGGTTTCTAGCTGAGGGTCGTTTCCTGCCTCCACTAGTTCAGGGACCGGTCTCCCCCTTTGGCCTGACCCCTCCACGCAGGTGGATTCGGGCGTGCGGTGGCGACTCGCCCGTCCGCACCCCTGGGATCCCTTCATTCCTCGTTCCTGGAGCCTTCTCCGCTCCTCTTCCTTCCTTCTCCCTCTTCCAGGCCTGGGCCTCTGTTACTAGGCCCGCCTCCGGAGCAGAGCTCATGCAGAGCCCCTGCTCCCTGCCACTTCTGCTCAGACTTCTCTGCACTGAACTAAGATGGTGCCCACCTTTTATACTCCCTTCTCAATGCACCCAGGAACTGCTTCCTCCCTGCTCCTGCACTACAGGGTTCCCCTTCCTCAGTGTTCCCTCCCCCCACTCCAGCCAGGGACAGGGACTGTCGTGCCCATCTCAGGGGCATATTGGTCGCCCTGCCCCACGGCAATGTGGTGTAATGCATGCAGGTGTCGGGTCCTGATCCACACTCCATCCTTACCTGAGAGTGAGATATCACACCTCTGGGTGAGGTGCAATACGTCTGTAGCAACCGAGCCCTCAGGGTGCTACAGTTCCATTTATCTTCAGCCTAGGTGACGTATTGCGATACAGGGCCGTGATTTTGGCTATAAAAGGGTCCCCTAGACCCCTACCCCAAGCTTTTTAAGAGAATCATATATGGCGTGCCAGGAGACTCTATGGAATGCTTTCTCAGCATCCAACGAGAGTATCTAATTACAAATTTTTAACTGCATCTAGCCCAGGAAATACTTTGTGCCTAGTAGCAGTGTCTGCTAGTGAGCGGATTATCCCGTCTGTTAAGCAAGCTGCACCACCTGTAGTTTAGACACTTAATTTTTTCAAAGGAAATGCTTCGGGACCATGGGATACTTAGTGAAGAGCATCAGGAGGCACCCCAAGGCATAGGGGCTGGGACTGGCAGTAGGATGCCTTGCGGTGGACAGCCGAGCTCGATCTTATAAAAGCTTTTTAACTGCAGCAGCTTTAGTGGACGCTACTGGAGCTGGAATTACCGCGGCTGCTGGCATGAGACTTGCCCTCCAATAGATCCTTGTAAATGGATTTAAAGTGTATTCATTCAAATTAGAGAGACAATTTAAATTAAAAAGCTTAGAGCTGCCTCCACCACAGGGGGGCTCGCTCGACCCACCAGCGGACAGGCACCAGTATTGGGAGAGGGGGGCTGGCCGTCAGGGTTCACCGCGGCTCTGGCACAAACCCGGCGACACGGAGGTGGCACGGGCAGGAGCGGACTGGCCGTGTCGGCTTCTCACTGTTTGGATTTTAGAAGGGCATGACATGCCTATATCTGTGTCTCCCCCTCCTTTTACTCCTCCACCTCTTTTATTTTCGCATGACTATATGTACTTGTCACTTTTCCATGTGTTAGTTATGTCTTCTGAGCAGTTTGTCAGCTTTTGGACACCTTTGAAGGTGTTTTCTATGTGTTTCTATGTGTTTTTGTTTGCCTGCCATTGGTTTTAACGGTGTTCGAAGGTGTTCGACGAACAGTTCGACGAACAGTTCGACGAACAGTTCGGCGAACACACGGGTGTTCGACGAACCGAACCGAACTCGAACACTACGGGGGTGGCTCAACACTACTCAACACTAGTGCAGATGTCAGGTTGAGTCTGCTAGCAGTGTTACAGACAGTGATGGGGTTAATAATGTGTGATGGCGGCCCACAGAGTGTGGGCACATTAGCAAAATCCCTGCTTAGTTTCCAGGAGCAGGAAGTGATGAGTAGTAAGAGTTAGGACAGTGAACCATACGGGCAGCCTGACTATATGGTGGATGCTAGGGTAGACAAGTGCTCCATACCCTCAGACAGTGGGATCACCAAGGTAAAAGTCTCCCTGCGCAAGAGTCCTGTTGGCCGGCCGGAGAAACTCAACGGAGGTATTGAGGACCCGGGGCACTTCTAGTCTGCAGGTAGCAGAGGAAGATAAATAGGACTCCAGCTAAGATGTGGGGGAGATATCAGATCCGGAACACTGTTGTTATTGCGGAAGAGTCTCTTGGGCTAGAGATTAGAGTCACAGAGATGCTTCACTTAAAGAGGGAACCAGGGCTGAAGATGTTGCCAGCGCCTGTGAGGGAGATAATAACCTGTCGGGCCTTATCCATTATATCTGCCTGTAAATATTGTACATATTCCTCTTCCCCAAGTAAAGTCCAAGTTATGGTTAGGAACCTCATGTCCTCTGAATTTATTGCTGCCCTGGGCCCAGAAGAGAAATGCCTGGAGACAGACGCGATCGGATGGTTTGAAGTAAGTGGAGAACACCACATACGCAGCCACACATCAGAGGGAGGACACGTATTGTCTGTAGGGTGCCAGAGCGAGCAGGGCCTACAGCTCGCCCACGACTACCTCACTGAGGCACCTTACAACAGTGGGAATGGTGTTCTTTGCGTCATAGGCAGCATTTCTCTTCCTCCAAACACGGCGAGTTGAGTTAATGCCAAAAAGCTCAAGTTTTGTCTCATCTGACCACAGCACCTTCTCCCAATAACTCACAGAATCATCCAGGTGTTCATTGGCAAACTTCAGACGGGCCTGCACATGTGCCTTCTTTATCAGGGAGATCTTGCGTGCACTGCAGGATTTTAAACCCTTAAGGCATAATGTGTTACCAATGGTTTTCTTGGTGACTGTGATCTCGACTGCCTTGAGATCATTAACAAGTTTCCCCTGTGTAGTTTTAGGCTGATCTCTTACCTTCCTCATGATCAAGGATACCCCACAAGGTGAGATTTTGCATGGTGCCCCAGATCGATGTTGATTGACAGTCATTTTGTATTTCTTCCATTTTCTTACTATTGCACCAACAGTTGTCTGCTTCTCATCCAGCATCTTACTTATGGTTTTGTAGCCCATTACAACTTTGTGCATGTCTATGATCTTGTCCCTGACATCCTTAGAAAGCTCTTTGGTCTTGCCCATGTTGTAGAGGTTAGAGTCTGACTGATTAATTGAGTCTGTGGAAGGAGTCTTTTATACAGGTGACTATGTAAGACAGCTGTCTTTAATGCAGGTAATGAGTTGATTAGGAGCGTCTAACTGGTCTGTAGGAGCCAGAACTCAATGGTTTGTAGGGGATCAAATACTTATTTCTCACTGCAAAATGCAAATAAATGTATCTAATTTATACAATGTGATTTTCTTGTTTTTTTTGGATATTCTATCACTCAATGTTAAAATTAACCTACCCTTAAAATTATAGACTGTTCATGTCTTTGTAGGGGGGCAAACTTACAAAAACAGCAAGGGATCAAATACTTATTTTCTTTACTGTATGTAATTGGGTTAACAACTGGCTCAGTGATGGGAAATAGAAGGTAGTTATTAATGGAACAGACGTGAATTTGGGTCACAGTTAATGGTGGTTTACCACAGGGTTCAGTATTGGGCCCTCTTCTCTTTAACTTATTTATTAATGACCTTGTAGTGGGAATACAGAGTAGTATTTCAATATTTGCAGATGGTGCTAAACTCTGCAATGCAATCAACACAGGAGTGTAATTTAATATTACTGATGGATTTATGTAAGCTTGAGGCTTGTTCTGAAAAATGACAATTGATGGTTAATGTAGATAAATGTAAGGTCATGCACTTGGGCAGAGGAAATGAAATGTATAATTATGTACTAAATTGTAAAGCACTGGGTAAAACTGTTACTGAAAAACATTTGGCCATATGGGTGGAACTCAAACTCAACTTTAGTGACCAGTGCCAAGCAGCTGCTGCCAAGGCTAATAAAATAATGGGATGCATTAAGAGGAACAGATGCTCATGACAAAAACATAGTTTTTCCTCTATACAAGTCCAAGTCACTAGTGCGGCCAAATTTAGAATACTGTGCACAATTTTGGGCTCCAATGTATAAGAAGGATATAGCTGAACTAGAACAGGTGCAAAGAAGAGCGACCAAGGTTATTAAGGGAATGCAAGACAGGTTATCAAACTTGGAGTTATTAACTTTGGAATAATGAAGGATTAGTGGCGATCTTACTAGAATGGACAAATATATGAAGAAACAGTACACAGATCCTTCTAATGAGCTTTTTACACCTTAGGCTATGTGCACACTGTGCGTTTTTGATGCATTTTTTCCTTGCGGAAATGCACCAAGAATGCTAGGTAATCCGTCTGCCAGCTAATGCAGTGACAATCCTGATGTGCTATGCACATGATCCCGAATTTCCCGCTCAGGATTGACATTGCGTTTAAATTCGCAGCATGTCCATTTTTTGTAGCATGTCTGCAGTGTTTCCCGCCCATTGACTTTAAATAAAAAAAAAAACACTTTAATCTCACCTGTCCAGTGTCCTCCCGATGTCCCACAGCGACCCGATCAACCGGCGGCCGGTGGTACACTGACAGGAGTGTGCTTGTTCCCGGCAGTGTTCATGGACTGAGTTCACCGGAGTTCATCAGCTGGAGATCAGCTGAGAGCTCCAGGACCTCACTTTACAGCAGCGGTGTTGCATGGGAATTTTCTCACAAGTTTTCCCACCAACACTGATGCAGTATATGAAGTCTCCGGGCTGATCATCTGATCTTCAGCTGATGAACTCAGGTGAACTCAGCCCCAGCAGTACAGCAATGTACACTGATTACACTCCTGTCAGTGTATAGTGCTGTCACCTAGAGCAGTCACGTCAGTGATTGATGTGGCTAGTGTAGAAGTGACCCGGATCGCCGTGGGACACTCGGATTACGTCATGACATGGGGGACAGGTGAGGGATATGGTTGTTTTTTATTTTTGTTTTTTTTTTTACAGGAGACGAGGGATGCGGGGATTAGGAAAATAATTAAAAAATTATTAAAACCGTGTGTAATTTTATTTCAATAAAATACTTCATTCTGGCCGTGTCTTTATTGAAAAAGCGTCAAACCCCTTTACTACGGGGTTAATAATGGGGGCGTGTTATACACACCTCTCCATTAGTAACCTAGGCTTCATGTCAGCCGCCAATACAAGGCTGGCATGAACCCCAATCCTATTACCCCACTTGCTACCGCTACACGGCAGTGGGAAGAGTGGAATCTTAGCCCCAGAGTTGGCGCATCTTATGGATGCGTCATTTCTAGGGTGGCTGAGAGCTGATATTATTAGTTGCTGAGGGGGCCAGGACCCATGGCCCATTCCCTGGCTATTAATATCAGCCCACACCTGTCTGTTTAGACTTTTCTGGTTAGATTTTATAGGGGGACCCTACATAATTTTTTTTCTGGGGTCCCCCTGTAATCTAGCCAGTAAAGGCTAAGCAAACAGCTGTGGACTGTTATTAATAGCCAGGGAACATTTTTGGCTAATGGCCCCTTTCCTGGCTACTAATAACAGCTCCCAGCGGTCGGCTTTCCCTCTGCTGGTTATGAAAATGACGCGGGAGCCCACACCATTTTTCTTAATATTAGGCTATGTGCCCACGATCCAGATGTAGCAACGCTTTGGACGCAGCATATTTTTGCTGCGTTCTATTGAACGCAGGTTAATCCACATGTGGTCACTGAAGCATGCGGATTTACTGCATTCAATACATTCTAGTCAAATTTCTGTTGCGGAGACTAGCAACTCCACAAGAGAATTTGACATGCTGCGGTCCTGAAAGACGTGCCACATGTCAGTGTCCACGGGTGATCCACAGCCTCAGATGCACGCATAGTGGACATAGGATTTCTAGAAATCCCATCCACTTTGCTGTAGCATCTGGACGCTGCGGGTTTGGCTCTGCATAAATGTGGCGCCCCTGAGGGTTCGGTTGCCACAGAGGTACTGCATCTCACCCAGAGGTGTGGTATCTCACTCTCAGGTAAGGAAGGAGTACAGCTCGGGACCCTAACACCTGCATCCAACACATACCCGCAGTGGGGGTAGGGCGAGATTGCTCCTAAGGGTATGTGCCCACATAGCGTTTTACAAGCGTATATGCTTCGGAATTTCCGCAGCGTAAACGCTTGGGAAACGCTTGGTAATCCACCCCCCATTGTCCCCAATGACAAGCCACAATGTCAATGCCCATGCTGCGGATTTTTCCGCAGCGTTTATGCTGCTCTCAAAAATCCGCAGCATGTCCATTAATTTTGCGGACACGCAGCGCAATCGCCGCCATTGACTGGCATTGAAACGCATAATATCCGTGTCAGTACATTTGTACACACGGACATTATGCGTTTCTATGTGCGGATGGTACCCAAGTCTGGAGGAGAGGAGATTCTCATCCAGACCTGGGTACCATAGAAACTGTAAAAAAAAATTTAAAATAAAAAATAAAGTTTATACTCACCTTCTGATGTCCTCCCGGTGTATTGTCTGCTCCGTCCGGTCTATTGCAATGCTCCCGCTGTTGTGAAGGACCTGCCATGACGTCACTGAGTCATGTGACCCATCACATGGCTCAATGACGTCACCACAGGTCCTTCACACCACCGCGAGCCGCCCAACACACCGGACGCGGCAGAGAGAACACCGGGAGGACACCGGAAGGTGAGTATAAACTTTATTTTTTTATTTTTTACCATTTTATTCTTTTTTTTTAACTAACTTGGTCACACTACTATAAATCCATGCCGGTTGCATGGATTTATATAGTGTGAACAAGTTGTCAAGCACTTTTCTAAGTGATGCTAAAATTGCTTGGAAAAGCGCTTGATAAACCGCATGCAGAAATGCATGCAAAGACGCTTGACAAACGCTACTACCTGGCGTGAAAAACGCATGTAAAAAATGCATGCGTTTTTCCTGCCAGGGAGAAGCGTAAAAAATATGCAGCATTTCCGCATCGTGGGCACATAGTCTAAGGGAGAGCACAGTCCCGGGTCCCTAGCTGTTGGGAGGGGCTATGTAGTGGGTGTGGGTGGAGGAAGTAGCTTAAGGGAGCACATGAAGGAAAGTATAAATAGAGAAGCCACCTTGTTTAGTCGGATCAGAACAGTGAGGAGTAAGTGAGAACAGTCTACAGTGAGAGGAGTGGAGCAGGGCCCTGCAGGAGCTCTGCTCAGGCAGAGGGCCTGAGGAGAGGCCCAGGACTGAAGGAAGAGGAGTAGGAAGGGCTCCAGGAACGAAGGAAGGGACCCTAGGGGTACGGGCAGTGCTGGAGGCGACCTGTACGCCCGAATCTACCAGGGGGTGGAGGGGTCTGGCCACACAAAGGGGATCGGTCCCTCAACTAGCAGTGCACTCTATGTCTCAACTAGAAACCGGAGGCTGCAGTATTTCAAGTCCTGCAGCCAACAGTCCATATCAGTCTCACCAAGAAGGTAGCTATAGAGGACCCAGGGGACGGAACAGACGTCGCACGACAAGGCCCGCAGGTACCGGATTGGGACACTTGGTATGAGGTGCAGGGAGACGGCCAGAGAAAGGACGCAGAAGGGGGTCCTGTTAAGAACTCCGGAGATCTCTGAGGGTTGCCCGAACCCCTCCCTAAATAAGCGCAGCACGATGAGGGAAGTTACGCTGGTACCTGTAACTTGGACTGCAACAACCGTGAGTAAAGACCCTGAGTACTGCACCCCATTGTCTCTGTGATTATTGCTGCGCCATCAAACCCTGCACTACAAGCCCAGCACAACCTATCCCATCTACACTGCCCTGGAGCTAAGCTCTACCTGTGGAGAGCCACACCAGCTTTGCTGCACTGACATCAGCTCCAGAGGACCTGCTCCGCAGCGGCGGCTCCACATATCCGCATACCACAGGTGGCGTCACAAACTTTGTACATAAATCCCCTGTAAATATTCCCCTGTTGAATGACCGCCCTGGGTCACGGACTGGGTTACTGCCACTGTGACATCTTCTCAAACGATGACCGGCCCGGCACCGAGTACCCCACGGCCCAGGGGGCGCGTCATAAACACGCAGCTAGAAACCTGCAGCGGCTCCTGGTCGTGGCCACGTACCTAAACTCACCCGCAGCATGTCAATTTCTATAGAGGAGACCTTTGTCCTCGCTGCAGATTTTGACCTATTGAAATGTCATTATATGCAGTGGATCTGCATGTATTGACAACAAAAGTGTGACATTAGAACACAGTGTTGGACGCAGCTAAAATATGCTGCTTTTAAAGCATTGCTGGTTGCAGATCGGGGGAAGTAGCGGCTAACGAAACAGCTGTGAGCTGTTATTAATAGCCAGGGAACATGTTTGCCTAATTGCACCTTCCTAGGCTAAATATAGCAGCTCTCAGCTGTCCCAGAAATTACATGAATGGAAATGCTAATGAGATTGGGTTTATGGGATTAGCTGACACCTAGCCCTTTTGTCTAGTGATGACAAGGTGTCAATCAGACCCTTTCATTACTACACCTATGTAAACTAAAGTAAAGAGTTAAATAAACACACACACAGAGTAAACACTTTGAAATACAACAGACACATTCTTTAATCATTTAAATTAACCAATATACTCACCCCAGGTCTGATGGTAATCCAAGGGTTAAAGCAATGTCCCTCATTTCTTTTTTCAAATATCTTTATTTAACTCCAAAAAGCATTCATTGATGTATAAAAACGCATTAAAAAAAGGCATCAAAAACGCGGCAAAATGCGCATTTTTTCTGCAGCCTTTTTCCTGTCAAGAGACGCAAAAATGCTGCAGAAATTTCTGCAATCAAATCCTGAACGTGCGCACATAGCCTAAGCCTACGACAGGGACAAGGGGGCACCCTCTACATCTAGAGCAAAGAAAGTTCAATCACAGACGCAAATTCTTTACTGTAATAGCAGTGAGAATTATGGTTGTAATGGTTAGTTAAGTACAGAAGAACAAGGAGGCCTGGATGCCTTTTTTTAAAATATATAATATTACAGGTTATGGGTACTAGATTCTGTGATGAGATATTGATCCAGAGAACTAGTCTGATTGCCCTATGTGGAGTTGGGAAGGAAGTTTTACACTAATACGGGGCAATTAGCATCTGCCTAATGGGATTTATGCCTTCTTCTTGATCAACATGTTAAGTTCGGCTGGACTCGATGGATTTATGTCTACCTTAAGGCTATGTGCCCACGATGCAGAAGTGCTCCGGATTTTTTCCTGAGCGCTTCTGCATCTCCCTGGCAAAAAAAATGCATGCGGGTTTTACATACGTTTTTTCAGCCAGGGACAAGCGTTTGTCACGCGTTTTTCACATGCGATTTCACATGCGGGTTGTCAAGCGCTTTCCAAGCGATTTTAGCATCACTTGGAAAGTGCTTGACAACTTGTTCACACTATATAAATCCATGCAACCGGCATGGATTTTATATAGTGTGACTAAGTTAGTTAAAAAAAAAGAATAAAAATGGTAAAAAATAAAAAAAGAACATTATACCTTCCGATGGCCCCCGGTCTCCTTCTCCGGTCACCCTGGTAGCTCGCGATGGTGTAAAAGGACCTTCCATGACGTAATTTAGTCATGTGACAGGTCACGCGACCGCCGACGTCAGCGGTCGCGTGGCTCGTCACATGACTAAATAACGTCATGGAAGGTCCTTTTAGACCATCGTGAGTTACCGGGGAGACCGGAGAAGGAGACCGGGGGCCATCGAAAGGTGAGTATGTTTTTGTTTATTTTAATTCTTTTTTTTTTACAGGTACTGTGGTACCCGGGGTCTGGAGGAGAGTCTCGTCTTCTCCAGACCCAGGTACCATCCGCACATTGAATCGCTTAATATCCGCATGTGCAAATGTAGTCATGCGGATATTAAGTGATTCAATGCAAGTCAATAGCGGCCGCGCTTACGCAAAATAATTGGTAGTGCTGCTCATTTTTCCGCAATGATAATCCGCAGCGGAAATTTCCGCAGCATGTGCACAGCACATGCGGATTATCATTGGGGAACATTGCAGACCTTCTACCAAGCATTTTTTAAGCGTTTCTGCGGCGGATTTGCCGCTGCGGAAAAGCTTAAAAAACGCATAGTGGGCACACAGCCTTAAGCTTAAAAATGATGAAACTCTAGTGACGCACCCCCAGGGCAGTGGGGTACTCGGTGTCAGGGCCTATGGATGCTGGGGGGGAATATGTCACAGTGGCTGGCCCGGTCCGTGGCCAAGGGCGGTCAACAAAAAGGGGATAGTTTATATGGGATTTGTAGTTTGATCGTAACGCCACCTGTGGTTTCTGGTAATTTGTACCAGCGCTGCTGCAGACCTCTGAGGCAGTTGATAGGCAGCTAGGATGGAACAGCTCCCCACAGGTGGAGCGGGCCTGAGGGCAGTGTAGCGTTTGACGGTGGGTGGTGATGCTGGGGCTAGTAGTGCAGTCGGGATGGCGCAGCAGGAGTAACTGACAGAGACAGGGGATTTGCTTCAATACCTTTACTGGTGCGGATGTCAGGTACGGTCCAGGATACTCGGTAGGATGGGTACACTTCAGGACTTCTCCCCAGTGAGCGGGTATAGGGCCTCCTGGTCCGTGTTTCCGTCTCTCTAAGCTCCTGGCCAGCCTGCAACTGGGCCTAGCTTCTGTGTCGTGTTGCTCTCTTCACCTGTCGCTTGGTAGTAGGACCTTCCTCTGGCAACCACTATCCCTGGGAGCTGGGGCCTTCGTGGTTCCTGGTCCTTTAATGGATTTAGCTTCAGGTCGGCCAGGGACTTGTAGTCCTCCTGGTATGCCGGTGATCCCTAATGGGTATAAAGGGACCGTGTAGGCGTGGACCCGGTGTCTGGTTTGTATACTCGGGGGTGAGGCTATGATGCTCCTCTGCCCCCTCAACTCCTCTCTCCTCTCCTCTTTGCCTTCGGCCACACTCGGGGCCCTCAATATGGCAGCAGACGTGCTGCATCTTCGCTGCTCTCAGCATCAGCACGCTATCCTCAGACTAACTGAACTTCTGACTGACTGAAGTGCCTGGCTCCACCCTCCATATATATATATTCCTAACGGGCTCCCTCTGGTGGTATGAGGTGGAAGGGTGGAGGTGTTTGTGACTCACCCCCTGGGCCAGTGCTGTAGTGCGGCGCGCGTGCGCGCGGGGGATACCCGGAGCCGGATCCGATGGGGGTAGTAGTCTTCGTGTGGCGGTGACCCGGTCCGCGCCCAGGGTGGTCAAACTAAGGGGCAGTTATTGGTATGATGGTATTAGTGTCCGACTACGCCACCCGTTGAATGCGGTTATGAAACCGCCGCTGCAGGGCAGACCGCTGAGGCCGGTGTTATAGGTGTGCAGCAATGTTGATATAACCCCCAACGGGAGAGGTATGGCCTCAGGGCAGCGGATGTGGGTGATGTTGGGTGTGATGGTGTGGATGTCCCAGCACTAACGGTGCGACAAGGAAGCACGGAGACGCGAGGGTACAGTTCAGGGCCTTTACTGATGGTACAAGGCAAATTCCCCCGGGAGTACTGGCTAGTAGTTGGGGCCTGGTTAGTCTGCGAGTAAGCCGGAGTTCCCCTGGCCAGGTGGAGTTGTAGGCCTTCCCGTTAGTCTGTACCCTTCCTGGCTACCCTGCTTTCGGCGGTTACAAGTAGCCCACGTCCCTGGGTATACCGTGTGGTGCTCACCCGTATGGCTGGTGACCTGGGGCCTCCTGTTAGCCTCCGCTCCGGGATGGCGGTGCTGGTCCCTTCGTTGTGACTGAGCCTCCGGGCTTTTATGGCCAGAGGACCTGGAATCCCCTGCCGGATGGATTCTGCTGCTGGGTATATCTTAGTCCCCACAGCCTCGGACTCCTGTGTCCGGTTTTAGTACCTTCTCCCGGGGCGAGTTCTGCACAGCTCCAGCCCCTGGCGCTTCTCCTTGGCTCCTACAGAGCTCCTGATGTCTATCTGTCCCTGTTTCTGCGTGTCCAGACCAGACTCCGTCTCTGTCTGGAACTCCTCTCTCTAACCCTGCCTCAGCCCCAGTTTATGTAGGGGAAGTTCTTCCCCTCCCAGGACCGGGCAGGAGGTGTGGCATGCTTAGGATTCCTGTCCAGGAGACCTCCCACCTGCTCACAGACGTAATACTGCTATTACTGTGGAAACCAGACCCCTGGGGTGCCACATTCCCCCCTAGTGAAATTTAGTACTCCCGGACTAAACATATATTTTTTTTTTTTTAAACATAACAGGGTATAAACAATAACAATTAAATACATGAGATGGTCACGGCGTGTCCGTAACCGGGAAGCAATAAGGGTGTCCATTTCACCAAAGAACAGGGAGCCGTAACCAGGTAGGGGTCTGTCCTGCCGCGAGTCTTCAACAGTCTTTAGTCCATTCCTGGGTTACGCTCCAAACATATTTACAACAGAGTTCCGGTTACTCACTGTCCATAACCTGTCAGTCCATATAAAGAAATCTGTAACTGAAAAACATAATTAGCAACGGCTACAACAAAACAGGTAAACATAAAATAGTTAAAGCAACTAGCCAACTTAGATTCTCCAACGTACGGGCATCTGGCCTCTGGTAACCCTAGTGGACCTACGGAGCTCACTAACTGGTCCTGCACTACAGGGTGTAGGAGGTGTTATGGGCAGGCTAGGCAGCTTTCTGCGCACTCTTTGGCTCACTAGGGGCACGGCAGGCTCACTACTAGCAGAGGGTTGATCCTCCTGTACTGCTGGCGTGGACTCTTCTGCCTCTTGGGCCGGCTGCTCTTCCAGCTCTACTGGTTCCTCTGTAGGCACTTGCGGGACTGGCTGGAGAAAGGTGAGGACGGGTACCACGACAGCACCGTTTACTTGTGTCCAAGACCGGGGGAAGTCTCCGAGTACAGTCCTGATCATTTCTTCCCTTTCCTCTGCGGGTCGAGGGTTTTCTTGATCTTCTTCTTCAGGGTTTTGCAGCTGCTCGGGACACTTCTTCAGGTGGTCTCTGGAGACAACGGCTGTGGTTTCTCCTCCATCCTTACTGATCACGCAAATCTTTGGGTTCTCATGGCTTGATGGCAGTACGGTGTACGGGTCCTTCTCCCACTGGTCGTCCAACTTGTGGAGCCGTCTTTTCCTCTTCAAGACCTGCTCTCCAGGTACCAGGGGAACAGTGGGAGCATACTGATTATAAGCCCTCTCTTGCCTTTCTCTAGCTTGAGACAGACTTCGCTCCACGCTCTCCTGCACTTTCCGATACTGCTGCTGCCGTCCTGTATCCCAGTCTGCCTCTGGCGAGGTGTCCTCGGGCGTCAGGACTCCCATATCCAGGTCGATAGGCAGCTTACCAGGCCTCGCTCTCATTAGGTAAGCCGGGGTACAGTTGGTAGAACCTACAGGGATGTGGTTGTATAGGTCCACCAGATCAGGCAGCTTCTCAGGCCACAGACTGCGTTCTTCCAGGGGCAATGTTTTCAGGAGGTCTATCACCACCTGGTTCATCTTCTCGCAGAGTCCATTAGTCTGTGGGTGATAGGGCGTTGTTCTTATCTTCGTGCAGCCATACAGGTTGCAGAACTCCTGGAAGACTTCCGCTTCGAAGGCTGGCCCTTGGTCTGTCAGCACTTGGTCCGGGTACCCGTGTGGACGGCAGAAGTGCTGCTGGAAGGCTCTAGCTGCTGTTTGAGCCGTTAAGTCCTTGACCGGGACCACCACCAGGAACCGGGAGTAATGATCTACGATTGTGAGGGCGTAGACATACCCAGATCTGCTTGGAGCCAGTTTCACATGGTCCAGGGCTACCAGTTCCAGTGGCTGTCGGGTGATGATGGGCTGCAAGGGAGTCTTCTGGCTGGCACGGTCCTTCCTTCTTAGGTGGCACGGTCCACAGTCTCTGCACCACCTCTCGATGGCTCCTCTCATGCCTACCCAGTAGAACCGTTCACGCAATAAGAACTCCAGCTTCTTCCACCCGAAATGTCCTGCTCCGTTGTGGTACGCCTCTAGAATCATAGCCGCGTCTCGTCTGGGGACCACTACCTGCCAGGTCAACTCATGTGTTCGAGAGTTAACCATTCTCTGGCACAACTTCTCCCTGTAGAGGAACAGCCTACTTTTCTCCTTCCACAGTTGCTTAGTCTCCTCTGGGGCGTCTGGGTCCAGACTGGCATCGGCTTGGGTCAGCATTTCCTTCACCAGACAGACTGCAGGATCACTATCTTGCGTCTCCGCCCAGTTGTAGTGGGGCAAGGGATTGAACGTCGCGGAGCGTCTGTCCTTCACACGGTGGGAATACAGGGTAATCCCATGACGGTGGAACGCAGGGAGCTCAACTTCTTCCAGATCTTCTGGATCTTCCCCTACGTCCGGTAAGTTCGGCATTCTAGACAGGGCATCCGCGTTGGCATTTGAGCGTCCTGCCCGGTATTTGATGGTGAATTCAAAGTTGGACAGGCGAGCCATCCATCTCTGTTCCAGAGCACCGAGCCTTGCAGTGTCCAGGTGTGTCAACGGGTTGTTATCCGTGTACACGATGAATTTGGAGGAGGCAAGGTAATGCTTGAAACGTTCGGTCACTGCCCACACTACTGCCAGGAACTCCAGCTTGAATGAGCTATAATTCTCAGGGTTCGTCTCGGTGGGTCGTAGCTTTCGGCTAGCGTAAGCGATTACTCGTTCTTTTCCTTGCTGGATCTGGGACAGCACGGCTCCTAGCCCGATGTTACTTGCGTCCGTGTGGAGGATAAAGGGCTGGCTGTAGTCTGGATATGCCAGGATTTCATCCCCCGTGAGGGCCATCTTCAGCTGGCAAAAGGACTCCTCTTCCAGCTTTTCCCACCTGAAGGGCGGCTTCTGGTTTTTGGCTTTTCGAGATTGACCTATCAGGAGGTCCTGCATAGGGGCTGCCATTTTGGTGAAACCGGGAATGAATCTTCGGTAGTAGCCTACCAACCCGAGGAACTGCCGCACTTCCTTTATGTTGGAGGGTCTTGGCCAGTCCTTAATCACGGTGATCTTATCAGGGTCAGGAGCCACTCCGTCAGCACTCACCACGTGTCCCAGGTATTGCACCTTTGGTTTCAGGAGGTGACACTTGGAGGGTTTCACCTTTAGGCCGTAGTTTGCCAGAGCTTCGAACACTTCTGCCAGGTGTTTCAGGTGGTCCTCGTAGGTCTTGGAATAGACGATGACATCGTCCAGGTATAACAGGACCGTCTCGAAGTTCCGGTGTCCCAGACAGCATTCCATCAACCGTTGGAAGGTTCCTGGTGCGTTGCAGAGCCCGAACGGCATACAGTTAAATTCGCTGAGACCCATCGGGGTGATGAATGCGGTCTTCTCCCGGTCCGCCTCTGCTACAGGAACCTGCCAGTACCCGCTAGTGAGATCCAAAGTAGAGAAGAAGTTAGCAGATTTTAATGCAGCTAAGGACTCTTCTATCCTTGGTAACGGGTACGCATCTTTGTGTGTGATACGGTTGACCTTCCTGTAGTCTACACACATTCTCATAGTGTTGTCCTTCTTTTTCACTAAGACTAGTGGAGCTGCCCAGGGGCTACAGCTGTCCCTGATTACCCCAGCCTCCTTCATGTCTCTAAGCATCCCCTTGGCGTGTTGGTAGTGTGCAGGGGGTACGGGTCGGTATCTCTCCTTTATGGGAGGATGGTCTCCCGTGGGGATGTGGTGTTCTACCCCCTTTACTCGCCCGAAGTCTAACGGGTGTTTACTAAACACTCTCTCGTACTATTGAACCACCCGATAGACTCCTTGTTTCTGGTGTGAGGGAGTGGAGTCAGTACCCAGATGTAGTTGCTGACACCAGTCCTCCACTGGTTTCTTAGAGCCGTTACCTTCCTCTGGTTGAGATGGAGGCAAGGGTTCCACGGCCTGTACAGAATTCTGGTTTATGGTGAACAATTTAGCTAGCGTGGCATACCGGGGCAGGTGTACTTCTCTCTCACCGATATTTATGATGCGAACGGGCACCCTCCCATGGCGTACATCGACCACCCCCCGTGCTGTCAAAATGGTGGGCCTACTGTCTGAGTAGACGGGTTCTACCATTGCTTGGTAGTCTCTACCTCTTAGACCAATAGCTGCCCGGCACCAAATCATCATCTCACTTTTTGGGGGCATGGCAATAGGGAACGGGTCACACATTCTCACGCTACCTATCTCACCACCAGATAGTTCCACCTGTTGCCGCTTCATCAGTGCCCGGATCTCTTTTTGGAGCACACGCTGCTGGCCGGAACTGGCGTTCTTGGCAACCTGCTGTAAAATGAGAATCACCTCTGCAAGACAATTTTCAATTACATTGGTTCCCAGGGTGATTCTAGGGTGACTCTCATGACGGTCTATGTCCACTATAATCAGTCCTTGTGCCGCCAGTTCGACTTTACCGATTTTAATGGTCACCTCCTTGAATCCCACCTGCGGCACGGGCTGACCATTGCTGGCGATGATACTCAGGTCGTCGTCTGGGTAGCGGGTTATGTCCGAATCATTCCAGTACTGCTTGAAGAGCACGTACGGGATGGTGGTGACCTGTGACCCAGTGTCTAGTAGGGCACTCATAGGAATGCCATCCAGTACCACAGGCAAGATTGGACGTCCCCCTACGTATTTATCACGCCAGTTTGATGGGCCTGATGGTCTTATGCCTGGGGGTTGGCCCTCTACCCCAGGTTGTGCCCGTTTAAATGACAGTACCTTGCCACATGTCCGGGTTGATTGCAGCGGCGGCAAATAGGTCGTCCGTCCTCGTTGTATCGATCGCTGGGTCTTCCTCTGGCCGGTGGGGTCCTCCTTGGTCGGCGCCACGGGATGTCCTCCGGTCCGGATGCCAGCTCGATCTTCCCTGCAGTAGAAACCTGTAAAGACTGCACAGTTCGGGTTAGCGCGGCAACGCTTTTAGTTAGCTCTTGGACCTGATGGTGCAGGTCTGTAGCCGGGTCACTGTTTAAAACCTGCGCATCAGCTCCCACAGGCCCTGCAGACAAGGGCGCCGTCTCCTGGTGATAAGTGATAGCAGGGCGCCTGTGGGTCACAGCGCCACCTGGTGCCGGTTCTCGGAGCACCCGGATGGCTCTGTCCTTGAACTGTGCAAAGTCCAGGTCAGGGTCCTGTAAGGCCATTGCCCGCAACTGGGTTCGGTGGGCATTGCACAGTAGACCCTCAATGAATTGTTCAGTCAACAGCTTATCTTCATTTCCCACGCTGTCAGGGTCTGCCTGCTTAATGGCTCTCAGGGCCTCTTGTAGGTTTAGAGCATAGTCTCTTATACTCTCATGTGCCCGTTGTTTGCACCCATAAAATCTTAGTTTTATTTCGGCTGAGGTGCGGGTGTCAAATGTGTCTTTCAGCCGGGTTAGTATGTCTCTGACAGTCCTCTTCCTCCCAGGTGGCCAGGACTTTACCTCCCTTTGGGCTGCCCCGATTAATTAGGCCACCAGGATGCTCACTTTTTGCGCCTCCGTGAGGGGATACACCTGGAAGAGGCTATCCAGCCTTTCTCTGAAGTCATTTAGGGTATGTGACTCCCTTGAGTACTGGGGTAGCCAGGCTGCCCCCGGGATATAGGGCATGGTGAAAGGCATGACCGCAGCAGCGGTGGCGCTGGCGGCGGCTGTGGCGGTGAAGCTCTCCTCCGTATCCGACATCCTCCTCCCCCCTAGTGGACCGTGGCCTACCTTGTGATGATCCTCTTCCGTAGGCCGCGGCTCCGCAGTGGATCGTCAGGGTTGAGGACCTTCCGTCGCGCTCCTGTGACGTCGGCGTCTGCTGGGCTCCTTCCAGGACCTTACGCAACGTCCGGACGTGAGGCGGGGCTTCAGTTCTCGCGGGCTTTCGGAGTCCACGCCCCTCTTCTTCCCGCGCGGCGCCCTCAGGATGGCGTCCAATGGCGGGAAAACTCCACGGATGGCGGGAAGAAGGCAGAAGATGGCGTCGGATGGCGGGAATCGGCTCCAGATGGTGGGAAACGACTCCGGACGGCGGGAAACTTCACCACAGGTATGTATAAAAGTCTTTTTTTTTTCAGGCACGCAGTACCCGGTGGTTACGGGCACGTGATCCTGCCGACTACGCCAAAGTTGACTCACCCCCTGGGCCAGTGCTGTAGTGCGGCGCACGTGCGCGCGGGGGATACCCGGAGCCGGATCCGATGGGGGTAGTAGTCTTCGTGTGGCGGTGACCCGGTCCGCGCCCAGTGTGGTCAAACTAAGTGGCAGTTATTGGTATGATGGTATTAGTGTCCGACTACGCCACCCGTTGAATGCGGTTATGAAACCGCCGCTGCAGGGCAGACCGCTGAGGCCGGTGTTATAGGTGTGCAGCAATGTTGATATAACCCCCAACGGGAGAGGTATGGCCTCAGGGCAGCGGATGTGGGTGATGTTGGGTGTGATGGTGTGGATGTCCCAGCACTAACGGTGCGACAAGGAAGCACGGAGACGCGAGGGTACAGTTCAGGGCCTTTACTGATGGTACAAGGCAAATTCCCCCGGGAGTACTGGCTAGTAGTTGGGGCCTGGTTAGTCTGCGAGTAAGCCGGAGTTCCCCTGGCCAGGTGGAGTTGTAGGCCTTCCCGTTAGTCTGTACCCTTCCTGGCTACCCTGCTTTCGGCGGTTACAAGTAGCCCACGTCCCTGGGTATACCGTGTGGTGCTCACCCGTATGGCTGGTGACCTGGGGCCTCCTGTTAGCCTCCGCTCCGGGATGGCGGTGCTGGTCCCTTCGTTGTGACTGAGCCTCCGGGCTTTTATGGCCAGAGGACCTGGAATCCCCTGCCGGATGGATTCTGCTGCTGGGTATATCTTAGTCCCCACAGCCTCGGACTCCTGTGTCCGGTTTTAGTACCTTCTCCCAGGGCGAGCTCTGCACAGCTCCAGCCCCTGGCGCTTCTCCTTGGCTCCTACAGAGCTCCTGATGTCTATCTGTCCCTGTATCTGCGTGTCCAGACCAGACTCCGTCTCTGTCTGGAACTCCTCTCGCTAACCCTGCCTCAGCCCCAGTTTATATAGGGGAAGTTCTTCCCCTCCCAGGACCGGGCAGGAGGTGTGGCATGCTTAGGATTCCTGCCCAGGAGACCTCCCACCTGCTCACAGATGTAATACTGCTATTACTGTGGAAACCAGACCCCTGGGGTGCCACATTTGTATGTAATGAGGGCCTCTTGTGGAGAAGTCCATCCATGCACCCTTTTGGGTCCTGTGGTACCTGTGAACAGCAGGGTGCCACATTCCCCCCTAGTACAATTCAGTACTCCTGGACTGAAGCATTTTATAACAGGTTACAACAATAACAACAATTATAATAACATTAATAGAGTTACAGTATGTCCCGTAACCAGGTGTCCATTTCACAGATGAAAGTGCAAAATGAGTAACATGAGGGACCCGCCTGAAAACCCTCAACGTAGGCCCTGGGCGTTGCTACCGGGCATAAGTGATCCAGGTGCTGGACCACGTCTTTGGCCACGCCAAACGAGTTTTTGTTCTGTGGTCTTATAAGGGGGCACTTTTGATGAGTGCAACTATTTACAAGGACAGTTTTTGGCTGCTCACAGTCCTCAGCCTACAAGTCTTTATACCCTTACGGGTAACTTAATGAACACATATTATTTCGGTTTATACAATAAACAATAGGCAATACCCAACTGGGTAACTATTTATAATGTAGGCACTTTGTGCTTATTCCCTAAACCTGGCAGGGACTTGGCCTTGTGTGCTGCATGTGGACCTTCGTAGCACTGGGGTGATACTGGTGTCTGTGCATGCACTGTCTGCTAATCTAGCAGGTGTACGTGCTGGTAGATTATAAAACTGCCTTAATCTCTCCATGGGACTGGCAAGTGCACTGTCCACTGGGCCTTCAGGCTCTGCTTCAATGGGTGATCCTCCTCTGACTGGGGACTCTTCCTGTTCCTGAGCAGGTTCTTCCAGAGCGCTCACAGGTTCTTCTTGTAGCTGATAGAAGTGTATTACGGGTATAATAACTGCTCCATCAAGTTGAGGCCAGTCCGCAGGGAAATCTCCTAGAACTGTGTGAAGCACATTTTCCTTGGGTTCTTCCGGTGCTATAGGAGGCACTTCTTCTTCCGTTGTCTTCAGTAGACCTGGGCACACTTTCAAATGGTCTCTTGAGACTGTTGCGGTCGTTTTACCTCCATCTTTACTGATCAGGCAGGTTTTACTGTTGTCAAATCTGGAGTTTTGCACAGTGTAGGGCTCTCTTTCCCACTGGTCATCGAGCTCGTGACCTCTTCTTTTCCGCTTTAGCACTATCTCTCCAGGTGCCAAGGGTTCTGCTGGTACATGTTTATTGTACTGTTCTTCTTGTTTTTCCCTTACTCTGTTTAGACTGTCTTCGACGAGGCCTGTACTCTCCTGTACTGCTCTTGCCGATTTGTATCCCAGTCTTCAGTGGACATATCTGCTGCAGGTTCTACCACTCCGAGTTCCAGGTCCATGGGCAACTTTCCGGGTCTTGCTCTCATGAGGTACGCTGGAGTACAATTTGTAGAACTCACAGGTATGTGATTGTACAGATCTACCAGGTCAGGTACTTTGTCTGGCCACTGGTTCCTTTCTTCCAAGGGTAAGGTTTTTCAGCAGGTCTATGACGATGTTGTTCATTTTCTCACACAAACCATTGGTCTGAGGGTGGTATGGCGTAGTCCGGATCTTCTTGCACCCATACAGATGACAGAATTCTTTAAACAGCTCGGCTTCAAAGGCAGGGCCTTGATCCGTCAGCACTTTGTCCGGGCATCCATGGGGCCTGCAGAAGTATGCTTGGAACGTTCTTGCTGCAGTTTCTGCTGTCAGATCCTTGACAGGGGCTACCACCAGGAACCGGGAATAATGATCCACCATGGTCAGTGCATAGGAATAGCCTAACCTGCTGGGTGACAGCTTGACGTGATCCAGAGCGACAATCTCCAGGGGCTGGGTTGTTTTGATGGTCTGCAAGGGTGCTTTCTGGCTGCCGTAGCCTTTCCTTCTGAGGCTACAGGGCCCACAATCCCGGCACCACCTCTCTATGGAACTCCGCATTCCAACCCAATAGAACCAGTCCTTCAGCAGGGTTTCCAGCTTCTTCCAGCCAAAGTGACCTGCTTGATCGTGGTAGGCCTCTAACACCATCTGGATATCTGTCCTGGGTACAACAATCTGCCACACCATTTCATGGGTCTTGGGGTTGACATACCTTCTGCACAGCTTCTCTCTGTAGATGAACAGCCGGCTTCTCTCATTCCACAGGTGTTTAGCTTGTGGGGGAGCATCCTTCTCCAGGTGAGAACCTTCTTTGGTTATCAGTCTTTTGATGAGGCTGACAACCGGGTCACTGTCTTGAGTCTCCTTCCAACTGTGATGAGGTAGAGGATTCAGCGTCCTTCCATGACGTCTTCTGGTAACGTGTTGCTCGTGGACCACTCCGCTTCGGTGGAAAGCAGGTAATTCAACTTCCTCTAACTCATCCACTTCATCCTCGGTGTCTGACTGGTGGGGCATCCTTGACAGGGCATCGGCATTGGTGTTCTTGTGACCTGCCCGATACTTGATAGTGAACTGATAATTCGACAGTTTGGCCACCCAACGCTGTTCCATGGCTCCCAACCTGGCTGTCTCCAGGTGTGTCAAGGGATTATTGTCAGTAAAGGCTGTGAATTTCGTTGAGGTTAGGTAATGCTTGAACCTTTCAGTGATAGCCCAGACCAAGGCCAGGAACTCCAGCTTGAAGGAACTGTAATTCTCCGGGTTCCTCTCAGTAGGGCAAAGCTTCCTACTGGCATACGCAATTACCTTTTCTCTGCCATTTTGCTTTTGGGACAACACAGCTCCCAGTCCCTCATTGCTTGCATCGGTGTACCTCAGAAAAGGCTGGCTGTAGTCAGGGTAAGCCAGGATTTCTTCACCGGTTAGGATTTCCTTCATTGATGCAAAGGACTCAGTCTGCTCTTTGCCCCACTGGAATGGGGGACTCTTTCCTCTTTTGGACTGTCCTACCAGGAGGTCTTGTAGAGGTGCTACCTTTTTGGTATAGTCCTTTATGAACCTCCTGTAGTACCCGACCAGTCCCAGGAATTGCCGTACCTCTTTGATGCTTCTCGGTTCAGGCCACTTCTGGATGGCAGTGACCTTCTCCGGGTCTGGCGCTACTCCCTCTGAGCTGACTACGTGTCCCAGGTACTGAACCTTCTGCTTGAGCAAGTGGCATTTAGAGGGTTGTAGTGTCATCCCATACCGGGACAATGCTTCAAATACCTCTACCAGGTGCTTCAGATGGTCTTCATACGTCCTCGAGTACACGATAAAGTCATCCAGGTACAGCAGCACTGTCTCAAAGTTCCGGTGTCCTAAACAACACTCCATCAGCCTCTGGAACATTCCGGGGGCGTTGCAGAGCCCAAACGGCATACTGTTGAACTCGCATAATCCCATCGGGGTGGTGAAGGCTGTCTTCTCCCGGTCTTCCTCAGCAACAGAGACTTGCCAGTACCCGCTAGTGAGATCCAATGTAGAGAAGTAATTGGCAGATTTTAATGCAGCCAGGGATTCCTCTATACGGGGCAAAGGGTATACATCTTTATGTGTTATTCGATTAATTTGTCTATAATCTACACACATCCTCATGCTACCGTCCTTTTTCCTGATCAGGACCAGGGGAGCTGCCTAGGGGCTACAGCTATCCCTTACTACCCCTGCCTTTTTCATGTCATGCAACATTTCCTTGGCTTTTTGGTAATGTGCTGGTGGTACGGGTCTGTAACACTCCTTAATGGATGGATGGTTACCGGTAGGTATGTGGTGTTGTACCCCTTTAACCCTTCCAAAATCAAGTGGGTGTTTACTAAACACTTGTTCATATTCCTGAACCACTCTGTAGACACCGTGTTTTTGATGGACAAGAGTGGCGTCAGTTCCAACAAGGAGCTTTTGACACCAATCCTCCAGCTGAGCTTCGGAGCCATTGTCCTGCACTGTATCTGGTGGGGTCAAGGATTCCGCTGTGTGAATGGCATCATTCACAGTATACAATCTGGCAACAGTGGCGTATCGTGGCAATTTAACTTCCTCCTCCCCACAATTTAGGAGACGTACGGGTACCCTCCCATTGCGTACATCAACTACCCCTCTAGCAGTTAAGAGTGTAGGTCTGTGCTCTGAGCTAATGGGCTCCACTACCGCCTGGTAGTTCTGTCCCTTGAGACCTATTGCTGCCCTACACCAAATCAGCATCTCACTCATTGGGGGAACCACAATGGGTATCTGGTCTGTCACCCGTACATTGCCAATCTCACCACCTGTTAGTTTTACCTGTTGATGGTACATGAGGGCTCGAATTTCTTTCTAGAGCACCTTCCTCTGCCCCGGTTTGGCAGTGTCAGCAATCTGTTGGAGTAAAAACAACACTTCTCCCAAACAGTTACCAACTTCATTTGTACCAAGTATCTTATACAAGTCTGTATCACCAGGGTTAGACTCCACTACAATCAGCCCTTGGTCCTTTAGTTCCTCTCTCCCCACCTTCACTGTCACGTCCTTAACCCCTACTAGGTTAAGAGGAAGGCCATTGGATGCATACACAGAGAGATTTTGGGCTGGCGGATGGAGTTCATCTATGGACCAGTACCTTTTGTAGAGGATGTCAGGTACGATGGTTACCTGTGACCCGGTGTCCAGTAATGTAGGTGTTGCTATTCCGTCCAGCACGATGGACAGAGAGGCCTTCCTCCTACAAACCGGTGGTACCAGCTTGATGGGCTTGGTTGGTCTACTCCTGGGTGTCGGCCCTCGGTCCCAGGGTTTGCCCGTTTAAAGGACAGTTCGCGGTGTGGCCTGCCTTGTGGCAACGGTAGCAGATGAAGTCTCCTGGAGGGCGATGTTGGTCGTTGGTCCTCCCACGGGGTGGCGTTGTCCTCCTACAGGGTGGCGTTGTCCTTCTTCTTCTCCTCATCCAGGGGACATCCTCAGGACTGTCGGAAAGTAGGATCCTTCCCTCCGGCTCAGGCTCCGCCTGTAGCTGCAGGGCGCTCAGGACAGCGGTCAGGGTTTTACTTAGCTGATGCACTTTAGAGCGCAGGCTGTCTAGCTCGCTAGGGGGCACTGTTTGCATCTTTGTTTCAGCCGTTAATGAAGGAGCAGTGGGTGCTGCGGGCACTGGGGTGGCCCCACCCTGGTAACGCTGGATAGCAGTATCTGATGGTTCCAGGGGCTGCATACCCTTAATAGCCATGTCCTTCAGGGCGTTGAAGGTGGCATTTGGATGATCTAAGGACCACCACCGTACGGTTCTGCTCTCCTCCTGGGACCTCAACCTCCGGATGAACTGTTCTGTCAGCATTTTGTCCTCACCATGTATGCTGGCTGGATTAACCTGTTTCAGGGCCCGCAGGGCTTCCTGTAAGCACCAGGCATAGTCCCGGATACTGTCCTCAGGTTTCTGGGCACAGTGGTAGAACTTCATCCGGGGATCTGTCTCAGTGCGGTTTTCAAAGACAGTTTGCAGTCTCTTAAAGATAATGGATACTGATTCCTGGTCTGCGGCTGGCCAGGTTTCAACTTCCCGCTCTGCGGCACCAGTCAATTGTCCCATCACAACAGTGGTTCTCTGCTTACCAGTCATTGAGTACATATCCAGTACACCGCATATTTTCCTTTTGAATCCAGACAGGGTGTCTGGTTTGCCGTCATTCTGGGGAAGCCATTTTGCTCTAGGGATATACGGCAGGGCCATGGGTATTAACGTAACGGAGTCACGACCCCTGCTGGTGGGGCGGCCGCTCCGGCCTGAGCAGCGCCGGGCGCAAGTTGAGCATCAGGAGCGTTAACCGGTGATCCGGCGTTTTGCTGGTCGTCGGCCATGGTTGCGCCCCTCTAGTGAACCGGAGCCTACCTTCTTTTTCCTTTTTCGGGTAGGCCGCAGCTCCGCAGACGACGGTCTCCTTCCAGAACCTGACGTTTCCTGGTGCTGCGTCAGAGCACGAGGCAGGGCTTGAGCTTCGCGCGCTTCCAACAGTCACGCCTCTCCGATTCCCGCGGTTACGCTGTAATGGCGGCAATGTTATTCACCACAGTTCAAATACAGTCCAATTACGGCACACAGTACCCGGTGGCAACGGGCACGAAATCCTGTTCGTGACGCCAGGAAAGAGAGCTGTGTCACCCAGGGGGAATATAGGGGACTCGGTACCCGGGCCTTTTACCTTGTTTAGGAGGTCACAGCAATCGGCTCCCGGGCCCGTACTCTGGGTCTCTCTTTAAAAAGGGGTTTTAGTGTACAGTTTGTCTCGTGACGCCACCTGTGGTTTCCGGTAATGGTTACCGGCGCTGCTGCAGACCTCTATCCCTGGGCGCCGTGGCTTTCGTTGGTCTCGGTCCTTTAATGGGTTTAGCTTCAGGTCGGCCAGGGACTTGTACTCCTCCTGGTATGCTGGTGATCCCTTCTGGGTATAAAGGGACCCTGTAGGCGCGGACTCGGTGTCCGATTTGTATACTCGGGGGTGAGCCTATGATGCTCCTCTGCCCCCTCAACTCCTCTCTCCTCTCCTCTTTGCCATCGGCCACACTCGGGGCCCTCAATTCTTCAGCAGACGTGCTGCATCTTCGCTGCTCTCAGCGTCAGCATGCCCTCCTCAGACTAACTGAACTTCTGACTGACTGAACTGCCTGGCTCCACCCTCCATATATATATATCCCTAACGGGCTCACTCTGGTGGTATGAGGTGGAAGGGTGGAGGTGTTTGTATGTAATGAGGACCTCTTGTGGAGAAGTCCGTCCATGCACCCTTTTAGGTCCTGTGGTACATGTGAACAACAGGGTGCCACACTAGCAATGAGTCATTGGAATCAGTCTGCAATGCACTGTTCCTGAAAGGACAGGTTAACACCTGGATCAGTAATAATAAACCAAAGGTGGTTATTAATGGAGCACTCTTAGATTGGATCACGGTTAACAGTGGTCGCCAAGCAATTCCCTCCTATGTGCTTATTATTCCCCCAAATCCCCGGCTATATGCTTAATTATCATACTCCCCCCTCCCCTGCATGTCACAGGGCACTGTGATATGCACGGTGCTCCCTGATGTCCTGGGCATGCGCAAAGCGCTGCTCACATAGAGCACACTTTGCTTCATCCCGGCCCGTCTCTCCATGCACTGCGCTGCAGGGTTCTATTGCGCAGGCGCCGGGGAGTCACTGTCACTTTCTGGCGCCTGCGCAATAGAAGCCTGCAGCGCAGTGCATAGGCAAACGGGGTTGGGATGAAGCAAAGAGCGCTCTATGTGAGCTCAATGTGAGCAGCGCTTTGCGCATGCCCAGGAAGTCAGGGAGCGCAGTGCACGTCACAGGGCCCTGTGAGGTGCAGGGAAGGGGGGGGGGGATATGATAATTAAGTATATAGGCGGGGATTTGGGGGAATAATAAGCACATAGGCGGGGACTTGGGGGAATAATAAGCACATAGGCGGGGATTTGGGGGAATAATAAGCATATAGGCGGGGACTTGGGGGAATAATAAGCATATAGGCGGGGACTTGGGGGAATAATAAGCACATAGGCGGGGATTTGGGGGAATAATAAGCACATAGGCGGAGATTGCTTGGCGTCCCCCAGACGTCAAGCCTGTACAAAATGGAATTGATTAAAGTGCTTTTCTCTGCAATCAAACCTCTGCTATGGGCCATACAGGTAAGTATAGATTTACTTTTCTATACCGTGTATGGCTATAGTAGAGGTCTGATAACTCCAAAGTGGTGACAGATTCCCTTTAATAAATATAGCGATATGAGGGAAAATAATAAAAACATTGGCAAAAATGAAAAAAAAAAAAAAATACAATACAACAACCTTAATTATATAAATGTTCCTTTTCTGATAATGCATTCTATTTAGGAAGATGTTAGTATTGCACTGTACAACAATGCAGAGGGGAAAAAAAGTTACTCCAGTATAACCAGGCTACGAGCCAAGAACTGGTGACAACAGAGTCATGTGCTACCAATGTCTTATTTTTCATATAGTTTATAACCTAAGGGGGTTCTCTAAGTTACAAAAATACAGAATATTTTATTTGCTGTGTTTTTGTTGCATTTTTTCCCATGCAGTTTTGCTAGAAAAACTAAAGCATTTCCTAATATCAGCAAAATGAATAAGATTCCTGAAGTTCCATGCACACGTTGCTTATTTTTTTCTTGCAGATTTGAAGCAGTTTCATGGCAATTCTCTCAGCATTTTTGCAGCATTTTTCACCCATTCCAATGCATGGGAAAAAACACAAGTAAAAAACACAGCAAAACGCGCATGAAGAGTTCAAACACCACAAGTTTTGACTGGAGCATTGGGGAGTTTCTGCTCCAAAAACTTCTGAAAAAAAAAAAAATCTGTGTGAACATACCCCTAGGCTTCATGCACATAGATACCTCACAACCATCCCAAATACACGGCATTCTCTGATTTGGAAAGTTGTCTCTCACTGTCCCCTGGCTATAGACGGTTTAATGCTATCTACCGGCAGATTACCCCTATATCTGCAGATAAACCAGGTTCCTTTAAAGTGCAACTGTTATCACAAACTTCATATATTGTCTTCAGAAAATAGCAATGATTGAACATGTTTTTTATTTTTATTAATCATAAATAAAATAAAGGGATGACAAGCAAAAATAATACAAATATTAAAATGCCCTTTTTATTGCCTTAGTCTATAGAAATTAAGTGTTAACATATGCTGCCCTCTGGTGTTCATGTTAATAAATGCAGTGAATATTTGTCACTACGGCTAAAAAATAAACAGATTTTTTATCAATTGAAACAATATCCATAGAACAGAATGCATAATAGTATTATCAGGTGGATATGGCCCGATGCCTATTGGTAGGTAGGCCACTAATACTCTAGATTGTGGACACTCCCTGCATAAGCAGCAAAGCAGAAACATCGGAGTATAATGTCCATAAAAAATATCTCAAATTTTATCAAATCAAAACAACAGTACATAGGCAATTATTCAAATACAATATAGTAATTCATGATTAGCAGCTTAGATCAGGTGTTACAATAAATGGCACCCACATTTAATATTCACCTGGACTGGGAAGAGCACATATAGTTAGTGTATTCAATTAAAAGTGTAAGTGCTCAAAATATTCGCTCATAGCGACTGCTATATCAGTATCCAGTGCAAAACATTAAATCCTACATCGCACGGATCACAGCAGTCTTAGAACATGCTATTGCCCATAGTAAATCAGTGTGGGACACCACCGCAGCAGCCCCAACGCACGTTTCACGTTGGCCTCTCGAGGAAGTCTGGACTACTGCAACTCTTCTGATCGGTCTCCCTCTTACCAAACTTTCTCCTCTCCAATCCGTCCTGAATGCGGCAGCCAGGGTCGTATTTCGGTCCAGCCGCTTCACCGATGCCTCCATCTTGTGCCAGTCATTACACTGGTTACCTGTTCGCTACAGGGTCCAATATAAACTCATCACCCTCACCCACAAAGCTCTCCACAGTTCTGCACCGCCTTATATCTCCTCTCTCATCTCTATTGCCCTACACGTGCCCTCCGTTCTACAAATGACCTAAGACTAACATCCCCTATAATCCGAACCTCGCACCTCCGTCTCCAAGACTTCTCTCGTGCTGCACCAGTTCTCTGGAATGCTCTACCCCAGAAATCCGACTGATGCCTAGCCCCCATGTCTTCAAGCGCGTTTTAAAAACCCATCTCTTTAAACAAGCCTACCACCTCAACTACTCAGTAAACTAACTTTCCCCTGTTTCCTCCTCCTAAATATTATTCAGAATCTGCACCCTACTATTTTCATCTGTCTCCACACCCTCCATGCCCACGATAACTGCACTTGGTACTTGAGTATTGTACTTAAACATACGGGCTGATGACCGGATCATACAGCTTTATATGAAAATCCCTATTTATTATAATTGCCAGAGCTGAAATAACAAGCACTTTTCACCTATTGTGTCCCCCCATTTCCTTGTAGAATGTAAGCTTGCGAGCAGGTGACTCGCCCCCTGGGCCGTGGGGCACCCGGAACCGGGCTTTAGTGCGATGATGAGGGTAGTAGTGGCAACCTGATCCCGTGGCTCAGGGTGGTCAGACCAAATTGTGGCAGTCTATTTATCAGTGTTTTGAATGTCCGACTACACCACCCGTGGATTGCGGTCAGGGATGACCGCCGCTGCTAGGCAGGCCGCTGAGGCTGATGTTGGTATGCAGCACAGGGATAGGATAATTCCCCACGGGAAGAGTGTAGCCTCAGGGCAGCGTGTGTGAATGCTGGGGGTGATAGTGCAGGCCGCAGTAATAAGAGTGCAGAGTCCTCTTCAAACAGTCCAGGGTCTTTATTGTAGTTAGTACTAATGACCCAACAGGAGTACCGGGCAGGAATGGGCCTGGGTATCTGAGAGCATTCGGGTGAGCCCCACTGGTCAGGGTGAGTGTGAAGGCCTACCGTTCTCTCTCTGCCCTTGCTCACTATCTCCCTTTTCGTGGTGTAATAGCCCACGTCCCTGAGCTGGCCGTGTACTTCGCCTGTATGGCTTGCGACTCGGGCCTTAGGTACCTTTCGCTTTTCCGTGCTGTACTGGTCCCTCTGTGTGGCGGAGCCTCCAGGCTTCTTAGGCCAAGGGACCTGAAATCCCTCGCGGGTTGGTTCTCTGCTGCTGGGCTTGCAACCCTGACAGCCTCGGACCCCAATGTCCGGTAGTGTAGTACTCTCAGCCAGGACCGGCTCTCGTCGCCTCTGTCCCTGGCTCGCAGCTTCTCCTCTGCCTCACGGACTCCTTGGCTACAGCTCAACTGTCCCTCCTTCTCTAGGACTAGTCTCAGTCCTGAGCTAGGTCGTCCAGTTCTCCCTAACCCTGCCCTCAGTTCCAGCTTTTATAGGGGCATCCTGCTCCCCCTACTGGCCTGGGACAGGAGGTGCTGCATGCTAATTGTCCCTGACCAGGGAACCTCCGTCCTGCTCTCAGACACAGCCTTTAATATTTGTGGCATCCAGGCCTGGGGTGACACACAGGGACCTCAATCCTAATGTAACTGTTTAAACTGTCTTAAATTGTATTGAATTTATTGTCTGTACATGTCCCCGCTTAATTGTAAAGTGCTGCGGAATATGTTGGCGCTATATAAATAAAAATTATTATTATTATTATTACACTGTATGGAGGACTATGTGGGGCCATTATTCTGTATGGAGGACTATGTGGTGCCCATTATACTGTATGGAGGACAATGTGGGGCCCATTATTCTGTATGGAGGACTATGTGGGGCCCATTATTCTGCATGAAGGACTATGTGGGGCCCATTATTCTGTATGGAGGACTATGTGGGGCCCATTACACTGTATGGAGGACTATGTGGGGCCATTATTCTATATGGAGGACTATGTGGGGCCCATTATACTGTATGGAGGACAATGTGGGGCCCATTATTCTGTATGGAGGACTATGTAGGGCCATTATACTGTATGGAGGACTATGTGGGGCCCATTATTCTATATGGAGGACTATGTGGAGCCCATTATTCTGTATGGAGGACTATGTGGGGCCCATTATTCTGCATGAAGGACTATGTGGGGCCCATTATTCTGCATGGAGGACTATGTGGGGCCCATTATTCTGTATGGAGGACTATGTGGAGCCCATTATTCTGTATGGAGGACTATGTGGGGCCCATTATTCTGCATGAAGGACTATGTGGGGCCCATTATTCTGCATGGAGGACTATGTGGGGCCCATTGTTCTGTATGGAGGACTATGTGGGACCCATTATACTGTATGGAGGACTATGTGGGACCCATTATACTGTATGGAGGACTATGTGGGACCCATTATACTGTATGGAGGATTATGTGGGGCCCATTATACTGTATGGAGGACTATGTGGGCCCATTATTCTGTATGGAGGACTATGTGGGGCCCATTATACTGTATGAAGGACTATATGGAGCCCATTATTCTGTATGGAGGACTATATGGGGCCCATTATTCTTTATGGAGGACTATGTGAGACCCATTATACTGTATGGAGGACTATGTGGGGCACATTATTCTGTATGGAGGACTATGTGGGACCCATTATACTGTATGGAGGACTATGTGGGACCCATTATACTGTATGGAGGACTATGTGGGACTCATTATACTGTATGGAGGACTATGTTGGGCCCATTATACTGTTTGGAGGACTATGTGGGCCCATTATTCTGTATGGAGGACTATGAGGTGCCTATTATACTGTATGGAGGACTATGTGGGCCCATTATTCTGTATGGAGGACTATGTGGGGCCCATTATTCTGTATGGAGGACTATGTGGGACCCATTATACTGTATGGAGGACTATGTGGGGCCCCTTATACTGTATGGAGGACTATGTGGGGCCCATTATTCTGTATGGAGGACTATGTGGGGCCCATTACACTGTATGGAGGACTATGTGGGGCCCATTATTCTGTATGGAGGACTATGTAGGGCCATTATACTGTATGGAGGACTATGTGGGGCCCATTATTCTATATGGAGGACTATGTGGAGCCCATTATTCTGTATGGAGGACTATGTGGGGCCCATTATTCTGCATGAAGGACTATGTGGGGCCCATTATTCTGCATGGAGGACTATGTGGGGCCCATTATTCTGTATGGAGGACTATGTGGAGCCCATTATTCTGTATGGAGGACTATGTGGGGCCCATTATTCTGCATGAAGGACTATGTGGGGCCCATTATTCTGCATGGAGGACTATGTGGGGCCCATTGTTCTGTATGGAGGACTATGTGGGACCCATTATACTGTATGGAGGACTATGTGGGACCCATTATACTGTATGGAGGACTATGTGGGACCCATTATACTGTATGGAGGATTATGTGGGGCCCATTATACTGTATGGAGGACTATGTGGGCCCATTATTCTGTATGGAGGACTATGTGGGGCCCATTATACTGTATGAAGGACTATATGGAGCCCATTATTCTGTATGGAGGACTATATGGGGCCCATTATTCTTTATGGAGGACTATGTGAGACCCATTATACTGTATGGAGGACTATGTGGGGCACATTATTCTGTATGGAGGACTATGTGGGACCCATTATACTGTATGGAGGACTATGTGGGACCCATTATACTGTATGGAGGACTATGTGGGACTCATTATACTGTATGGAGGACTATGTTGGGCCCATTATACTGTTTGGAGGACTATGTGGGCCCATTATTCTGTATGGAGGACTATGAGGTGCCTATTATACTGTATGGAGGACTATGTGGGCCCATTATTCTGTATGGAGGACTATGTGGGGCCCATTATTCTGTATGGAGGACTATGTGGGACCCATTATACTGTATGGAGGACTATGTGGGGCCCCTTATACTGTATGGAGGACTATGTGGGGCCCATTATACTGAATGGAGGACTATGTGGGGCCCACTATTCTGTATGGAGGACTATGTGGGACCCATTATACTGTATGGAGGACTATGTGGGACCCATTATACTGTATGGAGAACTATGTGGGGCCATTATTTTGTATGGTGGACTATGTGGGGCCCATTATTCTGTATGGAGGACAATGTGGGGCCATTATTCTGTATGGAGGACTATGTGGGGCCATTCTTCTGTATGGAGGACTATGTGGGGCCCATTATTCTGTATGGAGGACTATGTGGGGTCCATTATTCTGTATGGAGGATTATGTGGGACCCATTATTCTGTATGGAGGACTATGTGGGGACCATTATTCTGTATGGAGGACTATGTGGGGTCCATTATTCTGTATGGAGGACTATGTGGGCCCATTATTCTGTATGGAGGACTATGTGGGGCCCCTTATACTGTATGGAGGACAATGTGGGGCCATTATTCTGTATGGAGGACTATGTGGGGCCATTATTCTGTATGGAGGACTATGTGGGACCCATTGAACTGTATGGAGGACTATGTGGGGCAATTATTTTGCATGGAGGACTTTGTGGGGCCCATTATACTGTATGGAGGACTATGTGGGCCCATTATTCCGTATGGAGGACTATGTGGGGCCCATTATACTGTATGGAGGACTATATTGGGGCCATTATTCTGTATGGAGGACTATATGGGGCCCATTATTCTGTATGGAGGACTATGTGGGGCCCATTATTCTTTATGGAGGACTATGTGAGACCCATTATGCTGTATGGAGGGACTATGTGGGCCAATTATTCTGCATGGAGGACTTTGTGGGGCCCATTATTCTGCATGGAGGACTATGTGAGGCCCATTATACTGTATGGAGGACTATGTGGGGCCCATTATTCTGTATGGAGGACTATGTGGGGCCCATTACACTGTATGGAGGACTATGTGGGGCCCATTATTCTGTATGGAGGACTATGTGGGGTCCATTATTCTGTATGGAGGACAATTTGGGGACCATTACACTGTATGGAGGACTATGTGAGGCCCATTATTCTGTATGGAGGACTATGTGGGATCCATTATACTGTATGGAGGACTATGTTGGGCCCATTATACTGTTTGGAGGACTATGTGGGCCCATTATTCTGTATGGAGGACTATGAGGTGCCTATTATACTGTATGGAGGACTATGTGGGCCCATTATTCTGTATGGAGGACTATGTGGGGCCCATTATACTGTATGGAGGACTATGTGGGACCCATTATACTGTATGGAGGACTATGTGGGGCCCCTTATACTGTATGGAGGACTATGTGGGGCCCATTATACTGAATGGAGGACTATGTGGGGCCCATTATTCTGTATGGAGGACTATGTGGGACCCATTATACTGTATGGAGGACTATGTGGGACCCATTATACTGTATGGAGAACTATGTGGGGCCATTATTCTGTATGGAGGACTATGTGGGGCCCATTATTCTGTATGGAGGACAATGTGGGGCCATTATTCTGTATGGAGGACTATGTGGGGCCATTCTTCTGTATGGAGGACTATGTGGGACCCATTATTCTGTATGGAGGATTATGTGGGACCCATTATTCTGTATGGAGGACAATGTGGGGCCATTATTCTGTATGGAGGACTATGTGGGGCCATTATTCTGTATGGAGGACTATGTGGGACCCATTGAACTGTATGGAGGACTATGTGGGGCAATTATTTTGCATGGAGGACTTTGTGGGGCCCATTATACTGTATGGAGGACTATGTGGGCCCATTATTCCGTATGGAGGACTATGTGGGGCCCATTATACTGTATGGAGGACTATATTGGGGCCATTATTCTGTATGGAGGACTATATGGGGCCCATTATTCTGTATGGAGGACTATGTGGGGCCCATTATTCTTTATGGAGGACTATGTGAGACCCATTATGCTGCATGGAGGGACTATGTGGGCCAATTATTCTGCATGGAGGACTTTGTGGGGCCCATTATTCTGCATGGAGGACTATGTGAGGCCCATTATACTGTATGGAGGACTATGTGGGGCCCATTATTCTGTATGGAGGACTATGTGGGGCCCATTACACTGTATGGAGGACTATGTGGGGCCCATTATTCTGTATGGAGGACTATGTGGGGTCCATTATTCTGTATGGAGGACAATTTGGGGCCTATTACACTGTATGGAGGACTATGTGAGGCCCATTATTCTGTATGGAGGACTATGTGGGATCCATTATACTGTATGAAGGACTATGTGGGACCCATTATACTGTATGGAGGACTATGTGGGGCCCATTATACTGTATGGAGGACTATGTGGGGCCCACTATTCTGTATGGAGGACTATGTGGGCCCATTATTCGTTATGGAGGACTCTTTGTGGCCATTATACTGCATGGAGGACTATGTGGGCCCATAATTCTGTATGGAGGACTATGTGGGGCCCATTATTCTGTATGGAGGACTATGTGGGGCCCATTATACTGTATGGAGGACTATGTGGGGCCCATTATTCTGTAAGGAGGACTCTTTGTGGCCATTACACTGTATGGAGGACTATGTGGGCCGATTATACTGTATGGAGGACTATTTGTGCCCATTACACTGTATGGAGGACTATTTGGGGCCCATTATTCTTTATGGAGGACTGTGTGGGCCCATTATTCATTATGGAGGACTCTTTGTGGCCATTATACTGTATGGAGGACTATGTGGGCCCATTATTCTGTATGGAGGACTATGTGGGGCCCATTATTCTGTATGGAGGACTATGTTGGGCCCATTATTCTGTATGGAGGACTCTTTGTGGCCATTACACTGTATGGAGGACTATGTGGGCCCATTATACTGTATGGAGGACTATTTGTGCCCATTACATTGTATGGAGGACTATTTGGGGCCCATTATTCTTTATGGAGGACTGTGTGGGGATTACAGTTGGAGAATCATACTGTGATAGGGTCACCATTCTTTGTTGGGGGAATTGAGGGAGAGGTTACAGTAGGGTCATCATACCGTGCGTGTGAAGGAATTCACTGTGGGGGTATCATACCGTGTTTGGGGCACGTTTGTTGGCATAATACTTTATTATCTGTTTTATTCAATGTTTTTTATCCTTTGTTATTACATATTTAAATTAGGCCATTGGGCCATATGCTTTTTACTGCTCTTACATAACATATTATTCCACTTTAATTCTATAGTTCCTCAATTGTAGATATTTTTTTTAACAAATATCAAGGTTGGCCTGCAACTTTGTCCAAACTTTTAACTTTGTCCCTCTCCATTCTCAAGAACAGACCTCCTCTGCAATCAGTGGCGAGTATCTTAGGCTTGGAGTGCAGCGCTTACAAGCTCTTTGCTATAGACTCCATAGCGTGCTAATGTAGGAGTTGTTTTTCTAAACTAAAACCTCAGTATTCAGGTTAAATTGCCGTGTTGGCACTTTGCGATAAATAAGTGGGTTATGGATTGCAGTTTGGGCACTCGGTCTCTAAAGGGTTTGCCATCACTGCAATAGGTGTTTATAGTTTTTAAAGTGAACCTGTCAGTAAACTCATGTTGCCCAAACCATGGACAGCATGAATCGCACAATTGCAGCCAGGTATATTTTTCTCTGAAACACTCTGGCATTTTAGAGAAAATATACTTTGAAGATCCCAGGTGATTGACAGGTCTTTACCTTGCATGTACTTAGGGAGAGACCTGTCAACCACTAGCAGCGCTGGGAAGAGCCGGTCAGGTACAGAGCCTGACTAGTCTTGTCGCCTGAAACGGTCCTCATCCAAGTCCTGATCTTCAGAGTAAGTCTTCTCTGAAATGTTGGAGTGTTTCAGAGAATAATATAAATGGCTGCAATTGTGCAGTCAGGTTTTAATTCATGCTGCCGGCGGTTTGGGCATTATCAATCGCCTGACAGGTTCCCTTTAAACATTCATGCACCCGGCAGAGCCCAGTGTACAAAGCCTAAAGATACATTGTTAGTTTTACCTGGTGGTTGATCTTGAAGTTAAATTTCCAACTAATAGTTAAAAAGTAGTATTTTTTGGGGGTTTCAGACTCAGCTCCTCTTATCCTACTCAAATGGCATACATCCCATATAGGTATCTGGTATGATGGAGGAGCCAACTAAGGCTGTGCTTCTTCATGGGATCCATTTTGTTAGCAATAGATAGGAAGGAAATAGTCGGAGTGTGATATAGTATCCATATGACTACATAATTGGCTGGTACTCTATTTGGGAGATTTGTGGTTTTCATATACCTTAAAGGGTTTGCTTAGTTCAAATCGATAAGTCTGCAGTCACTTATGGATCCCCCCCAGCGCACACACTACAGGGATTCGCCGGTTTCTGACCCGGGACAATGCGTTATACATACACCCGGCCAGTGGGCGCAGCCTAGCTTCCATATACTTGTATGTAGTGAGGCCGCTCCCTCTAGTCAGCCACGCCCTCTGCACGGCCGCTGCACTGGACGGGGCGTGGCCTCGCTCACTACAAGTGCATGGAGTGAGGCCACGCCCACTAGACAGACTGTGGCCAGGACTATGCATAACGCATACATACCCTCCGTTCCCGGGTCAGAAATTAGCGAATCCTCATAGCACACAATGCGTGCGCAGGGAGGATTCATAAGTCTGCAGTCACACACAGTGACTGCAGACTTATGAATTTGGGCCGGACAGCCCCTTTAATAATTTACTCTAGAGGGGGATTTTCTGTGTTGGATTCTTGTGACCAATCTAGAAAGCAGTTACAAACGCATGCCCTATCCTGCATTACACAGAAACTACATTGATGTGAATGGGCATTGTGTAATGCTGAATTTCCCCTGTGGTGGCGCTGCAGTAAAATCTAACACTTATTCCCTGGCTTCCCCACAGATCACAGCGATCACTTGTGATTAACTTATTGTCACGGAACCCTTATGACAAGCAGATTTCCCCCTAAAGTACGGACACAAGATAAATAAAGACACACCCAGTCAACGACTGAATTCTAGCACGTTTATTATCGGTTCCATATATAAAACCCCTATGTAATCAATTAATGAAGCCTGGGGCTCTACAAAACGCATCTAGATGCAGCTAATCTGGAGTGTCTGACGGGTGGTAGAGATCGCTAAGTCTGTCAAACTTTGGCCCCCATTCACCAAGGACCTCGAAACTCAAGTCTTCATCGGTGCTAGAAGGATATAATGAACTCAGGCTGCCAAATATTGAGCAGCTCCCTTGTGTGCAGTAATGATGGAGGGTATCGGGAGGGAGGCACGTCCTAACATTATCTGCTGCCCAAACAATATGAGCCACATACTCCAGGGTGTGGGAGACGCTGCTCTCAGCATCTAATGTCTCTTCAGCGTGGACTCTGGATCTATGGACGCTGAGCAGATGGTCTGGCCTCTGATAAAGCATTGATGTTCTGGGGTCAACTGAGGTAGCACAGAGACGATGGGTATTTGCTTTTGTTGGATTTTTTAGTTTCTGGAGATCATAGCCGTTCTGAAAAGAGAAAACCAAGATGTACATTGATAAGGCTGTTCTTCATAGAGGAGATTGTGTTTATACACTGCTCAAAAAAATAAAGGGAACACTGAAATAACACATCCTAGATCTGAATGAATGAAATATTCTCATTGAATACTTTGTTCTGTACAAAGTTGAATGTGCTGACAACACAATCACACAAAAATCATCAATGGAAATCAAATTTATTAACCAATGGAGGCCTGGATTTGGAGTCACCCCCAAAATTAAAGTGGAAAAACCCACTACAGGCTGATCCAACTTTGATGTAATGTCCTTAAAACAAGTCAAAATGAGGCTCAGTATTGTGTGTGGCCTCCACGTGCCTGTATGACCTCCCTACAACGCCTGGGCATGCTCCTGATGAGGTTGTGGATGGTCTCCTGTGGGATCTCCTCCCAGATCTGGACTAAAGCATCTGCCAACTCCTGGACAGTCTGTGGTGCAACGTGACGTTGGTGGATGGAGCGAGACATGATGTCCCAGATGTGCTCACTCGGATTCAGGTCTGGGAGCGGGCGGGCCAGTCCATAGCTTCAATGCCTTCATCTTGCAGGAACTGCTGACACACTCCAGCCACATGAGGTCTGGCATTGTCCTGCATTAGGAGGAACCCAGGACCAACCGCACCAGCATATGGTCTCACAAGGGGTCTGAGGATCTCATCTCGGTACCTAATGGTAGTCAGGCTACCTCAGGCGAGCACATGGAGGGCTGTCCGGCCCTCCAAAGAAATGCCACACCACACCATTACAGACCCACTGCCAAACTGGTCATGCTGAAGGATATTGCAGGCAGCAAATCGCTCTCCACGGCGTCTCCAGACTCTGCCACGTCTGTCACATGTGCTCAGTGTGAACCTGCTTTCATCTGTGAAGAGCACAGGGCGCCAGTGGCGACTTTGCTAATCCTGGTGTTCTGTGGCAAATGCCAAGTGTCCTGCACGGTGTTGGGCTGTGAGCACAACCCCCATCTTTGGACGTCGGGCCCTCATACCACCCACATGGAGTCGGTTTCTAACCGTTTGTGCAGACACGTGCACATTTGTGGCCTGCTGGAGGTCATTTTGCAGGGCTCTGGCAGTGCTCCTCCTGTTCCTCCTTGCACAAGGGCGTAGGTAGCGGTCCTGCTGCTGGGTTGTTGCCCTCCTATGGCCCTCTCCACGTCTCCTGGTGTACTGACCTGTCTCCTGGTAGCGCCTCCAGCCTCTGGACACTACGCTGACAGACACAGCAAACCTTGTTGCCACAGCTCGCATTGATGTGCCATCCTGGATGAGCTGCACTACCTGAGCAACTTCTGTGGGTTGTAGAGTCCGTCTCATGCTACCACGAGTGTGAAAGCACAACCAACATTCAAAAGTGACCAAAACATCAGCCAGAAAGCATTGGTACTGAGATGTGGTCTGTGGTCCCCACCTGCAGAACCACTCCTTTATTGAGGGTGTCTTGATAATTGCCAATAATTTCCATCTATTGTCTATTCCATTTGAACAACAGCATATGACATTGATTGTCAATCAGTGTTGCTTCCTAAGTGGAAAGTTTGATTTCACAGAAGTTTGATTTACTTGGAGTTATATTCTGTTGTTTAAGTGTTACCTTTATTTTTTTGAGCAGTGTATATATACTACTTCACTTTTCATATTATTCAGAAGGCTTCAGAGCTGTAATCTTACAGTATTCCTTCCTGCCTCACTGGCTGTATGGTGTTTGCTCTGATATTTTTGTATTTTGGGAATTGTCATGTTCACACCGGACACTGATACAGGAACAATGGGATTCTGGTACCTCAGCTAAAATGTTAGGGTGATTGCAGACGGTACATTTTGCTGCATGCGTTAGAAGTTCTTCCCAATGGATGCATTATTTGGTTTTAAAGGGAATTTGTCAGTAGGATCAACCCTCCTAAGTCGTCTATATGGGCATGAAGGTCATAGGAAGCTGAATAAAATGGTACCTTGATATCTGCGAGCCAATGTCTTATTCGAGAGAAATTCACATTTTTCTTAATATGTAAATGAGCTGTTAAGATCTATGGGCCGGACATAGATCTCCCGAGAATCTGCCTCCAGCGATTATTTTAAATAAAAGGAAAGTTACCAGTGTGAGACAAGTAACTAACACAGAACAGTAAAACTTAACTTTGTCTTCTTGCAAACACATTTTTTGCAGCTTTCTGAGCTCTGCTAAATTGTAACAATATTGGTAACACTGGTAGCCATTACACATCACACTGGTAACACTGGTAGCCATTACACATCACACTAGTAACACTGGTAGCCATTACACATCACACTGGTAGCCATTACACATCACACTGGTAACACTGGTAGCCATTACACATCACACTAGTAACACTGGTAGCCATTACACATCGCACTGGTAACACTGGTAACCATTACACATCACACTAGTAACTCTGGTAGCCATTACGCATCACACTAGTAACACTGGTAGCCATTACACATCACACTGGTAAGACTGGTAGCCATTACACATCACACTGGTAACACTGGTAGCCATTACACATCACACTGGTAACACTGGTAGCCATTACACATCACACTGGTAGCCATTACACATCGCACTGGTAGCCATTACACATCGCACTGGTAAGACTGGTAGCCATTACACATCACACTGGTAACACTGGCAGCCATTACACATCACACTGGTAACACTGGTAGCCATTACACATCACATTAGTAACTCTGGTAGCCATTGCACATCACATTGGTAACACTGGTAGCCATTACACATCACGCTGGTAGCCATTACACATCACATTGGTAACACTGGTAGCCATTACACATCACACTGGTAGCCATTACACATCACACTAGTAACACTGGTAGCCATTACATATCACACTGGTAGCCATTACACATCACACTGGTAACACTGGTAGCCATTACACATCACACAGGTAACACTGGTAGCCATTACACATCACATTAGTAACTCTGGTAGCCATTGCACATCACACTAGTAACACTGGTAGCCATTACACATCACACTGGTAAGACTGGTAGCCATTACACATCACACTGGTAACACTGGTAGCCATTACACATCACACTGGTAGCCATTACACATCGCACTGGTAGCCATTACACATCGCACTGGTAACACTGGTAGCCATTACACATCACACTGATAACACTGGTAGCCATTACACATCACACTGGTAACACTGGTAGCCATTACACATCACACTAGTAACACTGGTAGCCATTACACATCGCACTGGTAACACTGGTAGCCATTACACATCGCACTGGTAACACTGGTAGCCATTACACATCACACTGGTAAGACTGGTAGCCATTACACATCACACTGATAACACTGGTAGCCATTACACATCACACTGGTAACACTGGTAGCCATTACACATCACACTAGTAACACTGGTAGCCATTACACATCACACTGGTAGCCATTACACATCGCACTGGTAACACTGGTAGCCATTACACATCACACTGGTAACACTGGTACCTATTACACATCACACTAGTAACACTGGTAGCCATTACACATCGCACTGGTAACACTGGTAACCATTACACATCACACTAGTAACTCTGGTAGCCATTACACAGCACACTGGTAACACTGGTAGCCATTACACATCACATTAGTAACACTTGTAGCCATTACACATCACACTGGTAAGACTGGTAGCCATTACACATCACACTGGTAACACTGGTAGCCATTACACATCACACTGGTAACACTGGTAGCCATTACACATCACACTGTTAGCCATTACACATCGCACTGGTAGCCATTACACATCGCACTGGTAACACTGGTAGCCATTACACATCACACTGATAAGACTGGTAGCCATTACACATCACACTGGTAACACTGGTAGCCATTACACATCACACTGGTAACACTGGTAACCATTACACATCACATTAGTAACTCTGGTAGCCATTGCACATCACATTGGTAACACTGGTAGCCATTACACATCACGCTGGTAGCCATTACACATCACATTGGTAACACTGGTAACCATTACACATCACACTGGTAGCCATTACACATCACACTAGTAACTCTGGTAGCCATTACACATCACACTGGTAGCCATTACACATCACATTGGTAAAACTGGTAGCCATTACACATCACACTGGTAGCCATTACACATCACATTGGTAACACTGGTAGCCATTACACATCACACTGGTAGCCATTATGACGCGCCCCTGGGCCTGTGTCGCGCTGCGTTGCGCACGCGGGAGCTTACCCGGAGCCGGATCTCTTGAGGGTTGTAGTCTCGTGGCGGTGACCCGGTCCGTGCCCAGGGAGTCAAACTGAGCGGCGATGTAACAGCGGTAGATGCAGGACGACTACGCCACCCGTTGAATGCAGCTATGGAGCTGCCGCTGCAGGACAGTCCGCTGAGGCCGGTGGATGGATGGTGCAGCGTAGATGGTATAACCCCCAACGGGAGGGGTATGGCCTCAGGGCAGCAGATGTGGATGATGGGGGTAGCAGGAACCACTCAGAGACGGTGCGGTGTAATTCAGGGTCTTTACTGGTAACAACGATAGACCCTCCCGGAGTACTTGCTAGTGAACGGGGCCTGGTCAGTCCTTCAGCAGATGGGATCTCCCCTGGCCAGGCGGAGTTGTAGGCCTCCCAAACTGACTGTACTCTTCTGGCTACCTTGCTAGAAGCGGATATAAGTAGCCCACGTCCCTGAGTGTACCGTGTGGTGCTCACCCGTATGGCCGGTGACTCGGGGCCTTCTAATGGCTTCCGCTCCACGATGGCGGTGCTGGTCCCACGCGTGTGACCGTGCCTTCGGGTTTCTGGGCCTGAGGACCTGAAATCCCCTGCCGGTCGGCTTCTGCTGCTGGGTAAGAGTTAGTCCCCAGAGCCTCGGACGCCGGGTCCAGTAAGAAATCTTCTCAGTCAGGGCGAGCTCTGCAGCTGCCAGCCCCTGACTTGTAGTAGTATTGCTCCCACTGAGCTTCTGCTGTTTCTTCCTATGCTGCTTCTCTGTCTCTACTCTCCTTGACTGACTAACCCTGCCTCAGCCCAGGGTTTATACAGGGGAAGTTCTTCCCCTCCCAAGACTGGGCAGGAGGTGTGGCATGCACAGGATCCCTGACCAAAGGACCTCCCACCTGCTCTCAGACGTAATATCTCTATCACTGTGGCAACCAGACCCCTGGGGTGTCACATTCCCCCCTAGTGAAATTTAGTACTCCGGGACTAAACATATTTTAGAAAAACATAACAAGATAAAAACAATAATAATACAATAAGAAAAACATATAAAGATGGTTACGGCATGTCCGTAACCGGGTGCAGTCTTTGAAGAAAGCAAGGTGTCCATTTCACCAAAACAGGGAGACGTAACCAGGTAGGGGTCTGTCCTACCCCGAGTCCTTAACAGTCTCTAGTCCATCCTGGGTTACGCTCCAACTAATTGTACAAGGATTCCCGGTAGATCCACCAAGGATTCCTAAAAATAACTGGAAACACAAAATTATACACAAGCAACAATACACAGATAAACATAAATAAAACAATTTATACACTTCAAATCCTCCAGCGTGCGGGTAACTGGCCTCTAGTGGCCCTAGTGGACCTACGGAGCTGACTGTCTGGCCCTGAACTACAGGGTGTAGGAGCTGTCAAGGGTAAACTGGGCAGCTGTCTACCGGCTTTTTGTCTCACTAGGGGTACGGCAGGCTCACTATAAGCAGAGGGTTGATCCTCCTGTTCTGCTTGTGTGGAGTCTTCTGCCTCCTGGACCGGCTGTTCTTCCAGCTCTACCTGTTGCTCCGTAGGTGCTTGGGATGCTGGTTGGAGGAAGGTGAGTACGGGTACCACAACTGCACCATTGACTTGAGTCCAAGACCGAGGGAAGTCCCCGAGCACAGTACTAACCACATCTTCCCTTTCCTCTACGGGTCGATGGTCTTCTTGTTCCTCTTCAGGGTTCCTCAGTTGTTCGGGACACTTCTTCAGGTGGTCCCGGGATACAATGGCTGTGGTTTCCCCTCCGTCTTTACTGATGGTACAAACCTTCGGGTTCTCGTGGCTTGAGGGCAGTACGGTGTACGGGTCCTTCTCCCACTGGTCATCCAACTTGTGGAGCCGTCTCTTCCTCTTCAAGACCTGCTCTCCGGGTACCAGGGGAACAGCGGGAGCATACTGGTTGTAAGTTTTCTCTTGTCTTTCCCTAGCCTGACAGAGACTTCGCTCCACGCTCTCCTGTACTCTCCGGTACTGCTGCTGCCTCTCTGTGTCCCAGTCTGTTTCTGGTGAAGTGTCCTCGGGTGTCAGGACTCCCATTTCCAGGTCAACAGGTAACTTACCAGGTCTTGCCCTCATTAGGTAAGCCGGGGTACAGTTGGTGGAACCTACCGGGATGTGGTTGTATAGGTCCACCAGATCGGGCAACTTCTCAGGCCACAGATTGCGTTCTTCCAGGGGCAACGTTTTTAGAAGATCCATTACCACCTGGTTCATTTTCTCACAAAGTCCATTAGTTTGCGGATGGTAGGGTGTCATCCTTATCTTCCGGCAGCCATACAGATTGCAGAATTCCTGGAAGACCTCCGCTTCAAAGGCAGGTCCCTGGTCCGTCAGCACTTGGTCCGGGTACCCATGTGGACGGCAAAAGTGCTGCTGGAAGGCTCTAGCTGCTGTTTGAGCCGTTAAGTCCTTGACGGGGACGACAACCAGAAACCGGGAGTAATGATCCACGATGGTTAACGCGTAGACGTAGCCACTTCTGCTTGGGGTCAGTTTTACATGATCCAAGGCTACCAGTTCCAACGGTTGCCGGGTGACGATGGACTGCAGGGGAGTCTTCTGGCTGGCACGGTCCTTCCTTCTCAGGTTGCACGGGCCACAGTCTCTGCACCACTTCTCAATGGTTCCCCTCATGCCTACCCAGTGGAATCGCTCGCGCAGCAGGAACTCCAGCTTCTTCCACCCGAAGTGTCCAGCTCCGTCGTGGTATGCCTCCATCACCATGGCTGCGTCTCTTCGTGGCACCACTACTTGCCAGAGTAGTTCATGCGTCCGGGAGTTAACCATTCTGCGGCACAACTTCCCCTTGTAAAGGAACAGTCGACTCTTCTCTGCCCATAGTTGTTTGGCTTCCTCCGGAGCGTCTGGTTCAAGGCAAGCCTCCGGGCGAGTCAGCATCTCCTTCACCAGTCGGACGGCAGGGTCGCTGTCTTGCGTTTCCGCCCAGTTGTAGTGAGGTAAGGGGTTCAACGTAGCAGCCTGCTTACTCCTTACCCGGTGGGAATACTGGATAGTCCCATGACGGTGGAACGCAGGGAGTTCAACTTCTTCCAGTCCCTCCGGATCTTCTCCTTCGTCCGGCAGGTTGGGCATCCTGGACAGGGCATCCGCGTTGGTATTGGAGCGTCCGGCCCGGTATTTGATTGTGAACTCGTAGTTGGACAGACGGGCCATCCACCTCTGCTCCAGGGCACCGAGTCTTGCCGTGTCCAGGTGTGTCAACGAGTTGTTATCCGTGTACACGGTGAACCGGGAAGAAGCGAGGTAATGCTTAAAGCGCTCGGTGACTGCCCATACTACGGCCAGGAACTCTAGCTTAAATGAGCTGTAATTCTCGGGGTTCCTTTCGGTGGGTCGCAGTTTTCGGCTGGCGTAGGCGATTACTCGTTCCTTCCCCTGCTGGATCTGGGAAAGTACGGCTCCTAGCCCGATGTTACTGGCGTCGGTGTAGAGGATAAAGGGCTGGCTATAATCCGGGTACGCCAGGATTTCGTCCCCCGTGAGGGCCATCTTCAGCTGGCGGAAGGACTCTTCTTCCAGCTCCTCCCATTTGAAGGGCGGCTTCTGGTTCTTGGCCTTCCGGGACTGGCCTATCAGGAGGTCCTGCATAGGTGCTGCCTTTTTGGTGAAACCGGGAATAAACCTTCGGTAGTAGCCTACCAACCCGAGGAACTGCCGCACTTCTTTTACGCTGGAGGGGCTTGGCCATTCCTTAATTGCGGTGATCTTATCAGGGTCGGGAGCCACTCCGTCAGCGCTCACCACGTGTCCCAGGTACTGCACTTTTGGTTTCAGGAGGTGACACTTGGAGGGTTTCACCTTTAGGCCGTAACTCGCCAGAGCCTCGAACACTTCCGCCAGGTGTTTCAGGTGGTCCTCATACGTCTTGGAATATACGATGACATTGTCCAGGTACAACAGGACCGTCTCGAAGTTTCTGTGGCCCAGACAACACTCCATTAGTCGTTGGAAGGTTCCGGGGGCGTTGCAGAGTCCGAACGGCATGCAGGTGAACTCGCTAAGTCCCATCGGGGTGGTGAATGCGGTCTTCTCCCGGTCCGCCTCTGCTACAGGAACCTGCCAGTACCCGCTAGTGAGATCCAAGGTAGAGAAGAAGTTAGCAGATCTTAAAGCAGCCAATGACTCCTCTATCCTTGGCAAGGGGTACGCATCCTTGTGTGTGATACGGTTGATTTTCCGGTAATCTACACACATCCTCATGGTGTTGTCTTTTTTTCTGACTAAGACTAGTGGAGCTGCCCAGGGGCTACAGCTATCCCTGATCACCCCAGCCTCCTTCATGTCTCTAAGCATCCCCTTGGCGTGTTGGTAGTGGGCAGGGGGTACGAGTCGATACCTCTCTTTTATAGGAGGATGGTCTCCCGTGGGGATGTGGTGTTCTACCCCCTTGACTCGCCCGAAGTCTAACGGGTGTTTACTGAACACTCTCTCGTACTCCTGAACCACCCGATAGACTCCTTGTTTCTGGTGTGCGGGAGTGGAGTCAGTACCCAGATGTAGTTGCTGACACCAGTCCTCCATGTTTTTCTTAGAGCCGTTACCTTCCTCCGGGTGAGATGGAGGCAAGGGTTCCACAGATTGTATAGAATTTTGGTTAATGGTATATAATTTAGCTAGCGTGGCATACCGGGGCAGGTACACTTCCCTCTCCCCGATATTTATTATGCGAACGGGCACCCTCCCATGGCGTACATCAACCACCCCCCGTGCTGTCAAAATGGTGGGCCTACTGTCCGAGTAAACTGGTTCTACCATTGCCTGGTAATCCCTACCTCTCAGACCAATAGCTGCCCGGCACCAAATCATCATTTCACTTTTTGGGGGCATGGCAATAGGAAAAGGGTCACACATTCTTACGCTACCAATCTCACCGCCGGAGAGTTCCACCTGTTGCCGTCGCATCAGTGCCCGGATCTCTTTCTGGAGCACCCGCTGCTCGCCGGAGCTGGCGTTCTTGGCAACCTGCTGTAAAAGGAAAATCACCTCTGCAAGACAATTTTCAATTACATTAGTTCCTAGAGTTATTTTTGGGTGACTCTCATGTTTGTCAATATCTACAATGATCAGTCCCTGTGCTGCCAGTTCGACTCTACCGATTTTGATGGTCACCTCTTTAAATCCGATCTGTGGCACGGGCTGGCCATTGCTGGCGATGATACTCAAGTCGTCGTCAGGGTAGCGGGTAATATCCGAGTCATTCCAGTACTGCTTAAAGAGCACGTACGGGATGGTGGTGACCTGTGACCCGGTGTCCAGTAGGGCACTCATGGGAATGCCATCCAGTACCACAGGCAAGACTGGACGTCCTCCCACATATCTGTCGCGCCAGTTCGATGGGCCTGGTGATCTTTTTCCTGGGGGTTGGCCCTCTACCCCAGGTTGTGCCCGTTTAAAGAACAGTACCTTGCCATATGTCCGGGTTGATTGCAGCGGCGGCAGATGGGTCGTCCGTCCTCGCTGTATCGGTCACTGGGTCTTCCTCTGGCCGGTGGGGTCCTCCTTGGTCGACGCCATGGGATGTCCTCCGGTCCGGATGCCAGCTGGATCTTCCCTGGGGTGGAAGCCTGTAAAGACTGCACAGTTCGGGTTAGCGCAGCAACGCTCTTAGCTAGCTCTTGGACCTGATGGTGTAGGTCTGGAGCCGTGTCATTGTCCAAAGCCTGCGCATCAGCTCCCACAGGCCCAGCCGACAAGGGCGCCGCCTCCTGGTGGTAAGTGATAGCAGGGCGCCTGTGGGTCACAACGCCACCCAGTGCCGGTTCTCGGAGCACCCGGATGGCTCTGTCCTTGAACTGTGCAAAGCCCAGATGGGGATCCTGTAAGGCCATTGCCCGCAACTGGGTTCGGTGGGTATTACAATACAGTCCCTCTATAAACTGTTCGGTCAACAGCCTGTCCTCGTTTCCCACTCCATCAGGGTCGGTCTGCTTAATGGCCCTCAGGGCCTCTTGTAGGTTTAGTGCATAGTCCCTTATACTCTCATGTGCTCGCTGCTTGCACCCGTAGAATCTAAGCTTAATCTCGGCTGAGGTGCGGGTATCAAAGGTGTCCTTCAGCCGGGTTAGTATCCCTGCGACAGTCTTCCTCCCAGGTGGCCAGGATTTTACTTCCCTTTTGGCTGCCCCGGTTAGTTGGGCCACCAGGATGCTCACTTTTTGCTCTTCTGTGAGGGGGTACACCTGGAAGAGGCTATCCAGCTTTTCTCTAAAGTCATGCAGGGTATGTGACTCCCCTGAGTACTGGGGTAGCCAAGCTGCTCCCGGGATATAGGGCATGGTGAAGGGCATAACTGCAGCAGCGGTAGCGCTGGCGGGGGTTGAGGCAGTGAAGCTCTCCTCCGTATCCGACATCTTCCTCCCCCCTAGTGGACCGTGGCCTACCTTGCGATGATCCTCTTCCGTAGGCCGCGGCTCCGCAGTGGATCGTCAGGGTTGAGGACCTTCCGTCGCGCTCCTGTGACGTCGGCGTCTGCTGGGCTCCTTCCAGGACCTTACGCAACGTCCGGACGTGAGGCGGGGCTTCAGTTCTCGCGCGCTTTCGGAGTCCACGCCCCTCTTCTTCCCGCGCGGCGTCCTCAAGATGGCGTCCAATGGCGGGAAAACTCCACGGATGGCGGGAAGAAGGCAGAAGATGGCGCCGGATGGCGGGAAACTTCACCGATGGCGGGAAGAAGGCTGAAGATGGCGCCGGATGGCGGGAATCTTCACCACAGGTAAGTTTGAAAAGTCTCTTTTTCAGGCACGCAGTACCCGGTGGTTGCGGGCACGAAATCCTGCCGACTACGCCAAAGTTGACGCGCCCCTGGGCCTGTGTCGCGCTGCGTTGCGCACGCGGGAGCTTACCCTGCGCCGGATCTCTTGAGGGTTGTAGTCTCGTGGCGGTGACCCGGTCCGTGCCCAGGGAGTCAAACTGAGCGGCGATGTAACAGCGGTAGATGCAGGATGACTACGCCACCCGTTGAATGCAGCTATGGAGCTGCCGCTGCAGGACAGTCCGCTGAGGCCGGTGGATGGATGGTGCAGCGTAGATGGTATAACCCCCAACGGGAGGGGTATGGCCTCAGGGCAGCAGATGTGGATGATGGGGGTAGCAGGAACCACTCAGAGACGGTGCGGTGTAATTCAGGGTCTTTACTGGTAACAACGATAGACCCTCCCGGAGTACTTGCTAGTGAACGGGGCCTGGTCAGTCCTTGAGCAGATGGGATCTCCCCTGGCCAGGCGGAGTTGTAGGCCTCCCAAACTGACTGTACTCTTCTGGCTACCTTGCTAGAAGCGGATATAAGTAGCCCACGTCCCTGAGTGTACCGTGTGGTGCTCACCCGTATGGCCGGTGACTCGGGGCCTTCTAATGGCTTCCGCTCCACGATGGCGGTGCTGGTCCCACGCGTGTGACCGTGCCTTCGGGTTTCTGGGCCTGAGGACCTGAAATCCCCTGCCGGTCGGCTTCTGCTGCTGGGTAAGAGTTAGTCCCCACAGCCTCGGACGCCGGGTCCGGTAAGAAATCTTCTCAGTCAGGGCGAGCTCTGCAGCTGCCAGCCCCTGACTTGTAGTAGTATTGCTCCCACTGAGCTTCTGCTGTTTCTTCCTATGCTGCTTCTCTGTCTCTACTCTCCTTGACTGACTAACCCTGCCTCAGCCCAGGGTTTATACAGGGGAAGTTCTTCCCCTCCCAAGACTGGGCAGGAGGTGTGGCATGCACAGGATCCCTGACCAAAGGACCTCCCACCTGCTCTCAGACGTAATATCTCTATCACTGTGGCAACCAGACCCCTGGGGTGTCACAATTACACATCACACTAGTAACTCTGGTAGGCATTACACATCACACTGGTAACACTGGTAGCCATTACACATCACACTGGTAACACTGGTAGCCATTACACATCACATTGGTAACACTGGTAGCCATTACACATCGCACTGGTGGCCATTGCACATCACACTGGTAACACTGGTAGCCATTACACATCACATTGGTAACACTGGTAGCCATTACACATCACACTAGTAACACTGGTAGCCATTACACATCACACTGGTAGCCATTACACATCACACTGGTAACACTGGTAGCCATTACACATCACATTGGTAACACTGGTAGCCATTACACATCACATTGGTAGCCATTGCACATCGCACTGATAGCCATTGCACATCACACTGGTAACACTGGTAGCCATTACACATCACACTGGTAGCCATTACACATCGCACTGATAGCCATTGCACATCAAACTGGTAACACTGGTAGCCATTACACATCACATTGGTAAAACTGGTAGCCATTACATGTCATATTGGTAACACTGGTAGCCATTACACATCACACTGGTAGCCATTGCACATCACATTGGTAACACTGGTAGCCATTACACATCACACTGGTAGCCATTACACATCACACTAATAACTCTGGTAGCCATTACATATCACACTGGTAGCCATTGCACATCACATTGGTAACACTGGTAGCCATTACACATCACACTGGTAGCCATTACACATCACATTGGTAACACTGGTAGCCATTACATATCACACTGGTAGCCATTACACATCACATTGGTAACACTGGTAGCCATTACATATCACACTGGTAAGACTGGTAGCCATGACACATCACACTGATAACAATGGTAGCCATTACATATCACACTGGTAACCATTGCACATCACACTGGTAGCCATTACAGATCTAACTGGTAGCCATTACACATCTAACTGGTATCCATTGCACATCACACTGGTAGCCATTACAGATCTAACTGGTAGCCATTACACATCTAACTGGTAGCTATTGCACATCACACTGGTAGCCATTACACATCACACTGGTAACACTGGTAGCCATTACACATCACACTGGTAGCCATTACACATCACACTGATAAGACTGGTAGCCATTACACATCACACTGGTAGCCATTACACATCACACTGGTAACACTGGTAGCCATTACACATCGCACTGGTAACACTGGTAACCATTACACATCACACTAGTAACTCTGGTAGCCATTACACATCACACTGGTAACACTGGTAGCCATTACACATCACACTGGTAGCCATTACACATCACACTGGTAACACTGGTAGCCATTACACATCACACTGGTAACACTGGTAGCCATTACACATCACACTGGTAGCCATTACACATCACACTGGTAACACTGGTAGCCATTACACATCACACTGGTAGCCATTACACATCACACTGGTAACACTGGTAGCCATTACACATCACACTAGTAACACTGGTAGCCATTACACATCGCACTGGTAACACTGGTTGCCATTACAAATCACACTAGTAACTCTGGTAGCCATTGCACATCACATTGGTAACACTGGTAGCAATTACACATCACGCTGGTAGCCATTACACATCACATTGGTAACACTGGTAGCCATTACACATCACACTGGTAGCCATTACACATCACACTAGTAACTCTGGTAGCCATTACACATCACACTGGTAGCCATTACACATCACATTGGTAACACTGGTAGCCATTACACATCACACTGGTAGCCATTACACATCACATTGGTAAAACTGGTAGCCATTACACATCACACTGGTAGCCATTACACATCACACTAGTAACTCTGGTAGCCATTACACATCACACTGGTAGCCATTACACATCACATTGGTAACACTGGTAGCCATTACACATCACACTGGTAGCCATTACACATCACACTAGTAACTCTGGTAGCCATTACACATCACACTGGTAACACTGGTAGCCATTACACATCACATTGGTAACACTGGTAGCCATTACACGTCACATTGGTAACACTGGTAGCCATTACACATCGCACTGGTGGCCATTGCACATCACACTGGTAACACTGGTAGTCATTACACATCACACTGGTAGCCATTACACATCACACCGGTAACACTGGTAGCCATTACACATCGCACTGGTAACACTGGTAACCATTACACATCACACTAGTAACTCTGGTAGCCATTACACATCACACTGGTAACACTGGTAGCCATTACACATCACACTGGTAGCCATTACACATCACACTGGTAACACTGGTAGCCATTACACATCACACTGGTAACACTGGTAGCCATTAAACATCACACTGGTAGCCATTACACATCACACTGGTAACACTGGTAGCCATTACACATCACACTAGTAACACTGGTACCCATTACACATCGCACTGGTAACACTGGTTGCCATTACAAATCACACTAGTAAATCTGGTAGCCATTGCACATCACATTGGTAACACTGGTAGCCATTACACATCACGCTGGTAGCCATTACACATCACATTGGTAACACTGGTAGCCATTACACATCACACTGGTAGCCATTACACATCACACTGGTAGCCATTACACATCACATTGGTAAACTGGTAGCCATTACACATCACACTGGTAGCCATTACACATCACACTAGTAACTCTGGTAGCCATTACACATCACACTGGTAGCCATTACACATCACATTGGTAAAACTGGTAGCCATTACACATCACACTGATAGCCATTACACATCACATTGGTAACACTGGTAGCCATTACACATCACACTGGTAGCCATTACACATCACACTAGTAACTCTGGTAGCCATTACACATCACAATGGTAACACTGGTAGCCATTACACATCACATTGGTAACACTGGTAGCCATTACACGTCACATTGGTAACACTGGTAGCCATTACACATCGCACTGGTGGCCATTGCACATCACACTGGTAACACTGGTAGTCATTACACATCACACTGGTAGCCATTACACATCACACCGGTAACACTGGTAGCCATTACACATCGCACTGGTAACACTGGTAACCATTACACATCACACTAGTAACTCTGGTAGCCATTACACATCACACTGGTAACACTGGTAGCCATTACACATCACACTGGTAGCCATTACACATCACACTGGTAACACTGGTAGCCATTACACATCACACTGGTAACACTGGTAGCCATTACACATCACACTGGTAGCCATTACACATCACACTGGTAACACTGGTAGCCATTACACATCACACTAGTAACACTGGTACCCATTACACATCGCACTGGTAACACTGGTTGCCATTACAAATCACACTAGTAACACTGGTAGCCATTACACATCACACTGGTAGCCATTACACATCACACTGGTAGCCATTACACATCACGCTGGTAGCCATTACACATCACATTGGTAACACTGGTAGCCATTACACATCACACTGGTAGCCATTACACATCACACTAGTAACTCTGGTAGCCATTACACATCACACTGGTAGCCATTACACATCACATTGGTAACACTGGTAGCCATTACATATCACACTGGTAGCCATTACACATCACATTGGTAAAACTGGTAGCCATTACACATCACACTGGTAGCCATTACACATCACACTAGTAACTCTGGTAGCCATTACACATCACACTGGTAGCCATTACACATCACATTGGTAAAACTGGTAGCCATTACACATCACACTGGTAGCCATTACACATCACATTGGTAACACTGGTAGCCATTACACATCACACTGGTAGCCATTACACATCACACTAGTAACTTTGGTAGCCATTACACATCACACTGGTAACACTGGTAGCCATTACACATCACATTGGTAACACTGGTAGCCATTACACATCACACTAGTAACACTGGTAGCCATTACACAACACACTGGTAGCCATTACACATCGCACTGGTAACACTGGTAGCCATTACACATCACACTGGTAACACTGGTACCTATTACACATCACACTGGTAACACTGGTAGCCATTACACATCACACTGGTAGCCATTACACATCACACTGGTAACACTGGTAGCCATTACACATCACACTAGTAACACTGGTAGCCATTACACATCGCACTGTTAACACTGGTAACCATTACACATCACAATAGTAACTCTGGTAGCCATTACACAGCACACTGGTAACACTGGTAGCCATTACACATCACACTAGTAACACTTGTAGAAATTACACATCACACTGGTAAGACTGGTTGCCATTACACATCACACTGGTAACACTGGTAGCCATTACACATCACACTGGTAACACTGGTAGCCATTACACATCACACTGGTAGCCATTACACATCGCACTGGTAGCCATTACACATCGCACTGGTAACACTGGTAGCCATTACACATCACACTGGTAACACTGGTAGCCATTACACATCACATTAGTAACTCTGGTAGCCATTGCACATCACATTGGTAACACTGGTAGCCATTACACATCACGCTGGTAGCCATTACACATCACATTGGTAACACTGGTAACCATTACACATCACACTGGTAGCCATTACACATCACACTAGTAACTCTGGTAGCCATTACACATCACACTGGTAGCCATTACACATCACATTGGTAAAACTGGTAGCCATTACACATCACACTGGTAGCCATTACACATCACATTGGTAACACTGGTAGACATTACACATCACACTGGTAGCCATTACACATCACACTAGTAACTCTGGTAGCCATTACACATCACACTGGTAACACTGGTAGCCATTACACATCACACTGGTAACACTGGTAGCCATTACACATCACATTGGTAACACTGGTAGCCATTACACATCACATTGGTAACACTGGTAGCCATTACACATCGCACTGGTGGCCATTGCACATCACACTGGTAACACTGGTAGCCATTACACATCACATTGGTAACACTGGTAGCCATTACACATCACACTAGTAACACTGGTAGCCATTACACATCACACTGGTAGCCATTACACATCACACTGGTAACACTGGTAGCCATTACACATCACATTGGTAACACTGGTAGCCATTACACATCACATTGGTAGCCATTGCACATCACACTGGTAACACTGGTAGCCATTACACATCACACTGGTAGCCATTACACATCGCACTGGTAGCCATTGCACATTACACTGGTAACACTGGTAGCCATTACACATCACATTGGTAACACTGGTAGCCATTACATGTCATATTGGTAACACTGGTAGCCATTACACATCACACTGGTAGCCATTGCACATCACATTGGTAACACTGGTAGCCATTACACATCACACTGGTAGCCATTACACATCACACTAATAACTCTGGTAGCCATTACATATCACACTGGTAGCCATTGCACATCACATTGGTAACACTGGTAGCCATTACACATCACACTGGTAGCCATTACACATCACATTGGTAACACTGGTAGCCATTACATATCACACTGGTAGCCATTACACATCACATTGGTAACACTGGTAGCCATTAAATATCACACTGGTAAGACTGGTAGCCATTACACATCACACTGGAAACCATTGCACATCACACTGGTAGCCATTACAGATCTAACTGGTAGCCATTACACATCTAACTGGTATCCATTGCACATCACACTGGTAGCCATTACAGATCTAACTGGTAGCCATTACACATCTAACTGGTAGCTATTGCACATCACACTGGTAGCCATTACACATCACACTGGTAACACTGGTAGCCATTACAAATCACACTGGTAGCCATTACACATCACACTGATAAGACTGGTAGCCATTACACATCACACTGGTAGCCATTACACATCACACTGGCAACACTGGTAGCCATTACACATCACACTGGTAACACTGGTAGCCATTACACATCACACTGGTAGCCATTACACATCACACTGGTAACACTGGTAGCCATTACACATCACACTAGTAACACTGGTAGCCATTACACATCGCACTGGTAACACTGGTTGCCATTACAAATCACACTAGTAACTCTGGTAGCCATTACACATCACATTGGTAACACTGGTAGCCATTACACATCACACTGGTAGCCATTACACATCACACTAGTAACTCTGGTAGCCATTACACATCACACTGGTAGCCATTACACATCACATTGGTAAAACTGGTAGCCATTACACATCACACTGGTAGCCATTACACATCACATTGGTAACACTGGTAGCCGTTACACATCACACTGGTAGCCATTACACATCACACTAGTAACTCTGGTAGCCATTACACATCACACTGGTAACACTGGTAGCCATTACACATCACATTGGTAACACTGGTAGCCATTACACATCGCACTGGTGGCCATTGCACATCACACTGGTAACACTGGTAGCCATTACACATCACACTGGTAACACTGGTAGATATTACACATCACATTGGTAACACTGGTAGCCATTACACATCACACTAGTAACACTGGTACCCATTACACATCACACTGGTAGCCATTACACATCACACTGGTAACACTGGTAGCCATTACACATCACACTGGTAGCCATTACACATCACACTGGTAACACTGGTAGCCATTACACATCACACTGGTAACACTGGTAGATATTACACATCACATTGGTAACACTGGTAGCCATTACACATCACACTAGTAACACTGGTACCCATTACACATCACACTGGTAGCCATTACACATCACACTGGTAACACTGGTAGCCATTACACATCACACTGGTAGCCATTACACATCACATTGGTAATACTGGTAGCCATTACACATCACACTGGTAGCCATTACACATCACACTGGTAACACTGGTAGCCATTACACATCACACTGGTAGCCATTACACATCACACTGGTAAGACTGGTAGCCATTACACATCACACTGGTAGCCATTAAACATCACACTGGTAACACTGGTAACCATTACACATCACACTAGTAACTCTGGTAGCCATTACACATCACACTGGTAACACTGGTAGCCATTACACATCACACTGGTAGCCATTACACATCACACTGGTAACACTGGTAGCCATTACACATCACACTGGTAACACTGGTAGCCATTACACATCACATTGGTAACACTGGTAGCCATTACACATCACACTGGTAGCCATTACAAATCACACTGGTAACACTGGTAGCCATTACACATCACACTAGTAACACTGGTAGCCATTACACATCGCACTGGTAACACTGGTAGCCATTACACATCACACTAGTAACTCTGCTAGCCATTACACATCACACTGGTGACACTGGTAGCCATTACATATCACACTGGTAGCCATTACACATCACACTGGTAACACTGGTAGCCATTATACATCACACTGGTAACACTGGTAGCCATTGCACATCACATTAGTAACTCTGGTAGCCATTGCACATCACATTGGTAACACTGGTAGCCATTACACATCACGCTGGTAGCCATTACACATCACATTGGTAACACTGGTAGCCATTACACATCACACTGGAAGCCATTACACATCACACTAGTAACTCTGGTAGCCATTACACATCACACTGGTAGCCATTACACATCACATTGGTAACACTGGTAGCCATTACACATCACACTGGTAGCCATTACACATCACACTAGTAACTCTGGTAGCCATTACACATCACACTGGTAGCCATTACACATCACATTGATAACACTGGTAGCCATTACACATCACATTGGTAACACTGGTAGCCATTACACATCGAACTGGTAACACTGGTAGCCATTACACATCACACTGGTAACACTGGTAGCCATTACACATCACATTGGTAACACTGGTAGCCATTGCACATCACACTGGTAACACTGGTAGCCATTACACATCACACTGGTAACACTGGTAGCCATTACACATCACATTGGTAACACTGGTAGCCATTACACATCACACTAGTAACACTGGTAGCCATTACACATCACACTGGTAGCCATTACACATCACACTGTTAACACTGGTAGCCATTACACATCACACTGGTAGCCATTACACATCACACTGGTAACGCTGGTAGCCATTACACATCACATTGGTAATACTGGTAGCCATTACACATCACACTGGTAGCCATTACACATCACATTGGTAACACTGGTAGCCATTGCACGTCATACTGGTAGCCATTACACATCACACTGGTAACACTGGTAGCCATTACACATCACACTGGTAGCCATTACACATCACACTGGTAACACTGGTAGCCATTACACATCACACTGGTAACACTGGTAGCCATTACACATCACACTGGCAGCCATTACACATCACATTGGTAACACTGGTAGCCATTACACATCACACTGGTAGCCATAACAAATCACACTGGTAACACTGGTAGCCATTACACATCACACTAGTAACACTGGTAGCCATTACACATCGCACTGGTAACACTGGTTGCCATTACACATCACACTAGTAACTCTGGTAGCCATTACACATCACACTGGTGACACTGGTAGCCATTACATATCACACTGGTAGCCATTGCACATCACACTGGTAACACTGGTAGCCATTACACATCACACTGGTAACACTGGTAGCCATTACACATCACATTAGTAACTCTGGTAGCCATTGCACATCACATTGGTAACACTGGTAGCCATTACACATCACGCTGGTAGCCATTACACATCACATTGGTAACACTGGTAGCCATTACACATTACACTGGTAGCCATTACACATCACACTAGTAACTCTGGTAGCCATTACACATCACACTGGTAGCCATTACACATCACATTGGTAAAACTGGTAGCCATTACACATCACACTGGTAGCCATTACACATCACATTGGTAACACTGGTAGCCATTACACATCACACTGGTAGCCATTACACATCACATTAGTAACTCTGATAGCCATTACACATCACACTGGTAACACTGGTAGCCATTACACATCACATTGGTAACACTGGTAGCCATTACACATCACATTGGTAACACTGGTAGCCATTACACATCGCACTGGTGGCCATTGCACATCACACTGGTAACACTGGTAGCCATTACACATCACATTGGTAACACTGGTAGCCATTACACATCACACTAGTAACACTGGTAGCCATTGCACATCACACTGGTAGCCATTACACATCACACTGGTAACACTGGTAGCCATTACACATCACACTGGTAGCCATTACACATCACATTGGTAACACTGGTAGCCATTACACATCACACTGGTAGCCATTACACATCACACTAGTAACTCTGGTAGCCATTACACATCACACTGGTAACACTGGTAGCCATTACACATCACACTGGTAACACTGGTAGCCATTACACATGACATTGGTAACACTGGTAGCCATTACACATCACATTGGTAAGACTGGTAGCCATTACACATCGCACTGGTGGCCATTGCACATCACACTGGTAACACTGGTAGCCATTACACATCACAATGGTAACACTGGTAGCCATTACACATCACACTAGTAACACTGGTAGCCATTACACATCACACTGGTAGCCATTACACATCACACTGGTAACACTGGTAGCCATTACACATCACACTGGTAGCCATTACACATCAAACTGGTAACACTGGTAGCCATTACACATCACATTGGTAATACTGGTAGCCATTACACATCACACTGGTAGCCATTACACATCACATTGGTAACACTGGTAGCCATTACACATCTAACTGGTAGCCATTGCACATCACACTGGTAACCATTACACATCACACTGGTAACACTGGTAGCCATTACACATCACACTGGTAGCCATTACACATCACACTGGTAAGACTGGTAGCCATTACACATCACACTGGTAGCCACTAAACATCACACTGGTAACACTGGTAGCCATTACACATTGCACTGGTAACACTGGTAACCATTACACATCACACTAGTAACTCTGGTAGCCATTACACATCACACTGGTAACACTGGTAGCAATTACACATCACACTGGTAGCCATTGCACATCACACTGGTAACACTGGTAGCCATTACACATCACACTGGTAACACTGGTAGCCATTACACATCACACTGGTGACACTGGTAGCCATTACATATCACACTGGTAGCCATTACACATCACACTGGTAACACTGGTAGCCATTACACATCACACTGGTAACACTGGTAGCCATTACACATCACACTGGTAGCCATAACAAATCACACTGGTAACACTGGTAGCCATTACACATCACACTAGTAACACTGGTAGCCATTACACATCGCACTGGTAACACTGGTAGCCATTACACATCACAATGGTAGCCATTACACATCACATTGGTAACACTGGTAGCCATTACACATCACACTGGTAGCCATTACACATCACACAAGTAACTCTGGTAGCCATTACACATCACACTGGTAACACTGGTAGCCATTACACATCACACTAGTAACTCTGGTAGAAATTACACATCACACTGGTAGCCATTACACATCACACTGGTAGCCATTACACATCACACTGGTAACACTGGTAGCCATTACACATCACACTGGTAACACTGGTAGCCATTACACATCACACTGGTAGCCATTACACATCACACTGGTAACACTGGTAGCAATTACACATCACACTAGTAACACTGGTACCCATTACACATCGCACTGGTAACACTGGTTGCCATTACACATCACACTAGTAACTCTGGTAGCCATTACACATCACACTGGTAACACTGGTAGCCATTACATATCACACTGGTAGCCATTACACATCACACTGGTAACACTGGTAGCCATTACACATCACACTGGTAACACTGGTAGCCATTACACATCACATTAGTAACTCTGGTAGCCATTGCACATCACATTGGTAACACTGGTAGCCATTACACATCACATTGGTAACACTGGTAGCCATTACACATCACACTAGTAACACTGGTAGCCATTACACATCACACTGGTAGCCATTACACATCACACTGTTAACACTGGTAGCCATTACACATCACACTGGTAGCCATTACACATCACACTGGTAACGCTGGTAGCCATTACACATCACATTGGTAATACTGGTAGCCATTACACATCACACTGGTAGCCATTACACATCACATTGGTAACACTGGTAGCCATTGCACGTCATACTGGTAGCCATTACACATCACACTGGTAACACTGGTAGCCATTACACATCACACTGGTAGCCATTACACATCACACTGGTAACACTGGTAGCCATTACACATCACACTGGTAGCCATTACACATCACACTGGTAACACTGGTAGCCATTACACATCACACTGGTAACACTGGTAGCCATTACACATCACACTGGTAGCCATTACACATCACATTGGTAACACTGGTAGCCATTACACATCACACTGGTAGACATTACAAATCACACTGGTAACACTGGTAGCCATTACACATCACACTAGTAACACTGGTAGCCATTACACATCGCACTGGTAACACTGGTTGCCATTACACATCACACTAGTAACTCTGGTAGCCATTACACATCACACTGGTGACACTGGTAGCCATTACATATCACACTGGTAGCCATTGCACATCACACTGGTAACACTGGTAGCCATTACACATCACACTGGTAACACTGGTAGCCATTACACATCACATTAGTAACTCTGGTAGCCATTGCACATCACATTGGTAACACTGGTAGCCATTACACATCACGCTGGTAGCCATTACACATCACATTGGTAACACTGGTAGCCATTACACATCACACTGGTAGCCATTACACATCACACTAGTAACTCTGGTAGCCATTACACATCACACTGGTAGCCATTACACATCACATTGGTAAAACTGGTAGCCATTACACATCACACTGGTAGCCATTACACATCACATTGGTAACACTGGTAGCCATTACACATCACACTGGTAGCCATTACACATCACATTAGTAACTCTGATAGCCATTACACATCACACTGGTAACACTGGTAGCCATTACACATCACATTGGTAACACTGGTAGCCATTACACATCACATTGGTAACACTGGTAGCCATTACACATCGCACTGGTGGCCATTGCACATCACACTGGTAACACTGGTAGCCATTACACATCACATTGGTAACACTGGTAGCCATTACACATCACACTAGTAACACTGGTAGCCATTGCACATCACACTGGTAGCCATTACACATCACACTGGTAACACTGGTAGCCATTACACATCACACTGGTAGCCATTACACATCACATTGGTAACACTGGTAGCCATTACACATCACACTGGTAGCCATTACACATCACACTAGTAACTCTGGTAGCCATTACACATCACACTGGTAACACTGGTAGCCATTACACATCACACTGGTAACACTGGTAGCCATTACACATGACATTGGTAACACTGGTAGCCATTACACATCACATTGGTAAGACTGGTAGCCATTACACATCGCACTGGTGGCCATTGCACATCACACTGGTAACACTGGTAGCCATTACACATCACAATGGTAACACTGGTAGCCATTACACATCACACTAGTAACACTGGTAGCCATTACACATCACACTGGTAGCCATTACACATCACACTGGTAACACTGGTAGCCATTACACATCACACTGGTAGCCATTACACATCAAACTGGTAACACTGGTAGCCATTACACATCACATTGGTAATACTGGCAGCCATTACACATCACACTGGTAGCCATTACACATCACATTGGTAACACTGGTAGCCATTACACATCTAACTGGTAGCCATTGCACATCACACTGGTAACCATTACACATCACACTGGTAACACTGGTAGCCATTACACATCACACTGGTAGCCATTACACATCACACTGGTAAGACTGGTAGCCATTACACATCACACTGGTAGCCACTAAACATCACACTGGTAACACTGGTAGCCATTACACATTGCACTGGTAACACTGGTAACCATTACACATCACACTAGTAACTCTGGTAGCCATTACACATCACACTGGTAACACTGGTAGCAATTACACATCACACTGGTAGCCATTACACATCACACTGGTAACACTGGTAGCCATTACACATCACACTGGTAACACTGGTAGCCATTACACATCACACTGGTGACACTGGTAGCCATTACATATCACACTGGTAGCCATTACACATCACACTGGTAACACTGGTAGCCATTACACATCACACTGGTAACACTGGTAGCCATTACACATCACACTGGTAGCCATAACAAATCACACTGGTAACACTGGTAGCCATTACACATCACACTAGTAACACTGGTAGCCATTACACATCGCACTGGTAACACTGGTAGCCATTACACATCACAATGGTAGCCATTACACATCACATTGGTAACACTGGTAGCCATTACACATCACACTGGTAGCCATTACACATCACACAAGTAACTCTGGTAGCCATTACACATCACACTGGTAACACTGGTAGCCATTACACATCACACTAGTAACTCTGGTAGAAATTACACATCACACTGGTAACACTGGTAGCCATTACACATCACACTGGTAGCCATTACACATCACACTGGTAACACTGGTAGCCATTACACATCACACTGGTAACACTGGTAGCCATTACACATCACACTGGTAGCCATTACACATCACACTGGTAACACTGGTAGCAATTACACATCACACTAGTAACACTGGTACCCATTACACATCGCACTGGTAACACTGGTTGCCATTACACATCACACTAGTAACTCTGGTAGCCATTACACATCACACTGGTAACACTGGTAGCCATTACATATCACACTGGTAGCCATTACACATCACACTGGTAACACTGGTAGCCATTACACATCACACTGGTAACACTGGTAGCCATTACACATCACATTAGTAACTCTGGTAGCCATTGCACATCACATTGGTAACAGTGGTAGCCATTACACATCACGCTGGTAGCCATTACACATCACATTGGTAACACTGGTAGCCATTACAGATCACACTGGTAGCCATTACACATCACACTGGTAGCCATTACACATCACATTGGTAAAACTGGTAGCCATTACACATCACACTGGTAGCCATTACATATCACATTTTTACCACTGGAAGCCATTACACATCACACTGGTAGCCATTACACATCACACTGGTAGCCATTACACATCACACTAGTAGCTCTGGTAGCCATTACACATCACACTGGTAACACTGGTAGCCATTACACATCACATTGGTAACACTGGTAGCCATTACACATCACATTGGTAACACTGGTAGCCATTACACATTGCACTGGTGGCCATTGCACATCACACTGGTAACACTGGTAGCCATTACACATCTAACTGGTAGCCATTGCACATCACACTGGTAGCCATTACACATCACACTGATAACACTGGTAGCCATTACACATCACACTGGTAGCCATTACACATCACACTGGTAAGACTGGTAGCCATTACACATCACACAGGTAGCCATTAAACATCACACTGGTAACACTGGTAGCCATTACACATCGCACTGGTAACACTGGTAACCATTACACATCACACTAGTAACTCTGGTATCCATTACACATCACACTGGTAACACTGGTAGCCATTACACATCACACTGGTAGCCATTACACATCACACTGGTAACACTGGTAGCCATTACACATCACACTGGTAGCCATTACACATCACACTAGTAACACTGGTAGCCATTACTCATCGCACTGGTAACACTGGTTGCCATTACACATCACACTAGTAACTCTGGTAGCCATTACACATCAGTCTGGTAACACTGGTAGCCATTACATATCACACTGGTAGCCATTACACATCACACTGGTAACACTGGTAGCCATTACACATCACACTGGTAACACTGGTAGCCATTAAACATCACATTAGTAACTCTGGTAGCCATTGCACATCACATTGGTAACAGTGGTAGCCATTACACATCACGCTGGTAGCCATTGCACATCACATTGGTAACACTGGTAGCCATTACACATCACACTGGTAGCCATTACACATCACACTGGTAGCCATTACACATCACATTGTTAAAACTGGTAGCCATTACACATCACACTGGTAGCCATTACACATCACATTGGTAACACTGGTAGCCATTACACATCACACTGGTAGCCATTACACATCACACTAGTAACTCTGGTAGCCATTACACATCACACTGGTAACACTGGTAGCCATTACACATCACACTGGTATCACTGGTAGCCATTACACATCACATTGGTAACACTGGTAGCCATTACACATCACATTGGTAACACTGGTAATCATTAGACATCACATTGGTAACACTGGTAGCCATTACACATCGCACTGGTGGACATTGCACATCACACTGGTAACACTGGTAGCCATTACACATCACACTAGTAACACTGGTAGCCATTACACATCACACTGGTAGCCATTACACATCACACTGGTAACACTGGTAGCCATTACACATCACATTGGTAACACTGGTAGCCATTACACATCACACTGGTAGCCATTACACATCACATTGGTAACACTGGTAGCCATTACACATCACACTGGTAGCCATTACACATCACACTAGTAACTCTGGTAGCCATTACACATCACACTGGTAACACTGGTAGCCATTACACATCACACTGGTAACACTGGTAGCCATTACACATCACATTGGTAACACTGGTAGCCATTACACATCACATTGGTAACACTGGTAGCCATTACACATCGCACTGGTAACACTGGTTGCCATTACACATCACACTAGTAACTCTGGTAGCCATTACACATCACACTGGTAACACTGGTAGCCATTACATATCACACTGGTAGCCATTACACATCACACTGGTAACACTGGTAGCCATTACACATCACACTGGTAACACTGGGAGCCATTACACATCACATTAGTAACTCTGGTAGCCATTGCACATCACATTGGTAACAGTGGTAGCCATTAAAAATCACGCTGGTAGCCATTACACATCACATTGGTAACACTGGTAGCCATTACACATCACACTGGTAGCCATTACATATCACACTGGTAGCCATTACACATCACAATGGTAAAACTGGTAGCCATTACACATCACACTGGTAACCATTACACATCACATTGGTAACACTGGTAGCCATTACACATCACACTGGTAGCCATTACACATCACACTAGTAACTCTGGTAGCCATTACACATCACACTGGTAACACTGGTAGCCATTACACATCACACTGGTAACACTGGTAGCCATTACACATCACATTGGTAACACTGGTAGCCATTACACATCACATTGGTAACACTGGTAGCCATTACACATCACACTGGTAACACTGGTAGCCATTACACATCACATTGGTAACGCTGGTAGCCATTACACATCACATTGGTAACACTGGTAGCCATTGCACATCACACTGGTAACACTGGTAGCCATTACACATCACACTAGTAACACTGGTAGCCATTACACATCACACTGGTAGCCATTACACATCACACTGGTAACACTGGTAGCCATTACACATCACATTGGTAATACTGGTAGCCATTACACATCACATTGGTAGCCATTACACATCACACTGGTAGCCATTACACATCACACTAGTAACTCTGGTAGCCATTACACATAACACTAATAACACTGGTAGCCATTACACATCACATTGGTAACACTGGTAGCCATTACACATCACACTGGTAGCCATTACACATCACACTGGTAACACTGGTAGCCATTACACATCACACTAGTAACACTGGTAGCCATTACACATCGCACTGGTAACACTGGTTGCCATTACAAATCACACTAGTAACTCTGGTAGCCATTGCACATCACATTGGTAACACTGGTAGCCATTACACATCACATTGGTAACACTGGTAGCAATTACACATCACGCTGGTAGCCATTACACATCACATTGGTAACACTGGTAGCCATTACACATCACACTGGTAGCCATTACACATCACACTAGTAACTCTGGTAGGCATTACACATCACACTGGTATCCATTACACATCACATTGGTAACACTGGTAGCCATTACACATCACACTGGTAGCCATTACACATCACATTGGTAAAACTGGTAGCCATTATACATCACACTGGTAGCCATTACACATCACACTAGTAACTCTGGTAGCCATTACACATCACACTGGTAGCCATTACACATCACATTGGTAAAACTGGTAGCCATTACACATCACACTGGTAGCCATTACACATCACATTGGTAACACTGGTAGCCATTACACATCACACTGGTAGCCATTACACATCACACTAGTAACTCTGGTAGCCATTGCACATCACACTGGTAACACTGGTAGCCATTACACATCACATTGGTAACACTGGTAGCCATTACACATCACATTGGTAACACTGGTAGCCATTACACATCGCACTGGTGGATATTGCACATCACACTGGTAACACTGGTAGCCATTACACATCACACTGGTAGCCATTACACATCACACCGGTAACACTGGTAGCCATTACACATCGCACTGGTAACACTGGTAATCATTACACATCACACTAGTAACTCTGGTAGCCATTACACATCACACTGGTAACACTGGTAGCCATTACACATCACACTGGTAGCCATTACACATCACACTGGTAACACTGGTAGCCATTACACATCACACTGGTAACACTGGTAGCCATTACACATCACACTGGTAGCCATTACACATCACACTGGTAACACTGGTAGCCATTACACATCACACTAGTAACACTGGTAGCCATCACACATCGCACTGGTAACACTAGTTGCCATTACAAATCACATTAGTAACTCTGGTAGCCATTGCACATCACATTGGTAACACTGGTAGCCATTACACATCACGCTGGTAGCCATTACACATCACATTGGTAACACTGGTAGCCATTACACATCACACTGGTAGCCATTACACATCACACTAGTAACTCTGGTAGCCATTACACATCACACTGGTAGCCATTACACATCACATTGGTAACACTGGTAGCCATTACACATCACACTGGTAGCCATTACACATCACACTAGTAACTCTGGTAGCCATTACACATCACACTGGTAGCCATTACACATCACATTGGTAAAACTGGTAGCCATTACACATCACACTGGTAGCCATTACACATCACACTAGTAACTCTGGTAGCCATTACACATCACACTGGTAGCCATTACACATCACATTGGTAAAACTGGTAGCCATTACACATCACACTGGTAGCCATTACACATCACATTGGTAACACTGGTAGCCATTACACATCACACTGGTAGCCATTACACATCACACTAGTAACTCTGGTAGCCATTACACATCACACTGGTAACACTGGTAGCCATTACACATCACACTGGTAGCCATTACACATCACACTGGTAACACTGGTAGCCATTACACATCACACTGGTAACACTGGTAGCCATTACACATCACACTGGTAGCCATTACACATCACACTGGTAACACTGGTAGCCATTACACATCACACTAGTAACACTGGTAGCCATTACACATCGCACTGGTAACACTGGTTGCCATTACAAATCACTCTAGTAACTCTAGTAGCCATTGCACATCACATTGGTAACACTGGTAGCCATTACACATCACGCTGGTAGCCATTACACATCACATTGGCAACACTGGTAGCCATTACACATCACACTGGTAGCCATTACACATCACACTAGTAACTCTGGTAGCCATTACACATCACACTGGTAGCCATTACACATCACATTGGTAACACTGGTAGCCATTACACATCACACTGGTAGCCATTACACATCACATTGGTAAAACTGGTAGCCATTACACATCACACTGGTAGCCATTACACATCACACTAGTAACTCTGGTAGCCATTACACATCACACTGGTAGCCATTACACATCACACTAGTAACTCTGGTAGCCATTACACATCACACTGGTAACACTGGTAGCCATTACACATCACATTGGTAACACTGGTAGCCATTACACATCACATTGGTAACACTGGTAGCCATTACACATCGCACTGGTGGCCATTGCACATCACACTGGTAACACTGGTAGCCATTACACATCACACTGGTAACACTGGTAGCCATTACACATCACATTGGTAACACTGGTAGCCATTACACATCACACTAGTAACACTGGTAGCCATTACACATCACACTGGTAGCCATTACACATCACACTGGTAACACTGGTAGCCATTACACATCACACAGGTAGCCATTACACATCACACTGGTAACGCTGGTAGCCATTACACATCACATTGGTAATACTGGTAGCCATTACACATCACACTGGTAGCCATTACACATCACATTGGTAACACTGATAGCCATTACACATCACACTGGTAGCCATTACACATCTAACTGGTAGCCATTGCACATCACACTGGTAGCCATTACACATCACACTGGTAACACTGGTAGCCATTACACATCACACTGGTAGCCATTACACATCACACTGGTAAGACTGGTAGCCATTACACATCACACTGGTAGCCATTAAACATCACACTGGTAACTCTGGTAGCCATTACACATCGCACTGGTAACACTGGTAACCATTACACATCACACTAGTAACTCTGGTAGCCATTACACATCACACTGGTAACACTGGTAGCCATTACACATCACACTGGTAGCCATTACACATCACACTGGTAACACTGGTAGCCATTACACATCACACTGGTAACACTGGTAGCCATTACACATCACACTGGTAGCCATTACACATCACACTGGTAACACTGGTAGCCATTAAACATCACACTGGTAACACTGGTAGCCATTACACATCGCACTGGTAACACTGGTAACCATTACACATCACACTAGTAACTCTGGTAGCCATTACACATCACACTGGTAACACTGGTAGCCATTACACATCACACTGGTAGCCATTACACATCACACTGGTAACACTGGTAGCCATTACACATCACACTGGTAACACTGGTAGCCATTACACATCACACTGGTAGCCATTACACATCACATTGGTAACACTGGTAGCCATTACACATCACACTGGTAGACATTACAAATCACACTGGTAACACTGGTAGCCATTACACATCACACTAGTAACACTGGTAGCCATTACACATCGCGCTGGTAACACTGGTTTCCATTACACATCACACTAGTAACTCTGGTAGCCATTACACATCACACTGGTGACACTGGTAGCCATTACATATCACACTGGTAGCCATTACACATCAAACTGGTAACACTGGTATCCATTACACATCACACTGGTAGCCATTACACATCACACTAGTAACTCTGGTAGCCATTACACATCACACTGGTAACACTGGTAGCCATTACACATCACACTGGTAACACTGGTAGCCATTACACATGACATTGGTAACACTGGTAGCCATTACACATCACATTGGTAAGACTGGTAGCCATTACACATCGCACTGGTGGCCATTGCACATCACACTGGTAACACTGGTAGCCATTACACATCACAATGGTAACACTGGTAGCCATTACACATCACACTAGTAACACTGGTAGCCATTACACATCACACTGGTAGCCATTACACATCACACTGGTAACACTGGTAGCCATTACACATCACACTGGTAGCCATTACACATCAAACTGGTAACACTGGTAGCCATTACACATCACATTGGTAATACTGGTAGCCATTACACATCACACTGGTAGCCATTACACATCACATTGGTAACACTGGTAGCCATTACACATCTAACTGGTAGCCATTGCACATCACACTGGTAACCATTACACATCACACTGGTAACACTGGTAGCCATTACACATCACACTGGTAGCCATTACACATCACACTGGTAAGACTGGTAGCCATTACACATCACACTGGTAGCCACTAAACATCACACTGGTAACACTGGTAGCCATTACACATTGCACTGGTAACACTGGTAACCATTACACATCACACTAGTAACTCTGGTAGCCATTACACATCACACTGGTAACACTGGTAGCAATTACACATCACACTGGTAGCCATTGCACATCACACTGGTAACACTGGTAGCCATTACACATCACACTGGTAACACTGGTAGCCATTACACATCACACTGGTGACACTGGTAGCCATTACATATCACACTGGTAGCCATTACACATCACACTGGTAACACTGGTAGCCATTACACATCACACTGGTAACACTGGTAGCCATTACACATCACACTGGTAGCCATAACAAATCACACTGGTAACACTGGTAGCCATTACACATCACACTAGTAACACTGGTAGCCATTACACATCGCACTGGTAACACTGGTAGCCATTACACATCACAATGGTAGCCATTACACATCACATTGGTAACACTGGTAGCCATTACACATCACACTGGTAGCCATTACACATCACACAAGTAACTCTGGTAGCCATTACACATCACACTGGTAACACTGGTAGCCATTACACATCACACTAGTAACTCTGGTAGAAATTACACATCACACTGGTAACACTGGTAGCCATTACACATCACACTGGTAGCCATTACACATCACACTGGTAACACTGGTAGCCATTACACATCACACTGGTAGCCATTACACATCACACTGGTAACACTGGTAGCAATTACACATCACACTAGTAACACTGGTACCCATTACACATCGCACTGGTAACACTGGTTGCCATTACACATCACACTAGTAACTCTGGTAGCCATTACACATCACACTGGTAACACTGGTAGCCATTACATATCACACTGGTAGCCATTACACATCACACTGGTAACACTGGTAGCCATTACACATCACACTGGTAACACTGGTAGCCATTACACATCACATTAGTAACTCTGGTAGCCATTGCACATCACATTGGTAACACTGGTAGCCATTACACATCACATTGGTAACACTGGTAGCCATTACACATCACACTAGTAACACTGGTAGCCATTACACATCACACTGGTAGCCATTACACATCACACTGTTAACACTGGTAGCCATTACACATCACACTGGTAGCCATTACACATCACACTGGTAACGCTGGTAGCCATTACACATCACATTGGTAATACTGGTAGCCATTACACATCACACTGGTAGCCATTACACATCACATTGGTAACACTGGTAGCCATTGCACGTCATACTGGTAGCCATTACACATCACACTGGTAACACTGGTAGCCATTACACATCACACTGGTAGCCATTACACATCACACTGGTAACACTGGTAGCCATTACACATCACACTGGTAGCCATTACACATCACACTGGTAACACTGGTAGCCATTACACATCACACTGGTAACACTGGTAGCCATTACACATCACACTGGTAGCCATTACACATCACATTGGTAACACTGGTAGCCATTACACATCACACTGGTAGACATTACAAATCACACTGGTAACACTGGTAGCCATTACACATCACACTAGTAACACTGGTAGCCATTACACATCGCACTGGTAACACTGGTTGCCATTACACATCACACTAGTAACTCTGGTAGCCATTACACATCACACTGGTGACACTGGTAGCCATTACATATCACACTGGTAGCCATTGCACATCACACTGGTAACACTGGTAGCCATTACACATCACACTGGTAACACTGGTAGCCATTACACATCACATTAGTAACTCTGGTAGCCATTGCACATCACATTGGTAACACTGGTAGCCATTACACATCACGCTGGTAGCCATTACACATCACATTGGTAACACTGGTAGCCATTACACATCACACTGGTAGCCATTACACATCACACTAGTAACTCTGGTAGCCATTACACATCACACTGGTAGCCATTACACATCACATTGGTAAAACTGGTAGCCATTACACATCACACTGGTAGCCATTACACATCACATTGGTAACACTGGTAGCCATTACACATCACACTGGTAGCCATTACACATCACATTAGTAACTCTGATAGCCATTACACATCACACTGGTAACACTGGTAGCCATTACACATCACATTGGTAACACTGGTAGCCATTACACATCACATTGGTAACACTGGTAGCCATTACACATCGCACTGGTGGCCATTGCACATCACACTGGTAACACTGGTAGCCATTACACATCACATTGGTAACACTGGTAGCCATTACACATCACACTAGTAACACTGGTAGCCATTGCACATCACACTGGTAGCCATTACACATCACACTGGTAACACTGGTAGCCATTACACATCACACTGGTAGCCATTACACATCACATTGGTAACACTGGTAGCCATTACACATCACACTGGTAGCCATTACACATCACACTAGTAACTCTGGTAGCCATTACACATCACACTGGTAACACTGGTAGCCATTACACATCACACTGGTAACACTGGTAGCCATTACACATGACATTGGTAACACTGGTAGCCATTACACATCACATTGGTAAGACTGGTAGCCATTACACATCGCACTGGTGGCCATTGCACATCACACTGGTAACACTGGTAGCCATTACACATCACAATGGTAACACTGGTAGCCATTACACATCACACTAGTAACACTGGTAGCCATTACACATCACACTGGTAGCCATTACACATCACACTGGTAACACTGGTAGCCATTACACATCACACTGGTAGCCATTACACATCAAACTGGTAACACTGGTAGCCATTACACATCACATTGGTAATACTGGTAGCCATTACACATCACACTGGTAGCCATTACACATCACATTGGTAACACTGGTAGCCATTACACATCTAACTGGTAGCCATTGCACATCACACTGGTAACCATTACACATCACACTGGTAACACTGGTAGCCATTACACATCACACTGGTAGCCATTACACATCACACTGGTAAGACTGGTAGCCATTACACATCACACTGGTAGCCACTAAACATCACACTGGTAACACTGGTAGCCATTACACATTGCACTGGTAACACTGGTAACCATTACACATCACACTAGTAACTCTGGTAGCCATTACACATCACACTGGTAACACTGGTAGCAATTACACATCACACTGGTAGCCATTACACATCACACTGGTAACACTGGTAGCCATTACACATCACACTGGTAACACTGGTAGCCATTACACATCACACTGGTGACACTGGTAGCCATTACATATCACACTGGTAGCCATTACACATCACACTGGTAACACTGGTAGCCATTACACATCACACTGGTAACACTGGTAGCCATTACACATCACACTGGTAGCCATAACAAATCACACTGGTAACACTGGTAGCCATTACACATCACACTAGTAACACTGGTAGCCATTACACATCGCACTGGTAACACTGGTAGCCATTACACATCACAATGGTAGCCATTACACATCACATTGGTAACACTGGTAGCCATTACACATCACACTGGTAGCCATTACACATCACACAAGTAACTCTGGTAGCCATTACACATCACACTGGTAACACTGGTAGCCATTACACATCACACTAGTAACTCTGGTAGAAATTACACATCACACTGGTAACACTGGTAGCCATTACACATCACACTGGTAGCCATTACACATCACACTGGTAACACTGGTAGCCATTACACATCACACTGGTAACACTGGTAGCCATTACACATCACACTGGTAGCCATTACACATCACACTGGTAACACTGGTAGCAATTACACATCACACTAGTAACACTGGTACCCATTACACATCGCACTGGTAACACTGGTTGCCATTACACATCACACTAGTAACTCTGGTAGCCATTACACATCACACTGGTAACACTGGTAGCCATTACATATCACACTGGTAGCCATTACACATCACACTGGTAACACTGGTAGCCATTACACATCACACTGGTAACACTGGTAGCCATTACACATCACATTAGTAACTCTGGTAGCCATTGCACATCACATTGGTAACAGTGGTAGCCATTACACATCACGCTGGTAGCCATTACACATCACATTGGTAACACTGGTAGCCATTACAGATCACACTGGTAGCCATTACACATCACACTGGTAGCCATTACACATCACATTGGTAAAACTGGTAGCCATTACACATCACACTGGTAGCCATTACATATCACATTTTTACCACTGGAAGCCATTACACATCACACTGGTAGCCATTACACATCACACTGGTAGCCATTACACATCACACTAGTAGCTCTGGTAGCCATTACACATCACACTGGTAACAATGGTAGCCATTACACATCACATTGGTAACACTGGTAGCCATTACACATCACATTGGTAACACTGGTAGCCATTACACATTGCACTGGTGGCCATTGCACATCACACTGGTAACACTGGTAGCCATTACACATCTAACTGGTAGCCATTGCACATCACACTGGTAGCCATTACACATCACACTGATAACACTGGTAGCCATTACACATCACACTGGTAGCCATTACACATCACACTGGTAAGACTGGTAGCCATTACACATCACACAGGTAGCCATTAAACATCACACTGGTAACACTGGTAGCCATTACACATCGCACTGGTAACACTGGTAACCATTACACATCACACTAGTAACTCTGGTATCCATTACACATCACACTGGTAACACTGGTAGCCATTACACATCACACTGGTATCCATTACACATCACACTGGTAACACTGGTAGCCATTACACATCACACTGGTAGCCATTACACATCACACTAGTAACACTGGTAGCCATTACTCATCGCACTGGTAACACTGGTTGCCATTACACATCACACTAGTAACTCTGGTAGCCATTACACATCAGTCTGGTAACACTGGTAGCCATTACATATCACACTGGTAGCCATTACACATCACACTGGTAACACTGGTAGCCATTACACATCACACTGGTAACACTGGTAGCCATTAAACATCACATTAGTAACTCTGGTAGCCATTGCACATCACATTGGTAACAGTGGTAGCCATTACACATCACGCTGGTAGCCATTGCACATCACATTGGTAACACTGGTAGCCATTACACATCACACTGGTAGCCATTACACATCACACTGGTAGCCATTACACATCACATTGTTAAAACTGGTAGCCATTACACATCACACTGGTAGCCATTACACATCACATTGGTAACACTGGTAGCCATTACACATCACACTGGTAGCCATTACACATCACACTAGTAACTCTGGTAGCCATTACACATCACACTGGTAACACTGGTAGCCATTACACATCACACTGGTATCACTGGTAGCCATTACACATCACATTGGTAACACTGGTAGCCATTACACATCACATTGGTAACACTGGTAATCATTAGACATCACATTGGTAACACTGGTAGCCATTACACATCGCACTGGTGGACATTGCACATCACACTGGTAACACTGGTAGCCATTACACATCACACTAGTAACACTGGTAGCCATTACACATCACACTGGTAGCCATTACACATCACACTGGTAACACTGGTAGCCATTACACATCACATTGGTAACACTGGTAGCCATTACACATCACACTGGTAGCCATTACACATCACATTGGTAACACTGGTAGCCATTACACATCACACTGGTAGCCATTACACATCACACTAGTAACTCTGGTAGCCATTACACATCACACTGGTAACACTGGTAGCCATTACACATCACACTGGTAACACTGGTAGCCATTACACATCACATTGGTAACACTGGTAGCCATTACACATCACATTGGTAACACTGGTAGCCATTACACATCGCACTGGTAACACTGGTTGCCATTACACATCACACTAGTAACTCTGGTAGCCATTACACATCACACTGGTAACACTGGTAGCCATTACATATCACACTGGTAGCCATTACACATCACACTGGTAACACTGGTAGCCATTACACATCACACTGGTAACACTGGTAGCCATTACACATCACATTAGTAACTCTGGTAGCCATTGCACATCACATTGGTAACAGTGGTAGCCATTAAAAATCACGCTGGTAGCCATTACACATCACATTGGTAACACTGGTAGCCATTACACATCACACTGGTAGCCATTACATATCACACTGGTAGCCATTACACATCACAATGGTAAAACTGGTAGCCATTACACATCACACTGGTAACCATTACACATCACATTGGTAACACTGGTAGCCATTACACATCACACTGGTAGCCATTACACATCACACTAGTAACTCTGGTAGCCATTACACATCACACTGGTAACACTGGTAGCCATTACACATCACACTGGTAACACTGGTAGCCATTACACATCACATTGGTAACACTGGTAGCCATTACACATCACATTGGTAACACTGGTAGCCATTACACATCACACTGGTAACACTGGTAGCCATTACACATCACATTGGTAACGCTGGTAGCCATTACACATCACATTGGTAACACTGGTAGCCATTGCACATCACACTGGTAACACTGGTAGCCATTACACATCACACTAGTAACACTGGTAGCCATTACACATCACACTGGTAGCCATTACACATCGCACTGGTAACACTGGTAGCCATTACACATCACAATGGTAGCCATTACACATCACATTGGTAACACTGGTAGCCATTACACATCACACTGGTAGCCATTACACATCACACAAGTAACTCTGGTAGCCATTACACATCACACTGGTAACACTGGTAGAAATTACACATCACACTGGTAACACTGGTAGCCATTACACATCACACTGGTAGCCATTACACATCACACTGGTAACACTGGTAGCCATTACACATCACACTGGTAACACTGGTAGCCATTACACATCACACTGGTAGCCATTACACATCACACTGGTAACACTGGTAGCAATTACACATCACACTAGTAACACTGGTACCCATTACACATCGCACTGGTAACACTGGTTGCCATTACACATCACACTAGTAACTCTGGTAGCCATTACACATCACACTGGTAACACTGGTAGCCATTACATATCACACTGGTAGCCATTACACATCACACTGGTAACACTGGTAGCCATTACACATCACACTGGTAACACTGGTAGCCATTACACATCACATTAGTAACTCTGGTAGCCATTGCACATCACATTGGTAACAGTGGTAGCCATTACACATCACGCTGGTAGCCATTACACATCACATTGGTAACACTGGTAGCCATTACAGATCACACTGGTAGCCATTACACATCACACTGGTAGCCATTACACATCACATTGGTAAAACTGGTAGCCATTACACATCACACTGGTAGCCATTACATATCACATTTTTACCACTGGAAGCCATTACACATCACACTGGTAGCCATTACACATCACACTGGTAGCCATTACACATCACACTAGTAGCTCTGGTAGCCATTACACATCACACTGGTAACAATGGTAGCCATTACACATCACATTGGTAACACTGGTAGCCATTACACATCACATTGGTAACACTGGTAGCCATTACACATTGCACTGGTGGCCATTGCACATCACACTGGTAACACTGGTAGCCATTACACATCTAACTGGTAGCCATTGCACATCACACTGGTAGCCATTACACATCACACTGATAACACTGGTAGCCATTACACATCACACTGGTAGCCATTACACATCACACTGGTAAGACTGGTAGCCATTACACATCACACAGGTAGCCATTAAACATCACACTGGTAACACTGGTAGCCATTACACATCGCACTGGTAACACTGGTAACCATTACACATCACACTAGTAACTCTGGTATCCATTACACATCACACTGGTAACACTGGTAGCCATTACACATCACACTGGTATCCATTACACATCACACTGGTAACACTGGTAGCCATTACACATCACACTGGTAGCCATTACACATCACACTAGTAACACTGGTAGCCATTACTCATCGCACTGGTAACACTGGTTGCCATTACACATCACACTAGTAACTCTGGTAGCCATTACACATCAGTCTGGTAACACTGGTAGCCATTACATATCACACTGGTAGCCATTACACATCACACTGGTAACACTGGTAGCCATTACACATCACACTGGTAACACTGGTAGCCATTAAACATCACATTAGTAACTCTGGTAGCCATTGCACATCACATTGGTAACAGTGGTAGCCATTACACATCACGCTGGTAGCCATTGCACATCACATTGGTAACACTGGTAGCCATTACACATCACACTGGTAGCCATTACACATCGCACTGGTAGCCATTACACATCACATTGTTAAAACTGGTAGCCATTACACATCACACTGGTAGCCATTACACATCACATTGGTAACACTGGTAGCCATTACACATCACACTGGTAGCCATTACACATCACACTAGTAACTCTGGTAGCCATTACACATCACACTGGTAACACTGGTAGCCATTACACATCACACTGGTATCACTGGTAGCCATTACACATCACATTGGTAACACTGGTAGCCATTACACATCACATTGGTAACACTGGTAATCATTAGACATCACATTGGTAACACTGGTAGCCATTACACATCGCACTGGTGGACATTGCACATCACACTGGTAACACTGGTAGCCATTACACATCACACTAGTAACACTGGTAGCCATTACACATCACACTGGTAGCCATTACACATCACACTGGTAACACTGGTAGCCATTACACATCACATTGGTAACACTGGTAGCCATTACACATCACACTGGTAGCCATTACACATCACATTGGTAACACTGGTAGCCATTACACATCACACTGGTAGCCATTACACATCACACTAGTAACTCTGGTAGCCATTACACATCACACTGGTAACACTGGTAGCCATTACACATCACACTGGTAACACTGGTAGCCATTACACATCACATTGGTAACACTGGTAGCCATTACACATCACATTGGTAACACTGGTAGCCATTACACATCGCACTGGTAACACTGGTTGCCATTACACATCACACTAGTAACTCTGGTAGCCATTACACATCACACTGGTAACACTGGTAGCCATTACATATCACACTGGTAGCCATTACACATCACACTGGTAACACTGGTAGCCATTACACATCACACTGGTAACACTGGTAGCCATTACACATCACATTAGTAACTCTGGTAGCCATTGCACATCACATTGGTAACAGTGGTAGCCATTAAAAATCACGCTGGTAGCCATTACACATCACATTGGTAACACTGGTAGCCATTACACATCACACTGGTAGCCATTACATATCACACTGGTAGCCATTACACATCACAATGGTAAAACTGGTAGCCATTACACATCACACTGGTAACCATTACACATCACATTGGTAACACTGGTAGCCATTACACATCACACTGGTAGCCATTACACATCACACTAGTAACTCTGGTAGCCATTACACATCACACTGGTAACACTGGTAGCCATTACACATCACACTGGTAACACTGGTAGCCATTACACATCACATTGGTAACACTGGTAGCCATTACACATCACATTGGTAACACTGGTAGCCATTACACATCACACTGGTAACACTGGTAGCCATTACACATCACATTGGTAACGCTGGTAGCCATTACACATCACATTGGTAACACTGGTAGCCATTGCACATCACACTGGTAACACTGGTAGCCATTACACATCACACTAGTAACACTGGTAGCCATTACACATCACACTGGTAGCCATTACACATCACACTGGTAACACTGGTAGCCATTACACATCACATTGGTAATACTGGTAGCCATTACACATCACATTGGTAGCCATTACACATCACACTGGTAGCCATTACACATCACACTAGTAACTCTGGTAGCCATTACACATAACACTAATAACACTGGTAGCCATTACACATCACATTGGTAACACTGGTAGCCATTACACATCACACTGGTAGCCATTACACATCACACTGGTAACACTGGTAGCCATTACACATCACACTAGTAACACTGGTAGCCATTACACATCGCACTGGTAACACTGGTTGCCATTACAAATCACACTAGTAACTCTGGTAGCCATTGCACATCACATTGGTAACACTGGTAGCAATTACACATCACGCTGGTAGCCATTACACATCACATTGTTAACACTGGTAGCCATTACACATCACACTGGTAGCCATTACACATCACACTAGTAACTCTGGTAGGCATTACACATCACACTGGTATCCATTACACATCACATTGGTAACACTGGTAGCCATTACACATCACACTGGTAGCCATTACACATCACATTGGTAAAACTGGTAGCCATTATACATCACACTGGTAGCCATTACACATCACACTAGTAACTCTGGTAGCCATTACACATCACACTGGTAGCCATTACACATCACATTGGTAAAACTGGTAGCCATTACACATCACACTGGTAGCCATTACACATCACATTGGTAACACTGGTAGCCATTACACATCACACTGGTAGCCATTACACATCACACTAGTAACTCTGGTAGCCATTGCACATCACACTGGTAACACTGGTAGCCATTACACATCACATTGGTAACACTGGTAGCCAATACACATCACATTGGTAACACTGGTAGCCATTACACATCGCACTGGTGGATATTGCACATCACACTGGTAACACTGGTAGCCATTACACATCACACTGGTAGCCATTACACATCACACCGGTAACACTGGTAGCCATTACACATCGCACTGGTAACACTGGTAATCATTACACATCACACTAGTAACTCTGGTAGCCATTACACATCACACTGGTAACACTGGTAGCCATTACACATCACACTGGTAGCCATTACACATCACACTGGTAACACTGGTAGCCATTACACATCACACTGGTAACACTGGTAGCCATTACACATCACACTGGTAGCCATTACACATCACACTGGTAACACTGGTAGCCATTACACATCACACTAGTAACACTGGTAGCCATCACACATCGCACTGGTAACACTAGTTGCCATTACAAATCACATTAGTAACTCTGGTAGCCATTGCACATCACATTGGTAACACTGGTAGCCATTACACATCACGCTGGTAGCCATTACACATCACATTGGTAACACTGGTAGCCATTACACATCACACTGGTAGCCATTACACATCACACTAGTAACTCTGGTAGCCATTACACATCACACTGGTAGCCATTACACATCACATTGGTAACACTGGTAGCCATTACACATCACACTGGTAGCCATTACACATCACACTAGTAACTCTGGTAGCCATTACACATCACACTGGTAGCCATTACACATCACATTGGTAAAACTGGTAGCCATTACACATCACACTGGTAGCCATTACACATCACACTAGTAACTCTGGTAGCCATTACACATCACACTGGTAGCCATTACACATCACATTGGTAAAACTGGTAGCCATTACACATCACACTGGTAGCCATTACACATCACATTGGTAACACTGGTAGCCATTACACATCACACTGGTAGCCATTACACATCACACTAGTAACTCTGGTAGCCATTACACATCACACTGGTAACACTGGTAGCCATTACACATCACACTGGTAGCCATTACACATCACACTGGTAACACTGGTAGCCATTACACATCACACTGGTAACACTGGTAGCCATTACACATCACACTGGTAGCCATTACACATCACACTGGTAACACTGGTAGCCATTACACATCACACTAGTAACACTGGTAGCCATTACACATCGCACTGGTAACACTGGTTGCCATTACAAATCACACTAGTAACTCTGGTAGCCATTGCACATCACATTGGTAACACTGGTAGCCATTACACATCACGCTGGTAGCCATTACACATCACATTGGCAACACTGGTAGCCATTACACATGACACTGGTAGCCATTACACATCACACTAGTAACTCTGGTAGCCATTACACATCACACTGGTAGCCATTACACATCACATTGGTAACACTGGTAGCCATTACACATCACACTGGTAGCCATTACACATCACATTGGTAAAACTGGTAGCCATTACACATCACACTGGTAGCCATTACACATCACACTAGTAACTCTGGTAGCCATTACACATCACACTGGTAGCCATTACACATCACACTAGTAACTCTGGTAGCCATTACACATCACACTGGTAACACTGGTAGCCATTACACATCACATTGGTAACACTGGTAGCCATTACACATCACATTGGTAACACTGGTAGCCATTACACATCGCACTGGTGGCCATTGCACATCACACTGGTAACACTGGTAGCCATTACACATCACACTGGTAACACTGGTAGCCATTACACATCACATTGGTAACACTGGTAGCCATTACACATCACACTAGTAACACTGGTAGCCATTACACATCACACTGGTAGCCATTACACATCACACTGGTAACACTGGTAGCCATTACACATCACACAGGTAGCCATTACACATCACACTGGTAACGCTGGTAGCCATTACACATCACATTGGTAATACTGGTAGCCATTACACATCACACTGGTAGCCATTACACATCACATTGGTAACACTGATAGCCATTACACATCACACTGGTAGCCATTACACATCTAACTGGTAGCCATTGCACATCACACTGGTAGCCATTACACATCACACTGGTAACACTGGTAGCCATTACACATCACACTGGTAGCCATTACACATCACACTGGTAAGACTGGTAGCCATTACACATCACACTGGTAGCCATTAAACATCACACTGGTAACTCTGGTAGCCATTACACATCGCACTGGTAACACTGGTAACCATTACACATCACACTAGTAACTCTGGTAGCCATTACACATCACACTGGTAACACTGGTAGCCATTACACATCACACTGGTAGCCATTACACATCACACTGGTAACACTGGTAGCCATTACACATCACACTGGTAACACTGGTAGCCATTACACATCACACTGGTAGCCATTACACATCACACTGGTAACACTGGTAGCCATTAAACATCACACTGGTAACACTGGTAGCCATTACACATCGCACTGGTAACACTGGTAACCATTACACATCACACTAGTAACTCTGGTAGCCATTACACATCACACTGGTAACACTGGTAGCCATTACACATCACACTGGTAGCCATTACACATCACACTGGTAACACTGGTAGCCATTACACATCACACTGGTAACACTGGTAGCCATTACACATCACACTGGTAGCCATTACACATCACATTGGTAACACTGGTAGCCATTACACATCACACTGGTAGACATTACAAATCACACTGGTAACACTGGTAGCCATTACACATCACACTAGTAACACTGGTAGCCATTACACATCGCGCTGGTAACACTGGTTTCCATTACACATCACACTAGTAACTCTGGTAGCCATTACACATCACACTGGTGACACTGGTAGCCATTACATATCACACTGGTAGCCATTACACATCAAACTGGTAACACTGGTAGCCATTACACATCACACTGGTAACACTGGTAGCCATTACACATCACATTAGTAACTCTGGTAGCCATTGCACATCACATTGGTAACACTGGTAGCCATTACACATCACGCTGGTAGCCATTACACATCACATTGGTAACACTGGTAGCCATTACACATCACAATGGTAGCCATTACACATCACACTAGTAACTCTGGTAGCCATTACACCTCACACTGGTAGCCATTACACATCACATTGGTAACACTGGTAGCCATTACACATCACACTGGTAGCCATTACACATCACATTGGTAAAACTGGTAGCCATTACACATCACACTGGTAGCCATTACACATCACACTAGTAACTCTGGTAGCCATTACACATCACACTGGTAGCCATTACACATCACATTGGTAAAACTGGTAGCCATTACACATCACACTGGTAGCCATTACACATCACATTGGTAACACTGGTAGCCATTACACATCACACTGGTAGCCATTACACATCACACTAGTAACTCTGGTAGCCATTACACATCACACTGGTAACACTGGTAGCCATTACACATCACATTGGTAACACTGGTAGCCATTACACATCACATTGGTAACACTGGTAGCCATTACACATCGCACTGGTGGCCATTGCACATCATACTGGTAACACTGGTAGCCATTACACATCACACTGGTAACACTGGTAGCCATTACACATCACATTGGTAACACTGGTAGCCATTACACATCACACTAGTAACACTGGTAGCCATTACACATCACACTGGTAGCCATTACACATCACACTGGTAACACTGGTAGCCATTACACATCACACTGGTAGCCATTACACATCACACTGGTAACGCTGGTAGCCATTACACATCACATTGGTAATACTGGTAGCCATTACACATCACAATGGTAGCCATTACACATCACATTGGTAACACTGGTAGCCATTACACATCACACTGGTAACACTGGTAGCCATTACACATCACACTGGTAGCCATTACACATCACACTGGTAACGCTGGTAGCCATTACACATCACATTGGTAATACTGGTAGCCATTACACATCACACTGGTAGCCATTACACATCACATTGGTAACACTCGTAGCCATTGCACATCACACTGGAAGCCATTACACATCACACTGGTAACACTGGTAGCCATTACACATCACACTGGTAGCCATTACACATCACACTGGTAAGACTGGTAGCCATTACACATCACACTGGTAGCCATTAAACATCACACTGGTAACACTGGTAGCCATTACACATCGCACTGGTAACACTGGTAACCATTACACATCACACGAGTAACTCTGGTAGCCATTACACATCACACTGGTAACACTGGTAGCCATTACACATCACACTGGTAGCCATTACACATCACACTGGTAACACTGGTAGCCATTACACATCACACTGGTAACACTGGTAGCCATTACACATCACACTGGTAGCCATTACACATCACATTGGTAACACTGGTAGCCATTACACATCACACTGGTAGCCATAACAAATCACACTGGTAACACTGGTAGCCATTACACATCACACTAGTAACACTGGTAGCCATTACACATCGCACTGGTAACACTGGTTGCCATTACACATCACACTAGTAACTCTGGTAGCCATTACACATCACACTGGTGACACTGGTAGCCATTACACATCACACTGGTAGCCATTGCACATCACACTGGTAACACTGGTAGCCATTACACATCACACTGGTAACACTGGTAGCTATTACACATCACATTAGTAACTCTGGTAGCCATTGCACATCACATTGGTAACAATGGTAGCCATTACACATCACGCTGGTAGCCATTACACATCACATTGGTAACACTGTTAGCCATTACACATCACACTGGTAGCCATTACACATCACACTAGTAACTCTGGTAGCCATTACACATCACACTGGTAGCCATTACACATCACATTGGTAAAACTGGTAGCCATTACACATCACACTGGTAGCCATTACACATCACATTGGTAACACTGGTAGCCATTACACATCACACTGGTAGCCATTACACATCACACTAGTAACTCTGGTAGCCATTACACATCACACTGGTAACACTGGTAGCCATTACACATCACATTGGTAACACTGGTAGCCATTACAAATCGCACTGGTGGCCATTGCACATCACACTGGTAACACTGGTAGCCATTACACATCACATTGGTAACACTGGTAGCAATTACACATCACACTAGTAACACTGGTAGCCATTGCACATCACACTGGTAGCCATTACACATCACACTGGTAACACTGGTAGCCATTACACATCACACTGGTAGCCATTACACATCACATTGGTAACACTGGTAGCGATTACACATCACACTGGTAGCCATTACACATCACACTAGTAACTCTGGTAGCCATTACACATCACACTGGTAAGACTGGTAGCCATTACACATCACACTGGTAACACTGGTAGCCATTACACATCACATTGGTAACACTGGTAGCCATTACACATCACATTGGTAAGACTGGTAGCCATTACACATCGCACTGGTGGCCATTGCACATCACACTGGTAACACTGGTAGCCATTACACATCACATTGGTAACACTGGTAGCCATTACACATCACACTAGTAAAACTGGTAGCCATTACACATCACACTGGTAGCCATTACACATCACACTGGTAACACTGGTAGCCATTACACATCACACTGGTAGCCATTACAGATCACACTGGTAACACTGGTAGCCATTACACATCACATTGGTAATACTGGTAGCCATTACACATCACACTGGTAGCCATTACACATCACATTGGTAACACTGGCAGCCATTACACATCTAACTGGTAGCCATTGCACATCACACTGGTAACCATTACACATCACACTGGTAACACTGGTAGCCATTACACATCACACTGGTAGCCATTACACATCACACTGGTAAGACTGGTAGCCATTACACATCACACTGGTAGCCATTAAACATCACACTGGTAACACTGGTAGCCATTACACATCGCTCTGGTAACACTGGTAACCATTACACATCACACTAGTAACTCTGGTAGCCATTACACATCACACTGGTAACTCTGGTAGCCATTACACATCACACTAGTAACTCTGGTAGCCATTACACATCACACTAGTAACTCTGGTAGCCATTACACATCACACTGGTAACACTGGTAGCAATTACACATCACACTGGTAGCCATTACACATCACACTGGTAACACTGGTAGCCATTACACATCACAATGGTAACACTGGTAGCCATTACACATCACACTGGTAACACTGGTAGCCATTACACATCACACTGGTAACACTGGTAGCCATTACACATCACATTAGTAACTCTGGTAGCCATTGCACATCACATTGGTAACACTGGTAGCCATTACACATCACACTGTTAGCCATCACACATCACACTAGTAACTCTGGTAGCCATTACACATCACACTGGTAGCCATTACACATCACATTGGTAAAACTGGTAGCCATTACACATCACACTGGTAGCCATTACACATCACATTGGTAACACTGGTAGCCATTACACATCACACTGGTAGCCATTACACATCACACAAGTAACTCTTGTAGCCATTACACATCACACTGGTAACACTGGTAGCCATTACACATCACACTGGTAACACTGGTAGCCATTACACATCACATTGGTAACACTGGTAGCCATTACACATCACATTGGTAATACTGGTAGCCATTACACATCACACTGGTGGCCATTGCACATCACACTGGTAACACTGGTAGCCATTACACATCACATTGGTAACACTGGTAGCCATTACACATCACACTAGTAACACTGGTAGCCATTACACATCACTTTGGTAGCCATTACACATCACACTGGTAACACTGGTAGCCATTACACATCACACTGGTAGCCATTACACATTACACTGGTAACACTGGTAGCCATTACACATCACATTGGTAATACTGGTAGCTATTACACATCACACTGGTAGCCATTACACATTACACTGGTAACACTGGTAGCCATTGCACATCACATTGGTAACAGTGGTAGCCATTACACATGACGCTGGTAGCCATTACACATCACATTGGTAACACTGGTAGCCATTACACATCACATTGGTAATACTGGTAGCCATTACACATCACACTGGTAGCCATTACACATTACACTGGTAACACTGGTAGCCATTGCACATCACATTGGTAACAGTGGTAGCCATTACACATCACGCTGGTAGCCATTACACATCACATTGGTAACACTGGTAGCCATTACACATCACAATGGTAGCCATTACACATCACATTGGTAAAACTGGTAGCCATTACACATCACACTGGTAGCCATTACATATCACATTGGTACCACTGGAAGCCATTACACATCACACTGGTAGCCATTACACATCACACTGGTAGCCATTACACATCACACTAGTAACTCTGGTAGCCATTACACATCACACTGGTAACACTGGTAGCCATTACACATCACACTGGTAGCCATTACACATCACATTGGTAACACTGGTAGCCATTACACATCACATTGGTAACACTGGTAGCCATTACACATTGCACTGGTGGCCATTGCACATCACACTGGTAACACTGGTAGCCATTACACATCTAACTGGTAGCCATTGCACATCACACTGGTAGCCATTACACATCACACTGATAACACTGGTAGCCATTACACATCACACTGGTAGCCATTACACATCACACTGGTAAGACTGGTAGCCATTACACATCACACTGGTAGCCATTAAACATCACACTGGTAACACTGGTAGCCATTACACATCGCACTGGTAACACTGGTAACCATAACACATCACACTAGTAACTCTGGTAGCCATTACACATCACACTGGTAACACTGGTAGCCATTACACATCACACTGGTAGCCATTACACATCACACTGGCAACACTGGTAGCCATTACACATCACACTGGTAGCCATTACACATCACACTAGTAACACTGTTAGCCATTACTCATCGCACTGGTAACACTGGTTGCCATTAAACATCACATTAGTAACTCTGGTAGCCATTACACATCACATTGGTAACAGTGGTAGCCATTACACATCACGCTGGTAGCCAATGCACATCACATTGGTAACACTGGTAGCCAGTACACATCACACTGGTAGCCATTACACATCACACTGGTAGCCATTACACATCACATTGGTAAAACTGGTAGCCATTACACATCACACTGGTAGCCATTACACATCACATTGGTAACACTGGTAGCCATTACACATCACACTGGTAGCCATTAAACATCACACTAGTAACTCTGGTAGCCATTACACATCACACTGGTAACACTGGTAGCCATTACACATCACACTGGTATCACTGGTAGCCATTACACATCACATTGGTAACACTGGTAGCCATTACACATCACATTGGTAACACTGGTAGTCATTAGACATCACATTGGTAACACTGGTAGCCATTACACATCGCACTGGTGGCCATTGCACATAACACTGGTAAAACTGGTAGCCATTACACATCACACTAGTAACACTGGTAGCCATTACACATCACACTGGTAGCCATTCCACATCACACTGGTAACACTGGTAGCCATTACACATCACATTGGTAACACTGGTAGCCATTACACATCACATTGGTAACACTGGTAGCGATTACACATCACACTGGTAGCCATTACACATCACACTAGTAACTCTGGTAGCCATTACACATCACACTGGTAACACTGGTAGCCATTACACATCACACTGGTAACACTGGTAGCCATTACACATCACATTGGTAACACTGGTAGCCATTACACATCGCACTGGTAACACTGGTTGCCATTACACATCACACTAGTAACTCTGGTAGCCATTACACATCACACTGGTAACACTGGTAGCCATTACATATCACACTGGTAGCCATTACACATCACACTGGTAACACTGGTAGCCATTACACATCACACTAGTAACACTGGTAGCCATTACACATCGCACTGGTAACACTGGTCGCCATTACACATCACACTAGTAACTCTGGTAGCCATTACACATCACACTGGTAACACTAGTAGCCATTACATATCACACTAGTAGCCATTACACATCACACTGGTAACACTGGTAGCCACTACACATCACACTGGTAACACTGGTAGCCATTACACATCGCATTAGTAACTCTGGTAGTCATTGCACATCACATTGGTAACACTGGTAGCCATTACACATCACACTGGTAGCCATTACACATGACATTGGTAACACTGGTAGCCATTACACATCACACTGGTAGCCATTACACATCACACTAGTAACTCTGGTAGCCATTACACATCACACTGGTAGCCATTACACATCACATTGGTAACACTGGTAGCCATTACACATCACACTGGTAGCCATTACACATCAAACTAGTAACTCTGGTAGCCATTACACATCACACTGGTAACATTGGTAGCCATTACACATCACACTGGTAACACTGGTAGCCATTACACATCACATTGGTAACACTGGTAGCCATTACACATCACACTGGTAGCCATTACACATCACACTAATAACTCTGGTAGCCATTACACATCACACTGCTAACACTGGTAGCCATTACACATCACACTGGTAGCCATTACACATCACATTGGTAACACTGGTAGCCATTACACATCACATTGGTAACACTGGTAGCCATTACACATTGCACTGGTGGCCATTGCACATCACACTGGTAACACTGGTAGCCATTACACATCTAACTGGTAGCCATTGCACATCACACTGGTAGCCATTACACATCACACTGATAACACTGGTAGCCATTACACATCACACTGGTAGCCATTACACATCACACTGGTAAGACTGGTAGCCATTACACATCACTCTGGTAGCCATTAAACATCACACTGGTAACACTGGTAGCCATTACACATCGCACTGGTAACACTGGTAACCATTACACATCACACTAGTAACTCTGGTAGCCATTACACATCACACTGGTAACACTGGTAGCCATTACACATCACACTGGTAGCCATTACACATCACACTGGTAACACTGGTAGCCATTACACATCACACTAGTAACACTGGAAGCCATTACTAATCGCACTGGTAACACTGGTTGCCATTACACATCACACTAGTAACTCTGGAAGCCATTACACATCACTCTGGTAATACTGGTAGCCATTACATATCACACTGGTAGCCATTACACATCACACTGGTAACACTGGTAGCCATTACACATCACACTGGTAACACTGGTAGCCATTAAACATCACATTAGTAACTCTGGTAGCCATTGCACATCACATTGGTAACAGTGGTAGCCATTACACATCACGCTGGTAGCCATTACACATCACACTGGTAGCCATTACACATCACATTGGTAAAACTGGTAGCCATTACACATCACACTGGTAGCCATCACACATCACATTGGTAACACTGGTAGCCATTACACATCACACTGGTAGCCATTACACATCACACTAGTAACTCTGGTAGCCATTACACATCACACTGGTAACACTGGTAGCCATTACACATCACACTGGTATCACTGGTAGCCATTACACATCACATTGGTAACACTGGTAGCCATTACACATCACATTGGTAACACTGGTAGCCATTACACATCGCACTGGTGGCCATTGCACATCACACTGGTAACACTGGTAGCCATTACACATCACACTAGTAACACTGGTAGCCATTACACATCACACTGGTAGCCATTACACATCACACTGGTAACACTGGTAGCCATTACACATCACATTGGTAACACTGGTAGCCATTACACATCACACTGGTAGCCATTACACATCACATTGGTAACACTGGTAGCCATTACACATCACACTGGTAGCCATTACACATCACACTAGTAACTCTGGTAGCCATTACACATCACACTGGTAACACTGGTAGCCATTACACATCACACTGGTAACACTGGTAGCCATTACAAATCACATTGGTAACACTGGTAGCCATTACACATCACATTGGTAACACTGGTAGCCATTACACATCGCACTGGTAACACTGGTTGCCATTACACATCACAATAGTAACTCTGGTAGCCATTACACATCACACTGGTAACACTGGTAGCCATTACATATCACACTGGTAGCCATTACACATCACACTGGTAACACTGGTAGCCATTACACATCACACTGGTAACACTGGTAGCCATTACACATCACATTAGTAACTCTGGTAGCCATTGCACATCACATTGGTAACAGTGGTAGCCATTAAAAATCACGCTGGTAGCCATTACACATCACATTGGTAACACTGGTAGCCATTACACATCACACTGGTAGCCATTACATATCACATTGGTAGCCACTACACATCACAATGGTAAAACTGGTAGCCATTACACATCACACTGGTAGCCATTACACATCACATTGGTAACACTGGTAGCCATTACACATCACACTGGTAGCCATTACACATCACACTAGTAACTCTGGCAGCCATTACACATCACACTGGTAACACTGGTAGCCATTACACATCACACTGGTAACACTGGTAGCCATTACACATCACATTGGTAACACTGGTAGCCATTACACATCACATTGGTAACACTGGTAGCCATTACACATCGCACTGGTGGCCATTGCACATCACACTGGTAACACTGGTAGCCATTACACATCACACTAGTAACACTGGTAGCCATTACACATCACACTGGTAGCCATTACACATCACACTGGTAACACTGGTAGCCATTACACATCACACTGGTAGCCATTACACATCACACTGGTAACACTGGTAGCCATTACACATCACATTGGTAATACTGGTAGCCATTACACATCACATTGGTAGCCATTACACATCACATTGGTAACACTGGTAGCCATTACACATCACACTAGTAACTCTGGTAGCCATTACACATAACACTAATAACACTGGTAGCCATTACACATCACATTGGTAACACTGGTAGCCATTACACATCACACTGGTAGCCATTACACATCACACTGGTAACACTGGTAGCCATTACACATCACATTGGTAACACTGGTAGCCATTACACATCACACTGGCAGCCATAACACATCACATTGGTAACAATGGTAGCCATTACACATCACACTGGTAGCCACTACACATCACACTAGTAACTCTGGTAGCCATTACACATCACACTGGTAACACTAGTAGCCATTACACATCACACTGGTAACACTGGTAGCCATTACACATCACATTGGTAGCCATTACACATCACATTGGTAACACTGGTAGCCATTACACATCACACTAGTATCACTGGTAGCCATTACACATCACACTGGTAGCCATTACACATCACACTGGTAACACTGGTAGCCATTACACATCACACTGGTAGCCATTACACATCACACTGGTAGCCATTACACATCACATTGGTAATACTGGTAGCCATTACACATCACACTGGTAGCCATTACACATCACATTGGTAACACTGGTAGCCATTACACATCACACTGGTAGCCATTACACATCACACTAGTAACTCTGGTAGCCATTACACATAACACTAATAACACTGGTAGCCGTTACACATCACATTGGTAACACTGGTAGCCATTACACATTACACTGGTAGCCATTACACATCACACTGGTAACACTGGTAGCCATTACATATCACACTGGTAACACTGGTAGCCAATACACATCACACTGGTAACACTGGTACCCATTACACATCACACAGGTCGCCATTACACATCACATTGGTAACACTGGTAGCCATTACACATCACACTGGTAAGACTGGTAGCCATTACACATCACACTGGTAGCCATTACACATCACACTGGTAACACTGGTAGCCATTACACATCACACTAGTAACACTGGTAGCCATTACACATCGCACTGGTAACACTGGTAACCATTACACATCACACTAGTAACGCTGGTAGCCATTACACATCACACTAGTAACACTGGTAACCATTACACATCACACTGGTAACACTGGTAGCCATTACACATCACACTGGTAAAACTGGTAGCCATTACACATCACACTAGTAACACTGGTAGCCATTACACATCACATTGGTAACACTGGTAGCCATTACATATCACACTGGTAGCCATTACACATCACACTGGTAACACTGGTAGCCAATACACATCACACTGGTAACACTGGTACCCATTACACATCACACAGGTCGCCATTACACATCACATTGGTAACACTGGTAGGCATTACACATCACACTGGTAAGACTGGTAGCCATTACACATCACACTGGTAGCCATTACATATCACACTGGTAGCCATTACACATCACACTGGTAACACTGGTAGCCATTACACATCACACTGGTAACACTGGTAGCCATTACACATCACATTAGTAACTCTGGTAGCCATTGCACATCACATTGGTAACAGTGGTAGCCATTAAAAATCACGCTGGTAGCCATTACACATCACATTGGTAACACTGGTAGCCATTACACATCACACTGGTAGCCATTACATATCACATTGGTAGCCACTACACATCACAATGGTAAAACTGGTAGCCATTACACATCACACTGGTAGCCATTACACATCACATTGGTAACACTGGTAGCCATTACACATCACACTGGTAGCCATTACACATCACACTAGTAACTCTGGCAGCCATTACACATCACACTGGTAACACTGGTAGCCATTACACATCACACTGGTAACACTGGTAGCCATTACACATCACATTGGTAACACTGGTAGCCATTACACATCACATTGGTAACACTGGTAGCCATTACACATCGCACTGGTGGCCATTGCACATCACACTGGTAACACTGGTAGCCATTACACATCACACTAGTAACACTGGTAGCCATTACACATCACACTGGTAGCCATTACACATCACACTGGTAACACTGGTAGCCATTACACATCACACTGGTAGCCATTACACATCACACTGGTAACACTGGTAGCCATTACACATCACATTGGTAATACTGGTAGCCATTACACATCACATTGGTAGCCATTACACATCACATTGGTAACACTGGTAGCCATTACACATCACACTAGTAACTCTGGTAGCCATTACACATAACACTAATAACACTGGTAGCCATTACACATCACATTGGTAACACTGGTAGCCATTACACATCACACTGGTAGCCATTACACATCACACTGGTAACACTGGTAGCCATTACACATCACATTGGTAACACTGGTAGCCATTACACATCACACTGGCAGCCATAACACATCACATTGGTAACAATGGTAGCCATTACACATCACACTGGTAGCCACTACACATCACACTAGTAACTCTGGTAGCCATTACACATCACACTGGTAACACTAGTAGCCATTACACATCACACTGGTAACACTGGTAGCCATTACACATCACATTGGTAGCCATTACACATCACATTGGTAACACTGGTAGCCATTACACATCACACTAGTATCACTGGTAGCCATTACACATCACACTGGTAGCCATTACACATCACACTGGTAACACTGGTAGCCATTACACATCACACTGGTAGCCATTACACATCACACTGGTAGCCATTACACATCACATTGGTAATACTGGTAGCCATTACACATCACACTGGTAGCCATTACACATCACATTGGTAACACTGGTAGCCATTACACATCACACTGGTAGCCATTACACATCACACTAGTAACTCTGGTAGCCATTACACATAACACTAATAACACTGGTAGCCGTTACACATCACATTGGTAACACTGGTAGCCATTACACATTACACTGGTAGCCATTACACATCACACTGGTAACACTGGTAGCCATTACACATCACACTGGTAGCCATTACACATCACATTGGTAACACTGGTAGCCATTACATATCACACTGGTAACACTGGTAGCCAATACACATCACACTGGTAACACTGGTACCCATTACACATCACACAGGTCGCCATTACACATCACATTGGTAACACTGGTAGCCATTACACATCACACTGGTAAGACTGGTAGCCATTACACATCACACTGGTAGCCATTACACATCACACTGGTAACACTGGTAGCCATTACACATCACACTAGTAACACTGGTAGCCATTACACATCGCACTGGTAACACTGGTAACCATTACACATCACACTAGTAACGCTGGTAGCCATTACACATCACACTAGTAACACTGGTAACCATTACACATCACACTGGTAACACTGGTAGCCATTACACATCACACTGGTAAAACTGGTAGCCATTACACATCACACTAGTAACACTGGTAGCCATTACACATCACATTGGTAACACTGGTAGCCATTACATATCACACTGGTAGCCATTACACATCACACTGGTAACACTGGTAGCCAATACACATCACACTGGTAACACTGGTACCCATTACACATCACACAGGTCGCCATTACACATCACATTGGTAACACTGGTAGGCATTACACATCACACTGGTAAGACTGGTAGCCATTACACATCACACTGGTAGCCATTACACATCACACTGGTAACACTGGTAGCCATTACACATCACACTGGTAACACTGGTAGCCATTACACATCACACTAGTAACACTGGTAGCCATTACACATCGCACTGGTAACACTGGTCGCCATTACACATCACACTAGTAACTTTGGTAGCCATTACACATCACACTGGTAACACTGGTAGCCATTACATATCACACTGGTAGCCATTACACATCACACTGGTAACACTGGTAGCCACTACACATCACACTGGTAACACTGGTAGCCATTACACATCGCATTAGTAACTCTGGTAGCCATTGCACATCACATTGGTAACACTGGTAGCCATTATACATCACACTGGTAGCCATTACACATCACATTGGTAAAACTGGTAGCCATTACACATCACACTGGTAGCCATTACACATCACATTGGTAACACTGGTAGCCATTACACATCACACTGGTAGCCATTACACATCAAACTAGTAACTCTGGTAGCCATTACACATCACACTGGTAACATTGGTAGCCATTACACATCACACTGGTAACACTGGTAGCCATTACACATCACATTGGTAACACTGGTAGCCATTACACATCACATTGGTAACACTGGTAGCCATTACACATCGCACTGGTGGCCATTGCACATCACACTGGTAACACTGGTAGCCATTACACATCACATTGGTAACACTGGTAGCCATTACACATCACACTGGTAGCCATTACACATCACACTGGTAACACTGGTAGCCATTACACATCACACTGGTAGCCATTACACATCACACTGGTAACACTGGTAGCCATTACACATCACATTGGTAATACTGGTTGCCATTACACATCACACTGGTAGCCATTACACATCACATTGGTAACACTGGTAGCCATTACACATCACACTGGTAGCCATTACACATCACACTAGTAACTCTGGTAGCCATTACACATCACACTAATAACACTGGTAGCCATTACACATCACATTGGTAGCCATTACACATCACACTAGTAACTCTGGTAGCCATTACACATCACACTAGTAACACTGGTAGCCATTACACATCACATTGGTAGCCATTACACGTCACATTGGTAACACTGGTAGCCATTACACATCACACTGGTAGCCATTACACATCACACTGGTAACACTGGTAGCCATTACACATCACATTGGTCACACTGGTTGCCATTACACATCACACTGGTAGCCATTACACATCACACTAGTAACTCTGGTAGCCATTACACATCACACTGGTAGCCATTACACATCACATTGGTAACACTGGTAGCCATTACACATCACATTGGTAACACTGGTAGCAATTACACATCACACTGGTAGCCATTACACATCACACTAGTAACTCTGGTAGCCGTTACACATCACATTGGTAACACTGGTAGCCATTACATATCACACTGGTAGCCATTACACATCACACTGGTAACACTGGTAGCCATTACACATCACACTAGTAACACTGGTTCCTATTACACATCACACTGGTAACACTGGTAGACATTACACATCGCACAGGTAGCCATTACACATCACATTGTTAACACTGGTAGCCATTACACATCACACTAGTAACACTGGTAGCCATTACACATCACACTGGTAGCCATTACACATCACACTGGTAACACTGGTAGCCATTACACATCACACTGGTAGCCATTACACATCACACTAGTAACACTGGTAGCCATTACACATCACATTGGTCACACTGGTTGCCATTACACATCACACTGGTAGCCATTACACATCACACTAGTAACACTGGTAGCCATTACACATCACACTGGTAGCCATTACACATCACACTAGTAACTCTGGTAGCCGTTACACATCACATTGGTAACACTGGTAGCCATTACATATCACACTGGTAGCCATTACACATCGCACTGGTAACACTGGTAGACATTACACATCACACTAGTAACACTGGTACCTATTACACATCACACTGGTAACACTGGTAGACATTACACATCACACAGGTAGCCATTACACATCACATTGTTAACACTGGTAGCCATTACACATCACACTAGTAACACTGGTAGCCGTTACAGATCACACTAGTAACTCTGGTAGCCATTACACATCACACTGATAGCCATTACACATTACATTGGTAACACTGGTAGCCATTACACATCACACTGGTAACACTGGTAGCCATTGCACATCACACTGGTAACACTGATAGCCATTACACATCACACTGGTAACACTGGTAGCAATTACACATCACATTGGTAACACTGGTAGCCATTACACATCACACTGGTAACACTGGTAGCCATTACACATCACATTGGTAGCCATTACACGTCACATTGGTAATACTGGTAGCCATTACACATCACACTGGTAGCCATTGCACATCACATTGGTAACTCTGGTAGCCATTACACATCACACTGGTAGCCATTACACATCACACTAGTAACTCTGGTAGCCATTACACATCACACTGGTAGCCATTACACATCACATTGGTAACACTGGTAGCCATTACACATCACATTGGTAACACTGGTAGCAATTACACATCACACTGGTAGCCATTACACATCACACTAGTAACTCTGGTAGCCGTCACACATCACATTGGTAACACTGGTAGCCATTACATATCACACTGGTAGCCATTACACATCGCACTGGTAACACTGGTAGCCATTACACATCACACTAGTAACACTGGTACCTATTACACATCACACTGGTAACACTGGTAGACATTACACATCGCACAGGTAGCCATTACACATCACATTGTTAACACTGGTAGCCATTACACATCACACTAGTAACACTGGTAGCCATTACACATCACACTGGTAGCCATTACACATCACACTGGTAACACTGGTAGCCATTACACATCACATTGGTCACACTGGTTGCCATTACACATCACACTAGTAACTCTGGTAGCCATTACACATCACACTGGTAGCCATTACACATCACACTGGTAACACTGGTAGCCATTACACATCACACTAGTAACTCTGGTAGCCATTACACATCACACTGGTAGCCATTACACATCACACTGGTAACACTGGTAGCCATTACACATCACATTGGTCACACTGGTTGCCATTACACATCACACTGGTAGCCATTACACATCACATTGGTAACACTGGTAGCCATTACACATCACACTGGTAACACTGGTAGCCATGACACATCACATTGGTAACACTGGTAGCCATTACACATCACACTGGTAGCCATTACACATCACACTAGTAACTCTGGTAGCCGTTACACATCACATTGGTAGCCATTACACATCACATTGGTAACACTGGTAGCCATTACACATCACACTAGTAACTCTGGTAGCCATTACACATAACACTAATAACACTGGTAGCCATTACACATCACATTGGTAACACTGGTAGCCATTACACATCACACTGGTAGCCATTACACATCACACTGGTAACACTGGTAGCCATTACACATCACATTGGTAACACTGGTAGCCATTACACATCACACTGGCAGCCATAACACATCACATTGGTAACAATGGTAGCCATTACACATCACACTGGTAGCCACTACACATCACACTAGTAACTCTGGTAGCCATTACACATCACACTGGTAACACTAGTAGCCATTACACATCACACTGGTAACACTGGTAGCCATTACACATCACATTGGTAGCCATTACACATCACATTGGTAACACTGGTAGCCATTACACATCGCACTGGTAACACTGGTAGCCATTACACATCACCCTAGTATCACTGGTAGCCATTACACATCACACTGGTAGCCATTACACATCACACTGGTAACACTGGTAGCCATTACACATCACACTGGTAGCCATTACACATCACACTGGTAGCCATTACACATCACATTGGTAATACTGGTAGCCATTACACATCACACTGGTAGCCATTACACATCACATTGGTAACACTGGTAGCCATTACACATCACACTGGTAGCCATTACACATCACACTAGTAACTCTGGTAGCCATTACACATAACACTAATAACACTGGTAGCCGTTACACATCACATTGGTAACACTGGTAGCCATTACACATTACACTGGTAGCCATTACACATCACACTGGTAACACTGGTAGCCATTACACATCACACTGGTAGCCATTACACATCACATTGGTAACACTGGTAGCCATTACATATCACACTGGTAACACTGGTAGCCAATACACATCACACTGGTAACACTGGTACCCATTACACATCACACAGGTCGCCATTACACATCACATTGGTAACACTGGTAGCCATTACACATCACACTGGTAAGACTGGTAGCCATTACACATCACACTGGTAGCCATTACACATCACACTGGTAACACTGGTAGCCATTACACATCACACTAGTAACACTGGTAGCCATTACACATCGCACTGGTAACACTGGTAACCATTACACATCACACTAGTAACGCTGGTAGCCATTACACATCACACTAGTAACACTGGTAACCATTACACATCACACTGGTAACACTGGTAGCCATTACACATCACACTGGTAAAACTGGTAGCCATTACACATCACACTAGTAACACTGGTAGCCATTACACATCACATTGGTAACACTGGTAGCCATTACATATCACACTGGTAGCCATTACACATCACACTGGTAACACTGGTAGCCAATACACATCACACTGGTAACACTGGTACCCATTACACATCACACAGGTCGCCATTACACATCACATTGGTAACACTGGTAGGCATTACACATCACACTGGTAAGACTGGTAGCCATTACACATCACACTGGTAGCCATTACACATCACACTGGTAACACTGGTAGCCATTACACATCACACTGGTAACACTGGTAGCCATTACACATCACACTAGTAACACTGGTAGCCATTACACATCGCACTAGTAACACTGGTCGCCATTACACATCACACTAGTAACTTTGGTAGCCATTACACATCACACTGGTAACACTGGTAGCCATTACATATCACACTGGTAGCCATTACACATCACACTGGTAACACTGGTAGCCACTACACATCACACTGGTAACACTGGTAGCCATTACACATCGCATTAGTAACTCTGGTAGCCATTGCACATCACATTGGTAACACTGGTAGCCATTATACATCACACTGGTAGCCATTACACATCACATTGGTAAAACTGGTAGCCATTACACATCACACTGGTAGCCATTACACATCACATTGGTAACACTGGTAGCCATTACACATCACACTGGTAGCCATTACACATCAAACTAGTAACTCTGGTAGCCATTACACATCACACTGGTAACATTGGTAGCCATTACACATCACACTGGTAACACTGGTAGCCATTACACATCACATTGGTAACACTGGTAGCCATTACACATCACATTGGTAACACTGGTAGCCATTACACATCGCACTGGTGGCCATTGCACATCACACTGGTAACACTGGTAGCCATTACACATCACATTGGTAACACTGGTAGCCATTACACATCACACTGGTAGCCATTACACATCACACTGGTAACACTGGTAGCCATTACACATCACACTGGTAGCCATTACACATCACACTGGTAACACTGGTAGCCATTACACATCACATTGGTAATACTGGTTGCCATTACACATCACACTGGTAGCCATTACACATCACATTGGTAACACTGGTAGCCATTACACATCACACTGGTAGCCATTACACATCACACTAGTAACTCTGGTAGCCATTACACATCACACTAATAACACTGGTAGCCATTACACATCACATTGGTAGCCATTACACATCACACTAGTAACTCTGGTAGCCATTACACATCACACTAGTAACACTGGTAGCCATTACACATCACATTGGTAGCCATTACACGTCACATTGGTAACACTGGTAGCCATTACACATCACACTGGTAGCCATTACACATCACACTGGTAACACTGGTAGCCATTACACATCACATTGGTCACACTGGTTGCCATTACACATCACACTGGTAGCCATTACACATCACACTAGTAACTCTGGTAGCCATTACACATCACACTGGTAGCCATTACACATCACATTGGTAACACTGGTAGCCATTACACATCACATTGGTAACACTGGTAGCAATTACACATCACACTGGTAGCCATTACACATCACACTAGTAACTCTGGTAGCCGTTACACATCACATTGGTAACACTGGTAGCCATTACATATCACACTGGTAGCCATTACACATCACACTGGTAACACTGGTAGCCATTACACATCACACTAGTAACACTGGTTCCTATTACACATCACACTGGTAACACTGGTAGACATTACACATCGCACAGGTAGCCATTACACATCACATTGTTAACACTGGTAGCCATTACACATCACACTAGTAACACTGGTAGCCATTACACATCACACTGGTAGCCATTACACATCACACTGGTAACACTGGTAGCCATTACACATCACACTGGTAGCCATTACACATCACACTAGTAACACTGGTAGCCATTACACATCACATTGGTCACACTGGTTGCCATTACACATCACACTGGTAGCCATTACACATCACACTAGTAACACTGGTAGCCATTACACATCACACTGGTAGCCATTACACATCACACTAGTAACTCTGGTAGCCGTTACACATCACATTGGTAACACTGGTAGCCATTACATATCACACTGGTAGCCATTACACATCGCACTGGTAACACTGGTAGCCATTACACATCACACTAGTAACACTGGTACCTATTACACATCACACTGGTAACACTGGTAGACATTACACATCACACAGGTAGCCATTACACATCACATTGTTAACACTGGTAGCCATTACACATCACACTAGTAACACTGGTAGCCGTTACAGATCACACTAGTAACTCTGGTAGCCATTACACATCACACTGATAGCCATTACACATTACATTGGTAACACTGGTAGCCATTACACATCACACTGGTAACACTGGTAGCCATTGCACATCACACTGGTAACACTGATAGCCATTACACATCACACTGGTAACACTGGTAGCAATTACACATCACATTGGTAACACTGGTAGCCATTACACATCACACTGGTAACACTGGTAGCCATTACACATCACATTGGTAGCCATTACACGTCACATTGGTAATACTGGTAGCCATTACACATCACACTGGTAGCCATTGCACATCACATTGGTAACTCTGGTAGCCATTACACATCACACTGGTAGCCATTACACATCACACTAGTAACTCTGGTAGCCATTACACATCACACTGGTAGCCATTACACATCACATTGGTAACACTGGTAGCCATTACACATCACATTGGTAACACTGGTAGCAATTACACATCACACTGGTAGCCATTACACATCACACTAGTAACTCTGGTAGCCGTTACACATCACATTGGTAACACTGGTAGCCATTACATATCACACTGGTAGCCATTACACATCGCACTGGTAACACTGGTAGCCATTACACATCACACTAGTAACACTGGTACCTATTACACATCACACTGGTAACACTGGTAGACATTACACATCGCACAGGTAGCCATTACACATCACATTGTTAACACTGGTAGCCATTACACATCACACTAGTAACACTGGTAGCCATTACACATCACACTGGTAGCCATTACACATCACACTGGTAACACTGGTAGCCATTACACATCACATTGGTCACACTGGTTGCCATTACACATCACACTAGTAACTCTGGTAGCCATTACACATCACACTGGTAGCCATTACACATCACACTGGTAACACTGGTAGCCATTACACATCACACTAGTAACTCTGGTAGCCATTACACATCACACTGGTAGCCATTACACATCACACTGGTAACACTGGTAGCCATTACACATCACATTGGTCACACTGGTTGCCATTACACATCACACTGGTAGCCATTACACATCACATTGGTAACACTGGTAGCCATTACACATCACACTGGTAACACTGGTAGCCATGACACATCACATTGGTAACACTGGTAGCCATTACACATCACACTGGTAGCCATTACACATCACACTAGTAACTCTGGTAGCCGTTACACATCACATTGGTAACACTGGTAGCCATTACATATCACACTGGTAGCCATTACACATCGCACTGGTAACACTGGTAGCCATTACACATCACACTAGTAACACTGGTACCTATTACACATCACACTGGTAACACTGGTAGACATTACATATCACACTGGTAGCCATTACACATCACATTGTTAACACTGGTAGCCATTACACATCACACTAGTAACACTGGTAGCCGTTACACATCACACTAGTAACTCTGGTAGCCATTACACATCACACTGATAGCCATTACACATTACATTGGTAACACTGGTAGCCATTACACATCACACTGGTAACACTGGTAGCCATTGCACATCACATTGGTAACACTGGTAGCCATTACACATCACACTGGTAACACTGGTAGCCATTACACATCACATTGGTAACACTGTTAGCCATTACACATCACACTGGTAACACTGGTAGCCATTACACATCACATTGGTAGCCATTACACGTCACATTGGTAATACTGGTAGCCATTACACATCACACTGGTAGCCATTGCACATCACATTGGTAACTCTGGTAGCCATTACACATCACACTGGTAGCCATTACACATCACATTGGTAACACTGGTAGCAATTACACATCACACTGGTAACACTGGTAGCCATTACACATCACATTGGTAACACTGTTAGCCATTACACATCACACTGGTAACACTGGTAGCCATTACACATCACATTGGTAGCCATTACACGTCACATTGGTAATACTGGTAGCCATTACACATCACACTGGTAGCCATTGCACATCACATTGGTAACTCTGGTAGCCATTACACATCACACTGGTAGCCATTACACATCACATTGGTAACACTGGTAGCCATTACACATCACACTAGTAACTCTGGTAGCCGTTACACATCACATTGGTAACACTGGTAGCCATTACATATCACACTGGTAGCCATTACACATCGCACTGGTAACACTGGTAGCCATTACACATCACACTAGTAACACTGGTACCTATTACACATCACACTGGTAACACTGGTAGACATTACACATCACACAGGTAGCCATTACACATCACATTGTTAACACTGGTAGCCATTACACATCACACTAGTAACACTGGTAGCCGTTACACATCACATTGGTAACACTGGTAGCCATTACATATTACACTGGTAGCCATTACACATCGCACTGGTAACACTGGTAGCCATTACACATCACACTAGTAACACTGGTACCTATTACACATCACACTGGTAACACTGGTAGACATTACACATCACACAGGTAGCCATTACACGTCACATTGGTAACACTGGTAGCCATTACACATCACACTGGTAGCCATTACACATCACACTGGTAACACTGGTAGCCATTACACATCACATTGGTCACACTGGTTGCCATTACACATCACACTGGTAGCCATTGCACATCACACTAGTAACTCTGGTAGCCATTACACATCACACTGGTAGCCATTACACATCACATTGGTAACACTGGTAGCCATTACACATCACACTGGTAACACTGGTAGCCATTACACATCACATTGGTAACACTGGTAGCCATTACACATCACACTGGTAGCCATTACACATCACACTAGTAACTCTGGTAGCCGTTACACATCACATTGGTAACACTGGTAGCCATTACACATCACACTGGTAGCCATTACACATCACATTGGTAACACTGGTAGCCATTACACATCACATTGGTCACACTGGTTGCCATTACACATCACACTGGTAGCCATTACACATCACACTGGTAGCAATTACACATCACACTAGTAACACTGGTAGCCATTACACATCACATTGGTCACACTGTTTGCCATTACACATCACACTGGTAGCCATTACACATCACACTAGTAACACTGGTAGCCATTACACATCACACTGGTAGCCATTACACATCACACTAGTAACTCTGGTAGCCGTTACACATCACATTGGTAACACTGGTAGCCATTACATATCACACTGGTAGCCATTACACATCGCACTGGTAACACTGGTAGCCATTACACATCACACTAGTAACACTGGTACCTATTACACATCACACTGGTAACACTGGTAGCCGTTACACATCACACTAGTAACTCTGGTAGCCATTACACATCACACTGATAGCCATTAGATATCACATTGTTAACACTGGTAGCCATTACACATCACACTAGTAACACTGGTAGCCGTTACACATCACACTAGTAACTCTGGTAGCCATTACACATCACACTGATAGCCATTACACATTACATTGGTAACACTGGTAGCCATTACACATCACACTGGTAACACTGGTAGCCATTGCACATCACACTGGTAACACTGGTAGCCATTACACATCACACTGGTAACACTGGTAGCCATTACACATCACATTGGTAACACTGGTAGCCATTACACATCACACTGGTAACACTGGTAGCCATTACACATCACATTGGTAGCCATTACACGTCACATTGGTAATACTGGTAGCCATTACACATCACACTGGTAGCCATTGCACATCACATTGGTAACTCTGGTAGCCATTACACATCACACTGGTAGCCATTACACATCACACTAGTAACTCTGGTAGCCATTACACATCACACTGGTAGCCATTACACATCACATTGGTAACACTGGTAGCCATTACACATCACACTGGTAGCCATTACACATCACACTAGTAACTCTGGTAGCCATTACACATCACACTGGTAGCCATTACACATCACATTGGTAACACTGGTAGCCATTACACATCACACTGGTAGCCATTACACATCACACTAGTAACTCTGGTAGCCGTTACACATCACATTGGTAACACTGGTAGCCATTACACATCACATTGATAACACTGGTAGCAATTACACATCACACTGGTAGCCATTACACATCACACTAGTAACTCTGGTAGCCGTTACACATCACATTGGTAACACTGGTAGCCATTACATATCACACTGGTAGCCATTACACATCGCACTGGTAACACTGGTACCTATTACACATCACACTGGTAACACTGGTAGACATTACACATCGCACTGGTAGCCATTACACATCACACTGGCAACACTGGTAGCCATTACACATCACATTGGTCACACTGGTTGCCATTACACATCACACTGGTAGCCATTACATATCACACTAGTAACTCTGGTAGCCATTACACATCACACTGGTAGCCATTACACATCACACTGGTAACACTGGTAGCCATTACACATCACATTGGTCACACTGGTTGCCATTACACATCACACTGGTAGCCATTACACATCACATTGGTAACACTGGTAGCCATTACACATCACACTGGTAACACTGGTAGCCATTACACATCACATTGGTAACACTGGTAGCCATTACACATCACACTAGTAACTCTGGTAGCCGTTACACATCACATTGGTAACACTGGTAGCCATTACATATCACACTGGTAGCCATTACACATCACACTGGTAACACTGGTAGCCATTACACATCACACTGGTAACACTGGTACCTATTACACATCACACTGGTAACACTGGTAGACATTACACATCACACTGGTAGCCATTACACATCACATTGTTAACACTGGTAGCCATTACACATCACACTAGTAACACTGGTAGCCGTTACACATCACACTAGTAACTCTGGTAGCCATTACACATCACACTGATAGCCATTACACATTACATTGGTAACACTGGTAGCCATTACACATCACACTGGTAACACTGGTAGCCATTGCACATCACACTGGTAACACTGGTAGCCATTACACATCACACTGGTAACACTGGTAGCCATTACACATCACATTGGTAACACTGTTAGCCATTACACATCACACTGGTAACACTGGTAGCCATTACACATCACATTGGTAGCCATTACACGTCACATTGGTAATACTGGTAGCCATTACACATCACACTGGTAGCCTTTGCACATCACATTGGTAACTCTGGTAGCCATTACACATCACACTGGTAGCCATTACACATCACATTGGTAACACTGGTAGCCATTACACATCACACTAGTAACTCTGGTAGCCGTTACACATCACATTGGTAACACTGGTAGCCATTACATATCACACTGGTAGCCATTACACATCGCACTGGTAACACTGGTAGCCATTACACATCACACTGGTAGCCATTACACATCACATTGGTAACACTGGTAGCCATTACACATCACACTGGTAGCCATTACACATCACACTAGTAACTCTGGTAGCCGTTACACATCACATTGGTAACACTGGTAGCCATTACACATCACACTGGTAACACTGGTAGCCATTACACATCACACTGGTAACACTGGTAGCCATTACACATCACACTGGTAGCCATTACACATCGCACTGGTAACACTGGTAGCCATTACACATCACACTAGTAACACTGGTACCTATTACACATCACACTGGTAACACTGGTAGACATTACACATCACACAGGTAGCCATTACACATCACATTGTTAACACTGGTAGCCGTTACACATCACACTAGTAACTCTGGTAGCCATTACACATCACACTGATAGCCATTACACATTACATTGGTAACACTGGTAGCCATTACACATCACACTGGTAACACTGGTAGCCATTGCACATCACACTGGTAACACTGGTAGCCATTACACATCACACTGGTAACACTGGTAGCCATTACACATCACATTGGTAACACTGGTAGCCATTACACATCACACTGGTAACACTGGTAGCCATTACACATCACACTGGTAGCCATTACACGTCACATTGGTAATACTGGTAGCCATTACACATCACACTGGTAGCCATTGCACATCACATTGGTAACATTGGTAGTCATTACACATCACACTGGTAGCCATTACACATCACACTAGTAACTCTGGTAGCCGTTACACATCACATTGGTAACACTGGTAGCCATTACACATCACATTGGTAACACTGGTAGCCATTACATATCACACTGGTAAGACTGGTAGCCATTACACATCACACTGGTAGCAATTGCACATCACACTGGTAGCCATTACAGATCTAACTGGTAGCCATTACACATCTAACTGGTAGCCATTGCACATCACACTGGTAGCCATTACACATCACACTGGTAACACTGGTAGCCATTACACATCACACTGGTAGCCATTACACATCACACTGGTAAGACTGGTAGCCATTACACATCACAGTGGTAGCCATTACACATCACACTGGTAACGATGGTAACCATTACATATCACATTGGTAACACTGGTAGCCATTACATATCACACTGGTAAGACTGGTAGCCATTACACATCACACTGGTAGCAATTGCACATCACACTGGTAGCCATTACAGATCTAACTGGTAGCCATTACACATCTAACTGGTAGCCATTGCACATCATACTGGTAGCCATTACACATCACACTGGTAACACTGGTAGCCATTACACATCACACTGGTAGCCATTACACATCACACTGGTAAGACTGGTAGCCATTACACATCACACTGGTAGCCATTACACATCACACTGGTAACACTGGTAGCCATTACTCATCGCACTGGTAACACTGGTAGCCATTACACATCACATTAGTAACACTGGTAGCCATTACACATCACACTGGTAGCCATTACACATCACACTGGTAACACTGGTAGCCATTACACATCGCACTGGTAACACTGGTAGCCATTACACATCACTCTGGTAACTCCCCTTCATGTAATATAAGTTCTGTAGATAGATTGCCATGCAGATCAGTGTCCAGGCCATAGCCTGTAAGGCTCATTTATATATAAGAAAAACGTGGATTGTTGTGGAGGCAGATTCTTGGGGAGATCTATGTCCGGCTCATAGATCTTAACCGCTCATTTACATATTAAGAAAAATGTGGATTTCTCTGGAATAAGGCATCGGATCACAGATATCACGGTATCATTGTGTTCAGCTTCCTCTGACCCGCATGCCCATATAGACTGCTTAGGAAGGTTGACAGATTCCCTTTAAAATCATACTGCTATTCAGTATCATGGTGGGCAGAGTTTTGGACGCATTCTGTAAGACGCACCACATGCAATACTAAGGGGTTTATCTGGGGACACTGACCAATGCAAGTAAATGTGATCGTTCACATGAACATTTTTACATATGGACCGATGGTCTGAGTGTAAAAAAATTAACATATCGCCCCATGTGCTACTTTTACTTTGATCATTTTTTTTGGATGAGATTCATCCATTATGAGTCAATGGGTCACATGCGGGTTACCATCCATATGTTATGCGTGTATCACATATCCATTACCATTATTAACATAGAAAACTGTATTTGACCTCTTATTCATTAAATTGCTTGCGTAAAAACTGTGTGCCGTACGGATGTAAAAAACGGACATATGGATAACACACGGAGCGTAAAAAAAAGGGACACACGGTTGCATAAATGCATGTGGATGAAAAACCATCTGTTTTTTTTTCTGGATGAAAAATGATCAATTTTGTATACGCTTGTCTTTCCGGCTAGCAAGCAGCAGATCAGCCTAAAAACTTTTTCAATCAGCCGGCGAACCTGTAGCTGGACATACATCTCCCCTGCAGTGGTCTCTGTACTATTGCATCTGTAGTGGCCATCTACAGAAGACATGGGTCCTTCAGAATATGCAGCGGCTCTTTGCCCTGGCCCTTAAAGGGGATCCAGACCTGCTCTGGATCCACTCTAAGGGCCAGGGCAAAAAGCCGCTCTATGACATTTATATGAAATTTAGTAAAGAAGTTTTGTAATGTAGAGATTTTTTTTTTAGCCATAAACTGAACAGTCTATATACCCCAATATAAGTTAAGATCAGATCGACCGAATAGTAAAGTTATGTTAGAAGTATTTGTTGCCTTGGAAAATATAAAGTAAGGCGCACATAGTAAAGGGAGGGTTTTTCTGATTAATCTCTGCCATATGACCAGGCTTGGACTGGCCCACAACAGAACAGGAGAATCCTCCGGTGGGCCCCCACCCTCTTATATGCCTTAGTAAGATCATTCCAAGACAACATCACAAGTCTGACGTCCTATGCGTATCCAGACTCGTAGGTTTTCATGAAATACAATGAGTCCGTGCCAGTCTCTGCCAGCAGTTATTTCTCATGTCCCTGCGCGCGCTCTCATAGTTGCTGTGCGCTCACCTGCTCATTTACATCATGCAACTCAGGACTGGTTCACTGTCAAGGGACGGAGTCACAGCAAAAGCATGACAAATGGCTGCCTGCAGAGACCGGCAAGCTGGAATTTTCGGCAGGTATTTTGGGAAAAGTGCTCCCCTGTAATATAAAATAAAGCCATTTTGAAGTAGAATAATACAGATGTTTAGCAGAACCGAGATACGTCTCTACTTACAATCACCTTTCTGCCTCTGCTGTTCACCGCTCCTCTAACTCTGTCCGCTTTCTTCCAGCGCTGCAAAAATTAATAGGTTCAGACATTTTACTCTATAAATTAGTACACCCCGTGATGTAACGACACGTAGATTCCCTGATAACGTCCCCTTATCTCCTGGTGGGAAAATGGAGGGGCTGGACATTGCATGCAACAATATAGGAACGAGCGGGTCATTGAGGCCATCTTGGCTAATTTGTTACGCTAAAAAAGTTCTTGTGGCTAAAATTTTCTGCAGCCCGCATTCGAAAAGTTTAGTGGATATGGATGCAATCATGGGGGAACTCATAATAAGGCCTCATTCACATGTGTGCCATGTATGTGTCGTATCTGTTTTTTTCATGGATTCAACACGTACCAAATATTATCTATGGTGCTATTCAGATGTCTGTGCAAAACACAAGGAGACATGTCAATTTTTCCGGCAACATGGATGACAAGGGCCAATACAAGTCTATGGGTCTGTGAAAAACACATGGATGGCATCTGTATACAGTCCGTGTGCTCTCCGTATTTAACATTGCAATGTATAGGCGAAGCTGTAGAATTTATTTATTTCTTTATCCATCCGTGAAAAACACTGATGAGACCGGTACCATTTTTTCACGGACGTGTGAATGAGGCCTGAGAGGAATTTTTTTAAGTCAGTTTTGCTATGCCATTATTTGCACAAAACGTTGCAGGATATTTGATAAATCTGGCACTAGAACTTTTTGCCGAATTTTTAAAAAGTCACAATTTATAAATTTGGCTTAAAGGGAACCTGTTAAGGAAGAGTCAGACAGCCATATAACCCGGATGAGGATTGCAACCCAATGCTCGGACTGGCCATCGTCTCTCTCGACAGCTGCATAGAAATCCATCTTAAAGTAAATGGGGCAGAGCTGCAATACCAGACATAAACTGCAGACAGGTGTGGTGCTGTTCCAATTATTTAGAAAATCTCTGGATATCTACTATGGAGTTACATATGCAGCAATTTACTAATATACTGTACTTCTGTTATCATAGTCACTGGTAAAAGACACAGGGACCTTAAGGGAATCTGTCAGCTAGATTTCACACCCCATATTATCTATATGCACGTGTAGCTTTTTTAAAGACAAGTCCAGTTATAACTTTACATGGCCAGTCCATTGCTCTGTTACTCGGAAATCTGCATATGTATTTATATGTAAATGAGGCTGAAGAGCTATGGTAGATCGGAAGCCTCTGTCACTCCAGCTCTATTTCTCGCCCAGCGCTGCCTCCTGCTTGACTGAAGTCTCACAGCACAGGGGCTGTCAGTCAAGCAGGTGGTCATTTGCTCTGGTCCATCGATAGGGAAAGTTGGGTGGTTGTGCCCCAAAGTAGACTATGGCGGCTATTTTTTTGAAAGCACAAACATCAGCAGAATGCTTTAAAAAGGGGGTGTCATGACAACTATGTATTTGCCAGGTATCATTAAAGGGATACTCCCATCTCCAATCCCTATATCTATCCCTATATCTAGTAGGTGTAATAATAATAATATTAGCAAATACATCCAATTAGAAATGCAGTATAGTTCTTCTGATTCGCTATGTCTCTTTCCCCATGTGCAGGGCATTGCAGGACTTTCAGGTATCCATGGTTACGACCACTGATATAGTGACAGTTAGTTAGCTAGTTGCTAGTGGTCGTAACCATGGATACTAAAGGTCCTGCAATGCCTGCACATGAGGAAAGAGACATAGCGAATCAGAAAAACTATACTACATTTCTAATTGGAGGTATTTGCTAATAGTATTAGTATTATTATTACATCTAATACATATTGGGATATGATCTAATAAGGCATCAAGCAATGATGTCCAACGTTGATCAGAAGCAGCACTACAAGAGAGCTCTCTACAGATACTGATCTTCACAAGCTATATGAGAAGAGACAACATTTTATTCCTGCCGTATGAAGCTGCATTGTAGTCTGTACTTGGTCATGGAGTCCGCCTTCTTCATTACAATGAATGACAGTTCTTCTCATGTCCTCCCAGCTCTCATGTTCCACAGGTAAATGGTAAACTCCTCCCTTCCGAAACTTAGACCGTCCCCACTGACTCCATACCGTATAGGAGACCAACAAGGCTGCAACAAGCAGAAGAATTTTAGATTTTGATTTGTTGGGTGAGACATGAAAGCACATTATGTAATATTTAGACTCAAGAAAAGTGCCGGCGGAGTTTTGTGGGCCGTCAGATATGTCATGGGGACACAATACGTTCATAACAGTGAGGGGCAGGTGCTATGATCTCCAGTGATCGCTAGAATAAAGAGGCTGCAGGAGTCATGTCACCTACTGTGACCGCTCGTAGACACGGGGCATTAGAATGTAGCTAAGACGGTTAAAGGGAATCTGTCAGTAGGATCAACCCTGCTAAGCTGTCTACATGTGCATGTAGGTAAGAAAAAATTTAATAAAATGATACCTTGATATCTGCAATCCAATGTTTTATTCCAGAGAAATCCACATTTTTCTTAATATGTAAATGAGCTGTAAGGTCTATGGGCCGGACATAGATCTCACTAAAAAATCTCCCTCCAGAGCTTATATTAAAAGAAAAGGGGCGTTACCAATGTGAGACATGTAATGACTGACAGTCATTTAAAATAAGCTGTGTATGCAGATTCTCAGGGAGATCTATGTCCGGCCCAAAGATCTTAACAGCTCATTTGCATAAAAAAATGTGAACTTCTCTGAAAACAAGACATCGCTTCGCAGATATCAAGGTATCATTTTATTCAGCTTCTTATGACCTACATGCCCATGTAGACGGCTAAGGAGGATTGATCCTACTGACAGATTCCCTTTAAAGCCAGTGGGGGATGATGCAACTAGAATGACTAATCCAAGAGGTGGGTCCCTCTCGGATTCTCCCCGCCCCGCTCCCTTTGACTGACAGGTCTCTCTCTGTACACACACATAGGGGGCAGTTTGCCAAGGGGAGTGGGATAAGGAGAAGTCAACATAGTCATCTCATCCCCTGACGGTTTATAAAAGCATGTCTTCTGTGACACGCAACAATGTTTCAGGATAAGACATAAACGGCTGCGATAACAGAGCCAAACTCCTATTAATGCTGCTCGTGGGCACAATCATTTTTTTATTTTTATATTTTATTAGCTTGAAAGACAATTTTTTTTTCAACATAGTCATAATGGGTGGCAGGAAGAATTGTAATTTTTAAGCACACCATTTTAGGATATATATATATAATGTGCTGAAAAAAAGTGTGGTTATTTCAGGAAGGGGGAGGGGGTAGGAATGGAAGAATAGCAGCAATTCTACAAATATTTACGTCGTTCACCATGTGGGATAAATGACGTGTGACCTTTATTCTTTGTGATTATTGTTATACCTACATTCCTAGAGTTTGTTTTCTTGCTTTACTACTCTTTAAGTCCTTGTCATCACAGCTCCGTACATGTCTGACAAGTTTTCTGCACCCAATAAACCCAATATTTACTGAGTACATGGATATATTCACGTTTTTAGAGTCTTTATGGTGCTGTACTTTATAGCTTTAGATAATAAACTGGAATTAAGAAGTTCTCTTTAATAACAAAAACTTGTGAAAAAGAGGAAAATGATTGATATCTCACCGATGAAGATCAGAAGACACATACTGATGGCTAGGATGGATCCTGAGCTCAGACCAATGGCTTTCCCTGTCCTGGTCAAAGTGCTCTCACAGCTCCTTCCCTTGTAGCCATTCTTGCATTGGCAGACAAATTTATAATGGGATCGCACTACGCAAGTGCCTCTATTTCGGCAGCTCCATCTTGTGCATGGTGATGGATGACACTGCTTCTGTCCTGTTACATTGTTCATCACTTCAACCTTATCTGCTGGACATCTGGACAACAAGACGTCAACTCATCAAATCATATTACCTAAATACTACGTGATACTTCAACTGATTCCCATCACAAAAATACTAGGTGTGCATTAAAGGGCATCTGTCAGCTTGTACATACAGTGCAATCTGATAGTGCCATGTTACGGAGCAGGAGGAGCTGAGCAGGCTGATATATAGTTTTTGGGGAAAAGACCATATATAGTTTTTATGAGAAAATTCCTGCTCTTTCTGGGCACTTAGGTCCAGTTTTAGTTAAGGATTGACAGATATGGTAAGTCTACACGCACACTTACAATGGGAGAACTGTCAGTCACTGATTAGGACCGCCCACTGAACCTAAGTGCGCAGAAAGAGCAGGAATCTCATTTCAGAAAATACGTTATACTGAATGTCCTCCTACAAAGTTTTGTATATATACTGTATATATTGTAGGAAAGCTAGGGTTAAATCCAAGCATTACAGGCCCTAATTAGGTGCACCGGGATAGCTATGACTAGAACCAGACCATGTGTTCACTGGTCAGTCAGCTGGGGAAGCTGAGCAGAGTGGATTTGTGTTGGAGCTTGAGAGAGACAAGTAAGAATCTCTCTGAAAAGAGACTGCACAAGCTGTGTGCACCAAACTGCAAGTATCACTGGTTACTGGATGATAGCTGTTTTGTGTTACCGAACTGCGACTAGCTCAGCCGTGTCTGAGTAACCAGGGTCTGTATGGTTTAGTTAGTGCCTGCTACAAGGCTAGGGATTTTATGTTTATGGTTTTGTTTTTGGCACTGTGCAACCAGTTGAAATAAACATTATTCTGTTTTTGATATAAAAACTCTGTGGCTTTTTGTTGCAAGCGGTTCCCCGTCTGCGTTAACCCCTGCAATATTATATATATATATATATATATATGTATATATATATATATATATATATATATATATATATATATATGTCCGCTCAGCTCCTCCTGCTCTATAACATGCTGCTTGCAGATTTCTCTGCATTCCCAAGCTGTCAGATGACAAGATGTTGTAAAGCAGCAAATCTACAAATATATGTTGTCTCCCCTTGGATGTAAGACAGTATACGTCTCTTTAGATGTGGAATTATATGCTGGTGGTCCATGTCTATATGAACATTAGAAGCTTCTCCAATTTTCACCCAATTTCCATTCACCTAGGTTCTTGTCATGAAGACAACCAGCACATGAACATGATAGAAGTGGGCTTCCCTTATGGGACCACCTTTTAAACCTGTCTCTTCTACTAGAGCACATGGACATGATAGAAGTGGGTTTCTTTTATGGGACCACCTTCTAAACTACAGCACAGTGGGTGAATTCATGGGCAGCCATAAAATGACTGCTAAGGTGGAACGTAATACATGAAATTGCTTCCCCAGTGATTATCTGGTGGTCGGGAATTAGACAAGTTAGACTGGTGGCGATTAGCTGATCACAGGGTCCAGCAAATGTTTACAAAGATGTTTTCCTAGTTCGAAAACCCCTTTAAGTGGCATAATTCTGATTGGACAAAGAATGGATAGCATTACATGTGTCCTCACTGAATTCATACAATGTCATATAGAGACACCCTTTTACGTGGCCGGTGGAGAGTGGGCCTAGTTCAGGTTGGCACCCTCCCTTCCCTCCACCAACATTATGAACATGCACAGGTTGTCCTTTCTCCCTAAAACTGAAAGGTCAGCAGGCATGGGGTGAGAGAGTAGGCATATTAGTATATGGTGAATTCATGAAAAGGAAACCTACAAGAATACTGGTTCAACTGACTATTAACACCTGTCCTCCTGGGAATTTTTTATTTTTGTGCTCTTCAATGACACCATTCACTTTATTAAATTATGTACTAAAAATGGGAATAATGGTAAAAAGCAATGTTACCAATGTATTTTTTGTGTTTGTTTTACAGTAAAAATGACCTGTCAAAACGATTCTTTGGGCCTGTATGATTACCGTAATACTAAACTTGTATAATTATTATATTTTAGTGGTTAAAAAAATTCTGACCTTTGTAAAGAAAAAAATTGGTTGTGTTGCTATTTTCTGAGACAAGTATCTTTTTTTTATCCATCAATGGAGCTGGGCTCAGTAAATACACCCCACCCAACATAGTATGCACTATTATGCAAAAAATCTGGAAGGGCTGAAGATACTTTGCCGATACCCAACCTGACGATCTTGGGCCCTTAGTCATTGTGCCTCATTATGTTCTTCTTCTCTTAGATAGAACCAGAAGGCTTTGGTGCCCTATAGTTACAGCATTTTGCATGCAACGTACCTGCATTCATACTTTCTCCATAAGTCTATGCAGTTGAGATGAGACTGACAAGGTTGGTTCCTACAAACCTCTGAGTGGCAGCCATTGTTTATCCCCTCGGTACTGACCACCATACTGTGCTCATTTCCCTCTCCGCCTATTGGCAGCAGGAGCCCATTAATCCGCACGTCTCGTAGACATCCTGTAGACAAATGTGAAACAGATCTGTTCTCCAATAATGAATGTATAGATGTTACTATTGTTGCTTTGGTGTCTAGCAGTGAAATATTGTATTACTGGATCTATAAAAGAAGTCCACTTTTTTTATCTAGCTTAAGTCTCATCCAGAAGCCCATATTTCACCGATATAACATGTACTCATATCCATTATAGTCTTTGTGGTTGTTCACATGTTTGTGTTTTTTTTTGCAGACTAAGTGTTCGTAAAAAAAAATAAATGGAAGCCCATCTAATTTCAATCTGACCATAGTGGCCTAAAGATCAAAAACCAGCTGGAAGAGTGTACATGCTGTTAGGTGTAAAAAAAAAAAAGTGTAGATCCACAGTAGAGTATACAGTGTAAGCTGGCTGTTAGACACCTAGTGGTTGGGAGATAAACTTGGAGCTTTTACACTTATAGGACTAAAAGGGGTTAATCGGCCATGACAGATTGATTGTGAGCAGCTGATGAGTTGGAAGAGACAGCTGCTCACCATATCTCCACCCGTGGGGGTGTTCACTTTGTAAATTGAGAGCTGTTTGTCTCACACATGTCTGTTTGTATGGAGGTGTGCAGATCTCCTGGACTGAGTGCCTTTGCTAAAGGACTAAGAAGCTGGACTCTAAGCCAGGTGGGCTAACCAGCACTATTGTAGGGACTTGTTGCTTTATGTTTAATTTTATGCCGGACAAAGGCTGTATTTGAGTTTCCTGTGATGTGGTTTATGAGGACTGAAATAAACCAGCCAGACTTTAAATAGAAACGGTTCTTGTGATACCTCAGATCACTTCCAAGTGAGTAGCATTGCTACAGTAGACATATTATAATACCCACAACCTGGAATAAAACAGTGAATAGATACAAGGCAGTAAGTAAATACATAGTAGTAATACATGTAAAAAAAACATTGGGTACTTAGTTGACCCTTTTTTTGATTAAGAAAGCATAAAAACCATCTCACCGCGACAAGGTGTACCCAGTCCAGATGGTCTCTAACTCTAGAATCTCACCTCGCTATGTGCCAGCAGGCCTCAAAATAGACGAGGGGCAGAGCAGGACCTGGACGTGGCCGTTTTACACCTGTCCATAGAAAACTAAATAGGCATGATGCACAGCCCAAAAGAATGAATGTCAACTAAGTACAAAAAAAGTTTTTTTTTACATGTATTACTGCAAATTATTTACTTACTGTTCATTATTTTTAGCCTAGGTTGTGTTGGTCTGTTAGTGGCCACAGTGTGAATATGCACCTACACATTACACTTATACGAACAGGTGTGCCGGACCATTTTTCGGATTTGCTTATACCCACTACCATTCTCAGGGACGACCCTCACCTTGAAAATCATTCTCTGTTTGCTGGGGAGAGCTGTTTCCTAGCACAACGTGGGAGGGATCAACATTGAACAGCTTGTTTTTCCCGACGGTTGACGTCACTTCTCGGACACCGCCGCCTCTTTCAATGCGTAAGGTGAAGGTATTGTCATAACGCTCCAGGCTCACAAGCGTCCATTGCCCATGGTCTATCCGGATGTCGGACAGTCTGATGACAAGGTTTCGTTCTCCAAAGTTAAAACGAACAGCAAAATAGCCCTCAACAACCTGCAAGATATTGAAAACTCAGGCAGCTCCATTTAGTATGCTGCCTGCACATACCGTATTTTTAAGGCTGTGTTCACATACAGCAGTCACAGTGCGGCTTTTAACCACAACAGCCCTGTACCGCTGCGGTCTTTTAACTGTTGAACTGATTACATATCACACTCTTAATAGTTGATAATGGCTACCGGAAAATGACACCCTGAGATCTGAGGGACCCATGGCTCTCACCTCCAACCGCAGAAAAGAAGATTTGTCTTTTGACACCAGATGAAGAACAGTAGAGGAAACCACCCGTGTACGAACCAGAAGTTGTATGCGCGTAGTGTGGGGGCTCAGAGGATGATGTATCACAAAATGGGCCCAGCTTCCTCTTTCAAAGCTCCATTCCTGCAGAGCTGTAATCAGGACATCAAATCAAGAATATTCTGTATTTATGATCGAATATTATTGAATTTATGTCCATAATTTCTTTACCCAAGTCACAGTGTTCTCCAAAAAATCCTGGATGACAGTCACACTTTGCTGAGCTCCATTCGCTTATGCAGAACCCATGACCTCCACAAGGGGGCGATCCAGTAATACTGCACTGGTCATCCATTGTAGAGCAGCCTGCAGCGCTGTGTACTGAATCCACAGGCTGCTCCAAGTCGTAGACCTTAGGAAAGAGACACAATGAAACTATATGCTACAGAGTAAATATCCAAGAAACATTCTTTAAATATGCCGATGACTCAAGGTAGTTATTGCTGGTCTACCCCCGGCTGTCTGCTTCATCTTACCTTGCTATCAACCTGCAGATTCCTGATGCAACCAGTAAAAGCTTTAAAAAGTAAGGAAGGATGAACACCAGATGGAAAGAGTTTTACTCCGCCAAGTTGTAGGGGCTGATAAACATTAAGGAACCTGGATAGACCGGAAGACAAAAAAGAAAAAAATACTCAATGATGTATACTTCTTAGAAGACATCAAATGTCTTCTATATACTGGGGAGAAGTTACTAAGGCAGGTGTCTTAAACAAATTGAGTTTTAAAAAGTTATCACCTATCCATCTCATATTGGATATCCCCATAGATCTGAAGAACAGGGCAAACGTGCGCTCCGCAACTCCATTCTCTGTAGGACTGCCACGGGTAGCCAGCGATAGCCCAGTATTGGAGGAGATTCCTGGCTTTGGACCCACAGCAATCAGCAAGTTATTGCCTATCCTATCTATGGAAGGGTGATAAGTTTAAAGAATAAATAAACACTTAAAAGGGTTGTCCGGCTTTGGAGTACAAGTCTGCAGTCACGGTATGTGACTGCAGATTTGCAGATCCTTTTAGTGTACAGTACCCACTGTGAGGATTCTCCAGTGCTGAGACGTGACTGCAAATACGCATTTTGCTTACTTCTGGCCACATTCCAACTAGACGTGTTGGACACTTACATTGAGTGAGGCTGCACACGTCTAGTCGGCATGTGACTGCATGTATGGAAATCACATTCTTGCGGTCACGCACATGCTGCTCCCAGCTCTAGTGTGTGACTGCAGACTTGAGTGACTTCAGACTTGTACCCTAGGCAGGACAACCCCTTTAAAGACTTTTTTTAAAACTAGAAATGTAATTTAGATACTTTTTGTAAAGGGATAATTACCCCATTTTGCTGCCTTCATGGAGAAAATAGGTTCTAAAGTTTGCTTTATCAAGCACATAGATCCATACTCCATATCTAGAGTACGGATCTCCTAAATATGAGTGCAGGGGAGCAGAGACTTCGTAGTGCGCGCGAAGTCTCTTTGTATACAGCAGTCACAGTGAGAGGAGAGCAGGAGCAGGGCCCACACAGCGCTCTCTCTTTTTCTATATACCCTCTTGTATAGAAGAGAACACACCACAGTTGCGCTTGTCACCAGGCCACAGACTGCATGTCTGCTTTCCCTATGAATGCTTCGAGACCCTCACTTCTGCACAGTGCCCCCGCTCGCTAGACAGTTGAATCCGTACTCCGCTCAAGCAGGGGCTGTGAGCTTCTGTCTCCTAACACTTCTCATCGTGATTGAGCGATCGGAGGGGGTCTCAGAACCTGGACTCCCACCAATTTATGGTACAGGCATTTAAAGTGCCGATATATATATATACCGGTATATATATATATATATATATATATATATATATAATGTAATATAACAATTAAACATTTAGTTGCTCTTTAAAACATGATAAACCGCTTTAAACAGCAGAAGCAGCGCAGTAGGATCTGACAAACTGATACATTTGATGCATCTTGGGCTGTAACAAAGACTAAAACCTATGGCAGCTGCGAGCTGGAGTGACGTGGATTTCCACAATAATTTCTGGCATAGATTAAAGTGTAAAGTAGATAAGTGCAAAGCGTAGCATACATTTAGAAGAAAAAAAATTTGCAATTTTCTTTTGCAAAACAAGCTTATATTAAAATTTGCTACTTTCTGCCAGAAAACTGTCTTGATAAATTCCTCCCACTGTTCCTATATATCCCACAGAATTGTAGTGGGGTCTGAGCAGAACACTTACACTGACGAGATTACAGTTACTAATTTTTTTGTCTCTTATTGAAATATCAAAGATCAAAATGCAGCACATTGGTAAACTGAATCTGTGGCTATACGGGTCCCAGTTGTACAACCTTAGGTCTCCTTCACACGTCAGTGTGTCTGGTACGTGTGGTGACAGTTCTCACAAGTACTGGAGACACTTACACGCAAAGACCCATTTAAATCTATGGGTCTGCACATATGTTGTCCGTGTGCCGTGTGCCTGTGTGCAAAACACGTTAACATGTCCGTTTTTTGCCGGCAGCGTGGTCCGCAATACGTCCCGCACACGTGCTCACTGATGACATCAGTGTGACACGTCCCAGCGCCTGGGAAAAAGCAGTACAGTTAGTGCTGTTCCCAGGCGCCTGGTGCTGAATCCAGCTCTCATCATTGTCGCCTGGTGTCCCTTAGATCAGCGCGACCAGGCGACAATGATGACGTTGGAGTCAGCACCCGCTCTGTGTGTATAGCGTGTATTAAATAAATAAATAATTTAAAAAAAATGGCGTGGGGTCCCCCTTCCTTTTCCTAACCAGCTAAGGGAAAGCCTGCAGCTGGGGGCTGGTGTTAATAGAACGCAGCTGCAGTGACGAGCGGTGATGTCATTAAGGTTGCCGCCGATCATATGCAGCAGTTCTCAAGCTCAGCTCAGTGTGTTCTGGCTGGTGTGGTGAGCGGTCGCATTACTGATGTGACTGCTCACCAAACCATCTGGATCGTTGTAGGACATCAGCATTATGTATTATCAGCGGACAGGTGAGGATTACTTTGATTTTTGATTTTGATTTTTTGGTGGGAGGGTTATTGTGAGGGAGTGTGCTTTTCAATTAAAAGACTTTTCTCTGCGTGTCTCTTTATTACTTTTGATGATGGAGTAAGTAATGGGGGTGTCTGATAGACACCTTTCCATTACTAACCCCTGGGCTTGATGTCAGCAGACATAAGATAGCTGACATCAACCCCAAAACTATTACCTCACTTGCCACCACACCAAGGCAAGTGGTAAGAGCCGAGGCTAAGCGCCAGATTTGACTCATTCTAATGGATGCGCCATTTCTGGCGCGGCTGAGGGCTGATGTTTTTAGTCTGGGAGGGGGACAATATCCATGGCCCCTTCCCAGCCTATTAATATCAGCCCGCAGCTGGTTGTTTAGCCTTTGCTGGTTAGCAATAATAGGGGGACCACACATCATTTTTTTACTAACCATTAAAGGCTAAGCAAACAGCTGTGAGCTGTTCTTAATAGGCTGGGAATGTTTATGGCTATTGGCCCCTTCCCAGAATATTAACACCAGCTCCCAGCTGTCGGCTTTCTCTCGGCTTGTTAGGAAAATGAAGGGGGACCCCATCTCATTTTTTTATTATTATTTATTTAATACGCGCTATACACACAGTAGGTGCTGAGGCCAACTCTCATCATTGTTGCCTAGTCACGCTGATCACAGGGAGACCATGCGATAATGATGAGAGCTCGATTCAGCACTCGGCGGCTGGGAACAGCGCTAACTGTACTGCTTTTTCCCAGGCGCCGGTATGTGTCACACTGATGTCATCCATGTGTCATCAGTGTGCACATGTGCGAGACGTATTGCGGACCGTGCTGCCGGCAAAAAAAGGACATGCGAATGTGTTTTGCACACGGACACACGGTCCGTGGAAACACACTGACATATGTGCAGACCCATAGATTTGAATGGGTCTATGACTCTATGTGTATAAGTGTCTCCAGTACGTGTGAGAACTGTCACCACACGTACCGGACACACTGATGTATGAAGGAGGCCTCACAGTGTACCTGATGCATATACCACTCTAGAATATGCTTACCTATGTAACCATGGGCTCCCAGCCTTAGTGGTCCCCGATACAGCGTTTGGTGCAGATCATTGTCCATTAATTCTCACGTACCCAGTGTTGTGTGACTACCGAAAGCTTATCTGCCTCAAAATGCAATGGAAATCCTTAGTTCAGTAAGAAGGCTATCTAATTTATAACCACCTCTTTTTTCCGGGGGTCTCTCCAGAAACTTCACACCATGAGCGATCCCCAGGTGTTCCGGGAAGGTCACCAGCTCCAGCCACCGATGCTTCATCTGAACAGTGATCGAGGATCATCTTCACTTTCTAACACAATACACAAGGTTGACAATTAGATCATCTTATCAAGATATAAAGAATCATTGGGTGTAGCCCTGACATTACTTCGATGGCTCCTGGTATAGACTGTGGAGAAAATTCATCATCCATTTCACTGTTGATGGTATTAACTAAATAACTGGAACTAAATAAATTGAACATTTGTACTCATTTTTATCTACAATACATAGTGTACCTTCTTTGAAAAATACTTTGCATTATTCATGTACAGCCCCTAAGTGAAGCTTTCCATTCATAACTCCTGTTATAATTGTCTGCCATGTTAGAGATATAGTGAAGCTGCAGCCTGGTCACTGTCTCTATAACACTGCAGGCTGACATTACGCCGGACGCCTTTCACTTTCCCTCTCTTCCTTTTCACTCAGCAGTTTTGCGTCCTTGAATTAGTGTTGAGGCTGCTGTAATCACAGAACTTTAGTAACTAGCTGCTAGTTACTAAAGTTCTGTGATTACAGCAGCTTCAACACTATTTCCAAGCATATTGCTTGTAACTTCCTGGTTGGTAAGATATTCAAGTCTATAGCTGGCCATACATATTAGATAGATGTCGTCTGTGCTATCATTCGGCAAACAGTTGCCTCTCCCGACTCCCCCATAGGAACACTCTAATTTAGAGAGACAGAGAGCACCATAAGGGCAGAGACACACTGCCATATTTCTTGTGCAAGGATCGCATCATAAACCTCGTACTAGCCGGCACCTCTCCTGACCTGACCTTGACAGCTGCATAGAAATCCATCATGCTGTCACGCTCAGGTCAGGAGAGGTGCCGGTCTGAACGGACTGTTCAGTGCGATGAGATCCTCGCACGAGTTATACGGCAGTCTGTCTCTGCCCTTACCAGAAGTATCTGACAACGGCTTATCTCCATGCTGAACAAAGGACCAGGTTGCTGGAATTCAGTTGCCTGATCCTTTTGTTCTGCGTGGGGATAAGCTGCATGTCATGGAGATAAGTCGCTGCCAGATATGTCCCCCTATATAATCTTGGGGAGGCCTCCATACACATATGATGGTCAGCCAATCCCATCAAATTGGCAGGTTTATCTTTTTATCTGCTCCAACAGCTGATATTAGCAGGTAAGAAGGAAAAGCAAACAATTTTTCATCTGTATTGTCACCTGTATGCAATCCATATGTCTGTTTTTTACATCTTTGTGCCGTCTGTATGTCCGTTTTTTACATCCATGTTCTATCTGTATGTTTGTTTTTACATCCTTGTACCATCCATATGTCCGTTTTTTACATCCCTGTGCCATTCGTATGTCCGGTTTTTCCATCCATGTGCCGTCCGTATGTCCATTTTTTCCATCCATGTTCTATCTGTATGTCCATGTTTTACATCCATGTGTCATCCGTATGTCCGTGTTTTACATCCATGTGCCATCGGTTTGTCTGTGTTTTATATCCATGTGCCATCTGTATGTCTGTTTTTAACATCCATGTGCCATCTGTATGTTCATTTTCTAGATCTGTGTGCCATCTGAATGCAGGGCTGCCATCAGGGCATTACTGCCCTTACTGCTATGTGGAGCCCCCCTCTTGTGCTTCTGCTCACCGGGCCTCAGGGTATAATAAAATGCTGTGTGCCGACGCTGGGAGCTTTCCCGGGGCTCCACGGCCGTTAAGCCTGAATGGCGGCGCAGCTCCCTCCGCCTTTTCTGGAAGTCCGGTGACGGCGTGTACGCGATGACGTCATCATGTACGCGTGCCACTGGCCATTGCCAGGACAACAGAAGCGGATTAATTAAATGGGTGAGGGGGGCAGGACTGCTAATAATGAAGTGATGGGGTGACGGGGGACAGCAAATGATGAAGTGAGGGGGGGCGGGGGACTGCAAATGATGAAGTGAGGGTAGACTGCAAGAGATGAAGTGAGGTGGGAGATGGGGGACTGCAAATGATGAAGTGAGGGGAGAACGGGGGACTGCAAATGGTGAAGTGAGGGGGGAAAGGGAAATTGAAATTTAAGAAGTGACAGGGGGACGGGAGACAGCAAATAATGAAGTGAGGGGACGGACGGGTAGACATTCCTCACATGTACTAAAGCTGTCAAACAGTTGCAAATCATGCACACGGGAGCGATTCAAGCATATCACCGAGCAGCTGTAAATACTCGGAGCTCGGCCCGAGCATACTCGGCGAAAGGGTTAACAGAACATACTCGCCAAACACTAATAATAACTAATTAGATATTAATGGTCGTTGCATATCTGTATTCAGCTGTGTAGTGTAGAAGTTGAGGAATGTTCTCTGGAAGTGGTGTTCTAGATAAATGTGTGTTATTTTATGAAGAGACAAGTCCTGGCTGAAAGAAATGATGGTGGTCTGTGCCAGATGAAGAAGAAAAGCGAAGATGAAGGACTTCAACTGGTGACATCACCGGCGAGCCAGTGTGTTACCTGTACACTTACACTGTATACAATGTACAGAGCTCCCATGTATAATGTCACTGGTGATCCATGTATTACCTGTACACTGACACTATATACAGAGCTCCTGTGTATAATATCAGCAATGATCACTGTATTATCTGTACACTGACACTACAGTATATACAGAACTCCTGAGTATAATGTCACTGGTGATCCCTGTATTACCTGTACACTGGCACTATATACCGAGCTTCTGTGTATAATGACACTGGTGATCACTGTATTACCTGTACACTATACACTATATGCAGAGCTCATGTTTGTGTCTCTGATGATCCCTGTATTATCTGTACACTATACAATACATACAGAGCTCTTGTGTATTATGTCACTGGTGATTCCTGTATTACCTGTATACAATACACTATAAAAAGAGCTCATGTGTATAATGTCACTGGTGATCACTGTATTACCTGTACACTGACACTGTATACAGAGCTCCTGTGTATAATGTTACTGGTGATCCCTGTATTACCTGTAAACTGACACTATATACAGAGCTTATGTGTATAATGTCACCAGTGATCACTGTATTACCAGTACACTATACACTATGTACAGAGCTCCTGTGTATAATGTCACCAGTGATCACTGTATTATCTGTACACTGACACTATATACAGAGCTCCCGTGTATATCGTCACTGGTGATCACTGTATTATCTGTACACTGACATTATATACAGAGCTTCTGTGCATAATGGGACTTAGTATTGTGTTACTATGTGGTGGTAATATATGGTCTGGTCATGGTGTGGCGGTATTTCTACTTTGTATGTGGTATTTTTCAGTCACTAGGTGGTGGTAATATGTGATCTAATCATGGTGTGGCGGTATTTGTTATTTGTATGTGGTATTATTCAGTCGCTATGTGGTGGTAATATGTGGTCTGGTCATGGTGTGACACTATTTCTCATTTGTATGTGGTATTATTCAGTCACTATGTGGTGGTAAGATGTGGTCCGGCCATGGTGTGACGGTATTTGTGCCTTGGATAAGTGAGTGTTTTATACCTTTCCATTACTCAGGATCTTTATGTTATGCCACTGGCGATCGGACACATTCCACTTCTTGTTGAACTTCAGGAGGAGAGATCCGGAGCCATGGTTAATAGCCAAGGAAGGGGATCCATGTTGAAGCTCTGTATGAAATACACAGATGCATGCTTGTATAGACTGGGACCGAAAATAAGAGCTGTCCATTATTATCTCCACCAAACAGCCAAGGTCTCAGTGTATTGTTTCGCCTCCTCAATTAGCATCCTCCACAGTTCTCGCTTGCCCAGAGGAAGTGCTGCCTGAACTGAATCCCCAGTCCTGCACGTTCACACTGACACTGCAGGAGCCCAAGGAGTGCGTACACACACAGTATCAGTGTGGGCCGGGCATGCTCTCATCTCTCTCTCCAGGCAGCGCTCCCTCTGGGCAAGCGAGAACTGTCAATTAAGCTAAGGGGAAGTGCGGAGGATGCTAATTGAGGAGGCAAAACAATGCACTGAGACCTTGGCTGCGCAAATGGTGCACCGAGGAACCCTTATTCGCGTATGTTATAAAACAATTTTCAGGTAAAACTAAAGTAGTGAAATCTGTACTGCAGGGAGGATTTTAGAAGGGCTAAGTCTCTTATACGTCTACATAAGTGGTTTAATTTGAGTTTTTGGGGTGACAGAATCCCTTTAATTTGTTTTAAATAGTCTTCATAATTGGAAAGTATCACTGTCCTGTGTGGTGCATGTTGAAATACAACCACAAATGACCAGGCAATGTCCTCCATGTTTAGTTGAATGTTCATTACAAGCAAGGAATAAATTGACATAAGTACTGAGAAGTTCAGTGACCTCCAGTAAAACTGAGGAACTATAGCAATGCAGGGGCATACCTCTCAAAGCAGCAGACCACACAGCCACTATGAGGTCCATAAGCTGGGGGGCCTGGTGCCAAGCAACATCTTACCCTCCACTTCTGCTAGGCATTCCAAATTCAAGAGTATCTGCAGATCAGTGCATTGGGGGAACGGGGCAAGGTGAGTATTTTTTTATTATATTTTGTCAGCTATTACTTATGGTGGCCATAATACTGTATCATATTGTATGGGGATGTTTGGGCATTATACTGTAGGAGGGGGATGTGGTGGTCATCATACTGTATGGTGGAATGTGGGGGCTATCATTCTGTGTTGTGAGTTGTGGTGGCTATCATACTGTATGGGGGACTGTGATGACATCTTATTGTATGGGGCTGTGAGGGCATTATACTGGAAGAGGGGGCTGTGGTGGTCATCATACTGTATGGTGGAATGTGGGGGCCATCATACTGTGTGGGGGCATCATACTTTGGGGCTTGCTGTGGGGTCATCATATTGTGCATGTGTTGGGTACTGCGGAGATAAATTGTGTGGGAGAATTCACTGTGTAGTATCATATTGTGTGTGGGGGGCATTTATCGTACTGTATGGGGGCCAAGAAACTATTTCTGCATAAATGCCACAATAGATGACCCTCTCCCTGTGTTTATTAGTTGGGAGGTATGCCCTTCTTTGACTGTGCCTATGGGCCATGACCTCACTCACTTAGCCAAATATTTTTAGTTTTTGGGAAGCGGCGGGGGTGCAATACAGACTCTTGAAGTAGTGCTGTTGCTTTAAAAGCATTCAGCAACTTTTAGAAGTAACACAAGCACATGAGACAAGAAGTGTTGTGCTCCAGAAGCATCCAGCAACTAGAGGGGTTAACACAGTCACAGGAGAAGGGGAGTGTTTTAGCAGAGTCCCAGGGAGATTGCAGGGAAGTTGTTTACTGTCTGGCCGGAGCCAAAGAGAAAGGTGGCTTATGATCTGTATCTCACAGAAGGCATGGGAACAGAATTCAGGTCAGGAGGGAAGCTAAGCAAAGGTCAGTTTGACTCCCTGAGCTAACAGTGTGGAGTATTATTGGCCAGGAAGATAAGGACTGGAAGGAAGCCTGTCATAGAGATCATCTTCCCCCCTCCATCCCCATGCAGGATAAAGAATGCTGTGTACTATTGAGTCCTTGTGAAGGAAAAGCATGTGGTTGTGTATGCATCAAAACTGTGTTGTATTGTGCTACCGGATAATAGACTGTGTACTGCTGTGCTGCAAAGGAGACTGTACTGTTATTACTAGAGCCTGTTGCTCAAAGAGACATTTGCATTGCACTGGTCGTGCCTCATTAAGTGTTACTGTTCTACTGTTTATGAAGACTCTTGTCAGATGTGTCTGGCCAGCAACTGAATCTATTGTGTGCCTGAGTGAAGCTGCAGCCTATGGTCACCCGGAGTAACGGTTCCCCCAGGATTCCAACGAATTCATGTAACCGGTCTCGCCCCTATCTGAACTTAGGCAGCATGCAGGTAACATTGGTGGCCCATATGGGGAATTCTGAGCGGGAATTAGCGTGTAGAGGGAGAAGAGGAAAAGTGTCTAGAAAAACACAGCAGCATAGCACCTCAACTCAACTCTGCTACACCAGTTAAAGGGGACCAGCCCTAAAGAAAAACTCATTAGCAGCAATGGATGTGGAAATACAAATGGACAGAATTAGTGAGCTGCTTCTTCAGTTAACCTGTGAAGAATTGAGAACAGTAGCAGAACATATAAAGATGTCAGTAGAACAGATTTCCAAAGCACACAACCGCAGGCAACTGTTAGAGGCCATTAATGCAAAAATGGATGAACTGGGGGAGAAAAGCTGTAGACGTCATGGGGACATTCCTCCAGGAACTAACACAGTTTCTAACCAGATTGAAGTTAGAGGATTTAGGGGCGGCACCAATAACCAAAAGCGGGAATATCTGTCCACAGACTGAACTACAGGAATTGAAAGAACAATTCAAAGCCCTAACAACAGCCCTGCAGGAATCAACCAAAACCCTCTGAACGGGTGATAGACTCAGACAGGACCTTTAACCTGCTCAGGTTAGATAAATCAGGAAGACCGTCCTCTCTAACACCACAAATCACCATAAGGAAAGAATTCAAGAACCTGGGACAGATTGGAGAGTGTGAACAAAAAGAGAGACTGTCTTATAGGAACTTGTTGCACCAGATCGATGCAGGCTTACAGAAAGGCTACCAGCCAGATGAGATCATTGAGGGGGTGGTGAAAGCGATCAGCCCAGGACTGAACCTCCATAGTATGTTAGAAATGAAAAGTCAATTGACCTTGCAACAGCTGAAGATTATTTTAAAAGGACACTATAAGGAAGATAGTACTTCAGAATTGTTCCACCGACTCATTAACCTCTCACAGAAAAATCACCCCAAAGTTTCTTGTTCAGAGCAATTGAACTGAAGGATAGACTGTTGTTTGCATCCAGAGATGTAAAAGCGGAAGAGAAGTTTGATGCTGGACTAGTCTAGAAGAAGTTCTTGAGATCATTGGGAACGGGGTTAATCAGCAAAGATATCAAGTTGCAACTGAAACAGTACCTAGAAGATCCTGGCATTTTGGACGAAGTCCTAATTGAAAAAATGAATGAGGCCGCAAGTTTGGAGTCAGAGAGCGAACAGAAGTTAAAGAAAGACTCTGCTCCTAAAATCACCAAAATGAGTCAGCTGAAGTTGGAGACCCCCAGTGGCCAGTCCGAAGATCATCATAGAGACCCTCCAGGGCCACTTCTGAGAGGGAACCTTAAATCACCAACAAAAGAGATGCCTGACAGCGCTGACTTGGAGGAAGTAATAGGAGAACTGCGAGCCAAGTTGATTGAGGTGAAAAAGTTGATTCGTTCCAGGCCAAAACCGGGATCCCTCAGACCCAGGAGTTGGTTCCAAAACAGAAGATACCCGGCTTGTGAAGCGTGCCGTTCATCAAATCAGAGTACAGTATGTGTCCACTGTCTAAGATGTGGTGAGGAAGGACATTATGTCAAGGAATGCCAATGGTCACGGTCGTTTGGGTTAAAAAACAGGAGGTTACCAGTGCGGGGAGCCTGGTAACCGCAACACGGAGGAGGCCCCAGAAGCAAATCCAAATCTCACCAAACCCCAGAACGGCGCATGAGGTAAACGGCTGCGTCAGTACTATCCCCAAGTGTGTTCCCGTCTACAACAGCTGCAAGGGAGACAGGGGCATCAGTTACTTAATGGCCAGTGTGAAGGTCAAACGATCTACTCCTGGGAGGAGGATTCCTCAGTCAGTAAAGATAGCCTCATCGGCATAATCGGTGAAAGGTGCTTTATACAGCGCCAACTAGGTGGACTCCAAGTTAAAGCACTGTGGGACACAGGAGCCCAAGCGAGCCTTTTAAATGAAGAATGAAGAAGGTGCTACCTGCCACACACTTGCCTTCGGCCACTAAAAGAACTCTTGGGACCAGTGGAAGTCAACCAGACCGAAATCCCTTTTATAGGCTGGGTGGAAGTGACTTTCTAACTCCGGGCTATGAAGAACAACAACACCATGGAGCTGATGGTACCTTTTCTCGTGACCAGTGATCAGAACGTGGCAGAGGATTCTATCCTGGGTTATAATGTAATCAGTGAGGTCATCACGAAACACAAGGCAGGGGCGTTGGTGGTGGATGCAATCGCCACATTGCTTGCCATACCCTACGCGTGGCGGAAAATGTGATTCATAGAGTAAAGAACGCACAAAGTACAATGGACCTAAAAGAAGTCAAGGTAGGCTGGCGCCCAACCATCATACCTGCAAACCAAATGGTGGGGGTGAGATGTGGAGTCCAGGTAGAACTGGGAAGAAAAGTCCAGAAAAGACTGTTCGTGCCAAAAGACTCCTCAGAACTTCTGGAAGGCCTAGTTCAAGGTGAGGCTGTGCTTACGATTCCTACTGGTGGGTTTGCTTGAGTGACAGTACCGGTGATGAAAATTATGGAACACGAAATTAGACTGGATCCAAAGACTGTGTTAGGTCACATCGAAACCATTAAAACGGTATATCCAGCCAGTGTGAGACCAGCCCAGGGGTCTACAGTGAATTCAGTCTCCCCACCAAGAAACAGGAGTTGCCCAGGGGAGGAAATTGCGCAACCCACCTCGGGGTCGTGGGATCCCCCAGTACTCCTGGAACACCTGTGTGCTGAAGATCTAGCGGTAGCAAAACAGATGCTGAGAGAAGAGTGTCATGCGTTCTCCAAAGATGACTCTGATATAGGCTGTATCCCATCGTTGCATTTGAAAATCAAATTGAAAGACATGACCCCAGTAACCAGAAGTTACATAATCTGTGCCAAAATGATTACATCGTGAAGTGAAAGAATATTTACAAGATCTCATCAATAGAGGTTGGATCCAAAAGTCAAAGTCGTCTTATTCCTCTCCTGTTGTCTGTGTTAGGAAGAAGGACGGTATGTTAAGACTCTGTTGTGATTACCGGGAACTAAACCGAAAGTCAGTACCTGATCGACACCCGATACCAAAGATCCAAGATGGGTTCCGAGATGGGTCGCTGAACTAGCTGACTTCAATTTCAGCATCAAGTACAGGCCAGGAAAATGCAATGCGGATGCTGACAGATTGTCAAGAATGCCACTAGAGCCTGAGGAGTTCATGCAAGAACGCTCGGGGGAAGTCAGTCTGGAAGCAATTGACAACACTACCCAAGCAGTACAAGCTTATCAGGAGGAAGACACACCATTGTGGTGTCCGTTGACGGTGGAAACCACCATAAAAGCGAGAGAACAAGATCACCCCCAGTCTATTCAACAACTACCAAAAGGGAAAATCCGTAGAGCACAACGGGAAGATCAGATAATTGGTAGAATGCTACTTTATGTGGACCAAAATCGATTTCCAAGTAAACGGGAGAAATCTATTTCCAAGTAAACGGGAGAGAGACAATGAGTCACCAGCAGTATCTGTTTTAATTAAAGAATGGACAAAGCTCTACCTCAGTGAAGACGGTATCCTGTATAGTAAAGGAGGACAAAACCGGCAGTTGGTACTACCTTGAGTGTTCCGTAGGTTGGCCTTCAAAGAACTCCATGAAAACATGGCACACCTGGGAGTGGAAAGGACAACAAATTTGATCCGTGAACGTTTCTTCTGGCCGTACATGCAGAGAGATATTGAGAGGTACGTCAACAGGGAGTGTGGGTGTCTATAAAGATAAACGTCCCAACACATCAACCCGGGCACCTATGGGCAACATCCAAACTACGTATCCATTTGAGATGGTCTCAATAGACTTTCTACATCTCGAGACGTGCAAGGGTGGTTATGAATACATCTTGGTGGTGATAAACCATTTCACTCTATTTGCTCAAGCATATGCCACCACCAATAAATTGGGTCGAACGGTGGCAGAAAAGATCTTCAATGATTTTGCTTTGAGGTTTGGGTTTCCTACGAGGTTACACCATGACCAAGGAAGAGAATTTGAGAACCAGCTCTTTGCCAAGCTAGGAAAGTACTGTAGAATTCAGAGATCCCACACAACGCCCTATCACCCAGAGGGTAATGGACAAGAGGAACATTTTAACCAGACATTATTGTTGATGTTGTGCACTTTAACAGCTGACGAGAATAAAGACTGGAAGAGTTCTCTGTCAAAAGTGGTACATGCCTATAACTGTACAAAGAGTGATGCAACGGGTTACTCACCCTTTTTCCTATTGTATGGACGATTGCCAAGACTGCCAATCGACATCATGTTCGATACTCCGGTGTCAGAGACTTACAAAACGTATCCGGAGTACGTTCGGAAATGGAAGGAACGGATGGCAGAGGCATACAACATAGCGTCCAAAGTGGTTACGCAAGGACAGAGAAAGAGTAAGGAGTACTATGATCGAAAATGTTATGGAGCAGAATTGGCACCGGAAAGCCGGGTGCTAGTCAAGAACATACGTGAGAAAGGCAGTCCACGAAAACTTTGTTCGTACTGGGAAGACAAGGTGTATGTGGTTGTAAGGAGGAAAGCTGATGACAGCCCAGTGTATGAAATCCGATTGGAAATGGGAGACAAAAAAAACAGAATAGTCCATTGGAATTTACTACTACTCTGTGATTATCTCCCACCACAACAAGACTTCACAGAAGTAGACAGACATCGTCCGAGATCGACTAAAGGACTACCACAGACTGAAGCTCCGGAGGTGGATAGTAACCTTGAAGAACACACCCTTGTATTTCTCAGATCGGCAAGGAGAGGGATGTACCATCCTCAGGAGAGTGAACCAAGTCCTGAGGCTTCAGAGTTCATACCAAGGAGTACAGATGAAGTCCAATTCAGATCTGATGATCAAACATCGGCCCCTGAAGAGACCAATCAACACTCAGGAGGAGCGGAATTACCAGACCGTGCGGAAACAAGTGACTCAGGAGAAGTACAGGAACTTACAGAGGCAGCTCCAAAAGCATCTAAGGAAGCACGGGAAATGAGTGCGGCGGAAGAAACTTCTGTGACCGAAGAACCCGTGGTCTATGAGGAACAACCCACCAGGAGGATGTCGACTCGAGAAGTGAAGAGGCCCGTGATGCTGATGTATGAGACACTTGGTAATACCGAGTCAAGTGTCAAGGACTGTCGACTGAAAACAGGTATCTCTGCCTGCGGACCAGATAAGCCAACTTGAGTGGTATTCACCACCAAGAGGCAGTATGGAAGATGTTGCCTGGTGGAAAGACTTGTTTTCATGCTTTGATTTTCCTTAAAAGACTTTGTAGAAACAAAGAACTGTTAAAGCATAGAGAGAGATCTGGTTGAAGAGGTATGAAAAGCTCCAGCTGAAGAGATACTGATTGTTTTAATTGTGTTAATTGTTTATTTCCTACAGGCATCCTACAAGAATAAGGTTGTAAGATTAGGTTGTTATCAATGTTTATGAATGTTATACCAATTTCACAATGCCAATTTGTATATAAAGTTATCCAACTTTCACCACTGTCTCAGAATTGGTCAGATTGACCAATTAAGATGAATGTCGAGGACGACATTCAAAAAGGAGGGAAGAGTGTGACATGCAGAAGTAGTGCTGTTGCAGAGTGTGACATGCAGAAGTAGTGCTGTTGCTTTAAAAGCATTCAGCAACTTTTAGAAGTAACACAAGTACATGAGACAGGAAGTGTTGTGCTCCAGACGCATCCAGCAACTAGAGGGGTTAACACAGTCACAGGAGAAGGGGGTGTTTTAGCAGAGCCCCAGGGGGATTGTGGGGAAGTCGTTTACTGTCTGGCCGGAGCCGAAGAGAAAGGTGGCTTATGATCTGTATCTCACAGAAGGCAAGGAAACAGAATTCAGGTCAGGAGGGAAGCTAAACAAAGGTCAGTTAGACTCCCTGAGTTAACAGTGTGGAGTATTATCAGCCTGAAAGATAAGGACTGGAAGGAAGCCTGTCATAGAGATCATCTCCCTCATCACACCCTTCCCCCTCATCCATCCCCATGCAGGATAAAGAATGCTGTGTACTATTGAGTCCTTGTGAAGGAAAAGCCTGTGGTTGTGTATGCATCAATACTGTGCTGTACTGTGCTACCGGATAATAGACTGTGTACTGCAAAGGAGACTGTACTGTTATTACTGGAGCCTGTTGCTCAAAGAAACATTTGCATTGCACTGCCCGTGCCTCATTAAATGTTACTGTTCTACCGTTTATGAAGACTCTTGTCAGATGTGTCTGGTCAGGAACTGAATCTATTGTGTGCCTGAGAGAAGTTGCAGCCTATGGTCGCCCGCAGTAACGGTTACCCCAGGATTCCAACGAATTCATGTAACCGGTCTCGCCCATATCTGAACTTAGGCGGCGTGCGTGTAACATATGGGATTCAATGATTCATCAGTTCAGTGTATGCCCCTGTTGAAATTGTTTTTATTTTGGAGAAGTTGCAAAACTTTTAAACACACAGTTCACTGTAATTTAGTGTATGCATGGTAGATATAAGGTGCCTACAGACATAGGGCAACAGAACTGGCAGAAGAAATAGATTTAAGTCCAGTCCATCTCATTCTATTCTCCCTATGGCAGCAACCATTTGCATGCTCCCACTCCATAATGGCCGACACTGTCTGTGACTTCTCTGTGCAGAGTATTCTTAGAAGTCACAGACAGCCCCGTCATTGGCATTGATCCTATAAGAGGGAAGTGGCGGGGAAGGAGGCCTTGTCTGTGACTTCTAAGAATAAGGTAAGTCACAGACTTTTGGTGAGGTGGAAACAAGGCTCTTGGAATGAGGAAAGTTTGTTGACTCTACATTTGACAAATATAGTCAAAATCTAGATTTAGGTTATATGGTTGTTTTAACCTGTTTATGGATCTCCTGAGGCAGCAGGGTGATTAAAGGGGTTGTCCAGCCTTTTATTAATGGGTAAAGTATGAATTCTAAAGCCGACCAGCGACCGCTAATTGGCTGCAGTGTTTACGACACTCCTTTTTAAGCTAGATGTTGATCTCAGCAGACCAGCGAGGGACGCATTGCTGACTCCAGAGGAAGACAGCTGTCCGGGAGGCGATTATATAATTTTTGTCACATCCCTGGGCGCGTTAATAAGGGGTTGTCTTAAATCTTAGGCTTCTTGAGCATCCATTTAATGGGATGAGAAGAACAAGGCTACAGATATCTCATAATCAAAACTGACGATCATGTACAACAGTCTCACCTACAGCAATGAAATCTTCTGACTCCCCATGGTTTTTGGAAGCCATAGGACCATTATATAGCAGAAGACCATCGACTTCTTCACTGATGAAATCCAGGGAGATCTGACTCTCAAAGCAGAGGAACATTGGAAGGAACCAGGCAAAGCCTTGCCCAGAAAATGATCGTTTTGTTTGCTGACATTCGGGTCCATGGAAAGCAGGGAAACATTCACACCTGACAAACAAATGAGACCATCTTTACCACTGGCCTGTTGGCAATATTAAAAAACATTAATGTCATGAGCGATGGTACAAAAGGCTTTTCCCAGCAATGTCAGCATTATTGCCACTATACAGTTTTTCATTCACTTCTGCAGCCAAAATCAGAAGTGAACAGTGTTTATACTTTTGTAAATATTCATGTGAATTTTCTTAACGAGGTTTTCTGGTTACCCTTAGGATAGGTGATAACTTCTAGTCCTCTAGGTCTCCAACCACTGAGACCCTAACTTATTGCCAGGATGGTGCACTTTTGTGCATGGCAGTGCGCATCTTCACCCATGCCCATTCACTCTCTATAGGACTACTGGAGGTAAGAGAGCGCAGAACTTGGCTTTCTCCAGCAATGTTATCTCATTGATTAGAGGAAATGTCAGCAAATTGAATAGGTGATAAATTCTTGTATCTGGAATTCCTATTTAAGCTGGTTGGAGCCTTTCACCAGTGAGTCAACCATTAGACATGCTCTTGTTTGTGCTCAAGGGCATTAAAAAAGTAATGGGGGGGATTTGACAAGTCTTACTGGTTACACCATAACCATGCCAAGACTGCTATACTTTACCATGCCAGATAGTGCCTTGTGCCGTTCACATGAATTAAGGCAAAAGGAGGATGGTATAATCATATGGTCAATTCTTCTTTCAATTTTATACAATTTGCCTCTTCAGGGAGGAAGAGGGCATGAACTCTAGTGCCACCTATTGGAAGTACCGATCATAAAACTCAATATCCACCCTTTAACAAACTTTGCCATATGACTTACAATAACAGCCATCCAGAATCTCAATTTGCAGACATGATTTCAGGGTGATTCCCCTCCTTAGTGCAAAGTATGCAATCTGATTTGGCTGTATGAGAGGCCACAGACTTCGGTCTAAAGGGTAACGTCTCTCCTTGTGGACAGTGACATACCTGACATGCTAGTGTAAGGAAACTTATAGACTATGCAATGCTTCTCTGGAAAATTTAATATGCAAATTGCCTTTTCAGAGAGGAAGAGGTGTTGAACTCTAGTGCTGCCTATTAGAGGTATCAATCCTAAAAGTCAATATCGGCCCCTTAATGAGCCTTGCCAAATTACTTAGGATCAAAGCCAAACCATAATCTCAATTTGCAGTCACGTGTTTTGAAGTGTTCCTCCTCCTCAGTGCAAAGCATGAGATCTGATTTGACTGTACGAGAGGCCTCTGACAGGTGTTAAAGGGGTAACATCTCTCCTTGTGGAGAGTGACATACCTGATATGCCAGGTATAGGCTATGCAATGCTCCTCTGGAAAATTTTATATGCAAATTGCCTCTTCAGAGAGGAAGAGGACTTGAACTTTAGTGCCATCTATTAGAAGTAGCAATTCTAAAATTCAGTATCGGCTCTTTAATGAGCCTTGTCACATGAGTTAGGATAAAAGCCAAATCAGAATCTCAATTTGCAGACACGTGTTTTGTTGTGCTGCCACTCCTCAGGGCAAAACATGAAATCTGATTTGGCTGTATGAGAGGCCTCTCACTGGAGGTTTTATACAAAAAATGTATGGTAGTGTCTACGGAGTACTGCACCTGTTCACAATGTCAATGGAAATACCTCAGATAAGTTCTCCCGCTCCACAGGGCTCATGGCCATCACAACTGTCTCTTTTGTGTGAACCTCATTGGATGCAGCACCCATATTAATGTTTAGCAATCATATAATCCAAAAAACTGTCAGTTTTCCAGATTTCCATACATTACCTATATCCGAGCTCTGTGTCCACACAGGTACCCCCATTCAGACAAGGATTGGTGAGATATGAGGAGCAGGAAAGGTGCTCATTCTCCCGAGAAGCACAGGAACAGTGGAAATAGGTTGCAACAGTCACTGATCCCAAGGAGACGTAGTCAGTTCTGACCATCGTTGGGACATGCTTATATAGGTTTCTGATGACACATCCCGCCTTGTGGCTACACTGTGCGTTCCTGCACTCTTCTTCTCCAATCTGAGTCACCTGGATGCCCAATGCTGATTCTAACTGTGGAGAATATAGATTCTCCGTTAGTATAGCCATTACACCAATCTATACACATGAAATATACCCTTACTTATGGAATGAAGAAATGAGCAGTTTTTAACCAATATGACAAAATACCAAAAACAGAGAGTCATGGACTTAGATACAAAATTTATACAAGACCTTGTCCCGATGCAGAGCAACAATGCCATTCAACTTTCCAGGGTGGTGATAGGGGGGTCTGGAAATTGAAATCCAAACGTCTGTAGAGTTGGACAGACCAGGAACATTCAGTACACTGAAGAGCTGGACATCATCTTCTGCACAGGACAGGATTTCTGTTAGGAGCGTCTTCATCTGCTCGTATTTACTGATCGTCATCCCTTGTGTCTGGGCTATAAACTGTTCTGCGCTGATACCTGGGGATCAACAGGAAAAATTAGTAACAGATCCTCCATTCAAATTAATGGAATAAAATTAAATAGATTTTCCATTTTTTTAATTTGTCATCTCCAGTGTTAATCTACAGATCTAAGATAGATATATGTTTGAGTTCAAACTTCTCCAAATGATGGCAGTAGAGAATGGATCGGCTCCCATACACATCAAATGGTGCCAGTGAAATTGGCCTGTTCGGTGCACTCTAGTCTATTGTGTACAATGTCCTTTAGACCAGCATCTACTGGTGATAGGTATTGGTATGAAATATGCCTTTATCTTAGGGTCATAAGTAGGAAGTGCTGGACGCCACTACCATACTGTTGAGTGGGGAGCAGAGCTTTACCAGACATTATGTAAAACTGCTTAAAAGGGCTGTCCATTGAAGATAAATTAATATCTAGCCACGGGATAGGTAGTAACTTATAGAGCAGTGGGGGTCCAATTGCTGGGACCTGCAGCGATCCGCAAAATGGTGCACTTTTATCCCTGTTGGAATGGAGCAGCAAGTGTACGTGTTCGACCACCACTCCATTCATTCCCTATGGTTGTGTTCTTATTTTTCCTGTAGCCCCAAAATTGAATGAAAAGAGCGGCGGTCCAGCATGAGTACTGTCACTCCATTCTAAAGGGAATAAAGTGCTCTGTTCTGCTGATCGGTGCAGCTCCCAGTAGCCGGACCCTCAGAGCGTGGGTGATAGCTTATCTTCCCGGGACAACCCATTCAATTTAGGCAACTGACCAGATCATAAAATGAATACAGATTCCAATCCCCTAAATTAACAGTGTGAGAAGGATACATCATCCCACATCCTCTCCAGAGCATCACAACAAGCTCTGAATGCATCTCAAGTTATCCACAACAGGGATGAAGGAAGGATGCTGCAGAGCCTCTTCCCTGACAGGGTGTGGGGTAGGAATTGTAGGGAGGATACCTGTCCAGCTTGGTAGGGTCAGCAGGTGGTCTGTGCCAGTGGGTGATAGAAGGTACTAGAGAGGCCTCCTGGCCTGTACTGTGCTGCAGAGCTGACTATGGAGCTGGGGGGCTGTATGGATTTAAGTCATAAGATCGATCGGAGAACTAATGCTATACAATGCTCCTGTGGTCTCTTTGAGAGAGCCGCTGCCAGACTCCGCCATTGGAAATTCCTTATGCCAGATCCTTCTCTCCACCGGCATCATCAGTTGATGGAAAGTTGGGAGGCCCTCATTCACATTAGAAAGTCAGCCAATCCTGCCGATATCACCAAATTCGGTTGACTTTAGTCTAATGTGTATGGGAGCCTTTAGAGTCAAGACATTGGATGCACTGCCACAGAAAACATCAGCCTGGGCTATGTGTCCTGGTCACAACTGCAACTGTAGTGCCCCTGTAGATATTTAACAGAGGAGAACAAACTTGCTGGCAATGACCCCTATAGTGATAATTTCTGCCCCCAGCCTTTACTTATTGTTTGTCTTGTAGGACTACAGATGGACTTACCTCTTAATCTTATGCCAATAGCACTGTTGGTATCTTCTTCGGTTATGGCAATCAGTACAACCTTAATGATGGAGACCACGTCCGGCCACACTCCATCCGTCACTCTCACCCTGACCTTATAAACACCAGGTATGGCCCCTTCTCGTATGCTCAGCAAACCAGATGCATCATGGACTGAAAAGATCCTGTCACGTTAACAGAAAATATGAGAAAAAGTCTAAATGCCAAGACTGGTAATGTGTGGGTGAGGGTTTGGTATCAGAGTCCTTGGCAAATAGCAGATATCGCCTAGGGAAGCTGTGGCTGGTCATTTACCATTTTGGCACTTTCCTAGTAGAGGCTAATGCAGAGGAAATGTAGCATTACATGCTGGCCATCTAAATGATTGTGCCATATGGAGGTCATATTGTAAGAGTGACAAATGGAGGTCATATTATAAAAGGGATAAATGGAGTCAATATTTTTAGAAGGACAAATGGAGGTCATATCATAAGAGGGACATATGGAGGTCATATTCTAAGAGGGCTATATGGAGATCATATTGTAAGGAGAACAAATGGATGTCATATTGTAAGAGAGACACATGGAGGTGATATTGTAAGAGGGACATATGGAGGTCATATTGTAAGAGGGACATATGGACGTCATATTGTAAGAGGGACATACGGAGTTCATATTGTTAGAGGGACACATGGAGTCCTAATCGTAAATGGGACAAATGCAGTCAATATTGTAAGAGGGACATATGGAGGTCATATAGTTAAAGGGACACATGGAGGTCATATTGTAAGAGGGAGAAATTGAGTCCCTATTGTAACAGGGACATATGAAGGTGATATTGTAAGAGGGACATGTGGAAGTTATATTGTCAAAGGGACATGTGGAGGTGATGTTATAAGAGGGACATATGGAGATCATATTGTAAGAGGGACATGTGGAAGTTATATTGTCAAAGGGACATGTGGAGGTGATGTTATAAGAGGGACATATGGAGATCATATTGTAAGAGGGACATGTGGAAGTTATATTGTCAAAGGGACATGTGGAGGTGATGTTATAAGAGGGACATATGGAGATCATATTGTAAGAGGGACATATGAAGGTGATATTGACAGAGGGACATATAGAAGTTATACTGTAAGAGGGACATATGGAGTTCATATTGTAAGCGCACATATGGAGGTCATATTGTAAGAGGGACATATGGAGGTCATATTGTAAGAGGGACATATGGAGGTCATATTGTAAGAGGGACATATGGAGGTTTGTGGGTGATCAGGAGAAGCTAGCATCACACATCACAGATGTTAAAATACACTGGAAGAACTGTGGCATGTATCCCAATCTCTTCTCCATGCACTAATGTGATATAGAGTGGTTTGAGTGCCACATCTTTTTCTAACATAAATTTAGACTCCATGTTATGGAGTTTGTACATGTACCAGTAAATGGTAGGGTATTTATATTTTTGCACCATGCATTTACCTTGATTTACTTTCCAAATAATACATTTTGTGCTCCCAGTCATCTAGATCCGGTGCTGGAACTTTTCCAAGGATGAGTGTTGGGAGTATTCCTGTTATAAAAGACAGCATGTAATAAACTCTAGACATAAAATCTGAAACCTCCGTATGTTGGAAAATCATCAATGAGTAATATTAAACATGCCTGGGCTAAACATATATCTATCCAAGAAATATATCTAATATATAATAAATCTAAGGGCAGAGTCGGTGGACCATGTGGACTTTGCAAGAGTGACAAATCAGGATAGGCAAATGTATCTGTAGACTTGTTGTTTTATCACATTACTTTACTAGTGATTAATTGAGGTACTAGGTGGAGCCCATTGAGCAAAACAAATGTGTGAGACCCGACCACCACACACTCTTGCTACCACATGTGGGACAGGTGGCTGAATGTCCATGTGGCCCCATCTAATGAGCCTACCGGAGTTATGGATTCAGCATTGGTGGAGGCTCCATTCCCACCTAGCTAAGATGACATAGGACATAGGCAAATTCTAAGGCAACAACCAATTTTACTGCACTTCCTTTTCCATCAATTTAGCAAAAAGGCATAAAAATGTAAAAAAAAATATTTTCTTGAAATAAGATAGCTGAACATTAGCTATCTAGAACTTTCAACAGGTGGTCATACGTTGTATTACCCTTATACGTGTAGACAGTGCAATCCATGTTTCCAGAAGAATGAGGATGGTCATTTCTGTCTCCTATTAGGATTGTTAATGTATTGGTTGAAGTCATGGGAGGACTCCCACTATCAGTTATTAAAATAGTTAAGTAAAACACTTTTTGCAATTCTCTGTCAAAACTGTGCAGAGCAGTAATCATAGCGCTCCCATTGTGGAAATCTTTTAGACTGAAGTCATTGGTGTCTTGTGGCTCAGTCAATAAATAAAAGGCAAAAGGAGGACCATTTTCCGTTGTGTCATTGTCTGTAGCGTATAAGAGTGTTGTTGTCTTATTTATTTGCACGACATGTGGATACTCTGTATTTTCCCAAATCATGGGGCTATATTGGGCTTCAAATCCAGGAGCATTGTCATTGAGATCTTGAAGGCTTAAGAATACAGTTGAACTTCCTGTAAGCACTGGTTTTCCCATGTCGGTTGCCAATACCACCAGCCGGTGATGGGGAGATATTTCCCTGTCTAATGGTTTGGAGACCACAATGTAACCATCACCAACAATAGAGAACTGACCACCAGGATCTGAAGAATTCAGAATGTGGTAAGAAAACATACCATTCAATCCTGAATCTAAATCCATGGCTGATATCCGAGCCACTGTTGTGCCAACTGGGACATCTTCGGGGAAAGGAGCAATGTCATAAAACTGTGGGTAGAACAAAGGGGCATGGTCATTTGAGTCTTCAACATGAATAATACAGGAGGCAACATTAAAGAAGTCTATGTCCTCTACTTTTATTGTCAGATTAAAGGTTCTCTCATGGGGTTTTTCATAGTCCATTCTCTTCCTAAGACGAATGATACCCCGTTTATGGATTTTATCGGTCTCTATAAAAAATTTACGGTCATCGTCTCCTTCAATAATACTGAACACCATCATTGCATTTTCTCCTTCATCATTGTCCCAGGCTTGTAGAACAGTCACTTCACTGTTTATACCAGAGCTTTCAGGAACCAAGGCCATGTAAAGCTTCTGTGTGAACAATGGTGCATGGTCATTCACATCTGATACTAGAATGGTGGCAGTTCCAGTTCCGGTTAGACCTCCTCCATCCTTTGCTTCTACCACAATAAGGTATCTATCCTCCTTCTCACGGTCCAAAGAACCCAGTACAGTATATATGGCGCCAGTAGATGGATGAATTGCAAATAAATTAAGATTTATTTCATTCTTAACATTTTGGACTATTCTGTAGGTCAAAATGGCATTCTTTCCAGACTTTGGATCATCTAAGTCTAATGCTGTCACCTCCATAATTGTAGTATATGCTGGTGAGTTTTCTGGGATGTATCCCATGAAGCAGCCATCATACATGCAGAGGAACATTGGTGGGTTGTCATTTACATCTTTAATATCAATAATCACATCAGCAAAACCTGTCAGTCCTTCACCAGTCTCATCCGTGGCAAGAACAAGGAGATGCCAAGTAGAGCGTTGCTCTCGGTTTAGAGTCTTGTGCACAAAGATTTTTCCATTGAGTTGGTCAATGACAAATTCACTGTTGGCACCCTGACCATGTAAAGTGTATCGGAGAGCACTTTGATCTGCTTCTTCATCAGGATCCGTAGCTGAAACCTGCAAAAAATTGAAATGAGGTTATACAAGAACAGTTGTCCAGAAACAATAGCGTAAAGGAGATCAATGATTCCATCTCCTCCCTTAAACATCTAGAACTTTGGCCCAAATTCATCATTGGCTTTGCGCCTGTTTTTTCTCTAGTTTTGTGCCTTTTTTTTGTCTGCACCTAATTCATTATTCTATTTGCACCTTTTTTATGTCTATTTTATATGTGCGTGCCTGTTTTTGTTTTGTTTTCCGCTTTGTGGGTGAAATTTAGTGGTTTCAGATGTTTTCAGCTCATTCCTTATTTGCAATTTTTTAAAAAGTCACAAAATTTGGCGCAACTGCCACACCATTATCCCCCCGGAACGATTTTATGTACGTCAACCCAAAAGTCCCATTTTTTGGCAACATTTTCAAAAAGATGCAACTTTTTGCTCAAAAAAGTCGCAAAAGGCTAGCAACAGGAAGAAGCCAATTTTTTACGTCACTGTTCAATTTTTATAAATTTGGCGCAATAAATACCAGCGAATACAACAAGACAAGAAAATAAAAGTGAGTTAAAAAAACACAAATGATGAATCGGGGCCTTTATGTTTACCTGCAGCACAAACGCGGGGAGATCCGTCACTTCCTCCAGAATGCTGTCCTGATATACACTCTGTGCAAAGACAGGCGGCTCATCATTTAGATTGATCACATTGATAACCACACAGGTATGATTCTCCCACTTTCCATCTGATGCCACCAGTCTAAGCTCAAATGTTGCCTCTTGCTCATAGTTCAGTCTCTGGGTTATATATATTTTTCCAATCTCTGGCTCCACATCGAATATCCCTTTGTCATTCCCGATGGTGATGTGGTATCTTAGTTTGGCATTGGCACCTGCATAGAACACACTATTTCAATCAAAGATCTTCTTACAATCCACATAAGATAATAAAGTTCCTCATAATATTAAAGAATACCAAAAATTTAAAAAAAAAAGGCAAATTAAATAATAAATATTTTACCTTTATCTTCATCAACAGCGCTTATGGTCATGACAACATAACCCACATCCTTATCTTCTTCCACACTGGTCTCATATCTCTGCTGTGGGAACATTGGAGCATTGTCATTGACATCACTTACAAATATTCTCACATAGGCCGTATCTACGGAGAAGACAGATTCACATTTAGGCTTCATCCCTTCGCGACATACATCAGTTTTATCTATAAAATGTTCTTCATTGTTTTGTGACAACTTTGGCTGTGATTTTGCTATAACAGCTCCTTCAGATGCCATTGATTTTTCACGTACACAAAAAAGGTCCGAGTTTCATCAGCGTTGTTGATCAGCAGGGCCGTAACTACAACCAGGGCAGCCGGGGCACTGCTCCAGGGCCCCAACCACCCAAGGGGCCCCAAACTGATGGTAAAAAATTGTATTTTAATACTTTAATTTCTCATAAAATACCCAGCTCCTATATTCCTGTCAGACAATGTCACCCGGAGGACAGGAGAGACTATCATTTCAATAATTTCCAGGAGCTCTGCCAGCTGTCAATGAATGGAAACCTGCACAGGCCTGGAGAGTCTCATAGCACAAGATTTATAACAATATGTTAGTCTGGAGATCACAGAGAGTTGGCAAGGCAGGCACAGTGCACACTGACTGTAACAAACTCTCAGCATCATTGAGAGGAGACAGTCTCAGCAGACACAAATATCTCTGTGACAAACTGTGAGAAGCCCTGCTATTTAATAAACATATACAGTTATTTGAAAATTGTGCAATATTTGGAATTATTCACCTTATTAAATTTCCAAACATATTCGCTGAATATTTAACTTCTAAAACTTGCATCATAAACAACAAAATCTATTAAAGGTCATGCGGAACGTGGTGAAGCCTGTGTGTTGTATACAACAATGCGTAGCAGCTTTACCACGTTCCGCACAACCTCTAGTGATTGAAATGTTGAGGGGCCCCACTATGAAGTTTTGCCCCGGGCCCCGAAGTTTATAGTTAAGGCACTGTTGATCAGAGTGTTGTCAAGAGTTTGATCAGTGTCAATTTGTTCCATCAAAGTTTGGTAAGAGTTTCTCAGATGGAAAAAAAAAAGAAAGTTTCTTCACCTTCTCCTATCAGTCTGTGAAAAACGAAGAGCCTCCGAGAACTCTCTGATATTTTTCACAATAGACTTACATTGGAGAGTTTGAGCCGAGACTCGGATCAAAATTGGATATAGCTGTGTTTTTGTGCAGACCACTGGGTCCGAGGAAAAAAGTTGGACAGGTGAACTACCCCATAGACCAGGGGTGGGCAACTAATTTTCCCGAGGGGCCACATGAGAGACTATGACTGTTGTGGAGGGCCGAACTAATAGGCTGAAATTAATTCTGCTCAATATTAATATCAACATAATAATTATTGTTTTATATTAAATGTATCACTTAATATTGAGCAGAATTAAGTATACTGACACCTGCTTGTATACCGTATGAGTCTGCACACAACCCAGTTTATACAGTACAAGTCCACATACAGCCCCTCTATATAGAGTATGAGCCCACACAGTCCTCCTAAATACAGTATGATCCCACACGCAGCCCCACCCATATACAGTATGAGCCCACACACAATCCCCGCCAGCTTCTTCCGTGGCCATCCGGAAGAAGCTGGCGGCGAAACGCGCATCGGGATGAGAGGACACGACTGGTGACCACATCCACCCTCCAGGATCACTACACTTTGCTTTATATACAGGTATTATATCTATATTACTCTTGGATTATACCTTTAGGAATTTGCCATTTATATCCAAAGACACCCATACAAACTTTTACCGCTATGTACCTCACTTGTTCTTTATACGGACACTGATCCTAATCATTTAGCATTATCCCTATCAGATTTACATGCATTTGCAATTGACATTTGTACTCTTTTCATTTAGTCCAAAAATAGAAAAAAATCAAGACTGACTAGGTGTCTTCCAATCTATAAAAACCTATGAATATGACACATAGTCCAATATACATATCAAATATGTAGCGTCGGCGTCCCTGCCTCCTGGTAGGCAGGGACGCTGTTCCCCTCAAGTCTCCGCTCCGTGCCCGGCGTCCTCCTCCCGCTCTGCTGGCAGCGCGAGCTGCTTCCCGGCCAATGTGCTTAGGGCGCGCGCGCGCGCTCCCCCTCTCTTGAAGGGGCCGCACGCGCTGTCCTAAGGAGTCCCCGGCCAATGGCCGGAGGACCTCACCATATATAAGGCACCTCCTCCAAAATGGAGGTGCCCGAGCAATGTTGTTGCATAGCCTATCACTCTGCTTCAGCCCTCAGGTCCTGTTACCAGTTACCTGCCAGTTACCTGCCAGTTACCTGCCAGATTCCTGCTTGATACCTGCCTGTTACTTGTCTTTCTACTTGCATTCCTGCGGTCCGACGGTCTGCCTACCAGCCCTGCCAGTCTGTCTATGGATCTGATTTCCCGCTCACCTGGGAGCGCCCGCCTGCTACCTGCCTGCTAGCCTACCTGGAGGCTCCGCCGTCACGTGCTGTGACCACCTGCCTGTCCAGAGACTCTTACCCGCTCACCTGGGAGCGTCCGCCTGCTACCTGCCTGCTAGCCTACCTGGAGGCTCTGCCGTCACGTGCTGTGACCACCTACCTGTCCAGAGACTCTTGCCCACTCACCTGGGAGCGTCCACCTGCTACCTGCCTGCTAGTCTACCTGGAGGCTTAGCCATCACTTGCTGTGACCACCTGCCTGTTCAGAGACTCTTGCCCGCTCACCTGGGAGCGTCCACCTGCTACCCGCCTGCTAGCCTATCTGGAGGCTTAGCCGTCACTTGCCGTGACCACCCGCCTGTCAAGAGACTGTCCCCGTCACTTGCCGTGACCTCCTGCCCTTCTACCCAGAGACTGACCCCGCCACTTGCCGTGACCTCCTGCCCTTCTACCCAGAGACTGTCCCCGTCTCTTTCCGTGACCTCCTGCCCTTCTACCCAGAGACTGTCCCCGTCACTTGCCGTGACTACCTGCCCGCCTACCCTGGGAGCCACCCGCTTCCTTACAAGGACTACCCCTTTGTATCGTTGCTCAGAGGTTCCACCTCCCAGACCCGTTACAAAATATTTATTTTATTAAAATAAAAACACATCACAATACAATATCAAATAGAGGAAAAAATGCCCAGATATAATGGACATCCGATGGTGGGCAGGTAAAATTACAGAGGACACTATTAACAAGTGGACAACCACAGAATCCACCAATCATACATATTCAAATTAAGGTGCATACAATAAAGTGCATAGTGCAATAAATATGAACCCAAGTGGGTGTAAATACACAAGCAAACAATAAAGTGCAAGATTATTAGTATCTTCCTTATATGTATGAAAATAATAAAGAGAAGAGTAAATGGCAATGGTGGCTGTGGGTCCGCCTATATAGCTAAGTATATCATATAAGTCAAAAAAAGTGTCACAATGATAGAATAATAGTGGAATGTAATACCTGCCAGTCCCCCAGAGTCCACACAGATCCGATATATCCTGGTTAAAGCCATCGGCGAAACGCGCGTCGGATCTGTGTGGGCTCTGGGGACTGGCAGGTATTACATTCCACTATTATTCTATCATTGTGACACTTTTTTTGACTTATATGATATACTTACCTATATAGGCTGACCCACAGCCACCATTGCCATTTACTCTTCTCTTTATTATTTTCATACATGTAAGGAAGATACTAATAATCTTGCACTTTATTGTTTGCTTGTGTATTTACACCCACTTGGGTTCATATTTATTGCACTATGCACTTTATTGTATGCACCTTAATTTGAATATGTATGATTGGTGGATTCTGTGGTTGTCCACTTGTTACTAGTGTCCTCTGTAATTTTACCTGCCCACCCCCGGATGTCCATTATATCTGGCCATTTTTTCCTCTATTTGATATTGTATTGTGATGTGTTTTTATTTTAATAAAATAAATATTTGATATGTATATTGGACTATGTGTCATGCTCTTTTCATTTAGTATGGGATCTTTTGCCATCTAAGAGAGAGGGGGCATTTTGTCTCTACGTTGCATTGACTACTTGTCTGGGGTAGGTAGTCCTTTATTACAGTATAATCCTGTTTATCTGGTAGGGGTTTCCTCAGCATTGCTTTGCCGCTATTGTTGATTTATGGTCACCACTGCGTCCCCTGGCGAACATTTTGCTTTTTTATCACATTTTAATTGTTTAAATAAAATGCATTTTTTATCATGGATCACTTTGAGTCTTGGACTTTGATTTAAGTCTGGAGTTGTTGGTTTGTATCTTGTGTAGAAGTGCCATATTCTTTATCATTGGATATCTAATCTCTTCATCTACAGTTTGCAGAAAAGCATGTGTGTGTCACCCTCCGCCACAGATAGAATAGAATTCAGTGCCTAATCCACAACAAAATCTGCTGCAAATTTTTTTTTCAGAGGATTCATTGTGGAACTTGTGGCAAAATCTGTGATTGAAACTTTGCACACACAAAAAAAAAATATTGTGGCGTATTCACGTGAAGTATTTTTGTTCATTTTTTCTATCCATTTTTTTCCCTAGAATGTAAAAAACAGCATTTTACAGTAACAGCAAAATTAATGAGATTTTTAAAATGTAATTCACACATTGAATTTTTTTTCTCCTTGTGTTTTTTTTTACCTAGGGTATTTTTTTTAAATTAAACATGTCAATACTTTTAGAGTTTTGAATTTTTTTTTCACCATTGGGATCAACTAGGCTTAGCAGCCAAAAAATGCATCTTGAATGGAGAAAATCACTTGTCACCCAATTTTTGACACCTAATTTGAGAACAGCATAATGTAGAGACAGACACCCAGAGTCCAGCAATTTTATGGAGAATTGCCACTTGCATTTTTTTCTAGCAGTTGTCTGTGTTTTCCCTGCTGAAAAAAAAATACATCGTTTAGGGTGCTTTCACATTACGCTTATCTTCACGTTTGTGGATCCCATCGGGGCTTGCGTCCAGTCCCCTTACAAAAAGTATTCGGACTTATGCGCCGACGGAACCATAGACTATAATGGTGATGGCAGAGTGAACGTACCCTCTGCCGTGCATCATTTTTGGGTGTATACACCTACTGGAGGCGGACGCTCAGACAGTCTACTACTCTTACTTTTACACACCAGTTTTACACAGTTGAATAACTTCATAAGTCATTTGGTTCCTTTTCTCTAATGTCACATTTTATATAAAGCCATTCAGTTTGACAAAGGAATGACAATAAGGTATTGGATAAGTAAAAGAGAATGGAAATTACATTTGTTAGAATGAGCGGCAGTCCTGACCTGTGTTGGGTTGTCCTCGTCTTCCTGACCATGCTGACTCTGTGGAGTCCTGAGACTGAACCTCAAGCAGATAGGAAGCTTGTTTCTCCCGGTCAAACAAGGTTGCTGTGTATATCACTCCTGTCTCAGGGTTTATTGTGAAATGTGGGTAGTCTTCATTGATGTCTTTCACTATCACGTATTGAACCTATAAATAACAAAAGATCATTTGAAAGGGCATTTCCAATTCGGACATTTCTGGATTATCCACATGATATGCCACATATGTCTAATGGATGTGGGTTCTACCCATCTCGCCCTTTTTGCTGGCTACGCTTGTTTGCAAATTTTTGAAAGTCCCATAGATATGAATAGAAAGAGATACCTCTCCATTCCAGGAGATACAAGACAAGGCCTCATTCTTGAGATGTGGGTCCCACATCTATAAGACATTTACGGCATATCCTCTGGATTATCTATAAATGTCCGAGATGTGAACAGCCTTTTAGCAAATCAATGGAAACACACCATGAACCTTTAGATGCCTTCAGATGTCTTCCTCACGGTAAACAAATGGACAAGACAGAAGATAGGTAACTAGGTATGGGCAAGTGGGATTTTACGGTCTGTTCGTATTAAGTTCTTGATATATTAGTGTGCATCCTGGGAAATGCTAAGCATATCTGTAGAGCTCTATTGACTCAACAAAAGCCAAATGTGCTTTTTGCCTCTACAGTGCTGGAATATGGCGGCATACTTCAGGGTGGAATAGTGTGGTGGACCATACTTTTCCATAAGACAGTATAGATAGAGCATAATCTTTATTCTTGGTACAACACATTTAAGTTGATCTCAAGTACACAATCCCCAAGTGTTATTTGACCCTCCTGTTCCTTATAAGTTTCCAATAGTGTTAGTACAGGAGAGGACCTTTCCATGAAGTCCAGAGTCTTGATCTGTAGCTTTAACTTCTACTATTGATGAACCAATCCCTGCTCCCTCTGGCAAAGTCACTTCATAAGTAGATGAAGTGAAGAACGGGACATTGTCATTGACATCTGTAAAGGACACAAAAGGAAGAAATCTCTATAGCAAGTTAGCCAATACATAATTTAGGCAACAGGTAAGAAAGCAGAAGCTAAGACAAGATGACTCCCCCTGAAGAAGGCAAACACCGAAACGCGCGTAGTTGACCTGGCACACTCTCCCCAAGCTCTGGTAATTGTATGTATTCTGATATTTACTATTGCTTCACCTCTACCTCTATTGCCATTTCTTATGTTACAGGAAGTATTGTGCATGTAGACTAACCGTCATGTTGTAAAGGGTGTCTATTGATCTTGTGCAAATACCACTATTTGGTACTACTCTTATTGATCGTCTTTTGCACATGAATACTTTAATAATTATTTATTTTGTGTATTTTGCACACTGTGTCAAGCTTTTTGCTATACCACTGTTTGATATTACTTTTCTTGATACCCCCTTACACATAAATATCTAAATAATTAATTATTTGCCTATTTTGCACATTTTGTCAAGCCATATATATATTATATATTCATTATATCAATTGCTGGGACTGGTGCCATTTTATCTTTTGGTCCAACTGTATTTTAACTTTAAAACTATTTAATAAAGATTTATGTATTGTATTACTACCTGCTATATGGTCCTTATTGCATCTTTTTCTATATGATCCCTAAGACAAGATGATGAAAACTATCTGCTTACTGATATCCACACTCGAGTATCGCATCTATTTTCAGCACTCGTTTCATTACAGTTTATAGCATTGTAAATGGTGCTGTTTCCATTGCTCTCATGGGTCATATCATCATGAAAAACTAATATCTTATTTGTGAAATATTGTAAAAAAATGTGAAATTATTGTAAAAAAGACCTCTATCAGCTAATGACTTGCACTTGAAACTGTCTATGTTGCACCCTTGTTAGGCCTCATTATTGTGTCCAAGACTAGGACCACCAGAGCCTCATGACTACTTGTGGCTAGCTCATCACTGCTATGGCTAGTCCAATTTAGCTGGATGATGTTGCAGTCAGCATAACATTCACCATGGCGTCTCCAGATTTTCACGTCTGTTATGTGTGCTCAGTGTGAACCTGCTTTTATCTGTGAAGAGATCAAAACACCAATGGAAGAAGTCCCAATTCTAGTGTTATCTTGCAAATGTTAATTGAGCTGCACCATGTCTGGCTGTGCAGGTCCTACTACAGTATGTCAAGCTCTCATGTACAGGTGCATCTCACTAAATTAGAATATCATCAAAATGTTAATTTATTTCAGTTCTTCAATACAAAAAGTGAAACTCATATTACCGTATATAGTCATTACAAACAGAGTGATCTATTTCAAGTGTTTATTTCTGTTAATGTTGATGATTATGGCTTACAGCCAATGAAAACACAAAAGTCATTATCTCAGTAAATTAGAATACTTTATAACAACTGCTTGAAAAATGTTTTTAAAATCCGAAATGTATGTTCAGTAAATGCACTCAATACTTGGTCGGGGCTCCTTTTGCATCAATTACTGCATCAATGCGGCAATGTGGCATGGAGGCGATCAGCCTGTGGCACTGCTGAGGTGTTATGGAAGCCCAGGTTGCTTTGATAGCAGCCTTCAGCTCGTCTGCATTGTTGGGTCTGGTGTCTCATCTTCCTCTTGACAATACCCTATAGATTCTCTATGGGGTTAAGGTCAGGCGAGTTTGCTGGCCAATCAAGCACAGTGATACTGTTGTTTGTAAACCAGGTATTGGTACTTTTGGCAGTGTGGACAGGGGCCAAGTCCTGCTGGAGAATGAAATTTCCATCTCCAAAAAGCTTGTGGGCAGAGGGAAGCATGAAGTGCTCTAAAATTTCCTGGTAGACGGCTGCTCTGACTTTGGTCTTGATAAAACACAGTGGACCTACACCAGCAGATGACATGGCTCCCCAAACCATCACTGATTGTGGAAACTTCACACTAGACCTCAAGCAGCTTGGATTGTGGCCTCTCCACTCTTCCTCCAGACTCTGGGACCTTGATTTCCAAATGAAAATGGGAACTCTGGGACCTTGTGGAGTGTGTCAATGACTGCCTTCTGGACATCTATCAAGTCAGCAGTCTTCCCCATGATTGTGGAGCCTACTGAAACAGACTAAGGGAGCTTTTTAAACACTTAGGAAGCCTTTGTAGGTGTTTTTTGTTAACTATTTTAATTTACTGAGATAATGACTTTTGTGTTTTCATTGGCTATAAGCCATAATTATTAACATTAACAGAAATAAACACTTGAAATAGATCACTCTGTTTGTAATGACTCTATATAATATATGAGTTTCACTTTTTGTATTGAAGAACTGAAATAAATTAACTTTTTGATGATATTTTAATTTAGTGAGATGCACCTGTATCTCCTCGCACAAAGGAGCAGATACCAGTCCTGTTGCTGGGTTGATGTCATCCTACAGCCCTATCTGGATCTCCTTGTGTAATAACTGGGTATTGAGACTGTACTGGGGAGATACAGAAAACCTTCTTGCAATGACATGTATGGATGTGTCATCCTGGAGGAGCTGGACTACTTGTGTAATCTGAATCTGTAGGTGCTTCCTCATGTCACCAGCATTGACAAAGACACTAATGCAGTACAAAACTATAGAAAGAATCAGGAAGGATAAGGAGAAAGTACCGTAATTATCTGTGGCCACCAACTGCAAAAACATTCCCATTTTGAGGGTTGTCTCGCTGTTCTTTTCCTGTGCTCCTGCTTCATTTGCACCAATGAAGGTGAAAATTGATTTACAATCACTTCTGCTTCCTATCCCAGATTCATATTCCCAAAGTGTAAATGACTTGGGGTTATATTGTGATGTGCAAGTGTTCCCTTCATTTTTTTTGAGCAGCATATATAATGTGACAGGGCCACTGGCGATATATGTGAGGGTAGATATGTGTCACGGAGCTTGCGATCTTGCGTGATGTGAAACCCAGAAGCTTGTTTCCAGCATGTTAGATGCTGAAGAGGCTAATTAGCCATGTTTGGGTTGGGTTTTTTGTGAGCGGTTGTAAGAGATGGGTGGGACGGCCACTCACCATATCTCCACCTCAAGGGTGTGGCTGGAGAAGTTAAATCTCCAGCTACTGAGTTTTTTTTTCTGTTTTCTGTTTGGAGACCAGGCGTCGATCCAGGGAACTAGTCTGATTGCCGTATGTGGAGTCAGGCAGGAATTTTTTCCCACAATGTGGAGCTTAGTGTTTGCCACATGTTTTTTTTTGCCTTCCTCTGGATCAACATGTTAGGCTATGGGTTGAACTAGATGGACATAGTCTTCCTTCAACCTTAAAAACTATGTTACTATGTTACCTCTGGAAGCAACCAAGTGAGTCAATCTACCACAATACTTTTAAGCTCTAAGCAAACTGAACTCATCATTACACCCTAGAGCCGCTCACCAGTCACATTGACAAAAACAGTTGTGAAAGAAGCTAAAGGAACAGTGGCCAAGTTCTGAGCTCGGATCCTCAAGGTGAAGAACTTGGTCCTTTCATAATCCAGTGGTTCAGACACAAATATGGAAGCTGAACCATCCGCTCTGTTAGGCTTCAGGTAGAAGCAGATGGGATTATTTGTCTCTGGTACAAGGCCTTCCTCTACATTGTATGTGACTCGAGGATCATCAAGCAGAGATGTAGCTTTCACAATCTGCAATAAATACAGAGATTATAATAATTTTTATTTATATAGCGCCAAAATATTCCGAAGCTCTAAACAATTAAGAGGTGACATATACAGACAATAAATTCAATACAATTTAAAGACCGTTTAAACAGTTACATTAGGAGTGAGGTCCCTGCTTGCAAGCTTACATTCTACAAGGAAATGGGGGGACACAATAGGTGAAAAGTGCTTGTTATTTCAGGTCCAGCAATTATAATAAATAGGGATTTTCATATAAAGCTGTATGATCCGGTCATCAGCCCGTATGTTTAAGTGCAATAATCAAGTATCGAGTGCAGTTATCGTGGGCATAGAGGGTGTAGAGACAGATGAATAGTGGGGAACAGATTCTCAATAATATTTAGAAGGAAGGAAAGGGGGAAATTTAGTTTACTGAGTTGAGGTGGTAGGTTTGTTTATAGAGATGGGTTTTTAAAGAGCGCTTGAACACTTGGTGGCTAGGCATCAGTCGGATTTCTGGGGTAGAGCATTCCAGAGAACTGGTGCAGGACGAGAGAAGTCTTGGAGACGGAGGTGCGAGGTTCGGATTATAGGGGATGTTAGTCTTAGGTCATTTGTAGAATGGAGGGCACGTGTAGGGCGATAGACAGAGATGAGAGAGGAGATATAAGGCAGTGCAGAACTGTGGAGAGCTTTGTGGGTGAGATTACTTGTATACCATCTTTTCAGCTCATCTGAATCCAATAATGTTAAAAAGTCACCAAAGGTAATTTGATATTTTTGGAATGTGTACACATCAAAGGGATTGTCTATTTTTTAAAAACCCATTTTCCAGTCCCAAATTACTAATTTTTAAGTCTATAATGCACAGATTGGAAAGTCTTCCTCTTTGTGGATGATCCAGCCTTTCAATGCATTACATAGACAGACCAATAATATCGACTTCGACATTGTGTAGTACTTTATTAATCCAGTGGTGGCGCTATAGTGGAGTGGAACACTTCTCCTGCAGATTTGGGGTTCAAGCAGTATACTCAGTGATCAGGCTAATTTTTAAAGGAACACTGTTATGAGACAAGGTTCATTCAACCCTGCTGTACTGTGTTGTCAAATGACAACTGCTGCAAATGTGTTTGTAATGAGACAAGGTTTACTACTGCTGTACTGTGTTAGCTCTGATCTCATTGCAGAGCTGCGCTAACAAAAAGGGATTGTGGTGTGCGTAGGTGAATGAGTATATAAAGCATTCGTAGTAGTACTGATGCGCATACCAGATGGATCACTACATACCACAATCTTTGAATCACGGGTAATATTTTCAGAAATGGAGACCCAATATCTTGCCTGTTCCCACCGAGGAATCTGGTTGAGAACATTAGTGATGGTCACGGAAAGCTCTACACTTGAGCTTCGGTTGCCTCCATCTTTGGCAATAATGTGTCGAGTGATGCAAGAAATCTAGGCAAAATCAGAAGAATTATGAACAAATTATGAACATAGTACATGGGTTAAAATAAATGCTTATTGGATTGAAGAAATGCTCTTTGTTTTCAACCCTTGATACTTGCAACTCAAATGCATTCAATTAAATAGGGATCAGCTGCAGTACCAGACACAGCCTCTGGACAAGAGTGGTGCCATTGGTGGGGAAAAAAAGCAGACCCTTTTTCATAGTTACTTGGGATATTGGGTAGTTGACATAAACCCATCCTGAGCTGGGGTTGATCTGAAAATACTCTGGTTGTTGATGAAATATTGAGTATGTGATGGCAGCATTGACTCCGTGGTCAACATCTAGGGCAGCAATACGAAGAAAACTTGTACCAACTGGTGTGTCTTCTCGAAGAAAATCTTGAAAAGAAAAAATAAAAGAAAGGTATGGATGAGATTTGACTGGTATACCTACAGAATGCTAGTATTAGCCATGATTGGGATGTGGTGTCCACTCACATTGGTAACGACTGTTCTCGAATTTGGGGTCATTGTCGTTGACATCAGCCACAAAAATTGTAATTTGGCAAACACCAATTAAGGGCTCTTGAGCTTGATCTGTGGCAGTCACTGAGATGGTATACTCCCTTTGCTTCTCTCGATCAAAGCTCTGAGTGGTAGTGATCACACCTACATATACAAACATGGTAAAATGACCACACAAATTGCATAGGATTTAGTCTTTTTTTTTCTTAAAGGGAATCTGTCAGTAAGCTCTAATCTCCTAAACCGTTCATATGGACATGCAGGTCATAGAAAGTTGAATAAAAGGACACCTTGATATCTGTGATCTGATGTCTTATTCCAGAGAAATCTACATTTTTCTTATATGCAAATGAGCTGTTAAGATCTACGGGCCGGTCATAGATCTCCCTGAGAGTCTGCCTCCACAGCTTATCATAAATGAAGGGGGGGCGTTATCAGTGTGAGACGTGTAATGTACAGCACTATCAAAGGACAACTGCTACCGCAAATGTTTTTGTAATGAGATAAGGTTTACTACTGTTGTACAGTGTTAGCTCTGCTGTACTGTGTTAGTTCTGATCTCATTGCAGGGCTGTGTGTAATAATGAGAGCAGACTGTCAGTCATTACATGTCTCATACTGGTAACACCCTCTTCATTTAAAATAAGCTCTGAAGGCAGATTCTCAGGGAGATCTATGTCCAGCCCATAGATCTTAACAGCTCATTTGCATATAAGAAAAAAGTGGATTTCTCTGGAATAAAACATTGGATTGCAGATATTAAGGTATCATTTAATTCAGCTTTCTATGACCTGCATGCCCATATAGACGGCTTAGGAGGGTAGATCCATTTGACAGATTCCCTTTTGATCTCTTGCATCAATAATATAGGTTATGTTTAGCCTGCAGATCAGTATAATCTCAGGATATGATAATTTTATCTTCCTATTATTTTCTGCAAACCATTTTGAGTTCATAATAGATATGAGTTTATATTACCCGTATAGGCATCGATAGTAAAAAGTGGGCTTGCGCCTTCTCTGTGCATTAATCCATACTTCACTTCTCCATTCAAGCCAGTATCTGCATCATGAGCTTCTACTTGTAGTACAAAGGTACCAGGAGGCTGGTTCTCCGAAACCCATGAGTTCTTACTATATTGAAAACACTATGGAAACATATACAAATATAAAGTAAGGGAGGAAAAAGGTTGGAAAAGACATGTTTTTGAATTGTTAAATGTGAGAGGAAGGACCCAAGAACTCATATCTTATAGATTAGGAATAATGAATATGAGTCAAAACTTGCAACCCTAAAGAGAACCTATAAGCTTGGAAATGCTGTGCCATCAGTCGCCATCATGTTCTAGAGCAGGAGAAGTTGAACAGATTAATACACTGCTCAAAAAAATAAAGGGAACACTTAAACAACAGAATATAACTCCAAGTAAATCAAACTTCTGTGGAATCAAACTGTCCACTTAGGAAGCAACACTGATTGAAAATCAATGTCATATGCTGTTGTGCAAATGGAATAGACAATAGATGGAAATTATTGGCAATTATCAAGACACCCTCAATAAAGAAGTGGCTCTGCAGGTGGGGACCATAGACCACATCTCAGTACCAATGCTTTCTGGCTGATGTTTTTGTCACTTTTGTCTACAACCCACAGAAGTTGCTCAGGTAGTGCAGCTTATCCAGGACGGCACATCAATGCGAGCTGTGGCAAGAAGGTTTGCTGTGTCAGTCTGCGTAGTGTCCAGAGTCGGGAGGCACTACCAGGAGACAGGCCAGTACACCAGGAGATGAGGAGGGGGCCGTAGGAGGGCAACAACCCAGCAGCAGGACCGCTACCTCCGCCTTTGTGCAAGGAGGAACAGGAGGAGCACTGCCAGAGCCCTGCAAAATGACCTCCAGCAAGCCACAAATGTGCATGCATCTGCACAAACGGTTAGAAACCGACTCCATGAGGGTGGTATGAGGGCCCAACGTCCACAGATGGGGGTTGTGCTCACAGCTCAACACCGTGCAGAATGCTTGGCATTTACCACAGAACACCAGAATTGACAAAGTCGCCACTGGCGCCCTGTGATCTTCACAGATGAAAGCAGGTTCACACTGAGCACATGTGACAGACGTGACAGAGTCTGGAGACACCGTGGAGAGCGATCTGCTGCCTGCAACATCCTTCAGCATGACCAGTTTGGCAGTGGGTCAGTAATGGTGTGGGGTGGCATTTCTTTGGAGGGCCGCACAGCCCTCTATGTGCTCGCCAGATGTAGCCTGACTGCCATTAGGTACCGAGGTGAGATCTTCAGACCCCTTGTGAGACCATATGCTGGTGCGGTTGGCCCTGGGTTCCTCCTAATGCAGGGCAATGCCAGACCTCATGTGGCTGGAGTGTGTCAGCAGTTCCTGCAAAATGAAGGCATTGAAGCTATGGACTGGCCCGCCCGTTCCCCAGACCTGAATCCGATTGAGCACATCTGGGACATCATGTCTCGCTCCATCCACCAACGTCACGTTGCACCACAGACTGTCCAGGAGTTGGCGGATGCTTTAGTCCAGGTCTGGGAGGAGATCCCACAGGAGACCATCCGCAACCTCATCAGGAACATGCCCAGGCGTTGTAGGGAGGTCATACAGGCACGTGGAGGCCACACACAATACTGAGCCTCATTTTGACTTGTTTTAAGGACATTACATCAAAGTTGGATCAGCCTGTAGTGTGTTTTTCCACTTTAATTTTGGGAGTGACTCCAAATCCAGGCCTCCACTGAGGCAATGCCATAGTATACATTGAAAATCTCAGTCTCCTGAGATAAATATTGTTTTTAGTCTGTAAAAATAGCAAAGCACAAAACAATATATAAATCTGGTATCGTTGTAATCGTACCAATGCGGCGAACAAATAGGTCTTATCACTTTTACCGCATGGTGAACGGCGCAAAAAATAAAAAAGCAAAAATAATAACTGAATAAATTTGATTTCCATTGATGATTTTTGTGTGATTTTGTTGTCAGCACATTGAGCTTTGTACAGAACAAAGTATTCAATGAGAATATTTCATTCATTCAGATCTAGGATGTGTTATTGGAGTGTTCCCTTTATTTTTTTGAGCAGTGTATATAAGCTTGAGGGAAAAGATCCTGGGAAAGTGTCCGCAGTGGTAGAGGTGGCTCAGCAGTGGAGCTCTCTCCACACGTGGCAGATACCGGTCATATTGCATAGCCGGCATCTGTCTCTAACAGACGCGGCTGGTGCCGAACTCTTGTCATGGCTGTTAACTATTTAAACGGCACTGTCAGGCTCTGACAACGGCATTTAAATGGAATTCACTTCGGCAACCGCACATATTGGCTTTATCGTGCTCCCCCACAATGCGATTGTGGGGTACAAATGGGTTACTATGACTGCTGGGGGTCTGTCATAGGCTAAGCTCAACAGGAGACTGAGATTTTCAATGTATACTATGGCATTGCAACATATAATACAAGGGATCAAACGATTGCAGGTGCAAGTCCCCTAAAGCAGAGGTCCCCAACCGCCGGTCCGCGGACCAGGACCGGGCCGTTGGGGTTTTTCAGCCGGTCCGCGGGGAGAGGGGGCCCCTCCAGCCTCCAGCAGGGCCGCCATCAGGGCATGACTGCCCTGACTCCAGTATGGGGCCCGGCCGGTAGGAGCCCCCTCGGAGCCCCCCTCTTGTGCGTCTCTCTCCTCATGGGGGCCCCGGCCGCATGCTAAGCGCCGGGTCCGGGACATCTTAGCGCTGCGCTGCTGCGGCAGCACCTTCATGATTCCCCTGACTTCCGGTCATGTGACGGCGCCGTCACATGGCCGGAAGTCAGGAGAACCTGGTGTCAGCGATTTGGACGAGCGCCAGGATTCTGCAGGGATCGCATGGGGGTAAGTATAACAAGTTTTATTTTTTTTAAAATACAATTAACTAGGAGTGGGGGGAATGGGAGATGCACATGGGGGGAGGGGAGAGATGAGAGATGCACATGGGGGAGGGGAGAGATGAGAGATCCACATGGGGGGGAGGGGAGAGATGAGAGATGCACATGGGGGAGGGGAGAGATGAGAGATCCACATGGGGGGGAGGGGAGAGATGAGAGATGCACATGGGGGAGGGGAGAGATGAGAGATCCACATGGGGGGAGGGGAGAGATGAGAGATGCACATGGGGGGAGGGGAGAGATGAGAGATGCACATGGGGGGAGGGGAGAGATGAGAGATGCACATGGGAGGGAGGGGAGAGATGAGAGATGCACGGGGGGGTTAGAGATGCACGGGGGGGTGAGAGATGCACGGGGGGGATGAGAGATGCACATGGGGGAGGGGAGAGATGAGAGATCCACATGGGGGGGAGGGGAGAGATGAGAGATGCACATGGGGGGAGGGGAGAGATGAGAGATGCACATGGGGGGAGGGGAGAGATGAGAGATGCACATGGGGGGAGGGGAGAGATGAGAGATGCACATGGGAGGGAGGGGAGAGATGAGAGATGCACGGGGGGTGAGAGATGCACGGGGGGTGAGAGATGCACGGGGGGGATGAGAGATGCACGGGGGGTGGATGAGAGATGCACGGGGGGGTGAGAGATGCACGGGAGGGATGAGAGATGCACGGGGGGTGGATGAGAGATGCACGGGGGGGTGAGAGATGCACGGGGGGGATGAGAGATGCACGGAGGGGATGAGAGATGCACGGGGGGTGGATGAGAGATGCACGGAGGGGGATGAGAGATGCACGGGGGTGAGCTGCACATGGGGGGGTGAGAGATGCACATGGGGGGGTTATGTTTACATAACTTTGTTGCCTTATGAAGGGCGGGGGGGGCCCCCAAAAATTTCTTGCACAGGGGCCCACTACAGTCTGTGTCCGCCCCTGGGATGAAGTAAATGCAGCTGAACAGCAGCTGTCAGGACAGCTGCCCTGTCCTGCTGCAGGGCGTGATGGGGCCTCAGTGATGCGGCTCCTGGCACAGCACATTATGTGGGGCTACTGGCATAGCTCCTGGCGGGGACCTGGTCTACACTATATGATAAGTATGCACTAAACTCCAAATCCCTCCATTACCCCGCCCCCATATGACCAAAGCCCCGCCCACCCCACCCCCTCCTTGCTGGGCCATGGAAAAATGATCTTGCTTCAAGCCGGTCCCTGGTGCAAAAAAGGTTGGGGACCACTGCCCTAAAGCAGTGGTCGGCAAACTTTTTTGCACCAGGGACCGGCTTTAAGCAAGACCAGTTTTCAATGGCCCGGTGGGGGTGGGGGGGGGCTTTGGTCATATGTGGGTGGGGTTATGGAGGGGTGGAGCTTAGTGCATACTTATCATATAATTATGACATTTATAATGAGAATGTGATTCAACTTACCATAGGTTCAGAATGAGTGGGAGCACCAGGCTTGTTTCCCTGGATCAGTGGGAGCACTGGGCTTGTTTTCCTGCAACAAGACGGTCCCATCTAGGTCCCATCTGATGATGATGACCACTACTGCTGCTACTGGACACAGCCACTGCTGCTATGAATTTTCACTGTTATTTGCTTTTTTCACTTTAACCAGAAAATCTGCTGCTGGGCCGCACGACACCAGAACACAGCTACAGGAGTCATAAGGGTGGGACACCTGACGTCATATCTAGCTGCCCATTAGCATCCAGAGCCCCTCCCCCTCCAACTCGCAGCTAGCAGGAGGGGAAGGAGCGCTGGACACACATGACCTGCTTGTCCCTGCTCCTGCCTGAGCACATTCTGCGAGTAGGGCCGCATGGCTAATTATCTATTCACTGCCAGTCCCTCCTCCTCTTTTCTTATAGGCTACTGATCACATGCTGGCTTTCTCCCTGCTGATCCTCTACAACTGTCAGCGGCGCCACGGACCGGCTGAAAAACCCCAACGGCCTGGTCCTGGTCCGCGGACCGGCGGTTGGGGACCTCTGCCCTAAAGGGACTAAAAAATAATGTAAAAAATAAAAAAAAAAGTTTTAAAAAATATTAAACATTAAAAAAAAAAGAATTCAATGCACACCCCATTTCCCCCTTTAAACATATTTAAAAGTAATACATAAGTCAGATCTATTAAAATATGAAGGGCTATGGTAGATCTGAAGTCTTTGTCACTCCATCTCTATTCCCCGCCCAGCGCTGAGTCCTCCTGAGGAATAGAGCTGGAGTGCCAGAGGCTTCAAATCTACCATAGCCCTTCAGCCTCATTAGCATATCAATTCAAATGCTGATTTCTCAGTAACACAGAGTAACACAGACTGGCCATGTAAAGGTATTGCTGGACTTGTCTTTGAAAGAGTTAATTGTGCAAATAAATAATTTGTGGGGTGAAATCCTGCTTCCAGTTTTCCTTTAATCCCTTAACGACCGCCGATACACTTTTTAACGGCGGTCGTTAAGGGTACTTATTCCTCAGCGCCGCTCTTTCACGGTGCTGAGAAATAATAGTATAGGGCTGCCCAGCGACCGAATTTCCAGCGAATGTCAGCTGTACATATGACAGCTGACACCCTACAGTATCAGCCCTGGCCGGTTTTGAAGCCAATTGGGACCAATTAACCCCTTAAATACCGCTGTCAATAGTGACAGCGATATTTAAGTTGTTACAAGGGGGTGCAAAACCAACCCTTAGTAACCATCGGACCCCCGTTATGAGAATCGTGGGTCCCGATGATTACTATGGTACCTTGAGGTCATGTGATGACCCCAGGGTACGGTGGCCTGTGAGATCCAGCGATAGGCTGTGTCAGTGAAGTACTGACAGGTCTCATGCACTCCAGTACACAAGTACTGCAGTGTATGAGACCAGTGATCAAAGTGAAAAATATACATGTCCCACAGTGGGACTTCATGAAAAAATAAAAAAAGTAAAATAAAATACGTAAAAAAGTTAAAAAAAAACACAAAAAAGTGCACACAAATCAATAAAATCCGTTTCGCTACACAAAACGCAGCAATTGTGATAAGACAAAAATAAACAAAAAACTTATACATAATTGGTATCGCCACGTCCGGAATGACCCGCTCTATAAAACTGGAATGTTATTTATTCCGTATGGTGAACGCCGTTAAAAAAAATATAAAACACGACAAAAATATCGCTTTTTGAACATACTGATTCACAAAAAAAGTGAATAAAAAGCGATCAAAAAGTCGTATGTAAAAACAAATTGTATAAATAAAAATGCCAAAGCATCCCGCAAAAAACAAGCCCTAATATGGGTCATTCAGCCAGGAAATAAAACAGTTACAGCTCTCAGAATATGATGATGCAAAAACAAAATCATTTTTGTTAAATATTGTTTTTAGTCTGTAAAAATAGCAAAGCACAAAAAATATACATAAATCTGGTATCGCTGTAATCGTACCAATGCAACGAACAAATCGGTCTTATCACTTTTACCGCATGGTGAACGGCGCAAAAAATAAAAAGCAAAAATAATAACTGAATCGCTGGTTTTTGCCCATTGTGTGTCTGAAAAATCGGAATAAAAAGCAATCAAAAATTATTATGTACCCCAAAATGGTACCAAAAAAGTCTGCAACTCATCTTGCAAACAATAAGCCCTCATATAGCTCTGTTCACCAAAAAATTAAAAAGTTACACCTCTCAGAATATGGCGACGAAAAAAAAACAACTTTTTATAAAAAAGCATTTTTACTGTGTGATAGCAGCAAAACCTAAAAAAAACAACATATATATCTGGTATCGCTGTAATTTCACCAAACCGAAGAATAAATCCACCTTATCACTTTTACCGCATGGAAAACTGCAAAAATGCATGGAAAAGTGCAAAAATAAAAATAAGAACCATTCTGGTACTGCTGTCTATTTGTTCATTCTGCCTCCTAAAAATCAGAACAAGGCTCTGCTCACATTTATCCTGAGCTCTCCGCTGAGCACTTACATTGGAGTCTCCGTGTAAATTCCCCAAAACCGCGATTCAGTCAAAACTCTTGACGGAACCACTCACTTATGAGGGAGATGGAGTCACTTTGTACTGGTCTCTGTTACGGCAGTGCCCCATCATTTTAAGTGTCTTTTTAGCGCGCAACCACAGATGTGTGCACACCTAAAAAGTTGGATACCACCAGAACAGACGCCAAACGGAGTACGAAGTGTCTCCATCTGCCTCATTATGGTGGGTGATTCCGTCGGGGGTTTCGTCTGAATCATATTTTTGTGGGATTTACATGGAAACCCCGATGTAAGTGCTCAGTGTAGAACACCAGAATGTGATCTAGCCTTATTCTGGAAGCAATCGAAAAATATTATGTACCCTAAAATGTTACCAATAAAACCCCTAATTTATCCCGCACAAACTCAGCCCCCACTCAGGTCCGTCATCTGTCACTGGGACTATAGGGAGTTCCCATGTTACTGGTAGAACAAAGACTCTGGAAAAGCAACAGCTCCCACCTCCCCAAATAAAATCCAGTGATTTCTGCGCTCCAGTGAATTCTGCGCTCCCAAATCCAAATGGCCCCCCTTCTGAGCCCCACTGTGCCTAAACCACAGTAAGCAGCCACATGTTTGGCAATACTGTAGTGGGGAGAGAGCACTAAACAAATTACGGTGTGTGTGTCTCTAGAAGCACAAGCTGGGCACAATATATGTGTGCGCTACAATATATATGGGCACTACACTTTATGGGGGCACAATGATGGGCACTAAACTGGCAGATTTGCAATTCTCTAGAATAAAGCCTGATGTGGATGACGCGCCCCTGGGCCTGTGTCGCGCTGCGTTGCGCACGCGGGAGCTTACCCGGAGCCGGATCTCTTGAGGGTTGTAGTCTCGTGGCGGTGATCCGGTCCGTGCCCAGGGAGTCAGACTAAGTGGCGCTGTATTAGCGGTAGATGTTGGACGACTACGCCACCCGTTGAGTACAGCTAAGGAGCTGCTGCTGCAGGGCAGACCGCTGAGGCCGGTGGTAGGATTGTGCAGCGTGATAGTATAACCCCCAACGGGAGGGGTATGGCCTCAGGGCAGCCGACGTGGATGATGGGGGTAGCAGGAACCACTCGGAGACGGTACGGTGTAGTTCAGGGTCTTTACTGGTGACAAAGATAGACCCTCCCGGAGTACTGGCTAGCGATTGGGGCCTGGTCAGTCCTTGAGCAGATGGGATCTCCCCTGGCCAGGCGGAGTTGTAGGCCTCCCAAACTAACGATACTCTTCCGGCTACCTTGCTAGAGGCGGGTATAAGTAGCCCACGTCCCTGAGTGTACCGTGTGGTGCTCACCCGTATGGCCGGTGACTCGGGGCCTTCTAGTAGCTTCCGCTCCACGACGGCGGTGCTGGTCCCACGCGTGTGACCGTGCCTTCGGGTTTCTGGGCCAGAGGACCTGCAATCCCCTGCCGGTCGGTTTCTGCTGCTGGATAGGAGTTAGTCCCCACAGCCTCGGACTCCGGGTCCGGTGATAACTTCTCAGTCAGGGCGAGCTCTGCAGCTGCCAGCCCCTGACTCCTTGTAGCACTGCTCCCACAGAGCTCCTTCTCTGTCTCTACTTCTTCTCTACTCACTAACCCTGCCTCAGCCCTAGGTTTATATAGGGGAAGTTCTTCCCCTCCCAGGACTGGGCAGGAGGTGTGGCATGCATAGGATCCCTGACCAAGAGACCTCCCACCTGCTCTCAGACGTAATATCTCTATCACTGTGGCAACCAGACCCCTGGGGTGTCACATGGATGTTACAAAATAGTCACTGCAGCTGTAGATGAATTCATTGAGAGGTGTAATTTCTACAATGGGGTCACTTTTAGTTTTTTTTCTGCTGTTCTGACACTTTTGGGGCTCCGCAAATGTCGCCCGCAAACTATTCTATCAAAAACTGTGCTCCAAAAGCCAAATAGCGCTCCTTCCTTCTCAGCCCTGACATGTGGCCTAACAGTAATTTCTGATTACATCTGAGGCATCACCGCGTTCGGGAAAAAAAAATTATGGGGTTGTTTCACCTATTGACCCGTGTATACCTGAGAAGTTTGCAGCTAATACAAAAATTACATTTTTACCACAAAAATGTCATATTTTCACGTCTCAATGTTATAACATTCTGTTAGGAACCTATGGGTTCAAAATACTCACTACACTCCTAGATAACTTCCTAAGGCTGAGTTCACATGATGCGTATTTAATGCGTTTCCGCGTCGTTTTTGCAGTTGCGTAAACGCCGCGGAAACGCATGAAAAACGCATGGTAGAAGGGCAGCAATGTTCCCCAATTGAAATCCGCATGTGCTGTGCCCATGATGCGGATTTTTCCGCAGCGTTTATGCTGCGCTCAAAAATCCGCAGCATGTCAATTAATTTTGCGTAAACGTGGCGTTTTCGCCGCCATTGACTTGCATTAGAACGCGCCAATTCCGCAAGACTGCATTTGTACTTGCGTTATTGGCGCGTTCTAATGTGCGGATGGTACCCGAGTGTGGAGAAGAGGAGAGTCTCATCCACACCCAGGTACCATTAAAAAAGCTGTAAAACAAGAATAAAATAAAAAATATATACATACTTACCATCTGTCGGCCCGCGCAGCGCTCCTGCTTGGTTCCCGGCACTTGCAGTGAGTTGAAGGACCTGCGCTGACGTCAGAGTCATGTGACGGGTCACGTGACGCTGACGTCGGCAGGTCTTTCAATTCAAAGTTGCCGGCAGCCGGGAGAACGGAGTGTAAACCAGGACAGCACGGGCCATCGGAGGTAAGTATATACACTCTCTCGGGTCACACTATATAAATCCATGCCGTTTGCATGGATTTATATAGTGCGACCTAGTTGTCAAGCACTTTCCAAGTGATGCTAAAATCGCCTGGAAAGCGCTTGTCAATCTTCATGCGGAAACGCATGTGGATCCGCATGTATTCTGCAGGAAAAACGCATGCACAATCTGCATGCGTTTTTTCTGCCAGGGAGATGCAGAAATGATGCAGAAATTTTCTGCTTCATTTCTGCATCGTGTGCACATACCCTTAGACAGTAATGTTTCCAATATGGCGTCACCTGGGGGGGTTTCTGCTGTTCTGGCACATATGGAGCCCCCTCGGAGATCCGAGAGCATGGACAGTCATCAAAATTGGTGAGGATGTTCCATTTCTATATAGCAGAGTTAAATGGTCACCATTGATGGGGCGAGTGTTTTCATGTTCCCATATCTCAGGGTGAATACCTTCATGTTCCCACATATTGGGGTACAATAAGTTGATATAGTGTACTGTGGGCTTCATTATCTTTTTTCCTATTTGCCATTCCTTCCTTGGTTTGTGTTAGAGATGCAATATGCTTATATGACATATATCTATATCTCTGGAAGTAACAATATATGGAAGTTCTCTTGGTTATTATATATCACAGGCAGTCAAACTGTGTGTTTTTAGGTCCTTGCATTTGGCATATATTTTATCTAATGGTATTAAACGTTAAGTTTTAAGTTTCTATAGAACTACACCTGCTGGTATCTATATCTACTTTTGTGTAGTTGTTTCTATTATCCCCGTTGCTGCATTTTCATAAATGGGGTATCATCACGTTTGGGAGAAATTTGATTAATAAACTATGGGGTCCGTTTTCTCCTATTATCTATTGTGAAAATGACAAATTTGGGGCTAAAACAACATTTTCGTGAAATTTTTTTAAAAATTTTCAATAGGATGACCTAATGTTATCAAATTCTGTGTAGTACCTGTGGGTTCAAAATGCTCACTATACCCCTGAATAAAATCCTTGAGGGGTGTAGTTTGCAATATGGGGTAACTTGCGGGGGGTTTCTACTGTTTAGGCACATCAGGGGGCTCTCCAAACGCGACATGACGCCCACAGACCATTCCATCAAAGTCTGCGTTCCTTCCTTTCTGTGCCCTACCGTGCACCCAAACAATACTTTTCCCCTACATATGGGCTATTAGCATACTCAGGAGCAATTGTCCAACAAATTTTGGGGTCCATTTTCTCCTGTTACCCTTGTGAAAATAAAAAAATTGGGGTTAAAAGTACATTTTTGAGGGAAAAATTAGATTTTTTATGTTCATGGCTCTAGGTTATAATAAACTTCTGTGAAGCACCCCTCCATTTTATCTTATTACCCTTGTGAAAATAAAAAATTTGGGACTAAAGTAAAATTTTTGTGAAAAAAAGTAAAAAATTTTTTTTTCCTTCCACATTGCTTTAGTTCCTGGGAAGCACCTGAAAGGTTAATAAACTTCTTGAATGTGGTTTCGAGGACTTTGAGGGGTGCAGTTTTTAGAATGGTGTCACTTTTGGGTATTTTCAGTCACATAGGCCCCTCAAAGTCACTTTAAATGTGATGTGGTCCCTAAAAAAATGGTTTTGTAAATTTTGTTGGAAAAATGAGAAATCGCTGGTCAACTTTTAACCCTTCTAACTTATTAACAAAAAAAAATGATGCTTCAAAAATGATGCAGATGTAAAGTAGACATGTGGGAAATGTTATTTATTAACTATTTTGTGTGACATATCTCTCCGGTTTAAGGGCATAAGAATTAAAAGTTTGAAAATCGACAAATTTCCAATATTTTCACAAATAAACGCAAGTGATATCGAAGAAATTTTACCACTATCATGAAGTACAATATGTCATGAAAAAACAATCTCAGAATCAGTGGGATCCGTTGAAGCGTTCCAGAGTTATTACCTCATGGCTAATGGAAGAAGGGGAGGAAAGAAATGAAAGCACAAAAATGAAAAATTCCCTTGTCCTTAAAAGATTAATGAGGAAGAAATAAAGTGTTTTTTGTTTTTTTTACTTTTATCAGTGTTGGATTATAACGCTCTCAGCTTCATCTCTAGTTTTACTGAATACACCTGGGCGCCGGCCCGGCATTCTATGCACCGCCGGCAACAGAGTCCACAGTGGTACATCTCCGAAAAAGTGGTGAGCCGAAAATGTTCCTCTTATGTTTGTGTGCTGTCAGTACTATAGAGCTGTCGGCTGAATGAGTATTCGTTAGACATCTCAAGTGTATGGTAGTTAAAAACAAGAACACAGATTATTGGACTTTGTTTGATGGTACGCCACAGTTTTGTTAAAGCATAACCGTTGCTTTAATTTTTATTTCATAAATCAATAGTATACATGAAGATAAGCAACTTTGTAATATATCTTATCAGAGAAATCCGCTTCTTTCTCCTCCTGGACTGATCTTTCACTCTCAATTCAATGGTAAAACATGTATTCAGTAAAGACAGATCTTCCCATTACTGAGAACGGAGATGGCAGTTGGTGCTTTTAAAATTCTATGGAGAGAAGAGAAGGAGGAAGGAGCTGAAGGCCGGCAAAGACATTCTGCTGCAAGTTCTCCAACTGTCATCTCCTATCTCTTGGAAAGACAGATTCTACCCGAGAATTGATAATTTTGAGAATGAATTAAAGGAAGAAGCAGATTTCTCTGAGAAGACATATTAAAAAGTTTCTTAATTTCATGAATATTATTAATTTATGAAAAAAAAAAATAAATAAAACAATTGACGCACCCCTGGGCCTTCGTCGCGCGGCATCGCGCGCACGGGAGCTTACCCGGAGCCGGATCTGTTGAGGGTTGTAGTCTCGTGGCGGTGACCCGGTCCGTGCCCAGGGAGTCAAACTGAGCGGCGATGTATCAGCGGTAGATGTTGGACGACTACGCCACCCGTTGAGTACAGCTAAGGAGCTGCTGCTGCAGGGCAGACCGCTGAGGCCGGTGGTAGGATTGTGCAGCGTGATAGTATAACCCCCAACGGGAGGGGTATGGCCTCAGGGCAGCCGACGTGGATGATGGGGGTAGCAGGAATCACTCAGAGACGATGCGGTGTGATTCAGGGTCTTTACTGGTGACAAAGATAGACCCTCCCGGAGTACTGGCTAGCGATTGGGGCCTGGTCAGTCCTTGAGCAGATGGGATCTCCCCTGGCCAGGCGGAGTTGTAGGCCTCCCAAACTAACTGTACTCTTCTGGCTACCTTGCTAGAGGCGGGTATAAGTAGCCCACGTCCCTGAGTGTACCGTGTGGTGCTCACCCGTATGGCCGGTGACTCGGGGCCTTCTAGTAGCTTCCGCTCCACGACGGCGGTGCTGGTCCCATGCGTGTGACCGTGCCTTCGGGTTTCTTGGCCAGAGGACCTGAAATCCCCTGCCTGACGGATTCTGCTGCTGGGTAGGAGTTAGTCCCCACAGCCTCGGACTCCGGGTCCGGTAAGAAATCTTCTCAGTCAGGGCGAGCTCTGCAGCTGCCAGCCCCTGACTCCTTGTAACACTGCTCCCACAGAGCTCCTGTTGTTTCTTCCCATAGCTGCTTCTCTTCTCTGTCTCTACTTCTGGCATGGCCCAGGAGCTGGGCCCAGCCGGAGCCACAGCTCCCTGTCAGCCCTCCTGGCTGAACTCTCCCCCTGAACTCTCTAACCCTGCCTCAGCCCCAGGTTTATATAGGGGAAGTTCTTCCCCTCCCAGGACTGGGCAGGAGGTGTGGCATGCATAGGATTCCTGACCAAGAGACCTCCCACCTGCTCTCAGACATAACATTGCTGTTACTGTGGAAACCAGACCCCTGGGGTGCCACACAATGATGGCTGTTTCAGCACATACACGATTGTAGAAAACACAAGTGAATATTTTCAATGTCAGTACACATCAAGCACGGTTGTCTCACCTGTCGAAAGATCGGTTTGTTGTTATTCCCATCATGTATTAATATAATTACTTGAGTGAAGCTGCTCAAAGTTGAAGGTCCACCCGAGGAGTTATCATCCACTGCGGAGACGTTCAATATATACTGAGTTTTCAGCAGCTTTGGTAGCGGCGCTCCACGTAGTTTTAAGATACCTGCGGGACGCATTGAATGAGTCCTCATACAAGACACAGTATAATCGTAGTATAGTAACAGTATAGCATAGTCAACGTATAGCGGTAGAATTCTTTATGCGTTTGCTTAGAAATTGGATATTTTTCTACCTTTCTGACTGTCCAAGTCAAAGTTTCCCTCTTCATTTCCTTCAACAATGAAGTATGATACGCTGTCACCATCGGGATCTTTTGCATGAACCGTGGCCACCAAGGTGTTTGGTCGAGCATCTTCTGACAAGAAAGTGTTATATCTAGAAATGATCACATAGACATGATCATAATCACTAGATAGCAGACTGTGAGAAACGATTAATCAAGAGATATGTAATCAGTTCTTCTTAATCATAAATAACCACTTAAAGGGAATGCGGCATCAGAAAATTACGCGTTTAAATTATTTATGTTAAATGTATTTTTTTTAATTTTTTATTATTATTTCTTGAAAATCAGAAATCTTGCAATATTCACATTGGACACTAATCCTTATACTAGACTCACACTTCCTGTTCTGTACAGAAAACTTCAGTAGTCTCATTATCATGACAGACAGGATTACAATCTGTATATACAGTAGATGCCACAAGATCTACAATTCATATATATTCATTCATGTACAATATGAATGGGAAATTAGAGGTCTGTCCAAGAATCTATCCGTTCTTAGGCCTGCCTTGTACCCATGACAAGAGATCTACATCTAGAGGAAAGAAGGTTTAAAGGGACAAAACAGAATTAGGATTAATCTGCAGGTAAATAGCATTAAAACCATTTTAGGCTGCCTTACTAGAGCAGTGGTAATAGGGAGAGAATTAATGTATTTCCTCCCAGTAGGATGTCAAGTCAATGGGGCGGTGTCGGGAGCAGTTACAGTCATCACTCACTATAAAATGAGCACACTGTAATCACTCCCCCGCACTTTAATTGACAGCCTGCTCCACAATGTATGTGCAGCGTATTTGTGCGAGGAGCTGGCTGCCATCAAAATTAACTCTTTAAAGGGACTCTTTAACCTTTCACCTTGGAAAATGCTACTTGCCTGCAGATATATGGTCAATCTGCATGTAAACAGCGTCACAATTCAGCCTGGCTGCCTTACTAAAAGTGCGGCTACTGGGATAAAATTTATTTATTACATGCCGGGAGCCGCCAGCTTTCAGTCATAGGACGTGTACGGAGCGGCTACAGACACCTCTCACGGCTGTAGGCATGACCGTGCAACTTGATAGCTCCCTTTGCAGCACATCTATGCAGAGTGAGCTGTCAATCAAAGTCACTGCTCGCAGTATAGTGAGGGTGCTGTGAGCGGTGACTGTAGCTGCTCCATGCACGCCCCATTACTAAAAGCCGGCGGCTCCAGGGAGGAAATAAGTTCATTTTCTCCCAGTAGCTGCACTTACAGTAAGGTGGATGGGCAGCATTGTAACACTATTATTTTGTAAATTAACCCTATATATATTGCTCTACAGGCAAGTAGCGTTTTCTCAGGTGACAGGTTCTCTTTAAAAAACAAAAAAAACAAAAATGAGTGTAAAACAGTAACCAAAGTGTCTGTTTTTACATTAATTCGATTTATTTAAAGACAGATCTATTCAACATTTTTTTCCATTTTGCATGCTTTTGCACCATTTGTAAATGATCCATACTAGATATGTTGCAAATGGATGACAACTGGCTATGCCAGCAGAATCTTACCAGTTCCTTTGCACCAAAATTGACCTTGTTTGCAGTCCACTGATATATTGGATATTAATGGTATAAGATAACGGTACTTACACAATTTGGGAGAAAATAGGGGCTTCGTCATTGATATTGGACATCCGTAGACGCAGTGAAGCTGTTCCTGTACGAGGAGGGTTTCCTTGGTCTATGGCAATCACTACAAACTCATACATGTGGTTGGCTTGTTCGTAGTCTAGTCTCTGCCTGGACACGATGACTCCTTGTGATGTGATGGAGAATTCTGAGCTCTGGGTGAAGTAAGAAATCTCTGCATTGCTCCCGGAGTCACAGTCTTGAGCTGCAACTAAAGTACAAATGCCATAATGGACATATATTATACAGTATATACAAATGCACAACAAATATAAGACTTCTGTGGATTGGTGGGAACTGAGACAAACACTGCACCTTGTAAGATGGATGTGCCCACAGGAATATTTTCCACAATGCTGTCCTGACTGTAAATCAACTTATGGAACGCGGGGGAGCAGTCGTTATCATCGGTGATGTGTATTATGACCTGGGTATTAAGATAATTACAGGATAAAACTATAACACAAGTTTAATTAAATGGTGTAAAACAGTTTGAAAGGTTCCAAATAATTCTCACAAACAATTTGTAACTTTTGGCGTTGGAGACAGCGGCAGCAGAATACTACTCTCAACATTGTCCCTGGCTGGTGCTGATCACAGTGCAAGCAAAGGAAAATGATGAGAGATTCCTTCAGCACCCGGCGGCTGGAAACAGCACTAACTGTACCGCTGATTCCCAGGTGCCGGTATGTGTGATTCTGATGCGGCACACGGGCAACACACAGTTGCCACACAGGTGCACCGAACACGAATATCTCCGATATTGGTTTTTCCAGTACCGGAAATATCATGACATGTGAAACCGGCCTAAGGTAAATATCACGCGTTGTACATTGTTGTGGAGCCTAAGTTTTATGTTTTTTTAAATATCCTCTTTTTTATTCTTTTGCAGATATCGGCCGACATCGTTAGGAAAATAAAGGAGATGCATGTCTTTTTTCACATTTTTCATTTTTTTTATGCCCTAAAATTACTACAAAAATACATTTGCAACATTTGTCCACCATTTTTTACATGGGATACATGGTTTTTTTTTTACAGGGGTGGCACTAGTAACCATTATTTCTATTGGAAATGGCTTTCTTTAATTTAGTTTTTCTACCTTTTCATATATTTAGTTTTAATTTATTTCACACATTGTGCTCCCCATAAGGTCATAAAAGACCTTTTGAGGGAGGTGGGGACATTTCAACATTTAAATATTTCTTTTTTTTTATCTGATTTTCCCTGTAACTGGAGCTAGTATATTAGCCCTATTTACAGGAGCCTCCTGGCTGCACAGCGGAGCTGCCTGGGTCTTCTATGATCCAGCAGCTTCTACTTCATCCCTATACCCAGTGATAACATGATCGCTGGGTCCAGTGGAGGAAGCGCTTTAAGTGCTTCCTATTACTCTATGCACAATTCTTGTTCAACGCTATGTATACAGCAATAACAAATGTCCACCAGGACCTGCTCCTGCGACGTCAGCTTCTGTTTAACGTGGACAGGGGAGGTAGCCATGGGCGAGGTACTAGTATTCCACGCCCTGGCATGCTACATGAGGGTCCTGGCAATGTGTGTGGACTTATTCTATGGAGGCGCTACACCCTTATAGGCCACGTGATGTCTATGACTTTGGCTGGTCAGGACCAGATGTTGAATAGTTCAATAAGGGAGACCACCAACCAAACATAAACAGTCTTTTACTGAACATCAACTTGGTGGGAACTATGTACAATTGATAGTGGGTGCATAACTTCACGAATGTTTCCTTTACAACATGGATCATCTTCTCACATGGTCTCTCTACATCTTCCAGGCTTACTTGTTTCTGTCTCAAGTTTCTCTGTCTTCACCATAACCCAGCAGACTACTACAGTCCAGTAAGTGAGAGTCCTATACTTCAACCAGCAGTTTCACATCTTTTTCCCCGAACTAGTTTGCCACTATGGCCTTTACTTAGCTTCTCTGCTTGCTGACACCTTGGGACTCCCACCCAGGGCACTCTCTTCTTCTCACACTCCCTGTTCCGTCCTGGCCTCTCTGAGTTGTAAACTTAGGGCCATACTGCTAGGTGTCTTCTCCCAGGATCCGGCTCTGGTGCATTACTTCTGTCCTTCTGTCACTTTTTCCTTTTTCTACTCCGGATCTCATTATCCATTGCCTTGGTCTCCACTCACATCAGGGACACCCATGTCATGTGGTTCTGCTGATTAGTCAGACCTTAGGTCAGCTTCTGTTGCACAGTGGGCCTTATCTGACTTCCTGACAGGAAACTGTCTCTGTCTCTGCACTTTAGCTTAACAAACTCTGGGCTAGTCCCAATCATTAATCCTAACTCCCCCTACTGTCAGTCAAGCTACAATGGCGTCACTAATGACGCATGTCACAATACACATCACACATTATAACAATGTGTCTTCAAGGAGGAACACATGTCTTCAAGGGGGAACGTGGGGAGTATGTCCATCTCCTTACAACCAGGCGCCACTGAACTCATTTTACAGGCGGTGCTGGTCATGGAGGAGACATTGGAACCAGAAGTTCAGGGTGGCGCAGGCTCTGTCCAGCCACTAAGATTAGGATGGCTGGGACCTGCAGTGCCATCCAGTCTGACAGTATGCGTGTGTGTGTTGTCCAGCTGAAGTAATCAGTTCCCTGCTCCAGCCTATTGGAAAGCATCACCACCTACTAAAGCCTCCAGGTTACTGCTGGAAACTGCCAGATATATTTTTGTGCTTCTCTGGTTTATGGCTGTGTTCTCTGCTCTTGTATAGTATGTGTATTCCCTGTTTTGACCTCGGCCTAACGATTTTGTACGTTCTCTGACCTCTTGGTTTTGACCTGGCTACCAGATCATTCTCTTGCCCTAGTTCGCTCCTCCGGACAGCAGTCCTTCCGGCGAAGAAATCAAATGGACCCCTTTATAAGGCTAGATCCCCGTACAGGAGTTAAAGGTTGAAGGCCGGGGTTCCTATGGTTTTTGCCAGATGGAGTGGCTTGCGCCAAGTCTGTCTGAGGTAGACTTTTTGAGCCTGTAGCCTCGGACAGACATTACAAGTGGTAACAAACCATCTTTGCCTTCTCTATGAGGAGTCTGGCTGTGTCTGATAGCCAGCTCCTCAATCCCACAGCTGAACAATTGTGTACAAATACTCCATTATTAGTACATCACTGCAGAGTAGAACACAGACCGCTCGTACGTTTATTGTCTATGGGTGATCCGGAAATAGTTAAAAGGGGTGTTTGGTCACAAGATATTGATGATCTATCCTTAGGGAACCATTGAAAGATGTTCTATGTATGACCTTACCTCACCTCCATATATTTCTTGACTAAAGGCCCTTAAAAATCTAAAGTGGACTATTTACTTGACCCAATGACAATCTGGCTCTGTTCAGCCGATACCTCAGTGACACTGCTGAGTCCACTTTCTGCCTCCAGAGCCTTCACCAACAAGTGATAAAGATGATGTTCACTCTCGTAATCCACAGCATGTGTCAGGCTCAGCTCCCCGCTCTCTTGGTTAATGGTGAACAGGCCATTGGGATTCATCAGTAAGGTGTAAGTGATAGCTTTGCTTTGGAAGGACACGGCTTCCACAACCGCCATCCTACAAGAAAAAAAATAAAGTTGTTCCATCCTATTTGATTTTTGGTGACAAGAATCTGTGTAGGTCTTCACTCTCCATAGAAAATGGACCCAAGGTAAAGATTAGGAAATTGAGGGGAAAACAAACCGGTTGAGCCACTTGACACATAAATGTTCCTCTGCTGGGAATCAGATCTCCACCTATCTAATACTAATGGGCTATACTTAGGATAGGCTATCAATTTTACATAACCGAAAAACTCCTCATCTAGACTTCCTTTTTTTTTTTTTTTGCTTTTCAGAAAAATTGGACTGATTTCCATCAGAGTGCTGGATCTGATTTTCATCCATTTTTGGCCTTTGTGTTCAATTTTACCATCAGTGTTTCATCTGTTTTTCTTTCTATGCAAAAAGAAAATTCTAAGCTTCCACCCATTAAACAGTAAAAAAAATTGACAGCACTTAGATGATACATATTTGGCATCTGTGCGCTGTTCGTTTTTTTTTCACTGACCCTTAGTTTCAATGGGAGAGTTTGATCAGTGAATTAGATAAAAACCAGCGAACACTTGGCTGTGTTCTCTCTGTGAAAAATACAGATAGAACATCTACGTGAAAAACGGACGTCTGAATGAGGTGCTGCAGTAACTTTACATGTTCATTTCCTTGGAATGAAATTATCTTAAGTCTCTTCGATTTGCTACATGAAATGTCTTAACAGCATAATTGAAGTTTCTACTTACTTCTCCCCAATAGCTGTGGTTTCTGGGACAAACACACTGTATGTCATATTGGTGAACTGTGGTGGCCGTAATCCAACCAGGATGGAGATAGAAGCGTAGGGACTCTTCTTTGCATGTTTGTCAGTGGCCTGAACGGTCAGGGCATATTCCTTGTTCCATGTTAATGGTAAACCTGTTGTACTAATAACTCCAGTATCTTTATCCACCTTGAAGAGTTGGTCTACACCTTTATAGAATGTAAAAAGTTCAGAACAAAGTAAAATATAACTTTTTGATAACTTTTGTGATTTTTATAAAACTTCAGATGGCCATTGCTCAGCAGAGGAGCTATAGACACAAAATCCTTTTAGTATATTTTAGAGCAGACCTGAGCAAAGTGGAAGGCTATGTGGAGGCTCATGAGGATATAGGAGCCTATGTAGGGGCTCATACTGTATATAGGAAGCTATGTGGGGCTCATGCTGTATATGGGAGGCTATGTAGGAGCTCATACTGTATATAGTGGGCTATGTGGGCGCTCATACTGTATATAGGAGGCTATGTAGGGGCTCATACTGTATATAGGAGGCTATGTGGGCGCTCATACTGTATATGGGAGGCTATGTGGGCACTCATACTGTATATAGGAGGCTATGTGGGGGCTCATACTGTATATAGGAGGCTATGTGAGGGCTCATACTGTATATAGGAGGCTATGTGGGGGCTCATACTGTATATAGGAGGCTATGTGAGGGCTCATACTGTATATAGGAGGCTATGTGGGGGCTCATACTGTATATAGGAGGCTATGTGAGGGCTCATACAGGATATAAGGGGATGTCAGCATACTTAAATCTGCTCAATATTATGTGATATAATTAAAATGAATATAAAATAATTAGATTTAATATGTTAATATTAATATTGAGCAGAATTGTTTTCAGCCTATTTGTTTGGCCCTCCACAACAGTCAAGGTCTCTCATGTGGCCCTTTGGGAAAATTAATTGTCTCCCCCCTCCACTGTTCTAGAGTTATTGGAGTAATAATAAAAAATAGTAGCAAATGTTGGGAAAAGTTTTACAGACACCTGTATAATGCTTGCAGATATAATATAAAGTTAAAAGGTAAAAAAAATAATTTTGTGTCACATTTAAGTGCAGTCCTTATTTTTTATACAGCTTTATACTACCTTCCATGAGATGGTAAGATATGCCACCCCCAGAGCTCTCATCATTGTAGTAATGTGCCAGTAGCTGGTATACAATAGTGCCTTTTGGCGCTTCAGGGTCCACACAAGCCAGGTAAGGGAATGGGTACATGGTCCACTCCAAGCTCTCCTCTCTTGGTACAACAATGGTTATATGGCACAAATACCAGTCACCATCTGCAAACAGAAAAATCAACCCAAATGAAGTTAGATGTTACATTGTGTTAAGAAATCCTCCTTTAATTGAATTATTTGGGGGTCAGCCACTGGGATCCCCATTGATTAGGGTTCTGAAGAGCAGCATCTGAATGGAGCAGAGATCGAGCATGCACACCTCCGCAACATCCATTCTTATTGGGAGTGCTGAACACCAGACAAGCCAAGAGCTATCTCCAGGAGTCCAATTATGAATGGAAGGAGGGGAGGGGGTTAATCAAGAAAGTCAGAAGGCATCAGAGCTCACATCTCAGGAATAGAGATAGCAAGAGAAAGCCCTGAAACATTGGACAAATACTCCACACAGTAATGTGTTGTACAACTGCAGTACAGAAGAAGATGAGTATAGTAGTCTGTAGTAATAAAAAGAATAAATTGGTGTAGGAAGCGAGAGAGGAAAGGTGCCAACAGCAGTGTCAGGCCACTATCAGTATTTGGCCACGGCCCCACTATCAGTATTTGGTCAGTATTTTTTCTCAGCAGTGGGAGCCAAAACAAGGTGAGGAACAATCAGAGAAATGGTATAATAGAAACAATACTGACCAAATACTGATAGTGGGGCCGTGGCCTTATGCTGACCTATGTCGCGGTCCAGTCTAATGGGCACCTCTGGTTTTGATCCGACGCCTCCTCTTTTTCTACAATCCCCGTCCTCCTTCTTGCTTCATGTGGGTGACGTGTCCTACATCATCCACCGAGGGTCCTCCAATGCGCTCCTGCGCAGGCGAACTCCTCTCTGCCCTGCCGAGGACGGAGTAAAGTAATGTAATGCGCATGTGTAAGGGGGAAGACTGGGGTGTAAGTATTTTCAGTACAAGGGATCCGGAAGTGCCGGGGCCGTGCCTCTGGTTGCAAGGGGAAGACAGACTTTGAGCACAGGAGTCAGGTGACCGGGAAGCTGGGGGCGTGTCCAGAGCTCAGGCGTCAGGTGACCGGGAAGCTGGGGGCGTGTCTAGGAAGAGGGAGAAAAAGGAGGTTTGCGCGGGAAAGCAGGCAGTTGACAGTTGGAGTCAAGCCCGACTAGAGGGAGAAGAGACGCAGGGTAAGTGGAGCCGAGCAAGTGAGGTGCAGTGTTATGAACTAGGGGCTCAGCGGGTCAAACCGGAGACCACCTGCTGCCGCCAGAAGACGTGGAGCCTAGCAAGTGAGGTGCAGTGTTATAGACTAGGGGCTCAGTGGGTCAAACCGGAGACCGCCCGCTGCCGCCAGAAGGCGGAGCATTGTTTATGCGGGGAAGCCAGAAGAAAACAACACCGGCATCAGCCGGCAACTGCCTTGTGGGGAACAAGAGTCAGCTAAGTGTAAAACTGCCGATTACAACAGTGTCGACTCTGCTACATCTAGCCAAACTGTGGATTATCGGTTATAGCCTTTTACCTGCTACTCCCTTTGTTGTCCCCTGTCGTCCCCATATTTCCCCTGTTACTCCCTGCGTGGAGATTGACCCTGTTACAATAAATCCCCCCTGTTTATTAACCTTGTACTGGCTGCTCTGTGTTTCTGTGTCACTGCATCTAAACTACCTGTGTTACACATGCGCAGGGAAAGGGCAGAGAGCACTGACACATGTGAACTACAATACTTTCCTCGGTAAGGCAGAGAGACGTACGCCTGCACAGGAGCTTGATGGAAGACACTGCGTGGATGACGTAGGACACGTCATCCAACAGAAGTAGGGTAGGAGGACGGCGATCGTAAGAAGAGAGGAGGCGCCGGATGAAGACCATAGATTCCCATCAGATCTGTCTCCGTCATAGGTGCTAGGGATTAAAGATTTTTTTACAGTTGAGATCAGTTTACATTACTTCACTCAGGGGCGGACATACCATTGGTGAAACCTGTGCAGCTGCACAGGGGCCCCAGAGGTAAGAGGGCAAATTTCGACCTCCAAGGCTACAATGCTACACGCGTTTTTGATTTGTTTTATTTATGCGTTTTTTATGTAAATTTTCAGCCGTGTTTTAGAGTACCAGCAAAGTCTATGCGATTTCAGAAACCTCATGCACACACCTTGTTTTTTTTTCCTGATTGTTTTGTCAAAGAGTTGCGCTTTTGCAAAACGCAGCATGTCAATTCTTTCAGCTGTTTTTCAGCGTTTTTACAGCCTTTTTCACCCATTGAAAGCAATGGGTGGTGCAAAACGCTGCAAAAAATGCAGGTTTTGCTGCATTTTTGGTGCCAAAACCTGAGTATGTTAAATTAGGTATTTTTTTGGTCACTAAAGTTTATCAGCATGCACAAGAGACAAATGGACAGTGACAAAAACGCTAAAAAAAATGCGCCAAAACTCAGCAAAAATTAAGGAAAACCAGCTTTTTTTGAGGCAAAAACTTGACTGCCAAGAGAGCAGGTTTGGCGCAGAAAAAATAGCAACAAAAACGCCACGTGTGAACATAGACGGAACATTAGGAATTGTTCGTTATTATGACATATTGTTCTGTAAATGGCCTATATGTTTGTCTTACACAAGGGCCCTCTTCAGTCTGTGTCCACCAATGATTTCACTTACTTGTGAACTATATTGAAATGACTTTAGCTTTTTATATTCCTGTAATTTATGTAATTTACATAGTGAGGTTTATTTCAGAATTTACATTTAATGGGGAGGACTGGTTTAGATCTCCAGAAAGCCGTTCCCTCCGGATAACCCAGTATATCCAGTATATCCATGTGTTCCATATACAACCCATTGATTTCAATGGGAACTGTTTAATGTTGTATTTCTCCTGAGAGGCATTGCAGGAAAAATGAGCACTTGCTGGATAATAGCTGAAACCTTTTGATCAGTTTATATGGGTGGAACAAATGCAATGCATATATATAATGGGCCGGACAAAATTGTTGACTTTCTTTCACATTACAAAAACTCTTAAAGACTTGACTATAAATACGTCATTTTTATACCTGGTGTAAATGTCCATGTTCTTCTGAATCTGGGGATGTTCTTTTATTTTTTTGTTCCTGCGCCTCTCCTTTCCTTAGATATACATCCCTCTTACTTCTATGTAAGTCTAGTCTTTTTAGCCAACAGGGCGTGGTTAAGAAGAAGATGCTCATAGAGAGAAGTTGAGAACCACACCCATGTGGCTTAAAAGACTAGATTTATATACAGGGAAGAGGGGCCATGTCTCAGAAATAAAGAGGCACAGGAGCAAAAGAAAAACAATGCCAGATTCAGGAGAAGAGCAGCATTTACACTGTGCAAACGTTTAAGGTAAGTGTGGAAGAAATGCTGCAAAGTAAGAATGCTTTCAAAAATATAAAGGTTAATTGTTTAAAAAAAAAAAAAAAAAATGCAAAGTTAATGAACAAAAGAAAAATCTAAATCAAATCAATATTAATCAGCATTAATTCTTCTAGGTATATTTGCATAATGTCAGGGTTTTTGTAAAACTCTAGTCAGGTGTTTGAGTAACTAATTATACTAAACAGGTGATAATGATCATCATTTTCATATGTAGGTTTAAACATAATCATTAACTGAAACAGAAACAGCTATATAGGAGGCTTAAATGAGGTGAAAAACAGCCAAACACTTCTAGAAAGGTGAGGTTGTGGAAGACAGTTTCATATCACAGGTCATACACCATGGCAAGACTTGAGTAAAGCAACAAGATACAAGGTAGTTATATTGCATCAGCAAGATCTCTCCCAGGCAAATGTTTGGGGTAATTTTCCTGCTGCAATATTAACTTGGAGCCAGTCAGATGCCTCATTGATGGATAAGTATCTGACTGTATTTCTCAGCATTGAGTACACCAAGCTCACTGAGCAACACGATGGACTATGGACGCAGTGGGTGGCCGAGGACACTTAGTGCAGCAGAAGAAAGACACATGCTAACTTCAAAATCAGAAGATGTCCAGCAGTGCCATCAGCTCTGGCAGCATCTGCTTGTTAAATGAAGTCTTGCCAGAATTGGCCTTTATGGAAGAATGCTGGCAAAAGAGCCATACCTTAGACATGTAAACAAGGCCAAGTGACTCAACTATGCACGAAAACATAGGAACTGGGGTGCAGAAAAATGGCAGCAGGAGCTCTGGACTGATGAATCAAAATGTGAAATATCTGGCTGGAACAGTAGGCAGTTAGTTCATCGAAAGGCTGGAGAGCGGTACAATAATGAGTGTCTGCAGGCAACAGTGAAGCATGGTGGAAGGTCCTGCAAGTTTGGGGCTGCATTTCAGCTAATGGAGTTGGAGTTATGGTAAGGATTAATGGTGTCCTCGGTGCTGAGAAATACAAGCAGATACTTATCCATCATGTAATACCATCAGGGAGTCGTCTGATTGCCTCCAAAATTTTTCTGTACCAGGAAAACAACCCCAAACATCCAGCCAATATCATTAAGGCATAACTTCAACATAACGAAGAACAAGGAGTCGTGGTAGTGATGATCCGACCCCACAGAGCCCTGATCTCATCATCAACAAGTCTGTCTGTGATTAAATGAAGAGATAGAAGGATTAGCACAAGCGACATCCTCAGAAGATCTGTGGTTAGTTCTCCCAGATGTTTGGAACAACCTCCCGGTGAATTCCTACAAAACTGCGTGCAAGTGTACAGAGAAGAATGGATGGTGTTTTGAAGGCAAAAGGTGGTCACACCAAATATTGATTTTACTTAGATTTCTCTTTTGTTCATTCACCTTGCATTTTGTTAATTGATAAAAATAAACTATTATCACTTCTATTTTTTAAAGCATTCATACATTGCAGTATTTTTTCCACACCTGCCTAAAACTTTTGCACAGTGCTGTATTTATGGCAAGTGACAGTTCCTCTATAAATAAGACATTTATTAAGCAATTTAAATAGCGCAGCTATTTATTAGCATATTAGTTCAATGTCTTGTTACCTCATATTGAATGTAGTGTTGGTCACTTTAAACATCTAAGAATCCATTTTAACGTACTTGTCTTATGAAATAAACCCGTAGCAGCGCCCTGTGGTGTTTACTCCTTGTAAAGTGCATTGTAAATGGTTACAGAACCGCATAACCTTGAACTACATCGTTCATTGTCAATTCTTCCCTAAAGGCAGACACACTATCGATACACGGCCATCAGAGCGCCGGATACACTTTGGAGACCTGTTATATCATCGAACCAAAGGAAAAAAAAAAATCATATGACTTGTAACTCAAGAGAAATGTATACAAAATATTATGGAAAAAGAAGGATTTTGAAGTGCTCTTTAGAGAACATAAATTGTATAATAAATTACTCATTGCTAGAATATGATACTGTTATCCATAGAGAAACATTATGCAATCAACTATGGGCAAAGTAAATTGGTTTAGGGATTGTATACTTTAGCAATAACCTTTTAAATAAATTTTCATCTGAACCCAGTCTGATGTTTAGGATATTGCTCTTAATGTAACTCCTCACATATAGAAGTTGTTACGCACACGCCCGGGCAGACTAGTGTGAGCGTGATTAGTGATCCCACTGTACCATGAACCGAGGAGTGCCTGGAGGGGCGTAACTAAGTATCAACCTGACCCGACCAAGGTCACACGGTGGCTCAGTCGACTCCGTGAACCAGGGAGGAACCGAGCAGAGGGACCAGGTGCTACTCCAGGTCAGACCCCGGTCACAGCTGTTGACCCACACCGGGGAATGCAGGAACAGGCAGGTTAAACTGGCATATTGACTGGTGGGTACTGGCAGGCACGGCTGGTATGCAGACAGGTGGATATTGACAGGCACAGCTGGTATGCAGACAGGTGGGCACCAGCAGGCACAGCTGGCATGCAGACAGGTAGGAACGTAGGCAGGATAGGGACCAGTACAGACTGGGATACAGGAACAGAGCCGCAGGTGCGGTAGACAAGCAGAGAGGCGCAAAACCCGCAGATGCGGTGAACAAGCAAAGCAGAGCAAAACCGCAGATGCGGTGAACAAGCAAAGCAGAGCAAAACCCGCAGATGCGGTGAACAAGCAAAGCAGAGCAAAACCGCAGATGCGGTGAACAAGCAAAGCAGAGCAAAACCGCAGGTGCGGTGAGCAAGCAGAGCAAAGCAAAACCCGCAGATGCGGTAGACAGGACAGAGCTCTGTTCACATGGAACAGACTGGAAAACACAAGAAGATAGCTGGAACACAGGAGTTAGATACAGAGGGAGGGAAACAGAACGAGCAGAACCAGATACACACAAGGTACTTACAATGAAGTAGCGAGTAGACACAAGACTCACAAACAGAAGTACAGAGACAAGGAGTTGGAGTTAGGTGCAGGTTCAGATACTGCAGGAAAGAGGGAAGATACAGACATAGAGACAAACAAGTGACGGACTAGGACACTGTTCAGACAGGATCTGAACCAGGAACAAGATACAGGAGCGAGCCTGGGAACACAGCCCCCAGCGAGGCAGAAACTGACTAGAAGTCACAGGTACAGGTAGAGGCCCTGGGTACTCAGCCCCCAGGGTGGCGGACAGACTAGAGTCAGGACTGGACCTTGCAACTCACAGTTGCACAGAACAGACTGTAAGAAAGTGTTGCTCAGGCACCTCCTACTGGGTGGAGGAGGTTTAAGTATCCAGTGACTCACAGCAATAAGCTGGGGACCCATTAGGACTGCGCACACTGTAGCTTTAAGAATCAGAAAGCAACAGCGCCGACGCCCTAAGCCAGCAAACAAGAGACATACAAACAGCAGGTACTGGAGCAAAAGTGTGCAGCCTGGCCTGAAAGGTAAGATTGCGGTCTTGCATGGTGGGAGATGGTAAGCCATGGAAGCACGCCGCCAGGGATGTTACAGAAGTAAAGTCAATTTTGAAGTGATACTTTTAGTCAGGCTTGGACTGGCCTAGAGGAGAACAGGAGAATCCTCCGGTGGGCCCCTGTGCAGTGCAGGAGTGGGTCACCACCCTCTTATATGAGCCATAGTTAGCACTATATACTTGATTCCCCACATACAGACAAAGGCAACATCTTATTAATGTAACAATCAACCCATCTTATTGGTTTAGAATTTTGTGAATGAGGATGAAGGAAATGTGAGTAAATGATTAAATTTGCTGATGGCACAAAGCTAGGAGGGATTGCTAATACTAGAGAAGATCTAAACAAACTGGAACTGTGGGCAGCAACTAACAGAATGGTTTTTAACAAGGAGAAATGCAAAGTCCTACATCTGGGCAAGAAAAATGAATAAAGCATATACAGAATGGGAGGAATAGGGCTAAGCAACAGCACATGTGAAAAAGACCTGGATATACTAATAGATCACAGACTGTACATGAGTCAACAGTGTGATGCAGCAGCAAAAAAGGCAAACACAATTTTGGAATGTATTAGGAGAAGCATACAGTCTAGATCACGTGAAGTAATTATCCCCCTCTACTTCTCCTTGGTCAAACCTCGTCTGGATTACTGTGTTCAGTTCTGGGTACCACATCTTAAAAAGGACATGAAGAAAGCGGAGCAAGTTCAGAGAAGAGCTACCAGGATGGTGACCAGTCTGCAAACAATGTCCTATGAGGAATGATTAGAAGATCTGGGAACGTTTAGCTTGCAAAAGAGAAGACTGAGAGGAAACTTAATAGCTGTATACAAATATATGAAGGGCTGTCACACTGTAGAGGGATCAGATTTATTCTCATTTGCACAAAGAAAGACTAGAAGCAATGGGATGAACCTGAATGGAAGAAGTTACAGATTAGATATTAGAAAAAACTTTTTGACAGTGAGGGCGATTAACGAGTGGAACAGGCTGCCACGAGAGGTAGTGAGTTTTCCTTCAATGGAAGTCTTCAAACAGAGGTTGGACAGACATCTGCCTGAGATGGCTTAGTGAATCCTGCATTGAGCAGGGGGTTGGACCAGATGACCCAGGAGGTCCTTTCTAACTCTAACATTCTATGATCCTATGATGATGAAAGTCACATTTGTACGTAGCTGAAAAGTGGGGCCCTGGAGTTGGTTACTTGTGGGCCCTTGGAACACCAGTCGGACACTGCTTTTAGTCCAATTCTAAATAAGTCAAAATTCTGTTCATCATATGGTGTATATGTAGAGAGATACATATGGACAAGAGAGACAAAGTAACTGTAAGCAAACGCCACCCTCTGCTGGAACAAACTGAAAGTGAAACAAAGAATTATGCTAGCAGGAACCAAATGTTCCTAGCAGTTTTTACAGGGGGAGAGACTGTTGTGTGCTGGACCTGATCATGTGACCCAGAGGGTTCCCTGGGTATAAAGGCCCTGTGTGCCAGATTGCAGGGGGCTTTTGGTGCCAAGAGAGCGCAGGGTGCGGATGTGCAGCCAGAGGTTTGGCGCCAAGCTGCAGAGTGGAGCAGACGTGCTCCAGAGGGACAGCAGAGCCCAGCGAGACAGGCCTCACCAGGAGGGCTGTGCTGCACCAGAGTTGGACATCGCCTGAGAGGCTCTGCATTCCTCACAGAAGCACCCTGAGCCCTGCGCATGTTGGTCAGAGTCAGGACCTGTGCCCCACACTGAGCAAGTTTCAGGGATCCGACGCCGCCTGGCAAGAGCCGAGGTCGGGACCCCCTTCCCCCAAGAGACTACTGTCGACGGTCAAGCCAAGAAGAGCTGAGAGAGGACCGTGGCAGGAAAGACGCGCCAGCAGCAGCGGAGGAACTGCACAAGTGAACAGAGCCGTCACTTACAACTCTCACCTACGGTACAAGGGACAGTTGGGATTAGGATCTCAGGTTGGGTGGGGGCCGTTTGGTGTGGGGGAGGCTAAACGAGATCTGATAGACTTTATCTGGAAGAGACTTGCGGCCTAGCGGGAAGAACCGGTGACCCCCGCCAGGGTCATATAAAGAGAAAGAGAACTCACATGGTGTCTCCCATGACTGGGTGCATCACACTGTTGCAAAGGACTGTACTGTTATTTACTGAAATATTTCTCATTGCTATTCCAAGTTGCTGTTAATTACCCTTGCTACTAACCCCTTTGTAGAATAGTTGTTACACATATAAAGTGGTTATATCAACCTCTGCCTGTTCTCGTAGAGAGTAGGACCCCAAGAGCCATTCCATGCTTTGAACAGTACTTCTTACTTTAATCCCTACTTTATATTATCACGATAACCCATTGATATGAATAGGGACTATGTAATGCAAAATTTTCCCTGTGGAGGCGCTGTCGATTACAACTGACCTCTTTTAATCATGATTAGTTTATGGTCGGGACCCCCCTCTTACAAAAGTGATCAATCTATTTAACCCTTTATGCCGTACCTTTACAGTGCTGCACATAGTACTCATCGCTGTAAGTGAAGGTTCACAAGTCCGTATAAAAATTTGTCAGAGTTTCGTCCAGAAAAGCGGGACGATTCTTTTCTCACTTGTCATCGGTATATAATCTATTTTTACAGCAGCAGCTATTATTAATCTTCTACAGGGCCATTTACAGTTTCCTATGTTACAGAATTGTAATGTATCCATAAAAATTGGACACCATACTGTAGCTCCGTATGGCGTAAGATTTTTTTGGTGCATTCATAGATTTGAATGGTTGAGTATCATACGATTTATGGAAGAAACTAGTGCATGCTACAATTTTTTTTCACATGCGGTCAGTGAAAATAATCATTCATCTGCACTGCCCCATTGCATAACATTGGTCAGAGTGCTTTTTTTTTTAACGGATAGCACTCGTACTTAAGATAATCTTATGGAGCTGTTCACATGACAGATTTTTTCCTCAGACCAAGTGGATCAAAACCGAGGAGACAAGTGTCTGATCAAAATCGGCAATGCAAGTCTATGGGTCAGTGACAAAAATCGGACTGCACTCAGATGCCATCCGTGCTCTGTCCATTTTTCACTGATTGATAGGAGAAGGTGGAGAAACTTTTTTTTTCTCATCAGTGAAAAAAAAAGATGAAACTCTGACCAAACTCCGATGACACTCAAACGTCAAAACTCTGACGTCAAAAGGAGGCCTAAATATAGGGCTCTTTTGGTCACCCCATTGGCACCCTGCATTCTGATTGCAGGATGCGAATGGTTTTCCATGCCCCCCCTCAAAATCTGACAAGTCTGCAGTCGCATAGGGTGACGCAGACTTGTAGCCTGAGACCGGACAACCCCATTAACTGATCTAATACTTCTCATAACTTTGGAACCTTGTTGACTCCAGTCTGGTACATTTTACTTGCACTGATAAATAGTAGCGAACTATAAGGACAAGAGAGATTTGTGTGTGTTTAGCTCAATCATGATTGCAGAAACTGACAAACTCTTATCAAGAATAGATCTTGATAAAAAAATAAATAAAAATTGTGGGGAGTAAATGTTTTTCTTTAGGACTTTTCATTTTTGCACAAATGTTGCTATGGCTTTTGAGCCATTTTCTACATTTCTTTCAGACCTCTTTTTTTTTTTGGGGGGGGGGGTTTGCTCACCAATATTTGTGTGGGTTTCATTATACAGATGTTTTCAGTTTTTTTTTTTTTTTTTTTTATCAATTGTGACTTTTCCAAACTGTTGCACAATTGTACATCAGTACTCTAGTGGAGAACAAGATCTGTTTATTCTTTTGCCCGGTTGAAGACTAATGTGCAACATTTTAGTCTAAAAAAAAAAAGAGGAAAAAGGCAAAAGAGCAAAAAATAAAATTATCGTTTTACTTGCACCAAATTCATCAGGAATTTGATGCAAAAGTATACCAGAGAAAAACAGATTGACAATACAGAAAAATGATGGCAATGATGAATCGGGGACAAAGCATATTAGAAAGCCTCGCTCCCTAGACTTAGACTCTAAGGGCTCATACCTGAAAAGTCGGGTGAGTGTCATGCAAGTACAATACGATTTTTCTCACCTGGTATCCAAATGACATCTCATTGACATGCGAATGCAATCCGTATGCAATGCGATTTTAACATTAGCTTTTACATAGAGTAACTCTGTATGTCATTTAAAGACCGTTTTCAAATTAAATATTCTTAAAAACATATAGATAGCTCGCACTGACGTCAGTGACGTGAACGGAGTTCATTGGCTATGAACTTCGCTTACCGTATTCCCATCACTGATGCTGCGTTAGCACGAGCAGCTCAGTGACTCTGCTGGATGTCAGGCTGAATGGTCGCATCATGCCACCTTTCAGCAAGGCATCTAGATGTAGCAGAGTTAGACTTGTTGCGGGACAAATAGATTATCTTCTCGTTGGACAGGTGAGGAATATAGTGTTTATTATTTTTCCTTTTGCCAGAATAAATGGGTGAAAAAGGGAGGGGAGTATTTATTTCAATTAAGGTGTCTGTGTCATTATTTCCAATAAAGGACTTTATTCTGGATGTTTTTTATTTGCAATATGACTATGTGGTTAGTAATGGGGGCGTCTTATAGACGCCTCTCCATTACTAACCCTTAGGCTTAATGTCAGCTGCCAAAACAAAGCTGACATCAACCCCAATACTATTACCCCACTTGCCACCGCACCAGGGCAAGTGGGCAGAGCGGCGGTTAAGCACCAGAATTGGCGCATCTTATGGATGCCCCATCTCTAGGGCACCTGAGAGCTGATGTTCTTAGTCTGGGAGGGGGCCAATATCCATGGCCCCTTCCTTGCCTATTAATATCAGCCCGCAGCTCTCTGCCTAGCCTTTGCTGGTTATTAATTATTGGGGGGTCCCCATTTTAATAGCCAGTAAAGGCTAAGTATACAGCTGTGAGCTGATATTAATAGCTGGGAAAGCTCCATGTATATTACCCCCTTCCCAGGCTATAAACATCAGCTCCAGCTGTCCGCTTTCCCTCAGCTGGTTAACAAAATTTCAGTGGATCCTAAGCCATTTTTTTCATTTATTACTAAAATACATGTACAGTAAGCTACAGTCACTGCATTAATTATGTATGTCACTGACATATTTCTATCTATTCTATTTTGATGGGTCATACTGTGAATTTACTGTATTCAGCTGATGAAATGTCGGGTTTTCTAGTAGATGGGTGCGGAAAAATCGGACGACACACGCATTGTCCGAGTGCCGTGTGATTTTTTTCTCGCACCATTGACTTGCATTGGCGAGTCTCATCTGATATATGCAGTCACTCGCAGCATGCTGTCATTTTTTTCTCAGTCCGATCTGAGTTGAGAAAAAAAATCACAGATGAGCAGGAAATAATTGAATAACATTAGGCAGAGTGCAATCCGATTTTTTATCGGATTGCACTAGTCCGTTTTTCTCGCAGATGAGTATGAGCCCTAAAAGCGACTTCTGGCTCACACAAGAACCCCAGTGTGATCTGATGAGTAGGAATTGCAGTCATGTGAGTGAGAAGAGGGGCAGATCGGCACGGGAAACTAGGGAAGATGGCAATAGGAGAGTATATTAATGCACTTAGGCAACGTTCACATGCTCAGTATCTTACATTAGTATTTGTAAGCCAAAACCAGGAGTGGGTGATAAATGCAGTAGTGGTGACGTGTTTCTATTATACTTTTCCGCTGATTGTTCCACTCCTGATGTTGGCTCACAAATACTGATGTAAAAAACTGACCAAATACTGAACGTGTGAACGTGACCTTAGACTGCATTACATACTTATATAGACATGTTTTTGGAATAAAAATTTCACGGGAGTGCTTTTTTAAGCTCTACATAAATTCGGGATCGCCATTTATTGCAGTAATGGCACAATGTCCGTTCCTTACCTTGCTCCAGATTATGCACTTTCACTTGTATTTCTGTCTGTCCTCCTTGCAATTTATGAGTTAGATACAGCCGGCCAGATCCACTTTCTATCCTTAGCGGAGGGTTGGAGGGCCAGCTGATTTCAAACCATTTACCCCGATATCTTCTGTCGGGAATGGTAAAGACGGTCTCCCCAAGGGCCCCTCCCGCAGGAACTCTCACAGTGAAGGATGTAGATATGGCTTGGGGGTAGATGGAGCGAACCGGTCTGTATTTGGAGGTGAAAGGAGGAAGCATAGGAGTGATTGGGTTTGGTAGAAGAGATGTGGGGTAAGTAGTAGAAATAGTTGGCATTTTTAGTGGTATCTCTGGAATTGAAAGGTGCCTAGCAGTCCCTGGTCTGTAAGATGCATGGGACTTAGGAGCAATGACAGGTGGCTTAAAAGTAGACTCTGCTACATTGGTGGAGATACTTTGCATGACTACATTTTTCTTCTTGCAGCTCCTTCTTGTTTTAAGGGGTGCCCCTCTTCTGCCATCAATATTTGTTCCAATTTTTGTAAAGTTACCAGGTGTCTTCAAATCCTGCCCTTGATCTTGTACTTCTTTCAAAGGGCAGATCAGGACTCCACTTGCAGGATTTTGCTTCATAAATCTTGACATTTGCTTGTTCCTTGCCTGGCATTCAATGACAAGAAACATCAGAAGGATGTGAAAGCTTATAGTGTAGTCATCTGGGGGTCTTCTGCAGGAGCTCACAGACCCTGGCCACAGAAGCATCATTAGATCACACAGCACTGAGCATGGAGTCAGCAGGAGAAATCTGGCTGGGAATTTGCCGAGTTCAGTGGTCAGATCCAGCCTCTGCCAAATGCAATGTGAGAGCTGTAAGCTCCCGTCACCCTGCTCCATAGACTCCAGGACACTCCCCACCCCTAGTGACAATGTGTAATGCAGCCAGGCAGCGTTACCCTTATTACATGGCACCACACACTACTGATGGGCAAATTGTGCTTCATCAAGGATTATCCAAAATTTTGGGAAAGTGCCCGCCACACACAGCGATTGGTCTCATTTGCTAAATGATAATTTTTTCAATGAGATGGAAACAGGGCACAAAATAGACAATGTAAAAATAGACACTAAAATTAGAATGGATGATCTCACCACACTCCAGATCAGATGGATAATCTTATATCTTTCTGGTGACCACCAGGCGAATCCAACAAGTAGATTTGTTACATATGCACAAAGCTTAAAAATGATTCCTTTATGTTCCATTTAAATAATGTCTCCACTCTCCACATGTCAGGCTAACAAACGCATTTCCACCCATATGTCAGGCTAACTGACGTATTTCCACCCATACGTCAGACTGACGCATTTCCACCCATATGTCAGTCTGACGCATTACCACCTATATGTCAGTCTGACGCATTACCACCTATATGTCAGTCTGACGCATTGCCACCTATATGTCAGACTGACGCATTTCCATCCATATGTCAGACTGACGCATTTCCACTCATATGTCAGTCTGACGAATTACCACCTATATGTCAGACTGACGCATTTCCACCCATACTTCAGGCTTACTGATGCATTTCCACCCATATGTCAGGCTAAATGACGCATTTCCACCCATGTATCAGGCTAACTGAAGCATTTCCACCCATATGCCAGCCTAACTGAGGCATTTCCACCCATATCTCAGGCTAACTGAGGCATTTCCACCTATATGTCAGACTGACGCATTTCCACCCATACTTCAGGCTAATTGATGCATTTCCACCCATATGTCAGGCTAAATGATGCATTTCCACCCATGTATCAGGCTAACGGACGCATTTCCACCCATATGTCAGACTAACTGACGCATTTCCACCCATTTGTCAGGCTAACTGACACATTTCCACCCATATGTCGGACTAACTGACGCATTTCCACCCATATGTCGGGCGAACTGGCGCATTTCCACCCATATGTCTGACTAACTGACGCATTTCCACCCATATGTCAAGCTACCTGATGCATTTCCATCCATATGTCAGGCTAACTGACGCATTTCCATCCATATGTCAGATTGACGCATTTCCACCCATATGTCAGGCTAACTGACGCATTTCCAATCATATGTCATGCTAACTGACGCATTTCCACCCATATGTCAGTCTAAATGACGCATTTCCACCCATGTATCAGGCTAACTGAAGCATTTCCACCCATATGCCAGCCTAACTGAAGCATTTCCACCTATATGTCAGACTGACGCATTTCCACCCATACTTCAGGCTAACTGATGCATTTCCACCCATATGTCAGGCTAAATGATGCATTTCCACCCATGTATCAGGCTAACGGATGCATTTCCACCCGTATGTCAGGCTAACTGACGCATTTCCACCCATATGTCAGGCTAACTGATACATTTCCACCCATATGTCGGACTAACTGATGCATTTCCACCCATATGTCGGACGAACAGGCGCATTTCCACCCATATGTCTGACTAACTGACGCATTTCCACCCATATGTCAAGCTACCTGACGCATTTCCATCCATATGTCAGGCTAACTGACGCATTTCCACCCATATGTCAGAATGACGCTTTTCCACCCATGTGTCAGGCTAACTGACGCATTTCCATTCATATGTCACGCTAACTGACGCATTTCCACCCATACGTCAGACTGACGCATTTCTATCCATATGTCAGGCAAACTGACGCATTTCCACCCAAATGTCAAGCTAACTGACGCGTTTCCACTCATATGTCAGACTGACACATTTCCACCCATATGTCAGGCTGACGCATTTCCACCCATATGTCAGGCTAACTGACACATTTTTACCCATCTTTCAGGCTATCTGACGCATTTCCACTCATATGTCAGGTTAACAGACGCATTTCCACCCATATGTCAGGCTAACTGACGCATTTCCACCCATATGTCAGGCTAACTGATGTATTTTCACCCATGAATCAGACTAATGCATTTCCACCCATATGTCGGGCTAACTGACACATTTCCACCTGTATGTCGGGCTAACTGATGCATTTCCATTCATATGTCGAGCTAACTGACGGATCTCCACCCATATGTCAGGCTAACTGACGCATTTCCACCCATATGTCGGGCTAACTGACGCATTTCCATCCATATGTCAAGCTAGCTGACGCATTTCCACCCATATGTCAGGCTAACTGACGTATTTCCACCCATATGTTGAGCTAACTTGCGCATTTCCACCCGTATGTTAAGCTATCTGACACATTTCCACCCATATGTCAAGCTGACGCTTTTCCACCCATATGTTAGGCTAGCTCATGAATTTCCACCCATATGTCATGGCTAACTGATGCATTTCCAACCATATGTCAGACTAACTGATACATTTCCACCCATATGTCAGGCTGACGCATTTCCACCCATATGTCAGGCTAACTGATGTATTTCCACCCATATGTCAGGCTAACTGATGCATTTCCACCCATATGTCAGGCTAACTGATACATTTCCACCAAAATGTCAGGCTGACGCATTTCCACCCATATGTCAGGCTAACTGATGTATTTCCACCCATATGTCAGGCTAACTGATGCATTTCCACCCATATGTCAGGCTTACGCATTTCCACAAATATGTCAGGCTAACTGACACATTTCCACAAATATGTCAGGCTAACTGACGCATTCCCACCCACATGTCAGGCTAACTGACGCATTTCCACCCCTTTGTCAGGCTGACGTATTTCCACCCATACGTCAGACTGATGCATTTCCACCCATACATCAGGCTAACGCATTTCCACCCATATGTCAGGCTAACTGACACATTTTTACCCATCTTTCAGGCTATCTGACGCATTTCCACTCATATGTCAGGTTAACTGACGCATTTCCACCCATATGTCGGGCTAACTGATGCATTTTCATCCATGAATCAGACTAATGCATTTCCACCCATATGTCGGGCTAACTGACACATTTCCACCCGTATGTCGGGCTACCTGATGCATTTCCACCCATACGTCGGGCTAACTGACGCATTTCCACCCATATGTCAAGCTAGCTGACGCATTTCTACCCATATGTCGGGCTAACTAACGCATTTCCACCCATATGTTGGGCTAACTGGCACATTTCCACCCATATGTTAAGCTATCTGACACATTTCCACCCATATGTCAAGCTGACGCTTTTCCACCCATATGTTAGGCTAGCTCATGCATTTCCACCCATATGTCATGGCTAACTGATGCATTTCCACCCATATGTCAGGCTAACTGATACATTTCCACCCATATGTCAGGCTGACGCATTTCCACCCATATGTCAGGCTAAGTGATGTATTTCCACCCATATGTCAGGCTAACTGATGCATTTACACCCATATGTCAGGCTAACTGATACATTTCCACCCATATGTCAGGCTGACGCATTTCCACCCATATGTCAGGCTAACTGATGTATTTCCACCCATATGTCAGGCTAACTGATGCATTTCCACCCATATGTCAGGCTAACTGATACATTTCCACCAAAATGTCAGGCTGACGCATTTCCACCCATATGTCAGGCTAACTGATGTATTTCCACCCATATGTCAGGCTAACTGATGCATTTCCACTCATATGTCAGACTGACGCATTTCCACCCATATGTCAGGCTAACTGACACATTTCCACAAATATGTCAGGCTAACTGACGCATTCCCACCCTCATGTCAGGCTAACTGAAGCATTTCCACCCCTTTGTCAGGCTGACGTATTTCCACCCATACGTCAGACTGATGCATTTCCAGCCATATGTCAGGCTAACTGATGCATGCATTTCCACCCCATTTCAGTCTGACGCATTTCCACTCATATGTCAGTCTAACTGATGCATTTCCACCCATACTTCAGGCTTACTGATGCATTTCCACCCAAATGTCAGACTAAATGACGCATTTCCACCCATATGTCAGCCTGAGGCATTTCTACCCATGTGCCAGCCTAACTGAAGCATTTCCACCCATATGTCAGCCTGAAGCATTTCTATCCATATGTCAAACTATGGATAGTTCAAATGCACCAAGATACAAATTCATCAATGTTTTATTTAAAAAATAATGTCATGAACACCACTTGCTCAGTGCACATGTACCTCAGAGGTGAATATAAAGGGGGGCTCCGCTTACCACTCACTCGTCCACTCACCTATCGCAATAGGCCATCAATGAGCTAACCCCACAGACGATCCACCCATCCAAACCACACTTTATGCTGCCACCACTCGCCATTTTACCAAGCCAACGAGATGCCTGCACTGGGCAACACGCCTTTCCCCATCACACCCTGCTTTCCCAAGCTCCTGAAGGGTTCACTACTTGCATTCTGGCTACAAGGTAACACAACCAAGCTATTTTTATCTCCTCAAGATGGTGAGTACATTAGAGCAACAAGGGACAAGCTTATTAAATTTGTTATTCAATACACAAAAAAAAGAGTACAGTGCTTAAAAAAGGTTACAAAAGATGAAAGCACAAAATGACGTACATACAGGCAAATACAGTATACATTAAAAGGCATAAAATACAGATAAAGTCATGACCGAAAGTGTTGGCACTCTTGAAATTTTTCCAGAAAATAAAATATTTCTCCCAGAAAATTATTGCAATTACTCGTTTTGTTATACACATATTTATTTCCCTTGTGTGCATTGGAACAACACAAAAAATAGAGAAAAATGCAAATTGAACATCATTTCACACAAAACCCCAAAATGGGCCGGACAAAATTGTTGGCACCTTCAACTTTATAATTGGTTGCGCACCTTTTGGAATAAATAACTGCAATCAATCGCTTCATATAACCATTAACAAGCTTCTTACACCTCTCAACTGCAATTTTGGACCACTGTTCTTTTACAAACTGCTCCAGGTCTCTCATATTTGAAGTTGCCTTCTCCCAACAGGAATTTTAAGATCTCTCCACAGGTTTTCAGTGGAATTTAGATCCGGAGTCATTGCTGGCCACTTAAGTATTCTCCAGCGCTTTGTTTCCGTCCATTTCTGGGTGCTTCTTGAAGTATGTTTGGGGTCATTGTCCTGCTGGAAGACCCATGACCTAGGACACAAACCCAGCTTTCTGACACTGGGCACTACATTACGACCCAAAATCCCTTGTAATCGTCAGATTTCCTGATGCCTGGCACACAGTCAAGGCACCCAGTCCCAGAGGCAGAAAAACAACCCCAAAACATCTTTGAACCTCCTCCATATTTGACTGTAGATACTGTGTTCTATTCTTTGTAGGCCTCATTCTGTTTTAGGTAAACAGTAGAATGTTGTGCTTTACCAAAAAGCTCTATCTTGGTCTCATCTGGCACAGGACACTTTCCCAGAAGGATTTGGGCTTACTCACGTACATTTTGGCAAACTGCAGACTGACACTGATACACCCTCAGCCTGCAGGACAGTTTCAATTTCTTTGGAACTTGATTGGAGCTGCTTATCCACCATCCGATCTATCCTATGTTGCAACCTTTCATCAATTTTTCTCTGCCATCCACGTTCAGGGAGATTAGCTACAGTACCATGGGCTATAAACTTCTTGATTATGTTGTAAAAGGACAAAGGAACATCAAGATCTCTGGAGATGGACTTGTAACCTTGAGATTGTTGATATTGTTTAACAATTTTGGTTCTCAAGTCCTCAGACAGCTCTTTTCTCCTCTTTCTGTTCTCCATGCTTAGTGTGGCACACACAGACACATAATGCAAAGACTGAGTCAACTTCTCCACTTTTTATCTGGTTTCAGGTGTGATTTTCATATTGCCCACATCTATTACTTGCCACAGGTAAGTTTGAATGAGCATCACATGCTTGAAACAAAGTTGTTCACCCACAATTTTGGAAAGGTGCCAATCATTTTTTTGGCGTTTGTGAGAAATGATGCCCAATTTGCTTTTTTTTCCTCTGTTTTTTTTTGTGTTGTTCCAATACACACAAAGGAAATAAACATGTACACTGTGTGCAGAATTATTAGGCAAATGAGTATTTTGATCACATGATACTTTTTATACATGTTGTCCTACTCCAAGCTGCATAGGCTTGAGAGCCAACTACCAATTAAGTAAATCTGGTGATGTGCATCTCTGTAATGAGGAGGGGTGTTGACTAATGACATCAACATCCTATATAAGGTGTGCTTAATTATTAGGCAACTTCCTTTCCTTTGGCAAAATGGGTCAGAAGAGAGATTTGACGGGCTCTGAAAAGTCCAATATTGTGAGATGTCTTGCAGAGGGATGCAGCAGTCTTGAAATTTCCAAACTTTTGAAGCGTGATCACCGAACAATCAAGCGTTTCATGGCAAATAGCCAACAGGGTCGCAAGAAGCGTGTTGACCAAAAAAGGCGCAAAATGACTGCCCATAAATTGAGGAAAATCAAGCGTGAAGCTGCCAAGATGCCATTCGCCACCAGTTTTGCCATATTTCAGAGCTGCAACGTTACTGGAGTATCAAAAAGCACAAGGTGTGCGATACTCAGGGACATGGCCAAGGTAAGGAAGGCTGAAAAACGACCAACTTTGAACAAGAAACATAAGATAAAATGTCAAGAATGGGCCAAGAAATATCTTAGGACTGATTTTTCAAAGGTTTTATGGACTGATGAAATGAGAGTGACTCTTGATGGGCCAGATGGATGGGCCAGAGGCTGGATCAGTAAAGGGCAGAGAGCTCCACTCCGACTCAGATGCCAGCAAGGTGGAGGTGGGGTACTGGTATGGGCTGGTATCATCAAAGATGAACTTGTGGGACCTTTTCGGGTTGAGGATGGAGTGAAGCTCAACTCCCAGACCTACTGCCAGTTTCTGGAAGACAACTTCTTCAAGCAATGGTACAGGAAGAAGTCGGTATCGTTCAAGAAAAACATGATTTTCATGCAGGACAATGCTCCATCACATGCATCCAACTACTCCACAGCGTGGCTGGCCAGTAAAGGTCTAAAAGAAGAAAAAATAATAACATGGCCCCCTTGTTCACCTGATCTGAACCCCATAGAGAACCTGTGGTCCATCATAAAATGTGAGATCTACAGGGAGGGAAAACAGTACACCTCTCTGAACAGTGTCTGGGAGGCTGTGGTGGCTGCTGCAAGCAATGTTGATCGAAAACAGATCAAGCAACTGACAGAATCTATGGATGGAAGGCTGTTGAGTGTCATCATAAAGAAAGGTGGCTATATTGATCACTAATTTTTTGGGTTTTTGTTTTTGCATGTCAGAATTGTTTATTTCTAAATTTTGTGCACTGATATTGGTTTACCTGGTGAAAATAAACAAGTGAGATGGGATTATATTTGTTTTTTATTAAGTTGCCTAATAATTCTGCACAGTAATAGTTACCTGCACAAACAGATATCCTCCTAATATAGCCAAATCTAAAAAAAAAACACTCCAACTTCCAAAAATATTAAGCTTGGATATTTATGAGTCTTTTGGGTTGATTGAGAACATAGTTGTTGATCAATAACAAAAATAATCCTCTAAAATACAACTTGCCTAATAATTCTCACAGTGTATATAACAAAACATGTGTAATCGCAATACATTTCTGAAATACTTCATTTTCTGAAACAATTTCAAGGATGCCAACACTTTTAGCCATGACTGTACATCTTATGAATTGAATCCGTGAGAGCTTCTGGCAGAGAATGCCACGAGAAATATGGACAGATCTGCAATACTCGTTGCTTCTCCTGGGGTCTGACCTGGATATTCGTTAGATTACATATTATAAAGGCACTCACCAGATCCCTCACTCCTCCTTCAGCTGAGGTAAGTGGAGGATAGCTGATTAGATTTGATTCTAATACAGTTTTAGCCTTAATTTTTGCTCTGGGTCATACTTTTCCCAAGGAACCTCCTAGAGAAACAATATGGCTATCATATTACCGAAGATCCTTCAAGCATTCTATACATACAGTGTCAGACTGAAAAACATTGGGCCCACCAGAGGATTTAATTCTGAGGGCCCACCTTTCTCACCCGCTCAAGAGCTCCATAGCAGCTGCAAGGTTTGCACTATAAACTCTCCTGAAGGAGAAGCCAGGCCCCACCAGAGGATTCTCCGGTTCTCTGGTGGGCCAGTCCAAGCCTGTATACATACGACACATGAATATGATATATCCATTCTTAAGTGAGATATTGCATTCCTGTGGGTTTCCAGCTGTTCAAACCTTTGCAATTTTACCCTCAGATGCGAATAGACTCCCCGATCATGGATATATTTATTTATTTATCTTACTCACTTATATAGCACCATTAATTCCACAGCGCTTTACAGACATTATGGGCACTGTCCCCATTGAGGCTCACAATCTACAGTTAGGTCCATATATATTTGGACAGAGACAACATTTTTCTAATTTTGGTTCTAGACATTACCACAATGAATTTTAAACAAAACAATTCAGATGCAGTTGAAGTTCAGACTTTCAGCTTTCATTTGAGGGTATCCACATTAAAATTGGATGAAGGGTTTAGGAGTTTCAGCTCCTTAACATGTGCCACCCTGTTTTTAAAGGGACCAAAAGTAATTGGACAGATTAACTAATTGTAAATAAAATGTTCATTTCTAGTACTTGGTTGAAAACCCTTTGTTGGCAATGACTGCCTGAAGTCTTGAACTCATGGACATCACCAGACGCTGTGTTTCCTCCTTTTTGATGCTCTGCCTGGCCTTCACTGCGGTGGTTTTCAGTTGCTGTTCGTTTGTGGGCCTTTCTGTCTGAAGTTTAGTCTGTAACAAGTGAAATGCATGCTCAATTGGGTTGAGATCAGGTGACTGACTTGGCCATTCAAGAATATTCCACTTCTTTGCTTTAATAAACTCCTGGGCTGTTTTGACTTTATATTTTGGGTCATTGTCCATCTGTAGTATGAAACGACGACCAATCAGTTTGGCTGCATTTAGCTGGATCTGAGCACACAGTATGGCTCTGAATACATCAGAATTCATTCGGCTGCTTCTGTCCTGTGTCACATCATCAATAAACACTAGTGACCCAGTGCCACTGGCAGCCATGCATGCCCAAGCCATCACACTGCCTCCGCCGTGTTTTACAGATGATGTGGTATGCTTTGGATCATGAGCTGTACCACGCTTTCGCCATACTTTTCTCTTTCCATCATTCAGGTAGAGGTTGATCTTGGTTTCATCTGTCCAAAGAATGTTCTTCCAGAACTGTGCTGGCTTTTTTAGATGTTTTTTAGCAAAGTCCAGTCTAGCCTTTTTATTCTTGATGCTTATGAGTGGCTTGCACAGTGCAGTGAACCCTCTGTATTTACTTTCATGCAGTCTTCTCTTTATGGTAGATTTGGATATTGATACGCCTACCTCCTGTAGAGTGTTGTTCACTTGGTTGGCTGTTGTGAAGGGGTTTCTCTTCACCATGGAGATTATTCTGCGATCATCCACCACTGTTGTCTTCCGTGGACGCCCAGGTCTTTTTGCATTGATGAGTTCACCAGTGCTTTCTTTCTTTCTCAGGATGTACCAAACTGTAGATTTTGCCACTCCTAATATTGTAGCAATTTCTCTGATGGGTTTTTTATGTTTTTGGAGCTTAAGGATGGCTTGTTTCACCTGCATGGAGAGCTCCTTTGACCGCATGTTTACTTCACAGCAAAACCTTCCAAATGCAAGCACCACACCTCAAATCTACTCCAGGCCTTTTATCTGCTTAATTGAGAATGACATTCAGGGATTGCCCACACGTGTCCATGAAATAGCCTTGGAGTCAATTGTCCAATTACTTTTGGTCCCTTTAAAAACAGGGTGACACATGTTAAGGAGCTGAAACTCCTAAACCCTTCATCCAATTTTAATGTGGATACCCTCAAATGAAAGCTGAAAGTCTGAACTTCAACTGCATCTGAATTGTTTTGTTTAAAATTAATTGTGGTAATGTCTAGAACCAAAATAAGAAAACTGTCTCTGTCCAAATATATATGGAACTAACTGTACATTTCCTATCAGCATGACTTTGGAGTGTGGGAGGAAACCGGAGAACCCAGAGGAAACCCACGCACACACAGGGAGAACATACAAACTCCTTGCAGATGTTGTCCTTGGTGGGATTTGAACCCAGGACCCCAGTGCTGCAAGGCTGCAGTGCTATCCACTGAGCCACCTTGCTGTATATCTATGGATTCTGTCTGTATAGCTAGAATTATAATTAAAAAAACCTTACAAATATTGTTTTACCAGTGGAGGCACACAGGCTATCCCTGCATATATCACAGCTGTCTAACAGATGTGACACATGAAGCCACGGCGGCTGTTACTGAAATGCCGAGCACGCCGAAACTACTCGGCGAGTACCAGAGCGTGCTCGTTTAAAGGATAAACGAGCACGTTCGCTCATCACTAGTTGCCATACAGAGTATCGGCAGATTAGTAGAGTGGAGCCATAGTGTCTCTGTGCCTGAGGAATTAAAGGAGTAATGGATCAGAAAAAGAAAAAAAGTCTGCATTTTTCTACAAACAGCGTTATTCTTGTTTATGGCCTGTTCTGGTATTGCACCTCAGCTCATGAGTCCAACCCGCTCCCTCTGTACGGATGAACACTTTATTCCCAAGACACAGTAGAGGCCAAAGATAATTCACCTCGAACAGACCACCAACACCAAAGAACATGCAGACTCTGTAATAACCCCTTTGGCCTAAAATGAGGGCGTTAATAGTCATATTCTAAGAACTGGCACAATCCCGCTCTACAATGTACATAATAACCGGCTCAATTTGTGTCCATTATTGGGAATCTGATATAGGATATTAAAATGGAATTAAATTCTCAGTTACCAAAATAAGCTTATTATATCCAATGTACAGAGGAATTCAGGCCGATCATGTCTATTAAATAGAATTATGAATGTCAAAATGACAATGATGACAGGAGGACACATTAGTGGAGAAATGAAAGTATAGGGCCATGAAAGCATTGCCTGATAATTACTAGTGACTACATTACAAAACAAGCTGAACGATAGATTTCTCATGATTACTAGAAATGCTGATTAGGCCAAAGCACAGACTTGTCCACACTACTCTTGTAGGCTCAATATCTGAGGGTATGTGCACACGGTGCGGATTTGCTGCGGTTTTGATGCTGCAGAATTTCTGCACCATTTCCGCACGTAATATGCAAATTTGGTTAATCGCGGTTTTTACAAGCGGTTTTGCCGCACGCCCTTTTTGATGCGTTTTTTATGCATGCGTTTTTCATGTCTTCATGTTGAAATTTGCAGAGTTTCAGAGAATAGTTTTTTTTTAAACAAACTTTATTGATCATCATATAGCATTTTTTGTGTGCATTTCCGCTGCGGAAACGCTATTGAAACACACATGCGGTTTTTACACATGCGTTTTTTCCTCATCTAATGCAAGTCTACGGAGAAAATCCGCATGCGTTTCCGTAAGAGAAATTAACATGCTTCGATCTGGAAAGACGCGCCTCATGTCAGTTTCCGTGGGGTGCACAAAAACGCATAGTGGGCATGGGATTTCTAGAAATCCCATCCACTATGCTGTAACATCTGGCGCTGCGGTTTTGATGCTGCATAAAAATGCAGCTTCAAAACCGCAGCAAATCCGCACCGTGTGCACGTAACCTAAGACCTCGTTCCAATGTCCATGTTTTACGTATGTGATCTGTCCCGGTTAATTCATACAAACCACAAATTCATTATAGACTATGGGGCTGCTCACATGTATTTTTGCAGATCTCCAAAAAATGGAGACTTCAGTTTTTTAATCAAAGTCACAGATCAATCTCACTCAATGGGTTCATTGAGTGTAGAGAAAAACAAAAAAACAAAAACACCACATGGATGTCATCCGTGGGTTCTCTGAGTGCAGTCCAATTTTTACAGTTTCATGGGTAGAACAAGTTTCTTTTTTTTTACTTGTGTATGAAATAAATGGATGCAATATTAAATGGTAAAAATGGACACAATATGAATATTAGTTTTTAATCAGTGTGCTGCATATGTGCTGGATAAAGTGTCAGTTTTTCATGTGCAAGAAAAGAAATTAACGTCTAAATAAGACCATAAGCAGAGTCAACTAAACACTAGATAAGTTAAACAGATGATAGTTATAAAACTCCTACACCAATCAGCCTAAGGCTGTTTTAATTAACTGGATCCTTTCTGCCCTATAAATTGTAGACTTTTTGCCCAGAAGAGGTGTCGTAATCAGGTTAGGTCCCCAACAATAAGGTACGCCTTGTCTTGGGCTGTTGGGCTATCATGAATTGGCCAATTTATGTGCCAAGTACCTTCATTTTGTTCTGTAGCAATATTGCAATTCCATTTTTCATATGTACAGTCCTGCTCATTGTTATAGGCACCTATGAAGTTTTTGTACACAATGTGGAATATCTCCTTTAAAAATGAATCAAGAGAAACTGTTTTTTTGTATAGAGCACTTGTGTTAAATACAAAGAAACAAATGCTAAACAATAATTTAAAACAAAAAACAATGGGAGGGAAAAATAGAAAAGCCTAAAGCTTTCTGTGTCACTGGTATTGGCACCCGTTACATTAATTTAGTATGAAAACACATTTTGACTCGCCTGTGGTAAATCACAAAAGAGATTCACCTATGATTGTCGGTGCCCATGTGGCATCAATTAGCCAATGAATGATGACTTCAATGTTTTAAAAAGTCACAAGGTAGGCCCGGTTCCTTTGTCTCAATGGTACAGACAAAGGAGATGTCTGAGGACATCATAACTGCTAATATTAGCAAACACAAGACTTCCAAAAGGGTATAAGGCCATCTCCAAAGACCTTGGTATCCCAGTTTCAACAGTGCGCAATGTTAAGACATTTTCCAAGCATGGAACCGTCAAGAACCTCCCTGGACGTGGGGGAAAGAGGAAAATGAACAAGAGATGTCTTCGAAGGTTGGTGTGAATGGAGGAACACCACGTCAAACATCCAAAAACCTAAAGGCCAACCTGGAACAGTCTGGGGTCATGGTTTCAACAAGTACCATACGCCACACACTGAACCAAGAAGAGCTTTATGGGTGAAGGCCAAGGAAGAAATAATTGCTGAAGAAATTACATAAAAAGGATCGAGAGATCTTTTCCAAAGAGTACCTTGACAAACCACAATCTTTCTGGGAAAATGTTCTTTGGACAGATGAAACAAAAAGAACACCTTACCAATACTTAAGCATAATGGAAGATTCATAATGCTGTGGGGTTGCTTTGCTGCGTCTGGTACTGGAGGCCTTGACCGTATCACAGGAATCATGAAATCAGAGAATTATCATGAGATTTTAGAGCAAAATGTCCTAACTAGTGTATGAAAACTAGGTTTGAGTCTAAGATCATGGGCCCTCCAGCAAGAAAATGACCCATAGCACACATCCAAAAGTACACAGGAATGGTTGGAAAAGAAAAAAATGGACTGTTTCAAAACGGCCAGCAATGAGTCCTGACCTCAATCTCATTGAAAATCTTTGGGGTGAGCTGAAATCTGCCATTGGGAAAAAGAACCCTGCAAACATTCAAGAGCTTGAACAAACTGCAAAAGGAAGAGTGGGAGAAAATTCCAGCTGAGAAGTACAAGAAGCTTATAGATGGCTACAAGAAACGTTTGGAGGTTGTCAGCAATGCCAAAGGGTGTGCAACCAAGTATTAATTAGGGGTGACTTTATTGCTGCACATGCTGTTTATTCTGTTTCTTCTTGGAAACTGAAACATGGAAGGTGAAAACAATGTTTTGTTTTATTACTTTGGACCATTAATTAAAAAATCCTGAGGATATAACTTTGGTACATTCCCATTTCTGAAGCTATTGTAAAGTCTATGAAAAAAAAAATGAATGGGTGCCAATAATAGTGAGCAGCACTGTACATTATAGCATTCACCTTTTTCCTATGGCAATAAAACAGTTCCAGTTTTCTAGATTTAATGTTTTGCATTTAGAGTACAGACATTTTTTAGGTTGATAGTTATAAAAGTCATTTTTTACGTAAAATTTACCATGAGGTTTGAGAGAAACTAGTGGTGTCATTTTTACAAACAAATGTATAGTTACATTTGTTTTAATGTTAAGGTTTTAATGGAGAATTTTTTTTATGGCACTAACCACCATAATCTCTGAAGACACTTTCACATTATAGAGAGATAAGCTGCTACCAATAAGACTTTTATAATTTCTGGTCAATAGTCATGAGCGAGCACTAAAATGCTCAGGCACTCGTTGTTCGAGTAGAGGAAATTGGAATGCTCGAGTGCTCAGTCCGAGTAACGAGCCCATTGTAAGTCTATGGGAAACTCGAGCATTTTTCAGGCGGCTCCCCCCGGCGGTCTGCAGAGGGCCTAAAAATTGCCCAAATCGATGGGAACAGTGCTCAAATGACATGGGAAAAGCATGGGGAAGACCCCTGGAAGCATTTCTAACTCCCAGGTCACTGCTGTCAATGTTGTCAGAGGTATTACGCCACTTTTACGGACTCACAATAAAACATACAAAAACGAAACCAAAATGGATTTTCCTGGTAAATATGTTAAGTAACATCCTTTCCAGGGTAATGACTTGTGTATAAGGCAAAATAAATAACCAAAAACAAAAATGCTCCTCCACACCTTGGGATATATTCACAAGTAGCGTTTTTGATGCGATTTTGCACTTTTGCATTGCTTTCAACCAAGACAAATGCATTCACCGAGAAATGTCATTTTATCATTTTACAATCTTATCTGGCCATGTGGTGTGTGACACATCATCAGACATATCCTGTTTCATTTATGATGGAGGGACTCTGAAAGTCACAAAGCCTATTTTTATAGGGCCATCAGGCGGCCCTTACTATTCTTAAAGGGCCAGCAGTCGACCCTTGCTATTGTTAGAGAGCCAGCAGTCGGCTATACTTTGTTGTTCCCATTATTAACGAGTAGGTCTCCTATTGCGTATGCAGTGACTGCAAGGGCAGCCAAAAATTTTGACACAACCCAATACGTCTTTGAAGAGACATAGAGGAGGGTCTCAGTAAAAAAAATGTTCCCATTATAAAAGAGCAGGTCTCCTATAGTGGTAATGCCCATGCTGGGGATGCAAAAATTTAGGAAAAACCCCACTAACAATTTAAAGACACATAGAGGTGGGCCACAGTAACGATATGTTCCCATTAGAAAAGAGAGGATCTGCTATACAGTTATAGGGTATGCAGTGAGTCCAATGGCTGCCAAAATTTAGGAAAACCCCCAATAACAATTTAAAGACACATACAGCTGGGCCACAGTAAGCAGTGAGTGCAACGGCTGTCAAAATTTAGGAAAAAATTTAGGCAGCCAAAAATTTTGACACAACCCAATACGTCTTTGAAGAGACATAGAGGAGGGTCTCAGTAAAAAAAATGTTCCCATTATAAAGGAGCAGGTCTCCTATAGTGGTAATGCCCATGCTGGGGATGCAAAAATTTAGGAAAAACCCCACTAACAATTTAAAGACACATAGAGGTGAGCCACAGTAATAACATGTTCCCATTAGAAAGGCGAGGGTCTGCTATACAGTTATAGGGTATGCAGTGAGTCCAACAGCTGCCAAAATTTAGGAAAACCCCTACTAACGATTTAAAGATACATAGAGCAGTGCCACAGTAATGACATATTCCCATTAGAAAGGAGAGGGTCTGCTATACAGTTATAGTGTATGCAGTTAGTCCAACGGCTGCCAAAATTTAGGAAAAACCCCACTAACAATTTTAAAATACATAGAGATGGGCCACAGTAACGACATGTTCTCTGTTAGAACCTTGCTGTTAGGTTTTTTTTCCTTTGCTGGTCACATGACCTTGTTGGCCTATTTAATCCTGCTCCGCCCTTCTGGCTTTGCTGGACTTCATTGTATATCTACTTTCTAGCTAGCCTGTGCATTTTTTTCAAAAAAATTTTCGGAGACTGAATTGAATTACGATATTGGTAATCGGGAATTATTGGCTATTAAACTCGCATTTGAACACTGGCGCCACTTCTTGGAAGGTGCGGAATTTCCCGTTCAGGTTCTTACGGATCATAAAAATCTGATATATCTTGACGCTGCCAAGCGCCTGAATGCCCGTCAGGCTAGGTGGGCACTGTTTTTCTCGCGGTTTAATTTCTCCGTTACTTACATCCCTGGTACTAAGAATGTTAAGGCGGATGCCTTGTCTCGCAGTTTTTCTCCCATAGTCGGTGCTGAGAAAGAGGAAAACATTTTACAAGAAGGTGTTGTGATAGCTGCTTTAGACTCCGTTTTGGAAGATGAGATTCTTAAAGCTCAGGAGAATGCCCCATCTAACACTCCTCATGGGAGGTTGTTTGTGCCTGGGACCTTTAGGAGAGATTTGTTTGTTGAGTGTCACGAATCTCGGTTGGCAGGTCATCCCGGAATCTCTGAGACCAAGAGACTGGTGGGTCGCAGTTTTTGGTGGCCTGGATGGCAGAAGGAAGTCATTAAGTGGGTGCGCCAATGTACTATATGTGCTAGATCTAAGTCCTCACATACTCCTGCTGCGGGGTTGCTTTGTCCTTTGGAGGTCCCCAGTGCTCCTTGGACACATTTGGCTATGGACTTTATAACTGACCTTCCCCCCTCTGAGGGTTTTACTGTCATCTGGGTGGTCGTGGACCGTTTTAGCAAGATGTGTCACTTGGTTCCCTTCGTCAAACTGCCCTGCGCTAAAACTCTCGCTAAGGCCTTTGTCAAGGAAATTGTCAGACTTCATGGCGTTCCTACTGACATTGTTTCTGATAGGGGTCCTCAGTTCGTGGCTCGTTTTTGGCGTGCCTTTTGTGACAGGTTGGGAATTCATTTGTCGTTTTCGTCCGGATATCATCCTGAATCTAATGGCCAGACAGAAAGGAAAAACCAGGATGTTGAGCAGTTCTTGCGTTGTTTTGTGGCAGACAATCAAGAGGGGTGGTCTGAGTTTCTGCCACTTGCCGAATTTGCTCTGAACAATCATACATCTTCTTCTGCTGGTTGTTCGCCTTTTTTTTGTTGTTCTGGGAGACATCCGTCGTTTGGGTCGTTCTCCAAGTTGGGATCTGCCGTGCCTGAGGAGGAGAATTTTTCCGGTGATTTGGAAAGAGTTTGGACGGATGTGCGTGGTAATCTTCAGGAGGCCAACAGAAAATCTAAAGACTACTTTGATAGGAAACGACAGGAGGTTTTGTTCGCTGTTGGTGACATGGTTTGGTTGTCCTCTAGGAATCTGCGGTTGAGGATTCCTTCTAAGAAATTGGGTCCCAAGTTTGTAGGGCCCTTTAAGGTGCTTCAGGTTGTCAACCAATCTGCTGTTAGGTTGGAGGTTCCTACCTCCTGGAGAATTAATCCGGTCTTTCATGTCTCTCTGTTAAAAAAAGCTGTTGTGTCGGATGGTGACGCCTCTGCCTCTGTTCCTCCGGTGGTGGAGGACGGGGAATATGAAATTTCTCGCATCCTTGACTCTAGACGGTATAGAGGTAGTTTGCAGTATCTTGTGGCCTGGAAAGGTTTCGGACCCGAGGATAACTCTTGGGTGAGGTCAGATGATGTTTCCGCGTCCAGACTTATCAGAGCGTTTCACAGGAGATTTCCTGATAAGCCTGGTCCTAGGGGATCCGGAGGATCCTCTTAGAAGGGGGGGTACTGTTAGAACCTTGCTGTTAGGTTTTTTTTCCTTTGCTGGTCACATGACCTTGTTGGCCTATTTAATCCTGCTCCGCCCTTCTGGCTTTGCTGGACTTCATTGTATATCTACTTTCTAGCTAGCCTGTGCTCTGTATCTAACTCTGTTAGTTTGCTTGGTCTACGGACCTCTAGGTTCTATCTATTTTGTTTGTTCGTCTTTCTGCTGCTATTTCTGTTAGGAGGTGTCCCATATTCCTCCCAGTCCTTAGTACTTGTAGGGATTCCCTCCCCAAATCTATAGGTCTCCGTACAGACTAGATTAGGACTTTAGCAGGTCTGATCGCAGGATCAGGTTCCCTGTTACATCGTAGGGATTCAGCTGAGTCTTATAGTAGGGACAGATCTCCTCTCTTTCCTTAGCTTTGGTAGCAGAACATAACATTCTCATTAGAAAGGAGAGGGTCTGATATTCAGTTATAGGGTATGAAATGAGTCCAACGGCTGTCAAAATTTAGGAAAAACCCCACTAACAATTTAAAAATACATAGAGATGGGCCACAGTAACGAGTACGACATGTTCCCATTAGAAAGGAGAGGGTCTGCTATACAGTTATAGTGTATGCAGTGAGTCCAACAGCTGCCAAAATTTAGGAAAACCCCTACTAACGATTTAAAGATACATAGAGATGGGCCACAGTAACGACATGTTCCCATTAGAAAGGAGAGGGTCTGCTATACAGTTATAGGGTATGCAGTGAGTCCAACGGCTGTCAAAATTTAGGAAAAACCCCACTAACAATTTAAAGACACATAGAGCTGGGCCACAGTAACGAGTACGACATGTTCCCATTAGAAAGGAGAGGGTCTGCCATACAGTTATAGGGTATGCAGTGAGTCCAACGGCTGCTAAAATTTAGGAAAAACCCCACTAACAATTTAAAGACACATACAGCTTGCCCACAGTAACGAGTACGACATGTTCCCATTAGAAAGGAGAGGGTCTGCTATTCAGTTATAGGGTATGCAGTGAGTGCAACGGCTGCCAAAATTTAGGAAAAACCCCACTAACAATTTAAAGACACATAGAGGTGAGCCACAGTAATGACATGTTCTCATTAGAAAGGCGAGGGTCTGCTATACAGTTATAGGGTATGCAGTGAGTCCAACGGCTACCAAATTTTAGAAAAAAAAACAATAACAATTTAAAGACAAATAGAGCTGGGCCACAGTAACGAGTACGACATGCTCCCATTAGAAAGGAGAGGGTCTGCTATACAGTTATAGGGTATGCAGTTAGTCCAATGGCTGCCAAAATTTAGGAAAAACCCCACTAACAATTTAAAAATACATAGAGATGGGCCACAGTAACGACATGTTCCCATTAGAAAGGAGAGGGTCTGCTATATAGTTATAGGGTATGCAGTGAGTCCAACGGTTGTCAAAATGTAGGAAAAACCCCACTAACAATTTAAAGACACATAGAGCTGGGCCACAGTAACGAGTACGACATGTTCCCATTAGAAAGGAGAGGGTCTGCCATACAGTTATAGGGTATGCAGTGAGTCCAACGGCTGCCAAAATTTAGGAAAAACCCCACTAACAATTTTAAAATACATAGAGATGGGCCACAGTAACGACATGTTCCCATTAGAAAGGAGAGGGTCTGATATTCAGTTATAGGGTATGAAATGAGTCCAACGGCTGTCAAAATTTAGGAAAAACCCCACTAACAATTTAAAGACACATAGAGCTGGGCCACAGTAAGGAGTACGACATGTTCCCATTAGAAAGGAGAGGGTCTGATATTCAGTTATAGGGTATGAAATGAGTCCAACGGCTGTCAAAATTTAGGAAAAACCCCACTAACAATTTAAAGACACATAGAGCTGGGCCACAGTAAGGAGTACGACATGTTCCCATTAGAAAGGAGAGGGTCTGCTATTCAGTTATAGGGTATGCAGTGAGTCCAACGGCTGCCAAAATTTAGGAAAAACCCCACTAACAATTTAAAAATACATAGAGATGGGCCACAGTAACGACATGTTCCCATTAGAAAGGAGAGGGTCTGCTATTCAGTTATAGGGTATGAAATGAGTCCAACAGCTGCCAAAATTTAGGAAAACCCCTACTAACGATTTAAAGATACATAGAGATGGGCCACAGTAACGACATGTTCCCATTAGAAAGGAGAGGGTCTGCTATACAGTTATAGGGTATGCAGTGAGTCCAACGGCTGTCAAAATTTAGGAAAAACCCCACTAACAATTTAAAGACACATACAGCTTGCCCACAGTAACGAGTACGACATGTTCCCATTAGAAAGGAGAGGGTCTGCTATTCAGTTATAGGGTATGCAGTGAGTGCAACGGCTGCCAAAATTTAGGAAAAACCCTGCTAACAATTTAAAGACACATAGAGCTGAGCCACAGTAATGACATGTTCCCATTAGAAAGGAGAGGGTCTGCTATTCAGTTATAGGGTATGCAGTGAGTGCAACGACTGCCAAAATTTAGGAAAAACCCAACTAACAATTTAAAGACACATACAGCTGGGTCACAGTAACGAGTACGACATATTCAAATTAGAAAGGAGAGGGTCTGCTATTCAGTTATAGGGTATGCATTGAGTCCAACGGCTGACCAAATTTAGGAAAAACCCCACTAAGAATTTAAAGACACACAGAGCAGGGCCACAGTAACGAGTACGACATATTCCCATTAGAAAGGAGAGGGTCTGCTATTCAGTTATAGGGTATGCAGTGAGTGCAACGACTGCCAAAATTTAGGAACAACCCTACTAACAATTTAAAGACACATAGAGGTGAGCCACAGTAATGACATGTTCCCATTAGAAAGGCGAGGGTCTGCTATACAGTTATAGGGTATGCAGTGAGTCCAACGGCTACCAAATTTTAGAAAAAAAAACAATAACAATTTAAAGACAAATAGAGCTGGGCCACAGTAACGAGTACGACATGCTCCCATTAGAAAGGAGAGGGTCTGCTATACAGTTATAGGGTATGCAGTGAGTCCAACGGTTGTCAAAATGTAGGAAAAACCCCACTAACAATTTAAAGACACATAGAGCTGGGCCACAGTAACGAGTACGACATGTTCCCATTAGAAAGGAGAGGGTCTGCCATACAGTTATAGGGTATGCAGTGAGTCCAACGGCTGCCAAAATTTAGGAAAAACCCCACTAACAATTTAAAGACACATACAGCTTGCCCACAGTAACGAGTACGACATGTTCCCATTAGAAAGGAGAGTGTCTGCTATACAGTTATAGGGTATGCAGTGAGACCAATGGCTGACCAAATTTAAGAAAAACCCCACTAACAATTTAAAGACACATACAGCTTGCCCACAGTAACGAGTACGACATGTTCCCATTAGAAAGGAGAGGGTCTGCTATTCAGTTATAGGGTATGCAGTGAGTCCAACGGCTGACCAAATTTAGGAAAAACCCTGCTAACAATTTAAAGACACATAGAGCTGGGCCACAGTAACGAGTACGACATGTTCCCATTAGAAAGGAGAGGGTCTGCCATACAGTTATAGGGTATGCAGTGAGTCCAACGGCTGCCAAAATTTAGGAAAAGCCCCACTAACAATTTAAAGACACATACAGCTTGCCCACAGTAACGAGTACGACATGTTCCCATTAGAAAGGAGAGGGTCTGCTATACAGTTATAGGGTATGCAGTGAGTGCAACAGCTGCCAAAATTTAGGAAAACCCCTACTAACGATTTAAAGATACATAGAGCAGTGCCACAGTAACGACATATTCCCATTAGAAAGGAGAGGGTCTGCTATACAGTTATAGTGTATGCAGTTAGTCCAACGGCTGCCAAAATTTAAGAAAAACCCCACTAACAATTTTAAAATACATAGAGATGGGCCACAGTAACGACATGTTCCCATTAGAAAGGAGAGGGTCTGATATTCAGTTATAGGGTATGAAATGAGTCCAACGGCTGTCAAAATTTAGGAAAAACCCCACTAACAATTTAAAAATACATAGAGATGGGCCACAGTAACGACATATTCCCATTAGAAAGGAGAGGGTCTGCTATACAGTTATAGTGTATGCAGTTAGTCCAACGGCTGCCAAAATTTAGGAAAAACCCCACTAACAATTTAAAAATACATAGAGATGGGCCACAGTAACGACATGTTCCCATTAGAAAGGAGAGGATCTGATATTCAGTTATAGGGTATGAAATGAGTCCAACGGCTGTCAAAATTTAGGGAAAACCCCACCAACAATTTAAAGACACATAGAGCTGGGCCACAGTAACGAGTACGACATGTTCCCATTAGAAAGGAGAGGGTCTGCTATACAGTTATAGTGTATGCAGTGAGTCCAACAGCTGCCAAAATTTAGGAAAACCCCTACTAACGATTTAAAGATACATAGAGATGGGCCACAGTAACGACATGTTCCCATTAGAAAGGAGAGGGTCTGATATTCAGTTATAGGGTATGAAATGAGTCCAACGGCTGTCAAAATTTAGGAAAAACCCCACTAACAATTTAAAAATACATAGAGATGGGCCACAGTAACGACATGTTCCCATTAGAAAGGAGAGGATCTGATATTCCGTTATAGGGTATGAAATGAGTCCAACGGCTGTCAAAATTTAGGAAAAACCCCACTAACAATTTAAAGACACATAGAGCTGGGCCACAGTAACGAGTACGACATGTTCCCATTAGAAGGGAGAGGGTCTGCTATACAGTTATAGGGTATGCAGTGAGTCCAACAGCTGCCAAAATTTAGGAAAACCCCTACTAACGATTTAAAGATACATAGAGATGGGCCACAGTAACGACATGTTCCCATTAGAAAGGAGAGGGTCTGCTATACAGTTATAGGGTATGCAGTGAGTCCAACGGCTGTCAAAATTTAGGAAAAACCCCACTAACAATTTAAAGACACATAGAGCTGGGCCACAGTAACAAGTACGACATGTTCCCATTAGAAAGGAGAGGGTCTTCCATATAGTTATAGGGTATGCAGTGAGTGCAACGGCTGCCAAAATTTAGGAAAAACCCTGCTAACAATTTAAAGACACATAGAGCTGAGCCACAGTAATGACATGTTCCCATTAGAAAGGAGAGGGTCTGCTATTCAGTTATAGGGTATGCAGTGAGTGCAACGACTGCCAAAATTTAGGAAAAACCCAACTAACAATTTAAAGACACATACAGCTGGGTCACAGTAACGAGTACGACATATTCAAATTAGAAAGGAGAGGGTCTGCTATTCAGTTATAGGGTATGCAGTGAGTCCAACGGCTGACCAATTTTAGGAAAAACCCCACTAAGAATTTAAAGACACACAGAGCAGGGCCACAGTAACGAGTACGACATATTCCCATTAGAAAGGAGAGGGTCTGCTATTCAGTTATAGGGTATGCATTGAGTCCAACGGCTGACCAATTTTAGGAAAAACCCCACTAAGAATTTAAAGACACACAGAGCAGGGCCACAGTAACGAGTACGACATATTCCCATTAGAAAGGAGAGGGTCTGCTATTCAGTTATAGGGTATGCAGTGAGTGCAACGACTGCCAAAATTTAGGAACAACCCTACTAACAATTTAAAGACACATAGTGCTGAGCCACGGTAACGACATGTTCCCATTAGAAAGGAGAGGGTCTGCTATACAGTTATAGGGTATGCAGTGAGTCCAACGGCTGCCAAAATTTAGGAAAAACCCCACTAACAATTTAAAGACACATACAGCTTGCCCACAGTAACGAGTACGACATGTTCCCATTAGAAAGGAGAGGGTCTGCTATTCAGTTATAGGGTATGCAGTGAGTGCAACGGCTGCCAAAATTTAGGAAAAACCATGCTAACAATTTAAAGACACATAGAGCTGAGCCACAGTAATGACATGTTCCCATTAGAAAGGAGAGGGTCTGCTATACAGTTATAGGGTATGCAGTGAGTCCAACAGCTGCCAAAATTTAGGAAAACCCCTACTAACGATTTAAAGATACATAGAGCAGTGCCACAGTAACGACATATTCCCATTAGAAAGGAGAGGGTCTGCTATACAGTTATAGTGTATGCAGTTAGTCCAACGGCTGCCAAAATTTAGGAAAAACCCCACTAACAATTTAAAAATACATAGAGATGGGCCACAGTAACGACATGTTCCCATTAGAAAGGAGAGGATCTGATATTCAGTTATAGGGTATGAAATGAGTCCAACGGCTGTCAAAATTTAGGGAAAACCCCACCAACAATTTAAAGACACATAGAGCTGGGCCACAGTAACGAGTACGACATGTTCCCATTAGAAAGGAGAGGGTCTGCTATACAGTTATAGGGTATGCAGTGAGTCCAACAGCTGCCAAAATTTAGGAAAACCCCTACTAACGATTTAAAGATACATAGAGATGGGCCACAGTAACGACATGTTCCCATTAGAAAGGAGAGGGTCTGATATTCAGTTATAGGGTATGAAATGAGTCCAACGGCTGTCAAAATTTAGGAAAAACCCCACTAACAATTTAAAAATACATAGAGATGGGCCACAGTAACGACATGTTCCCATTAGAAAGGAGAGGATCTGATATTCCGTTATAGGGTATGAAATGAGTCCAACGGCTGTCAAAATTTAGGAAAACCCCTACTAACGATTTAAAGATACATAGAGATGGGCCACAGTAACGACATGTTCCCATTAGAAAGGAGAGGGTCTGCTATACAGTTATAGGGTATGCAGTGAGTCCAACGGCTGTCAAAATTTAGGAAAAACCCCACTAACAATTTAAAGACACATAGAGCTGGGCCACAGTAACGAGTACGACATGTTCCCATTAGAAAGGAGAGGGTCTGCCATACAGTTATAGGGTATGCAGTGAGTCCAACGGCTGTCAAAATTTAGGAAAAACCCAACTAACAATTTAAAGACACATACAGCTTGCCCACAGTAATGAGTACGACATGTTCCCATTAGAAAGGAGAGGGTCTGCTATTCAGTTATAGGGTATGCAGTGAGTGCAACGGCTGCCAAAATTTAGGAAAAACCCTGCTAACAATTTAAAGACACATAGAGCTGAGCCACAGTAATGACATGTTCCCATTAGAAAGGAGAGGGTCTGCTATTCAGTTATAGGGTATGCAGTGAGTGCAACGGCTGCCAAAATTTAGGAAAAACCCTGCTAACAATTTAAAGACACATAGAGCTGAGCCACAGTAATGACATGTTCCCATTAGAAAGGAGAGGGTCTGCTATTCAGTTATAGGGTATGCAGTGAGTGCAACGGCTGCCAAAATTTAGGAAAAACCCTGCTAACAATTTAAAGACACATAGAGCTGAGCCACAGTAATGACATGTTCCCATTAGAAAGGAGAGGGTCTGCTATTCAGTTATAGGGTATGCAGTGAGTGCAACGGCTGTCAAAATTTAGGAAAAACCCAACTAACAATTTAAAGACACATACAGCTGGGTCACAGTAACGAGTACGACATATTCAAATTAGAAAGGAGAGGGTCAGCTATTCAGTTATAGGGTATGCAGTGAGTGCAACGGCTGACCAATTTTAGGAAAAACCCCACTAAGAATTTAAAGACACACAGAGCAGGGCCACAGTAACGAGTACGACATATTCCCATTAGAAAGGAGAGGGTCTGCTATTCAGTTATAGGGTATGCATTGAGTCCAACGGCTGACCAATTTTAGGAAAAACCCCACTAAGAATTTAAAGACACACAGAGCAGGGCCACAGTAACGAGTACGACATATTCCCATTAGAAAGGAGAGGGTCTGCTATTCAGTTATAGGGTATGCAGTGAGTGCAACGACTGCCAAAATTTAGGAACAACCCTACTAACAATTTAAAGACACATAGAGCTGAGCCACGGTAACGACATGTTCCCATTAGAAAGGAGAGGGTCTGCTATACAGTTATAGGGTATGCAGTGAGTCCAACGGCTGCCAAAATTTAGGAAAAACCCCACTAACAATTTAAAGACACATACAGCTTGCCCACAGTAACGAGTACGACATGTTCCCATTAGAAAGGAGAGGGTCTGCTATTCAGTTATAGGGTATGCAGTGAGTGCAACGGCTGCCAAAATTTAGGAAAAACCATGCTAACAATTTAAAGACACATAGAGCTGAGCCACAGTAATGACGTGCTCCCATTAGAAAGGAGAGGGTCTGCTATACAGTTATAGGGTATGCAGTGAGTCCAACAGCTGCCAAAATTTAGGAAAACCCCTACTAACGATTTAAAGATACATAGAGCAGTGCCACAGTAACGACATATTCCCATTAGAAAGGAGAGGGTCTGCTATACAGTTATAGTGTATGCAGTTAGTCCAACGGCTGCCAAAATTTAGGAAAAACCCAACTAACAATTTAAAGACACATACAGCTTGCCCACAGTAACGAGTACGACATGTTCCCATTAGAAAGGAGAGGGTCTGCTATTCAGTTATAGGGTATGCAGTGAGTGCAACGGCTGCCAAAATTTAGGAAAAACCATGCTAACAATTTAAAGACACATAGAGCTGAGCCACAGTAATGACATGCTCCCATTAGAAAGGAGAGGGTCTGCTATACAGTTATAGGGTATGCAGTGAGTCCAACAGCTGCCAAAATTTAGGAAAACCCCTACTAACGATTTAAAGATACATAGAGCAGTGCCACAGTAACGACATGTTCCCATTAGAAAGGAGAGGGTCTGCTATACAGTTATAGTGTATGCAGTGAGTCCAACGGCTGTCAAAATTTAGGAAAAACCCAACTAACAATTTAAAGACACATACAGCTTGCCCACAGTAATGAGTACGACATGTTCCCATTAGAAAGGAGAGGGTCTGCTATTCAGTTATAGGGTATGCAGTGAGTGCAACGGCTGCCAAAATGTAGGAAAAACCCTGCTAACAATTTAAAGACACATAGAGCTGAGCCACAGTAATGACATGTTCCCTTTAGAAAGGAGAGGGTCTGCTATACAGTTATAGGGTATGCAGTGAGTCCAACAGCTGACCAATTTTAGGAAAAACCCCACTAAGAATTTAAAGACACACAGAGCAGGGCCACAGTAACGAGTACGACATATTCCCATTAGAAAGGAGAGGGTCTGCTATTCAGTTATAGGGTATGCAGTGAGTGCAACAACTGCCAAAATTTAGGAACAATCCTACTAACAATTTAAAGACACATAGAGCTGAGCCACGGTAACGACATGTTCCCATTAGAAAGGAGAGGGTCTGCTATACAGTTATAGGGTATGCAGTGAGTCCAACGGCTGCCAAAATTTAGGAAAAACCCCACTAACAATTTAAAGACATACAGCTGGGCCACAGTAACAAGTACGACATATTCCCATTAGAAAAGAGAAGGTCTGCTCTTCAGTTATAGAGTATGCAGTGAGTCCAACGGCTGTCAAAATTTAGGAAAAACCCCAATAACAGTTTAAAGACACATAGAGCAGGGCCACAGCAACGACATGTTCCCATTTGAAAGGAGAGGGTCTGCTATACAGTTATAGGGTATGCAGTGAGTCCAACTGCTGCCAAAATTTTGGAAAAACCCCACTAACAATTTAAAGACACATAGAGCTGGGCCACAGTAACGACATGTTCCCATTAGAAAGGAGAGAGTCTCCCATACTGTTTGCCTATGCAGTGACTGGAATGGCTGTCAAAAATTTGGATGTAGTCCAATGCCCCTTGCAAGAGATGTAGAGGTCGGAGGGCCTCCTGAAAACAATGTTCCCATTGTTAGGAAGTGGGTCTCCCATACTGTTTGCCTATGCAGTGAAGCAACAGCTGCCAAAAATTTGGAGGAACTCCAATGCCCCTTGCAAGAGATGTAGAAGTTGGAGGGCCTCCTGAAAACAATGTTCCCATTATTAGGAAGTGGGTCTCCCATACTGTTTGCCTATGCAGTGAAGCAATGGCTGCCAAAAATTTGGAGGAACTCCAATGTCCCTTGCAAGAGATGTAGATATGTTGATATGGTACATATGGTGGTGATATGGTGGTGGAGGATGAAGATGCAGAGAAGGAGGAGGACAAGAGCAAATTGACAAAATCAGGAAACGGATACCCACGTATACCCATTGGTGTGAAGACGGAGGTGCATGGGAATAGAGTTAGACCTCCCAAAAATAAGACACAGTATTTCAGTTTATGTTATGCTGCTATCATTCGGTGGTGTTGGGAAGTCTGGCCCAATCCAGCCCTTGTTCATTTTTATAAGTCAGCCTGTCAGCATTTTCAGTTGAAAGGCGGATGCGCTTATCAGTTATAATTCCACCAGCGGCACTAAAACCCCGCTCTGACAAAAAGCTATTGGCAGGGCAGGCCAGGACCTCCAAGGTGTAGAGAGCCAGTTAATGCCACGTGTCCAGCTTGAATGCCCAATAATTATAAGGCACAGAGGAATCACGGAGAACGTTGGTACGGTCGGCAAGGCACTCCCTCACCATCTTCTGAAACGTTTCCCTTCTTGGGAGAGTACCCGGCGCCTCATGGCCTGTGTGATGGGAGGGTCTGTGAAAACTGTCCCAGAACTTTGACAGTGTTCCCCTGCCACTGCTGGATTGCATTTGTGTCTCTCTCGCCTGTATTCCTTGGTTGTCCAACGAACTGTGACCTCTGCCACTAGCGTTTTCAGATGGGAATTTTTTTAATAATTCTGCAACAAGGACATTCTGGTACTGCCCCATTTTATTAGGCCTGTCCAGCATGGGAATAAGAGACAGAAAGTTTTCCTTCTAGCGTGGGTCTAAAAGTGTCACCAACCAGTAATGACTGTTACCCCAAATTTGGACAATGCGAGGGTTACGGGAAAGGCAGCATAACATAAACTGCCAGACTGCAAAGAGGCAAGACTTCCGTGTCCTCACCAAGAGGACGACTGACCATGCTCTCCTCCAACTCTTCATCCTCCTCCCTGTCCATAGCCTATCCACGCTGAACAGACGGTATGACAGTTGTGCAGGTAGTACCGTCTATAGCACAGGAAACTAGCTCCTGTTCTTCCTCCTCCTCCTCTTTGTCACCCAATCCACATTGGGATGAGATGAGGCTGGGCTGTGTGGAATCACCCTGTATGGTTCCTTGCGCCATCTCATCGTACTCCGCCTGCAATGCATCCTCTTTAATTGTGAGCAGAGAGCATTTCATAAGATAGAGAAGTGAAATGGTGATTCTAATTGTGGCCTCAAAGTTTTGGAGGATGGTACATGTGTCTGACATCCATGTCCACTCCTGAGGTCTTATGTGTGGAGTCTGAACTGAATACCGACGGCCTTGTTGATGTTGGAAGTCAACAACTGCCCTTTTCTGATCACAAATCCTTCCCAACGTCTGCAATGTAGAGTTCCAATGCGTGGGGACATGGCAGATCAGTTGGTGAGCTGGAAGCTGCAAACGCTGCTGAAGCATGGCAAGGGCGGCGGAAGCTGTAGCTGACTTTCTAAAATGGGCACACAGGCGGCGTACTTTGACAAGCAGATCTGGCAGATCCGGGTAGGTTTTGAGAAACCGCTGAACTACGAGGTTAAGCACATGGGCCAGGCATGGTACGTGTGTGAGCTCGCCTCGTCTCAGAGCCACCACCAGGTTCTCGCCATTGTCACACATGACCATGCCTGCCTGTAGGGTCAGCGGTGTCAGCCACAGATCTGCCTGCTTTTTCAGAGCTGTCCACAACTCTTCAGCGTTGTGCAGTTTGTCATCTAAGCATATTAGCTTCAGCACAGCCTGTTGCCGCTTGGTCGAGGCAGTGCTACAGTGCTTGCAGCTTGCGACTGATGTGGTCATTTCGGAAATGGAGGAGGAGGTGCAGGAGCTGTAGAATGTGGGGGCAACCCTGATTGACCCAGGGCCCGCAATCCTTGGCGTCGGGAGGAAGCGTTCCTTCCCAAGGTCCGACTGGGTCCCGGCTTCCACTATATTAACCCAGTGTGCCGTCAGCGAGATGTGCCGTCCCTGCCCACAAGCACTTGTCCACGTGTCCGTGGTTAGGTGGACTTTCCCAGTAACTGCGTTGTTGAGGGCACATCTAATGTTGTGGGACACGTGCTCGTGTAATGTGGGGACGGCACACCGGGAGAAATAGTGGCGGCTGGGGACCGAGTACTGAGGGACGGCCGCCGCCATCAGGTTGCGGAAAGCTTCCGTCTCCACGAAACCTAAAAGGCAACATTTCGAGCGCAAGCATTCACGAAATGTGTGAATTTAGTAGTGTGGCCTGTGGGGCGTTGGCTGCGCGTTTGCGCTTGCGTTCCAAGGACTGGGGTAGGGACAACTGAACGCTGCGCTGGGACAAGGATGTGCTTGTTGATGATGCTAGTTGAGAGTGTTCAACGACAGGTGCAGGGCGGGTGGCATCTTGGCATGCGCCATGGACAGGGAAATGGCGTGCACGCACAACAGCGTAAGAAGCAGTGGTGTCACCCGCAGACACTTTTGCTGGACCCTGGGGGTCGGCCCACTTACGTCAGGTGCTTTCCTGCCATGTGCCTGATCATGCTGGTGGTGGTCAAGCTGCTAGTTTTGCTACCCCTGCTGATGGTGGCCTGGCAGGTGTTGCAAATGGCCTTTTGGGGTTATCTGGAGAGTCTTTAAAAAATATCCAGACTTGGGAAGACCTAACAGCTAACAGTTGTACTGGCAACTTCCGTCGTGTTGGCGTTACGAGGAACACTTTCCTGCCTTGTGTCTGCGGCCATCACACTGCTTCTTGCTGCCTGTGGTGCTACGCCTCCCTCCCCCTGTGTGCTGCTGTCCTCGCTCTGTATGTCCTCCTTCCAGGTTGGGTCAGTTACTATATCGTCCACCACCTCGTCTTGCACTTCCGCACCCTGGTCCTCTTCCTGACTTTCTGGCAATTGTGTCTCATCATCATCATCATCATCCACCTCTTGCGACAGTAATTGCACTTTCCCACCGTCACCTTCGTGGTGTGACCGTGGCTGCTCCAATATTTGGGCATCGCTACATGCGTTCTCCTCTTGACTCGCTTGAAGCTGGCCGGGTGAGAGGCTCGAATTTACAAATGGAAAAGTGAACAGCTCTTCTGAGTGTCCAAGTGTGGGATCTGTTGTCTACGGGCACTCGGCATGGTGGGAGGAAGGCTTGACGGTGTGGAAGACAGGGTGGTGGTGGTGGTGGCAGCAAAGTGACTGGAGGCATTTTCTAGTATCCAACCAACAACCTTTCGCCACTGCTCTGGGTTCAATATTGGTGTTCTGTAGTCCCTTAGTAATTGGGGAAGGAAGGGTGAGCAACAAGATGTGGGTGGTTGTTGTGGCACAATTTCAGCTTGCCCACGGCCACGTCCTCGGCCTCTGCATGTACCATCACGTCCACTCCCCCGTCCCTTGCCACGCACCTTGCCTATTTTTAATGGAAGGCAATATTTTCCACGTTCATGAGAAATGGCTGATTTTGGAATGCAGTTATATGTGATACGTCTGACAGACAACCACGATTTTAAATAGCAGGCCAGTAATTTACTAATATTATGCTACACAGAGACCTAGTGTAAATAGCTTGACTAACACACTGCAAAAGAATGGAAATGGAAGAAATGTCTGATTTTGGAATAGTCTTATAGGTGATATGTCTGACAGAGAACCACAGTTTTAAATAGCAGGCCTGTAATTTACTAATACTATTCTTCACAGCCACCTAGTGTGAATAGCTTGACCGACACACTGCAACGGAATGAAAAAGGAAGAAATGTCTGTTTTTGGAACAGTCTTGTAGATGATATGTCTGACAGAGAACCACGGTTTTAAATAGCAGGCCTGTAATTTACTAATACTATTCTTCACAGACACCCCCGGAAGAAGGCACAGCGCCGAAACGCGCGTAGGGGCGACGGCACCTTGACTGACTAAACACATGTGAGTAGTGACAGCATATCTAATTGCATCTAGATGTGAGATGGATTTTTCTTTATGAAATTATTTAATGCACTATGCACTTCAGCACTTGATTATGGCTCAGACATATGATTGTGTTTAATCCTTGGAGAGGGTATCTTGGTTATATCCCTCCTTATTGTCTGTATCAAAATTGTTTTCTAAATTTCCTTCTCATGTGATTGTCTATCTGTGGTGCTTTACTTTTGGCTTACTACTAATATACTTACTGCCATTCTAAAGTTTGTACGGTTTTAATGAATTTATATCAATAAAATTTATGAGATTTTTTCAGATATTGTTTGTTATACGTTTTCCTTCTTTCTGACTCGCTTTGTTATAGACGTTGAACAGTGCTACATTGTCCTGCTTTATATAACTTAACATGTTTATGATCCTGGTGGTCAATTACTTTGCTTGACAGACACCTACAGTCATGGCCAAAAGTATTGAGAATGACACCAAAATTATATTTTCACATGATCTGCTGGCCTCTGGTTTTTATTAGTGTTTGTCTGATGTTTATATCACATACAGAAATATAATTGCAATCATATTATGAGTACCAATAGGTTATATTGATAGTTAGAATGAGTTAATGCAGCAAGTCAATATTTGCAGTGTTGCCCCTTCTTCTTCAAGACCTCTGTAATTCTCCCTGGCATGCTCTCAATCAACTTTTGGACCAAATCCTGACTGATAGCAGTCCATTCTTGCATAATCAATGCTTGCATTTTGCCAGAATTTGTTGGTTTTTGTTTGTCCACCCGTCTCTTGATGATTGACCACAAGTTCTCAATGGGATTAAGATCTGGGGAGTTTCCAGGCCATGGACCCAAAATCTCTAGGTTTTGTTCCATGAGCCATTTAGTTATCACCTTTGCTTTATGGCAAGGTGCTCCATCATGCTGGAAAAGGCATTGTTGGGCGCCAAACTGCTCTTGGACGGTTGGGAGAAGTTGCTCTTGGAGGACATTCTGGTACCATTCTTTATTCATGGCTGTGTTTTTAGGCAAGACTGTGAGTGAGCCGATTCCCTTGGCTGAGAAGCAACCCCACACATGAATGGTTTCAGGATGCTTTACAGTTGGCATGAGACAAGACTGGTGGTAGCGCTCACCTCTTCTTCTCCGAATAAGCTGTTTTCCAGATGTCCCAAACAATCGAAAAGGGGATTCATCAGAGAAAATGACTTTGCCCCAGTCCTCAGCAGTCCACTCCCTGTACCTTTTGCAGAATATCAATCGGTCCCTGATGTTTTTTCTGGAGAGAAGTGGCTTCTTTGCTGCCCTCCTTGAATCCAGCCCTTGCTCAAAGAGTCTCCGCCTCACAGTGCGTGCAGAAGCACTCACACCAGCCTGCTGCCATTCCTGAGCAAGCTCGGCACTGCTGGTAGTCCGATCCCGCAGCTGAAACAGTTTTAAGATACGGTCCTGGCGCTTGCTGGTCTTTCTTGGGCGCCCTGGAGCCTTTTTGACAACAATGGAAGCTCTCTCCTTGAAGTTCTTGATGATGTGATAGATTGTTGACTGAGGTGCAATCTTTGTAACTGCGATACTCTTCCCTGTTAGGCCATTTTTGTGCAGTGCAATGATGGCTGCACGTGTTTCTTTAGAGATAACCATGGTTAACTGAAGAGAAACAATGATACCAAGAACCAGCCTCCTTTTAAAGTGTCCAGTGATGTCATTCTTACTTAATCATGACTGATTGATCGCCAGCCCTGTCCTCATCAACACCCACACCTGTGTTAATGGATCAATCACTAAAACGATATTAGCTTCTCCTTTTAAGGCAGGACTGCAATGATGTTGAAATGTGTTTTGGGGGTTAAAGTTCATTTTCTGGGCAAATATTGACTTTGCAAGTACAGTAATTGCTGCTAAGCTGATCACTCTTTGACATTCAGGAGTATATGCAAATTGCCATTACAAAAAATGAAGCAGTAAACTTTGGAAAAATTACTATTTGTCTCATTCTCAATACTTTTGGCCATGACTGTAGTGAGAATAACTTGACCGACACACTGCAACAGAATGGAAATGGAAGAAATGTCTGAATTTGGAACAGTCTTATAGGTGATATGTCTGACAGAGAACCGCGGTTTTAAATAGCAGGCTTGTAATTTATTAATACTATTCTTCACACATACCTAGTGTGAATAGCTTGACGGACACACTGCAACAGAATAGAAAAGGAGGCCAATATTTTCCACGTTCAGTTCAAATTTCTGGATTTTTATCACTGAAATATAAAACATATCTGGCTTTATTCTGCAGTTAGAACAAGCAAATGGAGCAGAAAAATGTTGTACTCTGGATTGCTTTTTAAGCAAATAACCAGGATTAAGCTAAAAAAAAAAAAAAAATTTGCCCTGGTCCCTGATATCTGGGGCTATGTCTACAAATATCTGTAATTATTACAGCAGCAGACAGGACGTTCAATGGACCCTCTTGTGCTGTATCATACACTGCAGTCTGCCACATACACTCCCTGCCAGCGTAGCATTGATTATATGCAGCTGGATTAGTCCTCAGAAGGACTGTTAGTTCAGATGGATATATACAACCCCTGGCAAAAATTATGGAATCACCAGGCTCGGAGGATGTTCATTCAGTTGTTTAATGTTGTTGAAAAAAAGCAGATCACAGACATGGCACAAAACTAAAGTCATTTCAAATGTCAACTTTAGGGCTTTAAGAAACACTAAAAGAAATCAAGATTAAAAATGTGGTACTCAGTAAGGGTATTTTTTTTCAGACCAAGCAGAGGGAAAAAATTATGGAATCACTCAATTCTGAGGAAAAAAATATGGAATCACCCTGTAAATTTTCATTTTCAAAACTAACACCTGTATAAAATTAGATCTGCTCGTTAGTCAGCATCGAAAAAGGAGTGATCACACATTGGAGAGGTGTTGCACCAAGTGGACTGACATGAATCATGGCTCCAATACGAGAGATGTCAATTGAAACAAAGGAGAGGATTATAAAACTCTTAAAAGAAGGTAAATCATCACGCAATGTTGCAAAAGATGTTGGTTGTTCACAGTCAGCTGTGTCTAAAATCTGGACCAAATACAAACAACATGGGAAGGTTGTTAAAGGCAAACATACTGGTAGACCAAGGAAGACATCAAAGCGTCAAGACCGGAAACTTAAAGCAATATGTCTCCAAAACAGGAAATGCACAACAAAGCAAATAAGGAAGGAATGGGAGGAAACTGGAGTCAATGTCTGTGACCGAACTGTAAGAAACCGCCTAAAGGAAATAAGATTTACATACAGAAAACATATATAAGCCATCATTAACACCTAAACAGAAAAAAACAAGGTTACAATGGGCTAAGGAAAAGCAATCTTGGACTGTGGATGACTGGATGAAAGTCATATTCAGTGATGAATCGCGAATCTGCATTGGGCAAGATGATGATGCTGGAACTTTTGTTTGGTGCCGTTCCAATGAGATTTATAAAGATGACTGCATGAAGAGAACATGCAAATTTCAACAGTCATTGATGATATGGGGCTGCATGTCAGGTAAAGGCACTGGGGAGATGGCTGTCATTACATCTTCAATAAATGCCCAAGTTTACATTGATATTTTGGACAGTTTTCTTATCCCAAGGATGTTTGGGGATGATGACATCATTTTTCAAGATGATAATGCATCCTGCCATAGAGCAAAAACTGTGAAAACATTCCTTGAAAGAAGACACATAAGGTCAATGTCATGGCCTGCAAATAGTCCGGATCTCAATCCAATTGAAAATCTTTGGTGGAAGTTGAAGAAAATGGTCCATGACAAGGCTCCAACCTGCAAAGCTGATCTGGCACAGGCAATCAGAGAAAGTTGGAGCCAGATTGATGAAGAGTACTGTTTGTCACTCATTAAGTCCATGCCTCAGAGACGGCAAGCTATTATTAAAGCCAGAGGTGGTGCAACAAAATACTAGTGATGTATTGAGTGTTCTTTTGTGTGTTTGTTTTTCATGATTCCATAATTTTTTCCTCAGAATTGAGTGATTCCATAATTTTTTCCCTCTGCTTGGTCTGAAAAAAATTACCCTTACTGAGTACCACATTTTTAATCTTGATTTCTTTTAGCGTTTCTTAAAGCCCTAAAGTTGCCATTTGAAATTACTTTTGTTTTGTGCCATGTCTGTGATCTGCTTTTTTCATCAACATTAAACAAATGAATGAACATCCTCCGAGCCCGGTGATTCCATAATTTTTGCCAGGGGTTGTGTATATATATACTGCTCAAAAAATAAAGGGAACACTTAAACAACAGAATATAACTCCAGTAAATCAAACTTCTGTGAAATCAAACTGTCCACTTAGGAAGCAACACTGATTGACAATCAATTTAACATGTTGTTGTGCAAATGGAATAGACAATAGATGTAAATTATTGCCAATTATCAAGACACACTCAATAAAGGAGTGGTTCTGCAGGTGGGGACCACAGACCACATCTCAGTACCAATGCTTTCTGGCTGATGTTTTGGTCACTTTTGAATGTTGGTTGTGCTTTCACACTCGTAGTAGCATGAGACGGACTCTACAACCCACAGAAGTTGCTCAGGTAGTGCAGCACATCCAGTATGGCACATCAATGTGAGCTGTGGCAAGAAGGTTTGTGTCTGTCAGTGTAGTGTCCAGAGGCTGGAGGCGCTACCAGGAGACAAGCAAGTACACAAGGAGACGTGGAGGGAGCCGTAGGAGGGCAGCAACCTAGCAGCAGGACCGTTACCTCCGCCTTTGTGCAAGGAGGAACAGAAGGAGCACTGCCAGAGCCCTGCAAAATGACCTCTAGCAGGCCACAAATGTGCATGTGTCTGCACAAACGGTTAGAAACCGACTCCATGAGGGTGGTATGAGGGCCCGACGTCCACAGATGGGAGTTGTGCTCACAGCCAAACACCGTGGAGGACACTTGGCATTTGCTACAGAACATCAGGATTGGCAAAGTCGCCACTGGCACCCTGTGCTCTTTACAGATGAAAGCAGGTTCACACTGAGCACATGTGACAGACGAGTCTGGAGACACCGTGGAGAGCGATCTGCTGCCTGCAACATTCTTCAGCATGGCTGATTAGGCAGTGGGTCAGTAATGGTGTGGGGTGGCATTTCTTCGGAGGGCCACACAGCCCTCCATGTGCTCGCCAGAGGTAGCCTGACTGCCATTTGGTACCGAGATGAGATCCTCAGACCCCTTGTGAGACCATATGCTGGTGCGGTTGGCCCTGGGTTCCTCCTAATGCAGGACAATGCCAGACCTCATGTGGCTGGAATGTGTCAGTAGTTCCTGCAAGATGAAGGCATTGAAGCTATGGACTGGCCCGCCCGCTCCCAGACCTGAATCCGATTGAGCACATCTGAGACATCATGTCTCGCTCCATCCACCAACGTCACGTTGCACCACAGACTGTCCAGGAGTTGGCGGATGCTTTAGTCCAGGTCTGGGAGGACATCCCACAGGATACCATCCGCAACCTCATCAGGAGCATGCCCAGGCGTTGTAGGGAGGTCATACAGGCATGTGGAGGCCACACACAATACTGAGCCTCATTTTGACTTGTTTTAAAGGCCATTACATCAAAGTTGGATCAGCCTGTAGTGCGTTTTTCCACTTGAATTTTGGGGATGACTCCAAATCCAGGCCTCCATTAGTTAATAAATTTGATTTCCCTTTATTTTTTTGAGCAGTGTAGATATATGTTGTGGAATACCTATACTAACCTATATGCAACTGGATTAGTCCTCAGAAGGACTGTTAATAGATATATATAGTGGAATACCTAAACTAAACTATGAACAAGCAAATCTCTCCCTGACTCCGCAGCACCTCTCCCTACTCTGTCTGATGCCGGGGTAGACAGACAAGCATAGCGGCGCCAGGTCTTATATACACCTGATGCTGTGCGGCCAGCCAATCACTGTAATGCCCACAACCAACATGGCTACGGCATTACAGTGTGTAGCAGGCAATCCCTGCATGTTCATTGGCTCTTTAAAGAGTGCCAAACAGGCAGAGAGGGGACCCGAATTCTCACCCAAGCAATCCGGAAATACTCACCAAGCGCCAACCTAGTGGAGCACCGAGCAGTGGCGAGCATGTTCGCTAATCACTACTGGTCAATTCAGGCAGAGAAAGAGCAATCTAGTGCCACCTACATGAAATAGCAATCCTAAAAGTCATTGGTGACTCTTTAACGAGCCTTATCACATGACTTAGGATATAAGCCAGAACCAGAAACTCAATTTGCAGACCCAGCCAAACCAGAACTCACACTTTGCACTGGCGAGGGGCAGTACCCCAAAACAGTGTTTGCAAATTGAGTTTCTAGTTCTGCCTTAGATCCTAAGTCATGTGATAAGGCACCATAAAAGGTCACTATTGACTTTTAAGATTAGTTCCACCTACAGGAAGTAGCAGAGTTCTCATCCTCTTCCTCTCTGAAGAGACAATTTGCATATTTCCCAGAGGAGCTTTGTGGCTTTAAAGGTCTCCTCACCGTGACATGCTTAACATGTCACTCTCGGCAAGGAGAAATGTTTCCCCATAGATGGCAGAGAAAGAAGCAGATTTCTCTAATGAGATATTACGAAAGTTGCTTATTTGCACATGTACTATTTGTCAGTGAAATATCGAGAAATATTGAACATATTCTCTCCCTGAAGCCCCTCTCACCCCTCCCTTATCCAGCTTTTGTCAAGACAAGAGCTGACAATCTAAAGTGTCTCTTATGCAAACTAACACTAAACGCAGCTGCCTGTGTGTAAGTCTCAGCACACAGGAAAAGCGGCTAATTAGCCAGATGCTGGCACAAAGAGAAGTGCTACAGGACCCAATTAACCTACAAATGCAGTCCCTCTTCTCACAGACCAGAGAATGAAGGAAAGGAAATGGCTCAAGTTCAAAGGCACTCACAAATAATTAGGACAATTCCCCAGCTACAGTTTGCAGGATTTTCAGAGCCAAAACATGGAATAACTAAAGTTCTATACATCCAGTAATGATGGGACCCATATTTTTAGGGGCAGGGTCAGCTAGGGAACGATAGGGATATTTCCCCGTCACTACAAAACCCTCCGTGGAGCCGTAGCGCTAAAGAACCAGAATGACTGGTCGCAAATACATCATGCGTGGTCTCTAAATGAAGGTAAAATCATAAGGGAAAAAAAAATTGTGTCGTTTGCAAGCTTCTGCGATCAAGCGATAAGCTGTGGCAGAAATTAGCGGTTTTAATAAAAAAAAAACATGGAGGGTGGAGGCCATCCCCTGTGATGTTGGCACAAGGGGGTGTGGGCAGGTCTCTCCCTTCAGCATAAAATAGTCTGTTGAGGTTGGAGTAGTACTCATTGCCAGGGAATTATAGATACTTTAATCAACGGGTCACGTTCAAATCGGGGAGCCCCTCCACCTATGCTAATTTGTCCCTGCTAAATGTATAGAGCAAGTTCTTCTTTAATCCTTTTGTGTAACTGCTTATGTATTGTATGTCTCCTTTGTAAAATCTTGTACATTTTTCTTAAATTTTATATTTAATTCAAAAGGGAGGCAGTGTTTAATAGTTCTGTAATTGCTCCCTCCCCCAAAGCCATATACGCTACCAGAATGCAGGTGTCCGATCAGGACTATTATATTTCAAATCTGGCCGGTGGTGGCAGAGAATAAAAATTGGGCTATCATGAAGCAGACAGTGACCGTAAGGGGCATCTACACGTATTCCATGCGTTGGAATCTGGAGGCGTGACGCCATACTCACTGGTTGCTTGCCGATATACCTAAGCAGTGAGTAGTCTGGATCGTGTGCTTGTGATTCTGGATGAAATCTGTGACAGTGACAGCATGGTGACATATTGAGTGATCTCGCCCGTGTTGACGCTCTGGAATACTTGATTGAAGACAAACGGCTATGCTTTAATATTTTGCTATTGGCAAAGTGTGGGTGGGGGGGGATGGGGTATAAAAAAAAAACTTGCCTGGGGTGGAGTTAACATTGTGCTCATGTCACATGGTGCCACCATTTTGAGAACTCACTGAAAATGGTTATGACAGGTCAGTGAATAAGCCTTATGCAACAAGAGCCCTCTAGTACAGGGGTGGACAGTCAAATTATCCAAGGGGGTCATGAGTGACCGTGACTGTTGGAGGGCCAAACCAATAGGCAGAAATCCTGCTCAATAAAGTTGTAATGCTATTAAATAGTTGAGCAAAAGTGCGCTGATAAACCCATATATACAGTATGACCCCACACAGCAATATATACCCACCCTGTTAACAACTTGGGGCCAGATGTGGCCCATGGGCTGCTCTTTACCCAGCTCTGCTTTACTGGGACCTACCTACAGAAGAAAAAAAAAAAAAATTGGGGCATTTAATATGGGATTACTAAATTTTGTCTCAAGTTTTGTTTTATTCACTTATACAGCGCTTTACAGATATTATCCCCATTGCGACTCACAATCAAGAGCCTTCAGTGCTTTTGTAGTGTGGGAGGAAACCTACGAACAAACTCCTTGCAGATGTGGTCCTTAAACCCAGGACCCCAGCACTGCAGTGCTAACCACGGAGTTACAAATCTTCCGCTGTACTTTAATTTCTAGTTAAAGTTTACAACAACTATAGAGTAGGTAGACTTGTGCTGCAATGAAGTGCAAGTCATGTACCAGGAGTGTTCAGGACACAGCGGAGCCATGGGCGATAAGACCAACTCTCATGGTTCTTTCTGGGAATGAACTGTTTCACTTAGTGAATATTTTTTTTTACCTGGACAATAGAAACATTATGCAGACATTAGCCAGCGGCTCAATCCTCTGCTATACAGCATGGCACCTAAGCAATCTGTATTTACCATCTTTCTATAGATTTGCCTACTGGCATCCTGGTCTAAACCAGCAACCCATTACACCAAGAATTGGATTAATTGTATGCGTGTAACGTAAACGCTAGTCTGCAGTACAGCACTGAAGTTTACAGTCTTACAAATATTCCCCCCATGGCATCTACAGCAAACTCAGGAACAGTCTGTCCTCAACTGTACTGTAGATACATAAAACCAAAAACACGGGTGATTGCCATTTAGCCGTAAATAGTCTTACGCAGTTGAATAACTGTTCAGTAACAAAGTGGAGTTTAAGTATGGTCCAGAGTCCATGTGTCGTGTCGCCACCTCAAAGTGGATTGGGATTTTTATAGTAAACAGAAACTGGTAGCGAAGCTAAGAGTTAGACGCTGGTATTAGCAACAAACATGTGAATCAGTCAACATACCAAATAAGCTACAGGCTATATTTCAGCCTTAAAATATTTGGGTGCTGAAATCGTGATGTGTAAACAGCTGCCCAGTGCAGGGCCCCCTTTAACAGGTGGTGAGTGATACCATTGATGCTTATGGCTTAATTCCTCAGTGTCCAACACCCCTTCACTGTAGGCATAGGCCTTTATCGTCTAAGTCTGACATGAATTTCCTCAAACCTGGACAGGTTCTGGTTGTGAGCAAGCTCAGCTCCAATTTGCCACTTCTCTGGTGTCTATGGGGTGTACTCACAAGCAGATGCTGCTGAATTCCCTTCCAGCACGTTCTCTCCTGTTCAGGACATTCCAGACTACCCCCACCAAGATGGCCACTCCACTTATTCCTGTCACATACTTTTAACTGTCAAATCCCCTGAGCACATCAAGCCCCTGCCACACTGGAGCTAGACCAATCATTAATTCTCCTTTGGTCATTGGGCAAATTTCACCGTTACTACCCTCCAACAGCATGCACCGAACTCCCTAAAAGCAATATATTAACGGCTTATTCTTACATACCTATATGATCAGGTAATTATAAATGATTTAAAATGCATTGTGAGTTAAACTTGTATTATATATCCATTTTACACAGTCTTTCAACAAGTACAGTGTCATACTAGTGTGGATACAGGTTTACACAATCACTCTGGTAAACTGACACATCTCACAAGTATTTTTAGGTCTGTCACCACAAAACGAAGACAAACAGTTTCTATAAAACTTTAACTTTATTTTGCACAGCAAATACAGTCTCCCCCAGTATTCAGCTACATATCTACACAGCGTATATGGAATTCTATATAAAAAACACACAAGTGACAAGACAAATGTTTCTGCTCCCATTTTTCCTTGGAAATATGGAGCGTCCCTACACAATCTGGCATGGTCAACACCAACTGCAGTGTGCCGAGTCCCCATAGACAAAGAATGGCTGCACTCAGTTGTGAATGTATTAATACACTTCCAGGAGGAATACCAGGGGAACAGAATTATGCATAGAGTGAAGAAAACACTGGTTTACAATGTCATAGGTAAAAGACAACATAAACATTTCATCACAGCTTAAAAAAAGTTATAAAAAGTTTTGCACAAGTTAAAACTGTCAAGTAAAAGGAGTTCCATTAGGACCATCTTTGGGCTTTTCTGGGTTAGGCTTAGTACCTGGTCATTACCCAATGGTATCAGGTATGAAGACTGTCAATGTTCTTCAGGAAGGGGAGGTCCGGCACAGGACATCCTCCGTCTGATTCTCAGGATTGGAACGCTATGACAGTGTTGATTTTATATACGAAGTAGGACCTGTTCCAATACACCCGGGTGAAGTAGTTCACATACGGCGAACGGTTCAGTTTGATTTCTTGGCAGAATCGTCCATATTCTGAGTAGGCATAGACATCCCCATCTTCTTCAGTCACCACCTACAGGTAACATGTGAATGAGCACAGCCTCATGTTTAGCCCAGAACTTTTTTTGGGGGGGGGGGGGGTTTGGAAAAAAAAAAAGTTAATGCCAAGTTGACAGGGAGGGTGTGACCCCCAAACTTACATGGTCGTTTGCATTATCCAGCAAGTCTTTTACCCGGCAGTTGTCCATTCTAAGCACCTCATTGCAGATAGACTCTTCAATCACCATGTAGCTCGCTTTGTAGGTGGTAAGGATCTTATAGATATCCTCTGCAGACCTCATGCTATAGATCTGATACATCTGCAAAAGAATTAAAAAAGTGGTTTCATGACACTCCCACCTTTATGCCTTAGAGCATCATAAAGTGGGTTCACAGTAAACCAGAATGGGGAGGTGTTCTGTAGGAACACCTTACTTCTTGGATGCCTTGTGTGACCATAGTACATGATTCTAATTTACTTAATGCTGGTGGAATGCATGCATGAAATCGTATAGTGGAGGGAGCAGTAGGTTCCTGCAGGCACTGATCAATAGGCTGTGAAAAATCAACCATGGCCAGGCAAAATCCTTTCCAAGGAGCTGCTGCAGGTCTCCACTACCTTTATGTGCCATTACTGCCTATTCAGTGTACAAGAAACTGAAGTTTAATTTGTTTGATCTCGTCTCCCCATGTGACATCTGAAAAATTAAAAGATGAGGTAGAGTGAAAAGTTATGCAACTTATGGTTCAAAGACTTGTTTGCCGTCACTGAATGGAAACACAAATGTCCCATTCAAAGGCTGATAGTTCCTCTTTAGGCTATATTCACACTTTTTACTGCCAAGTGCAGATTTTGGCTGCTGGGAAAAACCCAGAAACAGCAGTGTACAAAATGCCTGTTTTCCAGAGTTTTGGGGGTGGATTACTTATGTGATTTGCCTTTAGAACATTTAGTTTTTTGGTGAACAAACTTTAGAAAATAAAAATTTCAGGGGACACTTTAAACTCACCCCACCCTCCCCCATACACCTTAGCATTGGCTGATGGGTCGGCCAGCCATCTCACACAGAAGCGCTCGCTCTGACAGTTGCCCACGTTCTCCATTAGGAGCAGATGCCAGACTGCTGATCCTTTTGTCTATATAGATGACACTCGGGGTACCCCTCCATGCACAAGGCTGTTGGTTGACCCATTGATATTGGTGGGTCTGAAACAGTAATGCTTGTGGGCCTTAAGGGTGCACATTTATCCTTGTTAAAGTAAAAAGCTGTAAAATGTTAATTACATGTTCATTTCGGCTCATTAGCTCTTCATCATTGTAAACTGGTAAGCTTGTCACCATCCATCCAGTGCAGAGTTTTATATCCCCCATCAGCTGAGGACTCGCAGCAATCACTGCTGTAACGGGAGCATGGTTTCTAGAGAGAAGAACACGTATGTCAATTTCAGCACCCACATCCCGAAAAAAAAAAAAAAAAAAAAAAATTCTATTCTGAAAAGATTGTTGATTTCCACACTTCAGTGTATGCATGATGTTGTCCACCTTTGGGGAGGGACTTTTAACAAACTATGTTTGGAAGGGGGTGTAGATGTAATCCAGACAAAAATAATTTTATTAAAAACTTTGCACTTTCTACAGTGACCGCACCTTTAAAAATTGCTTCAACTTTGATGGACATTTGTTAAGTCAGCTGAGAAAAAAAAAAAAAAAAAAAGTTACCTAGTTGATTCACTGATAGATTCTCAGTTAACAATTCTGTAGCCAGTGCACAACACAAGCTACACAATGCAAAGTGTACAAAACTATCTTAAGTGCAAAAAGTTTATCCCAAAATAAAACATGGCACCTTGTGACTAATAAGCCCCCCATGAAGTCACCTAGCTTTGTAATTGTGAGCGGAGCCCAGAAGGCCAGCATCCGAGTGTCAGCTGAAGTTCACACTCCACTCCTATGGCCGCCATGTCTTCAGTAGCCCCTCAAATGACAGACCACCAAGTAGGTTAACATTCACATTACTGGTTGGACTTACTTTATCCAGTTCATGACCTCCACCGTGTCGGACTCGTAGTGCTCCTCCAGCTCTGACAGCTCACCAACTATCCTGGGTAGGAACTGCAGAAAATACAAATCCATATGAGGGTACTGTGATCAGAAACATTGAGACATTTGCAGACTAACCTTGTACAGTGCACATGGCCATCAGTGTGATAGGTCCATGTAGTCAGACTATTAGAGCTGGGATTAAACACTGCAGTTAAGGGCAACTTGTTCCCAGGATTATGAACAACAAGAGCTAGAATAACTCATTTCAATTCTCAGGAGCGCACCACCATTACCTCCTGGCTTCCTGGGAAAGTAGGCTGTGCGCTCAAAATGCACAAATCTCACCAGTTGCATGCTTAATGCCTGCCATGTAAAGATATTGGTAGACTGCCACATGCCCCTGATGACTGCTACAATGAAGTTCTGGCTTTTCTAGGAAGAGTGTCAAACATTGGGTGCCTTTGACCCTTTTATAGGCCCTAATGCATGACCTTTGGGGAGAAAAAAAGAAAAAAAAAGAAAGCTAGTGGCTGACTTACCATCCAGAAAAGCACATTTCTGGCTGAATCTCTACCCCCACCCCTCAAGCAACTATAATTGGAGATTGTTCAACCTTCACTGCAGTGATTGTATATTGCTAGCATACAGGTCTGTAGTAAGAGCAAAGAATAATGAAGCAGGGTAGTCCCACTGACTTTTGGGGTTTCTTACCTCCCTCCATAAGCTGAAGCCAATCACTGCAGGGACGGTAGCACTTAACACACAGGCCTATAAAAAAATAAAAATTTACAGGTGGAAGCAGGAATGGAAGTTAAGGCAATCAGACAAAATATTTAGAATTTTGGTTAAGATGTCACCTTTTGGGATATTTGAGGCTGAAACAAGAGTTTAGCATCCCTGCCCAAGGTCAGAAACTTTAAGTTATACAGCCCAACCAAAGATGGCACAAGAGGTCTGCATCCAGACTACACAGCTGGGGTTGGAGCAAGTAGAGGGGGACTTGCACCCAGGAGAGCGGGGCATGTGGATGCATCACATTGCAATAGTAACAATATGCCAAAAATGGGAAGGGGGTGATTGCGATAAGCAGATATGCCAGATTATATAGATATCCCTTCAGTGCTACAAGAAACCACACTGACCCTTTGGCATGGACACCAGCACACTGCTATGGGTGTCCTGTACTATCTGACTAGAATATCCAAAATGTAACTTTTTTGACATTACCCATAAAGAGGTTGCCCACTACTTTTATATTGATAAACCATTGCTAGGCCAGATCAATACTAGATTGCAAGCAGATGACAGCCTGGCATCACCTCCAGCAGCCGGGTATCAGTGTATGACGCAGAACATCACAGCTCTGGACACCACTTAGTGGCTGCGGCTGGATCCTGAAGATCAGCTCCTAGTGAAGAGGATAGACAGATCTTAAGGACCTGGCAGCAACCATTAAGCCATGTGCAGAGCTGCGGTGTTCTGCCGTGTACACTAGCAACATCTGACTGCTGCCCAATGTGATGCCAGCTGAGGTGACAAATGTCAGACCCCCTTCTTATATAGTTATGACACAATAGTAACCCTCCTTAATAATGTTATGGCTGATCTGTGTATACAGCAAACTCCATAATCTCCAGTTTAGGTAGTAAATTGGATTTTCAGTATACAAGGACCATTGACTTTTTACTAATGGCCCAGCATAAGCAGCAACTAATGACAGCCCATTATATAGGCAACACCGCACGCTCACCAGCATAACCGGATGGACCGTTCTCAGACGAAGCCACCTAAACAGTGTTATCCAGAGTGCTGGAGAACAAACACCAAAAGCAGCGAGGACACAAACATAGGGTGTCCATAGGTACTTCAGTCTAAAAGAAAGATATCACATTATCAGTTGCATATAATATTTAGCTCATAGCCAAGTAGATTTAGGAAGCTACTCACCCCTCAAAGGTAATGGCCAATAAACCGAGGATAAGACTTTGGACGACATGATAGCTGACCTCTGGCCTTTCTCCAACTCTGCCTTCCTCAGGAAGAATCTCACAACTGACTGGATCACCACTGAATGCAGAAGCAAATCATATCATCACCCCAAAAATAATAAGTTACCCACATTTAATCTGGGTTGGTGGAAGCCATAGTTTGAGTAGAAGGTTTACAGGCCTCAATGGAATTTGAAGGCTAGAAGTAATGGAGTGATAACCTTGTGATGCTGGGTCAACTTATTGATATGGGGCTCTGCCAACTGGGATACTTACTGATCAGTAGAATATGCATTAACACCTGTATGTTTAATATTTATAAGGGTTTTCTTATGCCAACAACCCATAAATGAGGCGTTTCAGCCTCTGACCACAGGGATCAGTAGCCAAATACTTTCCTGGAGTGACCAGGAAAACTCCTTACATGTCAGCCAGTCAAGTGATACACAATGGTCCTTGATTCTGACATCTGCATGGGGCTTAGAGCAAGTGACCTGCTCTAGACATCTGGAAGGACCAAAATGGTACAAACATTGGCATTATTGGGGGTTTTGTAAAAATATAACTAGGGAATGAACTACTCACCGAAGCCTTTTAAGTATTCCCTGAGACATGGAGATCAGGCATACAATTAAGACCAGGACGTAAAAAGGTAAAAGTGAAGACTGTGTGAGCCTTAAGAGGCAGTCCTGGGAAAGTGACTGAAATGATTCCCGACATAGCAGCCAATTTACTGTGAAGTTCCTGCACAAAAATATAAAAATAAGTTAGTTCCATTGGATGCCTTTGTTTTATTGGCCCTTTATGTCATCAACTTACTTGGTTGTCTTCAGTCCAAATTTCACTCCCAGAGACTTCAGGATTTGATAGTTTTGTTTATGAGTAACCAAAGTCTGAAAAACAAGAGTACACAGTTGATAGCCATGTCTCCCACGGTCAGCTATGAAGAAGTGTAGTCTTGGTGCTTGTGGCCTTGTACGACAGCCTGCACCTGTCCATGGGCCGTGTCGGATAATGCAGCTCATTTCCAATCAAAAGAATGGGACTAAAGTAGGATTGTGGTCACAGCCCGACAGAAAAGTAGACCCTTTAGCCAACACCTCACTTACCCCCATTAAAAAGTTTAAGGATACTGTAAGTGTAAACGCCACACAAAAATACATCATAGTCATCACTTTGCCTTGGAAGTTTCTGCTAAGGACACTGCTCTGTGAGATTAAAAAGGGAAAGTTAATATTCATGAGAGAATATATAAATTTTACATTAGTGCACAGGAACAGAGTTAATGATTTACCATTTGTATTGGTCTCGTTCTGAACACTACCCCAACATGTCATAAGGGGATTATAGCAATCCCTGATACTGTGTGGATTGTAATAAAGGAGCAGCAGAGCAGACCCCCATATGCCAACCTGCCAGTAAAATACTAGAGGAGAGGTCTGTGTCCAGGATGCGAGGGTCTGCTCTAGCTCTCATGTATCAGCACAACCCCATTGCAGGACTAAGGTCTACAACCCATGAGACCAGTCCTCAGACACTGCCAGAGGAGAGGAGAAAATGTTACACCCCCCACCTCAGCATCTGGGTGCTAAATTCAGGTGTGGCTTGTGCAGCAGAAGTAATAGTCAAATAAAGTTGTAAGTGCTGTACCAACTTCCTACAAGTTTTGGGTGCCCCCTTCCCACCATCTAAAATAGAAGACAGCCTTTGAGATCTGTCCTCCCTGAAGACTTCGTTGCTTACCTCCCTCTCCAGACTGCAATCTATAACCTTCTCCCCATCCTGGCCATACCTCAAAGCATATTTATTATGGGAGGTGGGAAAGGGAAGTGTGGAAAGTAGTGTGCGAGTCGTAGGAACTACAAACAGATGAACTACCAGGTATATGCAGATGTCACCAAGACTCCCCCACGACACAATGTTAGACAAATCCCTAGACGGTTTTTTGTGCTAGCTAGAAAGCTGCCATGTAATGCTAGATTCCCAACAGCTAAGGAGGTCTAAAAATGAAGATGTATGAAGCCGTCTAGAACTGCAGACATTCTTTACATGCCTAAAAGGAATTCATACTGTGAGGAGACCTAACAGTTCATGGCCTCCATCAGATGTTCCCCATAGGTTACCTGGAGGTTTTCTGCAATCATGGTAGCTATTACAAGGCTTAATAGAGGTGATGTCAGAAGAGCAGAGTTTTCAAACTGAAGTAAATAGCCCATAGATACAGCCGCCAAGTAAGTTTTACGCATTTCCTGCACCTGCAAGACAAAACATTAATTAAAACTAGAGGTTCATGAGATTACAATATTTTTCAATAGAGACCTAGTAAATTGTTCACACAAGGCTTTTTTCAGAGGCTTTTGGGTGGGAGAGGAATAGATTCTCCTTGGGGAGATATACACTGCTAAAAAAAAAAAAAAAAAAAAAAATAAAATATATAACTCCAAGTAAATCAAACTGCACTTAAGAAGCAACACTGATTGACAATCAATTTCACATGCTGTTGTGCAAATGATAATTGCCAATAATTTCCATCTATTGTCTATTCCAAGACACCCTCAATAAAGGAGTGGTTCTGCAGGTGGGGACCACAGACCATATCTCAGTACCAATGCTTTCTGGCTGATGTTTTGGTCACTTTTGAATATTGGTTGTGCTGTCACTCATGGTAGCATGAGACAGACTCTACAACCCACAGAAGTTGCTCAGGTAGTGCAGCTCATCCAGGATGGCACCTCAATGCGAGCTGTGGCAAGACGGTTTGCTGTGTGTCAGCGTAGTGTCCAGAGGTGCTACCAGGAGACAGGCCAGTACACCAGGAGAAGTGGAGGGGGCCATAGGAGGGCAACAGCCCACCAGCAGGACCGCTACCTCTGCCTTTGTGCAACGAGGAACAGGAGGAGCACTGCCAGAGCCCTGCAAAATGACCTCCAGCAGGTCACAAATGTGCATGTGTCTGCACAAACGGTTAGAAACTGACTCCATGAGGGTGGTATGATGGCCCAACGTCCACAGATGGGGGGTTGTGCTCACAGCCCAACACTGTGCAGGACGCTTGGCATTTGCCACAGAACACCAGGATTGGCAAAGTCACCACTGGCGCCCTGTGCTCTTTACAGATGAAAGCAGGTCCACACTGAGCACATGTGACAGACATGACAGTCTGGAGAGCGATCTGCTGCCTGCAGCATGACCGGTTTGGCAGTGGGTCAGCATTTCTTTGGAGGGCCGCACAGCCCTCCATGTGCTTGCCAGAGGAAGCCTGACTGCCATTAGGTACCGAGATGAGATCCTCAGACCCCTTGTGAGACCATATGCTGGTGCGGTTGGCCCTGGGTTCCTCCTAATGCAGGACAATGCCAGACCTCATGTGGCTGGAGTGTGTCAGCAGTTCCTGCAAGATGAAGGCATTGAAGCTATGGACTGGCCCGCCCGTTCCCCAGACCTGAATCAGATTCAGCACATCTGAGACATCATGTCTCACTCCATCCACCAACGTCACACCACAGACTGTCCAGGAGTTGGCGGATGCTTTAGTCCAGGTCTGGGAGGAGATCCCACAGGAGACCATCCGCAACCTCATCAGTAGCATGCCCAGGCGTTGTAGGGAGGTCATAAAGGCACGTGGAGGCCACACACAATATTGAGCCTCATTTTGACTTGTTTTAAGGACATTACATCAAAGTTGGATCAGCCTGTAGTGTTTTTCCACTAATTTTGGGGGTGACTCCAAATCCAGGCCTCCATTGGTTAATAAATTTGATTTCCATTGATGATTTTTGTGTGATTTTGTTGTCAGCACATTCAACTTTGTACAGAACAAAGTATTCAATGAGAATATTTCATTCAGATCTAGGATGTGTTAGAGTTTTCCCTTTATTTTTTTGAGTAGTGTAGGCTAGGCAAGGTTTCCTGGGAAAATGGTGACAGTGCAACCTATTGGAGGTGGCTACCCTATAATAAGCATTGCAATGTTTCTTGGGAAAAGCAAACTTTAATCCAAAAAGGAGAATGTACCCATCTGGTATGTGTTAGCTGAAGAGGCCTTTAACCATGTTCTAAAGGCAATGGCTTCTCCAATTGGAGGCCACCAACGTGGCCCATGGAGACTTAATTGCCCCACCCCAAAAAAAAAAAAAAAAAAAATGTTCTGAGGCAAAGTCCAGCCTAGATCCTCTTTGGAGGAAAGTCAGTGAGCATAAAGGTTTCCATACACCAGCTTGGTGGTCTCCACAAGCATGATGAACTCCCATGTAGGAAGAGCGGAATTACAACAGCCAACATCTTATATGGTGGTTTGTCAAGTGTCATTCAAGTCAAATGTCAACATATTCAGTTTACCTTCTCTTTATTGATGAGAGAGAGCCCGTCCAGCAGGCACAGGGATAGGGCCTGCACAAAAAGCAGGTAATGGCTGTACTCCCACATCATCATGAAGATATAGGTGGTGGCGCACATCAGCATGAAGCAGAACCTCTGAGGAGATCAGATTCAGTCATTAGGGACAAGATGGCCTCATTTAGGATTTATCATCTACAAGTCTGGCACATTTACCTCTACAGACAAGTTACTGTTGTGCCTTAAGAATCCGGTGAGTGCCGCTACTTGACAGGCAAAGTAGGGGAGAGCCCAGTTCTCCCGTAGGGGAACAGATTCCTCTATCCGTGTGGTATCAGCCCTGCATTAAAAGAAAAAAAGAAAGATGAAATCATATCGGTATAAGAGGGAATGTATCAGAACATGGCATATTGTTTAAGCCAGTCCACCTTGATTTTTGTGCGTTTGTACCTGTTAATAATAAACCAGCCAGCGGTCAGCACCCCCGCCAGCCAGGTCCCGCTCATTAGCCAGCTCGTCACAAACAAGGCACCTAAATAAATTCCTTGCAATCCAAATATCATCCCGAGGTAGAAATAAACTGGATCCACGCCCTACAAAATGGAAAGAGGACGGTCAGTGTGAGCAGGTGATGAGGCCGCATACTAGAAGGGTGTTCTCTGGCTTTAGGTCAAGACAAGCCATTCACTGATTGTATAAGCTGGATACAATTCTAGCCTTGTGCATTGGTGTGTGGTCCATACATACAATATGCTTATCTGAAGTGTCAGATTGCCAGGAAGGTGATTGAACCACCAGGAACATTAACTGTCTGTATGACAGAATATTCATTTTAAACTACTAAAGCAGAGATTAGATTCCTGGGAATCCAGAGGTTCAATAAAAAAAAAAAAAAAAAAAAAAGATTCTGGATCACAATGGATGTTATTACACCACTATATTTTCAGGGCTGTCTTTAAAACACAGGGGCCACCAGGGAAAATACTACAGTGAAACACCTGACACTGACCACTAGATCAGGTACAGACACTACTGGGCACCATGAACTAACACCAAGTTATACAGCATTATAGCACTGGATCATTCATGACAAAGACAAGGAATAAAGTCAGAAGTCAGATTATGGCCACCATGTAGCTAGACAGGAGCTCTGTAGGACTGATGGTGGATGCGACTTACATGTCTTCCCACCATCTCCAACATGGCACTGGCAAGAACTTCTGGGTACAGGGTCAGCTGCTTCATAGCGTTGATAGTTCTCAAGGGAATAGTCTTATTGTTGTAGATCAGATCAATGATTCCTGGAATAAAGGAATATAAAGCAGTTACATGCAGTGGCCAATACTTTCCTAGGAGAAGCATACCACAGGTAATCTAGGAAACGTGTCAGTCCCTTACTACAGATTGCTGCAGGTCTGGCTGCTGGAGCCCTTGGTGCTCAGCCATGATTGGCAGGAAAACAGTGGTCACCTTTTGGATGATCATGCCAAGTGCACCAGGTTGGGCTGCTCATTTCTATGGTTCTGCGCTTTAAACAGAAGGGGGTGGTCAAAAATTAAACCTAAAGGGACACGAGGAGGTTTTGCTTTAAACTTTATGCAGCTTTTTCTGTGCATTTTGGAGATATTGGACAACACTGGAGACATCAGCCCATTGCAGAAGTATTGTGGTAGCAGAACTGCTCACTAGTCCTTTAGTTACCATTATATATGACAGTAAACATTGCTGTGTGCTATAATCAGACAGTACACAGCTCCGCTAAATACAGTTTTTCCACTTAAATGGAATTGCAAAGCCTGCAGCTAGTGATTGGCTGCAGTGGTCACAGGACACTGCACCGAGACCAGAGAAGCTGCACCATGTAATGGTTTAATATATAAATGGAGGCAGCACCTGGAGCTATGAAAAAAAGGAGTTATCCAGTAGTGGGCAGCCACCTTAACAAGGTCTTGTAAGGCGTGGGAGTTTTAGTTTAGTCTACTTCAGATGAGGCCCCAGTAGAGGGGAGAAAAAAAAAAAAAATAGAAAAGCCCTACCCTTTGAAAATGAAGCTTCTATACCTCTTTCGAGTGTTGGTGCCCGCAGCAGGTCCTTATAAAACGAGTAGTAAATCGCTCCATCTCCCTGGAAGGTAATTTCTCTATCGACATCCTAGATGAGAAAATAAATCACTGAATTTTGGAACAAATCGTTACATCTAAGAAGAAAGCTGAAGTTAGGGCTCTCCATCTTCCCATTTTGACAGCTGTGTAAGACTCCCTGCCCCTGAGTGATACCATAAGGAGGGAGCCAGCTACATGCTAGAATCTCCCAACTCAGAGGCAGGAAGTCTCACACATCTGTCAAAATAGTAAGACAATGGAGCATGAGCAGCATGCAAACACAGCAGAGATCTGTGCTGATGCCTGTGTATTATGGAGCAGAAATTGCTACAGAATTAGAAACCTGCTAGAGTTAATCAACTTGTGTGTAGTGAGATTTGATAAAGGCATAGTGACTTCTAGAGAAATTAATGCTTTAAGAGCCCCCCTGCACCATTTCCTGTTCTACTAAAGTAACCCTGTCCTTCTGTTGCAGATTTAGAAACAGCTATATTCTCCTTCATCTGTGTTCCATAACAGACAGAATAAAATATGTAAAAAAAAATGTAGCGTTTAAGCTCAGCAGTAAGGAAAATATATATATATTTTTTTACAGATGCAGCTTAAGGTGCATTGATGAATTTTACAGTTTAATAAAGTATGAGACTTGACAGAGGCAAATTTGTTCACAAGGCTCCATTTAGATGCTGCTTATTAAAAACAAACACAAGTTATTACCCATCTACTGGAGAGGTGAATGCTTACTAGTCGGTGGGGTCCAACTGCTAGGACCCACATTAACAGGTGCAATGCAGTACTTAACACCTTACAGATTAGTAGGTCAAGTGCACCATTCATTATGTGGCTGCCAGAAATCTGAGCTCAGCAGCCCTGTAGGGAATGACTGGTCAGCCATCATCCATCCGGAGATATTTCTGTTTCCTCACTGGACAACCTGTTTAACAAATTTGAAAAGTCTTGGATTGTCCATGTGCCAGAAAAAGTCAAGCCTAGTAGTTCTGTTATGAGGCAGGGTAAATGTGTGATATAATTTACAGCAGTTTTTTTTTGTTTTTTGCAGAGTTCACTTTGTTCTTGTGGGTGCAGCAGGTCTCTAATCTCCATTTCGTAGTATGAGAAGATCTGGTGCAGCGCTCAAGTTTTCTTAAAGTGCAGCGCAGTCAGATAGTTACATGTGAGAAGCAGGGTAACCACTTACTCCACTACAGCTACAGTCACATCCTGACGGCTCTTCGTATTCTCTCCTGTACAACAGGATTATATGCCAAGTAAAACATGGATTCCCCCCGATTTTTTTTTTTTTTTTTTTTCCTCACTCCAGATCTTGGTTTAAGTTATTACAATATCCAGGCACCATTTCCAGTATTAAAAGGAGCCATGATGGATCCACTGCCCTTCACCTGACTGGTACTACCCATCATCCCTGGAGGACCCAGCATTCATTAGAGAGGCTGCCTATTGATTTAAATTACAACTGTAATACTTCACATCCCCTGTGGGGGTGCTGCATGGAAACTGGAGATTCACAGTCATCATGGAACTAAAAAATTATAGATGCGAGTGAAGAGCCCTATAGGAGACTTCTTACCCTGCGGTTGGAAACCCAGAACTTGCGCTCGTGAAAGGTGGACAGGTAGACTGCATACACCATGCCGATCGTAACTGTTAGAAGGCAACCAACAAACAGCTTGGTAAACTGCTGAAATCCAACATCTAGGAAAAAAAAGCAGGACAAGCGACATAAGCAATCGGTATTTAGAGAGTGGGTAATCCTATGTAATAAAGAGGGTGAGGCTACATACAATTAACTACAACTCCCAGCATGTCCTGATAGTGTCACAACAGCTGGAGCGACGACGGTATATGACCCCTCCTCTACCAGACATGTCTCCATCCAATGCACTAGAGGTAGAGCAGATATCAATGGGGCCAATTTCTATTCTTTAGTACAAGTTCTCAATACTTGGCTTCCTCCATCGATCTCTGGGATGGAGGTTTAATGCAATATACAAAGTCGTTAAAGGAATTGATGGATGAGTGTATTGACCAGGGATGAAGGACTTGGAAAAATCCTGATAACAGCAGCACACTATGCTAAACCACCATTTATCAGAATAAAATTAAAAATAAAATCTACTAGATATGCACACTATTGTTCCCTGTTATCAGGCATTTCAGCTCGTGGAAATGGCATCAAGTGCTCAGCAGGTTTACTAGTCTACATCTAGAGACCTGGTAGTTGACATCCCTTCTAAGTCATTGAATGGTTAATTTGACCAATAATGTGGAGTAGTGGGAAGTGTACAAGAGCAATCTGCAATGTTGAGGATATGGGGTTAAAACTTTCCCTACTTAAATGAAAGTTTGAGCCAACTATAGTTAAGTTTTTGTAATTGGATTTCATTAAAGATGTAATGATTATGGCAAGTGAATTAATTCACACAAGTGGACACCACATTTTAAGTGTATTAGAGTGAGGAAAAGGTGGATGTGAACAAAATATAAATTAAAAAAAGTTTAACAGGTCACAGATATCTAATTGTACACATTTTTTGGATTACTTGAATACACCAAATGGTCTTTATATTACAGAGGACACTAGAATTGTGTCTATTTAATACAGATCCACAATTCGTGTCCTCTAATATAATACGGAGACCATTTGTTGTAATAACTTGGTGTATTTGAGTAATCCAAAAGTTTACACAGTTACATGTCAGTAATCTGTGTTAAACATTAAATTTTAATAAAAAATTTTATTCACATACTTCTCCCTTATGCAGCCCCTGTACTGTACTCCTAACTGCAGAGGGAGTTAACTGAGAATGTTAGTAAAGTTCTCCTCGGCTGATTTATGACCACATACCATAAAGTTGAATATAAGACAATTTGTTTTTATGAATACAGTGGTGTAAAAAAAAAAAAAAAAAAAAAAAAAAAAAAAAAAGTGCATGTGCTGGACGCTGCAAAGGCTTCTTTATTCAGAGTGTTAAATGTCCAAGGAGAAACCACACTGATCAATGGCATTCAATACAAGTCCTAATACAGAGGTCTGTCTCTTTAAAGCATTAACTTCCCAGAAACAGCCGGCGGCATTGGACGAGTCCACTGAATGCTCTCTGTATACAATAGGTGGTCTATATCTGCAGAAAGGAACATGGTGGAGGGGCTGACCGATGTGAGAGTGTCAGGATGTATACAGTTATGTGGGGAGAGGGGTGTTACAGAGACCTGAGAATTTATGCATCTATACAGCAGCTGGAAGATTTTGGGAACTTGCAAAGTAGAAACCTACATACAACATTTCACAGAACAGAAGGTTTGTTTTGCATCTGTCCTATAGGCTTTTCCCCTATATGACATTTTGCCCTGTTGGACACCAACAAGCTGTAGCCTCTATAGACATTACAGATACATAAGGACATGGTGCAGGGTCAAAGCCGGAGTACGACCAGAGACACCTAAAGTCTATGGTGCCCATCACTGAACACTTACGGCTTTATATAGAAACTTACATTTTGAAGATGTTTCAGCTTTTCTCTTGCCTTGGGTTTTTTCACGCCGCCTGACATCCTTGGATCCCGGTGAAGAAGTATTTTTTCTCTGCCTCAGCTCTTCTCCTTGTGAACCTTAAAGGCAAAAGGACAGAAGCAATCATTTACCAGAGAACTTATTCATTAGAGTTTAACCATATAAGTAGGTCATTAATATATACAAAATGCCCTCCCCCCCAAAAACACAAACAAACCCATTTTACACATCCAAAATTCACACCCATGATGTCTGGACTGGCCAAGAAGAGTTTGGACAGGCCCAAACATAACTTGCAGCCAGTCTCGACATCAGAGTCCACAATTGAACCATAAATGGCAGATGTGTCAAACCAGCCTTAAAGTGACATGTACACATCTATAAGGTTTAGAAGGGTATTCAGGTCTCATTTTTTCACACGATCCCTTATATGGATCAGTAAAAGGGAGTTTTCTAGAACTCCAATATTGGACACCCAAGCAGCCCCACCGATCAGATATTGAAGCACCCATGGTGGCTGGATGTACATAGTTTAGAGTGAAACAGCCACTACATAGCGTTTCCCCAGATACTGATCAGCAGAGGAGCCTTGTCCTGAACCACCACCCACAATCATATTTTTATCCTGGCCTGTACTCACCATCAGCCTCCATTGTAGTTATCCAGTCAATGAGTACCCTGCAGATCTATGGAGATGTTCTGCTTCTAGAGCTCAGCATTAGCTGACACTGCGCTCAATATACAGGGACACCGGCCGGAGGATACAGTGGATAATCCAAGACGATCAGCCCTAGCAGACCTGAGTAGTGACAGAATGCATTATACACAAGCAAGTCATTATAGAAATATATGTAGTCAGAGCAAATATGAGTGAAGGTGGAACTGTGAGAAACCATCTTAGGAATTGCATGAAATATTATGCACAGGAACAAGTTCAGTTCTAAGAGGGAGTGAATGCAGAGAAGAAAAATAAGCCTGCTCCCTGTCTGCCATCAGTATAGAAGCCCCATATACAGAGCGCACATCCTCTGCTGTGCAGCCGCACAGACACTGCTAGGTAGAGCATTCCCAGCCGCCTCCAGGTACTCTTGGGGTGCTATATTCTTGTGTATATCAAAGTAGCAGCAAACAGACTTACTAACTGGGTCAGGTACAGGAGCAGAAGAGTCAATACAGATTTTTCACACATTCAAAACTCATTAAAAGGACTTTTATTTGTCAGTATCTCCACCTTAGACATTCATGGCATCTCTACAGGATACATCCCAAGTGTCTGATAAGTGCAACCCCACATCTCAGGTTTGGGGCCCATGTTTTGTATTTCTGTAAAGAGGTGGCCCAAGCATGACATGAGGTGCCTCCTTACATTCACTTCTATGGGAAATCCTTGCATGCTGAACTCCCATAGAAGTGAGGGGAGAGCCATGCATGCTTTTGACAGGCGTTTCCTAGAGATTGTCCATGCACTTGTCAGATACATGTGACATAGCCAGTGCAAACACTTTTGGACCTGATGTGGGCTCTCATGTTGCAAATTCACAATGCAGAAGAGAAAAAAAAAAAAAAGTAAAATTAAATACTTCTTTAAAGTTTGAGAAGGACATGTGAAAGATAATAGCAAAGTGCAGTCAAAACAAAAGAGGGAGAAACTACATTAGTAATGCTGCAAATAGTAATTCCAGGGGATGTCAGGATGGACAGTTCTGAGATCACATCTCCCTGGTCACAGTATTACAGAGGCTGCAAGGGTCACTGCAGCAAGATAAAGTCCCTGCACTGGGGGCGGAGGGGTGAACCCCCCAGGGACTCGTAATGTCCCCCCAGCTGAGCTCCTCATTACCAGCTGCAGGTCCTGATCCTCCTGAACACTCAGTCCGCGCACAGAAAGGGAAAGCAGGAAGTAGGCAGCATCAATCAACCACCTATGTGCGGATCGGAGGGCTCATTCTGAAATCACTGAGCGCGACTCATCCGGAGAGCGGGGATCGGCTGGAAGGGCTGTCCGGGCTCACTGCTGGAGGCAAGGGCTGTAGTTGTGGGAGACTCGAGTCTGGAGTTGTCAGGGAATCATTATAGGGGAGCCCAGTGCGGGCAATGGAGCAGAGGAGAAAAAAAAACCCATACAGAACTATTTTCCTTCTATACATAACCCCTTCATGACCTGGCACTTTTTTTTTTTTTTTTATTATGCAACATTCATACTGCACTTTTTTTGTTCCCATAAAGTAATAAATTACTTGCAAAAACAAGTGCAGCATAAAAACCACATCATGTGAACAGTTCTACATGACAATAGCAGGGCTGGCGACCAAGCTACCCTCTGTAACGCTATAGCATGCAAACATAAGAGTGCAGGGAAGTGATGGGCAGGCTTTAATATTCGCCATTTTCATGGACTCCATAACTAGTACATTGTGGTGGATGGATCTGTAGCCATTTCATAGTTGGATAAGTTAAAGTAAAATAATTTAAGGCTCCTCAGGAGGAGGAACATGAACCTGCTGCTATTTAGTTGCTCAATTTATTCACTGCACTATATCATGATGGGATTCATAGTAGTACGTTTGTCAACTTACAGCCTGTTTGTGACCCCCATACTAAGACTAGAGGGGCTGCCCAGTGCTGTATAACTGCCCCCCACACAAAGAACACAGCGAGTCTACATTTAGCCCTACAGTAAAATTACAAGTGATTCATAGGACAACAAAACCCAAACTGAAGCCAAGCTCCCAAACTTACCAATAAGAACAGCCACAGTCCTAACACACTGCAGGCTGCAGCAGGCCCCCAGTTATATAGGGCCGAGGCAGCGCAGGTGCGATTACTGATGGACAACCACTCACACACCTATCATCCATGGGGGAGGGGTGGTTGCTTAGTATTTGGAAGAACAGGGTGATTGTCCTTGTGGGATGCACTTTCATGGTGACAGACAGTCTGCCTGATCTAAGGCTATGTTCCCACCATGAGTTTTTGATGTTGCAGATTTTTGAAACTACACCAGTAACCTATTTTACTTAATAGATGCAGAAAATCTGCAACATCAAAACCTCACTTAAGTTCATAGTGGGAATGTAGCCTTACGGCCTGTGCACACATTGCAGATTTGTCGTGTTTTTGTCACATTTTTTTTTCTGCTCAGATTTGTCACAAAACCTGAAGGGTTTCCTGATGCCCACAAAGTGAATGAGGAGCCTGAAGTCTCGTTCACACGTCGCTTATTTTTGACTTGCAGATTTGGAGGAGATTTAAATCTATAACATATCAATTCTTTCAGCGTTTTTGCTGCAGATTTCACCAATACTTGCGCTATGTTCACACACGTTGGGTTTTGCAGCGTATTTTTCTGCAGATTTTTATGCAAATTTTCAGCTGCGTTTTGCAGTACCAGCAAAGTCTATGAGAAACCAGAATTCTCTGTTCACACATGTTGGTTTTTTTTTGCTGCGTATTTTGTGACTTGGTTGTGTTTTTGGAAAATAGAGCAAGTCACTTCTTTCAGCGTTTTTTCAGCAGAAAACACATCTGCGTTTTTGCTGCCTATTTGCAGCGTTTTTTCACTCATAGGAAGTAATGGGTGGTCAAAAAAATGCAGCAAAAAATGAACCAAAACCTGCGTTTTTAACACAGCTGTTTTCCTGCCAGAGAAAAGTTAGCAGAAGAAAAAAACACAACATGTGTGAACATAGCCTAATGAGTGGGGAAAAATCTGCACCAAAAAGGCATATAAAAAAAGCACAGCAAAATCGTGCCTATTTTACACTGCATTATTCCTGCCAAGAAATGTTGAAATGGTGCTGAAATTTCTGCACCAAATACTTAACCTGTGCACATACCGTAAGGCTATGTTCACACATTGCATTTTCTAATGCAAATTTTTACCTGCGTTTTACAGTACCAGCAAAGTCAATGAGATTTCAGAAATTCCATGCACACAGCTTGTTTTTTTGTCTTCAGTATTTTGTGAATATATAAGCAGAGCACCAGAAAGAGCGCCCCCCACAGGCCGCCCCGCAGCACGAGCATATCATTATCTCCAAACTGAAAGTAAAGATTACACAAGAACCACAGGATGGATTTTATCAACCAAGGTATCATATTAATCAGTGTAATGTCGCCCTCCTGACAGTGTATGTAGTTTACTGAGCACAATAGAGAAGTGTCTCTTGTGCCTAATGGAAAATTTAGCCAGGGGAGACATGGATGGGGAGTAGCACAACACATTAAAATGACTATGACAAAGGTGTCACTGTACTAAATCTCGTTCATATCATGCTTACAAAAAAAGAGGCCCGTCCAGTAAAATTTCACTTTTAATTTTTCCAGTGCAGAATCATAAATGTGAGCAGATAATACTGAAATATATAAAGGAATATTCCACTTCCATCCTTCTAGTGTGAATAATGGGCCTACCTGGGATGCTGTAGGAGTCATAGTTTATTTTTCAGCACTACCATAAAATAGCCATTAGATGGCAGCAAAATACAGCTTGCCCTAGCTCTATTGAAATTCATGCTTCTGTTTTTGCAGTCCTCAGCCTGTTTTAAAGGGATTGTCCGGCAAAACGTTATCAACGTTCTATGTTATCACCTATCTGGGACCTGTATTGATCGGTAGAATGGGGCACCTTTTTCCCCATTAAAATGGAGAAACAGTGCGCATGCTCGATCCCCGCTCCATTCATTGCCTATCAGGACTGCCGAGTGCTGCGCTCGGCTTTTTCTGGCAGCCCGATAGAGAATGATTGGAGCAGTGGTTGGGCATCAGATCTGCAGCTCCATTTTGTAACAGGGATAAAAGTGCCCCATCAGGGATAAAGATTCTGCCCAGCTCTCAGTCCCCATCGATCAGTAAGTTACAGGCTGCATTACCTATCCTAATGACAAGCGATAACTTGTTTTTACTGAACAACCCCTTTAATTGTGACATATTAATGGATTTTAATATTGATGGCTAAGGCCACCAGTATTAGATGAAAAGATTCGACTCGATTCTCTACCCTTCTTCCAAGTGACATACCCTTTTTTATTCTTTCTGTTGACATAGCTGAATGGGGGCTTGTTTTTTTGGATGAGTTTTAGCTTTTAATAAACCCATTAATTTTACCATTTGATGTATTGGAAAGCAGGGAAAAAACCCAGGTGTAATTAAGGAGAAAAAGCAATTCTGCAATAGTTTTTTTGGGGGGAGGGTTGTTTTTTGCATTAATTTTGCTGTAAAAATGACTTGCCAATATGATTCTACAGGTTATTAATGATTACGGTGACACCAAACTTATAAGCTTTAGTCTATCTTTCTATCTATCTATCTATCTATCTATCTATCTATCTATCTATCTATCTATCTATCTATCTATCTATCTATCTATCTAATATATCACACTACACTCCTCCACAATGAAATTGCAACACCACGAAGGAAAAAACCCAGAAATTACAGGATGTTAATGATCTGCAAATGATGAAAAAATGGAAGCAAAATTTTCAAAACATTTTGATTTATTTAGTATTGACTATGAGCGCCATATGCAGAAATCCACGCAATTACAGCCTTGGCTTGTACAGTATCAATGAGGTTATCAATAGTTGTCTGAGGAATATTTTTCCCCGCTGAATGTACTTTGGCACGTAAATCATCAAGATCCGCTGCTGGCAGCTTCTTTTGCAACTGATAAGCAATGACATCCGAGATATAGCATGCTTAGGCCATGCAGACTTCTCACAGTAGCTCGATCAACATGTGGCCTGGTTATGTAGGGTTGAAAAACAGTTCCTGGGACACTTTGGAGAAATGATTATCACTGGTTTCACAAACAAATCAATGTAACGCCGATCTGTTAGTGCATTTGGAATGAAGTCTAGAGTGGTCCGGCTCCCGTACATTATGCCATTCCACACCATAATTTCAGGAGTAGAACCGGTGTGTTGTTCCCTCTTAAATCTGTGGGGAGAATTTGGCAGAACTTGCAATTAAAATCTAATGAGTTTTCCACATAATGTATAAATGTGAGTTAAAGTGAGAGATGCCCTTTGTAGCCACTCTTTATACAAGGCCGGGTTCAGACGGCTATATTGAAAATTCAGCCAGTCGTGACCGCAAATTAAAACATTACTGGCTCCGTATCCTCATCCGCATTGCAGACGGCTGCCACAGCTGTTTTTCTTTGCATGCATTTATTTTCATCTGTAAAATGAACCTAAATAATGCATGCTGCGATTTTTTTCCCCATGGAGATCATCATTTCTCTTGGAAAATTGGCCATACGCACTGGCACGCTGGCCATAATGGCACGCTGGCCATAATGGCACGCTGGCTATAATGGCACACTGGCCATAATGGCACGCTGGCCATAATGACAGGCTGGCTATAATGGCACACTGGTCATAATGGCACACAGGGTATAATAGCACGCAGGCTATAATGGCACGCTGGCTATAATGGCAGGCTGGCTATAATTGCACGCTGGCTATAATGGCAGGCTGACTATAATGGCACACTGGCTATAATGGCACACTGGCCATAATGGCACACTGACTATAATGGCACGCTGAGTATAATGGCACACTGGCTATAATGGCACACTGGCCATAATGGCACACTGACTATAATGGCACGCTGAGTATAATGGCACGCTGGCTATAATGGCACGCTGGCTATAATGGCAGGCTGGCTATAATGGCAGGCTGACTATAATGGCACGCTGGCTATAATGGCACGCTGGCTATAATGGCACGCTGGCTATAATGGCATGCTGGCTATAATGGCACACTGGCCATAATGGCACACTGGCTATAATGGCACGCTGGCTATAATGGCACACTGGCTATAATGGCACACTGGCTATAATGGCACACTGGCCATAATGGCACGCTGGCTATAATGGCACGCTGGCTATAATGGCACGCTGGCTATAATGGCACACTGGCCATAATGGCACTCTGGCTATAATGGCACGCTGGCTATAATGGCACACTGGCCATAATGGCACGCTGGCTATAATGGCACACTGGCATCGATGAAACAGGAAGGTACACAAGTGATCTTTCTGTGTTTTCAAGACTAAGGTGCCACAAACAATATTTCCTGTAAAACAAAGTATTTTTTACTGTAAAATATTCTAACTATGTCACTAAGTGCCTGTAGTGTAAAGAAAGGGCAGAGTATTCAGCACGTACGCTGCACATAGTCTGGATAACAACGCTGACTACACACATAGCATCACTAGCACCTAGAACACCTTGTATCTTGTTGTTGGGAAAAACATTCCACAGTTGTTTCTCCAGCTCTTGTTTTTGGTATTTGAGCTTGTTTTTTACCGCCTTCTTATCACTGCGTTTCCAAGAAAGCTTCATCATGATCATTTTCTCTAGCTTGGTAGATTTACATACCTGCAGGTGTTATCTTATCCGACCTCTCCCAGCATGCAGACAGCTTGTACAGCACATAATCTTATCACCCTGAGACAGTGACTGATCTATACTACTGAACAACTGGACATCAAAGACTAAAACCCACCATACACCTACAGCCCGCTATACACGTAAAGCCCCTCCATCCACCTAAAGCCCGCCATACACCTAAAGCCCCCTATACACCGACAGCCCCCCCCATACACCTACAGCCCGCCATACATGTAAAGCCCGCCATACAACTAAAGCCCCCCATACACCTACAGCCCGCCATACACCTACAGCCCGCCATACACCTAAAGCCGGCCATACAACTAAAGCCCTCCATACACCTAAAGACCCCGAAACACCTAAAGCCCGCCATACACCTAAAGTCCGTCGTACACCTAAAGCCCGTTATATGCCTAAAGCCAGCCATATACCTAAAGCCCCCAATACACCTAAAGCCACCATACACCTAAAGCCCACATTACACCTAAAGCCTGTTATATGCCTGAAGCCAGCCATACATCTAAAGCCCACCACACACCTAAAGCCAGCCATACATCTAAAGCCCACCATACACCTAAAGCCCGCCATACATCTAAAGCCCACCATACACCTAAAGTCCATTATATGCCTAAAGCCAGCTTTACACCTAAAGCCCACCATACAACTAAAGCCCGCCATACACCTAAAGCCCACCATACACCTAAAGCCCGTTATATGCCTAAAGCCAGCCATACATCTAAAGCCCACCATACAACTAAAGCCCACCATACAACTAAAGCCCACCATACACCTAAAGCCCGCCATACACCTAAAGCCAGACATACATGTAAAGCCCACCATACACCTAAAGCCCGTTACATGCCTAAAGCCAGCTTTACACCTAAAGCCCACCATACAACTAAAGCCCGCCATACAGCTAAAGCCCACCATACACCTAAAGCCAGCCATACAACTAAAGCCCGTCATACACCTAAAGCCTGCCATACACCTAAAGCCCGTCATACACATAAAGCCGGCCATACACCTAAAACTGGCCATACACCTAAAGCTGACCATACACCTAAAGCCGGCCATACACCTAAAGCCCACCATACACCTAAAGCCCGCCATACATCTAAAGTCCATTATATGCCTAAAGCCAGCTTTACACCTAAAGCCCGCCATACATCTAAAGTCCATTATATGCCTAAAGCCAGCTTTACACCTAAAGCCCACCATACAACTAAAGCCCGCCATACACCTAAAGCCCACAATACACCTAAAGCCCGTTATATGCCTAAAGCCAGCCATACATCTAAAGCCCACCATACAACTAAAGCCCACCATACACCTAAAGCCCGCCATACACCTAAAGCCAGACATACACGTAAAGCCCACCATACACCTAAAGCCCGTTACATGCCTAAAGCCAGCTTTACACCTAAAGCCCACCATACAACTAAAGCCCACCATACACCTAAAGCCCGTTATATGCCTAAAGCCAGCCATACAACTAAAGCCTGTCATACACCTAAAGCCTGCCATACACCTAAAGCCCGCCATACACCTAAAGCCCGCCATACACCTAAAGCCCGCCATACACCTAAAGCCGGCCATACACCTAAAGCTGACCATACACCTAAAGCCGGCCATACACCTAAAGCCCACCATACACCTAAAGCCCCTGAAACACCTAAAGCCGGCCATACACCTAAAGCCCACCATACACCTAAAGCCCCTGAAACACCTAAAGCCCGCCATACACATAAAGCTGACCATACACCTAAAGTCCGCCATACACCTAAAGCCCACCATACACCTAAAGCCCCTGAAACACCTAAAGCCCGCCATACACCTAAAGCCGGCCATACATCTAAAGCTGACCATACACCTAAAGTCCGCCATACACCTAAAGCCCACCATACACCTAAAGGCCCTGAAACACCTAAAGCCCGCCATACACCTAAAGCCGGCCATACATCTAAAGCCCCCCATACACCTAAAGCCCGCCATACACCTAAAGACAGCCATACACCTAAAGCCGGCCATACACCTAAAGCCTGCCATACACCTAAAGCCCGCCATACACCTAAAGCCTGCCATACACCTAAAGCCCGCCATACACATAAAGCCGGCCATACACCTAAAGCCTGCCATACACCTAAAGCCCGCCATACACCTAAAGCCTGCCATACACCTAAAGCCCGCCATACACCTAAAGCCTGCCATACACCTAAAGCCCGCCATACACCTAAAGCCCGCCATACACATAAAGCCGGCCATACACCTAAAGCCTGCCATACACCTAAAGTCCGCCATACACCTAAAGCCTGCCATACACCTAAAGCCCGCCATACACCTAAAGCCTGCCATACACCTAAAGCCTGCCATACACCTAAAGCCCGCCATACACATAAAGCCGGCCATACACCTAAAGCTGACCATACACCTAAAGCCTGCCATACACCTAAAGCCGACCATACACCTAAAGCCGGCCATACACCTAAAGCCGACCATACACCTAAAGCCCGCCATACACCTAAAGCCCGCCATACACATAAAGCGGACCATACACCTAAAGCTGGCCATACACCTAAAGCTGGCCAAACACCTAAAGCCCGCCATACACCTAAAGCCCGCCATACACCTAAAGCCCGCCATACACATAAAGCCGGCCATACACCTAAAGCCTGCCATACACCTAAAGCCGGCCATACACCTAAAGCTGGCCATACACCTAAAGCCCGCCATACACATAAAGTCCGCCATACACCTAAAGCCGGCCATACACATAAAGCCGGCCATACACCTAAAGCCTGCCATACACCTAAAGCCCGCCATACACCTAAAGCCCGCCATACACATAAAGTCCGCCATACACCTAAAGCCCACCATACACCTAAAGCCCCTGAAACACTTAAAGCCCACCATACACCTAAAGACGGCCATACATCTAAAGCCCCCCATACACCTAAAGCCCGCCATACACCTAAAGTCCGCCATACACCTAAAGCCGGCCATACACATAAAGCCGGCCATACACCTAAAGCCTGCCATACACCTAAAGCCCGCCATACACATAAAGCCGGCCATACATCTAAAGATGACCATACACCTAAAGCCTGCCATACACCTAAAGCCGGCCATACATCTAAAGCCCCCCATACACCTAAAGCCGGCCATATACATAAAGCCCGCCATACACATAAAGCCGGCCATACTTGTCGCTTTGTTTGAGAATCCCAGTGCATGCAGGGATACTCAAGCGAAGCGACATCAGGGGGCAGACCCTGTGATCACTGCCACAGGCCCTTTCCCCTCCCTGAAATGAAGCGTCATTAGCGACTTCCGTTTCAGGAACTGCACTAGTCCCAGGCGATGTGCACTGTGCAATATGCACAAAGACAGTGCGCTCTCTTGCCGGATCAGATCAGTAGAGACGAGCCGGCGCCAGAGTGCCGGTGTCAGAATACCTGCCTTGCAGAGACCAGTGCCGCCTCCGCCAGTGACTTCACTAGTGGGGATGGCGCTGGTCTCTGCACGCCGCTCTGGTGCCGGCTCGTTACTTCTGATCTTAGCCGGCGAGAGATGTCTTCATGCACATCGTACAGTGCACCTTGCAGAGGGACTAGCGCAGTCCCTGAAAAAGAGCGTCACTGATGATGCTTCATTTCAGGAAGAAGTCGGAAGCTGCGGCATTGAAGGAAATCAGTGTCGCTTTGTTTTGTTTGCATGAACTGGGAATCTCAAACAACGAGTCATCAAAAAAGGAAGTAGTAAAAAAATAAAAAGAAGCAGTTAGTGTTAGGGAAGTTTTAATGCAAATATTTTAGAAATGAGGTTAGATTATGGCATTAAATAGATAGAGATTGAGGATGAAACTTACTTTGTATGTTGGTCAGCCCCTTTAACTCCCCCAGCAATCAATTGTCCAGGACCCTCATACACATCAGAATATCAACAAGTTTGGCCGACATTAGGCTAATGTGTATATGGGGCCTTTAGTGCTCATTCACACGTCAGTTTTTCTCGTACGAGTTCTGTCTTTCACAGATAGAACTTGCACTTATTATAGTCTATGGAGCTGTTCACATGTCCATGTATTTGGCAGACTGAGTCGTCCACACAAAATCACAGAGAGACATCCGATTTTGATCGGATGGGTCAAACTCATCAATAGAAGTCTATGGGTAGGGTTGGACTGGCCCACCAGAGAACCGGAGAATCTTCCGGTGGGCCCTGGCTACTCCTTCCGAAGAGTTTATAGGGCAAACCTTGCAGCTGCTATGGGGCGCTTGAGTGGGGGAGAAAGGTTGACCCTCAGAATCAAATACTCTGGTGGGCCCTTCAGTCTGACACTGTCTATGGGTGTGTGAAAAACTGGACAGCACTTAGTTCTATGTTGTCTGTTTTTCATGGACTGTTTGATAGAAGCTTGAAGAATTTCCACAAGTTTATTTTTTTTTTTGCATACGAAAAAAAGTGATGAAACTCTGATGGTAAAAACTGACACACGGAAAGAATAATGATGAAACTCCTTTGCAAGAAATGACTCAGTGGAACAATCTCATGGGAAGATATTCAAAGGGTGCACGGGGCAGAAATGTGCAGGGAACCTTGTGGCAAATCTCCAACGAAATCTGTGACAAGTGAATTCCTGTAAAGATCTGCAATGTAAAAGTGACATTTTGCAGACATGAAATCCGCACCGCCTGCCAGTGACTGTGCCGGTCTTTTCTGCAGCATGTGGATGAGATTTGGCATTGCATTATGGGAGCTAAGCTGTTAGGTCACATGTCTGACAGGAAGGGTGGGGCCAAATTGCTCAATTCTGAAAGCATTTACTTAAAGGGGTTGACCTTTACTTTTTTATTGATTGGCAATCAATAGGATAGGCCATCACTATTTGATCAGTTGGAGTGAAACACTCGGTATCCCTCGCTGATCTGCTGATTGCTGCACACCCACTAATCAGACACTGATGGACATCAATAAAAAGTAGGTAGGGGAGAGAGAGCAGGATCAGCTGTCACTAGTGTTGAGCGATACCTTCCGATATCAGGAAATATCGTATCGGATTGGATCGGGCCGATACCCAAAAAGTATCGGATATCGCAGATTCCGATACCGGAAACCAATGCAAGTCAATGGGACACAAATATCGGAATGAAAATAAACCCTTTCTTTCCTTGTAGGTTAATTCTACATGAAGTAAAACAACTAAGAATAATGTAGAATGACATGAAAAGCCGGCAATTCATCAGCGGCATTCACCGGTACCCGACAATTTACAACAGAAAGAATAGAGCTTCACACATAGATTAGGTAGATAGAACCATGTCAGTCACATATATATGAAGTACTGTGACAGTGTTGCTTACTGTACTTGTCATTTAGTGTAAAGGATTTATTTAAAAAAATATTAGTGTTTTCATGCACCGTCTCTTTAAGAAAGCCGGCCGGCAATTCAGCAGCGGTACCCAACAATTTATAACAGACAGAATAGAGCTTCACACATAGATTAGATAGATAGAAACATGTCAGTCACATATATATGAAGTACAGTGACAGTGTTGCTTACTGTACTTGTCATTTAGTGTAAAGGATTTATTTAAAAAAATATTAGTGTTTTCGTGCACCGTCTCTTTAAGAAAGCCGGCCGGCAATTCAGCATCTGTACCCGACAATTTATAATAGACAGAATAGAGCTTCACACATAGATTAGATAGATAGAAACATGTCAGTCACATATATATGAAGTACAGTAATAGTGTTGATTACTGTACTTGTCATTTAGTGTTAAAATAAAGGATTTATTTAAAAAAAAATTGGCGTGGGGTTCCCCGTAATTTTAGGCTCTAGCGGAGGTTAAGCAGACGGCTGGGGCAGATGTTTGAAGCCTGGGAAGGGGGTAATACCCACGGAGCTTCCCAGGCTACTAATATCAGCCCCCAGCTGAATACCTAGCCTTTACTAGCTATTAAAATGGGGGAACCCCCCCAAAAAAATAACGTGGGGTCCCCCCTAATTTAATAGCTAGCACAGGCTAGGCAGACAGCTGGGGGCTGATATTAATAGCCCAGGAAGGGTGCCATGAATATTGGCCCCCTCCCAGGCTAGAAACACCAGCCGTCAGCCGCCCCAGAAATGGCGCATCCATAGGATGCGCCAATTCTGGCACTTAGCCTCGCTCTTCCCACTGCCCTGTAGCGGTGGCAGTGGGGTAATAGGGCTGGGGTTGATGTCAGCTTATAATGCCAGATGACATCAAGCCCAGGTTAGTAATGGAGAGGCGTCTATAAGACACCCCCATTACTAACCCCATAGTCAAAGTTAAAGAAAAACACAAACACCCAGAATAAAGTCCTTTAATTGAAATAAACACACAATTCTTTATTGTTCTAAATTAAACCATACTTACCATCACGCCCATTCCAGCTGAAGCCAACGATCTCCTGCAATAAAAGAAAAATAATAAAGCAACATCATCCTTACCTTTCAATGGTTCCCAGGACAGCTCCAGCTCTGCTACATCGAGATGACAGGCTGGACCGCAGCAGAACGCTGCCATCCAGCCTGTCATCCCGCAGACACTGAGAAGCGCAGGCATGCTTGCGCTCCTCAGTGTCTCTCTGTGACGTCATCCAGATGAGCCGAGTTCATGTCCAATGAACTCAGCTCACCTCATGCACGTCACTGACAGCGTGGGAAAATTCTCCTGCACTCAGCGCTTCAGCGTGAGAATTCTCCCACGCTGTCAGTGACATACATGAGGTGAGGTCATGTCCAATGAACTCAGCTCACCTCATGCACGTCACTGACAGCGTGGGAAAATTCTCACGCTGAAGTGCTGAGTGCAGGAGAATTTTCCCACGCTGTCAGTGACGTACATGAGGTGAGCTGAGTTCATTGGACATGACCTCGGCTCATCTGGATGCCGTCACAGCCAGACACTGAGGAGTGGAAGTATGCCTGCGCTTCTCAGTGTCTGCGGGATGACAGGATGGATGGCAGCGTTCTGCTGCGGTCCAGCCTGTCATCTCGATGTAGCAGAGCTGAAGCTGTCGTGGGAGCCATGGAAAGGTAAGGATGAGGTTGCTTTATTATTTTACTTTTATTGCAGGAGATCGTTGGCTTCAGCTGGAATGGGCGTGATGGTAAGTATGGTTTAATTTAGAACAATAAAGAATTGTGTGTTTATTTCAATTAAAGGACTTTATTCTGGGTGTTGTGTTTTTTTAAATACTTTACTAGAAATTCATGGTGGTCATGTCTAATATTGGCGTGACCCCATGAATTTCGGGCTTAGGGCCAGCTGATAATGCCAAGCTGGCCTTAACCCCTTTATTACCCAGTGAGCCACCGCACCAGGGCCCTGGATGAGTTGGGTACAGCGCCAGAAGATGGCGCTTCTATGAACGCGCCATTTTCTGGGGCGGCTGCGGACTGCAATTTGCAGCGGGGGTGGCCCAGAAAGCTTGGCTCTCCCTGCACTGCGGATTCCAGCCCCCAGCTGCCTAGTTGTATCTGGCTGGGCACAAAAATAGGGCGAAGCCCCACGCATTTTTTTTTTAAATTATTTCATGAAATTCATGGAATAATTAAGAAAAAAAGGGCTTCCCTATATTGTTGTGTCCGGCTAGGTACAAATAGGCAGCTGGTGGTTGGGGGCAGCCCGTTCCTGCCTGCTGTACCTGACTGGACACAAATATAGGGCGAAGCCCCACATAATTTTTTTTTAATTATTTCATGAATTTCCTGAAATAATTAAAAAAAAATTGACGTGGGGCTTTGCACTATATTTGTGTCCAGCCAGGTACAGCAGGCAGGAACGGGCTGCCCCCAACCACCAGCTGCCTATTTGTACCTGGTTGGACACAACAATATAGGGAAGCCCTTTTTTTCTTAATTATTCCATGAATTTCATGAAATAATTAAAAAAAACAAAACGTGGAGCTTCTCCCTATTTTTGTGTCCAGCCAGGTACAACTAGACAGCTGGGGGATGGAATCTGCAGCGCAGGGAGGCCCAAGCTTTCTGCCCCCCCGCTGAAAATTGCAGTCTGCAGCCGCCCCGGAAAATGGCGCGTTCATAGAAGCTGGATGCTGTACCTGGCTGGCATACAAAAATATGGCGAAGCCCACGTCAAAAGTTTTGGGAAAAATTAATTAAAAAATAAATAATAATTTAGGGACTGCATCTTTATTAACTCCTCAAATGTCATTTAGTGTTAAAATAAAGGATTTATTTAAAAAAAAAATGGCGTGGGATCCCCCATAATTTTAGTCTCTAGCGGAGGTTAAGCAGACGGCTGGGGCAGATGTTTGAAGCCTGGGAAGGGGGTAAAACCCACGGAGCTTCCCAGGCTACTAATATCAGCCCCCAGCTGAATACCTAGCCTTTACTAGCTATTAAAATGGGGGACCCCCCCAAAAAAAATGACGTGGGGTCCCCCCTATTTTAATAGCTAGCAAAGGCTAGGCAGACAGCTGGGGGCTGATATTAATAGCCCAGGAAGGGTGCCATGAATAATGGCTCCCTACCAGGCTAGAAACACCAGCCGTCAGCCGCCCCAGAAATGGCGCATCCATAGGATGCGCCAATTCTGGCACTTAGCCTCGCTCTTCCACGCTGCCCTGGTGCGGTGGCAGGGGGTAATAGTGGTGGGGTTCATGTCAGCGCCAGCTGCCATGAAGCCCAGGTTAGTAATGATGGGCGTCTATAAGACACCTCCATTACTAACCTACAAAGTGTTAAAAAGAAAAAACACACACTACACCCAGAAAAAAATAATTTATTTGAAATAAAACACACAATTTTATTTAATTCTTAGTTTACTAAAAATAATAGTTACCTGTCCACGTTCCTGCGCTGATCTCCCATGCACAGCTGTCACATCTGGAGATGGTGACAGCTGTCATGGCTGCTGTAAGCTCACGCTGCCGGGAACACGTCCGCTCCCGGCAGTGGGAGCCACTGACTGAGGTCACCGGAGTGCATTCAGGCAGCGCAGCTCCGGAGACCTCCTTTACGGCACTGCTGTACCGTGGGAATTTCTCACGATACAGCAGGGCCGTAAAGGAGCTAACCGGAGCAGCGCTGCCTGAACTCCGGTGAACCCTTACGGCCCCGTCATTTTAGCGGCGGCAGCGGTTCAGAGCGGTCACATTCTATGTGGCTGCTCTGAACTGGAGATCTTCGTGGGACACTCGTGGACTACTACGGAGGGGTAAGGATAAGGTTGTGGTTTATTATTTTATATTTTATTACAGGAGATCGATGGCTTCGGGGAATTAGGTGTCTAGGTGAGTATAGGTGTAGTTTTTTATTTTTTACTTTATTTTAGGTGGCGATCGGCGGGGACAGGTAATGTATGAACTAATTTCTTTTAGGTAACCACTGGCCACCAATGACATGTATTTAACATTTATTGGGGACACAGTAGGGCAATTTAAATAGCAGGATCAGGCTGATGGGAACTACTGCTCCCATCGAGCTGATCCTGCTGGCAGGAGTGGACGGGGGACAGACATAGGCCGATGGGAGTAGTAGTGTCACATCGGCCTATGTCTGCCTGCACGCACAGACACCGCGCACACCCGCACAAACATCGCACAGACACCCCGCACACACACCCCGCACACACACCCCGCACACATCGCACAGACACCGCACACACCCGCACAAACATCGCACACACACCCCGCACACACACCCCGCACACACACCCCGCACACACACTAATCATGACGGGTCTGGGAGGTGAGGCTGACCTGTGCGGCCGTGGGAAAGTTCATGTGAGTTCATGCAGTCAAGCATGAACTCACATGAACCCTCTGAGGGCACCGCGGCGACTTCAAATGAACAGCTGATCGGCATCACCTGATACCTCAGCTGTTCATTTGAAATAACCGGCGGGAAAGCGCAGCACAGAACGGGAAAGCCGGCGGTGAAGTCTTTTCACTGCCGGCTTCCCCGCCCGGGTCCTTCGCTCCCCGCTCCTTGGTGCTGCGCTCCCCGCCCGGTCCTAACTTACGATCGGGATGGGAGGTGGCGAGGGGAGCGGAGGATCGGGGTGGGAGGCTGCGGGGAAGCAGTATGGGGCTGTGTGATTGTTTAAAAGCCGGCGGCTTTTTACCGCGCGCCGGCTTTTAAACAATCAGGAGAATTCTCCCCCGCTGGGATGGCATTCTGATGACAGGCTGGATCGCGCTGCCATCCAACTTGTCATCCTTCACAGACACTGCAGAGCGCAGGCATTATGGGAACTTCCGATTCCGGTATCCGATATTGTAAAAGTATCGGAATTAAGTATCGGAATTCCGATACCGCGAATATCGGCCGATACCCGATATTACAGTATCGGAATGCTCAACACTAGTGATAGGAGAAAACTTACCGATCGCTGGGATTCCCAATGATCTTAAACATTGGAGCTCCGAAGAGTCATGTGTGAATGGAGAGATGGTTGATCATGTGCTACACTTGGTTTTCTCTGGCGGCCCCATAAGAATGAATGGAGCTGCAATGCGCATGGTTGACCATTGCTACATTCACAGGGGGTCTACAGAGCTCCGGTTCTCAGGATCGATGGGGGTCCCAGCATTTGGATGCCCAGCAATCGGAGTAGCTGGTTTTGGCTTTCAAATACTGTTGTAAAATACTGAATGTGTGAACGTGGTCTTATACAGATGTAAAGGACCATCTTTGTACACAGTAATAAGTAATGCCATGTCCTCATTACCAACTCCAAGGAATCACTAAATAAAAGGGGCTTACTATAGATCAGTGTGAGCAACTATGACTAAACAAGTCGCCACATGAATAAGTCATAAATACAAATGTGTACAAGCGTCAATGACGGCTACTGAAGGTCTATTCCTGTCTGAATGAATGAAGATCAGCCGGCATAACATTGCCATTACATAAACGCGTCTATTATTAATGAAGAACCACTAATTGACTACACATGTGAATAATGCAGTGACGATTGGATCCGCTGTAACTTGCTTGGAATGTGAGCAGTATGCGAGGAATCCGGAATATCCTATTTTATTATATTTGATGTATTGTGTTGTCCTGCTTTTATCTGAATATACAGTTGTGCTCAAAAGTTTACATACCCCGGCAGAATTTTTCCTTTCTTGGCCTTGTTTCAGAGAATATGAATGATAACAAAAAACTTTTTCTCCACTCATGGTTATTGGTTGGGTGAAGCCATTTATTGTCAAACTACTGTGTTTTCTCTTTTTAAATCTTAATGACAACCAAAAACATCCAAATGACCCTGATCAAAAGTTCACATACCCCAGTTCTTAATACCGTGTATTTCCCCCTCTAACATCAATGACAGCTTGAAGTCTTTTGTGGTAGTTGTGGATGAGATTCTTTATTTTCTCAGATGGTAAAGCTGCCCATTCTTGGCAAAAAGCCTCCAGTTCCTGTAAATTCCTGGGCTGTCTAGCATGAACTGCGCGCTTGAGATCTCCCCAGAGTGGCTCAATGATATTGAGGTCAGGAGACTGAGATGACCACTCCAGAACCTTCACTTTGTTCTGCTGTAGCCAATGAGAGGTCGACTTGGCCTTGTGTTTTGGATCGTTGTCATGTTGGAAGGTCCAAGTACGTTGTTATTTGTGGGTATTTCTTTGCATCCCCAACAATTTTCCTGGCAGTTGTGGCCTAAATTTTTGTTGGTCTACCTGACCATGGTTTGGGTTTTACAGAGCCCCTGATTTTCCATTTGTTAATCACAGTTTGAACACTGCTGACTGGCATTATCAGTTCCTTGGATATTTTTTTGTATCCCTTTCCTGTGTTATACAGTTCAATTACCTTTTCCCGTATATCTGTTGACAATTATTTGGCTTTCCCCATGACAATCCAGAAATGTCAGTGGCTGGATGAAATATGCTAGAGTTTGTCTGGATCCCGGAAACTCACTCAGCTTTTATGCACACATACCGATTACAAGCAAATAGGTCACAGGTGAGGAAGTTACCCTTAGTAGCCATTCAAACCCATTTGTGTCAAATTCTGTGCATGTTATCAGGCCAAAATCACCAGGGTATGTGAACTTTTGATCAGGGTCATTTGGATGGTCATTTTTGGTTGTCATTAAGAGTTAAAAAGACAAAACATAGTAGTTTGACAATAAATGGCTTCACCCAACCAATAACCATGCGTGGAGGAAAAGTATTTTTTATTATCATTCATATTCTCTGAAACAAGGCCAAGAAAGCAAAAATTTCTGCTGGGGTATGTAAACGTTTGAGCACAACTGTATTCTGATATTATAGTGATAATTCACGGTGGGTGGTCGGAGTCTCTCTGTACAGGAAGAGGGCAAAAGTGTCCTCCCAGCAGTCAAGCACCAACAATCATAGAGTAATGACATTTCCTGGCCTTATGGCACCACAATGCAAGAAGAGAACAGACTAGATCTGATGACATTTACATATTGGTATTTCTAAATTTTAAACCCTTAACCCCTTAACCTCTTAACGCCGATATGCTTTTTACGACTATAGTGCTGCCTTTTTATGGAGGGCACATTAGTATTAGATCACTCAGCAAGAACGATCTTTGTGCACCGTCTGTTAGAGAAGACCTCCCATGACATTTTTTTTTCACTAAACCTGTGTATATGCGTATGACCTGTAGTGTCAGTGTGATAATATACTCACCTACCGCAGTCTTCTCTGGTATCCATCACTGTTCCTGTTTTCTTCTGAGTCACCTGACGGCTTCAGCTCCTTAGACTTCCATTGTAAAAGCCACTCCCGGGTCACACAAAGCGCAGTGTGACCTGGAGACTCTGAAGAGCGGTGACATCACTCAGAAGAGGACCGGAATGGCACTGGATACCAGAGAAGACAGCGATAGCTGAGTACACTAAAGCCCCACTCCAGCATTGTTTTTTATTTCAGCGCTAGAGAGCCACTTACGTAAGGTCTCCGCACCTAATACTATACTTAACAGATGCTGTCTTCAGCTCTTCCCGGAACCGCACCAGTCTTGCGGCGCCATCTTGCGACTGCAACTTTTGACTGACCAGAAGTCACAGGTAACGCTCACAATCTCTCAATGCAAGTCTGTGAGAGTCAGAGGGAGGTGAAGGAAGCTGGTGAGTTTGAGACTAGGGGCTTGGATTACATTAGGAGCACCACTCCAGCTCTGCAATAAAACACTGGAGTGGTGCTTTAACACACTGCACTACAGTACATACACATATACACAGGTTTAGGGGGAAAATAAGATCATAGGAGGGCAAGAACTGGGCAGGGAGCAGGAGAAGGAATGCCTTCTTTTTAATCTTTTGCCAGCCTTCTACTGATCAGCAAAATGGTGGCTGCAGCTTACCACCATTTTGCTGAGTTTGTGCAGAGTGAATTAGAAAAAAATCTGTGTTCTTCAGAATGTGGATTTTTGTAAGATTCGAGTAGAATTCAATTCCTTCTCTAATGATAAGCCATGGACATTAATAGCCCAGCTAACAGGAAAAAGCTGCAGCGCTCAACCTCTCCTCCTACTTGTAATTTTGTGAGAGGAGACACAGGGACTTGTTGGGAGAGTAAAAAAGTGTCCTCTATAAAAAAGAATACAAAAATATTCACACTATAATAAATTTTAGGTTTCTACACGTTTTCTATGCCTACCTAGGGCTAGGGTTGGTATAGGGTTAGGGCGATAAAATGGTTAGATTGAAAAAACACAGGTGATAAAATACAGTATATAACAATGTATAATTTTTTTTTTATTTACTTTTCTTCATTTTACACTCAACATTGAAATCGCAGCAACAAGAAGGACTGGTCGTAAGATTATACAAACTAAGGAAGTAGGAGGTCCTGCTATGATCTGCAAATAATCACATTTTCAAGCACGTCGCTCAAATCTGTGGCATCTGGAGGGGCATAAAAGCCAGATTGAAAGCAATTTTTTTTTTAGCCACATGAAACTTCAAAAATTGGATCAAGTCTTATGGGATAATTGTACGATGCCTTTTGTCCGTTGATGTTCCAGTTATTGCCGCTCGTTGCAAACTGAGAGAGACAGAATGCTTGAACTGAAAGATCTTAGCTTATTACTCCGACAGATCACTTTGCACATAGGCCGAGATGTCGACATTGTTCAATGTGGCATGTCCCAGTCATTGGGAGAACAGCGATGAACTAGAATGACAGTAAGAGGTGCACAGAGGGGAACTTCTGCACGGACGGATCATCAGATTAGAAGGATTATGAGTAGTGATTCATTCTGAACTGTAAGTGAAATTGGACATCACTTACTGAGGCCTCAAACAGTGTCTACAGAAACCATCAGAGGGCATTTGCACGACATTGAGCTACGAGCAAGACCACCAGCTGCAGGTGCTCCATTTGTAACGTCGCGTGGGGTGGTAGACGTTGGCGAGGTACTCATCTTTTGCGCTCCTGCACATTACATGAAAGTAGTGGAGGTCCTGGCTGGGTGTGCGAATTTGTGCTGAGAGGGCGCTGCACCCTTGCAGGCTGCATATAACATTGTTGCTGGTTTGCCAGGACCAGTTGTTTCACAGTTCAATGAGGGAGACCACCATTCAAAAATAAACTTTTTACTGAAAGGGAAGTTGATAGCGAATATATACAAGAGATAGCAGGTACACAATCTTGTGAACATTTCCTTTACAACTCAAAGCATTTTCCACACAGTTTCCTTCCTTAGTAGTTTACTCCAGGGCTCTCTATGTCCACTGTTTCTCCCAACCAGCTTTAACACTACAGTCCTGATAACAAGTCTCCTTTACTTGCTCTGCAGTTCTGCGTCGTATTTTCCCTTTAAGGTGCACATATGGCCGGTAATGCTGATGTACTGGAACTCCCGCCCAGGACACTCTACTCGTCCCATGTTCTCAGTCCTATTAAGGCCCGTTACCTTCCAGCATTACAAGCTCGGGGTCTACTGGCTTGGCGTCCTCTCCTAGGACTCATTTCCGGAAGACCACTCTGTCTCTCAGTAACTTATGATACGGATCTCACTATCCCTTCTCTTCGGGCTCCTTTCACTGAGGGTCACCCCAGAATGCGGCACTGCTCACCTTGAACTTTTTGGTCCTCTCACTTTGCACTCCAGGCCCTATCTCCTCTCTGACAGTAACTTGTCACTTTCCCTGCAGTTTAGCCCCTCCCACTCTGGGCCAGTCCCAAACATTAACTCTATCTGTTCCTACCATCAAACTACACATGTCATTAACACATTACACTATTCACATTCACAACACAGTTCACATTACATAACAATAACACGATTGGTGTCTTCAGGCAAAGGAATATGACAGCAGCAGTTCACCTCCTTACACACAGACATCTCGCCACTGCTCTCAAAGGCTGTAATGGTGCAGATCAAGATGATAATGGAGGCTGGAATTGAGGTCTACCCTCTTCAGCGATAAGTCCCGCTTTTGTCTTGGACACCATGATAGCTGGAGATTGATCTGGAGATGACGTGTGTAACACCATGAAGAGGCCTTCATGAAAAAACAGGACAATGGTCCTACTCCTGGGATTATGGTGCAGGGTGGCAAAATGTACTGTAGCCGGACCACTCTAGTCTTAATTCCAGGTGCACTAACAGCTCGGCGTTACATTGATTTGGTCATTAAACCAGTGGTACGGCCATTTCTAGAAAGTGTCCCCAGAACTGTTTGTCAACACAATAACACCAGGCCACATTTTGGTCATGCTACTGTGAGCCGCCTACGTGATCTAAACCTGCTACCATGACCTGCAGAGTCTTCAAACTTGTCTCTCATCGAGCACATCTGGGACGTCATTGGTTGGCAATTACCAAGGGAGCTGTCAGCAGCGGATCTTGATGATTTGCCCAAGTGCATTTAGCATGGCAGAGCATTCCTCAGACAACCATTAATAAACTCAGTGATGCAGCCAAGGCTGTAAGTGCGGGGATTTCTGCACGTGGTGCTCATACTCCATACTGAATAAATCACATGACATCTATCCTGTGCTTTCCATAATTCCTTGACTTTTCTTTCTTGGTGTCTCAATGTTGAGGAATGTATGTTAGATTTCATCAAAAAAAACCAAAAAACTAGAGAGCCAAAAGGCAAAGACTACCCATATGGGTGTACATTAGGGTGTGTAGTTATTCAAATCATTTGCTTTAGAAAGATTTATCCTCCCATATTTATACTAAAGTCAACAAAATAATGTCAATATCGAATTTTCAAAAATAGAATTCCCTCTTAAATATAAAATACATCAATGTGTTTTAGATAATCTACTAATCTCAAAAAAATAACACAACAGCATATTTGGTACTCATACAGCTTCGGACTGGCCCACCGGGACACCGGGAGACCCCCCAGTGGGCTCGGGGTCCTCGGTGGGCCCCCGTGACGGATATAGTGGGGCCCGCCCACCGGTAACCGGTCCGTGATCTTTCTGACCATGGGCCCATCAGAAGCCGCTGCGCGCCGGCCTCTGATGGGCCCGTGGTCAGAAAACATACCTTCCTCTTGATGGCTGCTGCTGCCGCCGCCTGGAACATCTGCTCTCTGCTATGCGCTGCGCACAGACGGCGCATAGCAGTGACGTTCAAAGGCCACCTGTCAATCAAAGCCGCGCACGTCAGCGTTTGGCCTCTGATAGGCTGGCGGGCGTTGAACGTCACTGCTATGCGCTGGGCGCTGACGTCAGTGCGCAGCACACAGCAGCAATGTGGAAATGCCCTCCGGCCGGCGGGCTGCTGACAGAGCCCGGCCTCCGATGGATCGGCGGCCCTGTTGCAGACCACGCGTCCGCGCTGTTATGAAGCTGCAGAGGACAACGCCGCGGGAGCGCAGGAAGGTAAGAAGTTTTTTTTTTTCCTATTTGAATGGGGGGGGGGAGACACATAGAGGCCCATGATGGAGGGGGCGGTATATGACACACAGGGGCCCATGATGGAGGGGGGGATATGGCACACAGGGGCCAATGATGGAGGGGCGGATATGGCACACAGGGGCCCATGATGGAGGGGAGGATATGACACATAGGGTCCCATGATGGAGGGGGGATATGACACACAGGGGCCCATGATGGAGGGGGGATATGACACATAGGGGCCCATGATGGAGGAGGGGATATGACCCATAGGGGCCCATGATGGAGGGGGTGGGATATGACACAAAGGGGCCCAAGATAGAGGGGGCGGGATATGACACACAGGGGCCCATATTGGAGGGGAGGTTATGGCACTCAGGGGCCCATGATGGAGGGTGGTGTGGCACACAGGGGCCCATGATGGAGGGGGGGGGGATATAACACATAGGGGCCCATGATGGAGGGGGTGATATGACACATAGGCCCACGATGGTGGGGGAGGATATGACACATAGGGGCCCATGATGGAGGGGGTGATATGACACATAGGGGCCCATGATGGGGGGGATATGACACATAGGGGCCCATGATGGGGGGATATGACACACAGGGGCCCATGATGGGGGGATATGACACACAGGGGCCCATGATGGAGGGGGGGACATGACACACAGGGGCCCATGATGGAGGGGGGAATGACACATAGGGGCCCATGATGGAGGGGGGGAATGACACACAGGGGCCCATGATGGAGGGGGGAATGACACACAGGGGCCCATGATGGAGGGGGGAATGACACATAGGGGCCCATGATGGAGGGGGGGATATGACACATAGGGGCCCATGATGGAGGGGGGGGAGCTGATCACACATAGGGGCCCATGATGGAGGGGGTGTGAGAGAGCGGATCAAACATAGGGGCCCTTGATGGAGGGGGGGCGAGTGTGGATGACACATAGGGGCCCATGATGGAGGGAGGGACAAGAGAGTGGATCACACATAGGGGTCCATGATGGGGGGGAAAGAGGATGATACATGGGGGCCCATGATGGGTGGGAGGGATACATACAGGCCCAGGATGGAGGGGGGGCGGATACATGGGAGCCTTGGATGGGGGATATTATTAAATAAAGGGGGCCAAGATGGGTGACAATTACAGTATTGGGGCCAGGATGAGGTATTATTAGTTTATGGTGGCAAGTGGGGACATAATTACTGTAGGGAACATTACTGCTGTAATATAATTTACTTTTGAGGATACTGTTCTCCATAGGGGAGTAACAAAAGGGGGGTCCTGTTACTGTGCAGGGCGGCACTATGTTGCTTTTTTTCTTCATTTGGTGTAGTGTAGAAATCAGGGAATAAGTGGGGAATGTGCTCTAGAAGTGATCAGCTGTTGATAACTGTGTGTTATTTTCTGCAGCGACAAGTCCTGGATGGAAGAAGTGATGGCGGTCTGTGCCGGATGAAAAAGAAAAGCGAAGATGAAGGACTTCAAATAGAGACGTCACTGGTGAGTCAGTGTGTTACATGTAAATGCACACTATATGTAGCGTCGGCGTCCCTGCCCTCTGCTAGGCAGGGACGCTGTTCCCCTCACCTCTCTGCTCCGAGCCCGGCGTCCTCCTCCCGCTCTGCTGGCAGCGCGCGCTCCTTCCCGGCCACTGTGCTTAGGGCGCGCGCGCTCCCTCCCTCTTAAAGGGGCCGCGCGCGCCGTCCTAAGGAGTCCCCGGCCAATGGCCGGAGGACTTCACCATATATAAGGCACCTCCTCCAAAATGGAGGTGCCCGAGCAATGTTGTTGCACTGTTCACTACTCTGCTTCAGCCCTCAGGTCCCGTTGCCAGTTACCTGCCTGATTCCTGCCAGAGTCCTGCCAGTTTGCTGTCTGTTTCCTGCCTGATATTCCTGCTACCTGCTTGCTAGCCTGAGGTCCGACGGTCTGCCTTCCTACTCCTGTCAGTTTGTCTATGGACCAGCTTGGCCGCTCACCTGGGAGCGCACATCTGCTACCTGCCTGCTAGCCTTCCTGGAGGCTCTGCCGTCACGTGCTGTGACCACCTTCTATTCCAGAGACTCCTGCCCGCTCACCTGGGAGCGCACATCTGCTACCTGCCTGCTAGCCTTCCTGGAGGATCCGCCGTCACGTGCTGTGACCACCTGCTATTCCAGAGACTCCTGCCTGCTCACCTGGGAGCGCTCCTCCGCTACCTGCCTGCTTGCCTACCTGGAGGCTCCGCCGTCACGTGCTGTGACCACCTGCTATTCCAGAGACTCTTGCCCGCTCACCTGGGAGCGCTCATCTGCTACCTGTCTGTTGGTCTTCCTAGAGGCTCCGCCGTCACATGCTGTGACCACCCGATTATCCAGAGACTCTCGCCTGCTCACCTGGGAGCTCACGTCTATCATCTGCCGCCACAGGTCGTACCAATCCTTTACCCAGAGACTGCCCCGGTCACTTGCCGTGACCTCCTGCCCGTTCATCCAGAGACTGCCCCGGTCACTTGTCGTGACCTCCTGCCCGTTCATCCAGAGACTGCCCCGGTCACTTGCCGTGACCTCCTGCCCGTTCATCCAGAGACTGCCCCGGTCACTTGCCGTGACCTCCTGTCCGTTCATTCAGAGACTGTCCCAGTCACCTGCTGTGACTGCCTGCCCGTCTACCCTGGTCGCCACCCGCTCCCTTACAAGGACCGCCCCCTTGTATAGTAGCTCAGAGGTTCCGCCTCCCAGACCCGTTACAGTTTGCTCGGGCCATGGAACCCGGTGGCACCCAAGCTCCCTCGCTCTCGGACCTCTGTCATGAACTGTCCCGTCAGAGGTCCCAACAGGAGTCCATCCTGGGTCACCTGCGGAATGTCAATTCTCGCCTGGACACTCTGACTGCTCCACCAGCAACCACCGCCAGTGCCATGACTCGCAACCCGGCAGCTCCGCTGCCCACCAATACCATGGTATCCTACCCCGGACCCCGGCTTTCTGCACCTCCTCGCTTCGGAGGCGACTCCGCCCAGGCTCGGGGCTTCATAAATCAGTGCACCCTGCACTTTGAACTCCTGTCCCACCAGTTTAACTCCGACCGGGCCAAAATTGCCTTCATCATCTCCCATCTCACCGGGGAGGCCCTGGCCTGGCTAAATCCTCTATGGGAGAGAGGAGACCCCCTGGTGTCCGACTTGCCTGCCTTTCTCATGGCTTTCCGGAAAGTCTTCGACGAACCCGGACGGAAGACCTCATCCGCATCATCTCTGCTACGCCTCCGTCAGGGAAATCTCAGCATGGGCCAATATGCCATACAGTTCCGTACCCTTGCCTCGGAGCTGGCCTGGGATAACGACGCTCTGGTATCCGTCTTCTGGGAGGGTCTGTCCGGCCGTATTAAAGATGAACTTGCCGGTCGGGACATTCCTACCACTCTCAATGACCTAATAACTCTTGCCACCCGGATTGACCTACGGTTCCAGGAGCGTGCCAAAGAGGTCACCCGTGAGAGGAGGTTTCCACGTCTAGCTCCTACTTTTCAGAAATCCGTCTCTCCCCAGGTACACTCTCCTGAGTCTATGCAGGTCGACCAGACCAAGATGGTCAAAACCCGTCAGGACTTACGCCGTGCCGAAGGGAGCTGCTTCTACTGTGGCAGTAAGGAGCACCGGATCCGTACCTGCCCGGAGAGGTCGGGAAACGCCTGTGTCTAGGTTCGCTCAGAGAGGTCAACCTAGACAAGAATAAATCCTCTCCATCTCTGCTACTGTCAGTCTCTATTATCTGCGGGGAGAATCGTTATTTCGAACTAGCCCAACTTGACTCTGGAGCGGCCGGGAATCTTATCTCACAGTCCCTGGTAGAAAAATACCGCATTCCCACCAAACCTCTGGCTGTACCATTATCTGTCGCTGCTGTGGATGGGGGCCTCTTACCACGTCCCATCCAACTCATCACCGAATCCGTAACTCTGCAGGTGGGAATGCTGCATTCTGAGAGCATCTCTTTTCATGTTCTGCCTGGACTCTCTCACGCCCTCTTACTAGGTCTACCTTGGCTCCAGAGACATGCACCTGTGCTTGACTGACAGACCGGAGAAGTCCTTCGCTGGGGACAGGACTGTCATAAGACTTGTTTGGTTCCTGTTCATCCCGTCCGTCCTTCTCCTACCCCAACTAATCTACCTGGACTTCCGATTCCCTATTGGTCATTTGCTGATGTCTTTAATAAAAAGGAGGCAGAGACATTACCCCCTCATAGACCATACGATTGTCCTATCGACCTGTTACCCGGTACTACTCCTCCCCGTGGGCGTATTTACCCATTGTCCGCTGCTGAGACCCGGTCGATGTCCGAATATATTGAGGAGAATTTGGCCAGGGGATTCATCCGGAAATCTACCTCCCCGGCGGGAGCAGGCTTCTTCTTCGTAAAAAAGAAGGACGGCTCTCTCCGTCCCTGTATAGACTATAGAGGCCTTAACCAGATCACGGTGAAGAATAAGTACCCCTTCCGCTCATTCCAGAATTATTTGATCGCCTGAGGGGGGCTAGAGTCTTCACCAAACTGGACCTCCGTGGGGCGTACAACCTGGTCCGTATCCGTCAAGGGGATGAATGGAAGACTGCATTCAACACCCGGGACGGCCACTATGAATATCTGGTAATGCCCTTTGGTCTCTGTAACGCTCCTGCCGTCTTTCAAGAGTTGGTCAATGACATCTTCCGGGACCTTCTCTACTCCTGCGTTGTGGTGTACCTAGACGACATCTTGGTCTTCTCTCCGGATCTCCAGACTCACCGGAGGGACGTTCGTCAGGTCCTGCTCAGGCTCAGGCAGAACCACCTCTTCGCTAAATATGAGAAGTGCCTCTTTGAGCAGACCTCGCTTCCGTTTTTGGGCTACATTATTTCTCAGACCGGCCTACGAATAGATGGATCCAGAGAAACTGTCTGCCATCGAGAAATGGCCCCGACCGGAGGGGTTGAAGGCCATTCAGCGGTTCCTGGGCTTCGCCAACTACTACCGCCTCTTCATACCGCACTTCTCTGCCCCAATTTCCGCGCTCACCCGTAAGGGTTCTAATCCCAAAGAGTGGCCGCCCGAAGCAGAGGAGGCCTTTCTTTCCTTAAAACAGGCCTTCTCTTCCGCCCCGGTGCTGCATCGCCCGGACGGCAACAAGCAGTTCTTTCTGGAGGTTGACGCCTCCTCCTCTGGAGCCGGAGCTGTACTTACTCAAAAATCTTCTTCCAGGAGGATGGTAACTTGCGGCTTCTTCTCCAAACTCTTCTCCTCTTCTGAGCGCAATTATTCCATAGGAGACCGAGAGTTATTGGCCATCAAGCTGGCATTGGAGGAGTGGCGTTACCTACTCGAGGGGGCTCTTCATCCGGTAATAATTTACACTGACCACAAGAACTTGGCTTATCTCCAGCATGCCCAGAGACTTAATCCGCGCCAAGCCCGGTGGTCCTTGTTTTTTGCTCGCTTTGATTTTGTTCTACATTTTCGCCCGGCTGACAAGAACATCAAAGCAGACGCCTTGTCCCGATCCTTTCTGGTATCTGATCTCGAGGAAGAACCTAAACATATCATCGATCCCGCCAGAGTAATGCAGGTGGCTCCCGTGAGTCTAAATCGTCTCCCTCCCGGTAAGACGTTCGTATCGGTACCTGATCGGGAGAAGATCCTTCACTGGGGTCATTCGTCTAAACTAGCTGGCCACGCCGGTCAGAAAAAGACCCTCCAGCTTATTTCTACTGGTGGCCTAACCTACGCAAGGATGTAATAGACTTTGTTTCTGCCTGTGTGTCCTGTGCCCGCAACAAAGTTCCGAGACACCTGCCAGCCGGTCGCCTTCTTCCTCTGCCAGTACCTGCTGCCCCCTGGCAGCATATAGCGATGGACTTCATAACTGATCTTCCCGTCTCTGCCGGTTGTACGGTCATTTCGGTGGTCGCTGACCGCTTTTCCAAGATGGCTCACTTCATTCCCCTGCCAGGCCTCCCGTCTGCACCCGAGCTGGCTAAAGACTTTATCCGCCACATCTTCCGTCTTCATGGCCTGCCCCGTCACATCGTGTCGGATCGTGGGGTACAGTTCACTTCCCGTTTCTGGAGAGCCACTTGTAAATTGCTAGACGTCACCCTGGACTTCTCCTCCGCTTACCACCCACAGTCTAATGGTCAAGTGGAGCGGATCAATCAGATCCTGACCAGTTACCTCCGGCACTTCGTTAATGCCCACCATTCTGACTGGGTGGATCTCCTGCCATGGGCCGAATTCTCGTACAACAATCACGAGAGCGAATCTTCCTCCAAATCCCCGTTTTTTGTAGTCTTCAGTCAGCATCCTCGGATCCCGTTTCCCGTCTCCACCTCGGTGGACAATCCGGCTGCGGAATCTCTTGTTAACAAATTTTCCTCCACATGGGAGAGTACCCGGTCCGCACTCCTTCTGTCTTCCGAGCGTATGAAAAGACATGCTGACAAAAAACGTCTGGATCCTCATCAATTCCGTCCAGGGGATAAGGTCTGGCTCTCGTCCAAGTATGTCCGGCTCAAGATTCCTTCCTATAAGTTAGGGCCTCGGTTCATCGGTCCTCTGGAGGTCATCAGTCAGATCAACCCGGTGGCCTATAAATTGAAACTCCCGGCCAACTTGCGGATCCCTAACTCCTTCCATGTATCTCTCCTCAAACCTGTGGTACTTAACTCTTTTTCCAAGTCTACAGGCACGCCTCCTGCTCCGGTTTCCGCTGAAAACGAATTTGAGGTAGAGAACATTCTGGCCACCAAAAGGGTAAGAGGGAAGACCTTTTTTCTAGTAGATTGGAAGGGGTTTGGTCCTGAAGAGAGAACGTGGGAGCCCCGGGAGAACATCCATGCCCCTCTCATCCTTGCTAAATTTCTGTTTGGCCTAAAAAAGGGGGGGACTAAAGGGGGGGGTACTGTAGCGTCGGCGTCCCTGCCCTCTGCTAGGCAGGGACGCTGTTCCCCTCACCTCTCTGCTCCGAGCCCGGCGTCCTCCTCCCGCTCTGCTGGCAGCGCGCGCTCCTTCCCGGCCACTGTGCTTAGGGCGCGCGCGCGCGCGCTCCCTCCCTCTTAAAGGGGCCGCGCACGCCGTCCTAAGGAGTCCCCGGCCAATGGCCGGAGGACTTCACCATATATAAGGCACCTCCTCCAAAATGGAGGTGCCCGAGCAATGTTGTTGCACTGTTCACTACTCTGCTTCAGCCCTCAGGTCCCGTTGCCAGTTACCTGCCTGATTCCTGCCAGAGTCCTGCCAGTTTGCTGTCTGTTTCCTGCCTGATATTCCTGCTACCTGCTTGCTAGCCTGAGGTCCGACGGTCTGCCTTCCTACTCCTGTCAGTCTGTCTATGGACCAGCTTGGCCGCTCACCTGGGAGCGCACATCTGCTACCTGCCTGCTAGCCTTCCTGGAGGCTCTGCCGTCACGTGCTGTGACCACCTTCTATTCCAGAGACTCCTGCCCGCTCACCTGGGAGCGCACATCTGCTACCTGCCTGCTAGCCTTCCTGGAGGATCCGCCGTCACGTGCTGTGACCACCTGCTATTCCAGAGACTCCTGCCCGCTCACCTGGGAGCGCTCCTCCGCTACCTGCCTGCTTGCCTACCTGGAGGCTCCGCCGTCACGTGCTGTGACCACCTGCTATTCCAGAGACTCTTGCCCGCTCACCTGGGAGCGCTCATCTGCTACCTGTCTGTTGGTCTTCCTAGAGGCTCCGCCGTCACATGCTGTGACCACCCGATTATCCAGAGACTCTCGCCTGCTCACCTGGGAGCTCACGTCTATCATCTGCCGCCACAGGTCGTACCAATCCTTTACCCAGAGACTGCCCCGGTCACTTGCCGTGACCTCCTGCCCGTTCATCCAGAGACTGCCCCGGTCACTTGCCGTGACCTCCTGCCCGTTCATCCAGAGACTGCCCCGGTCACTTGCCGTGACCTCCTGCCCGTTCATCCAGAGACTGCCCCGGTCACTTGCCGTGACCTCCTGCCCGTTCATCCGGAGACTGCCCCGGTCACTTGCCGTGACCTCCTGCCCGTTCATCCAGAGACTGCCCCGGTCACTTGCCGTGACCTCCTGCCCGTTCATCCAGAGACTGCCCCGGTCACTTGCCGTGACCTCCTGCCCGTTCATCCGGAGACTGCCCCGGTCACTTGCCGTGACCTCCTGCCCGTTCATCCAGAGACTGCCCCGGTCACTTGCCGTGACCTCCTGTCCGTTCATTCAGAGACTGTCCCAGTCACCTGCTGTGACTGCCTGCCCGTCTACCCTGGTCGCCACCCGCTCCCTTACAAGGACCGCCCCCTTGTATAGTAGCTCAGAGGTTCCGCCTCCCAGACCCGTTACACTATACAATGTATACAGAGCAAAAAACCTGGGAGTCTGAATTGAAACGTAAATTGATGTGCATGCAAAATGTAAATGCATGTTCACTTAAGGCCATTGGACAGAAAAAAACAAAGATAAAAGCAAAATTCACAAATACCTAAAAGTAAATGGATAAATCGCACAGTGCATAAAATAATGATAAATAATAAAAGGTATTTAGTTAACATAAATTTTGATCAAAATAATGTAAAAGCCATCCCGCTGACAAATGGTAAGGTTTTAATATTAGAGTTAGGACTGTCCCATAAGTGTTGCCGGGATGGCTTTTACATTATTTTGATCAAAATTTATGTTAACTAAATACCCTTTATTATTTATCATTATTTTATGCACTGTGCGATTTATCCATTTACTTTTAGGTATTTGTGTATTTTGCTTTTGTTTTTTTTCTGTCCAGTGTATACAGCGCTCCTGTGTATAATGTCATTGGTGATCCCTGTATTACCTGTACACTGACACTATATACAGAGCTCCTGTGTATAATATCACCAGTGGTAATATTTGTGTTATTAGTATTGTGTTTCTTATTCAAGATCCTTATTGTAGTATTATTCGTTGACTATGTAATGGTAACATGTGGTCTGGTCATGGTATGGCAGTATTTGTTCCTTGTATGTGGTATTATTCGGTCACTATGTGGTGGTAATATGTGGTCTGGTCACGGTGTGGCAGTATTTGTTCCTTGCATGTGGTTTTATTCGGTCACTGTGTGATGCTAATATGTGGTCTGGTCATGGTGTGGCGGTATTTGTCCCTTGTTTGTGGTATTATTCGGATACTATGTGGTGGTAATATGTGATCTGGTCATGGTGTGACGGTATGTGTCACTTCTTTGTGGTGGTATTGGTCTTGGTATAGTGGATTGTGTTGTGTATGGTGGTCATTTGTTCTCTCTGATATCAATAAAAGGAAGATTCTTTATTTCCAATAGAGATTAATTGCTTTGACGTCTAACCCCTCCCTGTCCTGTGTGTATTGCACAGTAGCAAATATGCACTTAGAGATGTTCTCCAGTGAAAACAAGTAATCACCTATCCTAAGGCCACGTTCACACATTCAGTATTTGGTCAGTATTTTACATCAGTATTTGTAAGCCAAAACCAGCAGTAGGTGATAAATGCAGAAGTGGTGATGTGTTTCTATTATACTTTTCCTCTGATTGTTCCTCACCTGGTTTTGGCTTACAAATAAGTGATGTAAAATACTGAACGTGTGAACGTGACCTAAGGATAACTTATTGATTGGTGGGGGTCTGAATGCTGGGACCTGCACCTATCTGCAGAATGTGGAGCTTTTCTCCCCATTAGACTGGAGCTCATGTGCGACTTGACCACTGATCCATTCATTCCCTCAGTGGCTGCTCCTGTATTTTTCTGGAAGCCCCAAAAAGAATGAATGAGGCTGCAGTTAGACGTCCCATCTGCCGCTGCATTTTAAAATAGGGATAAAAGTGCCCTGTCAGGTATAAGGCTATGTTCACACATGTTGTGTTTTGTTGCATATTTGCTGCAGATTTTTATGCAAATTTTCAGCTGCGTCTGGCAGTACAAGCAAAGTCTATGAGAAACCAGAATTCTCTGTTCCCACATGTTGCTTTTTGTTGCTGCGTATTTTCAGTGATTAGAAAAACGCTGAAAGAAGTGACATGTCACTTCTTTCAGCATTTTTTCACCCATAGGAAGTAATGGGGGGATGAAAAACACTACAAATAAGCAGCAAAAACGCACCAAAAAACGCACCTGCATATTTTGCTGCGTTTTTGGGCCAGAAATGACAGAGACAACATTTTGTCAGTAAACTTTATTAGCATGAACATGAGACAGAATTCAACAAAAAAAAAACGCAGGAAAAAACGCAGCAAAAACGCAGTGAAAAACGCAGCTAAACCTGCGTTTTTGACACAGCTAATCTCCTGCCAGAGAAAAGATATCAGCAGATTTCATGCAGATTTTGGTGCAGAAAAGGTGCAGAAAAAACACAACACGTGTGCACATACCCTAAAAGTTCCCCATACTTCTGATTGGTGCGGTTTTCAATGGTCAGATTACACCGATCAATAAGATATCTCCTACCTAACCTGTGAATCGGTGATAATTTGTTTTCATCAAAGAACCCCTGTAATGTAAACTTCCGTAATTGTACATCCCAGTTATGGTGGTGCACAGTAGATGTGCAGGAGCCGCCTGTGATTTACAGTCGACGCTCCACTATAACAGGGGTAACGGATAACAGGTATTTGCATATAGCTGTAGGTGGGCCCCTTGGATCAATTCCACGGGTGGGACCCAGACACCCCAGTCCTACCCTGTACTCATATAATCAAAACAAATACCAAAATAAATATTGTGACATTCGAAAATGAAAACTTTATTTATTTAAAAATGGCTACACATGATATTGAACAAAAGTGTGGGTTTTTTTGCACATTTTTAGGTCTTTGTATAAAATTTTTCAGAACCCCCCCAAAACCCCAGAAAATAATATCTACAATATGTATCACCAAAAGAAAACTCTGTTTCTTCCCTTTCACCCCCCCCCCCCAAAACCCCAATATTAAGTACATTGGGATAAATAGAATTTCTACAAAGTTATAACCTGTTGAATAAAAACCTAGCACAATTGCTAAATTGGCTTTGGTCATTATGGCCCAGAATGCATGGAGGGGAATGGAGTTAAAGGGAATGTGTCATTGGAAAATGACCAATTGTGTCAATAAAGCTTTTGTGCTAAATGTATTGTTATTATTATTTTTTATTTTTTGCTAATTTTTTTTTATATTGCCATCTTTATTAAAAATAAAATTAGAAATCTTGCTCTTTTCACATTGCTCACTGGGGCTTTTTTGACTAATTTCCTGTTATCTTTGGAAATCTACATGTACATTAGCAGCAATAGACTGACTCAATTGATAGCTTTTGTATTGTGGCATCTACTGAGTGTGTGCAGAGGTCATTGTGCAGGGAGGGGGAGAAGGGTGAGCTGTGACATCACCTAATATGATTGGTGGGTCCTGTGTTATCAGCTGTGGATAGAGGTGTTACCTGTCATTGTAATCCTGTCTCTGCTGATAAAGAAACTGCTGTAAACTCTTCCTTAAAGGTCAGGAGATATGAGTCTAGAAAAGCTCCAGTAGCCGTGTGCATGTTGCAAGATTACTCATTTTGTTTTTTTTTAATACAGATCGTGGTATGAAAGGAAGAAAAAAAAAACATTGCCTTATTTTTAAACCTGATTCAAACATTAGGCTATGTTCCCACGATGAGTTTTTGGTGAGTTATTAGCTCTGCATATTTTTAAAAAAACTTAAGTAACTTATTTTACTTAATATGTGCAGAAAATCTGCACCATCAAAAACTCACCAAAAGTTCATCATGGGAACGTAGCCTTAAACTGCGTTTCAGGAGTCATTAATTGGGGGCAAATGAAGCCCATTAATCCTTTTCTACTAAATGAAATATGTTCCTGCTGTAAATGAGTTGCTATGTTATTGCTCACTGTGACCCAGTAACACAATGTTCCCACAAACTATACTGTGATTCAAATTAATAAAAATAAGGGTGTGAGGCTGCAAGCAAAGACCTGATAGTATTCAGGGTGCAGCTGGAAGTTTACATTTCCACTTAACATGCGTGAATTAAAGAGGAATGATGATTGTCCAATGTTCAATTGTTGTGAGTCATCAACTTGAATTTCCTCGTTCTCCACCCCAAGAAGGTTTTTCAGGAAACCTCGAATGTGCACACAGAGTTTTTATTTTTTATTTTTTAAAAGGTCAAAATTTTCTTTAGAGGAAACGCTTCATTTTTGCAGTTTTTTGATTGGACAGTGACTAGTTTGGAGTATTCTCTATCGGAATCCATTTTCCTTTCCGCCACCAGGTGTTTTTCAAAACCTAAGGATGAAGAAAAATGCTTAAAACACTGAAAATGTGACCAGCAGATAGAAATGAATGGAAAGAGTCATTCAAGCAATATTTCAGATTTTTTTTTTTGGAGTGGACCTGCTACAAAAAAACTCTGTGTGCACATATCATTATAGGTGTTGTATAAGATTTAAAAAACATGATAGCTATGATAAAAAAAACAAAGTGTCACACTGGTTTGTGGAATCTTCTGGGTGTTGGCAGGTTGGCTCACATGGCTATGTATAGGTTGGCCTAAACCCCATACATGTCAAACTCTGGCCCGTGAGCCAAATCTGACCCGCAGGGTGATTATATTTGGCGCGCAACAACAGAGCCACCACCCCTATGTGGGGCCTGTTATACTGTATGCAGGAATATGTGGGGCCATTATTATGTATGGAGGACTATGTGGGGCACATTATACTGTATGGAGGACTATGTGGGGCACATTATACTGTATGGAGGACTATTTGGGGCCCATTACACTGTATGGAGGACTATGTGAGGCTCATTATTCTGTATGGAGGACTATGTGGAGCCCGTTATACTGTATAGAGGACTATGTGGGGCCATTATTATGTATGGAGGACTATGTGGAGCCCATTATTCTGTATGGAGGACTATGTGAGGTCATTATTCTGTATGAAGGACTATGTGGGGCCCATTATTCTGTATGAAGGACTATGTGGGCCCAATTATTCTGTATGAAGGACTATGTGGGGCCATTATTCTGTATGAAGGACTATGTGGGCCCCATTATTCTGTATGAAGGACTATGTGGGGCCATTATTCTGTATGGAGGACTATGTGGGGCCCATTATTCTGTATGGAGAACTATGTGGGGCCTGTTATTCTGCATGAAGGACTATGTGGGGCCCATTATACTGAATGGAGGACTATGTGGGGCCCATTATACTGTATGGAGGACTATGTGGGGCCCATTATACTGTATGGAGGACTATGTGGGGCCCATTATTCAGTATGGAGGACTATGTGGGGCCATTATTCTGTATGAAGGACTATGTGGGGCCCATTATACTGTATGGAGGACTATGTGGGGACCATTATTCTGTATGGAGGACTATGTGGGGACCATTATTCTGTATGGAGGGCTATGTGGGCCCATTATTCTGTATGGAGGACTATGTGGGGCCCATTATTCTGTATGAAGGACTATGTGGGGCCCATTATACTGAATGGAGGACTATGTGGGGCCATTATACTGTATGGAGGACTATGTGGGGCCCATTATACTGTATGGAGGACTATGTGGGGCCCATTATACTGTATGGAGGACTATGTGGGGCCATTATGGAGGACTATGTGTGGCCCATTATTCAGTATGGAGGACTATGTGGGGCCATTATTCTGTATGAAGGACTATGTGGGGCCCATTATACTGTATGGAGGACTATGTGTGGACCATTATTCTGTATGGAGGACTATGTGTGGACCATTATTCTGTATGGAGGACTATGTGGGGACCATTATTCTGTATGGAGGACTATGTGGGGACCATTATTCTGTATGGAGGACTGTGTGGGGACCATTATTCTGTATGAAGGACTATGTGGGGACCATTATTCTGTATGAAGGACTATGTGGGGACCATTATTCTGTATGGAGGACTATGTGGGCCCATTATTCTCTATGGAGGACTATGTAGGGGCCATTATTCTGTATGGAGGACTATGTAGGGGCCATTATTCTGTATGGAGGACTATGTAGGGGCCATTATTCTGTATGGAGGGCTATGTGGGCCCATTATTCTGTATGGAGGACTATGTAGGGGCCATTATTCTATATGGAGGGCTATGTGGGCCCATTATTCTGTATGGAGGACTATGTGAGCCACATTATTCTGTGTGGAGGACTATGTGAGGCCCATTATACAGTATACTGGTTGGCCCATGACTTTGTGCAAGTTTTTAATTTTGTCCCTCTGTGTTTTTGAGTTTGCCATTCCTGGCTTAGACCCTCCCACTCTACGCCCCAGGAGTTTTGCAGGTATTTCACTTTCATTCATTTGCGCGCACACTTTTGTCCACCAGTATATTAGCCAGACCCATCTGCATCTGCTTGTGCCCAACTGTGTATCAGCTAGACCAGTCTGCACTTGCCTGTGCCAACTTGTGTACCAGCCGTCCTTGCCTGTGCCCACCTTTATACCAGCCATACTCGCCTGCGCCCACCTGTTTACCAGCCGCACCTGCCACCTGCCTGCATCAGCCAGTACCTGCCTGTCTACTAGCTTTGTCTGCCAGCACCTGCTGCTCTTGGATTCCTGCCCTGCCTGCCTGTACCAGCGGAACTTTTCCTTTGTGGCCGTGTCAGCCTCCTGTCCCTTGGGGGGTCAGCTGCCATGCATCCGAGGTCAGTCTTGGTGTAGCACCCAGCCATGCCCCTCCAGGTTCCACAACTCCCGTTACAGTTGGTATACATGCAAGTTAATTTTTTTCAGTTTTACTTTAGGTTCTTGCACTTAGTGCAGGTAAGGGCATGGCCTCCCTTTTTGTTTGAGTCGGGCATTACGTTTATATAGCTTCCCATTGCTGGGTGTCCATAGTCGGGACCTGGTCCTGCTCAGCCCTTATTAACATTGACATCACTTTGACACATGGTAAGGTTTTAATACTAGAGGTTAGGACCGTTCCGACTGGGTACACCTTGATGCTGGTGCGATGGCTTTTACACTTTTTTGATCAAAAACAGTTTTTAGTAAGTACTCAATGTTATTTATATGCGCTATTGCTTTTTACTTACTTATTGCAGGGTATATGTTCATTTTGTTCCATGTATACCAGCCAGTTACTTTCTTTCAGTTTTGATATTGGATGCAAAGTGTACATGCTGCGATTATTTTTCCTCGGACCGGCTCAACCCGAGGAAAAGATCAAGGATGTGCACGGCCCCATAGAATAATATTGGCTCAGTGAGATCCGATGTTTTGTCAGATCGCGCTCGAACCGAAAATTCGGTCGTCTGCACCTGTCCTATACTGGACAACTCCTTCGATGTCTGTTGCTGGATTGCCCCTTTATTTGTGTGCACAGCTCTGCTCCTAAATACAAGGATAAGGGCATGCACTTAGTGTATAACTTTCGGCATCCAGGCAGCACCGATCCAGTCTGTATAAACATCTGTGTGAATGTGGGACAAGACCAGGCCCCCATATGTAATTACAGGCAGTCAGCACATTCCGCTGCTGGTGTTTGCCAGGGAATATGGATTGATGATCCGGCGTGATTATATGAAGACTGTTTCATCAGATGAGGGATGAGGTTACATGCTACATTATATGCTGACATTCAGGGACTGCCAAGGGTTAAACGTAATCATTCTAAGGCTTAGTTCCCACAGTGAGGATTTTCGTGCACAAAAAGCAAAGTATCTTACAGTTCCAACAAAGTAGATGGAATTTATACAGTTGAAACCAGAAGTTTACATACACTATATTAAAAAGACACATCTGCATGTTTTTCTCAATATCTGACATTAAATCAGAATAAACCTTTCCAGTTTTAGGTCAATTAGGATTACCATCATTTTTAATATTTGCCAAATGCCAGAATAATGAGAGAGAGAGAATGTTTTAAGACATTTTGTTACTTACTGCAAAGTCAAAAGTTTACATACATTTCATTAGTATTTGGTACCATTGCCCTTAAACTGAATGACTTGGGTGAAACGTTTGGGATATCCTCCCACAAGCTTCTCACAATAGTTGGTTGGAATTTGGGCGCATTCCTCCTGACAAAACTGGTGTAACTGATCCAGGTTTGTAGGTCGCTTTGCTCGCAGCCTTTTCAGCTTTGCTCATAAATTTTCAATAGCATTGAGATTAGGTCTTTGTGATGGCCACTCCAAAACATTGAATTTGTTATCCTTAAGCCACTTTGTTACCATTTTGGCAGTATGCTTCAGGTCATTATTAGTGATGAGCGATAGTTGGTTGGAATTTGGGCGCATTCCTCCTGACAAAACTGGTGTAACTGATCCAGGTTTGTAGGTCGCTTTGCTCGCAGCCTTTTCAGCTTTGCTCATAAATTTTCAATAGCATTGAGATTAGGTCTTTGTGATGGCCACTCCAAAACATTGAATTTGTTATCCTTAAGCCACTTTGTTACCATTTTGGCAGTATGCTTCAGGTCATTATTAGTGATGAGCGAGCATGCTCGCCGCTGCTCGGTACTCGCCCGAGCATCTCGGTACTCGAGATGCTCGGAGCTCGCCGAGTACTTGCGCGATGCTCGGGTGGGAGCTCGGGTCCCCGTCCTGCATGTTTGGCACTCTTTAGAGCGCCAATCATGCAGGGATTGTCTGCCACACACTGTAATACCACAGCCAAGGTGGTTGTGGCATTACAGTGATTGCCCAAATCGATGGGAACAGTGCTCACAGTGAAACATGAAAAGCCGGCAATTCAGCAGCGGCATACACCGATACCCGACAACTTAGAACAGAAAGAATAGAGCATCACACATAGATTAGATAGATAGAAACATGTCAGTCACATATATAATAAGTACAGTGACAGTGTTGGTTACTGTACTTGTCATTTAGTGTTAAAATTACTAACCAGGGCTTGATGTCAGCTGGCATTATAAGCTGACATCAACCCCAACCCTATTACCCCACTGCCACCACTACAGGGCAGTGGGAAGAGCGAGGCTAAGTGCCAGAATTGGCACATCCTATGGATGCGCCATTTCTGGGGCGGCTGAGCGCTGGTGTTTCTAGCCTTGGAGGGGGCCAATATTCATGGCACCCTTCCTGGGCTATTAATATCAGCCCCCAGCTGTCTGCCTAGCCTTTGCTAGCTATTAAAATAGGGGGACCCCACGTCATTTTTTTTGAGTCCCCCATTTTAATAGCTAGTAAAGGCTAGGTATTCAGCTAGGGGCTGATATTAGTTACCTGGGAAGCTCCGTGGGTATTACCCCCTTCCCAGGCTTCAAACATCTGCCCCAGCCATCTGCATAACCTCCGCTAGAGACTAAAATTGCGGGGGATCCCACGCCAATTTCTTTTTAATAAATCCTTTATTTTAACACTAAATGACAAGTACAGTAACCAACACTGTCACTGTACTTATTATATATGTGACTGACATGTTTCTATCTATCTAATCTATGTGTGATGCTCTATTCTTTCTGTTCTAAATTGTCGGGTACAGGTGTATGCCGCTGATGAATTGCCGGCTGGCTTTTTTAAAGAGACGGGTGCATGAAAATCAGAGGGCACTAGTGTGTTCCAAGTGCCCTGCTATGTTTTTCATGCACCCTCCTATATACCCTGCCTGTCTGCCTATATATTCTGCCTGCCTGACGTTTAATTGAGCACTGTTCCCATCCATTTGGGCAATTTTTGACCTTCTGCAGACCACCGGGGGGGGGGGGGACTGCCAGAAAAATGCTCGAGTTTCCCATAGACTTACATTGGGCTCGTTGCTCGGGTCGAGCACCCGAGTATTTCAATATACTCGACCCGAGCTTCGAGCACCCGAGCATTTTAGTGCTTGCTCATCACTAGTCATTATCCATTTGGAAGACCCATTTCCGCTCAAGCTTTAACTTCCTGGCTGATATCTTGAGATGTTGCCTCAGTATTGCCACATAATCTTCTTTTCTCATGATGCCATCTATTTTTTGAAGTGCACCAGTCCCTCCTGCAGCAAAACAACCCCACAACATGATGCTGCCACCCCTGTGTTTCACAGTTGGGATGGTGTTCTTAGGCTTCCAAGCTTTTCCCTCCAAACGTAATGAAGGTCATCATGCCCAAAAATTCAATTTCAGTTTCATCCGACCACAGGACATGTCTCCAAAATTAAGGTCTTTGCTCCTGTGTGCATTTGCAAACATTAATCTGGCCTTTTTATGTTTCTTTTGGAGTAATGGCTTCTTCTTGGCAGAGTGGTCTTTCAGTCCATGTGGATACAGTACTCTGTGGATATTGACACAATCTTACCAACTTCCACCATCATCTTCACAAGGTCTTTTGCTTTTGTCCTTGGGTTGATATGCACATGTCGGACCAAAGCACGTTCTTCTCAGGGACACAGAGCCTGTCTCCTTCCTTAGCGGTATGATGGCTGAACATTCCCATCTTGTTTGTGCTTGCGTATAATTGTTTGTACAGATGAACGAGGCACCTTCAGGTATCTTGAAATTGTACCCAAGGATGAGCCAGACTTGTTCAAGTCCACAATTCTCTTCCTGATATATTGGCTGATTTCTTTAGACTTTCTCATGATGCTACACAAAGAAGCAGTGTGTTTCAGGTGTGCATTAAATTACATCCACAGGTGTGTCTCTAATTAACTCAGATGTTGCCAAAAAAACTATCAGAAGCTTCCAAACACAAGACATCATCATATGGGCAGTCCAGAATTGTTTAAAGGCATAGTAATTTTAGTGTATGTAAACTTTTGACTCTGCAGTAAGTAATAAAAATGCCATAAAACATTCTTTCTCTCTCATTATTCTGGCATTTGGCAAATCTTAAAAATTACGGTAATCCTAGTTGACCTAAAACAGGAAAGGTTTATTCTGATTTCATGTCAGATATTGAGAAAAACATGCATATGTGTCTTTTTATATAGTGTATGTAAACGTCTGGTTTCAACTGTAGATGAATTTATAGCACCAAGTTTCATGGGTGTCACTCTCCACATAAGCAGTGCTGAGATACATGAGTCTCCACATAAGCAGTGCTGAGATACATGAGCCTCCACATAAGCAGTGCTGAGATACTTGAGCCTCCACATATGCAGCGCTGAGATACATGAACCTCCACATAAGCAGCGCTGAGATACATGAGCCTCCACATAAGCAGCGCTGAGGTACATGAGCCTCCACATATGCAGTGCTGAGATACATGAGCCTCCACATAAGCAGCGCTGAGATACATGAGCCTCCACATAAGCAGCGCTGAGATACATGAGCCTCCACATAAGCAGCGCTGAGATACATGAGCCTCCACATAAGCAGCGCTGAGATACATGAGCCTCCACATAAGCAGCGCTGAGATACATGAGCCTCCACATAAGCAGCGCTGAGATACATGAGCCTCCACATAAGCAGCGCTGAGATACATGAGCCTCCACATAAGCAGCGCTGAGATACTTGAGCCTCCACATAAGCAGCGCTGAGATACATGAGCCTCCACATAAGCAGCGCTGAGATACATGAGCCTCCACATAAGCAGCGCTGAGATACATGAGCCTCCACATAAGCAGCGCTGAGGTACATGATCCTTCACATATGCAGAGCTGAGCCATACTGCCACAAGGAAGATTTTAACAACACAATAAACATAATGGAAGTCATGACAGGAGAGGTGGCCAAAGACAGGGTTGCAAACTTGCTTTTTTTCTGAACGGCTTATCAAAAAATCAGACATACAATATTTTTTACAGACACATTGTAAAGCCATAATAAATCATCATGATTATAAGTGATCCATGTCTACCGCCCATAATTCTGATACAAATACATCAGCAGCAATCACTGTAAACTGTAAAATGATGATAATTACAGTTATAATAATCTGTAGAAGTTTCTTCAGCTTCAAAAAAATCAAGGACACCTCATATTTTTTTATGGACAGGGCAAAAAAAGTGCCTTATTTTTACAGCTTTCCAGGAATTATTGGACGGTTGGCAACCCTGCCCAAAGCCTAAAACTAAAATGTAAGACATGTAATTTAAAGGCGTTCTCCATCCAAAATAAATATATATATAAAAGAGATTTATAAGGTGTCAATGACCATCCAACATTTTTACCTCTCCCCATTTTAGCAACCATAACTTCTTTAATTTTTTTCACTGAGGTGGCTGTATGAGACTTTGATCTACTGTATGTGAAAAAAATAGTTTTATTTCTCAGCAATGAAAAAAGAAAAAAAGGTAGCACTCACTGGTCTTCTTGTTAAAAAGCCATAAATTTATTATTCCATTAAAAATGGTACAGGGGGAGAATGGAAGGAAAAATCCGGACGACGGCCGTTTAGCGCCTTCTTGCACTTCAACGGGTCCTAAGGTGTGACATACCTTAGAACCCGATGAAGCGCAAGAAGGCGCGAAACGGCCGTCATCCGGAGGTTACACCTTAGGACCCGATGAAGCGCAAGAAGGCGCTAAACGGCCGTCGTCCGGATTTTTCCTTCCATTCTCCCCCTGTACCATTTTTAATGGAATAATAAATTTATGGCTTTTTAACAAGAAGACCGGTGAGTGCTACCTTTTTTTCTTTTTTCATTGCTTTGGACATTCATTCTACTATTGGTAAGCACCTGGTCTTGTTGGAAGTTGTGAACTCTTTTTGTCTCTCATTTGGATTGCGGTCCAGGGCATTTGTTCACCAGTTGCACAGGTGCGGACTTTATCTCTTCGTACAGACATTGAGTTTTATTTCTCAGCACTTTTTGAAGATTCAAATAAATTACTGTCATTTATATTACTTTTTTGTGATGTGAATTATACAAATAAAGAATATAATTTATATAAACATATATCGTATAATATACAGTGCCTACAAGTAGTATTCAACCCCCTGCAGATTTAGCTGGTTTGATAAGATGCAAATAAGTTAGAGCCTTCAAACTGCAAACGAGAGTAGGTTTTATGAACAGAAGCATAAATCTTACAAACCAAAAAGTTATGTTGCTCAGTTGAATTTTATTACATTTTAAACATAAAAGTGTGGGTCAATTATTATACAACCCCCATGTTTAATATTTTGTGGAATAACCCTTGTTTGCAATTACAGCTAATAATCGTCTTTTATAAGACCTGATCAGGCCGGCACAGGTCTGTGGAGTTATCTTGGCCCACTCCTCCATGCAGAAACTTCTCCAAGTTATCTAGGTTCTTTGGGTGTCTCATGTGGACTTTATTCTTGAGCTCCTTCCACAAGTTTTCAATTGGGTTAAGGTCAGGAGACTGACTAGGCCACTCCAACACCTTGACTTTTTCCCTCTTGAACCAGGCCTTGGTTTTCTTGGCTGTGTGCTTTGGGTCGTTGTCTTGTTGGAAGATGAAATTACGACCCATCTTAAGATCCTTGATGGAGGAGCGGAGGTTCTTGGCCAAAATCTCCAGGTAGGCCGTGCTATCCATCTTCCCATGGATGCGGACCAGATGGCCAGGCCCCTTGGCAGAGAAACAGCCCCACAGCATGATGCTGCCACCACCATGCTTGACTGTAGGGATGGTATTCTTGGGGTCGTATGCAGTGCCATCCAGTCTCCAAACGTCACGTGTGTGGTTGGCACAAAAGATCTCGATCTTGGTCTCATCAGACCATAGAACCTTGAACCAGTCTGTCTCAGAGTCCTCCAAGTGATCATGAGCAAACTGTAGACGAGCCTTGACATGACGCTTTGAAAGTAAAGGTACCTTACGTGCTCGTCTGGAACAGAGACCATTGCGGTGGAGTACGTTACTTATGGTATTAACTGAAACCAATGTCCCCACTGCCATGAGATCTTCCCGGAGCTCCTTCCTTGTTGTCCTTGGGTTAGCCTTGACTCTTCGGACAAGCCTGGCCTCGGCACGGGAGGACACTTTCAAAGGCTGTCCTGGCCGTGGAAGGCTAACAGTAGTTCCATAAGCCTTCCACTTACGGATGATGCTCTCAACAGTGGAGACAGGTAGGCCCAACTCCTTGGAAAGGGTTTTGTACCCCTTGCCAGCCTTGTGACCCTCCACGATCTTGTCTCTGATGGCCTTGGAATGCTCCTTTGTCTTTCCTATGTTGACCATGTCTGAGTGCTGTTCACAAGTTTGGGGAGGGTCTTAAATAGTCAGAAAAGGCTGGCAAAATAGATCTTTAATCCACACATGTGAAGCTCATTATTCTTGGTGCCTGAACTACTTCTTAATACTTTAGGGGGACCAAACAGAATTCTTGTGGTTTGAGGGGTTGAATAATAAATGACACTGTGAATTAACTTTTAACGTTTTTAAAAAAAACAAAAAAAAAAAAACAAAAACAAAATTTGCTGCAGTGCATTTCCCACTTCCAGGCTGATCTACAGTACAAATGTCACAATGCCAAGTTAATTCCGCATGTGTCAACCAGCTAAATCTGCAGGGGGTTGAATACTACTTGTAGGCACTGTATACACTGCTCAAAAAAATAAAGGGAACACTTAAACAACAGAATATAACTCCAAGTAAATCAAACTTCTGTGAAATCAAACTGTCCACTTAGGAAGCAACACTGATTGACAATCAATTTCACATGCTGTTGTGCAAATGGATGGAAATTATTGGCAATTATCCAGACACCCTCAATAAAGGAGTGGTTCTGCAGGTGGGGACCACAGACCACATCTCAGTACCAATGCTTTCTGGCTGATGTTTTGGTCACTTTTGAATGTTGGTTGTGCTTTCACACTCGTGGTAGCATGAGATGGACTCTACAACCCACAGAAGTTGCTCAGGTAGTGCAGCTCATCCAGGATAGCACATCAATGCGAGTTGTGACAAGAAGGTTTGCTGTGTCTGTCAGCGTAGTGTCTAGAGGCGCTACCAGGAGACAGGCCAGTACACCAGGAGACGTGGAGGGGGCCGTAGGAGGGCAACAACCCAGCAGCAGGACCACTACCACCGCCTTTCTGCAAGGAGGAACAGGAGGAGCACTGCCAGAGCCTTGCAAAATGACCACCAGCAGGCCACAAATGTGCATGTGTCTGCACAAACGGTTAGAAACCGACTCCATAAGGCTGGCATCAGGGCCCGACGTCCACAGATGGGGGTTGTGCTCACAGCCCAACACCGTGCAGTACGCTTGGCATTTGCCACAGAACACCAGGATCGGTAAAGACGCCACTGGCGCCCTGTGCTCTTCACAGATGAAAGCAGGTTCACACTGAGCACATGTGACAGACGTGACAGAGTCTGGAGACGCCATGGAGAGAGATCTGCTGCCTGCAACATCCTTCAGCATGACCGGTTTGGCAGTGGGTCAGTAATGGTGTGGGGTGGAATTTCTTTGGAGGGCCACACAGCCCTCCATGTGCTCGCCAGAGGTAGCCTGACTGCCATTAGGTACCGAGATGAGATCCTCAGACCCCTTGTGAGACCATATGCTGGTGCGGTTGGCCCTGGGTTCCTCCTAATGCAGGACAATGCCAGACCTCATGTGGCTGGAGCGTGTCAGCAGTTCCTGCAAGATGAAAGCATTGAAGCTATGGACTGGCCCGCCCGTTCCCAAGACTTGAATCACATCTGGGACATCATGTCTCGCTCCATCCACCAACGTCACGTTGCACCCCAGACTGTCCAGGAGTTGGCGGATGCTTTAGTCCAGGTCTCGGAGGAGATCCCACAGGAGACCATCCGCAACCTCATCAGGAGCATGCCCAGGCGTTGTAGGAAGGTCATGCAGGCACGTGGAGGCCACACACAATACTGAGCCTCATTTTGACTTGTTTTATGGACATTACATCAAAATTGGATCAGCCTGTAGTGTGTTTATCCACTTTAATTTTGGGGGTGACTCCAAATCCAGGCCTCCATTGGTTAATAAATTTGATTTCCATTGATGACTTTTGTGTGATTTTGTTGTCAGCACATTCAACTTTGCACAGAATTCAATGAGAATATTTCATTCATTCAGATCTAGGATGTGTTATTTGAGTGTTCCCTTTATTTTTTTAAGCAGTGTGTATATATATATATATATATATATATATATATAATATATATATATATATATATGTATATATATATTATGCGGTGTGTGTATATATATATATATATATATATATAATATAGTAGGGTTTTTACTCACTTGGGTGCGACAGGAGTCAAACAGGAAGCATGTTCCTTTAAAAGTCATTGTCGGTTTATTACTTCATAAACCAAAATAAGCAAAATGAATATAAACAGCCTTTAGCTAAGGCAAACAAAGTAAAGTGTCCTTTTAGCAAGACTCTGCTTAGCCATTCCTGTGGGCACACAGGCTGGGTGCGTCCAGTATCCTTCCTCGCTCGGTCTGGAGACAACACACAGGAGGCCTTCTCCCTCAAAACACACAGACCATGTGCCAAACAATAGCCTCCATTTTATAGGTTGTTAACCACACCCAGAGGTGAGGTATGTGGGTAGCTGGACCCGCCCAACGCTCCAAACTACCCATAACCCGGTCCCAGGTGCACCAATCAGTCCTCTTAGTGCTTACATGCACCAGAGCAACACTGCGGGTTACATCACAGAGGACAGCCATCTCTGTGATACATACCTCCCATTGACTATGTGGCCATTAGCCACCTTACATACCTCCCCCTCTGCCTAAAGCCATGGGGCTTGGCACCTTCTACTACCAGACAGGATATTCTTGAGAGGGCATCGGCATTACCATGTAGCTTCCCTGTTCTATGTTCCACATGGAAGTTGAAATCTTGTAGGACTAAAAACCAGCAGGTGACCCTAGCATTTTTCCCCTTTGTTTCCCTCAACCACCTGAGTGGGGCATGGTCGGATACCAATCTAAACTTCCGTCCTAACATATAGTACCATAACGTGTCCACCGCCCATTTTATGGCCAAGCACTCCTTCTCTATGACCGAATAATTCTTCTTGCATGAGGACAGCTTCCTACTCAGGTAGAGAACAGTGTGCTCCTCCCTGTGTATCTCCTTGGAAAGGACTGCTCCTAAACCGACATCTGAGGTGTCCGTTTGGAGAATAAATTCTTTCTTGAAGTCGGGGGCAACAAGAATCGGTTGCCTACACAGAGCCACTTTCAATTCTGGAAAGGCCGTCTCCGCCTCTGCAGTCCACTTGGCCATAGCTGATTTTGTCCCCTTACAGAGGTCAGTCAGGGATGTGGCCATCATGGTGAATTTTGGGATGAACCTACTGTAGTATCCCACGATCCCTAGGAAGGCAATAACTGAGCGGTCTCAGCCAGGATTGGATTGCCTCCACTTTACTGATTTGGGGTTTGATCTTGCCTCTACCCACTACATATCCTAGGTATTTGGCTTCTTCTTTCACCATGGCACATTTCTTCAGGTTTATTGAAAACCCTGCCTTCCTTAGAGCATCAAACACCACTTGGACCTTATCCAGATGACTTTCCCAGTCCGGGCAAAAGATAACAATATCATCCAGGTATGTCACGGCGTATTTCTTATGGGGTGCAAGGATTCTATCCATGGCTCTCTGGATGGTGGCAGGGGCCCCCTGCAGTCCAAACGACATCTGGACATACTGGAAGCATCCGTCCGGCTAGAATATGCAGTCTTCTTGGCTCCCTGTGCCATGGGGATCTGCCAATATCCCTTCGTCAAATCCAAGGTGGTTATGTCCCTTGCTGGCACAAGTCTCTCGATCAGCTCATTGGCACGTGGCATGGGATATGCGTCGAATTTGGAGACCTCATTCAACTTCCGGTAGTCATTACAGAATCTCCATTCACCATCGGGCTTTGGGAGCAAGACAATCGGGCTCGACCAACCGCTCTTGGATTCTTCAATGACCCCGAGTTTCAGCATACGAGCCACCTCTTTGGAGATCAACTCTCGTTGGGCCTCAGGTATCCGATAGGGTTTCAAGTTCATCCGGACACGTGGCTCCGTCAGAACGTTGTGTTCTATGACCCTTGTGTAGCCCGGCAATTCCGAGAACAGACCCCTGTTCTTCTGCAGCAACTCCCGACACTGCTGTTTTTGGGCCTTCGTTAGCGTCTCCGCTATTGCGACTCCTCCAACCTCACCTTCAGGTTTGACCAGCAAGCATGGGGCTTCAACAGCCTCTCTGTCTTGCCACGGCTTGATGAGGTTGACGTGGTATATCTGGTATGGCTTGCGTCATCCTGGTTGATGAATCTTGTAATTCACTTCACCAACCTTTTCCACCAATTCATATGGCCCTTGCCACTTGGCCAAGAACTTACTTTCCACTGTAGGAATTAACACGAGGACACTGTCACCAGGATTGAACTGCTGCACTCTGGCAGACCGGTTGTAGACTCTGGCCTGCGCCTCCTGTGCCTGGAGGAGATGTTCTTTTACCATGGGCATCACCTTTGCAAACCTCTCCTGCATTATGGCGACCCAGTAGAGGCCTGTGGAGCCTCTCGGATAGAGAACAGATAAGGCAGGAGACAGTCCAAGTCTCTGCCGTGCTTTTCTATGCCTTCCTCAGCATACTCTTCAGAGTTTAGTTGAACCTCTCCACGAGGCAATCTGTCTGAGGATGGTATACTGATGTTCTCAGTTGGGAGATTTACAGGACCTTGCACAATTCCCTCATCACCTTACTCATAAAGGGTGTTCCCTGGTCGGTCAGAATCTCCTTTGGCAACCCTGTCCGGGAGAAAACATGGTCCAACTCGCGCACTATACTTTTGGCGGAGGAGTTTCTCAATGGGATCGCTTCAGGATAGCGGGTGGCATAGTCCAAGATGACCAATATATATTGATGCCCACGAGCAGACTTAACTAAGGGATCGACCAAGTCCATAGCAATTCTCTTGAAAGGTACCTCAATGATGGGCAATGGCACGAGGGGACTTCGAAAGTGAGAGGTGGGGGCGGTTAACTGACATGGAGAACAGGACCTGCAATATTTTAATATTTCCCGGTGACATCCGGGCCAATAGAATCTCTGCACGGTCCATTCCTGTGTTTTTTCTACTACCAGATGTTCCCCCAAGATGTGTGAATGGGCCATGTCCAACACCCTCTGTCTATAGGGCCCCGGCACCAACAACTGTTCCACAAGCTCCTCCCTCACTTTTGTAACACGGTACAACAACTCCCCACTAAACATAAAATAGGGAAATCTTGTGCCAGCCCCAGGCTCCTGTGCGATCCCATTTATGACCGTGACATTATTAAACTCTTCCTTCAGAGTTAGGTCTCTTTGTTGGGCAGACCCAATCTTCTCGCTGGTCACCCTGTCAAGGTAAAATATATATATTATAGAAAATCAATAAGTTTCTTTTAATAAATAGATTACCTAATCAGTGTGAATCAATATAGAGATGATGGAATAATCTGTGTATGTATGTATGCAAATGTGTATATGCACATGGATTATGTTAATAGTTGATGAATATACAGTACAGACCAAAAGTTTGGACACACCTTCTCATTTAAAGATTTTCCTGTATTTTCATGACTATGAAAATTGTACATTCACACTGAAGGCATCAAAACTATGAATTAACACATGTGGAATTATATACTTAACAAAAAAGTGTGAAACAACTGAAAATATGTCTTATATTCTAGGTTCTTCAAAGTAGCCACCTTTTGCTTTGATGACTGCTTTGCACACTCTTGGCATTCTCTTGATGAGCTTCAAGAGGTAGTCACCAGAAATGGTTTTCACTTCACAGGTGTACCCTGTCAGGTTTAATAAGTGGGATTTCTTGCCTTATAAATGGGGTTGGGACCATCAGTTGTGTTGTGCAGAAGTCAGGTGGATACACAGCTGATAGTCCTACTGAATAGACTGTTAGAATTTGTATTATGGCAAGAAAAAAGCAGCTAAGTAAAGAAAAACGAGTGGCCATCATTACTTTAAGAAATGAAGGTCAGTCAGTCCGAAAAACTTTGAAAGTGTCCTCAAGTGCAGTTGCAAAAACCATCAAGCGCTACAAAGAAACTGGCTCACATGAGGAACGCCCCAGGAAAGGAAGACCAAGAGTCACCTCTGCTTCTGAGGATAAGTTTATCCGAGTCACCAGCCTCAGAAATCGCAGGTTAACAGCAGCTCAGATTGGAGACCAGGTCAATGCCACACAGAGTTCTAGCAGCAGACACATCTCTACAACAACTGTTAAGAGGAGACTTTGTGTAGCAGGCCTTCATGGTAAAATAGCTGCTAGGAAACCACTGCTAAGGACAGGCAACAAGCAGAAGAGACTTGTTTGGGCTAAAGAACAAAAGGAATGGACATTAGACCAGTGGAAATCTGTGATTTGGTCTGATGAGTCCACATTTGAGATCTTTGGTTCCAACCACCATGTCTTTGTGCGATGCAGAAAAGGTGACCGGATGGACTCTACATGCCTGGTTCCCACCGTGAAGCATGGAGGAGGAGGTGTGATGGTGTGGGGGTGCTTTGCTGGTGACACTGTTGGGGATTTATTCAAAAGTGAAGGCATACTGAACCAGCATGGCTACCACAGCAGCTTGCAGCGGGATGCTATTCCATCCAGTTTGCGTTTAGTTGGGCCATCATTTATTTTTCAACAGGACAATGACCCCAAACACACCTCCAGGCTGTGTAAGGGCTATTTGACCAAGCAGGAGAGTGATGGGGTGCTACGCCAGATGACCTGGCCTCCACAGTCACCAGGCCTGAACCCAATCGAGATGGTTTGGGGTGAGCTGGACCGCAGAGTGAAGGCAAAAGGGCCAACAAGTGCTAAGCATCTCTGGGAACTCCTTCAAGATTGTTGGAAGACCATTTCCGGTGACTACCTCTTGAAGCTCATCAAGAGAATGCCAAGAGTGTGCAAATGTCACGGGTGTGTCGCCACGAAGATCGTCACGATTACACAGCCTGACTTCTCACAGCTGACTTTTTGGTGCTTTGTGTTTTCGGCAGTGAGGGAGTTAATTCTCTCCCTCTCTGTGCTAGACGAGGTCCAGCCTCGCCCAGCTGCAATCAATGCTGCTGTAGTGAGACTCCTTCAAATGCCTGCTGGTCTGTTTGGGAAGTGTCGGTGAAAGCTTTTCATACAGACTAACAGAGCGGATCGTGGTATTTGGAGTTTCTGAGATAAGTGTATTTGGAGTGTTTTTTCCCTTCCTCGCTTTATCATTTATCTCCTTTCCCGTTGGTGTTCCCTCTGTTGTAGTTGTGTAGTTTTTGTATGCAAGGGGGTTTTGGTTTTTCCCTTGTACTGTCTCGTTCGTCTAAGTACTGTGTGTGGGCATATTATTACTTGTCCTCTTTTGTTGTGATCGGGGTCCTTCTCAGGACTAGATTACTTAGGTGCAGGGATCCTCAGGAGGTAGGGGTTACGCTGGCGGCCTGGACCTCTGTACCTTTAACAGTACCTCCAGGTTGAGGGATTAGTCAGGGCCCCAGCTTAGGGTCAGCTTAGGCCCCCTACCTCCAGTATACAGAGACAGCGTGACATTTTCACTGACCCACTTAGTTTTTCTCCAGCTACCATGGATCCAGTAGCCGGTCTAGCTCGGCAGTTGCAGAGTTTGTCCATGGAGCTGGCGGACATTAGGTCCAAGGTTTTGCATCCTCAGGAGCAAGCCGGACCAGAACCTAAAGTAGCTCTCCCTGACAGGTTCACTGGGGGGCGGGACAAGTTTTTTGTTTTCCGGGAGGCATGCAAATTGTACTTTCGGCTGCGGCCTCGGTCATCGGGGAGTGAAGAACAAAGGGTGGGAATTGTCATCTCGCTCCTACAAGGGGACCCACAATCTTGGGCGTTCTCTCTTCCCCCGGGCTCCCCGGCTCTCCAGTCAGTGGATAGGTTTTTCGCTGCTCTGGGACTCGTATATGATGACCCAGATCGGATCTCCCTTGCTGAGTCTAAGTTACGTAGGATCCAGCAGGGAGATCGTCCGGCGGAGGAATTCTGTTCGGAGTTCCGTAGGTGGGCCACGGACACCCAGTGGAATGACCCGGCTCTTAGGAGCCAGTTTTGTCAAGGTTTATCCGACAAATTACAGGATGTGTTGGCACAGTATGACTCTCCCGCGTCACTGGAAGCCGCTATGGCCCTGGCTATTCGCGTTGACAGACGGCTTCGGGAGAGGTGCGGGATAACTCGACCCCCTGTGATGACTGCACCTCCTACAAGGTCCCCTCATATGGTGGTTCCCCTGGTCAGTCCAGAGGAGCCTATGCAATTAGGAGGGACATCATTTCGGGGGAGGGGACCGGTGGTGCGCCATAAGACAGGAAGGTGTTTCTTCTGCGGGAGAAAGGGACATTTTATTGGGGGGTGTCCATCCCGTCCCTTGCAGAGTGAAGAGTTGTCGGAAAACTGTTGATCCCAGGTTGTGTGGTGGACGGCAATCTGGGAGTAGGTATTTCGTCCCTAGGTTCGTCTCAGTTTCTCGTACCGGCGGAGGTGGTGGTGGGTACGAGAACTGAGAGGATATCTGTTCTTCTGGATAGTGGGGCCGGGGCTAATCTGGTTGATGCTCGGTTTGCCCGGGTTCAAGGTATGCGATTGAGTAAGTTGGCTAAACCCATCCCCATATTCTTGATCGATGCCAGGCCTCTCGGTCAGGGAAGTTTTTTGCAAGCTGTGCATGACGTAAAACTTCAAGTGGGGGCGATACATAAAGAACTGTTGTCTTGCTACGTGTTGGAGGGTCTTCCCACTCCTATAGTGTTGGGCCTTCCTTGGTTAACTAAGCATAACCCGGTTATTAATTGGCAAACCAGAGAGATAAGCCAATGGAGTAAATTCTGTAATAAAAACTGCATGAACACGGTCATCGGTGCGGTTACTCCTTGGGTCTTACCTCCATTTCTGGCGGACTTTGAGGATGTATTCTCGGAGAAAGGGTGTCAGGAACTACCTCCTCATCGCGAGTATGACTGTTCTGTAAAACTGCTCCCTGAGGCCAAGTTACCTAAAGCTAGGTTGTATAACCTTTCTGGTCCTGAGAGGCAGGCCATGAAGGATTATATTTCAGAAAGTCTGGCTAAGGGGCATATTAGACCTTCATCTTCACCGGTGGCTGCGGGGTTCTTCTTTGTTAAGAAGAAAGATGGAGGCCTACGCCCTTGCCTGGATTTCCGTGAACTTAATCGGATTACGGTTCGAGATCCGTATCCACTCCCACTTATTCCCGATCTCTTTAATCAGATCGTGGGCGCCAAATGGTTCTCTAAGTTGGATCTCAGGGGGGCGTACAATCTGATTAGGATGAAGGAGGGGGATGAGTGGAAGACGGCGTTTAACACTCCGGAGGGGCATTATGAGAACCTTGTCATGCCATTCGGTCTGACTAATGCCCCGGCGGTGTTCCAACACTTTGTTAATGACATTTTTCGCCGCCTGGTGGGACAGTTTGTTGTCATATATCTGGATGATATCTTAATTTACTCGCCGGATCTGGTGTCTCATCAGGAGCACGTTAGGCAGGTGTTACAGATCTTGCGGGATAATAAACTGTATGCCAAATGGGAAAAGTGTGTGTTCGCCGTACAGGAACTCCAGTTTTTAGGCTTCCTGGTTTCAGCGTCCGGTTTTCGTATGGACCCTGGGAAAGTGCGGGCAGTTCTTGAGTGGGATCGGCCAGAGAATCTTAAGGCACTACAACGTTTCCTGGGGTTTGCTAATTATTACCGGAAGTTCATTCGTAATTTCTCGTCCATGGTTAAGCCTCTCACAGACATGACTAAAAAGGGGACGGATTTTTCTAGGTGGTCTGACAAGGCTTGTCAAGCATTCTCCTCCTTGAAAAAATGTTTTGCCTCGGCACCCATACTCATTCAACCTGATGCGTCACAGCCATTCATTGTAGAGGTAGACGCTTCCGAGGTAGGGGTGGGAGCAGTATTGTCACAGGGTTCGTCCCCTGGTAAGTGGCATCCGTGCGCCTTTTTCTCTAAAAAATTGTCGTCCGCTGAGAGGAATTACGATGTCGGCAATAGGGAACTCTTGGCCATTAAGTTAGCTTTTGAGGAGTGGCGCCATTTTTTGGAGGGGGCAGTCCATCCGGTCACCGTCATCACCGATCACAAGAACCTGCTATATCTGGAGTCCGCGAAACGTCTGAATCCCAGACAAGCTAGGTGGTCATTGTTTTTTACCAGGTTTAATTTTGTCGTTACATATCGTCCTGGGTCAAAAAATGTAAAGGCGGATGCCTTATCTCGTACTTTCCCTGGGGCCGAGAATACGGACGACCCGATTCCTATCCTTCAGGAGGGGGTGGTGGTTTCGGCAGTATGCTCTGAGCTGGAGGAGGAGGTATTGGAGGCTCAGGGGGACGCCCCTGTTGGACCTCCGGGGAGACTGTTTGTTCCAGATCAGTTGCGACAAAAGGTGATCGAGGCACACCATAACTCAGTTTTGGCAGGACACCCGGGGAGTAAAGCAACTGTGGATCTCCTCTCGCGTCGGTTTTGGTGGCCTAACTTACATAAGGAGGTGGTAACTTTTGTCGCGTCCTGTGGGGTTTGTGCGCGCTCTAAGACCTCACATACCCGTCCGTCTGGGGCCCTCTTACCTTTGAAGATCCCGGAGCGTCCTTGGACTCATCTGTCTATGGACTTTATTACGGACCTCCCTCCGTCTTCGGGTAAAACGGTCATACTCGTTGTAGTGGACAGGTTCAGCAAGATGGCACATTTTATCACTCTTCCGGCTCTCCCTAATGCTAAAACTCTTGCGCAGGTGTTCATTGGGGAGATTGTGAGGCTTCACGGGGTACCCTCCGATGTGGTGTCTGATCGGGGGTCTCAGTTTGTGTCCAAGTTCTGGAAGGCGTTTTGTGCACGGCGGGGGATGCATTTGTCATTCTCATCGGCTTTTCACCCTCAGACCAATGGTCAGACAGAACGTATGAACCAGAGCTTGGAGACATATCTCCGGTGTTTTGTGTCAGAGAACCAGGAGGACTGGGCTTCTTTCTTACCTCTGGCAGAGTTTGCTCTTAATAATAGGCGGAGCGAGTCCACTGGTAAGTCCCCGTTTTTTGGGGCATATGGTTTTCACCCCCAGTTTTGTACTTTCAGTAGGGGGGGCTCTTCGGGGGTTCCTGAGGAGGAACGATTTTCCTCATCACTCGCTTCAGTATGGAGAGGGGTGCTGAAGAATCTGAATACTATGGGGAACCGATACAAACGTATGGCTGATAGGAGGAGAGTGTCTGGTCCGGACCTAAGTGTGAACGATCGGGTATGGTTGTCTACCAGGAATATTAAACTTAAGGTTCCCTCCTGGAAACTGGGTCCCAGGTTCATCGGGCCGTACAGAATCAGTTCTATTATTAATCCGGTGGCATTCCGTCTTGACCTCCCCCCTACGTTTAAAATTCACAACGTGTTCCACAGATCGTTGCTTAAGAGGTATGTGGCGCCGGTGGTACCGTCACCTTTACCTCCCCCTCCAGTGGTGGTCAATGGTAACTTGGAGTTCCAGGTATCAAGGGTCATCGATTCACGTTTTAATCGCCGGTCCCTTCAGTACCTGGTTCATTGGAAAGGGTATGGTCCTGAGGAGAGGATGTGGGTTCCTGCGTCGGATATTAACGCAGACCGATTAGTTCGGGCCTTCCACACGACTCACCCGGATAAACCTGGCCCTGAGGGTCCGGAGGCCCCTCGTAGAAGGGGGGGTACTGTCACGGGTGTGTCGCCACGAAGATCGTCACGATTACACAGCCTGACTTCTCGCAGCTGACTTTTTGGTGCTTTGTGTTTTCGGCAGTGAGGGAGTTAATTCTCTCTCTCTCTGTGCTAGACGAGGTCCAGCCTCGCCCAGCTGCAATCAATGCTGCTGTAGTGAGACTCCTTCAAATGCCTGCTGGTCTGTTTGGGAAGTGTCGGTGAAAGCTTTTCATACAGACTAACAGAGCGGATCGTGGTATTTGGAGTTTCTGAGATAAGTGTATTTGGAGTGTTTTTTCCCTTCCTCGCTTTATCATTTATCTCCTTTCCCGTTGGTGTTCCCTCTGTTGTAGTTGTGTAGTTTTTGTATGCAAGGTGGTTTTGGTTTTTCCCTTGTACTGTCTCGTTCGTCTAAGTACTGTGTGTGGGCATATTATTACTTGTCCTCTTTTGTTGTGATCGGGGTCCTTCTCAGGACTAGATTACTTAGGTGCAGGGATCCTCAGGAGGTAGGGGTTACGCTGGCGGCCTGGACCTCTGTACCTTTAACAGTACCTCCAGGTTGAGGGATTAGTCAGGGCCCCAGCTTAGGGTCAGCTTAGGCCCCCTACCTCCAGTATACAGAGACAGCGTGACAGCAAAGCAGTCATCAAAGCAAAAGGTGGCTACTTTGAAGAACCTAGAATATAAGACATATTTTCAGTTGTTTCACACTTTTTTGTTAAGTATATAATTCCACATGTGTTAATTCATAGTTTTGATGCCTTCAGTGTGAATGTACAATTTTCATAGTCATGAAAATACAGAAAAATCTTTAAATGAGAAGGTGTGTCCAAACTTTTGGTCTGTATTGTATAACTAACAGCTTCTGTTCTAATTTGTAGACACGAACAACTAAATGATTTCCTGGGAATGACATATGCATGTGCACGGCTGATAACAGAGAGATTCATGTCGAGTTGGCAAAGATGGCGCTGAGAAACTAACTCACCCCTCCCATCGCAATTCCTAAGGCGTTATGGCGTGCAAGAGATACATAGATGAACAAATTACAGCGTGCCGAGTTATCAGAAAAGAGCAATAAATTTTACTAATCCCACCTAGAAGGAGAATGCTATTTAACCGTATGTCATTTGCGTGGTTCAGTCTCTGAGTGAAGTTTTTCAACCAGATTAGCAGATTTGGTTAATTAGCTTCTCTGCATGCACTCGGACATCTTTAATTTGGAGGAGAGCAGTTACCTAGTGTATCTTAAATTGGTGAAACCTTCACAACCCCTAACTCTGGAATGTCAGACTCAGGGGACACTACCTCCTCATCCCCCACAAGGACACAAAAGGGAAACCCGTCTGACTCTGGGTGTCGTGATACCTCTTCCGGGTTAACTGGTTTCCTACCCGAGCCGGCGAACCCTGAACCCTTCCCCCACAGATCCCAAAATAAACAAAAGTCCCGGCCTATAATAATGGGGTGCAACAAGTCATGAACAACGCCGACCTTGTGAGACTCAATACCGTGGGCCGTTTCAATGTCTACTCTGGCCACGGGGTAGTCCTTAGCATCACCATGAATGCACCGTATGCCGACTTTTTTCCCCAGGATCAGTTGGAGAGGAAGTGTGGCCCTCACAAGGGTCACCAGACTCCCAGAGTCTAGCAGTGCCGTAACTTGCCACCCATTCACCTTTACGGGACATGCTTGTGGCCCCTCGCTGGGTGGACAGTTCACACTTCAGGCCGGATACGCATAATGTGAACAGCGGCGTCCTATGCTGCTGTCTATCTGCTTGGGGGTCAGGGGACAAGGGGCAGCTATGTGGCCTGGGCTGTGGCACCTCCAGCAAATGACATCACCCGTAGGGACCTTGTGCATTACCTCCCCCGTCCCTTTGGACCTCGGACGCCCCACCCCCTTTTGGGCCTCCGCCCCCTGTTGGGACCCACAGTATGGAGTGGGCTGCCTTCCCAAGGAACCCTCAACTCCCTGGTATCTCTCGACTAGTCCAATCAGTTCATCCGCATTCCGGGGATCACCCTGGGCCACCCAAGTCTGCATCGTCCTCGGCAGGGAATGCACAAACTGGTCCATCACCACTCGCTGTACCATCTGCACAGGCGTAGAGGACTCCAGCTGCAGCCACTTCTGGACCAGGTGCAAAAGGTCAAACATTTGGGAGTGAGGGTTTTTTTCCCAGTGATATGCCCAGATGTGAACCTGCTGCGCCCTGATAGTCATTGTCACCCCCAAGTGTGTCAGAATCTCGATCTTTAGCTTGCTATACTGTTTAGCGTTTTGCAAAGCTAAATCACTGTAAGCCTTCTGGGGCTACCCCATCAAGTATGGGTCCAGTACCTCTGCCCACTGCTCTGGCGGGAGTTTCTCCCTCTCGGCGACCCTTTCAAACACTTTAAAAGTCCATGTTGGTTTATTACTTCATAAACCAAAATAAGGGTATGTGCACACGATCGGTATGGGCAGCGCTTGGAACGCAGCATACTTTATGCTGCGTCCAAAGCGCTGCACGCAGGTGAATCCGCATGTGTTCATTGAACCATGCGGATTCACCACAATCAATACATTATATTGATCTAATTTCTCTTGCGGAGACTAGCTACTCTGCAAGAGAAATTGACATGCTGCGATCTGGAAAGACGCGCCGCATGTCCGTGTACACAGGTGATCCGCAGGTGCACTGAGATGCATAGTGAGCATGGGATTTCTTGAATTCCCATTCACTATGCTGTAACATCTGGCCGCTGCAGAATGGACAAGTGCGCTGCATCCAATCAGCAGCAATTACTGATCGTGTGCACATACCCTTAGCAAAAGGAATATAAACAGCCTTTAGCTAAGGCAAACAAAGTAAAGTATCTTTTCAGCAAGTCTCTGCTTAGCCAGTCCTGTGGGCACAAAGGCTGGGTGCATCCAGTATCCTGGCTCGGTCTGGAGACAACAATACACAGGAGGCCTTCTCCCTCCAAACACACAGACCATGTGCCAAACAACGGCCTCCATTTTATAGGTTGTTAACCATACCCAGAGGTGAGGTATGTGGGTAGCTGAACCCGCCCAACTCTCCAAACTACCCGTAACCTGGTCCCAGGTGCACCAATCAGTCCTCTTAGTGCTTACGTGCACTAGATCAACACTCCGGGTTACATCACAGAGTACAGCCATCCCTGTTATACATACCTCCCATCGACTATGCGGCCATTAGCTACCTTACAACGTATTTATTGTGGTAAGATGACTTGCTCGGCCACTTCCGTAAGTAGACTGCAGACTTTATTAAACAGCATAAAGCTCTGCACTCCAGAAAAATAATCACGGCCTTAACGGCAAAACAAAAGAATAAACGACAGCAGAGTCCATATGAGTATTGGATTCGCCCGCACAGGTGGAAGTCCCAGCCTTCAGCTCTGTCCTGAGCTGAAGCTCTCCCAGTCTGGAGACTTTCCCTCTCCAAACCACACAACAGAAATAATGACTTCCCTCCCATCTCTATGTCATTCCCATAAAACCACACCCTTTAAAAGAGTTAGCCCCCAGCATATAACATGATGGCAGAAAGTTTATTGGTTTCAGTTCACACAGGCTAGCAACCAGCGTGATACATACCTCCGCTTATATATTATACCAGTGACTCTGTCACATATTCTCCCCCTCTACCCAAAGCCGGGGTTTTGGGCACTTTCCAATCCGCATTCCCGTGTAACTTACCGGGCCTATGCTCTACGTGAAAGTTGAAGTCCTGAAGAGCTAGGAACCATCTAGTTACCCTGGCATTTTTACCCGTCTTTTCCCTCAACCATCTCAGCGGGACATGGTCTGACACCAACTAGTAGGTAGTATCTTAGTGTATCTACAGCTCACTTTATGTCTAAACACTCCTTTTCTACTATTGCGTAGTTTTTCTTGCAGGAGGAAAGCTACCAGCTCAGATAGAGAATGGGATGTTATTCCCCATTTATCTCTTGAGAGAGTACGGCTCCTAGACCAACCTCTGATGCGTCAGTCTGGACCACAAACTCTTTCTTAAAGTCTGGTGCGACCAGGACCCGCTGTTTACACAGTGCTGACTTCAACAGTTGAAACGCGGTCTCTGTTTCCTCCGTCCACTTCACCATGGTTGACCTGGTACCTTTTAGGAGATCGGTCAGTGGCGCGGCCATCATGGCAAAATTTGGGATAAACCGCCGGTAATATCCCACCATTCCCAGGAATGCTCTTACTTGTGTCTTGGAGAGCGGTTCCCGTCAGGTCTGGATTGCCTCTACTTTATTGACTTGTGGCTTTATTTTGCCTCTCCCGACGACACAGCCCAAGTACTTGGCCTCCTTTTTCCCAACGGCACATTTTCTTGGATTTATAGTAAAATCATGTCTTTCTCAGCGCATCCAGAACGGCCTGCAGTTTAGGTAGATGACTAGCCCAGTCTGGGTTAAAGACTACAATGTCGTCAAAGTAGGCTGCGGCATACATCTTATGTGGGGTTAAGATCCGATCCTTAGCCCTCTGGAAGGTGGCAGGGGCCCCCTGTAGTCCGAACGGCATCCGGGTGTATTGAAAGCACCCATCAGATGTCGAGAAAGCAGTCTTCTCCTTGGCCGTCTGGGACATGGGAATCTGCCAGTAGCCCTTCGTCTGGTCAAGAGTGGTGATGTACTTTGCCGGTCCAAGACTCTCGATGAGTTCGTCGATGCGGGGCATCGGGTATGTGTGGTGCCCCTGAGGGTTCGGTCGCCACAGAGGTACTGCATCTCACCCAGAGGTGTGGTATCTCACTCTCAGGTAAGGAAGGAGTACAGCTCAGGACCCTAACACCAGCATTCATTACACCACATTTCCGGGGGACAGGGCAAGATTGCTCCTACGGGAGAGCACAGTCCCTGGTCCCTTGCTGGAGTGGGGGGAACCACCTAGAGAGGGGGAACTATGTAGTGGATGGGGTGGAGGAAGTAGATCCTGGGAGCACTTGAGTAGGAGTATATAGAGGGAAGCCATCTTGGGATGTGAGTCCAGACAGTGTGTTCAGTCAGAGGAGGAGAAGTGAAGGAGCAGAGGCTCCGCAAGAGCTCTGCTCCGGAGGCGGGCCTACTGAGAGGCCCAGGACTAAGAGAAGAAGAGAAGGGATCCTAGGGGTACTGGCAGTGCTGGAGGCCACCCGTACGCCCGAATCTGCAGGAACATGGAAGGATCAAGCTGCAGAGGGGACCGGCCCCTTAACTAGCACGGATACTTCAAGTCCATCTAGCAACCGGAGGTGGCTGTACTTTCAGGGTGCAGACACCCACTACCACAGTTAACAATCGCCGAAAAGGTGGCCACAGAGGGCCCAGGGGACTGCAGGTCGCCCGCCAAGACCTGAGGCCACCGGATTGGGACACTGACTGTGAGGCGCAGGGCAGGAGGGAGAGAGCCAGCGCAGGAAGACGACAGAGGAAGGCACATAGAAAGGGGTCCTGTTAAGTGCTCTGGAAATACCTGAGAGTGGACTGAGCCCCTCACTGAGTACGCACAGCACGACGGGGAAGATTGCTCTGGTACCTGTAATCTGGACTGCAACAACTGTGAGTAAAGACCCTGGGACTGCACTATCTGGTCTCTGTGTTCCTTGCTGCGCCATCCCTCACTGCACTACAACACCCAGCACAACCACCAACATCCACACTCACTGCCCTGAAGCTAACTCTTCCTGTGGGGAGTAATAATACCAACAGCTTCAGAGGACTGTTCCGCAGTGGCGGCCCCCCTTTAGCCGCATTCCACAGGTGGCGTAGTCGGACATTATATACAGTGGTGGCCAAAAGTATTGGCACCCCTGCAATTCTGTCACATAATACTCAATTTCTTCCTGAAAATGATTGCAATCACAAATTCTTTGGTCTTATTATCTTCATTTAATCTGCTTGCAAGGAAAAAACACAAAAGAGAATGAAGCAAAAATCAAATCATTGATCATTTCACACAAAACTCCAAAAATGGGCCTGCCAAAAGTATTGGCACCCTCAGCCTAATACTTGGTTGCACAACCTTTAGCCAAAATAACTGCGAACAACCGCTTCTGTAACCATCAATGAGTTTCTTACAATGCTCTGCTGGAATTGTAGACCATTCTTCTTTGGCAAACTGCTCCAGGTCCCTGATATTTGAAGGGTGCCTTCTCCAAACTGCCATTTTGAGATCTCTCCACAGGTGTTCTATGGGATTCAGGTCTGGACTCATTGCTGGCCACCTTAGAAGTCTCCAGTGCTTTCTCTCAAACCATTTTATAGTGCTTTTGGAAGTGTGTTTTGGGTCATTGTCCTGCTGGAAGACCCATGACCTCTGAGGGAGACCCAGCTTTCTCACACTGGGCCCTACATTATGCTGCAAAATTTGTTGGTAGTCTTCAGACTTCATAATGCCATGCACACGGTCAAGCAGTCCAGCGCCAGAGGCAGCAAAGCAACCCCAAAACATCAGGGAACCTCCGCCATGTTTGACCGTAGGGACAGTGTTCTTTTCTTTGAATGCCTCTTTTTTTTTCATGTACACTCTATGTTGATGCTTTTTCCCAAAAAGCTCTACTTTTGTCTCATCTGACCAGAGAACATTCTTCCAAAACTTTTTAGGCTTTCTCAGGTAAGTTTTAGCAAACTCCAGCCTGGCTTTTTTATGCCTCGGGGTAAGAAGTGGGGTCTTCCTGGGTATCCTACCATACTGTCCCTTTTCATTCAGACGCCGACGGATAGTACGGGTTGACACTGTTGTACCCTCGGACTGCAGGGCAGCTTGAACTTGTTTGGATGTTAGTCGAGGTTCTTTATCCACCATCCGCACAATCTTGCGTTGAAATCTCTCGTCAATTTTTCTTTTACGTCCACATCTAGGGAGGTTAGCCACAGTGCCATGGGCTTTAAACTTCTTGATGACACTGCGCACGGAAGACACAGGAACATTCAGGTCTTTGGAGATGGACTTGTAGCCTTGAGATTGCTCATGCTTCCTCACAATTTGGTTTCTCAAGTCCTCAGACAGTTGTTTGGTCTTCTTTCTTTTCTCCTTGCTCAATGTGGTACACACAAGGACACAGGACAGAGGTTGAGTCAACTTTAATCCATGTTAACTGGCTGCAAGTGTGATTTAGCTATTGCCAACACCTGTTAGGTGCCACAGGTAAGTTACAGGTGCTGTTAATTACACGAATTAGAGAAGCATCACATGATTTTTCAAACAGTGCCAATACTTTTGTCCACCCCCTTATTTAGGTTTGGTGTGGAATTATATCCAATTTGGCTTTAGGACAATTCTTTTTGTGTTTTTTCATTGAAGACAAATTAAATGAAGATAATAATACCAAAGAATTTGTGATTGCAATCATTTTCAGGAAGAAACTGAGTATTATCTGACAGAATTGCAGGGGTGCCAATACTTTTGGCCACCACTGTATAACCTACACACCTATACTACCCTTGGATTGACCGCCTGGGTCACGGACCGGGTCACTGCCACTGTGACTACTACCCCCAGCGTCTACCGGCACGGCTCCGGGTACCCCACGGCCCAGGGGGCGCATCATATGCGTCACACTTGGGAACCTCATTCAGCCAGTGGGAGTCATTACAAAACTGTCATTCTCCGTTGGGTTTTGGTACGAGGACGATTGGGCTCGACCACCCACTCTTTAACTCCTCTATCACCCCGAGGTCTAGCATCCTCTTCACCTCGTCGGAGATCACCTCCCGGCATGCTTCCAGAATCCGGTATGGCTTCAGATTCACCCTTACATGTGGCTTTGTCAGCACGTCATGCTCTACCACCTAAGTATGCCTTGGCAACTCTGAGAACAACTCCTAATTTCGCTGTAGTAGTTCCCGACACTGTTGCTTCTGGGCCGGCATTAGAGTCTCTGCTATAGTGACCTCTTCTACCTTGCCTTCGGGAGCGGCTCCCAGTCAAGGAGTTTCCACCGGTTCCCAGTCCCGCCACGGGTTGAGCAAGTTCACATGGTATACTTGGTGTGGCTTTCTTCAGCCAGACTGGCGTACTTTATAATTAACTTTGCTGACTTTCTCCACCACCTCGTACGGACCTTGCCATTTGGCAAGGAACTTGCTCTCAACTGTAGAGATTAGCACCAAAACACGGTCCCCGGGCTGGAACTGCCTCAGCCTCGCCGATCGATTATAGACCCTTGCCTGGGCTTCCTGCGCCTGTATGAGATGCGCTTTCACTATCGGCATCACTTTTGCTATTCTTTCCTGCATCTGGGCGACATGTTCAACGATGCTCCGGTGTGGCGTAACCTCAGCTTCCCAGGATTCCTTAGCCATATCCAGGAGCCCTCGTGGATGTCGTCCATACAGGGGCTCAAACGGGGAGAAACTTGTAGAGGCTTGTTGAACCTCCCTTACCGAGAAGAGCAGGAAGGGCCGTAGGTAGTCCCAGTCATGTCCATCCTTCTCTACGACCTTCTTGAGCATTGCCTTCAGGGTCTTGTTAAAGCGCTCTACTAAGCCGTCTGTTTGTGGATGGTAAGCAGAGGTTCGCAGTTGGGTAATCTGGAGGACCTTGCACAGCTCCTTCATTACCTTGCTCATGAACGGGGTCCCTTGGTCCGTTAGGATTTCCTTTGGCAGACCGGCCCTGGCAAATATATGGATAAGCTCCATGGCTATGCATTTACTTGATGAATTTCTTAGCGGTACCGCTTTTAGATACCGGTCGCATAGTCCATGATCACCAGAATGTATTGGTGGCCTCGGGCTGACTTGACCAAGTGCCCTACTAGGTCCATAGCAATCCCTTTCAAAGGGGATCTCTGTCACCGACAGTGGAACTAATGGACTATGGAAGTGGGAAGAGGAAGCGGTTATTTGGCAGGTGGGGCAGGACCTATAATAGTTGAGAATTTCTTGGTAACACCCAGGTCAATAAAATCTTCTTAAAATCCTCTCCTGAGTTTTCTCGACCCCTAGGTGTCCCCCCAGAACATGTGAATGGGCCATATCCAGTACCCTCCTTCTGTATGGCCCCGGCACTAACAGCTGTTCCACTGTCTCACCACCCCTTAGTTTAGCCACCCAATATAGCAACTCCTCCTGAACTGCAAAGTGGGGGAACCTGGTATCGGCCCCCAGCTCTTGGGCAACCCCATTACGTACAGTAACATGGTCAAATGCCCCCTTTAAGGTCAGGTCCCGAACTTGAGCAGTTCCAAAATTCTCTCCGGACACATCTAACTCAGGGAGGTCGACCTCCGCGGTCACCGTCTCGCCCTCAACGCTGGCAGGGACGCATAGCGGGAACTCATCCACTTGAGGCTTCATCAGGAGTTCTTCTCCAGGGACCTGGCTTTTGCCCACGCTATTTAGTCCAGTTCCCTACCCCCTCAAGTCCCAAAATAAAGAAAAATCACTGCCAAGTATGACGGGATGTATCAAGTCCTTAACTACCCCGACCTCGTGGGACTGGGCAACACAATCTGTTCTCACTGTCACTGTGGCCACGGGATGGTCCTTGGCGTTGCCATGGATGCACCGAATACCCACAGTTTTCAAAGAGATCAACTGATGGGGAAGGGTAGCTCTGATTAAGGTCACCAGACTCCCAGAGTCCAACAGTCCAAGCACTTTTACTCCATTAGCGGAGACGGCACACGCCTGCGGCCCCTCGCCAGGTCAACAGTCCACACTGCAGGCTGGATAAGCATAATAGGAGATCCGTCTGTCTAGGCTGCTGTCCATGGGCACAGGGGACATATGACACCTGGCGGCTATGTGTCCAGGGTTGTGACACCGCCAACAGACAATATCTTTAACAACAGTCCTTGTGGCACCTTCAGTGGGAGTGGGACGCACTCCAGTGCTGGCTCTAGACCCCTTCCATGGTGAACCTGCCCCCTTTTGGGTATCCCAGTATGGAGAAGTGACTATATCCGGTTTCCCGAGGGATTTCTCAACCACCTGGTACCACTCTACCAGGCCAATGAAGTCATCTGCGTTCTGGGGATAGCCCTGGGCAACCCAGGTCTGTACCGACTTGGGAAGGGAGTGCAGGAATCTATCAATGACCACCCGCTCAACCATCTGGGCCGGAGTGGAGGACTCTGTCTGCAACCACTTCTGAATGAGATGCAGTAGGTCAAACATCTGCGAGCGAGGGGGTTTGTCACTGGCATACACCCAATGAGTCGGGGTCTCATTGGGCTCTCACCGCCATATTCACTGCCAGGCGTGCTAAGATCTCTGTATTTAGCTTGGTGTATTCCTTGGTATCCTGCAGTGGCAAGTCGTAATATGCCTTTTGGGGTTCCCCTGACAAATATGGTGCCAGAACCTCTGCCCACTGTTCTGGTGGAAGTCTCTCCCGATCAGCCACCCTCTCAAAGGCTGTCAGAAATGCTTCTACATCATACCCGGGGGTCATCTTCTGCATGGCCCGTCTTACCGCCTTCCTGACGTGGGAGTCATTAGTCGGCCTTGGGGGTGGGACGGTTGCCCTGTCCTGCATGGCGTCCGCCAGAAGCTGTATCTGCTGTTGCTGCTGCTGCTCCTTTTGCTGCAACTGGATCAGTTGAAGCAACAGTTTGGTCGTCTCCTGGTGTTGCTGCTGGCTCTGCAAGTGCTGCTGGTGCATCTGTTGTTGGCTCTGCACCAGGTGCTTAATGAGCTCCTCCAAGCCGGACTTCTCTGGCTGGCTGCCGAACTTCTCTAGCTGGCTGGCGGCCTTCACCCAGGACATCCACCGTTCTCTTTGGCAGGTACACGTGTTTCTGGAATCTTGTACGCACTCTCACACCAACTGTGGCAAGTCGACTCACTCGGCCGCTTCCGGAAGTAGACTCAGGAACCCGGGTCTTCTCTGCAGACTTTATTAAACAGCATAAAGCTCTGCACTCCAGCAGAGCCTTACTGGCAAAATGACAAAACAAAATAAACGATAGCAGAGTCCATATGAGTATGGGATTCGCCCACACAGGTTGTAGTCCCAGCCTTCAGCTCTGTACTGAGCTGAAGCTCTCCCAGTCCTTCCCTCTCCAAACCACACAATAGAGAAAAAAAAACAGGATTGAACATTTAAATATTGCTCAGCCACACCCTGAGTTGGAGGTATGGGGAATGACTTTCCTCCCATCTCTATGTTATTCCCATAAAACCACACCCTTTAAAAGAGTTAACCCCCAGCATATAACACGCTGGAAGAAAGTTTATTGGTTTCTGTTCACACAGGCTAGCAACCTGCGTGACACATACCTCCCCTAATATACCATACCAGTAACTGTCACTATATATATATATATATATATATATATATATATATATATATATATATAATTTTATTTTTTTCTATTTACTTGAGTTTGCTACTTAATGTGTCCCCCAAAAGCTGAGGCACATTATATATTTTTATTACTTCAGTTACTGGAAAAAATGTGACAAACAGCCCCCTGCTGTGCCACGCGTCACTTGCAGATTTGATCTAAATTTACCAAGACCTAGGAGGTCTGTTATTCCTGGGTGTCAATGCTCCTATTTACTATGTAGCGCTCATTAATAGGAAACTATCACCAGGTTTCCTCCATATAAAGTACGGTCAGCATCTTTCAGCACTCTGTTGCAGCATTCTAGTATGTTGTGTATATGTCTCCAATCCGCTCTGCGTGGCATGGAAGAGTCATCAGAAGAAAACCACTCCTGCCTCCTCACCATAAAATTCATCGTCAGAACAAAAAAGACCTTTTATTATACTCACAGTTGGGGCGGTCCGGTCCGGTCCGGTGGCATCTCTCGTCTTGATCCGGCGACTCCTCTCTTCTTACAATCGCCGTCCTTCTTCTTGCTTCACGTTGATGACCCATCCTACATCACCCACACAGTGTCCCCCATTGCACTCCTGGGGAGGTACATTTCTCTCTGCCATGCTGAGGGCAGAGCAAAGTACTGTAGAGCGCCAGCTTTACCTATGGGTCATTGGCGCCCTCTGGCCTTTCCTGGCGCATGCGCACTGCAGTACTTTGCTCTGCCCTCTGCAGGGCAGAGAGAAATACGCCTGAGCAAGAGCGCGATGGAGGACACTGTGTGGATGACGTTGGACTCATCATCCACATGAAGCAGGGCAGGAAGACAGGGATTGTAAGAAGAAAGGAGGCACCGGATCAAGACCAGAGATGCCCATCAGACCGGACAGCACTGTCTGTGAGTATAATAAAAGCTCTTTTTTTGTGCTATGCTGAGGGAATTGGGGACATATATACAGCATGCTAGAATACTGGAAAATAGGGTTTAAAGGTGCAGGCCCTAAGGTAAACTGGGGAAACCTGGTGACAGGTTCCCTTAACCCCTTTCTGACCCAGGGCGTATTAGTACGTATCTGTGCCCTGGGCCTTATGGGCCTGATACGTATTAATATGCCCTGGTGATTTCGCCCGCACACAAGCGGTGCGGGCGAGATCGCCGCCGGGTGTCAGCTGATTGTTACAGCTGACACCCGGTGCTATGTGCAGGGAGCGGTCCTGCACCGCCCCCGGCACATTAACCCCCGAAATGCTGCGATCGAAATCGATCGCAGCATTCTGGTGGCAAGAGGAGGTAAGCGCTATACTTACCTTCTCTGCCGGCGTCCAGCGGCGTCTGAGTCCGGTCCCGGTTGTTGCCATGGTGACCCGACGTCATGATGACAACATCCGGGACTCCAGGAGGCAGGAAGTTGCTTTGGTCATGCTCAGTGCACGACCAAAGCAACTTCTCCCTGTGCAGCGCTGACAGGCTGCATGGCATAGGGAGCTGCTGCTCTCTATGCCATGCAGCCGATCAGGCTGCAAAAAGTGAAAGTCCCATAGTGGGACAATGTGAACAAGTAATAAAAATGTCAGAAAGTGAAAAAAAAAATAAAATAAAAAATTGTAAAAATATAAAATAAAATGAAAAAAAAAATAATAAAAAAAACTAAAAATATATTGTACCCATAAATAAATAATCTTATGAAAAAAAAAAAATAAACCAATAAAAGTACACATATTGGGTATCGCCACATCCGGAACGACCTGACCTATAAAACTGTCCTGCTAGTTAACCCCTTTAGTGAACATGATAAAAAAATAAAATAAAAAACGAAACATAAAACTATGTTTTATCATCATATCGCCAAACAAAAAATGGAATAAAACGCGATCAAAAAGAGGAATGTAAATAAAAATGGTACCACTGAAAACTTAATCTTGTCCCACAAAAAACAAGCCACCATGCAGCTCCAACGGCTGAAAAATAAAAAAGTTATAGCTCTCAGAACAAAGCGATGCAAAAACAATTCTTTTTTCTATAAAATAGTTTTTATTGTGTAAAAGCGCCAAAATATAAAAAAATATATAAATGTAGTACCGCTATAAACGTACTGACCCAAAGAATAAAGCTACCTTGTCAATTTTACCACACGCGGAACGGCATAAAAAAAAACTCAAAAAAACAATTCCTGAATTGTTGTTTTTTGTTTATTCTGCCTTCTAAAAATCAGAATAGAAAGCGATCAAAAAATGTCATGTGCCCGAAAATGGTACCAATAAAAACGTCAACTTGTCCCGCAAAAAACAAGCCACCACATGACTCTGTCAGCCGAAATATGAAAAAATTAAAGCTCTCAAAATATGGCGATGTAAAAACTAGTCTGCAAAAAATGCGTCTTTTAGTGTGTGACAGCTGTCAATCATAAAAATCCGATATGAATCTGGCATCGCTGTAATCACACCGACCCGAAGAATAAAGTCGTCTAATCACTTATACTGCACGAGGAACGGCGTAAAAAATAAACTTTAGGGTTAGGGTTGTGCTAGGGTTAGGGTTGTGCTAGGGTTTGGGTTAGGGTTGTGTTAGGGTTAGGGTTGGGGTTGGGCTAGGGTTAGGGTTGGGCTAGGGTTAGGGTTGTGCTAGGGTTAGGGTTGTGCTAGGGTTTTGGTTAGGGTTGTGCTAGAGTTAGGGTTGGGGTTGGGCTAGGGTTAGGTTTGGGCTAGGGTTAGGGTTGGGATAGGGTTAGAGTTGGGATAGGGTTAGGGTTGTGCTAGGGTTAGAATACACCAAGAAAGATAAAGAGGGTGGAGTGCCTGTCCAGGACGAAGCATTTCCTGTGCGAAACGCGCGTCGGGTGTGTGGTGGGTGCCTGGACCATTGATCTGTGCTCGTGGGTAATTATGGTTATATCTCGGTCTTTTCAATAGTCCTTTTGGGCATTTGTATTTATATATGTAATTGTACTGAGACGATAGATCAACAGAGGTTATTTATTTATTATTTATTTAGATATTTATGGATTGTTATTATTCCCTGTAAAAATTATATATATTTTCTCTGTTGCTCTATGTATTTAATATCTTGAATTTTATACTGATCATCAGATATATGCCCATGTGAGCCATTTGAATGATATAGCTGTTATCTCTTGTATATATTATGAGTCCAGGCACTCCACCCTCTTTTTCATCTTTGGTGTTTTTATTACTGTGGTGTACATTTATCTTTAAATGTTTTCAATAAAGTATTGGCAACTTTCAACTTTGGGTCATATAGTTGTTTTTTTGCCATTATCTTTCTTAGTGTATTCTAGGTCTTTTTGGCCCAAATGATTCATTAGTGTTTATTGTGCTAGGGTTAGGCTAGGGTTAGAGTTGGACAAGGGTTGGGCTAGGGTTAGGGTTGGGCTAAGGTTAGGGTTGGGGTTGGGATTTTTTCAGAAGTAAAGAAAAAAAAATGACGACGATATGGCGACTAATATTGAGCGCAAGTGCTCGCTACTTGAGTTTGCATCGGGTGCTCGAGTATGCACCGAGTATAGTGGGTGCTCAAGTGACATGCTCGAGTCTCCGCCCCAAATGTTTTGCAGCTGTTATACAGCCAAAAAAACCTTGCGGGGATTGCCTGCCATGCACAAGCGATCCCCGCATGTTTTTTTTTGGGTGTCTAATAACCGTGAAACATGCTGGGCGGGGACTCGAGCATGTCACTCGAGCACCCGCGATACTTGGTGCATACCTGAGCACCCGATGCAAACTCAAATAGCGAGCACTTGCACTCAAGACTAATGACAACTTATTCAATATGATGACCTAATGTTATCAAATTCTGTGTCGTACCTCTGGGTTCAAAATGTTCACTATACCCCTTGATAAAATCCTTGAGGGGTGTAGTTTCCAAAATGGGGTCACTTGTGGGGGGTTTCCACTATTTAGGCACATCAGGGGCTCTCCAAAGGCGACATGGCATCCGCTCTCGATTCCAGCCAATTTTGCATTCAAAAAGTCACACAGTGCTCCTTCCCTTCTGAACTCTGCCGTGCGCCCAAACACTGTATTTTCCCCACATATGGGGTATTGGCGTACTCAGGAAAAATTGCACAACAGTTTTTGGGGTCCATTTTCTCCTCTTACCCTTGTGAAAATAAAAAAATTGGGGCTAAAATTTTTGTGGAAAAAGTTTGATTTTTTTTATTTTCACGGCTCCATGTTATAAACTTCTGTAAAACACTTGGGGGTTCAGGGTGCTCACCACACATCTAGATAAGTTCCCTGAGGGGTCTAGTTTCCAAAATGGTGTCACTTGTGGGGGGTTTCTACTGTTTAGGCACATCAGGGGCACACCCGCTAATTATTCAAGCAAATTTTACATTCAAAAGGTCAAATGGTGCTCCTTCCCTTCCGAACCCTGCCATATGCCCAAGCAGTAGTTTTCCCCCACATATGGGGTATCTGCCTACTCAGGAGAAATTGCACAACAAACTGCATGGTGCAATTTCTCCTGTTACCCTTATGAAAATGCAAAATTGGGGGCTGAAAAACATTTTTGTGGGAAAAATGTGAAAATTTTATTTTTACGGTCCAATGTTATAAACTTCTATGAAGCACCTGGGGTTTCAAGGTGCTCACCACACATCTAGATAAGTTTCCTAAGGGGTCTAGTTTCCAAAATGGGGTCACTTGTGGGGGTTTTCCACTGTTTAGGCACATTAGGGGCTCTCCAAACGCAACATGGCGTCCGCTAATTATTCAAGCAAATTTTACATTCAAAAAGTCAAATAGCGCTCCTTCCCTTCCGAACCCTGCCGTGCGCCCAAACAGTGGTTTTCCCGCACATATGGGCTATCGGCTTACTCAGGAGAAATTGCACAACAAATTGCATGGTGCAATTTCTCCTGTTACCCTTATGAAAATGCAAAATTGGGGGCTGAAAAACATTTTTGTTGAAAAAATGTGAAAATTTTATTTTTACGGTTCAATGTTATAAACTTCTGTGAGGCACCTGGGAGTTCAGGGTGCTCACTACACATCTAGATAAGTTCCCTAAGAGGTCTAGTTTCCAAAATGGGGTCACTTGTGGGGGGTTTCCACTGTTTAGGCACATCAGGGGCTCCCCAAACGCAACATGGCGTCCGCTAATCATTCAAGCAAATTTTTCATTCAAAAAGTCAAATAGCACTCCTTCCCTTCCGAGCCCTGCTGTGCGCCCAAACAGTGTTTTTTCCTCACATATGGGGTATCTGCGTGCTCAGGAGAAACTGCACAACAAATTTTGGGGTCCATTTTTTCCTGTTACCCCTGTGAAAATAAAAAAATTTGGGTCTAAAGTAACATTTTTGTGAAAAAAAGTTAAATGTTCATTTTTTTCTTCCACATTCCAAACATTCCTGTGAAGAACCTGAAGGGTTAATAAACTTCTTGAATGTGGTTTTGAGCACCTTGAGGGGTGAAGTTTTTAGAATGGTGTCACTTTTTGGTATTTTCTGTCATAAAGGCCCTTCAAAGTCACTTCAAATGTGATGTGGTCCCTAAAAAAAATGGTTTTGTAAATTTTGTTGTAAAAATGAGAAATCGCTGGTCAACTTTTAACCCTTATAGCTCCCTACTAAAAAAAAATTTTGGTTTCAAAATTCTGCTGATGTAAAGTAGACATGTGGGAAATGTTATTTATTAACTATTTTGTGTGACATATCTCTCTGATTTAAGGGCATAAAAATTAAAATATTAAAAATTGCAAAATTTTCGAAATTTTCGCCAAATTTCCGATTTTTTCACAAATAAACACAAGTGATATTGAAGAAATTTTACCACTATCATGAAGTACAATATGTCACGAAAAAACATTCTCAGAATTAGGGGCATCCGTTGAAGCATTCCAGAGTAATTACCTCATAAAGTGACAGTGGTCAGAATTGTAAAAATTGGCCTGGTCATTAACGTGCAAACCACCCTCGGGGGTAAAGGGGTTAAAGTACTATGTAGCTGCTAAAGAAAAGAAGGCAGAAGTGGTAATAAACTGCTTCTGTCTCCTTCAAACAGACTTCCCGTCTGTGTCCGACAGACAGAGATACGGCACCAGCTAGCTTCCAGGAGTAGGACCATTAATGAGCGTCAATGACGTCACAGCAGACTTACTACCAGTACTGCCTGCTGTGAAAAGACAGTTGTTAATGAGTTAAATAGGAACTTATAAGCCACAGCATCCTGGTAAGACCCTACGGCTAGTGATTGGTTGCAGCGGTCATATGTTCTTCTGGGTGTAGCGCCATCACTGAAAGTGGAAGTAGAGACTCAGTGGAGATCAGGCTGCATAGGAATAGTAATAGGGTGGGATTGGTAATGGGTGCACATGTTTACCCCAAATGTTCAGTTATTAGGAAGGACCTGGGACTGAACTGGTGTGTCCATGCAGTGTAGGTGTATGTGTGAGGACTCAGGTTGTGTGCGTTTCCCATGACTCCATAATTGTCTGTCTTAGATGTGTAAACAAATATTGCCTCACCTCATGGCACGAAAATGTCCCGAAATTCCCCCGAGCTGCCCGTACACACCCAAAGATTGCATAAATCTACGGGAAATAATTATCTGGTATTTTGAGTGCTTTGCTTACATATAGATTTATTTGGCAGTGACAATGCAGTTCATTCATGACTGTAGAAAAAGACAAGGAAGTCAGATTTCCTGTTCACCTCTCCGGAACAGATTTCTACATTTATTCATAAATATGTCAAAATAGCAAATAAATCCATTCATGTACAGGTAATAATTCATTTCCTTCACTACAATAATATAGCTGACAGATTATACCAACAACACCTTCTCCCCCAGCACCACTGACCCTCAAGGTGGCAGAGAGGTCATGGGGGCAAGTGCAACCTTTCACCCCTCGCTTTGCAACTGCCCGGATCGCTATGCCACTACATTTTTTGTGCTGATTATAATGTGACCCTGATACGCTTTTACCTCTTGTTTAGTGGATACCTTACTGAATAACTAAATTTCCATATTATTTTTAATTTATTTATTTATTTTAAATTGATGAAACTTTTACCAATCACAAATAAATTGCACGTAAGTGGCTTCCAGTGTTCCTCAGCTGCACTGAAATCAGGATGTAGTCATTTTGGAGTATGGATAATGGTAATTTTTGTTTTTACAGGAACGAACACAAAGCCCCTAGTAAAGGTATTTACAAATGTTCATAACTTTCCATGCTATAAACATTTAAAAAATAAAAAAGTTTAGGTACTCTATTGTCCAGGATAAGGACAATTTTTGCTTTCAGTACGAGAATATTTTTTACATTTTTTGCTTTGCATTTCTGACTTGCCTGCTATTTCTGTGTAGGGATCATTAACGTAACGTTTATTTATTTATTTCTCTTAATTTCATTCTGTTTTTGCATTGCAACTAACTTAATATTTCCGTGCACATCGCTTCATGGTTTTTTTTCTTGTGAAGTAGGTATATTATTCGGTGGTAATATATGGATACTACACAAACTCTTTGGTTATTTTTTTACTAATTTTTACTGAGGGGTGCGGAATGTTTTAAAAGTGGTGTCGAATAAGCAAATACACATGGCAGACACGGATTAGTTTGCTAGGACCTGGTTGTAATAATGATGCACTGACGCCACACTCGCACTGTCATGTCACGATGGTGCAAAAAAGGTGTAATAGGAACCCACATCCACTGCCCAATCATATAGGTCCTGTGGTCACTATTAAAGGGGTTGTCCGGCCTTAGGCTACAAGTCTGCAGTTACTCTATGTAACTACAGACTTGTGAATCCTCACATTGTGCACACGGCACGCTGTGAGGACTCTCCGGTGCTGGGAGCAGGCAGGCGCATGCCTGCATAGATGTGATTTGAATACATGCGGTCATGTGCCGACTAGACGTGTGCGGCCTCACTCAATGCAAGTTCCAACGTCTAGTCGCAATGTGGCCGGAAGTATGCAAATCTCATACTTGTGGTCACATGACTGAACGCTCCCAGCGCCGGCACCAGAGAATCCTCACAGCGCGCAGTGTGTGTGATGTGAGGATTCACAAGTCTGCAGTTACATAGAGTGACTGCAGACTTGTATCCTAAGGCCGGACAACCTCTTTAACTATGATGCAGCCAGAATCAGAGATATTATCGATTTTGTTGGTTACAGAAGAATGTTGACTGTTATGACCGGCACCCACTGGTTATGGTGTGGGCTCAGCTCCAGAGCCTGTGCCATCACCATGATGTGGAAAACCAAAAACAAGCAAAATACCCAAATAACTGGAAGTAAATGGATAAATCACACAATGCAAAAATAATGATAAATAATAAAGGGTATTTAGCTAACAGAATTTTGATCAAAATAATGTAAAAGCCATCCCGCCACTTCACGGTAACCCTTATGGGACAGTCCTAACTCTAATATTAAAACCTTACCATTTGTCAAGTGACATACTAGCACTAGCGAATTTTTGTGCCCGACTGGGAAGTTTTATCCCCATTATGAAATGAAGTGGCAGGTCGCAAGCCTGACAGCCTGCGTCACTCATTTTTTATGGGTGTCAGAAAAGCCGAGAATAGCGCTCATAGGGAATGCATGGAGCAAAGGTCGAGTTTGTGCACTGCCGCTCCATTCTAATTGGCATAAAGTTGCCTGTTCTGCCAATCGGTGTGGGTCATAGCAGTTGGACCCTCACTGATCAATAAGTCACTACCTATCCTGGGGAAAACCCTCTTAAGGTACTGTAGTTGGGAGTTTAACACTCCGATTACAGCTATTTCTTCCAGTTCCCCACATACATGCACATTCCCTTTATTTGAGCTTGCTTGAGTTTTTGGTTTTCTTTTTAACGGAAAGAGGGAGATAAGCAGTTGACACGTCTGACAGTGGCTTATTTCCTATATAGACAAAAAATCAGAGATGTTGACATTCAAGTTGCCCAAATCATTTGCCATCAGTGCGTGACATTGCTATACGAGGGCATCTTCACAATGCAGAATGGAGAAAATCCAGGCAGCTGGGATCAGCACAGAATCATGTACTGTATGCAGCAGGTTCTGTATGATATATTATGTTTCTGTTCTGAAGCTGTAGGAGTAATTAAACCGAATATGTAATGTGGTGTCATAATCTTGGATTAACATGCTTGCTCCTGTCTCTGTTCCTTCTGTTTGCAAACATGTTCAGCGCTGCGCACTGCCCGGCAGCCAACGTTCCCAGCCGCCAGCTTCTGTTCTTTCAGAGATCAGGTATTACCTAACCCGTGCAATACTAGCTAAAGACAGTAACTAGGTCAGAGTCATCTGTCCACCATCGGCTGCATATCGGGCCTTTATATGAATGTCAATACTAATTTTAGTGACAATGTCATTTGCACTGTGTCATCCTGTTACAGATATCATATTATTCCTGTGTTAAGTGAGTCACGGGCATTGCACATCTCACATGACATATCATTATTATATTACGCTTTATTTATATAATGATAACATGATATTTACAAAGAGCATTGATTAATCGCATCAGTCCATACCGGAGTTTACGGTTGACTTCGAGGCTCATATAAGAGACAGTTTTCAAAGCTGAGCAAGATGTGGTGGACTTTATCGGCCGCTAGGGTCTTCTGGGACACATTTGGATTCACCTGAAATTAGAGGACAATTTAATGCTTTCTCTGAGCGGTGAGAACAGATCCATAGCAATGACTATTAATCATCTTGTACAAAGAGCATGGCGAGGGGTAGGCAGAATAGGCAGCTGCTTAGGGCTCCATTGGTGAAAGTGGAGTTTTATTTATGGATTAAAGCAAAACCCAAGAAAAAAACAAAATGATCATATACCTTGAAGTAAGTAAATAGTAATAGTACATGTAAATAACATAGCATAATTAGTTAACACTAATTTTATCAAAAAAGAGTAAAAGTCATCCCACTGTGACAAGGTGTACCCAGTCAGGAAGGTCCTATCCTGACTCTAGTATTAAAACCTTATCTTATGTCAGCCGACCTCAATATAGATAAGAGCAGAGCAGGACAAGTGTCACGCACAGTGTGGGAAAGACTAAGTGCAGCAAGAAGGGATGAGGGGAGGGTAGCCCAAACACTAGGGAAAGGAGAAGTGGAGACTCCTATCGCCAAACAGGGGAGGGGGGTGAGCACTGGTCAGTCCCCACTATAAACTAAAGACAACACTGGTCAGTCCCCACTATAAACTAAAGACAACAAGGGAGACAATCAAAGGGGGGAAAACTTAGCTTAAGCAGATACCAGAAGGATAACACCAAACATCCTCCAAGGGCACCAGAGAGGAAGCTAGCCGGCTGCTATTGCTCTAAGCCTTCACAAGGGAAAATGAGAGTAACACCGGCGACACCCTGAAGAAGAGTTTATAAACACCCAGACCAGGGTGTGTCAATCAGAGCAGGAGGGAGGTTGCCGCTGGGTCCAAAAGTCAGAAGGATTACGAAGGCGTCTGCAATGCCAAACGCAGTGATCTTCTGCAGCCAGATCCAAAGCGACTGTCTGTTACATCTGACACACCATGACAACAAGGGCCCAACTGTTCAGACACCTGCCCATGGGAAGCTATGCACATGAAATGTCTACCTCAAAAGGGGGGGCAATGACAATGTTTGTACAAAGTATAAGAAACTACAGTAAAACAAAAAAAATGAGCTGGAGCATAAGTTGATATATGTAAGAGTGCATTCACAGTGTGGCTTTTTCACAGAGAAAACCCAAGAGAAAAACAAAATGAGCATATAGCCTGTAGTAAGTAAATAGTAATAGTACATGTAAATACCATTGTGTCAGGTAGAACAACAGAGGGAATCACGCAGATCTCACTGCGGCCACCACTTTGTCAGGGAAGACATCAAGGAGATCACACAGATCCCACTGCTGTCATCAGTATGTAAGGGGACGCAACCTTGCTGCCTCTAATCATCAGGAAAATTACGCAATTGACTGACGATTGATGGACGAAGCCGCAGCTGTTTCCACTACTAAGCCAATTATTGGGGAACTCACAGTGAGTATGGTATATACACCTCCAATTACAACAAATGGAATATAATATATACCCCGATACAATCACTGCCAACTCCAGAATAACAAAAGGAACTACTAGCTGCCACCAAAAATTGTTTATACAGGCTGATTGAACACCAGTTAAAAGGTAGCGTATGGCTTCAGGGGTGCAGTTTACGGAGAAAAAGGAAAAGAGGTATTAAATTTTATATATTTAATCCGGAAAGGTAGGCAGTGAAAACCGCGCTCCTCCGTGGTGAAGAAATTTGACGAGAGATTGTATATAATTAACAATCTTGTAGTTTATTACCAAAAGCTACGATTACTACGCGTTTCGTGGATGTCCCATCCACTTCCTCAGGTACATAGGTAGTAATCGTAGCTTTTAGTAATAAACTACAAGATTGTTAATTATATACAATCTCTCGTCAAATTTCTTCACCACGGAGGAGCGCGGTTTTCATTCCCGGCACCAACTTCATCCTATTACAGACAACCTTACAAGGTCCCTAGGGATTCTGTGCTGGCTGCAGCCCTTCGCTACAAATTCTTACATGAGTTGTGCATTACACAACTCATAAAGGTGAGCAGATTTTCTTTTACCTACTTGGCTGTTGTTGGATAACAGCGCTATGGCGTGGCGGGATGGCTTTTACATTATTTTGATCAAAATTATGTTAACTAAATACCCTTTATTATTTATCATATTTTTTTTGCACTGTGTGATTTAACCATTTACTTCCAGTTATTTGGGTATTTTGCTTGTCTTTGGTTTTTCTCTGTCTAGTGGCCTTATGTGAGCATGCACATCAATTTACGTTTCAGTTCAGACTCCCAGGTTTTTTCCCAGCAAGATGTACCCTGTATGACTGACAAATGACCAAAACCCAAACTCTGATTCTTATTAGATGAAGGTTACGCCCACATACCTCTCCTTGGTGAGCTTTTATGGGGACTAGTCGTGGAATGTGCTAGGTCTTTTAGCAATTTTTGAGATCCCCAACTTTCAGGATATCTTCAACCCTGGAAGTCCCAGGCGAGAGATATCGTTGTCATGTTTCCTATCACAATTTCACCTTTCTATAGAGCTGAAACATGGCATGGATAGCATCATCCATCCGATATTAAGTTGGAGGTCTTCAGCTGACCTTATGGTGATCTGAGTGAATGCGTCATGTTCGTCCCTTCGCTACGACCCCAAAAATATATCTCCCATAAATATCTGATGCAAACTCCAATATTCATCACTGAGAACTGGCTCCAGAGCATCTGAGACAAATCCTTTCAACAGAGGAAGCTCATGTACTTCTCTGCCTCTAATTACGCGAATCCTAGACTTAGTGGCTACAGTAGCTCTATAATTACCTGTTCACATCAGGATGTCCTACTTCAATGGAGGTTGAAGAGTCAGTTATTTTCACTTCCCCAGTTATAATTAATCCCATATGTTCAATGTGAAGTTGATATAGTATGTCCTCTCCCCGGAGATGTCTTTATGGATTTTACAATTTTTCTCTACGACACATAACTAAATACCCTAACACTATTTAGATCAAAAAAGCGTAAAAGCCATCCCTCTGCGACAAGGTGTACCCAATCGGGCCAGTCCTAATCTGATTTTAGTATTAAAACTTCACCTAACTATTTACTTATTACAGGGTATATGTTCATAAAAAAATTTTCTTTGGTTTTGTTTGTGAAATGGTCAGTGTCAACGTGCTGTTATACACTGCTCAAAAAAATAAAGGGAACACTTAAACAACAGAATATAACTCCAAGTAAATCAAACTTCAGTGAAATCAAACTGTCCACTTAGGAAGCAACACTGATTGACAATCAATTTCACATGCTGTTGTGCAAATGGAATAGACAATAGATGGAAATTATTGGCAATTATCAAGACGCCCTCAATAAAAGAGTGGTTCTGCAGATGGGGACCACAGGCCGCATCTCAGTACCAATGCTTTCTGGCTGATGTTTGGGTCACTTTTGAATGTTAGTTGTGCTTTCACACTCGTGGTAGCATGAGACGGACTCTACAGCCCACAGAAGTTGCTCAGGTAGTGCAGCTCATCCAGGATGGCACATCAATGTGAGCTGTGGCAAGAAAGTTGGCTGTATCTGTCAGCGTAGTGTCCAGAGACTGGAGGTGCTACCAGGAGACAGGCCAGTACACCAGGAGACGTGGAGGGGGCCATAGGAGGGCAACAACCCAGCAGCAGGACCGCTACCTCCACCTTTGTGAAAGGAGGAACAGGAGCAGCACTGCCAGAGCCCTCCAAAATGACCTCCAGCAGGCCACAAATGTGCATGTGTCTGCACAAACTGTTAGAAATCGACTCCATGAGGGTGGTATGAGGGCCCGACGTCCACAGATGGGGGTTGTGCTCACAGCCCAACACCGTGCAAAATGCTTGGCATTTGCCACAGAACACCAGGATTGGCAAAGTTGCCACTGGCGCCCTGTGCTGTTTACAGATGAAAGCAGGTTCACACTGAGCACATGTGACAGACGTGACAGAGTCTGGAGACGCCGTGGAGAGCGATCTGCTGCCTGCAACATCCTTCAGCATGACCGGTTTGGCAGTGGGTCAGTAATGGTGTGGGGTGGCATTTCTTTGGAGGGCTGCACAGCCCTCCATGTGCTTGCCAGAGGTAGCCTGACTGCCATTAGGTACCGAGATGAGATCCTCAGACCCCTTGTGAGACCATATGCTGGTGTGGTTGGTCCTGGGTTTCTCCTAATGCAGGACAATGCCAGACCTCATGTGGCTGGAGTGTGTCATCAGTTCCTGCAAGATGAAGGCATTGAAGCTATGGACTGGCCCGCCCGTTCCCCAGACCTGAATCCGATTGAGCACATCTAGGACATCATGTCTCGCTCCATCCACCAACATCACGTTGCACCACAGACTGTCCAGGAGTTGGCGGATGCTTTAGTCCAGGTCTGGGAGGAGATCCCACAGGAGACCATTCGCAACCTCATCAGGAGCATGCCCAGGCGTTGTAGGGAGGTCATACAGGCACGTGGAGGACACACACAATACTGAGCCTCATTTTGACTTGTTTTAAGGACATTACATCAAAGTTGGATCAGCCTGTAGTGTGTTTTTCCACTTTAATTTTGGGGGTGACTCCAAATCCAGGCTTCCATTGGTTAATAAATTTGATTTCCATTGATGATTTTTGTGTGATTTTGTTGTCAGCACATTCAACTTTGTACAGAACAAAGTATTCAATGAGAATATTTCATTCATTCAGATCTACAGTAGGATGTGTTATTTGAGTGTTCCCTTTATTTTTTTGAGTGTGTACATTGCACATATATCAACTTATGCATTTCATTGCTTTTCTTATTGCTTAAAGCAATAGAAAATGCAATTATGCCGTTTTAAAATTTTCCAATTGGGTTCAAAAAATGTTCATCTGATTAATCCTATTTCATTCATACAGTATTTCATGAATCATAGGTACATCTATAGGTAATTTAATTCCTAATATCATGGTGGGGAGGGGTAAAATGTCACTAACTAAATTAAAATAGTCTATAGATGTGTAAATGGAAAGGGAAAAAAAGAAGAGGCCTTGTTGTGGTTTAGACCATGGGGCATTTGACCCCTAAAATCTATCTTGATTCATATTCCAAATTGCTCACCTTAAAAAACAAAATTATCCAATAGCCATATTACCTATTAGAAAAGGTAACTAACATCCCTTAAAACTAGATCTCTTAGAATGTTATTCTGGGTTGATTTATGATGAGCAACGCAATGTCGTAGGGTGGCACTGCACCACTGATGTTCAAAAAAAATAGGGTGTGTACATTGTATATATTACTATTTATTAGGTACCATGTTAGAGAAAAAAAGGTGTGGAACTTCTGACTTTTTTCTTTTAGTTACTGCAGACATGGTAAATAGAAAATATTTTGGTGCTGCCCTGCCAGGGTCTTCTTCATCACAGTACACCATGTCCCGACGTTCCTTGCGGTATCAGATTATGGTCATTTCTGCACAATGACAACACTTTTAGTATGTGTGTGCTTCTCTCTAGAAGTTCAGGCCTCACGTGACTTGTAATGTGCTGATGTAATCACACAGCCCTGTAATGTGAGAAAGGAGAGCAGAGGGTAACCTCCAGAGATCTCAGGTTTTGTACTTCTCTAGATCTTGAATAAATAAATATAGACAATTCTGGGGCAAAGAAAAATAATTTTGAAGAAAGATTACTTTCTTGTGTTTCCTTTAAACAGTGAAGAGAATGGGAACTTTTTTGAACATATTGATCATTATTATTGTATAGTGTTTTTTTTTACATAGGTCAGGGTGATGTTGCTATTTATTATATATGATTGACACTTGTTTCACTTCCTTAATGTTTATCGTCAGCGATCCACTGATCACATCATTTCACTCGCAGTCTTACTGTATTAGTTCATGTTCTAATGAGGCACACCAGGTTCTCACACAACCGTGGATTCCTAAGGATTGAAGAGGCCAGGCTAACTTAGGCATGTGGTATGATGACCTGACATGTTTTATGAGCTGAGTCTTAACCTTTCTTAAAGGAGCATTCTCACTTTAGAATGTTATGGCACGTCACTAGGATACAGCATAACATTTTGATCTGTGGGTGTCTGACTTCTGGGACTCTGGCCAATCCTAATAACAAGGGAACAGAAGCCCTTTCGTCCTTTTTTCTTAAAAGTTGTACTCCTGACCACTTGTGCCGTGAGTCCTCGGACCCGACTACAACAGCCACATAGGTGTACATGAGATTGTTGAGTTCGGGTTGGGAGATCTGCAGCCGGTGGAGACATGTGAAACCCGTCTAAGTGATAACTTCTTGAACAGTTACTGAAACCAATTAGCAAATTATCAAAAATAAATTAAAAAATTGATGATTAGCTTTGGAAAAAATTTTGTTTCAACCAAATTTCTTTGGGTTTTATAACATACAAAGGCTACAAAAGAATACAGCTATTGAAGGAGGAACTGCAAAGGATAAATTATCTTAAGAGTGATGTATGTATATATAATTTACAAGAAGTCATAGTCATCCAAGCTGAAAATGTAACATGGTAGCAAAAGAAATAAAGGGGCCTTTAACCTAAATGCATGGTGTAATTCTTTATTTTTTTCTGATAAACTCATAAATTGTGCAGTTTTGATAAAACAAAGTTCACATTGATTATCTTAGACTGCTCAGATAGAAAGGTAGCAGGCGATAATGGGGGTCCTTAACATGTAGTTGCACTTCTAAAAACATTTTACCACGTCATAGAGACATGCCAGAAGTTTTATTCAGAGGGCGTCTCACTAATTTTCAAAAATGAAAAAACAGAAAATGAGCGCTGTTCTGCACCGAGACTGAAGATATGGTCATAATAAAGTTTGTAAGTCCATTGTCATTTGGAGGAGATCAGCCATCAGCTGATGTCTTCTGCTTGGGGTTTATCAGCCTTCGGACCCCCGTGATCAATACTTTCGATGTGTCTTTATGACATGCAAAAGCTTTTTGAAAAGTGCGGTTTACACCTGAGGTAGTTTATGCAGGGGGCTGTATTTTAGCAAATCTTGAAATAGCTTACTTCCATATAGCAAATCTTCGGTGTCTTCAGCTCCTCTTGTCTGGAGCACTTATCACCAATGTTCTTCACATCTCTGCAGCGCCGGCGAGTGATGTAAGCAGCCTGACCACGCTGCTAACTTCGCTCTGACCCGGCGGTCAGAGCTTCAATTGTACTCGCCAATACAGTTGAATACTGGGAGCTGGCGCGCTGTAGCTTCTCTGAGCCGGCTGTCAGCTTGACAGCCGGCTCAGAGAACGGCCGATTCCCAGTCCGAGGAACGCAAAATACAGCTGCTCGGGGAGACACCTTGGACCGCCGCATTAGGTGGCCTGACGGCGGCCTTCTGCCAGCTGCGCCGAGGACAGATGCCCCTCCTGCACCCCCCCTTAGATACGCCACTGCCCCTGGCAATTCTTAATCTTCTGGTCCAAACATCACGTTTCCTTTCTACTTCCCAATACTAACTGTATGTATATTGTGTCATGTTTCCTATTGACTCATCCTTCTTACATCTGATACATGACTTACTCCTGAAATGCAGTTATGTCACTCTTTTATTGTCAGAGGAGATTAAACATGCCACTCGCCCAATAAAAAGGAACAACACATCCGGTTTCTATGGATTACTAACAAAGTAAACAAGTAAAGAATTTTCTTTGTGTAATAAAATGATACAATTTTCCATTATAATTTCTGTATCACCTTAGCACCAACCTTCAGATTTTTTACCTGCTGCCACTCAGTAACTGCTGCCATACACATTATAAGGTTCATCATTAAGTCCGGCTGTCAGTCAGTGCCGTGTGCGCAGTTACAGCCGCCGCTCTCTATATACACAGCGGTGACTTAAGCCGCACCATACGGTCCCAGAGATGCAAATAAAGTAAAGGCAAATATGGCCACTTTTGACCTGGCGACAGGTCCTCTTTAAAACGATAAAATTAATGGTTTTCTGTCTAGGCTTAGGCAGCATGGTCCTGTACTTATTTACCTCTCTCAGAGCATTGTGTTCCATTTTTTTTCATCGAATATTTATTTTCAGTATTCATTATTCATACAGATATGAGTAAATACTTTTTTTTTTTACAAACTGGGCCATGAAAATCATTAGGCACAAATAATGAAAGGAAGCACACAGGAATGGGATTTGAACAAAACACTGGAAAAGAAAAGGAAAAAATAAATCATCCATCACATTCATAGGAAATAACTTGGTAGAAATCAAGGTCAAGAAAAAACCTCAGAGATGAGTGATGGAGAATAGCAGTGCTGAGGAGTGCTGCAAGAGGCAAACTCAGTGGGACAGCCTGATACCAGGAGAAGCTGCGCGGTGACCACGGTGAGTAGGTGTCACGGGTGTGTCAGGTGTAATAGACAGTCGCTCTGGATCTGGCTGTAGAAGGTCATTGCGCTTGACATTAAAGACGTCTTCTTAATCCTTCTTCCTTTTGGACCCAGCGGCGACCTCCCTCCTGCTGCTGATTGACACACCCTTGCCTGGGAGTTAAAAACACTCAGTTTGCTCCAGGGAATCGCCGGTGATACTTCTATGTACCTTTGTGCAGGCTTGGAGCACTAGCAATCAGCTAGCCTCTTCTCTGGTGCCCTTGGAGGACAGTTGGCGTTACTCCTCTGTTGTCTGCTCAAGCTAAGTTTATCCTCTTTGTTTGTTTACCTTGTTATCTTTAGTTTGTAGTGGGGCCTGACCAGTGCTCAGCCCTCCCCCTCCCTATCTAGGGCCAAGCTCTAGGGACATCCAGGACTTAGGGTCCTGCTCGGCAATAGGTGTGGAACCTATATAGGGACGGTAGGGTAGGCAGGGTGATATTAGATGTGCCTAGGGGTCTCCACTCTCCCTTTCCCTGGTGTTTGGACTTCCTCCCCCTCTTCCCTTCGTGTTGCACTTAGTCTTTCCCACACCTTGCATGACAGTAGGGCGGCGCTGATGAGGCATGCAAGTTACCACTATGACATTGGACATGTCAGGAGAGATGACTGGTCCTTTTCATTTTTATGCCCTTAGTGAAAAATGCATGAGCTAGGAATAGTTTAAAAGGGGAACTAATTTTTTAAAAATAACAGCAAGTAAATGTTAGTGATTTACCTATACGTTTCTCAGTCTCGACACAGGAGGAAACAGATCGACACATGACAGTAGCATGTGATATGGCTGCCGGAGATCTCAGCCCCCCTAACTGTCAATCTTCACTCTGCTGGGGCAGTCCTATGCAAATTCAGTAGTGACGTGATCACATATACCTGGAATGAATGAAGTACCAGGTTTCGGTGTAGAATATTTGATGTGGTTAGCTAGGGGCAGAACAAGAATAGTGTGGTGAGGACTGCTTCACCATAATTATGAGTGCTGGCCAGGTGAATGGAGACCTATGGGTCACACGCTTCTGTGACTTTTTGACACAGGATCCCTTTCCTGCTATGTTAAGACTACAAAAGGTAAAGAACTTCTGTTCCTCTGCTACAGTTTTGTATCTCCTGAACTAGAGATGAGCTGATCAGGCAAAGTTCAAATTCGCCTGTTTGTGTGGATTTTCCATGGAAATTCGATTTGTGGAGAAGTTATTCTCTGCAAATTTAATGTCCCTTTATTATACTCTGGAATCTCTCCAGACCCCAGAGCATAATAAAGTTAAGAATTAAAAAAAAAAAACCCTATACTCACCGTACTGCTCACCTCTCTGGCCTGCCTGCTCCTCACCTTCACTGGTCTGGACCTCTCGCCGCTTTTTCAGATTGCCAACGATGCTGGGCGTTCTGGGCAGGCACGTGATGCGCTTCAGTGTTAGTGGTTGCGATCTGAGGACCACATGGTTGACATGGGGGGCTGGAAAGGTGATTATACATTTTTTGGGGATTTTATTTTTTAACATTTTGATTTGTGAATCTGTGCAGAAGTTAATTACAAAATATTGCCATTTTTGCCAATAAGGATTTTTGCAAAATTCCAGTAAAATTCGATTCCACTTTAATGTATTTTCTCATCTCTACCATGGATGTACACTTCTTTAAAGAGGAGGACCTGTCATCAAGTCAAAAGTGTCCATTTTTTGCTTGGATTACATTTTCACCTCTCCCGTGAATATTCAATCTTTTGTTTGTTTTTTAAATTCCACCATATGGGTCCAGAGATGTGGGGCCTTTTTATTTAGTGGACATTTCTATGGTCTTTATCAGAGGACCTGGCTCACATGCTGCTCCTCAAGGGCATGTCTCTAGGCTGCTCTGCTGCTATTAACTTGTGAGACACTCCCCTTTGGAAAAGACCATAAAAAGTAGCACTAAATAAAAAGTCCTTATATCTCTGGAACCGTATGGAATATTTTAAAAAACAAACACACAAACCCCAAAACAAAATACTCCGGGGAGCAGTGGGAACAAAATAAGAGCAAAAACTGTCCACTTTAGCATTTTCTGTTTGCCTGTTGCTTTACATTGTAGAACATATAACCCCATACTAGATCCCATCACAATGACTGGTGAGAGATGTTGTTGTTCTCAGCATGGAAACGCTGCAGCCACATTTGTACAAAAACAAGCCTTCCTCCCAGGTGGTGGTTGTGATAGTGAGTAATCTGTGCGAGGAAACCCGAGAGCTGTTTATTAACCGTAGTTTTCTTCTCAGTCGTCACCGGGTGTCGTCACTTGTTCTTGCCTCTTGTGTCAGTTTCCCTTTTCTCATTCATTCTGACACATTTGCATTTGTTTTTTATTTTAATGAGATAATTGACTTCTTAGTGACTCTGCAGAAACTAATGTATTCAATGCAGACATGACTTATTTAATTACATCTAATTTTAAAGGGATTAAAAGGAGCCAAAGCCGCCTAAATATAACCCTCGTCCTAAATCCCAACTAAGAACCAACCCGGGATTGCTGCCTGCCTTGTATCTTAAAAAAAACAGACAGAAAACTTGAACCGGTCAATGTGGCACTTCTGCAACAGTTTTGGAAATCCACATAAAACGCAATAGAGAAACAGAACCCAAAACGCAGGTGTGAACGGAGCCGTAGACTGTATGAGGATGCGGTGAAGTCTTACAGGACCAAAATCGGCTATAGGAGATCCGTAGATGCAGTACAGTAGGTATCTTTTAAAGATTTCCATTTGCTATTTTATCGACGCTTTTCATGATCCTGATGAAGAGAACAGTTCAACCCTGAAATGCATAGATGAAATAACGAATAAAAACCTACTGCATCTACGGATCCACCATAAGCAACAGCGCTGCCGACTTTGGTCCTGTAAGACTTCACCGCGCCCTGATACAATCATTGATGTATTCTCCCAACAGGATTAGGTCGCAGCAGCCTCCACAAAACAATTTTCTTTAGGCTAAGTGCCCACGATGCAGAAATGCTCCGGATTTTTCCTGAGCGTTTCTGCATCTCCCTGGCAGAAAAAAACGCATGCGGATTGTACATGCGGATTGTACATGCGGATTGTACATGCGGATAGTACATGCGGATTGTACATGCGGATTGTACATGTGTTTTTCCTGCCAGGGACATGCAGATGTGAAGCGTTCTTCACATGCATTTCCGCATGCGGGTTGTCAAGCGCTTTCCAAGCGATTTTAGCATCACTTGGAAAGTGCTTGTCAACTTAGTCACACTATATAAATCCATGCAAACAGCAACCGGCATGGATTTATATAGTGTGACCCAAGAGAATGTCAAAAAAGAAAAAAAAAATCTATACTTACCTTCCGGTGGCCCCCGGAGTCTTGCTTCACCGTCCCGGCTGCTGGCAGATCGCGTTACACTGAAGGACCTGCCGACGTCAGCGTCGCATGACCCGTCACATGACTATGACGTCAGCGCAGGTCCTTCAGTCCATCGCGAACTGCCGGCATGAGAGGAGGAACGCATCGGTGGCCGCCAGAAGGTAAGTATCATATTTATTTTTTATTTTATTCCTTTTTTTTTTTTACAGTTTTCTATGGTACCCAGGTCCGGAGGAGAGTCTCCCTCCTCTAGACCCGGGTACCAGCCGCACATTAGAACGCATGGAATGCGCATCTACATAAACAGTGATGCATAATCCATGCGATCTAATGCAAGTCAATGGTGGCGAAAACACAGCGCTTCCACAAAATAATTGGTAGTGCTGCGTTTTTTTCCGCAATGATAATCCGCAGCGGAAATTTCCGCAGCATGTGCACAGAACATGCGGATTATCATCTGACAGTGGCTTATCTTCCAGCCGAAGAAAAGGATTGTGAGACTGAATTTCTAACATCCAATTTTTATGCCCCCCAACATCATCTACTCAAGGACAGTTAGACCCCAATGCACACTAGATGTTTGGCCAATCCTGCCTACATGGACAGTTTTCTTTGACTTTTATGCGTATGAAAGTCTTAAGTTTTGCTACATGTGGGGAATCTCTGATTTGAACAGAATGACCAGACTGCACAAATCTAGCCATGAGCATTTTGATAATGGAAATTTCCTAGAATAAGAACTATTCGGTGTCACCCAACTGGATGTTTCGACTTTTCCAAACACTTGATTGACCACTTGATTGATTGGATTCTGATGGCCCATCTCACACCTACACGGAAGATGCACAGATCCAGCTTTTTGCAATGAAGACAATCAGCAATAAGATCTAAGAGAGTTTGTGATGCAACAGATGATAAAAATATGGTAGATCCTAAAGGCTAATAATTGGCTCCAAACTTGATGGGCCACTTGTATCACAACTTGGCACCACCAGATTATCCTTTGGTACTACGGTGGGCCAGTCTAACACCGATAGCAACTGGCAGAATCGTGAATACAGCTCTGGACTAAAATGTAAATTGAACATTAGTTTCTGTAAAAAATTAGGAGCACAATGTACAAACACCACAAAGCCGATCTCTCTAGTGATCACCAATTTTATTGTCTTAGGGTTTTAGGGTTAAGAGGAGCACACAAACTGCCAAAATAAGTGTCTATTTCTGATAAGGGAAGATCATTTTATATGTGGCAATCATCGTGAATGTGTAAACTGTATGGGGCCAACTGATCCAGTCGCTCATCCCCATACAGTTTATATTACTTCAGTCACCATATCCTGTTTTTATGTTGGGATGTGCAGTCGATAAACTATGATTTTATTTATCATTGCTGGACAAATGAACATACATGGATAATGATTAGGTAGGGGCAGCACGGTGGCTCAGTGGTTAGCACTGCAGCCCTGCAGCGCTGGGGTCCTGAGTTCAAAGACAACATCTGCAAGGAGTTTGTATGTTCTCCCCGTGTTTGTGGTTCTCCATTGTCCTCCCACACTCAAAAGACATATTATTAGGGAATCTAGATTGTGAGCCCCAATGGGGACAGTTCCGATAATGTCTGTAAGTGTATGTTCACATTAGGCATTTTTCCAGCAGTTTTTTTCTGCAGCAAAACCTGATCTCTTGGCAGGAAAGAAGCTGCATCAAAAACGCCAGGTTTTGCTGCATTTTTCAAGATCCCAAAGTTCAGCTTTGCTTCCACCACAGAAGCATGAACACAGGTCATCGATGCAAGACATTTGTGGCACCATATTAACCAGAATTTCTAATGTAATAGTGGGGGAGATGAATTGTACAGGAATAGTTTACCTAAGACATTGGCAGTGCATTGAGTTTATAGGACACTATTTATTTTCACACTATGGTCTGCCATTGAATAGCTCAGGTAGTGTTCAATTTCACACCTAGCTCAGCCAATGTTTACACTCTACACATCACTAATTTAATTAAACTGTCCTAATCCAAACTGCCATCTCAGGTGACCAAGACAAGATAGTAAAATCACTAAAATAAATGAGTTTCATATACTGCTGTACTTGCATTTTTTCACTAAAAACGCTGCAAAACCTGATGGCTATGTTCACACTAGACATTTTTTCACCACCCATTACTTTCAATGGGTGAAAAATTCTGAAAGAAGTGACATGCTGTATTATGCAAAAGCCATGCAAAGCACAAAATACTGATGACACAAAAACCAATGTGTGTGTATAAGATTTCTGAAATCTCATAGACTTTGCTGGTACTGCAAAACGCAGCTGAAAATTTGCATTAAAAAATGCATTAAAAAAACACTGAAAAAACGCCTAGTGTGAATATGGCCTAAAGCACTGTGGAATATGATGGCTCTATGCAAACAAAGCATAATAATAAATAATCGTAGACCCGATCTCTAATCTTGATCTTAAAAATGACTAAATTCCCCACAATGTCTGTGAATATGTATTGTCGGGGTGTTCAGCTCTGGATCTCCTTAGAGGACGCTGATTATATGCGTCTGTATTTACTCTTTGTATCTGTCTATCAAGTAAATGACTGGGCAGGCCACACTGCCATTATCTCTGCCCCTCAGGGGGTCATGCAGCTGGGGCCTGGGGTTGCGTCATCTCCTGCCAGATATCATCACTTCTTCCTGTTGTCCACTAACCAATACAGGAACACAGGTCCCATAAAAATAATCAGGAAATGGGATTTATTATTTTGCTATATACCCAAGTATTAGCCCAGGGGAATAACACAGTAGAATCGCCTATGTGTAAGCGTCTGACATCAGAGGCTGATCTCATGCTGTAATGGATCGCTATCGGCTGATGTGGACGGAGCTGCGAGTAAATAGATGTTCCCGTTTTACTATTTTGATCAGCATTTCTGTTTTTACAAACAGGATACTCCACTTTGCTTCTGGGGATAGAATTACAAGGTCAGAGCTCAGCGTTTGTCTTAGAGACCAGTATTGCAATGTTCTTTGCTTCTCCTGGAGAATTGTTGTGCTGTGAATTAGCAGAACATGCGTATATAAGTATATGAGTATGTTTATCCCGGATCACCGGTGCAAGCAAACACGGCGCAGATCAGTCAATGGAAGTTGGCTTGTTCCTTAAAAGATCCAATTTTTTTATTTGGTCTAAAAATCAGCATTGTCGGGAGCCAGAAACACACAAAAAATATGTTTTCAAAGAGAGATTCACAAAGAAAGCAGGGTCTTTACACACATAGATAGATGGATAGATGGACAGAAGGACAGATGGATAGATGGACAGATGGATAGAAGGATAGATAGATAGATAATATACACAGTAGATACTTGTATATAGATAATAGATAGATATAAGGATAGATAGATAGATAGATAATATATACAGTAGATACTTGTATATAGATAATAGATAGATATAAGGATAGATAGATAGATAGATAGACGGCAAAAATGGCCGCACTCCAGGAGTGAGATAGTGAAAAAAAACGTGGTCTTAATTCACCCATTTATGTGCATAATTTCGACTCTTCAAACTGCGAGCCTTTGAAAACAGCGCACATGCATAGTGAAAAAAACGATGGGGATTCGCCTGCTCAGGATACAACAGGGTTCAGCACAGTTTAACATAAACACTTCTCTGGAGCTTTTGCTGTGACGCAAGGTGAGGGAAAGACTAAGTGCAACACGAAGGGAAGAGGGGGAGGTAGCCCAAACACTAGGGAAAGGGGGAGTGGAGACCCCTAGGCAGATCTAATATCACCCTGCATACCATATTGTACCCATATAGGTTCCAAATCTATTGCCGAGCAGGAACCTAAGCCCTGAATGTCCCTATAGCTTGGCCCTAGATAGAGAGGGGACAGGGTGAGTACTAGTCAAAAAAAACTAGACATGTTTGGTATCTACGTACTCATACTGACCTGAAGAATCATAATGCCAAGTCAGTTTTACCATGTAGTGAACATGGTAAATTTAAAACCCAAAAAACAATTGTGAAATTGCACTTTTTTTTTTCAATTTCAATGCACTTAGAAATTTTTTCACCCTTTCCAGTGATTAACATGATAAAATGAATGATGTCATTCAAAAGTACAACTTGTCCCTCAAACAATATGCCCTCATACGGCTTTGTGGACAGAAAAAATAAAAAAAATTATGACTCTTGGAAGAAGGGGAGGAAAAAACAAAACCGGAAAATCGCAGAGCCATGAAAGAGTGGTCCGAAACACAAATTAATTTTCATCTAAAATGCCTATCTATTAAATGCCATAATCGAATCTATATTCTAATATACTTTAATTAA